>NC_091058.1:141080708-142330708 GCF_000393655.2 Nicotiana sylvestris
AAAAAAACCGGGGCAGAAAATTTTCTGCCGATTGTCGAAAATTTTCTCGGAAGAACGGGGAAACAATTTCAATACATTTAAGTTCTAGGTCGCCCACCAGTATAATGCGAGAATACATTTAAGTTCTAGGTCGCCCACCAGTATAATGCGGGAATACATTTAAGTTCTAGGTCGCCCACCAGTATAATGCGGGAATACATTTAAGTTCTAGGTCGCCCACCAGTATAATGCGGGAATACATTTAAGTTCTAGGTCGCCCACCAGTATAATGCGGGAATACATTTAAGTTCTAGGTCGCCCACCAGTATAATGCGGGAATACATTTAAGTTCTAGGTCGCCCACCAGTATAATGCGGGAATACATTTAAGTTCTAGGTCGCCCACCAGTATAATGCGGGAATACATTTAAGTTCTAGGTCGCCCACCAGTATAATGCGGGAATACATTTAAGTTCTAGGTCGCCCACCAGTATAATGCGGGAATACATTTAAGTTCTAGGTCGCCCACCAGTATAATGCGGGAATACATTTAAGTTCTAGGTCGCCCACCAGTATAATGCGGGAATACATTTAAGTTCTAGGTCGCCCACCAGTATAATGCGGGAATACATTTAAGTTCTAGGTCGCCCACCAGTATAATGCGGGAATACATTTAAGTTCTAGGTCGCCCACCAGTATAATGCGGGAATACATTTAAGTTCTAGGTCGCCCACCAGTATAATGCGGGAATACATTTAAGTTCTAGGTCGCCCACCAGTATAATGCGGGAATACATTTAAGTTCTAGGTCGCCCACCAGTATAATGCGGGAATACATTTAAGTTCTAGGTCGCCCACCAGTATAATGCGGGAATACATTTAAGTTCTAGGTCGCCCACCAGTATAATGCGGGAATACATTTAAGTTCTAGGTCGCCCACCAGTATAATGCGGGAATACATTTAAGTTCTAGGTCGCCCACCAGTATAATGCGGGAATACATTTAAGTTCTAGGTCGCCCACCAGTATAATGCGGGAATACATTTAAGTTCTAGGTCGCCCACCAGTATAATGCGGGAATACATTTAAGTTCTAGGTCGCCCACCAGTATAATGCGGGAATACTTTTAAGTTCTAGGTCGCCCACCAGTATAATGCGGGAATACATTTAAGTTCTAGGTCGCCCACCAGTATAATGCGGGAATACATTTAAGTTCTAGGTCGCCCACCAGTATAATGCGGGAATACATTTAAGTTCTAGGTCGCCCACCAGTATAATGCGGGAATACATTTAAGTTCTAGGTCGCCCACCAGTATAATGCGGGAATACTTTTAAGTTCTAGGTCGCCCACCAGTATAATGCGGGAATACATTTAAGTTCTAGGTCGCCCACCAGTATAATGCGGGAATACATTTAAGTTCTAGGTCGCCCACCAGTATAATGCGGGAATACATTTAAGTTCTAGGTCGCCCACCAGTATAATGCGGGAATACATTTAAGTTCTAGGTCGCCCACCAGTATAATGCGGGAATACTTTTAAGTTCTAGGTCGCCCACCAGTATAATGCGGGAATACATTTAAGTTCTAGGTCGCCCACCAGTATAATGCGGGAATACATTTAAGTTCTAGGTCGCCCACCAGTATAATGCGGGAATACATTTAAGTTCTAGGTCGCCCGCCAGTATAATGCGGGAATACATTTAAGTTCTAGGTCGCCCACCAGTATAATGCGGGAATAATTTTAAGTTCTAGGTCGCCCACCAGTATAATGCGGGAATACATTTAAGTTCTAGGTCGCCCACCAGTATAATGCGGGAATACATTTAAGTTCTAGGTCGCCCACCAGTATAATGCGGGAATACATTTAAGTTCTAGGTCGCCCACCAGTATAATGCGGGAATACATTTAAGTTCTAGGTCGCCCACTAGTATAATGCGGGAATACATTCAGCTCTAGATTTTGGAATCAGTCACCCCACCTGAAGACAGAAGGTTACAACAGAGATCCCCAAACGGGAAACAATAAAATCCCCAGCACCAAGAAGCAGACAACTGCAAAAGCAAGCGCACATTCAAAGGGAAGAAGGAACGCGTCTCAAAAGAAGTAGTTTGGGAACGTTGTAGCATGCCCAGTATAACAATTCTGATGAAAAGCCATACCACTGAAGAAACCATTGGAAGATCTAAAGAAGAAAGCCGTGTCCCCAGCAAATCAAGCAAAGTGATGAGAACTGACATTCAGAAAAGGTGAAGGACCAGCATCATCTCCAAGTTCACAAAATAAAGGCGTCGGAGGAAAGCATTAGCCGACAAGAAAGCAAGGCAACAAGAACAAGTTGAAGATGGATGAAATTTCAGGATCCTCAGTTTAACTTAGCTTCTTGTTTTCCTTTTAGAGCAATGTAATAGGGAGATCGGTTGAGCAGTAGCATCCTACAGCAACATACAACAGCGCACAACAACAGCAAACACTACAGTCACACGGTAGTCCCAGCTACCAAAATTTCCCGAACTACATTGACCTGATTCCTGTTCAGCCCAGGATATGTAGGAAACCTCTGAAGCAAAGGTTCGGTCAAATCTTTTTTCAAAAAACGCTTCACACGGAGTATTCGGACGGGCAAAAATCGCTCGCTTTATCTTTGCGCGAAAACCCTTCGTGTCTTCGGGCAAAGAGGGGCAGCTGTAAGCACGTGATTTTTGCTTCACGAGCAATCACTCCAAAAGAAAATAAAAATAGTGACAAATGGTTTCGCTGTACAATTTTTCGATCTTTCCGTAACATGTGTTGTTGGTCATTTGTGGGTCTGTCCATTTTGCATCTAGTCATTATCAAACAAAAATACAAAAAATGCCTGTCGTTAAAAGAAAATTCAAAAAAAATATATATGTATGTGTGCATCGTTCGTTCTAAGCTGTGATCTAACCATTTTTATTTTATTTTATTTTTATTTTTATTTTTTCATTTATGTGTGTTTATCATTGTGGGTGTCACTCAATATGTGTGCAGGTTTATTTTATTTTTTTTACATTGTTTTAGGAATCTTTGTTTAATTTGAAAGAAAAAAAAAAAGAGAAGGGAAAAGGAAAATCTGATTTGGGCCCCGAAACAAGGCCCAAAACCAAAGTACTGATCCAGTCCAAGACGAGCCTGCCCAAACACGGACTCAAACGACGCCGTATCGGCGTCCCTACCAAAGCCGTTGATCTGATTCAAACGAACGGTCCAGATCAGGCTGTTCAACTCGCCTCAACGACGTCGTTTCAGGCAAGATGATCTGAGTCGTCCAACCCCATTGATCCAACGGATCCAGGCCCTCCTCTAAACCCGTCAACATGACCCGATCCAATCCCCTACCCGGTCTTAACCCACTATCATCTCCCGAACGACGTCGTCTCTCCTCAATGAGTAGATCCTGGCCCTTGATCTCAATTGATCCAATGGCCAGGATCTAAACCCTCAATACATATATAAACCTAACCCCTTACCCCCACGCCCCAAGCCACACCCCCCCTTCAGCCACTGTTCACCATCTTCCCCAGGACCCCTTTCCTCTCAAACCCTAGCAGCCTAGGTTTTCCCCCGTGAGCCCGGTAACCACAGTTCCGATGACCACCAAAATAACATCCCCGATGCACCCAACCATCCTGAACATGAATCCGTTAACCTTTCACCTCGAATCAACCCGTAGCTTCTCGAATCTTCCAACGAAGATTCGAGTAAAAACCAGATCTACACCGATTGACCCCAAACTCACACCACGGCCCCTCCTGACCTCCCTCACCCCCTGAATGGCTTAGGTTCCGTTCGAATCTGACTGGAATTGAACGGTTCCCAAATCGAACCTCAAGAGCCCTAGGATTCAGATCTATGGGTTTTTGTCCGAATCAGTGTCAGGATCAGGGCCTAGCAGACTTTTACCGAAGTGTTCTCAGTTGAGAACGCTTCGGTTAAAGTCCATTAGACCCCAAAATCACCTGGCCCGAGTTCGAGCATTGAGTCAGTCTTAGTTTCAGGTCCCGGAGGTATTTTTCCTTTTATTTTGTCATCTTAAACTCTATCTGTCATACATGTTCTGGTTTGTTTTGGTTTCTGACTCGTCTATCCCTGTGTGTACATTTTGAGTTTAAAGTTGATTTGTTTGTTGATTTTGTTGGTTGTTCGATGTATATTATAGTTCGCGTAGTCGTTTAAATAAGCATCGTCAACTAAATTCACTTGAAAGATTAGAAAATCAGGAGTTGCATTTCAGTATTGATTACTGTGCCTGTTTCTTGTTGGTGTTACTTGTATCGGCATGACCAACTTGTACCCTTTAATTGGCACCCACGTTTGATTAAATTGGAATCATTGGTTTGAATTTAGGCTGAAAATTGATTGTTAACTGTGGAAAGCTAACAGATTCACCTGAAGGCAGCATTGAGTTTAAGTTAAGTAGTCAGTAGTTAGCTGAAATCAAAGAGGTTTATATACTAATTATTAAGAGTTATGGTAATACAGTGACATGCAAGGTTAAGGGTAGTTTTGGCATAAGACAAAGTCTGATTAGGGGGTTTAACTTAAGAATATGTCAAGTGTTAATTAAAATACTATTAACCTAATAACAATGGGGAACAAAACATAAGAGCATGGGTTCAAATGAATACTTTATTGCACCCATAATCCTTGATTAGAGCAATAGGACAAAGCATGGGGGGCTGATTAAGTTTACCGAGAAAGATGCCTTTAGGCATGGGGAGTTAAGGGGTATGGGCAGATTGCAACTGGCAGGATCCAGGCAGCTTGACTGCACTGGGTTGTTGGCTTATAAATAAGCTGTTGCAGAACTAAAAAAGGGCTGGACTTTTAGTCTTCAGAAAAAGAGAAAACAAAAGGGGGAAATTTTCAGAACACTTTAACCAATTACTGCCCAAAACTGCACGAGGAGCTAAATTGGTTGGGCTATCCTGGCCAAGCCAGTTATTCTAACTAGGGTCATTACTGTTCCATTAAGAGAAAGGCTGTGTGTTTTCTGCTGTGATTGTTACTATACTGAGTTTTCTGTGGGCTGTGGTTCGAGTCTTAGTCTTCCTGATTGCTGGAACTGTATCGGGTATTAGCTGAGCTTTGGGGTTATTGGGTTTTCTGTTGCTGTCACATTTGGTATCTTGGATTTTCTACTGGTTCATTACTCTTTTTCTGGGATTGTTTGTTTGGGCCTCGACCATCTGTGGTTTCTGTTGTTCTGGAAACTGTTGCTATTTGTCTGTTGGACTGTGGAGAGCATTTGTGGCTGTTGGTTTGTTGTTGAGTTGTTACTGTTTGGTTGTTGTTGCTGTGTTTGTTGCATACCACTCAGCTGATCATTTTCTCCCTCCTGTTGTCCTCTATACCAGGTACACAAATATATTACCAATGTAACTTGAAAAGTTTGAGCATGAATGGAGAAGATCTGCAGATGTCTATATATACATAGAATATTATGTTAGACCTCATATAATGTATAATAGTTTACCTTCTTGTTTTGGATACTGAAGTTAGCTTACAGTCCTAGTAAACTGTCAATGAATGGTAGTTGAATGTTAGATTGTGTATATAGGATGGTGATAAGAGTATGCCCAAGGCAGTGGGTTGTATCTCAGATTTAATGCAATAGTGTAGTATAAACAAGTAATGTATGCAAAGCATGAAAATCGTACACTATAAATTAATTTCTTTCCTTTCCAATACATGTTCCATATATAACTGCTAAAACCTTTTTTTTAGATAAAGAACACGGTTTACAATCTCAACCCCACGAGAGGTCGAGCCCGGGTCAAAACAGACCCGGCAGGCTCGCATCGAACAAGCAGTGGCCCGGGTCTGGCCAATCATGCTTGGGCTGGATTTGGGCCCGTGGTTACTGGATCGGCTGACTGTGTATGCAGCCCCGTTTCGGATTTTTAAGCCTTTCTGAATGTTGTTACAACATCTTCAAACATGTAATTAATTAGGACTTTCTACTGTTTTCAATTGATAGAGACAAACACGACAAGAAACGTAGTTGCTATAAGATATCCCTTTAAAATAAGAACGAGATGAGCCTCGATGAAATAAACAAAACGCGCAGATGCGGGGCCCTTGTTAAATGTATATTATTGAAGCATTTAGTTTCCAGGACGGGTTGCTTAGCAAATCTCGCAACCTTCCTGAAATGACAACACGTTAGTCTCTTTAGGATACGCTTTAATAAACTTTACCTTCTTAAACTCGGGTGCACATTTATGTGACCCAAATCCAAATCTCGACGGATTCGAAATGCCTTTCTAATCACGGGTACATTGACTGTGACGTGGTTCGAGATGCATGTCCATGACGTTGCAAATTCATTAAAAATAAAGAACGAGATGAGCCTCGCCAAATAAAATACAAATTGCGGGGCCCTCAATAAATATTTGCTTTAAAAATTGTTTAGACTTCGGGATGGACCGTTTAGTAAAATTTCACGGTCCTACCCAAAATAAATACGCTAGTCGCTTTAGGCGCGCCTTTAATAATTTAATTTCCTTAAACTCGGGTGCACATTGATGTGACCCAAATCCAAATCTCAACGGAGTCAAAGCGTGTCGATGACCACGGGTACATTGATTGTAACGTGGTTCGAGATACATTTTATAACGTTGCAATTCTTGATAAAAATAACGGTAAATGATAAAAGCGGTTGAAAGATAAAATTTGCACATAAGTTCGTATTGTATTTAAAATCAGATAATCAAGCCGAATATAACAGTTGAGCGACCGTGCTAGAACCACGGAATTCGGGAATGCCTAACACCTTCTCCCGGGTTAACAGAATTCCTTATCCGGATTTCTGGTACGCAGACTGTAATATAGAGTCATTCTTTTCCTCGATTCGGGATTAAAATTGGTGACTTGGGACACCCTAAATCTCCCAAGTGGCGACTCTGAAATAAATAAACTCATCCCGTTTCGATTGTCCTTTAATTGGAAAAACTCCCTTGTACCCTCTCGGGTGCGGGAAAAGGAGGTGTGACACACTTAAAACAACATCAAAATACCAAATTACCCCCAGATTCAAGCCTAAGAACTTCTAAACTTCAAAATTCCGCAAACGATGCCGGAACCTATCAAACCACCTCCAAATGACCTCAAATTTTGCATGCAAGCCATAAATGACACCACAACCTACCCCAACTCCCAGAAATCAAATGCGACTCCGATATCAAAATTTTCACTGCCGACCAAAATCGCCAAAATTCTAACTTTCGCCAATTCAAGTCTAACTCTACTACAAACCTCCAAATCATATTCCGGACACGCTCTTGAGCCCGAAACCACCTAACGGAGCTAACAGAACCATCAAAATTCAAATCCGAGATCGTTTACACATAAGTCCATATCCGGTCAACTTTTTCAATTTAAACTTTTAATTAAGAGACTATATATCTCAATTCACTCCGAAACCACTCCGGACCCGAATCAACTAACCTGATATATCATAATATAGCTAAAGAAAACAAAAGAATCAAAAAATGGGGGAACGGGGCTATCACTCTGGAAAAAACCATCCGGGTTGTTACATCCTCCCCCTCTTAAACAAACATTTGTCCTAGAACGGGTCTAGAAACATAGCTAGAGCCTCAAATAGGTGTGGGTATCTGCTCCGCATCTCCCACTCAGTCTCCTAAGTAGCCTCTTCCACGGGCTGACCTCTCCACTATACCTTCATAGAAGCTATATCCTTTGACCTCAACTTTCGAACCTGACGCCCCAAGATAGCCACCGGCTCCACACCATAAGTCAAATCACCATCCAACTGAACCGTGCTGAAATCCAAAACTTGAGATGAATCGTCAATATACTTCCAAAGCATAGAAACATGAAATACTGGATTCACACTCGATAAGCTAGGTGGCAAAGAAAGCTCATAAGCCACCTCCTCAATCCTCTGAAGCACCTTAAACGACCTAATAAATTGAGGGCTCAACTTGTCCTTCTTTCCAAATCTCATAACACAAAACCTTCAGCAAGACCTTCTCCCCAACCATGAAAGACACATCATGGACCTTTCTGTCAATATAACTCTTCTGTCTCGATTGCACCGTGCGAAGTCGCTCCTGAATCAATTTCACCTTGTCCAATATATCCTGAACCAAGTCTATACCCAAAAGCCTAGCCTCACCCGGCTCAAACCAACCCACTGGAGATCTACATTGCCTCCTATATAAAGCCTCATACGGAGCTATCTGAATACTCGACTAATAACTATTGTTGTAAGAAAACTCCACGAGTGGCAAACCCTGGTCCCATGAACCCCCAAAATCAATGACAGAAGTGCGTAGCATGTCCTCCAATATATGGATAGTGCGCTTGAACTGTCCGTCCGTCTGAGGGTGGAATGTTGTGCTCAACTCAACCTGAGTGCCCAACTCCCGCTGCACTGCCCTCCAAAACTGCGATGTAAACTACGTGCCTCAATATGAAATGATGGAAACTGGCACCCCGTGAAGGCGAACAATCTCTCTAATGTAAATCTCAGCCAACCGCTCTGAAGAATAAGTAGTACCAACTAGGATAAAGTGTGTGGACTTGATTAGCTGATCTATAAATACCCAAATGGCATCGAACTTTCTCGAAGTCCGTGGGAGCACAACTACGAAATTTATGGTGATCCGCTCCCACTTCCACTTTGGAATCGCTATCTTCTGAAGTAAGCCACCCGACCTCTAATGCTCATATTTAACCTGCTGATAGTTGAGACACTGAGCTACAAACCTAACCGTGTCTTTGTTTATCGTCCTCCACCAATAGTGTTGTCTCAAATCCTGATACATCTTCGCAGCACCTGGATGGATGGAATACCGCAAGCTGTGGGTCTCCCCAAGAATCAACTTCCGTAGCCCATCCATATTGGGCATATATATCCGGTCCTGCATCCTCAATACCTCATCATCACCAATAGTCACATCCCTGGCATCACCGTGCTGAACCCTGTCCTTGAGAACAAGCAAATGAGGATCATCATACCTGCGCTCTATGATGTGATCGAATAAGGAAGACCGAGAAACCACACAAGCTATGACCCGACTGGGCTCCAAAATATCCAATCACACAACCGATTGGCTAAGGCCTGAACATCAACTACAAGAGGTCTCTCGCCAATAGGAAGGAATGCAAGACTCACTCAATGCATTTTTAGTCAAGGCATCAGCCACCACATTAGCCTTTCCTCGATGGTACAAAATGGTAATATCATAGTCCTTTAGCAGCTCCAACCATCTCCGGTGCCTGAAATTGAGATACTTCTACTTGAACAAGTGATGGAGGCCACGATGATCAGTAAACACCTCACAAGACATGCCGTAGAGATAGTGTCTTCAAATCTTCAACGCGGGAACAATGGCAGCAAACTCCAAATCATGAACATAGTAGTTCTTCTCATGGGGCTTCAACTGACGTGAAGCATAAGAAATCACTCTACCATCCTAATTCACAACACACCCAATGTCGATCCGAGAAGCATCACAATATACGGTATAAGAACCAGAAGTTGATGGCAGAACTAACACTGGAGTTGTGGTCAAGTCTGTCTTGAGCTTCTGAAAACTCGCCTCACACTCATCTAACTACCTGAAAGGAACACGCTTTTGGGTAAATTTGGTCAAGGGAGATGAAATAGACGATAAACCCTGAACAAATCGACGGTAATAACTAGCCAAACCAAGAAAGCTCCGAATCTCTGTGGCTGTGGACGGTCTGGGCCAACTCTGAACTGCCTTTATCTTCTTTGGGTCAACCTAAATACCCTTACTAGACACCACGTGTCCCAAGAATTCCATTGAACTTAGCCAAAACTCACACTTGGAGAACTTGGCATAAAGCTTCTCCTCCCTCAGCCGCTGCAATACAACCCTCAAATGCTCGGCGTGCTCCTCCTGGCTATGAGAGTACACTAAAATATCATCAATGAATACAATAATGAATGAGACGAGATAAGGCTCAGATACGATGTTCATCAAATGCATGAATGCTGCTGGGGTGTTGGTCAGCCCAAAAGACATCACGAGGAACTCATAATGGCCATAACGGGTCTTGAAAGTTGTCTTAAGAATGTCTGAGTCCCTAATCTTCAACTAGTGATACCCTGACCTCAAATCAATCTTGGAGAACACCCTTGCTCCCTGAAGCTGGTCAAATAATCATCAATATGAGGCAAAGGATACTTGTTCTTGATTGTGACTTTGTTCAATTGCCTGTAATCACTGCACATTCTCATAGTGCCATCCTTCTTCTTCACAAATACAACTGGTGCACCCCAAGGTGACACACTAGGCCGAATAAACCCCTTATCAAGGAATTCCTGAAGCTACTCCTTCAATTCCTTTAACTCTGTTAGTGCTATATGATATGGTGGAATAGAAATGGGCTGAGTTCCCAACACCAAATTAATACCGAAGTCAATATCCATGTCCGGCGGCATGCCTAGCAGGTCTGTAGGAAACATATCCGGAAAATCATGTACCACCAAAACTGAATCAATAGTAGAAGTCTATGCACTGACATCCCTCACGAAGGCCAAATAAGAAATAAAACCCTTCCCAGCTATCTGCTAGGCCTTCAAGAATGAGTACTCTACTGGGAACATAATCCAACGACCCTCGCCACTCAATCCATGGCAACCCTGCCATAGCCAACGACATCGTCTTAGCATGATAGTCCAGAATAGAATGACACAAAAACAACCAATCCATGCCCAATATCATATTCAAAGTCAACCATACCAAGCAGCAACAGATCAAATCTAGTCTTTATTCCCCTAATAGTCGCTACACACAACCGGTATACACGGTCCACAATAATAGTATCACCCATCAGCGTAGATACCAAGACAGATAAAAGCATCTCGATGACATACGGAGTAATACCCGTGATAACTATGTCTGAAGCAATGCCATCTGGTTTGGCAGGGAGTGCATAAAAACGAGCTTGACCGCCGCTCGATCGACCTTCCCTTCGAGGGCGACCCCTAGCTGACTGAGCTCCACCCTGAGCTGGCTAGGTGGGTGGTAAAGTAACTAAGGCTAAAGATGTAGCCTAACTCCTCTGTTGTGCTAAATCTCTGTGACGATGAGGACATTGCCTCCACACATGCCCAAACTCCCCATACTCAAAACAGCTCAATAGTATTGGTGATGGGGACTGAAGGGAGCCTCGAGCACCAGGATAACTCGTCATCAGGCATGAATGGAACCACATAATCTTGAGCAGCTGCAACCGGTTGGGCTGGTGGTTCCCCCACTTTCTAGAGTCCCTGTACCACCTGCTCGGGCATATAACCGACGGGTGTCTAAGTACCTCCCTCGGCCTGGGAAGTGGCTACTGCAGTAGAAATAGAGATTGTCTGAGCAATACTGGTGCACGCGGTCAGAATCTGAGCTAAGGTCTCCTGAAGACCTGGGATCACGAAGGGCATAGCTGGTCCTACTAGCGCATCCACATCTAGGACCTGATCCTGAACTGAGGCAACTAGTGGATTTGTAGGTGTTGTCCTAGATGATGTGCGGGCTATGTCTCTGCCCCTATCACGACCTCTACCACGACCTCAGCCTCTCGTGGCCCTGAATGGTGGTTGTTCGTCCTGCCAAGTAGCACGTGTCCTCACCATCTCCGATTCTCACAATAAGAATTCAAGAATGTGAAGTTTCCTAAGATTTCTACAGCCTCTTGAAGATAAGTACAGATATCTCTATACCGATCCGCGAGACTCTCTAAACCCGATCATGACTCGTGAGACCTACGTAACCTAGGCTCTGATACTAACTTGTTACAACCCAAACTCTAACCTATCGTGATGGCGCCTATCGATGGTACTAAGCCAGTCGACTTTCAAAATGCTTCAATAATTCATTAAAATATGGACCAAAAGCCTTTTTATAGCAGGATTTTCATAACAAGAAACAAAGTTAAACTCAATAAAAAAATACGGAAAGATAGCCCCAAACATTGGGGTGTCACAAAGCTATGAGCATCTATACATAACCAATCCAAAAATAACACGACTTACATAGTCTGAAATCCAAAATACAACTAAAGGAAAAAAAATAGGGAAGAAGAAAGCAAGGCTGCGAATGTCGGGTAGCTACCTCGCTATCTCTAATAATCAACTACGAGGTCTATCAGCACCCTCGGTGACCAACTACTCCTGGATCTGCACACGAGGCGCAGGGAGTAACGTGAGTACACCAACTAAGTAAGTAACATAAATAAATAAGGAACTGAGAAGCAGTGACTAGCTATGCAAATACAGTTCATTTCATAAAATTCAGTAAAGAATAGGCATGCTTTTAATCTAGAAGTTTAAGTCAAATCAGTTTGTTTAAGTCGAGTTCAAGTAAATCCAGATAAAATATCTTCCAACAATTCTCAAACAAGGATGTAAGGCAACTGTATGCATCGAATAATGAAATCATATACTGCCTCTTGGGCAATCATCACTCAGTCCTCCCAATCACTCCAATCTCACAGTTACTCATTCCTCACATTCGCTCAGCACTCGACACTTGCACTCATTAGGTACATGCGCTCACTAGGGGTATGTACAGACTCCGGAAGGGCTCCTTCAGCCCAAGCACTATATCAATGCCAATCATGGAAGAATCAATTAAACATGTTGCGGCGTGCATCCCGATTCCATAAATATCCTCATGATCAGGCCCTTGGCCTCACTCAGTCATCAATCTCTCCAGTCTCTCAGGACCTCAGAAATTAGGAAAATGCAGCCCAACAACAATAACATGATACATGAAATAGAATAACAGAGACGGAGATATGATATGCAAGTAAAAACTGTGACTGAGTACAAATAACATTTAGCGGGCAATTCAACATGTAACATGGCCTCTGTAAGCCCCCAATAGTGCCAACACATAACATAAACAGGGTTCCTAATATGATTTATAGTCAATTTCTATAACACATAGAGAACAATAGCTAACAACAAATTATTCATCTTTGCAGTTTCCATGGGACGGACCAAGTCACAATCCCATCGGTGCACGCCCACATGCCCGTCACCTAGCATATGCAACACCTCCAAAATAATCGCGTGGCACAAAAATTCTGGGTTCCATACCCTTAGGACCAGATTTACAACTATTACTTACCTCAATTCGAGCAAATCTCTACTCTGCAATGCCCTTGCCTCTCAAATCGGTCTCCAAACATCTCGTATCTAGCCACAAATAGTACAATACCATTAATATATGCTAAAGGAATCAATTCCACAAAAAAACTACCAAATTAGACTTAAAATCCGAAATCGACTCAAACCCGGCCCGAGGCCCACATCTTAGAATCTAACAAAAGTCACTAAACCCGAAAGCCGATTCACTCACGAGTCTAAACATATCAAATTTATCAAAATCCGACCTCAATTACCCCTCTAAAACCCCAAACTTCACTCTCAAATCCCCAAGCCCTAAAACCCCAATTTTCACCTCAAAACCTCACTAATTCGGTATAAACATTCAAGGAAAACATCATTTCCAAAGATAATTAGGCTCAAGGACTTACCATAGTGATAACCTTGAGTTCCCTTCGAAAATCTCCTCAAAATCCCCCAAAGTTCGAGTTCAAAAATGTGAAAATAGAGAAAAATCTCGAAGTCCTCTATTTATAACTTCTGTCCAGCAAAACCGCACTTGCGGTCCTTTTGTCGCTTTTGTGACGTTGCACTTGCGGAGTATCCATCACAGGTGCGGATCTTACTTAAACTCCCAAGTTCCGCATCTGCGGTCAAAGTCTCGCACCTGCGGACCCTGCCCGCTTCTGCCATTCCTCCCCACTCGGCCTTGTCACAACCCAAAACTCATCCCATCTTGATGGCGCCTATCGTGGAACTAGGCCAGCCTCAACTCAACGCAACCCAAAACCACAATACTAAAATCAAATCATTTGCGGAAAAACTTTCTTCATTTTAATAAATTGCTTAAGACATAAAAGAAGAATTCATATTACGATACAACCATCCCAAAATCAGGGTGTCACGGAGTACACGAGTGTCTAAAATACAATCTGGTATTGTCTACTCAATACAAGATGAATCTGATAAAAACAAATACTAAAAGGTAGGAAGGAGAAAGGCAAGGCTGCGGATGCTGTACAGCTACCTTGCGGACTCCAGAAATGCTCTGAAGGAAAGGATCGGCTCTCACTCGGATGCCCTGGCACGTGGATCTACACACAAGGTGAAGAGAATAACGTGAGTCCGCAACTCAGTAAGTAATAATTATAACTAAAGACTGAGTGCAGTGACGAGCACTTAAAATCACATATCTCATAACATAAAAACCTCAGTGGAAATAACAAGATCAAATCAGTAAATAATTTCCGTACATCTTGTAAAAACTCTAGTTTCAATGAAAGTTATTTAAAACATTTGTTCAACATTTTCAATAGAGGCTCAGTATAAAAGCAGAGTGAAAACACTAATTTCATAAAACAATCCCCTCGGGAAAAGTATCACTCATATATATAGCCCCTCGGGAAAGCCTCTTAGTCACTAGTGACTCAACTCTCATCAGTCAGCACTCAGGCTCAATATGTACCTTATAATAACCACTGCGGCATGTTGCCCGATCTATAAATATATAGTCGACTGCGTTTACTGGGGGTGTGCAGACTCTAGAGGGGATCCTATAGCCCAAGCGTTATATCGTTGCGGCATGCAGCCCGACCCAATATCACTGCGGCATGCAACTCGATCCAACATATCGCTGCGGTGTGCAGCCCGATCCACATATATATATATATATATGTATTATATATATAATGTTGCTGTGTACAGTCCAATCCCTAACTGTCCTCACAATCTGGCCCTCAACCTCACTCAGTCATCAACCTCACAAGCCACTCGGGCATTTCAGTACAAACTCAGGGAACTCAGCCCCAAAACAACTTCCATATATTAAAATAGAGTGATGAATAAGATTAGATAATAAACAGGTATAAATCATGACTGAGGATATGCTTTCTATCAAAAACAACGTGAGGATAACAGTAAAATACCCTTGAGGGTCCAAACAGTACGACACAAGGCCCCAACCATAGCATTCAGCCCAAGTTAACAGAATCATTTCTAAAACACATAGATATCTTATAGATTTTATCAAAATATGCAACTCTACAGTTGCCATGGGACGGACCAAGTCACAATCCCTACTGGTGCATGCCCACACGCCCGTCACTAAGCATGTGTGTTACCTCATTTATCAAAATAGTACAAAATTTCGAGGTTTTATACCCTCAGGTCTAGATTTACAATCGTTACTTACCTCAAACCGGATGAAAATCTACTCTGTGATGCCCTTTCCGCTTGACTAGGCCTCAAATCGCCCTGAATCTATCATAAATCAGAATCATATCATCAATACATGCTAAAGGAACGAAGCCTACGCGAAAATTATCAAATTAAATCAAAATTCCCGAAATTGGCCAAACTCGACCCTAGGGCTCGCGTCTCGAAATCCAACAAAATTTACAAAAGTAGAAACCTAATCCCCTCACGAGTCCAGTCATACCAAGTTTACCAAAATCCGACCTCGTTTGGTCCCTCAACTCATCAAATTAAACTCTCCAATTCTAAGCCCTAATTTCCCAATTTTCACCCTAATTTCTACAATTTCCATGCCTAATCAACTGAAATTCACCATAGATACGAGTATTAAGTTTAAAAATCTTACCTCAATAAGTTTCCCCTCGATTCCCTCTTCAAAACCCTCCAAAAGCTCCAAAAGCCGAGTTGCAATTGTGAAGAATGACCAAAATTCCCAAAGGGTCCTTTATATACTTTCTGCCCCAGGGGTTTCGCACCTGCGACCCCACAAGCGCACCTGCATTTTCGCGTCTGCGGAAAAATATCCGCTTCTGCGGATTTCACTTAACTTGCCAGCCTTCGCATCTATGGTCGCCTTACCGCGTCTGCGGCATCGCAGATGCAGTGTACAAAGCCGCACCTGCGGTTCTCCACGTACCTGTGCCTCCTTTCCGCTCTTGTGGAGCTCGCACCTATGGTTCTCAATCTGTAGGTGCGGTCACATTTGAACAACAGTGCCAGCTGCAATTTCTCAAGTTCAAAACTTTTCGATGGCCATCCGAAATTATCCCGAGCCTCTCGTGGCCTCAACCAAATATACCAACACATCACATATCAACACACAAACTTAGTCGAACCTTCGGAACACCCAAATCAACACCAAAACACCGAATTAACTCTGAATTCAAGCCTAAGGATTTCTAACTTACAAAATTCACCAACGATGTCAAAATTAGCCAAACCACGTCTAAATGACCTAAAATTTTGCACACACATCACAAATGACCAACGAACCTACTTCAACTTCCGGATATTCCATTCCAACCCCGATATCGAATTTTCCACTGCCGACCGAGAAACGCCATATTTTCAATTTCGCCAATTCAAGCCTAATTCTTTTGCGGACCTCCAAATCACATTCCGGATGCGCTCTCAAGTCCAAAATCACCTAACGGAGCTAGCCAAATCATAAAAATCCAAATCCGAAATCAAATACTAAAAAGTCAAAACTTGGTCAAACATTTCGAATTTAAAACATCAAGTTGAGAATCACTCTTCCATATCTATTCCGATTAGCCTGAAAACCAAAACCGACGATTTACATAAGTCATAATACATCATGCAACTACTCATTCTCGAGAACTAATGATCAAAGTGCAACTGCTCAAAACAACCGGTCGGGTTGTTACATCCTCCCCCACTTAAACATACGTTCGTCCTCGAACGTGCCCAGGGTTGTTCCAAAAGCCAACAAATTGCCATGTAACCTTACCATGCACAAACCTGGGGGGGATCCCACATCGCCCTATCCCATATAGGTTCGATAACACAACATAACTGAAATTTCACAATCCAACATATCCCATAAACCTTAGAACCAAATTTCCACTTCTAAAATTATCTATAAGATCAGAATCTCACATCTACACACTGAATAAGTCTGAACACGTTGTGTCAAGACATAACCACAATTCAAGATTGAAATCACATGATATACAACACAACTCAAACACTCATAGCAATAACTTCTAATCACGGTAGCTGCCCAAACAACCCAATTCCAGTAATAAACTTCTTATCAAACCAAAGCCTCATTACAATACTTTCGTATACTGCCAACGATAAATGAAACACGCAAAAAGTCGTAACCATTCCTCAGATCAACCAGTCATGGAGCTCCCTCTCCTTTGGCAAGGGCTATAGTAAGTTTCTAAATGAAATTTCGATATTATCCTTCCAACCTGCTGAAATCAAATCCGATAGTATTCATTTAAGATCCCAATGACCTCATCCCATCCAACACGACTATTGTAGTGACATGACACAACAATATAATCTAAAGCTACAACCCGTGTAGTCCGCGCACCAATAAGCAGTGGCCCAAATGTACTCAAATCATGGAAAATGACTCAAATGAGAGAGTTGTACCGCAAGCTCACCATTACCACCACAACACAATGCTGAGAACCCATCACACATCGTAGAACCAGAACACACGAATCTAACCCGAAGGATCATACCTCCACATAACTTCGCTGCAATGCGCGACCCTATCCAAACACCGGTCCACATGAGACACCTCAAGTCACCATGGTCAAAGTCATCAACCACACACAATTTGATGTCTAGTACCAAAAGCAAATCACCCTAACCACGTAGAAGCAATTGACGCAATGTCACACCAGTCCTAAAGAACATATCCAATGCGCAATCAATCATGCAACACCCAAATACTCGTCTCACTCAAATTCCGTTATAAGGTCCAAAAAGAATAATATCTTTTTGCATAAAATCAACAAATCACAATTCCGTGTAGCTCACAAGAGTAACTCACAAGAAAATCTTGGGACACAATAAGCTCACCAACAACCGAATGGCACCTCCCTCAACAATATCGGTTTGGGGTCAACATGCTCGACTCAATGCCAAACACACATCCACATTGGCCTACCAATGAACCCTAAATCAATTTTGGTCACTCACAATAGATGAATAACTTTCCAAAAGTTCACAATGACTGAATCATGGCACGTACACCATCTGACTAGCTTTGCCCACATCTCTATAGTCCACAACCACAAAATAACTGGTTTATGAGAACTCCCCGTATCAAGACCCATAAAGCACATGAATCACTATATCTGATCCCAACTCCACCGCCCGGGTATCTAACATACTTCTACTACTCGATCATTCCACAAGGGATACTCCTATAATTCTTCTGTGCCACCAAGCGAACTTGAATATCAGCAGTCGATCAAACAAGAGAGTGCCACAATACTAATGAAGTATCCTTAACTCAATCACATTGCCCCTTTCTAAAATGTATACCCTTATCAAGCCACACCAATTAGTAATATCATTTACCTAGTCATCTGAAACTATCCATGTTGCCTAAGAATTTATAACCTCTCTTCCAGAATTGAACTGTGACCTCACACATGCAAATCTCAAACCTACACAACATACCGCATATACCATGTCATCCTATGATAAATATGAGAACTTCATAATCCATTCTGAGCCACAAGCAACTACGTACTCAACTAGCCAAGACTTTTCTATTTGATCTCATCTAGATGAAAATCATTATATATCACATGCTCCTCACGCCAGTAGAAAATATACACCTCTAACCATGGTAGAAACCATTAAGAACTCTCTGAATCCCATTTGCACAAAACCAAACCGTCAAGACTGAATCCTTCTAACTCAACCCAGCTACGCATGTCACCAAAAACCCAAGAGCATTGCCATGAAACACCTGTAGAAACTCATTACCTCATAAGCACCCAAAGAACTAATTCTATCTCTTACTTTGTCGATCCGACCTACTACCATGTTGTCCTATTTATCCAATTTCCTTCTAAATTACCTTCAAATTGATACTTCTCCTTGCCATAATACCGCAATTCTCAACCTAGACTCACCACATGACACCCAAGCACAAAACCACACCGTCTAAGGCTCATAAGCCATTGAATACTCTCTCAAATATCCTCAAATGCACCACATTCAAAATACTTACCTTGAAGAGACTTCATGCGAATCTAAAGCCATTACCTTCACCTTCCTGATATTGATATGTAGAATCCTTAGTGATATAGAAATGCCACAAGTCTTGACACCTTCCACTGTAAACCTCAGTTTCTAGCCAAATACACACCCTGAAGATCTCCAATTACTATATGTAAATCTTGAATCCTTTAAAACCATTCTCATGAGTCATCCACCCTTATCAGGTTTCGATTAAACTGATCAAACAAACTGAATGACATGTGCCCCATTAGTACAACAACACCTAAGGAAGTAACCCATCCTTCTAAGCAGCCACGGGATATCCTATTCCATAAATGTTACATCGCTTAAAATAACAACTAATTCATCCAATGTTTCTCATATACCCATAAAGCATAACATAACCCTTATCCAAAATTTCCTTTACTCAAGTCATCCTCGATCTCAACCTCTATAAGCCACGACTGATTCGCCGGTATACCTCAAGCTGAAACTGATACGACACTTAGCCGCACAGTCAACTTATCAATAGCAAACTCCCTCACTTAACTCAAAGCCATAGGTCAAAACACACAAAAGCTCACAATGCCCATACTCTATTACTGTCATAATACCATAGTGAGATTAAACCAGATCCTTCATAAGCTCGTGTAACACAAACCATCTAGTATATCAATCATCTGCAAATCTCGCATTCACCCTCGTAACAGTGAAGAAAACTCTCATATACGATCCAAACTAAAATTGCCACACACATATTTCACTAGTAAAGGAGGACTCGCTACAAAACAGCATACGGATCACACGCCCTCAGGACACCCCGCAGGAGATAACCCACCTGCTTCGTCTCAAACTAGCATCTTTTTATACCCTTCCACCATAAAAAACATCACATAATCACTTAATCTTCCCGAGTCTGAACTCATATCACAACGTGAAATTCACTTCATTCCCCGACTAAACAACATGAAAAGATCCTTCAACATACCCATAACTGGCGGCTATATGCCAACTCAAGACAGAAGTCAAGCACCCAATAGTCCTTGTTACATCCTAGCAAACTCTTCCCGCCACATTCAAACAATTTGAACATATCTCGCAATCAAATCATACTCATCACATAGTCATCCAGTCACAAACCCCACTAATAGGGACATTGCCGGACATATCAATCAAAAAGCACGTTCTCACACAACTGACACCTCAATGCTTAAGCTATAGTCAAAACCCGACCTCAAGTCCTCCAAACTGGACCATCATCATCATACTGAAATCATATCTCGCATTTCATCCATGAATCACAAGCGGTCAATGCATATCCGATAACGAGCGCTCAGGTACGCATATGAACACGTGGAAGGAATTCAAAGAGTTACATTTCAAGTTGAATCAATACCGTACGATAAGAATTCAAGAATGTGATGTTTTCCCTAAAGGTTCTGCGCCTCTCGAAGATAAGTACAGATGTCTCCGTACCGATCCGCAAGACTCTACTAAACCCACTCATGACTCGTGAGACCTATGTAACCTAGGCTCTGATACCAACTTGTCATGACCCAAAACTCATCCCGTCGTGATGGAGCCTATCGTGGAACTAGGCCAGCCTCAACTCAACGTAGCCCAAAACCAAAATACTAAAATCAAATCATTTGCGGAAAAACTTTCTTCATTTTAGTAAATTGTTTAAGACATAACAGAAAGATTCATATTACGATACAACCATCCAAAAACCAGAGTGTCACGGAGTACACGAGCGTCTAAAATACAATCTGGTACTATCTACTCAATACAAGATGAGTCTGATAAAAACAAATACTACAAGGTAGGAAGGAGAAAGGCAAGGCTGTGGACGCCATGCAGCTACCTTGCGGACTCCGAAAATGCACTGAAGGAAAGGATCGGCTCTCACTCGAATGCCTTGGCACCTAAATCTGCACACATGGTGCAGGGAGTAATGTGAGTACGCCAACTCAGTAAGTAACAATTATAACTAATGACTGAGTGCAGTGACGAGCATTTAAAATCATATACATCTCATAACATAAAAACCTCAATGGAAATAACAAGATCAAATCAGTAATTAAATTCCGCACATATCGGAAAAACTCCAGTTTCAATGAAAGTTATTTAAAATATTTATTCAACATTTTCAATAGAGGCTCAGTATAAAAGTAGAGTGAAAATAATAATTTCATAAAACAAACCCCTCGGGCAAAGTATCACTCATATATATAGCCCCTCGGGCAAGCCTCTCAATCACTCGTGACTCAACTCTCATCAGTCAGCACTCATGCTCAATAGGTACCTTATAATAATCGTTGCGGCGTGCAGCCTGATCCATAAATATATAGTCGACTGCACTCACTAGGGGTGTGCAGACTTCAGAGGGGCTCCTACAGCCCAAGCACTATATCGCTGCGACGTGCATCCCGACCCAATATCGCTGCGACGTGCAGCCCGATCCAACAAATCGTTGCGGCATGCAACTCGATCCACATATATATAGTTGCGGTGTACAACCCGATCCCTAACTATCCTCACAATCCGGCCCTCAGCCTCACTCAGTCATCAACCTCACAAGCCACTCGGGCATTTCAATACAATCTCAAGGAACTCAGCCCAAAACAACTTCCATATATTAAAATAGAGTGGTGAATAAGATTAAACAATAAACATGTATAAATCATGACTGAGGATATGCTTTCTATCAAAAACAACATGAGGATAATAGTAAAATACCCCTGAGGGTCCAAACAATACAGCACAAGGCCTCAAACATGGCATTTAGCCCAAGTTAACAGAATCATTTCTAAAACACATATATATCATATAGAGTTTATCAAAATATGCAACTCTACAGTTGCCACGGGACGGACCAATTCACAATCCCTACTGGTGCATGCCCACACGCCTGTCACCTAGCATGTGACTCACCTCATTTATCAAAATAGTACGAAATTCCAGGGTTTCATACCCTCAGGTCTAGATTTATAGTCGTTACTTATCTCAAACCGGACAAAAAACTACTCCGTGATGACCTTGCCACTCGACTCGGCCTCAAATCACCCTGAATATATCCAAAATCAGAATCATATTATCAATACATGCTAAAGGAACGAAGCTCACGTGAAAATTATCAAATTAAATCAAAATTCCCGAAATTGGCCAAACCCGACCACCAGACCCACGTTTGGAAATCCAACAAAATTTACAAAACTAGAAACCTGATCCCCTCACGAGTCCAATAATACTAAGTTTACCAAAATCCGACCTCGTTTGGCCCTCAACTCATCAAAATAAACTCTCCAATTCCAAGCCCTAATTTCCCAACTTCCCCCCCCCCCTAATTTCTACAATTTCCATGCTTAATCAACTGAAATTCACCGTAGATACGAGTATTAAGTTCAAAAATCTTACCTCAACGAGTTTACCATTGATTCCCACCTCCAAAACCCTCCAAAAGCTCCAAAAGCCAAGTTGAAATTGTGAAGAATGACCCAAATTCGCGAAGGGCCCTTATTATACTTTCTTCCCCAGGGGTTTCTCACCTGCAACCCCACAAGCGCACATTCGCTTCCGCGTCTGCGAAAAAATATCCGCTTCTGCAAATTTCACTTAACTTGCCACCCCTCGCATCTGCGGTCGCCTTACCGCTCCTGCGGCATCGCAGATGTGTTGTACCAAGCCGCACCTGTGGTTCTCCATGCACCTGCGCCTTCTTTCCACTCCTGCGGAGCTCCCACCTACGGCTCCCAATCTGCAGGTGCGGTCACACCAGAACAACAACACCAGCTGCAATTTCTCAAGTTCAAACTTTCCGATGGCCATCCGAAATCATCCCTAGCCCCTTGGAGCCTCAACCAAATATACCAACACGTCAAATATCAACTCACAAACTTAGTCGAACTTTCGGAACACCCAAATCAACACCAAAACACCGAATTAACTCCAAATTCAAGCCTAAATATTTTTAAACTTTCAAAATTCGCCAACGATGTCGAAACCAACCAAACCACGCCCGAATGACCTGAAATTTTGCACACATATCATAAATGACCCTACAAACCTACTCCAACTTTCAGAAATTCCATTCTGACTCCGATATCGAATTTTCCACTGCCGACCGAGAAACGTCATATTTCCAATTTCGTCAATTAAAGCCTAATTCTACCGCGGACCTCCAAATCACATTCCCGACACGCTCCTATGTCTAAAATCACCTAACGGAGCTAACCAAATCATAAAAATCTAAATCCAAGATCGAATACTAAAAAGTCAAAACTTGGTCAAACCTTTCGAATTTAAAGCCTCAAGCTGAGAATCACTCTTCCATATCTATTCCGATTAACCTGAAAATCAAAACCAATGATTTACATAAGTAATAATACATCATACGGAGCTACTCATGCTTGAGAATTGACGAGCAAACTACAAATGCTCAAAACGACCGGCCGGGTCGTTACAGGCCTTCACTACATCTGCAACTCAACCTCCGTATCTGCGTGCTCGTAGATGTGCTTATCGCTCCACATCTGCGCTTCCAATCCGTCCCATGCTTTTCCACACCTGCGACCTCCTTCTCGCTTCTGTGGGGCCGCACTTGCGGGCTTCCCACTGCAGGTGCGAAAACACCAAAATACCAGAAAATCTGCCCATCCCAAGTCCAAAATTTCCTTCCGTTGGGAATCCGAAACACCCCTGAGGCCCCCAGGACCTCAACCAAACCTACCAACAAGTCATATAACCCCATACGAACTTAATCGAAACTTCAAATTACTCAAAGCAACATCAAAACACCAAATTACCCCCGGATTCAAGCCTAAGAACTTCTAAACTTCTATATTTCACAAACGACGCCGAAACCTATCAAACCACCTCCGAATGACCTTAAATTTTGCATGCAAGTCAGAAATGATGCCACAAACCTACTCTAACTCCCGAAAATCCAACCCGAACCCGATATCAAAATTTCACTGCCGTCCAAAATCGCTAAAATTCTAACTTTCGTCAATTCAAGCCTAACTCTACTACAGACCTCCAAATCACATTCCGGACGCGCTACTAAGCCCGAAACCACCTAACGGGGCTAGTGGAACCACCAAAATTTAAATCCGAGATCGTTTACACATAAGTCGACATCCTGTCAACTTTTTTAATTTAAAATTTCAATTAAGAGACTATGTGTCTCAATTCACTCTGAAACCACTCCGGACCCGAATCAACAAACCCGGTATATCATAATATAGCTGAAAAACACAAAAGAAGCAGGAAATAGGGGGATGGAGCTATAACTCTCGAAAAGACGGGCCGGGTCATTACACCAGGTTAGAAAAGTATTGCGCTAGCATTGAGTTTCGAACTCTCGCCCGTCAACATTAAACTTCCAGCACCTTTCCTTAACCAAAACACCCATCAACATTTATGTTTCCTGGGTGGTTTCCGGCTTTCTACATCTGTTTCATTAAGCTTCCTATAGAATTATACCTACTCTAAGTTAAGGTTAATGGGTGCTTAAGCACCTGAATTATACATGTAGATCCGTCCCTGGCTGTATCAGCTTCTATTGCCACCTCTCCTTCAAAGCCTAAAACTCCTAATTCTCCTACAACTTCCCCCGCCTCCACCCCAACCACTGTCGCAACTTCTACTCCTCCTACTAAAGCTCCAGCATCAACACTGCCAGCTAAGGCACCAGCTGCAGTGCCTATGAGCTCTCCTCCAGCGGCTACACCCGTACATTCTCCACCAGCACAAGCTCCAAAGATAGCTGCTTCTCCACCTACTCTGGTTCCTGTTTCTGCACCATCCTCGGAGACACCACACACCAACCCCTGCACCCAGATAGAGTAAGATGGGAAGAAGAACACGTAATCTGTACGGTGGAAGATTTATCTACACAGTCAAACACGTAAATATAGTTCAAAAATATTCTTTCGTTAATGTCCATACGGAATTACCAAACCAAAATCTAATGATTTAACCCCTTGTTCAGACTACAAACTTCAGAGTTTATTAAGTAGTACTCAGTCGTTTCATGTTACTAGTCTAAGGATACGCGTATTACGCGTGTACCATATATAATTAAGTATAAACTTTATAAAAGCCACGCTATAGGTATCATTTAAAAAAGTGTCTGAATTTTAAATAAACCAAAAGAAATTGAGTTCCTGAAAATAATGAATTAATATTGATCCTATTTATCTAAAACCTTAAAATAGAGTATTGTTATCACGGGCGCAGGCACCTTATCTCAAGCAATATCACATGACACCGCTTTGTAAAACAAAACGTAAATATATATGTATAGATCATAAAAAATGAAAATATTTGGTATAAATATGACACCGCTTTGTAAAACAAAACGTAAATATATATGTATAGATCATAAAAAATGAAAATATTTGGTATAAATATGACACCGCTTATTATTATAGTGATTTATTTATTTTTTCGCTTTTTTAAATGTTGACATCACTTACAAAAAATTTTGTGTATGCCACAACTGGTTATTACATTGATGGAGTAGTTGAATGCAAAAAAGGAAAAAAAATATCTTTGGACTTGTAAAGATGAAGAATTTAGTTTAGTTATTTCCTTCATACAAAATCCTAAATTAAAGCTAAAAAAAAGTTTGTAACAATGCTTATTTACAGAGCACTAAAGAATTTTAGTGACCTTCAAAGTATAAATTTACCATAAAGAAAAATTAAAAGAAAGGTCCCAACTACCATAATAACTAATACTCCTATATCTATTCTATCAAATCTCTAAAACTGACAAATAAATAAAGAATAATACTTTGGTTGCATTAACAGCCAAATCAAAGGACAAACGTTAACGTTGTTTAGTCTTATAGAGTCCTAGTTGCATATACACATTAGAAACAGAATCCTTGATTCTTCTTGCTCGTTCCTTTTCGCTTGACGCATATTTTAGTACTTACATCCTAAGGCGTAAAGAGCTTAAACTACTTTTCATGTCCTTGCAAAGTATTTTCAAGATTAGTTCTAATTGCACTTTTAACATGTGATTACTAAAACAAACCGTGTGTAAACAAATCTAAAAAATACATAAAAGGTGATAATATTGATATTAAATAAATAAGGACCAATTTATGGTTATAAATAATTAATATATATAATTACACACCTAACAAGAAAAAAATATATTATAAAGGGAGAAAAATACGATAGAACATGAGAAAAGATCTTTTAAGGGGTAAATTTCACAAATGGTCATATAACTATGACATTTTTTCACTAAAGTCATATAGCTTTGTTTTCTCATACAGAAGTCATAAAACTTTCACTACTTTACGCAAAAAGTCATAGTTAACCGGCAAAGACAATTCTCGAGTAAATTTTTTCCTATTTTACCATTTTTTATATTTTTAAAATTCAATCTAATAAATTATGACTCAATTAAAATAGAAAATTTTACCTCCTATAGCAAAGACATACACTCTATTCAGAGGCGGATCCGGGATTTGATTCTTATGAGTTCCTACCATAATTTAAAATTTATATGCAATAATAGCTGGGTTCACAGTTAGATATTTAATTATAAACTAGTTTTAGTGTACGTGCGTTGCACGTGTATTTTGTGTCGATTAATTTCAAATTCATTTGGTATTTCTCATATAACAAGTTTTTAAAAGATTATTTATTTATATCGTTACAAATTTAAGTTTAATATATTGACGAAAATAAATTAAAGATTTTTATATGGAAGTTTCTTCCTTCATTGAGTTAAATAAAATTAACAATTATAAATATTAGAAATTTATACTTTTTACTTTTACGTACTTTTATCTATGAGTCTCATACAATTTTTAATATAATAAATATAAGATTTATAAAGAAAATTTACTTATTCGGACGAGGTACACGCTCAAAGCACGCTAAATAGTGTTCACCTTTTTTTACTCTTTATAAAAGGATTACATACTAGACAAGGTTATAATTTAATTATTTTTCTAATATTTAGGATATAAAATCAACTAAACTTTTTATTATTAAATTTTTCCTTAATTATTTGAATTATATTAGAAGTTCCAATATACTCTGTGGCGAAACTAATATTCTCTCCTTTTGTCCTTTTATTATGTTGAGCTGAGGGTCTTTTGAAAATAGTCTCTCTACCCCTTCAGGGCAGGGATAAGGTCTGCGTACACACTACGCTCCCCAGACCCCACTTGTGAGATTTTACTAGATTGTTGTTGTTGTTGCTGTTGTAGAAGTCCTAATATTTAGGACTTTAAAATCAAGGATAATCATACATACTATAAGGTATATCTAATATTTATACTTTGAGTAATATTTTTTACACCAAAAACATCGTCTATAAGATACACGTGTAACTATATGCTATATTTATTTCGATGTTAATTGCTATTACAAATAATTCATTCTTATTAATTTTATATAATTTTTATTAATAGACACAAAATATACGTGCAACACATGTACACTAAAACTAGTTTATAATTAAATATCTAACTGTGAACCCAGTTATTATTGCATATAAATTTGAAATTACGGTAGGAACTCATAAGAATCAAATTCTGGATCCGCCTCTGAATAGAGTGTATGCCTTTGCTATAGGAGGTACAATTTCCTATTTTAATTGAGTCATAATTTATTAGATTGAATTTAAAAAATAAAAAAAGATAAAATACGAAAAAATTACCGAAGAATTATCTTTGCCGGTTAACTATGACTTTTTGAGTAAAGTAGTGAAAGTTTTATGACTTTTGCGTGAGAAAACAAAGTTACATGACTTTAGTGAAAAAATATCATAGTTATATGATCGTTTGTGAAATTTACCCATCTTTTAAGTTTTTTACATAATGACATAGCCTACCTCTACAGATTGGGCAAATGAATTAATAACGTAAAGTAAATTTTATTAGAGTTTACATAGTGATCTCTATGTAGTACACTCTTGTTCACCTCTTTTGGAGTCCCAAAAAGAAGAGTAACAATATTCACGCGGACCATGTCATCCATGGCTACATGCGTGCTTCGTTCTCCCTTGTAGTCTTACGGGCCATCAAATATATACGTATTGTATTTATTGTTGAATTTAGATATTTTTTTCAAATTAGAAAAGGATTAGTATATGGTAAAGTTTATTTAAAGTCCTATATATTAGTTCAAATAAGGAAAGATTTAATAAAAAAAAATTCGTTGATTTAAAAGTTTAAATATTTGAAAAATAACTTAATTACGATTTTGTCCATTATAAAATCTATTTTTAAAGGACAAAAAAGACGAACGACATTTCACTAAGAGCTTTCGTGCTTTTAATATAGTATAGATAGATGTAGCAATATATTATTTTTTTTAGTTCTTTTAAAAAGAATGATACTTTTTAATTTTAAAAATAATTTCTTTATATTTTTCACCTCATATTTAATGAGATAATTTTAGCCATATAAATATTTATAAATCCACAAATTTAAATTCTTTTTAAAATTTGTTATTCAAATTTTACCACATAAAACGAAATAGACAAAGCAATACTTCTTATCTTCCTAGAAGAAAGTGAATAGAAGTAAATTTGGGTTCATTTACCTCAACAAGGAATATCATAAAGATGGTTCATTAATCATTCTTTACCAAAAACTTTATGTTGGTATAACGACAGCGAAATACTAAGTATATAATATAATTATGTGAACAACTGTATTATCTATAATACTTTAAATTCAGATCAAATGATAATACGCTTCATAAAATATTAATACATACATTAATTATGAATTTCTCACCTGTCACATTTTATGAATGTGTTTAATCCGTAACAATTAAGTGAATAAAAGTATATTTTTAAACAGATTAATTTCTAAAAGGGAATTGTCACACATGTCTCACTAGGGAATGATTTAACCTCTGTTAAATACTTAAATGGACTTGCTATGAAACTTCCAATACCGAATAGTTAAAAGCAAAAACAATATGGGTTCCACTTGACGAGTCGACCTTTAAGTAGATGGTCCAGGAAAAGGAAGATGCAGATTCTTCACTAAAAAGAAAAGGTAGGATCTTTGCAACTGTAATTCTAAAGTGTTAGAGTCCTTTTTTTAGTTTCACCATCTCCATCGGATATTAATGTAAGAGATTTTTTTATTCCTATATATTATTTAAAATTTTATTACAAAAAATGTTCATGTATTGGTATATACCCGACCTAAATATATTTTAGTTATAAAATATATACAATCCACCTTCTCAATTTATTATTTGTGCCTTCAATCAAGGGATTTAGTTACATCATTTTCCTTTTTTTTCTCCTCTCTCCCCTCTTCTCTCCCGATTGTATCTTTCTCCCCATATATCGAGTAAATAATTTCCCAACTAATTCTACTAACTTCACCCATAGTTTACATTTACACAAATTCATATTCCTTTTTGTCCAAAAAAAAAACTCTGTTTCTAAAACAAAACAGATGTAAATCTACTAACTTTACTATAAAAGCTGTTGAATCTTCACAAAAATACTTGCAGACGTACACAACAAAAAGAATTAACGAAGTAATGTTTATACCGACACTAAAAATTAGCTAAATTAAATAACACTCCAGTCTTGTCATTGTGTGGCAGAGAAGGTATATTATTACCTTAAGTTGACAGTATTTGCCACAATCTTTCTTACATTGTTCTCATTTCTTATAATTCTTTGTTTGCCAACTTCAAAGCTTTGCACGTGCAGAGGCACAATAAAGTTAATACTGGCTAATTCGTTTCTAAACAAATGATTTCAATTGATCAATTATAACTTCAAACTCCAATGCGGGAAAAGGGTAGAGTCATTACTTGCGTATGCCACTTAGAATAGCTAGGGTAAAAATTTTCTTTAATTTTATGTTAAAAGTAAGAAGGGATCTAATTTTACACGTAAGAAATTTGAAAATAAAAATCAAATGATCTTTACAAGTTGTTTACAAATAATTTATAATCATATATTATATAGTAAAAATAAATTTCATACAATTAATCATATATTATACAACTTTTCTATAATTTATCTACAACTTTCATACATTATTTCTATACAATTACAATATCATACCACGTAAATATAATTTTTATACAAATTTTATACAATATGTATTTTGTATCTGATTTATACATAGCAAAAACAAAATTCATACAACTAATTATATATTATACAACTTATCTACAATTTATCATACATTATTTTTACTCAGTTATATACAACTACAATATCATACAACTTAAATATAATTTTTATACAACGTTGTTAAACTTTTATACAATAGTTAAATAAAAAAAATATAAACAACATAATACAATTTTTCTACAATTGTACTACACTTTCGTAAATATAATGTATATCATGTCGTCTTCTTCTTCTTCTTCTTCTATATGAAAATCAGCCAAAACCAAGTCTAATCTTCACCAAAACCCCTCAAAATTGAGATATAAACTCCAAATCATATTCCCAATTGTTTGCAACAAATACCCAATCCAAACAAACAATAATTTCTGAAAACCCAAATTCTAATTCAAAGCTTCAAAGCTTTTTAATTGTTGTCAATGGTGGAATTGCTGCTCTCTTTTCCTTTGCTTTACATTACTAAAATTAGGGATTATTGAGACGTAGAAAGAATTCTCAATTCTTTGCAACAACACTAATTCAAACAAATAATGTTTTTTGAAAACCCAAATTCGAATTCAAAGGTTCAAATCTTTTTAATGGTTGTTAATGGTGGAATCGTGGGTAAGTGCAAGATACGTGGGGGAGGGGATGATATGTGGAGAGAGAAACGTGGGGGAGTGGAAAATACGTTAGAGTTATTTTAAGATACTAATTATTATCATTAATTCCCTTAAAATGTACATAAATGGTAATTGATTATATAAAATGTAATTATAGTAAAATTTAAGTAGAGAGAGTAATATAATTTTATATAGTGTATAAGAATGTAAAATAGAGGAAATTTCTGCATTGGTCCACTTTAAAAATTTTATATATAGGCAATTGTCGTAACTCGTACGGAGCCATTCCATTCTTATCACCCCTACCTACCTACCCTTTAATTATCTTTCTTCTACGTCAAATTGACGTCTTCTATGGACCACATCTCCTCATTTCACAACCACTTTACATACAAGACAAGAGAAATTTCCTTTTCCATCTTACTTAGTGTGCGTTTGGACATAAGAATGGAAAAATTCCGAAAAAACAGGAGCAAAATTTTTTAAATGAAAATGATATTTGAAAATTAAAGTTATATTTAGATATGAATATAATTTTGGGTTGTTTTTAAATTTTATAAGTGATTTGAATTAAAATTTTGGAAAATAATTTTTTGGAGTTTTTCAAATTTTCGAAAAATTCTAAATTTATCTTTAAGTGAAAATTGAAAATTTTATGGCTAAACATTAGTTTCGGAAAAAAGTAAATTTTTTCGAAAAATAAAAAATTTCATTGCCAAACGGGCTCTTAGTCCTTTTACCTTCATATTTCACGTGCTTGATAAAATTCTTTCAATTTCAGGTTGAATTTCCCTTTTTAGCTTTACAGTATTAATCATATTTTGTTAAAATGTATTTTCAACTTTTTCGTTAATATATCTCTTATAATCTTATTTGAGATGGGAAGTTCAATACTTCCAAGCTGCTATTTTGAGGACAAGTCAATATAGACAATACTACTCTTGTCCTAGAAGATAAGGATCGTTTACTTTGATAATGATACGTGAATCTCATGTTCAACTTTGATTTGTAGTATTATGATAAGCTTTATAGTTTGGCAACTTTCACTTCATATGTTACTCTACCTTTTTTTGTTTCGGTACGAATTTATGTATGTTTGAAAATTCATTAATCTTAACGTGTTCCTCCGAGTCATGATTAATTTGCTTTAAGCATACATATTAAAAAATACTAAATTCTAGACAAAAATAATTAGTGTGACTAAATTAACCTTAATTAAATGTCGCAGTATAGTTAATGTGAGGAGTAAAAGACTTTTTAGGGATATATACATAAGGATAATTTTGAAAAAATAAATTAATTTTTTTATTATATAAACAGACACTTATTTTAGACCAAAATAAAAAAATAAATTAATTATTTATTGTGGACCGGAGGGAGTATTAAATACCACTATATAATAATTTTAATTTTGATATATTATATATGTCAAAAGTTATTTAAATTTCATGAACAATTAAATACCATTATATAATTATACGAATTAAAGGAAATATATAAAATATAAAAATGAAAAATAAAAGGAAGCAGATGATAATGATACGAGCATGTGCTTGGCAATGCTTGTCCATTTGTACATTATTTGATTTAAAAGGGTTGAATAGTTACTCTGCTTATAGCCTTTTTCTTTCCCACTTTGTCTGTTCTCTCGGCACTCCAATCCTTTGACTCACTGTTCACACTTGAAACAACCTTGTTTATCTCAAGTCTTGAGCATTATTAGCATTTAGCATCAATCTGAACCTTTCAGCTCAGAGTTTGCTCATGTGAAGAATTGTTAACCATGTCTTTTGACATCTCTTCCATTGTAGCCAGGTATATTTTGGTCCAAGATTCTTCTTTTCTTCTTCGGCAGAAGGTTTATTCATTATTGGCATGAAATTTTGCTCAAATTAGAGTGACGGGTTATTCATATTCTGCTTTTCTCCTTTGTTATTTGTCTCTCCTTAAGTGGTTTTGCTAGCTAGCAAAGCTCATTGAAGACAACAGCTTTGCTCAGTAAGCTTTGTTGTCATAGAAATTGGACTAAAATTATGCTAATTAATAGTGCACTGTTTCTCCTCCGAACTCCATTTACTTCTATTTCATGAAAGTTTTCAATAGATTGCCAGGTTATGGAGAGAGATACTAGAGCCTTGACCTGAATCTCCATCATCAAATAAATTGTGAAGGGACAAAATGATCAATGTTGACCTTCATGCTATAAATTAAAAGTAGGCATTTGAAGACCATTAGTCCTTAAAGAGTACTAAGTGTTACTATGACTTTGCAATCTAGCTGCTCGTTAGCACATTATTCTGTACTTCACTAAAAAACAGCGGCGGATTCAGAAAGAGAAAGAGAGATCAGTCTCAGTCGAACCAAACTCTCGAACCCGTCCAGAAGTTGAGTATGCAACTTGCGATTTAATCGCTTAAAAAAAGTTTAGCCATAAAGATACCGTTAAAGAGTGTTCTAACATGGGGGTGACACCATATAATTACCTTAAAAAGGATCCGATCCTTTGTAGGAACTACCCGTAATAACGAACTTGCGAAATGGATTCCTGACCCTGGTTCACCTTACTTGTTATTGGAACAATTTAGACGTTGTGGGTTCTAAAGCATGGGTTGTGAAATGTATATCTAGTTCTATTTATGTGACAGGCAAGCCCATGACACATATTGCCCCCTTTGGCCCAACAAATATGATGGATTTCACTTGGACTATGTCATCGTCGAGCCCAAAAGCCTGCGTACCATGTGAACTAGTGCTATGCCTTACTAAGCTTTTCATTTTCCTCTCCCATTCCGATGTGACATTCGCATAAGGTTTTAATATGTACCCCTTCTTCGGAAGCTTGCCGGTCTAGAAGCGTATTAGTTCTTCTCTTTACCCGCCCTAGTCGGCCCACCCTTTGTCATGGGCGTCACAATATGTACTTATTTTTCGCACATCTATATGGTTCGATCCCAAAATTCTGGTCTCTGGTTTATACCAATGCGTACCTGCATTTGGATCCGCCAAAGCCTAAGAACATGGATTCCTTTTTCTGAGGATCATAGATTATGATTCATATGTGGCGTGTAGATGGGAAAGGAGTGCAGTTCCTCTTTAGCTGATACAAACTTGAAAATGTAGTTCTTCTACTGACTAAATTAATGTTAATAGTTGTAAGTGCAGAAGATAGTTGTAAAAGGAAATATGTGTGTGGTGCCATAATAATGAAGCTTTCCTTTAACATTCTCCAAATCCTTGCCAAATATGATATTGGCTTGATACTTCTGTGGCATTCTTTCCTCATGTCTGAAACAAAAAGAAATTAAGGAAATGATGATACTTGAACCACGATACTTTACTGATGTCACGTGCCTCTTCTTTTCTGTTACTAGGTACCTGAATTCTTGCAAGCTGCATGAGGTGCTACCCAATGCAGCTCTTCTATCAGAGCTTTATAAGGTAGTCATTTCTTTAATTTTTAGTTACTCTTCTCTAGCGAAGGAAAACAAAAATCTGTATGTTAATCAATCAAATTTGCTTTATTGTAGTCCTTTTTCTTTCTTAATTCGTGTTTTAGCACCTTCTGGCTGATGTAGATCAATGTAGTAATGAATTCTTGCAAGCTGCATGAGGTGAAATATTAGTGAAATATATGTGAACTGATAATTTGCGATATAATACCGAACTTATGTCTATGTATTGAAAATTTGTTGTAATCCTTGCAACATCACTATGTCGTAATACTGTGAAACAAATTTCCTGTTGTGTTAATAGTGTAAAAAGATTTTGCTTTGAGGAATCTAACTTGACATTGATCATTAAAATTCTCAACTTCTTCAGGCCAGCATGCAGAAAAAAGTTCAACAAAGGAGGACTCTGTTAGTTTCACTTGATGAGCTTGAAGATGTTGACATGTCCCCCCTCGTCGATGTATTGCTTAAAATCCATCTATTTGATGTTGATGCAGTGGACGTACTTTGCACTTCACCCTTGGCTGTTAAGCAAGAATCTGTGGTCTCCCTAGTGCGTGCAGTCAATTCAACACTCCGCACTGTTGATCTTCAGGATATGCTATTTAAAAAGGAAATCTTGTGGTATGCCTAAATGATATTATTTTTAATTGATCATTGAATACCATCTTATTTTCCTCATCTATATTTCTCTTACAACTGAATTTTTTTAATGTATCCATACTTATGGCCAGTGGCGAAGCCATGAATTTTCTCAAGGGTGTTCAAACTTGAAATAAGTAAAAAAAATAATCCGACAAAGGGTGTTCAATACATGTTATGTACCTCTAAAATCTAATATTTTACCTATATAAACAATGTAATTTTCCGATAAAGGGTGGTCAGTTGACCACCCTAACCCAAGTGTGCCTTCGCCCCTGCTTATGGCATGCTAGGCACACTAACAGAGGGAAACGAATTAGACAAAGAACCTAATTTTTCCTCTATATAGGATAATTAGAAAAGGTGAGAATATCAGTTTGCTCTTATGTTTCCCCTAGCTGTGACTTATTATTTTTAATTTTTTTTGGTAATCAACTGTATTTCATTAATCACCAAAGAGTTAATTACAAAACCACAGCTAAGCCAACTAAACTAGCTATCAAAACAAAGACATAAACCCTAGCTGTGACTTTAATGTGCATAAGATGATAGATTGCATGTGTTGTTGACAATACCAAGGAATGCCATATTATGGATTTGAGAGGTCTGTAAGTTCGCGATCATGACTTCTGTGTTGAATTTGGGCCTCTGCAGGGACCTTTTTCAGAGCGGTTTAAATTGCCAATCGCTAAAACTGAGGTCCACTGAGATTCAAAAGCTGAATATGGTTGGAAGCTTCATGCAGTTAGACACCCTTAATCTTGACTTCTGTTCTTCCCTCACTAACTTAGAGAGGGATTGCTTTGCTTGCATGCCAAAATTGATGCGTCTCTCCATATGTGGAACTAGAATAGCTGATCTGTGGACAACCCGCGCAGCTTTGACACGCCTTCCTTCTTTGACAGAATTAAGGTTTCAAAACTGCATATGTTGCAAAGATACTGGGCCATGTCTTGCATCATCCAGTAAGATGACAAATCTTCCTGTTTCTGAAATAACTTAATCAGGTCATTCACGCAAGGACTTTGACAGCAACCATAAATTATATACTCAGAAATTTGACTATAAATATTGTATGCAGATGGTGCTGGCAGTCCAGCTTCTGTTGGCAACTTATTTTCAACTTATGGGTTTAAAAGGATAAACCAGGACTCACTTAATGATTCGGCAGATAAAGTATCAAATCATTTTGAAGGAATTCTTTCATCGGATCCCTCTTTTGTTGCCAAAAGTGGAAGGGCTGATTTGCAACATGAGGTCTATGGCTTTTCTTTATGCTTGCAGTTGTTGACTAAAGTTTTACTTGTTTTTTCTCTCTTACATTTTATAGGTTTCAATCCGTGTATCAGGTTTCTTTTGGCGATTTTCATGTTCAAGAGAGAGATGATTGTCCCGAGGATATAAACTTGAAACTGAGAGACAGATCAGTTGTTTCCAAGATGTATCTTTCTTGTCATCCTTCACCAATCTGCTTTGAGAAATACTACAGGGAATACATTATTGCTTCATTGCCTCATCTGGAAGTTCTAGATAACTTTCCTATAAGAAAGCTAGATAGAGAATTGGCAAATACTGTCTTCTCACAGTACTACGAGTACCTGCCGTACAAACGCCAGCGCAAAGAAAATGTTGCAAGTGTTTTGCATATGCGTGAAACAGGTAGAGGTAATGTGTACCACAGCAAATCTTCTCGCATAAAGGAGGCAGTTTCTTGCAGGAAAAGTCCATATTTCTATTCAAGGTCCCTCTGCGCAGCCAAACTTGGTTCATCTGCTTCTCCTTCCCTGCATATACTGTCCAATATCAGCAATAATATCAAAGAAGGAAGTGGGAGCCTTCGACCAAGACAGTTTGAGTATCATCCCACTAATCCTAGTCTAATGGCTTTTGGAACTTTGGATGGGGAGGTGGTCGTCGTAAACCATGATGCTGGAAATACTTTCAGTTACATTCCACTCTTTGGGGTGACTAATAGCATCTTAGGCCTCTGTTGGCTTAACAAGAATCCATTTAAGGTATGCTGTTTTCTCAAAACTAAAATTATAGTTGCTTCGTGGATCATAGTCACATGTACCTTATGAGGTCTTAAATATAGTCTTTATGAAGAAATTTTTTGACGGCAGATAGGGCTCTGATTGTTGAATAATATGCTGCAAATTGGAAGGTTATCAGCCTGTGTTTTGAATTTGATGCAATTCTAAGTACTTAGTGTTGGTTAGTTGCCATCCTAAAACTAGGATGACATTCATATTTTATACAGTAGTGTGCTACAAACCATAACAACATCCAATGGTCGTCGTTTCATTGCATTTTAGTGTGCATTCCCACATGGTGTGACATTTCCAAACTCATATTAGACTATCCCTGCATGTTTGCTGTTCTTTAACTTTAGTCATATGTATCCTCTTCATGTCATGAGCATGTCGTGGGATGTGACTACTTTAGGATATAAGGTCAAATTAGTACAATCTAAGTTCATTAACTGTTGGTGGATAGATCCTATTTTAGGCAAAACCAGAGGGGAAGCGGTGGATTAAATACATGAAATAAATTGGGTAGCCATATTTGGTTGATGTAAGGTGACATGTGTGATCAACCTACATATCTGTCCATTTATGTTCCATTATAAGTATGTATGTTGTATGTTCATGTTCTGTCATTTGATTTTTTGAAATCATACCCAACATTCTAAAGTCTTTTTAAGTACTCTTTTTCATTGTTGCAGGACCATGTAAAAACTGACTTTTGTTTGTTTCTTGACATGTACATGACCACCTTAACAGCATTTTACCCTTTCCTACGGATACAGGGTAGCCTGTAGCTGTAAGTAAAAGTTCGCTGAGTACCAATCTGAAAATTTCATAAATGCATGTAAATGAAAGTTTGTTGAGATTCCTAGCTGACCAATTTATGTTAGAAGATATCTAGTTATTGAAACCCTTGTCCTCCCAAAACTAATATGATCGGATGGAATGTTCCTGCTAGTCTGCTATGTATGCACCTATGGATTTTTCTGCTAAAGGTCTTAATATCCATGCTCTATATTTCTATTAACCAAAAAACATGTAGTACTATATTTTCCATTTTAATCTCCATCACCCCTTTTCTCGGAAACTGCTCATTATTCTCTTTGTTTTCATCTGTTAGCTCCTTGCTGGTTCTGACAATGGCTCTTTGAGATTGTATGACATCAATGACACTTCGCCAAAATCAGAGACAAGCTATAGCAGTTCCAGCCCTGCTGTTTTTGAGAAATTTGAACAGTTGACTTCACTTCATGTTAATTCAACGGACGATCAGTTTGTTACGAGTGGTTATTCAAAAAAAGTAGCCATATACGATATTTGTAGTGGCGAGCGCTTACATTTGTTCAGTGATATGCATCAAGAACCCATTAACGTGGCTAAATTTGCACATCACTCTCCAAACCTGCTTGCTACTTCATCATTTGATCGTGATGTCAAATTGTGGGATTTGAGGCAGATGCCAAATCGCCCCTGTTATACAGCCTCGAGCTCAAGGGGAAACGTGATGGTTTGCTTCTCTCCAGACGACCTTTATCTACTGGTATCGGCTGTAGACAACGAGGTACCTTGATCAATGCAACGTATTAAAAATCTCATTTGATGATACCAAATTTCCTTACTATTGGAATAACAAGTTAAAGGTCTGCTTTGTGGCTTCTGATTAGTTTAGACATATTCAAAAGCAATATTTTTGTTATACAAAATCCCAACTTGATAAATTCGGTATCTTTATGTGTGGCTATACCTACTAGTATATTGTAGATGACTTCATGATTGAGGTTTATACTATCTTTATGGTACAGGTGAAACAACTTTTGTCTGTAGATGGGAGGCTGCAGACAGATTTCCGTATAGCTTCCACAGGGAGCGCTCATAATTATACACGATCATATTACATGAATGGGAGGGACTATGTTATTAGTGGAAGCAGTGATGAATCAATTGTTCGCATTTGTTGTGCTCAAACAGGGAGGCGATTGAGGGACTATTATTTGGAGGTAAAAGCCCAAGAACAATTATATCAGTTTTCTCTTTTCCAAACTCGAGGACCAAATATTTGTCGTTTTTTCTAACTAATTAAGATGTTTCAGAATATTTGATATCTTTAATACATGGGATAAACTAGGTGTTGGCTGCCGTAGTAAGGCTTTTACTTCGTTTCTTTATTTCCAGGACAGGGCATTGGAGAGTCCAATATTGGTGCAGTCCTTGAGAAGTGATCCTTTCAGAGTAAGCTCCAATTCATGGCAGTAAATTAGCTGACCTTCATTTAGCTGCCTTAGCCTCTATTTATTTCGTCACATTGTCTATGAATTGAAACCAGATTTTATTATGCAAATTCCAAGTGCCGCTCCTTGCATTTTTATGAAAATCTCTATCGTAGGTGCATTATTTATAAACATAAGGAGAAAATAAAAGAGAAACAAACCCGAAAAAAGAAAAGGAAAAGAATATACCTATTAAAATATGATGATTATATATGTAATTCTTCACTTATGAAACTAAGCTTTTCTATTTTTTTTTTTTCTTTCTATTTTTGCGTAAAACCAGCATTTCCACATGGCTGTCTTAGCATCTTATATGCGCCCCAGTTCAAGACGAGACATCATTAAGGTAAGTTTTATTCTCCTTACTTTTGTTTAATTCATATGATCATTCCTTGTCCTTTTTTTTGGGGTGGGGTGGGGGGGGGTGGGTGGGGGTGGAGGGGGAATCACCATCATTTATAACGCAATAACTTGGGTGTTTTGCTAGGTCACTTTGCTAGAATCAGGACAATATGGTGATAAAGATTCCATGAGCAAAGATTGTTGCAATCCTTATGGTTATGGAGGTTGAATTTTGCATCTCGCAAATTTGTGTGTATACATGTGTATGAAGCCCAGATTTTTCTGCAAATGAATCTCAGTGGAAGTCTTGCCTAAGAAAAAATATGATGGTTTGCTAGAACTTGTTTTCATTGGCTCTGGGAGCGTGGGTGGGGAAATTGTAAACCATAATTTTTTTTTTCCATATATGCCAATTGCAATTAGAACAGTCAAGATTAGAATATAATATGAAAGTAATTTGAGATCAACTGATAAAAGAAACGCTGTGTTTGCAAAGAAAAATATGATGGTGCTAGAACCTGTCTTCTCAAGAGGAAGAGGTAAAACGAAAAAAAGTTTAATTTCTCTATACACAGAAGACAATTAAAAGAGTTTTTGCATTATCACGTTGTCTAAAAATATATGAAATTAGGTTACCTGCTACAATGTAACATGTTAAAAAATATGGTATAGTACTAAAAGAACTAGGCTGTCTGTTTATAACTTTTAGAACGGAAGAGGGCCTAAACTATCTTTGCTAAATGGTTTATAAATGTCCTCTGTTCATCTATCCGTCCAAAAAACTACACGACGTTAATTCTATTAACAAAAATACTCCGCGACTAACGGCAGAATTGGTGGGTCTTTCATTTAATGACGTGACAATTTTTAACTGGACCACATGGCAATCTTTAATCAAGAATCAAATATGGGTCTTATTTTTACCCATTTACCTGGTCCGACCCATTTACCCATTTTTCCGTGCTTTGCAGTATTGGCAAAAATGACTTCTACAAAATGAAACGGGCTTAGCAAAATTACTGTTCATCAGTGTCCTAAAGTGGAAATCGTATCTATTGCTTTTCGCTGTTTGTTCCTAAAAGTTCAATTCCTTGTTCTCCATTCTATTTTGGTTCTAAATTTTGTGATTTATTCATTATCTAAGTTTAAACTACTGATTTGGAGCTTCAATTCGAAGAAGTAAGATTGAATTTGAGGCCACAATTGAAACCCGTCTGTGCCGAGTTCAACAAAGAAGCTAAGTTTGAAATCTGAAAATTAGGGCTTCGAATTCGATTGGATGTTCATGATTCTAGTTGAAAACATCATTTTGAAGCCCAATCTGAAGGATTAGGATCGATTTGAGTGATTTTCTAGGGTTTTGAGTTGAAAATTTTCGAACGGTTTCTCGACGAAGAAGACGAATTGGGTTCCTTCGATTCTGTGGGTGATTGTTCAAATTGGTTTCTGGGGTTTGTTCGGATTGTTGAGACGAGCTTGTGGTTACGTTTTGAGTTCTAGTTGAAGAGGTTTGGGCTGACTTTGGGTTGGCAGTTTGAAGTTGAAATACGACGAACACTTGCTGAACATTTTTGAGCTTCAGCTGCTGAAGATAGCTTCGAATTGTTGTTATAGCCTGATTCATTGAACGAGAATTCATTACTATTGAAGCCTGAATCACTTGATGAACCCCGAAGAACACCAACCGCAAATTTGAAGAACTTTGTGGACTGGTTCGAAACGATCCAAGCAGCTGGTAAATCGAAGAGGAACACCTGTAGAGCTGATTTGAGTTGATTTTAGGTTGAAATATTTTTGGAGATGATTCTCTCAACAAGACGAAGAACTGCTGCCACTGATTTGCGACTGAAAATTGCAGATGTGTTCTCCACTTTTTGGAGTCGTTTGCTATTGATTTATCAAACTTTAATTTATCCATATGGCTGAAGATGGAGGATCTAACATTTCCAATATCTTCTTTGATTCTTGGCATGTTCATTTCCCGAAAATGGGGTTTATGATTGGAGAAGAAGAAAGGGAGAGGTCAGATACCACCCATTTTTGTAAATGGGTCGGATAAGTTAAATGGGTTGAAATAATATCCACTTTTTGTTCCATTCAAAGATTGCCACGTGGCCCAGTTAAAAATTGTCACGTCATTAAATGAAAGATCCACCAATTCCGCCGTTAGTCGCGGGGGTATTTTTGTTAGTAGAATTAATATCGTGTAATTTTTTGGACGGATAGATGAACGGAGGGTATTTATAAAACATTTAGCAAACGATAGGGATAGTTTTGACCCTTTTCCGATTTTAGAAAATGACAAAAGAGAAATTGAAGTACTTAATCACAATCATTGTATTTAAATCAGAAATTGAAGTAGTGTTCCAAAGCCTCTTGAGTTTGTTGATCGGTGAAATGGGTATTAATTAAACAAATGCAAGTGGCTCAAGACAGCCCGCAACCATTATGTGATGCCTTAAAATATTTTTCTGCTCGAGTTAAGCACCGACAGAGAAACAGACAACTAGGAATAAAATTTTAATCGAAATCTTTAGACCTAGCACAGCTACTTCGAACCTTCTTTTACAACATTTAGAATAATGGACTGTAGGCAACGGAGACCTCGTTCGATGGCGTCCTAAAGAGTCAGCAAAACGAAGAGGGTAAGCACACCTACTACAGCCGCCACTCTACTGTTACACAGCCTGTAATGAAACTGGACGCATTTTCTGAGATTCCATTTTTGCCAGTTGCCACTGCTTATCGCTACGTTACCTGACACATGGCCTCCACCTAATCACTATTATTAACGCTGAATCCACATCACTTGCTCATTTCCTCCTTCCTACTTGTGCAATTGTGCCTCTTAATAAGGTCACTCTATAACTACGTACTCATTCATCTACACTTGCCCAATGCCATTAAAATCGTAGACTTGTGTGATTGTTTGCAATTTAATTCCAGAAGATCAGTGGTAGCCTACACTTTACTCTTCAAAATGAATCTTGCCATGATGACCTTGTTGGGATATATACTATTAACCATGAGTTTGATTTAGATATAGTATTTATTACGAAACAATTGTTTATTCAGTTTTAATAAAGTTTTAAATAGATCATATATTAGTCCGTGTCCTTTGCTTATATAGTAGATGATTTAGTGTATAGAGTTTAGCTTATATACGGAAGATTAAATCATCGGTTCTTATAAGTATAAAGTTTGAGTTCACAATCTAATAATGGAATTGGACAAACCATCAGGAATGATTGTAGCACAAGATTAAATATAATTTATCTTGATTATGGGAATGGTTTAATTCCAACTTCTTGTGCTAATACATTTTGTATGTATTGAACGGACCAGGTAGAGATAAGTATTTTATACTGATTTAATAAAATAAACTCTCTAGCCATTAAATGTACTTATACTCTTAATCTTGATATAATTATTATTAGCTGTGTATATTATTATTGTTTTGATTTATTAAAAGGCGAGATTCTTTCGTGGGTCAATATGCCTGGTAAATTGGATAATAATAATATACATTGGCGAAGTAATAGTTAGTTGATGGAATCCATGTCTCGGTTTAGAGATTGATGATATACCTTTATGAAAGCTTATAAGTTTTCATGTGTAAACCCGGCCGGTGGATTTTGTATCCGACACATGAAATAAGTTAAGCGAAAGTCTAAAGGAAATAATCAATAAATTAAATCGTCAGTAATTTAATTTACTTGATTAAGTATCTGAATCTTAATATGGGGAGTTAAATAAGATTTAATGGATGAATTTCGAAATTGGATAAGGAGTGCAATTACGGATTTTTAGTGGAATAATTCGTAATTAATTATGGTAGATATTAATTTCGAAAATTAGAAATTAATTCCATAATTAAAGCCTTGTTAATTAAATTTTGTGGTCCCTACTGTGCCTAAATAATAAGAAATAAAGGAATCATTTTTCTGGTGGAAAAGAAAACCCAACAGGTTTTGGAAAAGGGTCTTAACCTTTAAAACTTGTACTATAAATACATAAGCTTTTCCACCTAGAAGCAGTAGTACATGGTGGCTGAAATTTTCAGCCAAGTTTTCCTAGAAATTTCGCCCACACGAAATTTCTATTTCCGGTATTATTTGGGTAACACAGTAGAAGACCGTAGAATGTTCGAGGATCACGATTGTGCGGGTGATGGAGATTCCATTGAGAAGTTATGGAACTGAAGGCTCACGTGATAGAAGAGATATGTTCATGCTTCAAGAGGTAACCCGTGAAAACCCGTATATACTAATTGTCTAGATTACATGTGATTTTGATACTGGGATTGCTTCGGCTGCTTATTATAATCCATCAATTGGTATCAGAGCACACTCACATCTAATTAGATAACTAAGTTTTTCGTGAAACAAGAATATGGTATTTATGTGCATTTTTTGAATTACATATATATGTAGTTTTCTGAAAAACTGCACCGCTGTTTTGTGAATTAACTGTGCAAAATTTTTGGATTATTTTTGTAATCATGAGATATCTGTTTTCTTATTGATATTTGATTAAGATTATCTGAATTTTTTGGGGTAAACCCTAGAAAAACGCAAAACCTGTTTTTGACCGAATAGCCGGTATTTTCGGAGGTCAGCGAACTTGACGGACTCCGATTAAGCTGAAATTTGGTGGGTCCATCGGAAACGACGGGGTGAGAAAAACGCACTGCTTTAGCAATTAATCATGGTATTTTTCGGCGTTTTGATGTCGTTTGGACTGTGTTTTGGACGTTTTTCTATTTTCTGAAAATTATTTCTTAATAGTTTTAATTCCTTTTTAATTCAATGGTGGTGGGGTGACTCCCATGGTCCCCATGATTAAATACTAGTCATATAATAGGTTTACACATTGGCTATTAGCAAATAGACGTGTTGTTGTATTAAATTCAATAATAGAGGTGTAGGATTTTATTGACTAGGTCTTGCAAGGTATAATTGATATTGTGTGATGATATAATTATTTTGTAAGAAAGTAAAATTCTCTATTTGATATCCTGGATGACTAATGATTGTAGCGTTTGGCATATTTGTGCATAAAAATTTTCTCAAATTTAAGTTTATGTTTTCATGCCCTACGTGATTATTAGTTTTGGATTTTCTATGAAGAATTTTTTGTTCTCTGATTGGAGTTTCTAATTAAGTGAAATATGACGGTATTTTGTATGAGTTTTATACTGTTGGTATGGCTTTTAAGCTGTGGTCCATATTCTGCCATAAAATAATTTTATGAGCTACATATATATTCACTTGTAAATTGAGAATTTTATGAGTAATAAATAGTTACCACTGAAGTGGTTTGTTTATATGAACAAATGAAAAATTCTTAATAAATTTGTACATGTGAAATTGTGTCTATTCATGGATTGAGCATTATGATTAATAAGTAGGATCCACAAAACGACCTATTTATTTGAGTCATTAAAATCTGCTTAATGTACCATGTGAAAATTATCCTTGATAAACCTACATTAGTGGTGGAGGTTCTTAACTAGAAAAAGAGTTTTATCTTTGGGTACTAGTGATACCAACTCCACCATGAGAAGAGATATTAAGTTTTTCGCCGAACGGGAGAAAATATAATGTTTCAGGTTCTTGTGTATTTAATAAAAGAATAATTTATTGCAAAAGAATATATTATATATCCTAAAAATAGGAAGAACATAATATATGCCATGAGCTTATAGTGTAACTATAAGGAGAATGGAAATCAATATCATATTTATTTTAATTCATGAAACTACTTAAAACGGTTATTCTCTGAGTTTAGTTACAGGCTGGTGGTCATGAATTTGACGGACTCCGATTGACCTGAAACTTGGTGGGTTCATCAAAACGATCTAGTGAGAAATACTCACTGCTACGCAGTGAATCATGTTGTTTTTTGGCATTTTGAGGTCGTTTAGATGGGTTTTCAAGCAGTTTATTAAATTGAATTTGTTATAAATATGAAAAATTATTCTTTATATATCGGCTATATTTGTGTTAAATCTGAAGCATGTGATTTAACTTGATATAATATATATGAAGAATGCAAATCACATGGATTTAATCCTAACTATGCCAAAAATAATTTATTCGAATTTGGTCTAGTTTTGGCGATCATGAATTCCACGATCTCCGAATGACCTGGAATTTGATAGGATCATCGGAAACGATCATTAAAGAAGAACTCACTGCTATGCAGTGAATCACATCGTATTTTGACGATTCGGGATCGTTTAGATGAGTTTTTTGGAGGTTTGACGGATTAAAATGCGATTTACATGCGAAAAGTCATTCTTTCTATCATTTTATTTATGTCTAATCTGGAACATGATAACACATGTTGATTTGACATGAATTGGTATATGATAAAAATGTAGGTCATATTTTAAATTCTTAAAAAATGCTTAAACTGATAATTTTTCAAATTTGGTCGCAATTTTTGGAGATTGTGATTTTAACGATCTCCGATTGATATGAAATTTGGTAGATTTATCAGAAACAGTCCAGTAAACAATAATCGCTGCTATGCAGTGTAAAATAATAATTTTAGTATTTTAAGATTGTTTAAATGGGGTATTGAGTATTTTTTTTTTAAATTATGGAACTTAATCCTCAGAGAAATGTTCGTGGTTGTGATAAAGTGGTGATAGGAATTAACCCCTATGATCTCCATTTTTTTATTTATAGTGAGATAGTAAATTTACGTGTTGACATTAGGTCTTCCTCCATATCGGATAAATTATTATGAACTCACTAGATATAGTTACTAGTTATTGATAACCTGTATTATCTCTCTATCTAAGTTTAAGGGTTGAATCAATTTTGTAACTGAAATATAATCATGATTAAATGGTGATAGAATTATATTTCTATGGTCTTTCACTATTAATTTCAAGTGAGTAATAAATTTACGCGTTGACTTTAGGTCTTCCTCCATATCGGATAAATTTATTGTAAGCTCACTAGGTGAAATACTAGTAATTGATATCGTGTACTTACTCTCCATCTGAGTATACATGTTGGATCAATGGAACTAGATCTATTAAAAATGATGTTCACTTGACTTAAATTAACAGTATACTCTCCATCTGAGTTGGGTCTGTTTTAATTATTGAAGTGAATAATCTGGCATTGCATATGTATGTTGCATGAGTAGTTCTTTTCCCATCGAAATTGCAATTCAAGATGCATGGCATATATGTGTAGTGTGTTTAAAATTTTTGTATTAAAAAGTTATATACAGTTGACTGAAAATAATAGTATGCTCTCCATCTGAATTGGTTCTATTTATTTTTGGATTGTATAATTCTTGCATTATATAATATACTTTGCATGAATGATTCTTTTCCCATCGAAATTTATTATTCCAGATGCATGTATGTATATAAATATTGAATGCAGTCTGAATTTTATATTCAGTGTTTTGACTTATTATGATCTATTTAATGTTTTTATCTCAACTCCACATTGATTTTATGCAATTGGTCGTATTACTTGTTAATATTTTCTTTTAGTGATAAGACATTAATTTTAAGGATGCAATATATGTACTTTTGTTAGAAGGAATTTAATTCCGGTTTCTGGGCAAAATAAGAGATGGATATTTGTTTTATTTTTCGAATAACTCTTGAGTTATTGAGCTTAATAAACATTTTATCTCTTGTGGTACATGAATGCATGACTTTGTTATTGTATATTGATGTCTCTCCTCAACAGCACAATATTAGTCTACCTCATAAAAGAATATATTCTTCAAAATTGAGTAAAACTTATCTGTGCACTTTTGTCTAAGTCATATTAATCTGGATAGGATTTCAAGTTGGTCAAGGATGGACCATAAAGTTTATTGAAAGTAGAGGCACTACCAACTTGTGGATCCTGTTTGGAAGGAAATTTGACTAAAAGATGTTTCCCTTTAAAAGGAAATAAAACTGGTGATAAGCTAGAATGAATCCTTTCTGATTTGTATGGTTAAATGAACATACTCGTAAGAGATAGATTTTGAGTATTTTGTGACGTTCATAAATGATTACTCAAAATATTAATATATTTATTTGATGCACTGTAAGTCTTAATGAATTAAGTAATTCAAGGTTTTTAAGACTTGAAACAGAGAAGCACCAAAGAAATATATTAAGTTACTACAATTTGATTGTAGTGGCGAGCACCTCTCTAAAGAGTTTTTTAGTTACATATCAGAATAAGGGATTACATCTCAATTGACTACACCGTAAACTCCATAATATAGTGGTGTAGTAGAAAGAACAAATAAGTCTCTTTTGGATATGGATAGACTAATGACGTGTTATTCATATTTGCCTTATTTATTTTTGGAATATTTCCTGGAAACTGCAAATTACATTCTGAATTTAGTTCCTTCTAAGTTAGTACTGGGACATCTATAGAACTGTGGATTGAATGTAAGTTTGGTCTGTGGCATGTTCAGATATAGGATTGTCCTGCATATGTGCTGAAAGGGAAAACAGATATGTAAGTTGGAACTAAGGATGGATAGGTGCATGTTTATCGAATATCCAAGAAATCGAATGAAGCTTTATTTTATTGTCCTAAAGAAAATAAGGTAATTGTTAAAACAAATGCATTTTTCTAGATAAGGAATGTTTAATAAAACATGTTCCGAGAAGTAAACTATTTTTACAGGAACTGGGCAAAGAAATAACTAGATGTTCAAGAACATCAAAACCCATATATCAGAATTGACGTTCCATTGCATTTAAGTAGTGGGAGAATGTTAATAGACATGATATGCCTTTATCGAGCGGGAGTGATGTTTGAACATTGAACACTATAGTAAGAAGTCACTAATATTTCAATATCGTGAGGTAACGAAGGTAATATTAGTAGTACTTCGTCGTAGTGGGAGAAAGCTAAAGAAAATCATAGTTCGGTGTTCATTCTTGGGATAGTTTCGGTAACAGGATCCCTGAAGAGTTTAATACCAAACTAGATAATTACGACAAAGTACTTCTGGACAAATATTGCATCAGATATAACTTGGTAAGATTCTTTAACAAAACCTTATTTGGTGAAGACTTTTAATAGTCATGTAAAAGAATGCCTCAGAAAGTTGTAGATGCATGGTTATGAGTCTAAGTGGGAGATTGTTGGGGCATATACTATTAACCAAGCATTTGAATATAGTATATTCTCATAATATCATGGTTAAAAGTCTAAGTGGGAGATTGTTGGGATATATACTATTAACCATGAGTTTGATTTAGATATAGTATTTATTATGAAACAATTGTTTATTCAGTTTTAATAAAGTTTTAAATAGATCATATATTAGTCTGTGTCTTTTGCTTATATAGTAGATGATTTAGTGTATAGAGTTTAGCTTATATACGGAAGATTAAATCATCGGTTCTTATAAGTATAAAGTTTGAGTTCACAATCTAATGATGGAATTGGACAAACCATCAGGAATGATTGTAGCACAAGATTAAATATAATTTATCTTGATTATGGGAATGGTTTAATTCCAACTTCTTGTGCTAATACATTTTGTATGTATTGAACGGACCAGGTAGAGATAAGTATTTTATACTGATTTAATAAAATAAACTCTCTAGCCATTAAATGTACTTATACTCTTAATCTTGATATAATTATTATTAGCTGTGTATATTATTATTGTTTTGATTTATTAAAAGGCGAGATTCTTTCGTGGGTCAATATGCCTGGTAAATTGGATAATAATAATATACATTGGCGAAGTAATAGTTAGTTGATGGAATCCATGTCTCGGTTTAGAGATTGATGATATACCTTTATGAAAGCTTATAAGTTTTCATGTGTAAACCCGGCCGGTGGATTTTGTATCCGACACATGAAATAAGTTAAGCGAAAGTCTAAAGGAAATAATCAATAAATTAAATTGTCAGTAATTTAATTTACTTGATTAGTATCTGAATCTTAATATAGGGAGTTAAATAAGATTTAATGGATGAATTTCGAAATTGGATAAGGAGTGCAATTACGGATTTTTAGTGGAATAATTCGTAATTAATTATGGTAGATATTAATTTCGAAAATTAGAAATTAATTCCATAATTGAAGCCTTGTTAATTAAATTCTGTGGTCCCTACTGTGCCTAAATAATAGGAAATAAAGGAATCATTTTTCTGGTGAAAAAGAAAACCCAACAGGTTTTGGAAAAGGGTCTTAACCCTTAAAACTTGTGCTATAAATACATAAGCTTTTCCACCTAGAAGCAGTAGTACATGGTGGCTGAAATTTTCATCTAAGTTTTCCTAGAAATTTCGCCCACACGAAATTTCTATTTCCGGTATTATTTGGGTAACACAGTAGAAGATCGTGGAATGTTCGAGGATCACGATTGTGCGGGTGATGGAGATTCCATTGAGAAGTTATGGAATTGAAGGCTCACGTGATAGAAGAGATATGTTCACGCTTCAAGAGGTAACCCGTGAAACTCCGTATATACTAGTTGTCTAGATTACATGTGATTTTGAAACTGGGATTGCTTCCACTGCTTATTATAATCCATCAGACCTTGCTAATTCTTTCGCTCGTTCTAAGTTCTTCTTTCCTTCAACCAGTCGTGGCCTATGACAACCCAAGTAAGATTGCCATCTCTCTCTCACACACAAATACAAGCTGCTGACCAATTTTTAACTTTACTAGTCTCTGGACACGTGCGTTGCACGTGTGTTCTATATCAGTTGGTGCAAAAATTTTAAAACGATATAAATAATATTAAAGCTTGTGCATAATTAGTAACTGAAAATTTGAAAGGAAAAAGCACAAGCTTAACTTGATGAATATATAGTCAACCTATTTATTTTGAATGACTCGATGTCACTATTATATTTTGTAGTTGTAGACACTAAACTAAAATGGTATAACTTTTTCTTATGCAGTTCTTCTAATATACCACATATTTAGCTCGATAATTTTCTCAAATTTTGATATTTCATCAATACATAGTTTTAATATGAATATAAATAATGTTGCAAGTACTTTACGTCTTAAAGTTTGTGCCTTGTTTTTTTAGAAGTTGTAGCCTCCTTCTTTTGACAGCCGCATACATATCAAGAAGTTATCGAATGAAAGTACTTTTTTCGTCCATTTTTTTAAAAGTTAGCATCACGTAAAATATTAATATATGCAGTTGATTGCTAGAATTTCTTTTAAAACAAACCTTTCATCTTTTGTTTCTTCTTGTCTAAAGATATTCTCCAAGTTTCCTCTTATTGGATTAAAGTACTTATACTTATTTGACTCTATAAACAAAGATAAATCCTAAGCTACATTGATTATCAAAAGGAAACGATTATCCCAAGCAAAAGTGTTAGACAAAATAACCCCTAGTCTTTGAATGTTTATTGCGGAGAAAAGGAAAAAAATAGCTCTAGTAATGGAACCAGTCGTTTTCATAATTAGTCCGGAAAGCAACGCGTAAATTTATATCCAAAGGAGAAAAGAAAAAAAGAAACAAAACAATCAAAATAAAATATAATAATCAAGAATACATGATCAGATATAAGATCGCAGGCATATAAATTATAGTCTACAGATATATATGCTGAGTTTCCTTTAAACACCGGCACTATGAGACTTCCTTTGATCACATATATAGTGAAGATAACAATAATAACTGGTTAATAAGTGAAAAAAAACTAATTGGAGAGCAATAAAGCAACCCACCATAAGTTCACTGAGATTTCTTTACATGAGTGTTGTAATTGGAGTTGAGCAAAATTAAAAAAGAAAAACAGAAAGAGAATGTTCTTCTGGGAAAAGGGGGCTACTAACAAAGAAGAGAAAATGAAAAAAATGATGGAGTAATTTGACACTTTGGTGTCTGCTTTTATAGTATAATAAAGTATGAGTAAAGACTATGCATAAATGTTAGTACTATAACCGGTAGAAGCTCAAAGGACCAAACGGAGAAAAGTTAGAATGTGAAACAATGCAACTGATTTTTTTCATTTATTTTAATTTAATAGAAGGCAGCTTCTTACACATGGGCAATATTGTCACTTAGTTTTTAAGGGTATATTTGTAAATCAACTTTTAACTTTGCGTCTTCCCACTTTTAGTATAATATGATATATACTGACAGACGCTGCTATTCATTTATATTGACGATGTAAATAATTTTTATCATATATATAAGCAATGTTATAATATCTATGTAACACGTAATTTATCATCTTTTCTAAGTTATCATACCATTTTTGCTAAAAAAATTACTTGTAATTAATCAGCTTTCGTATAATTAGTTTAAATAATAATTTACTGTCATTGTATAGAAGTTATAATTGATTGCTAATTAGTATTTTATGGTACATAGATGTATTATAATTTATATGTATCTATATGGTGTAGGTTCATGCGATTCTAAGTGCGCAGTGAGGCGTGGGAAAGCAGGAATAGCAAAACGTTGCTTGACCTACTGTGGAATATACTGCAATAAGTGCAACTGTGTTCCTTCGGGCAACTATGGTAACAAGTCGGAATGCCCTTGTTATAGAGACATGCTCAACTCCAAGGGCAAATCCAAATGCCCATGAAATTGAATACTACCACGTACTATCCATCAGTTCTTTCCACTCGATTTTCATCTCTCTTTCTTTTTCGATATGTTACTGCCAACTAGTAATAAAAGTATTCTCATATTCTTTATATTCCACAAATAACATTCCAACATATCATTGGCGCTTGTAATTGTTCGTACTTGCTTTGAATATTAAATGCAAGACTTTTTTCCACTTGGGCTGCTCCATTTGTGCATTTTTTTCCGGTTCTATCTATATCCAGATTTAAGAAAAAGAGGGAGAGAAAAGTTAATTATGATAAACTACAATGCGCTATTTTTTTTTAAAATTAATTTAAACCACCTCAATGGTTAGTGATTAGGCCGACCCCTACCTGTTCGTATCATCACCAAAATAGTGGTTACAATGAGGTGGAAGATTGTCCTCTCCTCCGTGGAATGTTCTAAGGATGAATAATTCATGCTTATAAAAAAATGTCCTCATCGGAATAGCCCAGCGTTACAATTTTATATAGCACATTGATCAGAATTTTGAAATGTCGATCACCAGAATTTTCAATCGTAATGCAAAAAATTATAGTGATTGACTAGAATTTTCTGGCCAATTACACAAAATATGGCAATCGTCACCGTTACTTGCAAAATTATGGAACCTCTTGAATTCTGGCGAATCACCATAAGACTTGCTCAAAAAATTCTGACAAGTGTTCTTTAAAATTCTGACCGGCGATTTTATTTTCAAGACTTTTGTTATCGGGTATAAAAATTTAAATGGTGGCACCAAATAATCCTACTTGTGCAAATCACCCTATAGATCACTTGATGAACAGCCCATTTCTTATTTGGATCGTCCAACTCGATCTCTTGCATGCCCCGTTAATAACAGCCAACCTTGCCACCTCCTGTGTACTCCAAGAGAAGCCTTACTTGTAAGTTTCTAAACGTCAGGAATTTATAAACCATTTTGAAGTAAAAATAAAATAAAAATCTATGCACTTTCTTTATTGAAATGTAAGTATTAGAGAAATGTTATAAATATATTATATTATGAATGTTCATTTAGTACTCCGTTGTAAATAAACTCCTGAAGAAGTTTATCCATATGGGATTCCGCCGTAAATATGTTTATCTATTTAGTAATATATTGGAAATAAGCCTCCTGAAGAAGCTTATCACTTCGGTACCCGGTTATGGATAAACATTATCCCCGGTAGAAGATTATCCATACAGGGTATAATAAGCTTATCCTTTCGATACTCCGTTATGGATAAACATTAACCCCGGTAGAAGATTATCCATACCGGGTATAATAAGCTTATCCTTTTGATACTCCGTTATGGATAAACATTATCCCGGTAGAAGATTATCCATACCGGGTACAATGAACTTATTCTTTCAGTACTCTGTTATGGATAAACATTACCCCTAGTAGAAGATTATCTATACTTAGTACAATGAGCTTATCCTTTCAGTACTCGATTATGGATAGACATTACTCTCAGTAGAAGATTATCCATATCTGGTATAGTAACAGCTTACACAGCAGCTTGCAGTAGCAGCTTACACAACAACTTCTTTTCTTCTATAAATAGAAGAAATTTCAGTTCATTATGGACATCAGTTTGAATTCGAATAATATATCAGTTTCTCACTATATTTGCCTTTACTTTACGGTCTTTATTTTATTACAAGAAAGAACAAATTCACAATTTGTAATATTATTAAAAGAACTTGACCAATGTGATTAGCCCACATCTTACTTGTCTAAAAGGTGTCACCGTGTCCAGCATCCTTGAAAACAAATTTGAGAGGAACAATAGTTAATGATATCTCTCCACAATTTTAAAGCCAAAAATCACATATGTATTTAAATATTATCAGAAATAAAGTATGTAAATTTCAAATAATTTAATTATAATATAGGAGTATTATTACCCAAATGAGATACATACACAAATAATAAAACAGCAATCTATTTAAAAAGTTTTAGCGTGCGTAAAGCACGAATAAACATCATGCCTCTGTAACTCTTGAATTGGCTCATAAATACTCTTTAACTTTTGGACATTATATTGAGCGACCAATGTATCATTTTGATATAAATATGTCTCTCTTGCTTTATTTAGAAAGAGAAAAAGAATAGAGAGAGAAAACAAAAGAAATTTTTTACGTTTTTGGTTGTTTAGAATATTACAAAATTGTAAGTTTGTTACTTATGATATATGTGTTTTGGGAAAAATTGAATTTACATATTGAAGTGATTGAAAGATGACGTGTCCTGACATGGAGGTTGGTCAAAGGATGATGATTATCAAATAGGCACGAGTTGCAACAGATGCGAGCAGAGGCACATGAAGTGGCACGAGCGGTTATTCAGAAGACTCAACGCTCGTACCTATTTAATCCAAAAATCAAGGAGAATGAATCTGACAGCACAAGAGAGTACAAATATAGTATTTAATACTAAAAGCGTTAGAGAATCTGTATTGAATCACAATGATTATGTAACGTAGCATTTAATGCCTTTAATTGTCTATAATGACCTTATTATGACAAAGACATAACGTATAACTTGGAGATAGCTATAAAAGGAAGAGAATGAATCATTTGTAAGGACACGAAATACTATCTGAGTACATTGGTTTACTTTGTTTTCTTCTGATTATCTTATTGTTGGCAAAATCACTTTCCTTTATTCATTCTTTGGTTATCAGTAACCCGTGTTCTTCTAAATTAAAACTTTGACTGAAATTCCACTTTTTGGTTAAACAAATTGGTTCCGTTATCGGGAATCTGATAATCTACTCTTTCTTAGCCTAACCTTTTTTGTTGCATCAACTATGTCGAACATCAATGACAACACCGAAGGAAACCAACAACTCCAGGAGAATCCACAGGATGACCACATCCCAATCCCTTCTCCACAAAGCTCCCCTCGAAGATCTCGAGAAGGCACTCCTGACAGATCTCATGCAAATGGAAATGCTCAATTTGAAAATGATGAAGCTATCAATGAAGCTTTGCAAAAGCTAATCGCTCAACAGGTCAATAAAGCTCTTGAGGCTTTTGTAAGCCAATTACCCATTGCACCACCAATACCCACTCCAAATAATAACACTTTGGAGAACCCTCGTTCTGGGCTTGCTAATTCAGGTAGTGGTGGAATCCCCGGCGAGTCACGAGAAGGAGAACCAGGTAACTTAGTCAATTCTGATTTACAAAATTTAGTACTAACATTGCAGAAACAGCTCAAAGAGTAAAGTGACCGCATAGAGCAAATACCTGGAGTACCGCCAGTAATCAAATGGATAGATATGGATAAATATTCATAACAACCTTGGAAGCCAAGTGCTGTTTCCCAATTCCAAAGAAATTCAAAATGCCCGATATTCCAAAATACGATGGAACAACTGATCCACGAGACCACGTGACTGCATTCACAACAGGCATAAAAAGCAACGACTTGACCAAACAAGAAATTGAATCAGTATTGGTCAAAAAATTCGGTGAAACACTCACTAAGGGAGCATTAACATGGTATTCTCTTTTACCTGAAATTCCATAAATTCTTTTGTTGAGCTTGCAGTTCATTTATCAAAGCACACTCGGGAGCTCAAAAAGTCGAAAAAAGAATGAAAGATATTTTCAAAATCAAGCAAGGGGACTTAGAATTGCTTAGGGAGTTCGTGGATAGTTTCCAGCGTGAAAGAATGACGTTACCGCGCGTACTTGACAATTGGGCAGCTATAAACTTCACTAGTAATTTGAATGAAAAAAGCTCTGAAGCCACGAGGCGACTTAAGGAAAGTCTTCGTGAATTCCCAGAAACAACGTGGAATGACGTTTATAACAGGTACAACACGAAGCTAAGGATAGAAGATGATATTATCTCACAATCTCAAAAAGAAGAAAAGGTGAGTTCGAGATGGGCGGAAATCGAAAAAATGTCCGGTAAAAACAGGTACGAACCATATATGGGTCCAGTAGGAAAAGATTCGCGGTCAAAATAGGACCATCTGAGGTACGATCATAGGTCGAGGAATAGAGAGTCGGGCTCGTCATCAAGATTTAGGAAAGATCGAAACGAGCGAGAGTCACGGGATGATGATAGAAATTTGAAAGCAAGGTTTTCCGGTTATAATTTTGATGCAAGCACTTCCGAGCTCGTAGCTGTTTTAAGAAGCATGGGTGATAAGGTACGGTGGCCAAAAGAAATGAGATCAAACCCAAACAGGCGCAATCCTGATCACTAGTGTGAATTTCACAACGATCACGGGCATAAAACGACAAACTGTAGGTTGCTGCAAGGTGAAGTTGATCATCTATTAAAGCAAGGGTATCTCACTGAATTATTCAGTGAGAGAGGTAAGCAAATATATATGAAGAATAGGCAGGAGACCCCAAAACCACATTCTCCCAAAAGGACTGTTAATGTGATAAGTGTAGGTGAAGACATCAATGGTGCGACGTACACAACAGCCAATAAAGTCTCCAATGTGACAATTACCCACGGGAAGCGGGTGCGACATGTCTTAGAGGAAGAAAGCATTACGTTTGATGATGCAGACGCGGATGGCGTATTATCCCCACATAACGATGCACTGGTAATATCTTTACTTGTATATGATACTAATGTGAAACGAGTTTTGATTGATCCAGGTAGTTCTGTGAACATTATTTTGCTAAGAGTACTACGTGAGATGCAAGCCGAAGATAAATTAATACCAAAGGCACATACTCTGTCTGGATTTGACAATTCCAGCGTAGTGACGAAAGGGGAGGTAATACTTACAACATTCGCAGAAGGAGTTGTCAAGGATACAAAATTTCAGGTGGTAGATATGGAGATGGCTTACAATATGATCCTTGGGAGACCATGGATCCACGAGATGGATGCCGTTCCGTCAACCTTGTACCAAGTTATTAAATTTCCATCACCAAGGGACTATGTCAAATCCATGGGTATCAACATACATCCAGAAGCATCAATTCTGTAGCAGATTCAAGTACGGGAAATGAAGAAAAATAGCAATTACAGAATCCAGTTGAGGGTACCACAACACAAACCTCAACTGAACAAGGACGAATAGACGTGGACTCAAGGCTAGATGCCATTCAAGAACCAGAAGAAAATGAAAATATCAAAACAACGATTGAAGAACTGGAAGCTGTAATATTATTTGCACAATGGCCTGAAAGGAAAATCTACGTAGGGGCCAATCTAAGTTAAGACATGAAAGGTAATGACTCACAAGTTAAATGAAGACCTATCATATCCACCTGTCAAACAAAAGAAGAGAAAGCAAGTAACTTTCAAAAATCAGGTGATTCAAGATGAGGTTCAAAAATTACTAAAAATTGGGTCTATCCGCGAGGTAAAGTATCCTAATTGGTTAGCCAATACTGTTGTAGTACCAAAGAATAATGGTAAGTGGCGAGTTTGTGCAGATTACACGAACCTTAACAAAGCTTGTCCTAAAGATTCTTTCCCATTACCACATATAGATCAACTAATTGATGCTACTGCAGGACATGAGTTGTTAAGCTTTTTAGATGCGTATTCAGGATATAATCAGATCAAAATGGATCCTGTGGATGAAGAAAAAACTTCATTTATAACAGACAGGGAGACTTACTGTTATAAAGTAATGCCCTTTGGTCTTAAAAAGACTGGCGCAACATATCAAAGATTGGTGACCAAAATGTTTCAAGAACATTTGAAAAAAACCATGGAGGTTTATATAGACGATATGCTCGTTAAAACTCAGCATTCAGGAGATCATATATCACACCTGTCTGATACGTTTCAGATTTTGCAAAAATTTAAAATGAAATTAAATCCTGAGAAATGTGCATTCGGTATTGCATCAGGTAAGTTTTTAGGTTTTCTTGTTTCTAACCGTGGTATTGAAGTGAATCCCACACAGATTCAGAACATTGAAGAAATTCCTGACATGCTTACAAGTAGAAAAGAAATGCAGAGGTTGACAGGAAGAATTGCAGCCTTGGGGAGATTCAGTTCTACATCATCAGAAAAATGCTTTAAGTTCTTTTCAACTCTTAAAAAGCAAGATCAGTTCGAATGAACTGAGGAATGTCAGCAGACACTTAAAAATTTAAAGGCATACCTGTCAAATCCGCCATTACTCGCAAAACCAAAAGCTGGGGAAAGACTGCTCATCTACCTTGTTATCTCAGAAGTTGCGGTAAGTGTTGTTTTAGTCCGTGAGGACCAAGGTAAACAATCTCCGATCTATTATATCAGCAAATCTTTATTAGATACGGAGACACGGTATCCTCAATTAGAAAAGCTAGCACTTGCATTAATCATGACATCTAGAAAATTAAGGCCTTATTTTCAGTGTCATTCTATCGCTGTAGTAACTACTTATCCATTACGCAATATATTACATAAGCATGAGTTGTCAGGTAGGTTAGCCAAATGGGCTATAGAATTAAGTGAATATGACATCGCATACCAGTCTAGAACCGCGATAAAATCTCAAGTGTTAGTAGATTTTGTGGCTGATTTTAGCCAAAGAATGCAATTGGAAGCAGAAAAAGAATTGCAAGTGTTCAATGGTTCTAATCCGGGAATTTGGACCTTATTCACTGATGGTTCCTCTAATGTGAAGGGTGCAGGCTTGGGAATTATTTTGATACCACCTACAGGTGAAACCATTCGACAAGCCATTAAATGTCATTCTATAACTAACAATGAGACAGAGTATGAGGCTGTGATTGCAGGTTTAGAACTAGCACGAGAACTCGACATTAATCAGATTGTGATCAAAAGCGATTCACAACTCGTAGTTAATCAAATGCTAGAGATTTATACAGTCAGGGAAGCACGGATGTAGAAGTACTTAGAGAATGTACGGGATCTGATCGGACAATTCCAAACCTGGAAAGTTATGCAAATATCAAGAGATGAAAATGTCGAGGCGGACGCCCTAGCCAATCTCGCATCTGCAGCAGACGTGGCAAGCAATGAAAATGTTTTCGTAATTCATTTATTTCATTCAGTGCTCGATATAGACAAAAATGAGGTAAATTTTAATAACTTAGCATGGGATTGGAGGAACGAGATTGTTGCTTTTTTGCAGTATGGAACCGTCCCTGAAGACAAGAAAAAAGCTCACGCGCTTCGGAAAAAGGCTGCTTGATATTGTTTAAAGCAAGGCAATCTTTATCGAAAAATGTTCGGTGGACCCTTAGCAAGGTGCCTCGGGCCTTCACAGATGGAATATGTAAAAAGAGAGATACACAAAGGGCATTGTGGAAATCATGCCGGAGAAAGATCACTGGTAAGAACCATGATTAGGGCAGGTTATTATTGGCCTAAAATGGAAGAAGAAGCGGAAACTTTTGTGGCTAAATGTGATAAATGCCAAAGGTACGGTAATAACATGCATAGACCTACGGAGTTGTTCATATACGAGCAGAGGCACATGAAGAGACACGATCGGTTATTTGGAAGACTCAACGCTCGTACCTATTTAATCCAAAAATCAAAGAGAATGAATCTAACAGCACAAGAGAGTACATATACAGTATTTAATAAGCATTAAATACTAAAAATGTTAGGGAATCTGTATTGAATCACAATGATTATGTAACATAGCATTTAATGCCTTTAATTGTCTATAATGGCCTTATTATAACAAAGGCATAATGTATAACTTGGAGATAGCTATAAAAGGAAGAAAATGGATCATTTATAAGGACACAAAATACTATCTGAATACATTGGTTTACTTTGTTTTCTTCTGATTATCTTATTGTTGGCAAAATCACTTTCCTTTATTCATTCTTTGATTATCAGTAACCCGTGTTCTTCTAAATTAAAGCTTTGACTGAAATTCCACTTTTTGGTTAAGCAATTTGACTGAACACCTTCAATTGAATGTTAAATTTTTTAACGAAGTACAATTTCTCAATTATTGTGTTCTTTTTCTTTAAAAAAAGATGAACAAATTTTTAAAAATTTCCTAATGAACTTGTTGCTTTCTTACATAGTGGAGCATCTTGAACTCCTACAATCAGAGCCATCCATGAACTAGGAGTGTCATGATGTACTGCCAAATAACTATAAGAGAGCCAAAAAGAATTCAGATATCAATTAAATTACTCTAGATCTTTCATTACTTTAAAGAGCTTTTGTCACTACCCGAAATACCAATAATGAGGTTGTGATAGTGCCTAACATATACTTTCTAGGCAAGGCAACATTAGCTAATCAGTTAACTATTTTAACAATTTAAAACAGAGTAACAATAATAATTAACGATTGGTAAAACTGAATTATATAAGATAAACCATAATAACACGGTCTAGACTAATTTCAGAAATCCGGTATCACCAATACACGACCAACTATAATCCTACAATGTATGGTTTGAACAAAATACAATTATTTGAAACAAAGTAAATAGTAAAGACATAATAGAAAGGGACTTTGGGGATTGCGAACGTTGGAAAACTCTACCTCAAGTCTCCTATAGCAGACGAATCCGAGCAGAACTCCTCTACGTGCCGGTGGGACCAACATCTGGATCTGTACAAGAAGTGCAGAAGTGTAGCATGAGTACAACCGCTCCCATGCACTATATCAGTGCCGAGCTTAACCTCGACGAAGTAGTAACGAGGCTATGGCAAGACATAATAAACATGTATGAATAATAATAACAGAATACAAACATATAACTAAAGTAGTAAACTCATAAAAACGAACCCGAAGGTCAACTACCAGAGGACCCCAGAATAACTCCACAACTACAAATAACTTCAACACATCATACTCTATTGTGGGGCACAACTCGATCCCAACATTTAACACAATTACTATTGCAGCGTACAACCCGATCCCAATATCATATCATATCATTATCTGTTGTGGCGTGCAACCCGTTACCAATATCAAAATTTATTTCAACACTGTTGCGGCGTGCAACCTGATCCCAATATCAACTCATTAACATAAACAACTTAACACAACCGATAACGGGATCTCAACACGAAAGGAGAATAAAGCGTGCAAAACATCAAGAAACTACCAGTACAATGGAGGATAACCAATATTTCGTATTTATAATTTTCTATAGATCATCAATACAAGAATAGCTAAAGAACTCAATGAAATCGGAATAACATAGTGAGGTGTAACAAGTAATGTAATGTCAGTGAAAACAAGTTAAGCATGAAGAAGTGAAGTTATATAATTAATACAGGTAAGAACATATATCAAGTAAGTAAATATTGAGCGAGAAATGAATAAATCAAAACAAGTAACAAGTAAATAACATTAACAGCTAAAGCATGGATAACAAGTAAGATCATGTAGCAACCAAAGCTTATAACAAGAGATAACATGGAATAAGTAATGGCATAAATGTAACTAGCCCAATCCCGCATGCTTTAACCCATGACGACGCTTATACACTATCACCTTGCATATACGCTGTTTTCCCACAAAATTCACATAACAAATAGACCAGCAAGTCTTAATTTTCTCATGTCAAAGTTAGAACGACACTTACCTCTTTGCGCAACCAACTCAACAATCAACCACGACTTTTCCTTTCGAATAAGCCTCCAATCCAACCAAATCTATCTAAGTATCGTTCAAACAATTCAAAATAAGCTTTAGAAACTACCTACAAATGAAAAAGGTTCAATCTTTGATGAAATTGAAAAAGTCAACCCTGGGCTCGCTTGGTCAAAACCTGAGATCCGAACCAAAACCTGATTACTCATTCACCCCGAGTACAGTTATTTAATTTATTAAGAAATCCGACCTCAATTTGAGGTCCAAATCTTAATTTCACAAAATACCTAAATTCTACCCAAAATTCCTAATTTCTTCCATAAAAATCCTAGTTTTGCTGTTAAAAATTCATGAAAAGTAATGGGGAATTGATAAATGAATTAGAGTTGCTTACCAATGAATTTGGGAAGAAAATATCATGACCCGAGATTTCCACCATCGGGGCCGTGATGGCGCCTAACATCACACTTGCTAGGCAAGCCAATGTTAGAGTTTTATTAACCAATTTCCTTTACATTTCAATGATAAAAAAATAAACAAGCTAAAATAAGTAGAAATAAATGCAGAAGTAAGTAAATAGCATCTTTGTCTATATACTATTACCAATACTATTTCTATTACTACCTAGAATCCGGTGTCACAATCCACGAACAAACTAAGATTTACTACAAATATTTGTTCGAAAGAAGATACAACTGTTTATGAAGGTAAGTAAAAAACAGTAAATGTAGGAGCATAGAAGGGGACGCCAGGGCCTGCAGACGCCAGCAGGACTACCTTGGGTCTCCTAGCTGAAAATATTTGCACCCGACCTCTCGATCAACCACTACCTGCTCCAAATTCTGCACAGAAGTTGCAGAGTACAATATCAGTACAATCGATCAGTACAATATCAGTACAATATCATGTACTGGTAAGTGCTGAGCCCAACCTCGACGAGGTAGTGACGAGGCTACGGAGGGGTAACTACAATATAACCTGCATACAGTGTATAATAAAAGCACAACGATGGACATGACAAAATAAAGTAGTAACTTGCAAGGAATGAATACAGAACTCAAGTATCTTATCGATATCCAACTATAACCAATCCTTAAGTGAAATGCAAATCTATAGAATAACTTACACAGTAGAAGAAAGATACATAAACACATAAACTGATGTGGCGCGCATCCCGATCCCACCATGTATCAATATCAATATGAATATTCACCCTTATTACTCCATATCAATCCATCTTTATTCCTCCTGTTGCGGCGTGCAACCCGATCCCACCGTATATCAATATCAATATGAGTATTCACTCTTATTCCTCCTGTTGCGGCATGCAACTCTATCCCACTATATAATAGTATTTCACTGTTATTCCTCTTTAATATATCACTCTTATTCCTCCTGTTGCAGCGCACAACCCGATCCCACCATATCAGCATCAATTACTCAATAAGTACAAAAATTTCACAATTTAATTAAAAACTCTTATAATATTTAGGCCTCAAACCAAAGCAAACGGAAAGCTTGTATATTATGAAACTTCATGCAAATAATACTACTCAGCGAAACCAATCCAAAATATACCATAAAACACCGATAAACCCACTTAAGCAAATAATATGAGATGATGAAACTACGGGGTAGCTAATACCTTTAACAATGAAAAACAATGTCTGACAAGTAGTAACTAAGCATGGAGATACCAATAAAGCATGTAGCAGTTATGGCAGGGAAAGATAATATAATAAGAAGGGGAGAAAACAGGCAAAACAGATAAATTGGCGGTGCATAGGTACTCGTCATTTCACCTATATTCTACACATGAATTTTCACATAGCAATTAAGTCAAGGGTTCCTAATCCCTCGAGTCAAAGTTAGATACGACACTTACCTCGATCCACATGCCACTCACTGCTTAATCACCACTTTTTCTCTAGATTCCACTACCAAACCACTCGTATCTAGCCATAATTAACTTAATAACATCAAATATTGCTAAAGGAATCAATTTTAATACATAAATTTAGGTATCTCAACATTTCCCCCCAAAAGTCAAAAATCGAACCCGGGCCTGCTTGGTCAAAACTCGAGGTTCAGACCAAAACCCATTCACCCATTCATTCCCGAGCCCGAATATGTAATTAGTTCCGGAATCTGACCCCAGATTGAGGTCTAAATTCCCAATTTGCAAAAACCCGCAATTCTTCCAAAAATCCCTAATTCTACCATGAAAGAACAAGGATTAGGACTAGGAATCTAGTGGGTGATGATGGAAATTGAAGAAAATGAGTTAAAGAGTATAAACCTATGATTTGATGTTGAATCCACCTTTCACAAATCGCCCTAGGTAGAGTTCTAATGAAAGATATATGAAATTTTGAAGAAATTCCCGTTTCAGGTTTGTTATAATATCACTGGACAGGCCTTCTTCGCGTTCGCGAAGGGCCTGTCGCGATCGCGAAGCTACGTATCTATTAGCCTACGCGTTCGCGAGATACTCTTCGCATTCGCGAAGGCTTACTCCCACCAGCCCACGCATTCGCGAGCCACGTGCCACGTTCGCGAAGAGTATACTTCCCCTCCCAGGTCCCAATGCTCTGCGTTCGCGAAGGGTAATGCCCCCAACGCTCCGCGTTCGCAACCAGTCCTTTTCGTTCGCGTAGAAGAAAGTCTCCTACATGACACTTTACTCTTCATTTTTGCGAAGTCCCTTCGCGAACGCGAAGAAGAAGACACCAAATGATAGCTGAAGCCAAAAACACCAGATTTTCTAAGTCTAATACATCCCGTAGCCTATCCGAAAATCACCCGAGCCCTCGGGGCTCCAACCCAAACATGCACACAAGTCTTAAAACATCATAAGAACTTGCTCGTGCGATCAAATCACTAAAATAACACCTAGAACTACGACTTTAGCACTAAATCCCATGAAAATTTTAAGAACACCTTGAAATTCCTATTTTCACAACCGGACGTCTGAATCACGTCAAACCAGTTCCGTTTCTCAAAAAAATTTCACATATAAGGTATAAATATTATTTTGGACCTGTACTAGGCTACGGAACCAAAATACGGGCCTGATACCAATAAGATCAAACATTAACCAAATTCTTAAAACCATTTAATTTTCAGTCTTTCAATTTTCATCAAAAATTCATATCTCGAGCCAGGGATCTCGGAATTCGATTCTGGGTATACGCCCATATCCCATAATTCGATACGTACCCACAGAGACTTTCAAAACACAAGTCCTGGTCCATTTACTCAAAACATTGACCAAAGTCAACTACATCAATTTTTAAAGGCAAAAATTATTATTTATATCAATTTCAACATAAAAGTTTTTCGAAAATATGCCCGAACTGCGCACATAAATCGAGGAGGAATAAAATAAGGTTTTGAAGGCCTCGGAACACGGAATCGAGTTTTAAAATGTATGATGACCTTTTGGGTCATCACAGAAAAAGTTCTTCAAAAATCGCCTCTAGAGTATTTGGGGTTGAGAAATGGTGTCAAATGAGTTAAGTCCTGTTTTCCCTCTCTTTTACCCAGCTACAGGTGCCGCATTTGCGAACTCTCATTCGTTAATGCTTTGACTGTAACTACGATACACTGATCGCAAATGCGATCAGTGCATCAGGCCTAATAAAGTTGCAAATGCGGACCAACACTTTGCAAACACGAAGCTCACTCCAAGGACATTGTGTCGCAGGTGCGACTCTGAGTTGCAAATGTGATCTCAGCTTGGTTCACAAATGCGAATTATTCTTCACAAAAGAGAAACTCCATCCCTCAAGCCCTTTTCACAAATGCGATTATGTGACCGCAAAAGCTAGGCTCGCAAAAGCGAGCCATATCTCGCAATTGTGAGATCTGCAATAGACACAAGCAATTGGAATGCACTAGCAGTTGCATAATTATCCAAACTCTTCCGTAGCACATCCGAAACTCACCCCTAGCCCTCGGGCTCCAAACCAAATATCATGGCCCCAAACTAGACCTGGTCGTGATGGCGCCTCTCGTGAAGACAAGGCCAATCGACACAATTCCCAAATCAACCATTTTCCATTAAAAATTGTTTTTATACCATTTATAAACCAATAATATCATAATGAACATTTAAAAGAAATACAACAAGAGTCTAAAAATGTACTAATACAGTAATAAAATGAGAGGAAGGAAGTAGTGCTGCGAACATCGTGCAACCACCTTGCTAACTCTGATGACTCTGCGTCTGAGCAATCAACACTCGCTACTGGGTTCCGAAATACCTGAATCTGCACACGAGGTGCAAGGAGTAATGTGAGTACTCCAACCCAGTAAGTAATAAGAGTAAATAAAAACAGAGCAGTAGGAAATTATGAATCCACATTTATGATAAACTCAATAAGCACAACATGCTTTCAAATCGGAATACGAGTCAATCGTCTCAATTTTAAACCCAGCTTTCGGTAAAAATCATTTGAAAATGCCTCCAACAGTTTCAGGAGGGGTTCAATACCATTTATAATAAAAGAGATGAAAACCATAATCGACCCCTCGGGCAAAACATAGTTGCATACCGCCCCCTCGAGCAAAACAGAAATTTCACAACCCTTTTCATAACTTAGAAACTTCAGTTTAAATGAAAGATTATTTAAAAAGTTTGTTCAACATTTTCAATAGAGGCTCGGTTTAAAGATATGTGAAATCAGTAATCAAATCGACATGTTCAATAGAAACTCGTTTAATGAGGAGTGAAAATAGTAAGTTTATAACAGCCCCTCAGGCAAAGCATCACTCATGTACATGTATATCTATGTAGCCCCTCGGGCGAGCCTCTCAGTCACTCATGACTCAACTCTTACCAATCAATGCTCACACTTAGCATTCACACTCAATAGGTACCATATAGTAACCGCAGCGACGTGCAACCCGATCATATATATAGTCAACTGCGCTCACTAGGGGTGTGCAGACTCCGGAGGGACTCCTACAGCCCAAGCGCTATATCGCTGCGGCATGCAGCCCGACCCAACATATCGCTGCGGCGTGCATCCCGATCCATATACATATCGCTACGGCGTGCAGCCTGATCCATATATATATAATCCTCACAACCAGGCCCTCAACCTCTCTCAGTCATTAACCTCACAATCAGACTCTCGGTCTATCTCAGTCATCAACCTCACAATCAGACCCTCGGTCTATCTCAGTCATCAACCTCACTATCACTCGAACCATCAGTAAAATAGGGAACTCAGCCCAAACAGTTTTCACATTTTTAAGAAATAAAGTGATAAAACCAGGTTTAAACAATAAACAGGTAAAACATGACTAAGGATATTCTTTCAAAGCAAATAGAGTGAGGAAAAATAGTGAAAGTGCCCCTAAGGGTCTCAGCAGGTCGGCACAAGGCCCAAACATGACATACAACCCAAAATATAATATAAATCTCTAGAACATGGAATATTATAAGATTTCAAATCAAATACACGACTTAACAGTCGTATGGGACGGACCAAGTCACAATCCCCAATGGTGCACCACTCCACGCTCGTCATCTAGCGTGTGCGTCACCTCAAAGTAACACAACGATGTGTAATCCGGGGTTTCAAACCCTCAGGACAGTATTTACAATCATTACTTACCTCGATCCGGTCCAAACTCTATCCCGCAATGCCTTTGCCCTCACAAATCGACCTCCGGATGCTCCAAATCTAGCCACAATCAGAACATAACTATTAAAATATGCTAAGAGAACAAAGTCCACTCGGAAATATCCAATTTGCATCAAAATCACGAAATTGCTCAAACCCGTCCCTCGGGCCCGCATCTTAGAACTCGATAAAATTAACATCAATGGAATCCTAATCCTCTCACGAGTTCATACATATCAAATTTACCAAAATCCGACCTCATATGGTCACTCAAATTCTTAAAATCCACTCTCCAATTTCAAGCTGTAATTTCCCAACTCTTCCTCAAATTTTCCACTGATCTTTCATGATTAAACAACATGATTAAACAATGAAATAATCACCATAAACACACGGTATAAAGCCCAAGTAGCTTACCTCTATGGAAACACTTGATCCCCTCTTGAAATCACAGCTTGGAGCTCCAAAATCGCACAAAAATGGTGAACAAAATGACTTAAAATCGTGAAGGGGCATTTTTATACATTCTGCCCATCACTTCCGCACCTGCGATCCCATAAGCGCACCTGCGCTTTCGCTTCTGCGGAAAAACACCCGCTTCTGCGGATTCCACTTACTCCTTCAGATTCCGCATCTACGACCCATGTATCGCACCTGCGGTCAAAGTCTCCGCTTCTGCGGCTAGCACCGCTTTTGCGGTCTCCATTATGCACCAGCGACATCGCACCTGCGGTCACCAAATCCGCAGGTGCGGGAATAACAGAGGCAACAAATTTTCTGCTGTAAAACTCCAAGTCCGGCTTCCCGATAACCATCCGAAACCATCCCGAGGCACCCGGGACCTCAACCAAAAGCACAACCATATCCCATAACCTTATTCGAACTTATACCAATCTTCAAAACACTTCCAACAACATCGGATCAACCAAAACACATCGGATTCAAGCCTAAGTTTCCAAATTCTTCTGAATCACGCTTTTGATCAAAAACCCAAACAAACCACGTCTGAATAATCTGAAATTTTGCACACACGTCACAAATGACACAACAAAGCTACTACAACTTCCAAAATTCCATTCTGACCCCTATATCAAAATCTCACCTATCAATCGAAAAATGCCAAAATCTCAATTTCGCCAATTTAAGCCTAAACCTTCCACGGACCTCCAAAATGCAATTTTGATCACGCTCCTAAGTCCCAAATCACCTAGCGGAGCTAACCAAATCATAAAAATTCTAATCTGAGATCATATACAAGCAAGTCAAAACTTAGTCAAATCTTTCAATTTTCAAGCTACAAATTGAGAACTATTTTTCCAAATTCATTCCGATTACCTTGAAAACCAAAATCAATGATTTACATAAGTCATAATACATCACACGGGGCAAGTCATGCCCGAGAACTGGCGAGGAAAGTGCAAAAACTCAAAACGACCGGTCGGGTCGTTACACCAAACATGCACACAAGTGTAATAACATCCTAAAAACTTGCTTGCTACCTCAAATCATTAAAATAACGTCAAATAACAAGAATCGATGACCACAACTCATTATTTTCGACTTTAAATTTCACAATTTTTCACATAACGTGCCGAAATACACTCGGGTCAACTCATACCCCAACCAAACATGCGTACAAGTCCAAAAATATAATAAGAACCTACCATAATTGTTAAAACACCGATCCAAGGTCATTTACCAAGAATGCTGACCGTTGTCAACTAAAGTCCCATTTTAAGCCTAAAATCACTTTTTTCTTCAATTTTTTATGCAAAAGCTTTTCGGAAAATGACATGGACCATGCATACAAATCAAGAAACATCAAATGGATCTAATAGAGGTATCAAAACTTGGAAATAAAGACTAGTACTCAAATTACCGATCGGGTCGTCACATAGTTTTACCTGTATATACTATAGAAGAAACTTATTTATCCTTACTATTTAGGTTTTAATTTAATTACAAGTTGATATGCAATTTATTAGTTATATACGGATAAGTTTTAAATGAGTATCCTTGATTTTAGCCTTTTAATGTGGAAATCAAATTCCGCATATCTACCACTTCCACAGATCTCTCTCTATTTTCATTTTTCTGCCCGTCTTATTCTTCTTGGATCTTTACGATTCCCTTATCTTTTATCATATCCTCTTTTCCTTCTTTTGAGAATTCTATAATAGGTTTGATATCATCGCTTATCACCATCGACCAGTCATTGCCCGTTTCCCCGCCAACCATTGAAAGCTATTAAAAGCTTCGAAACTTTGATTTTGAATTTGATTTTTTTTCACTATAATTTATTTTGATTGGGTGTTGTTGCAAACGATCGAAAATATTTTTTGGACTTTATATCTCAAATTTTAGGGTGTTTGGTGAAGATTAGAGTTGATTTTAAATAAATTTTCAGATTGAAACTCGAAGATGTATTAAAGTTGTATTATAATTATATGTAAATTGTAAGTTATGTTTTGTTGTAGTTATATATTTATTTATTTGAATGTTATATGAAAGTTAAAAAATAGTTATATAATATATGAATCGTTGTATAAAATTTGTATTGAAGCTATAAACACTTTCTTTTTACGTAAAGTTATTGATATGTATCAAAATTGTATTAAGAGAGAAAATTTTGATTAGAATTTTAGAGAAGAAGAAGAACACACCACATAAAAAATATATACAAATCATATATAAAACAAATACAAAAGACATATTTGTGTAAAATTTATATGAAATTGTATTTAAGTTGTATGATATTGTAGTTATTTTTAACTAGGTAAAAATGTTGTATGAAAGTTATAGATAAGTCATAAATAAGTTGTATTCTAAACAATTAATTGTATAAAATTTGTTTTTGTAGATATATCAAATTTGAATATTCTGGCTCTCAACTTGTCTAGTTTAGGTGTTGTCTATCGTCAGTGTCTCTATTGCTTTGGTTTGATGCTACTTTATGGTTTAAGCTATTAAAATAGTTTTATGAGATTTGGTTCTTAATTAAGTCTTGAACTATTTTACGTCACTGTGGTTCGACATTATTGAAATTGCTATACTACAATTAAGGCACTATTGGAAATAGGAGTTGGAGGGAAAAAAAGGAAAGAGTCTAACTGAATCCCTTAATTTATGGTACTGATAATGGATTGTATATGTAGAGATGCGACAGGGAATAGGGAAAGAGGAGAGGAGAGAAAAAAGGAAAAGTGTATAACCGGATCATCTAATTTAAGGCAATAATGATGGATTGTATATAAACTGTAAGCAATCCTTGTTTAGGGTAGGTAATATGCAAAATTAAGATAACTTTTGTAAATAAATTTAAAATATTGTATAGGAATGAAAAAATCCATACTTTAAACTAGTTCTGTCTACACAAGAAAAAGAATGGAGTTTAAACACGTATATGTTAGGTTTTGGGCCTTTTGCAGTGTCACGACTCAATACTCCCTCCATAAGATAACGTGATGACACCTAGTCTCTACGACTAGGCAAGCCTAACAATTTGCAGAATAATAGAAATAAAAATAGAATTTAATTACTAAGCTGCAACATATAACTACATCACTGATAAAAATGCCGCTCGACATGGACAAGTAACCCAACACTCGAGCATACACATTATTCCAAAAACCGGTAGTCACAAGTCACAAGCTCTAAGAATTTGCCTAACTGTTTCTGTACATCAGTAACTAGAAAAAATAAAGGAGGAACAACATAAGAGGGATAAAGGGGGACTCCGAGGTCTGCGGACGCTGGCAGATATACCTTGAAGTCTCCGGAGTAGCAGCAAGTATGCAATTAATAGCGGGGCCGGTAGGAGGTACCTATATCTGCATACAAAACATGTGTAGAAGAGTAGCATGAGTACACCACAAGAGTACCCAGTAAGTTCCAAGCCTAACCTCAGTAGTGTAGTGACGAGGTCAGGTCAGGGCCCTACCGGTATATAATAAGTAAGACAAAAGATATAATAATGTGAAAAGACTGAGAATCTAATAGGGAGAATTTTACAGAAAATAACAACACAACACATAGAGATAACAACAGGGATGCTCCTCAGATACCGTCTCATAGTACCAAAAGTAAATGCTCAATAGAGGATCTACCGAGGTATCGCCTCGTAGTCCCAAAAGTAAATATGCAGGGGGGATCTCTCGAGATACCGTCTCGTAATCCCAAAAGTAAATATGTAGCGGGGATCTCCTGAGATACCGTCTCGTAGTCTCAAAAGTAAATACACAACTCGAAATTGATGGAAATAACAGTTACGACAAGAAATCCTACAGTTTAAGAATAGGTACAAGTAAAGGAAAAAGCAGGAATTCAACAGAAGCATGCTGCATAGAGTTTAAGCAAGCATTTAAGACACGTAGACATGCAATATTAGGCTAAACAGGATAACTACACGTATTGGAATAACTCATTTAAGATAAAACAGGTTAATGTTCAGTAAAAGCCGGATTTTCTAACAATTAGCCCGTGTACGCACTCGTCACCTCGCGTACACTGCACTCACATATCACAGAAGTATCACAACAGTATCAAATCCTAAGGAGATTTCTCTCCCACATATGGTTAAGCAAGCCGTTTACCTCGAACGTATCTCAATCAATCCATAAGAACATCCTTTCCACAATTTTCCGACTCCGGATGACCCAAACTAGCCAAAAGCAATTACATACCATAAATAAAACTATAATAAATTAATCTAATTAATGAAATCAATACTTTAGAAAGAAATTAGAAAATTGCCCCAAAAGGTCGACCTGGGCCCACATCTCGGAATTGGGTAAAAATTACAAAATACGAATACCCATTCAACCACGAGTTCACTCGTACCAAAATTACTCAACTCCGATATCAAAATCTCAATCAAGTGAAGAATCATTACCCAATCGATGCCTCTAAAAATCCCTCAAAATTTCGTCCAAGTCTGAGCTCTCTATCTCAAGTTTTGATAAAAGTGGTAAAACCCTCATTTTTTGAAATATTTATAATTTCCCAGTGATTCCTTAATCGCGTTCGCAGAAATAGCCTCGTGATCGTAAATCACAACTTAGCTGCCCCAGAATTTAACCCTATGCGAATACGGAAAACTCCACGCGAAAGCGATGCACTGTCTCTCAAACTTATGCGATCGCTAACGTTCCCACGTGTTTGCGATGAACAAAGTGTGTGGCGTAGCTTTAGCCTCCTTAACACTACGCGAATGCGACCTTGGCCATGCGTTCGCGAAGCACCACATCACACCTACAAGCGTTCGGATATTCCTGCCCGCAAACGCGAAGAAAAAAATCCTTCCTCTACCCAGCTTAGCCTACACAATCGCGTACCATCCCACACGATCGCGTATTTGGAAACCAGATGCTCCAGATCACAGAACTTCAGCCATCTTCCAAAATAAATTCCCAATCCGTTAACCATCCAAACTCACCCGAGGTCCCCGGGACCTCAACCAAACATATCAACAAATCCTAAAACATCATACGAACTTAGTCAGGCCTTCAAATTACATTAAACAATGCTAAAAACATGAATCACACTCCAAATCAAACTTAACGAACTTTGAAACTTCAAACTTCTACAACCGATGCCGAAACCTATCAAATCACGTCCGATTAACCTCAAATTTTGCACGCCAGTCACATTCGACATTACAAACCTACTCCAACTTTCGGAATCAGAATCCGACCCCGATATCAAAAAGTCCACTCCTGGTCAAACTTTCCAATAATTCAACTTTTGCCATTTCAAGCCTAATTCAGCTACAGACCTTCAATTTACAATCCGGAGACGCTCTTAAGTCCAAAATCACCCATCAAAGCTAACAGACTGGACAAAACTCCATTCCGAAGTCATCTTCACACAGTTCAAATTACGGTCAAAATTTTAGAACTTAAGCTTTCATTCTAGGGACTAAGTGTCCCAATTCACTTCGAAACAAAAAGTAAAACCTCACGGCAAGTCAAATAAGCATAAAATGATATGGGGAAAGCAATAAATAGGGGATCGGGGCTATTTCTATCAAATGAATGGCCTGGTCATTACATCAAAATACTTACTTCTGGATCCACCATTAAAGTTTATACCCGGATTGTACAAAAAGATTTAAATTCTATTCACCAGGGTCAATAGTTCTTCTATTTCATGACCCCAATTTTCCACCTTGGATGTCATGATGACACCTAATCTCTAAGACTAGTTAAGCCTAACATTTAATAATAACTTAAAAGAATAATACACAAAAATAATAAAGTAAAACTAATAAACTCAAATAAACTCCCAAAACAAGATCTCAACAACCACTCTCCCAAAGCTGGTGGAACTGAGTCATAAGCTCTACAGAATAATCTGGAATATCTACTACAACACTGTCTAAATAGGAAATACAATAGAATGAAAGGAGCGGGAGGCTACTCCATGGCTTGTGGACGTCGAGCAAGTATACCTTGAAATATCCAGATGACAGCTACAATCAAACACTAACGTCCAGCGTGGGCAGACGTACCTGGATCTGCACAATTTTTTTTTGCAGAAGCATAGTATGAGTACACCACAACGGTACCCAGTAAGTATCAAGCCTAACATAGGTAGATAAGTGACGAGGCCTGGTCAAGACACCTACTAGGACTTAATAAGCATAATGAAATCATAATAATGAGAAGTAATGGAATGTAGAGAAATAAATGATATGAAATAATTTAATAACATAGACTAATGACAGAATTATAAGCATAGAGATAACATAAAGGAAGAAATTAAAGAGAACCACAATAGTCAAACACGGACAAAACTGACAAGACCAGGAAGACTAAAAGCAACAATAAGTGTTCCACCAAGTGGTCTTTTCACATGATATACATAAAAAGAATCACAACCGAGTACCACCAATCACAACCGAGGTACCTCCGTGTATTCACATTTCTCAATTTCAATCATAATCTTCCTTTATACCGCTGCGTGAACCTTACATTTAAATAGTTCTGAAAATATTTTTCCAAAAATAGCTACACGCACTTTAGCCCACCTTATGATGCCGCGTGACTTTAAGTAATTCCCTTACTAGCAGCACGCACATAAATCCCACCTTAGGCCACCGCATGCACATTAACCTATATCCTTATATTGTCGCATGCATATCGAAATCACATAACAATAACAACTCGCATCACAAGTTCCCATATGCCACAATTTATCAATAGTGAACAATATCAATATTTCCATAACAATAGCCCATGGCTCAACCATAATGTGTACAAGAATATCAATAATAACAATAGATGTAAATTTCTCTATAAGGAAGAAATCTCAACAGTTAACAACTTCGCCTCAATATGATAACGACTTTCACCACGTCAATACCAATAACTCAACAGTGAGAGAGATAATGTGTAACCATGATATAAAATAAGAATAACTCATAATGGGAGAGATAATGTCACGATCCAAACTGATGGGCTGCGACGGGCACCCGGTAGCTTACTCAATCGGGTACCAACATAACGTATCTTTCATATCATTCTATCATAGGTAAACATACCTGAGTAAATCATGAGGGGATACAAATTTATACATATGAAGAACGGGCCTACAAGGTCGGCATAATTCTTTAAATACTTGAAACATAGGCCGACAAGGCCATACAAGTATCCGTATGCATGACATCTGTCTACAAGCCTCTAAGAATATATAATATCACAAAGGTCGGGATAGGGTCCCGCCATACAAATCAATACATATACTAATCATACTGACCAAAGAAGAAACTCCGGAGAAAATGGAATGCACCAACACCTTCCCCTGAGCTGATAGACTACTTGGAGGGCCCTCGACCTGTCTATCACGACATGCGGGCATGAACCACAACGTCCCCAGGCAAAAGGAACGTCAGTATGCAAAATGTACCAAGTATGTAAGGCACATAAATAAGTATATAACAGACATGAAAGGAAATATAGAGTAAATGACTCAACTTGTAAGTCTGAATAACGCTGTAAATAATGGAATAATTTTAGTGTCATGCATATGCGTATGAATGTCTTGGCGTGCATAGGTACATGTGTTTATAATATCATCAAGCCTCTGAGGGCATCCTATCATATCATCTTGGCCACTGTGGGTAAAATCATCAACGTATACCAGCTGATCAGGTGGTGGTGCGTATATAACGCCATAACCTTTTCCCATATTCCATATACATATAATATACATATATACGTGTATAAAACGCCATCTGGTCATGGGTCAATGTACGTGAATGCAATGCATGGGAATTACGTCAATAAAATCTTTTGGAATGTCGTAAGACCATTATGCATTGAGTAGTATTATGAAGTAAACTCACTTTTTCAACTTACGTATTTTTCTGAGACCCATAAACAGATGATATAATAATAATTCACATGGAGAACCAAAAATATAGACACCCCTACTATTTCTATGAATAGAGTCATTTATGAAAGTTGCGTATTTTTCTCGTTTCATTTGTATTGTATGGATCATGCCAAAAGAAAGAAGGATAGCCTTAACATACCTGGAGTAGGGAAAAATTCGTGTGATATTCTTGAGAAGGATTACACCGTATTCCTTTAGAATCGCAAAACTTTTGTTGCTAAGGAGCTACAAATTTTCGTAAGAAATTTGTTGAAAGATTACTGGATTGAGTATATTGTCTGGTTCTTTTGAAATATTTAAATTTTTGAAAAGGTTATATGACTTAGATGAAGCTAACTTAAAGTCTTTATGATTCTGAGGCTAATTAAGCCAAACCTAGAAGCCTTACAAGTAATGTCTTATCCTTTTATGTACATCACTTTAAATGGACATCTTAACTAGTATGACTAAGAGTCATATATATAATATGGGTGGCTTGCTGTCACGTGGGGGTGGGGTGGGAATTGTAATCTTTATCCAACTTATTAGTTAATTAGGTAATGTTCCGTTACCCGGTAATTAGCCAATTTCCCGCATAATTAAGAATTGTCTTAAATTACTTAAAATACTCCTCTTTTTTTATTTTTATTTTTAATATACTTTATACAATATACTATCATGGTCGTATGGTACCTTGTATGTTACTAGTCCATACATATTTTATCCCAAAATGCCAAATTTCGACAAAATTCGTTTCCTTCGATTTTCTTACCCTCTCACCTTCACGAATTTACTCATCACTTGTTTGAAATAGCATAATCCTTATAACCTTAAGATAATCTCATCTCTGATTCTACATCGATTAACTTACAACAAAACTTTTAAGTACGAAATGCGAGATATAACATAACACCTCATTCTCGAGCTTTCATCAATTTATTTGTGGAATATTTTCACGTATATAAATATGGGGTGTAACATCAATCCTCTCTTTGGAAAATTCGTCCTTGAATGTTAACTGATGTAATTATCATTGTCATAGCCTACAATTCTTGCGAATACTTTAGTGCTCTCCTTGCCATCCTATGCAACTGTTCTATGAATAAATCCAAAGGCTAGGGCTTCCCCCCTTTAGTCCTCTTTCTCACACCACGACTTATGGTCGGAATCCTTCTAGTCTCGTAACTATTGCTACCTTCTACCATGCAGCCTATACGATTCTGACCTTGTAAGCGTGCTTATGTGTCTTTTTTTTTCCTCCGATTTTAGCCAATCTCTAGGCCTCACCTTATAAACATATTCATAGCTCAATAAGGTGTTCCTCTGGGCATCTATACTGAAGTTCTTCGCTTTATACTTTGTCGAACTTATGAATATTGTTATATCTTATTTCATAGGCCTGGTTATTCATCCATATGACTTTACTGCATTTCGATAGGTCATACTATACCATAACTTTTACCTTGGTTTTATTATTATTGAGGTCTGCTACCCAATTCTAGGTTACTCTCTCGCTTCTTATCATAGATGTATAAATCTAAGTCCTTCAATGCTTCCTTATTATTGTTCATCTAAAGGATGGAATCCTTATCTCTTCTCATACGTTGTACATCTATTGTCGATTTGCCTTAACGTTGATCTATAATCTACCACTAATAACTTGACTTCTTATGTAACACTGTTGCTAGGGCTCACATTGCATTGTGGAACATTTGACGTGATTTTCTTGATCTCCTTGGGGTGCTACGATATTATACTTCCGTAACCATTTTTCATAACATTCCAGTGTGGTTTGCCTTACATGGGCATTTTAATCATGTACACTTCATGAAATCATTACTTAATCGAAAGCCCGAACATCATCCTTTATATTTCACAGTTACACCCTTATTCTACTTATCAGGGCAGCATTCCATCTCTTTTAAATGCTACTTATGACGAGTAGCTCCTTTGAGTTTATTCAGGATATATTGAGATTTCTATATCTTCAAAAAATCATCAGCCCTCTTGTTTTCACGTGCTTAATCCTGAGAATTTGTTCGTTTCTTGTCACCTTCTCACTCGCCCTTTCTTATCCTTACTCCTGTCTTCTAAAACCTTATCTCTTTACCATATTTTAGCTTACGACCTATACATATCTATTTATACTACTCGCCACCTTCCTTGAACTTGCTTGTACCACAGATTTCCTTTGTGTTATTTTAGAATATCAAGCGAGACATAAACCATAGGCTGGAAGATATGCTGCTATCGACACCATGATCGATACCGAATCCCAACACTTCTACCCTTTTACCTGAAGTATGGACTATTTACAACCTTCTGCATCTGAGTATCTCGTACGTTGTTAACTTTTACCTTACTTACCTTAAAATCTTGCCTCACACTCTTCTATCTCGTTCATAATTTCCCTTCCACATATGTATAATTCATATGCACAACTTAAAGCTCTACTATAATACTTGCACCTATGGTGCATACACAAGTTGGTGAGAGCTTCTTATTGACTTCTTATGAGGTTTGTCTTTTCTAATTGACTTTATTGTAGAGCCGTTATAAAATATAGCTACTATATTATCTATCTTATACCTCTGATATTAAGAGTAATTCTGCAATATTCTCAATCACGATTTCTATAATTTTCCAGGTCAAATAATCAGACTCCTGATTTACTTCGTTGATGTAACTCTTTAGTTTTCTCTTCCTTCTGATCAACCTTTATATAGGCTTAAGCCATCTTCTGATCGGCGGCTCATTGTATGTTAGCCCTTCATGGATGCTAGGGAATATTCGAGATTCAATCTCCTAACAATTTAATCATTTGTCTATGACCTGGACCCAATTTTTTTTCTTTTAACTTATACTGGAGTCTTCTACGACTGTATGATTGTCATCATATATGCTGCATGGCTAATACTTCGAATTCTTAAGTGCGTTCATAATGTAACTATCACTTTTCCTAGTCTTTCTGCCCCTTATTGCGTGTATACTTAGTTTATATTGGTGCCAACACATATTGAATTCCACACAACTCATGTGATCTTGAATATCACATCTGATTTTACTTCCCGTTCATTAGGCACGGTAGGTGCCACTTTCTTATGGAATGCATACCATGTTGTTGTGTGACTATTATTACAAGACCATCTCCTCTTTAGGTTACTGTACTTAGGCTGAAGCCTTCTTCCTTGTTCCCTCAGCTAGTCTTTTGTTTTAGTACTTAGGGAGGACCTTCTGGCTCTTATAAAGTTACCAGCTTGTTATATTGCTTACAAGACAGAATTTTTGATGTTCGTACTTACCTATAATTATCCTTTGTTACTTACCTCCACACTCATGAGCTCGCACGGTTTATTTTGAACTGATGTTTTGATTGTCTTTCCAGTGGGACTCTCTTTCATTTCCATAACACTCATACGGTATCTATAACTACCCCAACTCCTACCAGAGTATTTCTCAAGGTCATGATGTCATATCTGTGATGGCGAATTTCCCATGTTGGGGTTCATTCTGTTTATCTTGCACGATCTATTGATTTGTCTGTATCCTCTTGTCTAGCAATAGATAGGCTCTTCTTGAATCAACTACTAATTGCTTGTTGTCCCATTTCTGTATCAATATTCCGCGTAATCTTTCTTGGGTTATTTCCTTTATCTTAACTTACTTCACATACTGGCTCCTTATCTATCAATAACTTCCCGGGAAGGAACCCTTACTTCCTCTCCCTGACGCCGTGTTTGCATAATGCTTTGGTATCGTAGCATATTTGAAGGCTTTGAATAAGTGCAATAGCATCCCTTTTTAGTTTTATCACATTCTTCCTTTACCATTCCATAATTACTAGAACCACTTAATTCTGACATAATGGCACGTCATTCTATATTCCCCCTTAGGGAAGTACTAAGAGTTGGAGCTACGACAATCTGCCTATAGATGTTCTACCTCTTTATTTTTGGCATCCTTTCACATCATCGATGACCCTTACTCTCCTTACGATAATCTTTCTGTACTAAGGATAAAAAAATTCCTTAATCGCGAGGTGACAATTACTATAACTGGCACATACAGTCTCTTAAGCTTAATTTTGCTCACATTGTTTACTTTAGGAAAGCGTCTTCCTGAATATCCATTCTTTGAATTTCTCAAGAATCTTCTTTTGTTGTCCATTCTATTATTTTCGGCACGAAATATGAAATTCTCATGATGTCAACCATTATCAAATCACTAAATCCCTAATTCGTGTTTACTTTATCTTGTCCACCGGCCCATATTGACCTCTATTATTCTGGGGTCTAGCTTTTCCTATTGGTAATCATGTTAGAGTCATGAACTTTCTTCTTGAAATAAGGATATGACTTTATGGCATATACTCTTTTGCTGTCTTAAGGCCTATCACCTCTCGTCTTTTCCTTCACCTGACTATGGACCCGGTAATACCGTCATCTTTTGGTCTACCGTTGTCATACATGTATTGCATCTTACTCATAATTCTTCCTTTTCTCTCTTCTCATTACTGTGCTAATATTTCTGCCTATCCCTTTCTTGTGAAAAATTCAGCCAGACATTCTTTTGCTTTTTGCTCCCCTTGCTTAATCCATCGGCTCTTCGGGCTGCTCAACGTCCTTGCTCTACTAGGGACGAGAGTAATACTAAGGTAATATTTATCCTTCCAGGCTTTCTGTGCCTATCTTTTGATTTCAATTTTTTCATGCTAGTATTCACATATAATGGTAATATTCTAGAGTGCACCATCTGGGTTTCTCAAAGAAGATCTATTAGCATATTTGTAATACCCTTCGGAAATGTCAACTAACACAAATAATCCATTCGCCATTTTGGGTTATTCTAACCCCAGCCGGATCCTGCTATTCCGTCCTTTTCTTAAACTACACCTGTTAGACTCCATAGGGCATAACTGAGATGGGTACGACCAATTGTACGTACCTCTGTTACTATTGACTATAACTCAAAAAGCTTATATTCCTCTAGTAGAATTATAAATTACTGTTAACCTTCATTAACTGGGCGCCTCGTACTCTTCTTCATCTTGCTTCTTTTGCTTGTTGAAACTTGTATTTATCTTCTGAATCTCTCATTGCTATTCATTATAAAGGTAGATAGGTATTCTTGCCTCAAGACTCCATATCAACAGGCTTACAACTTTTAGTATGCCATGATCTGCTGAAGACCTCACATTTACTTATCATAAGCATGATGCAAAATGGAGTTCCTTTGACTCAACTCTTCCATAGCCATGTCTTTTATTAACCGTCTTTGTGGATGTAGGTATCTTCTTATTACGAATAAAATAGAAGTTAGGAATTTGAATTCTTACAACTGAGCTCTACCACACGATCTAGAGTAAGAAGAAAGAGTGACAATCTTAAATGCCATGTAGCCTCCTGCTTATAAGTGTGGTGCACGACACACCCATAAACAAGACTCTACTAGACACGGCTTGTAGACTCCATAGGACAGAACTGCTCTGATACCACTTTTGTCACGACCCAAACCGATGGGCCGCGACGGGCACCCGGTAGCTTACTCAACCGAGTACCAACGTAACGTATCTTTCATGTCATTCTATCATAGGTAAACATACCGGAGTAAATCATGAGGGAATACAAACTTATACATATGAAGAACGGGCCTACAAGGCCGGCATAATTCTTTATATACTCGAAACATAGGACGAAAAGGCCATACAAGTATCCGTATACATGACATCTGTCTACAAGCCTCTAAGAATACAAAATATCACAAAGGTCAGGATAGGATCCCGCCATACTAATCAATACATGTACTAATCATACTGACCAAGAAGCAACTCTGGAGAAAATGGAGTGCACCAACACCTTTCGCTGAGCTGATACCCTACTTGGAGGGCTCTCGACCTATCTATCAGGACCTGCGGGCATGAACCGCAACATCCCCAGGCAAAAGAGACGTCAGCACGAATAATGTACCGAGTATATAAGGCACATAAATAAGTATATAATAGACATGGAAGGAAATATAGAGTAAATGACTCAACCTGTAAGTCTGGATAACTTTGCAAATCATGGAATAATTGTAGTGTCATGCATATGTGAATGTCATGTCGTGCATATTTACATGTATTCATAACATCATCAAACCTCTGAGGGCATCCCATCATATCATCTCGTCCACTGTGAGCAAAATCATCAACGTATACCAGCTGATCAGGTGGTGGTGCGTATATAACGCCATAACCTTTTCCCATATCCCATATACATATAATATACATATATACGCGTATATAATTCCATATGGTCATGGGTCAATGTATATATATATATAATTTCATCTGATCATGGGTCAATGTAGGTGAATGCAATGTATGAGAAGTACGTCAATAAAATCTTTTGGAATGTCATAAACCATTATGCCTTGATTAGTATCATGAAGTAAACTCCCTTTTTCAACTTACGTATTTTTCTGAGACCCATAAACGGATGATATAATAATAATTCACATGGGGAATCAAAAAATATAGACACCCCTAGTATTTCTATGAATAGAGTCATTTATGAAAGTGGCGTATTCTTTTCGTTTTATTTGTATCGTATGGATCATGCCAAAAGAAATAAAGGATAGTCTTGACATACCTGGAGTAAGAAAAAATTCGTGTGATATTCTTGAGAAGGATTACACCTTATTCCTTTAGAATCGCAAAACTTTCGTTGCTAAGGAGCTACAAATTTTCGTAAGAAATTTGTTGAAAGCTTACTGGATTGAGTATATTGTCTGGTTCTTTTGAAACGTTTAAATTTTGGAAAAGGTTATATGACTTAGATAAAGCTAACTTCAAGTCTTTATGATTTTGAGGCTAATTAAGCCAAACCTAGAAGCCTTACACATAATGTCTTATCCTTTTATGTACATCAATTTAAATGGACACCTTAACTAGTATGACTAAGAGTCATATGTATAATATGTGTGGCTTGCTGCCACGTGGGATGAGGGGGTGGGAATTGTAATCTTTATCCAACTTATTAGTTAATTAGGTAATATTCCATTACCCGGTAATTAGCCAATTACCTGCATAATTAAGAATTGTCTTAAATTACTTAAAATACTACTCTTTTTTATTTTTAATATACTTTATACAACATACTATCATGGTCAGATGGTACCTTGTATGGTACTAGTCCATAAATACCGGGTATTATAGTTTGGACCGTATTTTATCCCAAAATGCCAAATTTCGACGAAATTCATTTCCTTCGATTTGCTTACCCTCTCACCTTCACGAATTTACTCATCACTTGTTTAAAATAGCATAATTCTTATAACCTCCAAGATAATCTCATCCCTGATTCTACATCGATCAACTTCCAACAAAACTTTTAAGTACGTAATGCGAGATATAACATAACACCTCATTCCCGAGCTTTCATCAATTTATTTGTGACACATTTTCACGTAAAAAAATATGGGGTGTAACATATAACATGTAGCGATGACTTCAAATAAGGATAAATCGAAAATTAAAAAGATAAAATGCAATAATGAACTTCAAATGAGGATAAGTCAACAATGAAAGAGATAATAGAGCAATATAAGAGAAAACAACTTCAACTACAACACAAGACCAAAGTATCAAGTAAGATGTTGAACAAGTGTTAACAAAGTCAAATAAAGCATGTAAGGATAGACTAACACAAATAAGAGTAAATTGATTATGAGAATTTAGAACATGATATGACAATTCAATTAAGGCGTGGAAAGAGTCTAGTAGCCTAACCGGTCAAATACCATATATAACCCATGTATCCAATCGCCACCTTGCGTACACAACTTTCACATACAACAACTAACACAACCAATCCCCAATCCTAAGGGGTAGTTCCCCCACACAAAGTTAAGCAAAATACTTACCTCAACTAGGCCAACTCAACCCTCGAAAATCATTTTCCCCCTAAATTTTGCCTCCACACTGCTCAAATTTAACCAAAATTAACTTAATATCATCAAATAATGCAAGGGAAAAAATTACAACAAATAAAGCTATGATCTTTATACTTTTTACAAAAAGTCAACAAAAGTCAACCCGAGACTTGCCTAGTGAAACCCTGGTCCAAGGGTAGATTCCGACTATTATTAACCCTACGAGTCCATATATATGGTTTGTTTCAAAATTCAACACCAAATCGTCTCTCAAAACTCAAGTTCTATTTTTTAAAAAACTTGACAAAATTTATCAATTTTTTCTCTTTGATTCACATGATTTTGATGTTAAATCTAAAATATATTGATGAAATATAGTTGGACTTTGATTAGAATCACTTACCCAATGTTTGTAGATGAAAATTCCCTCTCCAAATCCCCTCCTTTTGAGTCTAGGGGTTCTAAAATGAGAGAATATGAGATGAAATCCCGCCTCCCTACCTTTTTGATTAGTTATAGTTGCCACAATTGCGACAAGTATTTGCAATTGCGAACCCTTGCAATTGCGAAGAAAACAACGCAAAAGTGGCCACTGACAACCTAAGAGGAGGTCGCAAATGCGACACTAGCTTCGCATTTGTGAAGCCTGTCCTCATCGCAAATGCTACTATTTTGTCGCAAATGCGAACTACCCATCTACCTGAGCTACTTCGCAATTGTGATCCAGGTCTCAAAGAGTCCTAATCAACCCGAAATATTTCTGGAAGAAATTTAATAACCCCATAAGTTATAAAAGCATAAACACACATGTGTGAAACATCAAAAGGGGAAATAGGGCTCAATTATACAAAATGACCGGTCGGGTCGTTAAATCCTCCCTCTCTTAGAACAAATGTTCGTCCCCGAACGTGCATCAGGACATACCTAAAGTGATGAATAGATGAGAATTGCAACTCCGCATGCCATGCTTGGTCTCTTAGGTTGCCTCCTCGACCGGATGACCCCTCCATTGAACCTTCACGGAAGCAATGTTCTTTGATCTCAACTTCCGGACTTATCTGTCGAAGATAGCCAATGACTCCTCAATATAAGTCAAATCCTTGTCCAATTGGACTAAGCTGAAGTCCAAAACATGAGATAGATCATGGTAATACCTCCAGATCATAGAATCATGGAACATCAGATGAATTGCAGATAAGCAAGGTGGCAATGCATGCATGTAGGCCACCTCACCAATCCACTCAAGGATCTCAAAAGGACTGATATATTATGACTCAATTTGCCCTTGTTCTCCAACCTCATCACACCCTTCAAGGATGAAACCCCAGAGCAAGACCCATTCTCTAACACTAAATGCTACATCACGAACCTTCCGATCAGTATAACTCTTCTATCTAGACTGGGATGTACAAAGCCGATCTTGAATCAACTTGACTTTCTCCAAGGCATACCAAACCAAATATGTGCGCAATAACCTAGCCTCTCCCGGCTCAAACCAACCAAATGGAGAACGATAATGTCTCTCATATAGAGCCTCATAAGGAGCCATCTGAATACTCGATTGGTAGATGTTATTATAGGAAAACTCCGTGAGCGGCAAGAATTGATCCCATGAACCCCCGAAATCCATAACACATGCATGAAGCATATCCTCCAATAATTGAATGGTGTGCTCAGACTATCCGTCTGTCTAAGGGTAAAATGTTGTACTCAACTCGACCCGTATTCCTAACTCACACTGCACAACTCTTCAGAAATGCGATATAAACTCTATGCCCCTATCAGAGATGATGAATACCAGCATGCCATGAAGTTGGACACTCTAGCAAAAATAGATCTCAGCCAGCTGCTCTGAAGAATAATTATTCACCACCGGAATGAAGTGAGACGACTTGGTAAACCTATCCACAATCACCCATACAATGTTAAATTTCCTTTTGAGTTCATGGGATCCCAACAATGAAGTCCATGGTAACACACTCTTATTTCCACTCGAGAATCTCAAGTCTCTGAAGAAAACCATCTGGCCACTGATGCTCATAGTTCAGTTGCTGGCAATTTAGGCACCGAGCTGCATACTCCACTATATCTTTATTCATTCTCCTCCACCAATAGTGCTACCTCAAATTCTGATACATCTTAGTGGCACCTAGATGAATGGAGTACCGCAAACTGTGGGCCCCATAAAGGATTAACTCACGTATCCCATTGTCATGTCCCAAACCTGAAGAGACGTGGCTGACACGCGGTGCCATACTCGGCCCAAGCGTACACTGTGAACTCTAGAGGGGTAATCCTCAACCTAGGGTGATGAGGCCATATTCTGAATCATTTGAATATGGCAAAAGGGACGTCAATATGAAATAATGTACCGAGTATGTAAGGCAACAGATGTCACGATCCAAACAAATAGACCGGGATGGGCACCCGGTACCTTACTCAACCGAGTACCAACATAACGTATCTTTTCATGTCTTAATATAATAAATAACTGAGCCGAAGGGGCTGCCGTGAAATAGATAAGATACAACATGTATTACCAATCTATACATAAAACATACAGGCCTACAAGCCCAAAATAACCACGCATACCCTAAATATAGGCCGACAAAGCCATACAATATCTTACGTACATGACATCTATCTACAAGCCTCTAAGAATATGAAATTTTCATAAAGGTCAGGACAGAGTCCCGCCATATCAAACAATACACGTCTAAATCATACCAACCAAACAAGCAACTACGAAGCAAATGGAGCGCACCAACATCTTTCGCTGGGCTGATAGCCTATTTGGAGGGCTCTCGACCGGTCTATTAGGACCTGCGGGCATGAAATGCAGCATCCCCAAGCAAAAGATACGTCAGTACAAATAATGTACCGAGTATGTAAGACTCATAAATTACATAAGAGACATGGAAGAAATATAAAGTATATGACTCAACCTGTAAGTTTGAATAACTTTGTAAATCATGAAATAATTATAGTATCATGAATATGCGTATGAATGTCATGTTATGCATAGGTACATGTTTCATAACATCATCAGCCTCTGAGGGCATCCCATCATATCATCTTGGCCACTGTGGGCAAAATCATCAACATATACCAGCTGATCAGGTGGTGTGCGTATATAACGCCATAACCTTTCCCATATCCCATATACATATATATACATACATATATATGTGTATATAATGTCATCTGGTCATGGGTCAATGTACATGAATGCAATGCATGAAAAGTAATTAATAAAATCTTTCGGAATGTCATAAGACCATTTTTCCTTTGAGTAATATCCTAAATTAAACTCTTTTCAACTTTTGTATTTTTTCGAGACCCATCAACAGATGATAAAATAAAATGACCCATGGAAATTTAAGAACATAGATATCTTGAATACTTCTATGAATAAAGTCATTCATGGAATTTGTACATTTGCACGTTTTGTTCGTATCCTATGGATCATTCCAAAAGAAAGAAGCGATAACCTTAACATACCTGGACCGATTCTCTTGATAATTTCTCTAACACACGTCTTGTGTGACAAACATGTAACGACAGATTAAACTAGGGAAAAATCCGTATGATATTCTTGAGAACGATTATATCGGGCTTTGTTAGAATTTCAAAAATGTCACATTTCTGAGATGCTAACGAAATTTTTGCTTGATCTTTGAAGTCTTGCATGAATTTTATTGAAACAGAATGTTAGTGACGTTACTAAGGAAAATTTCCTACCATTTTTGGTATAAGCCACTCTTTTTAGAGAGGTCTTATGTTTTTAATGGTGTGGCCCCTCTAATTTGGTGACTTGGCCATAAATCTTACTAGGTTTTGACACCTTAATATGTGACTTTAAGAGTCACAATTTAGAGCTAGTATTTCTGCCACGTGGGGTGGAGGTGGGGGTTGGGTGGGGTTTAATCTTATCCAAATATATCACCAATTAATTAGGTAATGTCCCATTATCCAGTAATTAATCAATTACCCGTAAAATTGAGAATTATTCCATTTACTTAAAATATTACTCACTCTTCGCATACCTTATACATCTTACTATTATGGTCATGTGGTACCTCATATAACACTAATCTATAAATACCAGGTATTTTATCTTGGGCCGTATTTTATCCCAAAATGCCAAACTTTGACAAAATTCATTTCCTTTGACTTGCTCCCTCTTTCTCCTTCATGAATTTTCCAATCGCTTGTGAAATAGCATAATCCTTATAATTTTAAAATAATCTTTTACTTGGACTGATGTGAATTACCTTACGACAACTTTAACGTACAATACTTGCAACATCGTCATAATTTAATACTGCGAAGCGTGACATCACCGTAATGTAATATTACTGGGTGCAACACTATTGTAACTTAATACTGCAAAGCATAATATCACCATAATGTTATACTACTGGGGGTAACATCATTGTAATATATTACTGTAGAGCAACATCGTCGTAATACTGCGGGGCGTAACATTATTCCCCCCTTTGGAACATTCGTCCTCGAATGTTGACTGATGCACTTATCATTTTCATAACTTATATCTTCTGAATACTTTAGAACTTCCCTTTCCATCTAGGCTACTGTTCTATGAATAATTCCAAAGTCCAGGGCATCCCCACCTTAGGCCTCCTTCTCACACCACAGCTTGTAGTCGGAATCCTTCCAATCTCGTAACTGTTGCTACCTTTCATCATGCAGCCTGTACAAGTTTAACCTTGTAAGTATGCCCAATCTCTAGGATTCATATGTAGAGCTTGATAAGATGTCCCTTTGGGCATAGATGAGTATACTGAAGTTCTTCGCTTGGTACTTTGTTGACTTCATGAATATTGCTATATCTCATCGCATTGGTCCGTTTAGCCATCCATATGAATTTACTGCCTTAACTCTTACTTTAATTTATCGTTGCTGAGGTCTGCTACCAAATCCCAGCTTACTCTCGTTGCTTATTCCATATGTATAAATTTACGTCCTTTAATGCTTCCTCATTACTGCTCATCTTTAGAATGACGGCTTAATCTCATCTCATACTTTGTGACTTTTGTTCATCCATTATTGATTCACCTCAATATTGATCTAAAATATACCACTGATAACTTGAAACTTCTTAAGTAATACTTTTCCCCTAGGGCATACGTTACCTCAAGGAATATTCGAAGTGATTCCCATAATCGTATTTCATAGTGCCTCAATGTGATTCACCTTATGGGGGTATCCTAATTTCGTTCCGCCAGCAAAATCGTTTTTTTTCCTTTTTTTTTCAAATCATAATTCAAACGAAAGCCCAAACATCATCCTTTTATCTGTCACAGTTATACCCTCATTTTATTACCAGGTCAGCATTTCATTCCTTTTAAATGCTATTAATCTTAGACTCCTTTGAGTTCATTAAGGCTATAGTAAACTTTGTATAACATAGAGAAACTGTCTGCTTTTCTTGTTTTCATGGGCTTAATCCTAAAGACTTATCCATTCTCGTCACCTTTTCACTTGCCTTTCCTCATCCTCACTCATGTTTCCTTAAAACTTTGTCGTTCTACCATATAGCTTGCGACCTATACTTATCCATTTATAAACTTTCCTTCAATTTTCTTGCACCATAGATTTCCTTATCTTATTCTGGAACGTCAAGCAAGACATCACATCGTCTCCAACTTTTCTCTATTCTCTTAACTAGATCTCTCAGTACTTAGAAACCATAGGCTGGAAAACATGCCGCCGACGATGCCACTATCATTCCCGGTTATTGGATCCCCGTGCTTATAGCCTTCTATCTGAAGTATGGATTATTCACGATCTTCTGCCTTTGAGTATCTCGTACGTTGTTCACCTTTACCTTACTTACCTTAAATTCTCGTATCGTATCTTCTATCTTTTTCCTGACCTCCCTTCTACCTAGGTGTAATTCACGTCCATAATTTGAAGCTCTATTATAATACTTTCACCTCTGGTACATACACAATCCGGTGGGAGCTTCATACTGACTTCTTATGAGGCTGGTACTTCTTCTAACTGGCTTCCTTGTAGAGCCATTATAGATTATGGTTGTTGTGTTATTTCTCTTGAACACCTGATATTAAGAGTGATTCTGTCATTTTCTCAAGAACAACTTCTATAATTTTTCTAGGTGCAATAATTAGACTCCTGATTTTCTTAGGTGATGTAATTCTTTAGTTTCCTCTTCCTTCTGATCAGCCTTTACGTAGGCTTAAGCTATCTTCCAATCTGTGGCTCATGGTATCTGTTATTACCTTAGCCTTTCATGGGCATTGTGGAATATCCATGATACAATCTTCTAACAATTCACTCCTTTATCTATGCCCTAGGCTCAATTCTTTCTTTTAACTTATACCAGAGTCTTCTATGGTTGTATGATTGTCAACAAATATGCTGCCTGGATAATGCTTCCAAAATCTTGAGTGTATGCATAACGTACTAACTCTGGATCATTTATTGAATAATTCCTTTCATTCTACCTCAACTTTCTTTAAACGTGTGCAATTACTTTTCCTGTTTTTCTGCCCCTTGTTGCGTGCATACTTAACTTATCCTAGTTCCCACACATGCCAGAATTTTTGTGTAACTCATATAGTCTCGAATACTACCTTCGATCTTTCTCCTCGTTCATTAGCTATGGTAGGTGCCACTTTCTTTTAGAGGGCATACAATTTTTATTGTGAGACTGCTTTTACATGACTATTTCTCGTTCGAGTTACTATGTTTAGGTTGATGCCTTCTTACTTATTTCTACAGCTAATCTTTCATTGCAGTACTTAGGGAGGACTCTCTGACTCTTCTAAAGCCGTGGGCTTATTACATTGTATACTCCATAGACCTCCCGATGTCCTTCCTTGCCTATACTTATCCGTAGTTACTTACCTCTACGCCCTGGAGCTTGTGGGTCGCTTCTGAACTGATATTTTGACTATCTTCCCAGTGGCACTCTCTTTTATTTTTGTATCACTCATACAATACCTTTTTAACTTCCCCATATGCATATATCTCAAGTATTATAATGTCATACAGTGAGGCTGAATTCCCCATGTTAGGGTTCACTCTGTTTACCCTGCACGATCTATTGATTTGTTTGTAACCTCTTATCTATTAATGACTAGGCTCTTCCTGAATCAACTATTAACTATTCGTTGGCCCATTCTCATATTAATATTCCTCTTAATCTTTATTGGGTTATTTCCTTTGTCTTAACTTACGTATCGCACTGGCTCCTTATATATTAATAACAGCTCGGGTAGGAACCTTTATTTCCTCTCCTTGACGTCGTGCTTGCACAATATTCTTGAATCGTAGCGTATCTGTAAGATTTGGATAAGTGCCATCTCATTTCTCTTTCATTTATCGCATTCTTCCTTTACCATTCTATAGTCACTAGAACCACTTAATTCTGACTTAATGTCTCATCACTCCATATTTCCCCCCTTTAAGGGTGTACTAATCTACCTATAGATGCTTTACCTCTTTATCTTTGGCATCCTCAACATCAATGATCCTTACTCGCCTTGCGGCAATCCTTCTGTACCAAGGATGACAAATTCCTTTACTCGTGAGGGTGACACTTAATGTAACTGGTACATACAGTCCCTTAAGCTTAACTTTGCTAACATTGCTTGCTTTAGGGAAGCGTTTTCCTAAATGACCATTCTCTGAATTTCACATGAATCTTCTTCTATTGTCCATTCTATTATTGTCAGAACGCGATCTGAAATTCTCATGATGCTGACTATTATCAAATCACTCAGTCCTTAATTCATATTTAGTTTATCTTGTTCACCAGTCCATATTAATTTCTATTACTCTGGGGTCTAACCTTTCCTCTTGGTAATCGCGCTAGAGTTGCGAAATTATTTCTCGAAATGAGGATATGACTTTATGGCCTATATTCTTTTATTGTCTCAAGGTCTGTCATCTTTTGTCTTTTCCTTCACTTGACTGTAAACTCTGTAATACTGTCATCATTTTTTGACCTATCATTAATATCCGTGTATCATATCTTACTCATAATGCTTCATTAACTCTCTTCTTATCTCCCGCTAATTATCTATGTCTACTGCTTTACTCTGCAAACTCGAACAAAACATTCTTTTGCTTTTGGCTCCCCCTGCTCTATCCCTTGGCTCTTTTCAGTTGCCTAACATTCTTTCTTTACTGGGGGCGGGAGCCATACTAAGGTAATATTTATTCCTTCAAGGCTTCCAGTGCTCATATCTAGCTTTAATATTTTAGGGTACACCATCTAGGTGTCTTACGAGGAGATCTACTAGCACACTTGCAATATCCTTCGGAAATGTCAACTAACACAAACAATCTATTCACCATTTTGGTTCACTCTAACCACATCCAGGTCCTGATGTTCCGTCCTTTTCTTAAACTACACCTATTAGCCCCCACAGGGCATAACTGAGATGGGTACGACCAATTGTACATACCTCTGTTACTGTTTAGGGTAACGCTTAATGCTTATATTTTTCTGCCGGAACTATAATACTGATAATCTTCATTAACTGGGTGCCTCGTACCCTTCTATACCTTGCTTCTTTTACTTCTTGAAATCATTTTTCACCATAAAGGTGGATAAATATTCTTGCCTTAAGGTTCCTTATCAAGAGGCTTACACCTTTCAGTACACCCATGATTTGCTAAAGACCTTACATTTACTTATCATAAGCAAGATGTAAAATCGAGTTCCTCTAAATCAACAATTCCATAGCTATTCTCTTATCAATCGTCTTTCTGAATGTAGCCATCGTCTTATTATGAATAGAAGTTTGGAACTTGAATTCTTATAAGTGAGCTCTACCATACGATCTAGAGTACGAAGAAAAAGTGATAGTCCTAAATGCCTTATTGCCTCTTGCTTATAAGTATGGTGCACAACATACCCATAAACAAGACTCTACTAGACATGAATTGTAGACTCTCTAAGACAGAACTGCTCTGATACCACTTTTGTCACGACCCAAACCGATGGACCGCGACGGGCACCTGGTACCTTACTCAACCGAGTACCAATAAAACGTACCTTTTCATGTCATAACATCATAAATAACTGAGCCAGATGGGCTGCCTTGAAATAGGTAGGATACAACATGCAATACCAATCTATACATAAGACATACGAGCCTACAAACCCAAAATAACCACTCGTACTCTGAATATAGGTCGACAAGGCCATACAATATCTTACGTACATGACATCTATCTACAAGACTCTAAGAATGTGAAATTTTTATAAAAGTCGGGACAGAGTCCCGCCATACCAAATAATACACGTCTAAATCATACCAACCAAACAAGCAACTCTGAAGCAAATGGAGCGCACCAACATCTTTTGCTGAGCTGATAGCCTACATGGAGGGCTGTCGCCTGTCTATCAGGACCTGCGGGCATGAAATGCAGCATCCCCAGGCAAAAGGGATGTCAGTACGAATAATGTACCGAGTATGTAAAGCACATAAATTACATAAGACACATTAAGGAAATATAGAGTACATCACTCAACTTGTAAGTATAAATAACTTTATAAATCATGAAATAATTATAATATCATGCATATGCGTATGAATGTCATGTCATGCATAGGTACATGTTTCATAACATCATCAGCCTCTGAGGGCATCCATCATATCATCTTGGCCACTAGGGGCAAAATCATCAACGTATACCAGCTAATTAGGTGGTGGTGCATATATAATGCCATAACCTTTTCCATATCCCATATACATACATATGGATACATATATATGTGTATATAATGTCATCTGGTCATGGGTCAATGTACATGAATGCAATACATGAAAAGTACATTAATAAAATCTTTCGGAATGTCATAAGACCATTTTTCCTTTGAGTAATATCATAAAGTAAACTCGTTTCAATTTTCGTATTTTTCCGACACCCATGAACAGATGATAAAATATTATAACACATGGAAATTTAAGATCATAAATATCTCTAATACTTCTATGAATAGAGTCATTCATGGAATTTGTACATTTTCACGTTTCATTCGTATCGTATGGATCATGCCAAAAGAAAGAAGGGATAGCCTTAACATACCTGGACCGATTCCTCTAACACACGTCTTGTGTGACGAACATGTAACGGCGGATTGAAGTAGGGAAAAATCTGTATGATATTCTTGAGAACGATTATATCGGGCTTCATTAGAATTTCAAAAACATCACATTTCTGAGATGCTAACGAAATTTTTGCTTGATCCTTGAAGTCTTGCATGAATTTTATTGAAACAGAATTTTAGTAATGTTTGTAAGGAAAATTTCCTACCATTTTTGGTATAAGACACTCATTTTAGAGAGGTCTTATGTTTTTAATAGTGTGGGCCCCTCTAATTTGGTGACTTGGCCATAAATCTTACTATGTTTTGACACCTTAATATGTGACTTTAAAAGTTACAATTTAGAGCTAGTCTTGCTTCCACGTGGGGTGAGGGTGGGGTTTAATCTTATCCAAATATATCCCCAATTAATTAGGTAATGTCCCGTTACCCGGTAATTAATCAATTACCCGCAATAGAATTATTTTCACTTACTTAAAATATTACTTACTCTTCACATACCTTATACACCTTACTATTATGGTCATGTGGTACCTCGTATAACACTAGTCCATAAATATCGAGTATTTTAGCTCGGGGTGTATTTTAACCCAAAATGCCAAACTTGGACACAATTTATTTTCTTTGACTTGCTCCCCCTTTCTCCTTCATGAATTTACCAATCGCTTGTGAAATAGCATAATCTTTATAATCCAAATAATCGTTTACTTGGACTGGTGTCAATTAGTTTACGACAAATTTAATGTACAATACTTCAGGGTGCAGCATCGTCATAACTTAATATTGCAAAACGTGACATCACCGTGATGTAATACTGCTTGGTGAAACACTGTTGTAACTTAATACTGCAAAGCATAAAATCACCGTAATGTAATACTGTTGGAGGTAACATCATCGTAATATATTACTGCAGAACATAACATCGACGTAATACTGCGGGGCGTAACAATAGAATAATTGAAAGGTGAAACTGAACTGATAATATATTAACTGAAAGTAATTGGGAGTTAGAGATAATGTGATGATATACTTACCTACTGATACTAACTCAACTCTCTCAATACAGTAAGTAAAATAGTTGTCCGGCCTTATAAGGCTCGGTACGTGTAACTGCTCTACCGCAGTAGGCTCGCTCATAGGCACTCGACCATACTGGGCTCTGTATCTCGGCCATCCTAGGCTCACTCAAAGGTTCTCAGCCACAGTAGGCTCAGTATATAACTCACCATCCGATCAAAGGTTGCCCAATAGGGGCCTACCTATCGATTATAGCTCGATGGTAGTGAAAATACTATAATACTGTATATATATAGACTCTCTGCTCTCTTGGCTGATATAATCCAAAACTAAACTGAATATGAAGTCCCGATAAAGGAGAATGTTGTAACTTATGAGACTAGGAAAATGTACATAAATTCAGGAATATGAACTTCTCTTTATATCTTGTTATCAAAGACAAGTAGTTACTAGATCATGCCAAAATGAAAGAAAGGTTTAGCCTCAACATACCTTAACTTAGTTGAGTCCTTAATAACTTCCAAGAAATTATTCAAACAACTCAACTCAATCTACCACAGCATAAGGAGATTCAAAATCAATGTTGAGTAAAGGCTAAGTTCGCAACTTAACCAGTAGCTCGTTTACGTAAATTTGGGCAGCATCTCCCCAGTAACAAGACCCTCATCCAATACCATATACCAACAACATCAAGAACATAACAATAACAATATGTACCATGTATGAATCATTTTCCAACCTTATCTCCATCACAATATATCACAAAACAGCCTACACACCGTAATCACTTTATACATAAAATGACAATAAAAGTAGTGTCAAACAACCTAAAAATGATATGACAAATGACCAGACTGCCATTCCATAATTATGTGGTGTTTATCCATACCTTTTATCCTCCAAAAATTCATAAAACATCAGCAAAATAGACAGCCCAAAAGCAACACGAAATAACCTACAAAATAGTCCACTACAAGTCGAATAACTCGAACTAACGGCTTCCGATTACCGTCTTGTGAGTTCTAACTATTAGAAAATGAATTTATCAACTTTATTGAAATTCAAAGAATAAATATAGAAATTAGACATTTTCTTAATTATGAATTACCTTCCAAAACTCGAACTACAATGAAAAAGAGAGGCGATATAGGGATACTTACGTCGTAGGGATCGTTCTAGTGTTATCGATTCTTGATTTTGTACCTGGGATGTTACTATTCTTGGAAACCCTTGAGTAGAGCTTGAGGATAAGTTTAGGGGTTTTTTACGATTGTGGTATGTGTAAAAGTGAAGAAAAAGATGACATAAGGCCTATATATATATCCATTTTTGAAAAGTCAAAGATATGCTAGCTTGGCACCCTAGCATTGGCCCATATTATGATGCTTATATCTTTTTATCTGGATATCATATGAATGAATGGTTAAGATCCTTAGAAACTACATTCAAATACCTTCACTTTAGTATATAATATGTCCCAAAAATCCCTCATATAACACATGAAATGTATTGGTCAAAAAGCTTTAATGACACACCTACTTGTCACCTATGCAGTCTGCGCGGTCTTGTGAAACTGCAAATAGATCTCTACTCCTATGTTGTATCAATGAAAGAATTAATGAGTTGTAAAATAGATTCGTAGATGTTTAATTTTGTAGGTAGAGAATACCCTAATTCCAAGTATATTGGGAGAAAGGCTCATTTGCATTTGACCTAATTTTCATTATATTTATGAATGTAACTTGTGATGATCTTTACCAACTTTTGTTCCACAACTTGCTTGATTTCAAAACATAACACAAAACTATCATAAGACATAAATAAGTCATAACATAACATCCTTATCATTTTGAGCACCCTAGTCTCAACCCAAAAGTATGTTATAAAATTCCCAACTTGTCGACTTTCGACGAAACTTATGTTCTTCAATTGGTTTAGCTTCTAAACCTTCCAACTCTCTAGGTACTTGCAGTCCATGATCTTAAATATTTGCAACCTCCATAGTAACATGGTTAACTTACTTTATGTACTTTTAGAGATGATCTTATTTCAGAACTTACATCAATTGACTTACAACATACTCTCACACACGAAACTATGGGGTGTAACATAATTCCCTTTTTGGAACATTCGTCCTTGAATGTTGACTGATGTGCTTATTAGTTTCATAAACTATAGCTCTTACGAATAATTTAGTGCTGTCCTTGACATCTAGGCAACTGTTCTGTGAATAAATCTGAAGGCCAGGGCATTTCCCCCCTTTAGGCCTCTTTCTCCCACCACGATTTGTTGTCAGAATTCTTCCAATCTTGTAACTGTTGCGACCTTCTATCATGCATCCTGTACGACTGTATCCTTGTATGTGCGCCTTTGCGACTCTTCTGTCTTTTTTCCTTCCAGCTTTTAGCCAATCTCTAGGCCTCACTTTGTGAATATATACAAAACTATGGCAAGCTGTCCTTCTAGGCATCTATATGTGTACTAAAGTCCTTCGCTTGGTACTTTATCGAACTTACGACTATTGCTATATCTTGTTTCATAGCCTCGGATATCTATTCTTATGGCTTTACTACATCTAGGTAGGTTATACTATACCATAACACGTACTTAGATTTATTATTACCGAGGTTTGCTACCAAACTCCAACTTACTCTCTTGCTGTTTATTCTATATGTATAAATCTAAGTACTTAATGCTTCATCATTACTGTTCATCTTAAGAATGACGGCCTAATCCCATCTCATACTTTGGAGCTCTTTTCCGCCTTTTGTTGATTCACCTTATGTTGATCTATAATTTACCACTGGTAACTTGAAACCTCTTACATAATACATTATCGTTAGGGCTCACGTCTTATCGGGAGACATCTGAAGTTATTTGTCTGATTCACCTAAGGATGATACCATACTTCATTAACCATATTTCATAGCATCCCAACGTATTTCATCTAATGGGGGTATTCTAATCCTGTGCAATTAATGAAATCCCTTTTTCTCTAAACCATTACTCAATCGAAGGACAAAATGTCATCCACTTATCATTTATCACAATTACACCCTTATTCTACTACCAGGGTAGTATTGCATCTCTTCTAAATTCTCCTAGTCTTAAACTCTTCTGAGTTCACTCATACTATACTGAGATATTTATAACTTATGGAAATCATCATCTCTCTTGTTGTGATGGGTTTAATCTCGAGGACTTACCTATTCTCGTCACCTTGTCACTCACCTATTCTTATCCTTACTCCTGTCTACCTAAAACCTTATCACTCTACCATACTTTAGCTTGTGACCTACATATATCTATTTATACTACTCGCAACCTTCCTTTAACTTGCTAACATCCATAGATTTCCTTATGTTATTCTCGAACCTCAAGCGAGACATCATATAATTTTTAACTCTTCTTTACTCTCTTAACTAGACCTCTCTATATTTGGAAACCACACCCTGGAAAATATGCCACTAACAACACCACTATCATTTCTTGATACAAAATTACGATGCTTCCAGCCCTCTATCTGATATCTAGATTATTCGTAACCTTCTGTACTTGGGCATCTCGTACCTTCTTCACATGTACCTTACTTAACTTTAAATCTTGCATCATATCTTCTATCTCTTTCATAACCTCCCTTCCACATAGGTGGAATTCACATCCACACCTTAAAGTACTTGTACATCATGTGCATACACAATCTGGCGAAAGCTTCATACTGACTTCTTATGAGGTGGTAATGTTCTAACTAGATTTATCATAGATCCGTTATAAAATATGACCGTTTTACTCTCTTTTGTACCTATGATATTTAGAGTGATTCTACAATGTTTTGGATCACGATTTCTATACTCATTGGGGTCTAATAATCAGAATCCTAATTCATTTAGCTGATGTAACTCTTTAGTTTCCTCTTCCATCTCAGCCTTTAAGTAGGTTTACTTTCTCTTTTGATTTGCAGCTCAGGGTATTAGTTAATACTTTAGCCCCTCATGGAAGCTATGGAACATACATGATATAACCTTCTAGCAATTCAAGCTTTTGTATGTGACGTGGACTCAATTCTTTTTGTAAACTTATACTGGAGTCTCCTATAGCTGTATCATTGTCAACATATATTCTGCATGGATAACACTCCGAAATCTTAAGTGTGTTCATAATGTAATTAACTCTGGGTCATTGATCGAATAATTCCTTTCTCGCTTTCTCAACCTTCTTTAAAAAGTAAGCAATTACTTTTCTTAGTCGTTCTGTCACTTGTTGCATGAATACTTGGTTTATCTTAGTGTCTACATATATTAGAATTTTGTGCAACTCATATGATCTCGAATATTACTGTAGACAATAAATTGCGCCGAGAAAATAAAATTTAGACCAAAAAATATCGCAACAATCGTAGTATTTTATTTCAAATAATTGAGTGTTACAATCTCTATGATTCCTCTGATTCTACTTTCCAATATAAATTCAAGGGCCTTTGAGCTTGATCTTGAATATGTAGTTGTTGCCACGAACGATGATCTTATTATTGAGCTTGAGCTTGATTGTTTGAACTTGATCTTGATTTGTTCTTCGTTCTTCAACTTGAACTTGAACTTGAAGCTTGAAACATGTGGAAGAATTTGCAGTGTTTGATCCACGAGCTCTTTCTTGCTTCTTGTTATAAATTCTGGTATCTTTCTGAGTTATGAAGACCCCTATTTATAGGTGTGGAAGGGAGGAGTTGTGATAAGAACAAACTCTTTCCGACCAATCAAATTGAAGTGTGACGTGACCACATTTGATTGTCCAGAACATGTCACTTACACACGTGGTGCGATTTTATTGGCCATTTAATGTGACTTGGCATGCCTTGTCATTTTGACATGTGGCATGATCCTATTGGCTCTTCCGTTTGACCTGGCGTGCCATGTCATTTCTCGTGCGGCACCAAACTGGGCCTCTAGGAAAATGATATTTTGGGCCTCACGAAGTGGGCTCATTATTTGTAACCCAATAAAATTGGACTTATGTAATTAATCCAATTATATTAGTCCAAAATATTTATTTAGATCAATATATATAAAATATGATCCAAATTATTAATTTAATTTGGACCAATAAATTTTACATGTCTACAAATTCCCCATACTTTAAGAGTTTTCAGGTTTTTAAACTTTTTGAAGACTAGGCTTAACGTATTTATATTTGTATACTTGAACCGGCTCTGACATAGTCATATGGAATGTTAAAGAAAAATCCCAAAATTATTGTTAAGTGACTTTATCACGTGAAACATAAAAGCTGTAGACTTTTCAATTCAAAAGTAATCCTTTTCATTTTAAGTGACTTTAAAATGATTAGCTTTTTCCATGCCATACATTTCAATGAAATGCATGCCGCAGTAATTATTCTAGTTATAACTAGAATGTTTTATTTCATTTAAAGGGCCGTATAATCCCCTTTCACTGCCCAGACATAATACACACAGAGTCCTTATTCTATTCCAAAGTGGACTCTCCAATTCGATCTCAACATGAATTGGAACAGACGTCCACTAACCACTCATACTAGGAGGCTGCCTACAATATTTTATCCCACATCCAAAGAATTCTTAGTCAGCGTAGACCTTTGCTATCTATATAAAGCAAATGCTCTTCAATTGTAGTATCAATTCGTAGTATTTGCAAGCCACTTGAGTTTATTTTTGTGGACTCGGAAGCATCAACGCGAAGGTAGTTTCTTCTTCTTTTCTTGTGCTTTTCTTCCTTGGTTGTCTTTTTTTTTTTTTTTTAGGTCAAGCGAGAAAGATATGCTCTTGTTTAACAAGATGATCCACAGATGAAGAAGGCGGTCTTAGGGTGTGAGGGAAGGATACTCATCCCTGCCAAAATATCGGAGAGATTACTCTCAATGGCCTAACTATCGGAGAGATTACTCTCAATGTGACCCGACTACCGGAGAGACCAACTTAAGGTGCAAAGGGACTTATATGTCCACCTTAATATTGAAAAATTATAGTTCCTTTTAAGGACAAACCCACGAAGAGACCGACTTAAGGTGCAAAGGGACTTATATGTCCAACTTAAGATTGGAAAGTTATAAAGCTTCAACTCGAAGACTTCATGGACTTGATGACGTCAACTTGAACACTTGGAAAACTTTGAAGATTCAGCGGACTTTGTAGACTTCAACTTGAAGACCGACAAACTTGAAGATTCGCCAGACTTTGATGTTTTAATCTAAAAAATTTGAGGGCTCAAATACTTCCACTTGAAGATCGACGAGTTTGAGGACCTCAACTTGGAGACCTGGAGGGCTTACATATCTCAACTTGAAGGGTGGAGAACGTGAAGACTTCAACTTGAAGACCGACGAACTTGAAGATTTCAACTTGGAGACTTCGAGAGCTCAAAGGTTTCAGCTTCTCTTTTGCTTTACATTATCCGACTTTTATCTTAGTCTCATAATATTTAGCTTTAAGCTCTTGAAATAAAAGATTCATATTTTGTCGCGGGAGAGTCCAAATAATGAACCATTTGATTTCTCGAAAATTAGACTTTCATATCTAAAATATATCCAAAATTTAGAATCAAACACCTTCAGAATCGCCCTAGCTAATATTTTGAAACTAACTTTAGATTCTGCCACGTTGAAAATTTTAGATTCGCGCAGTCTTACCAAAAAAAATTATATCTTGGTGTAGAAATATCGAAACTGCAAACCGTTTGATTTCTTGAAAACTAGATTTCAAGATCTAGAACATATCCAAAATTCTCAATCAAACAACTTCAGAATCGTCCTAGATATTATTTTGAAGTCAACTTTATATTGCACTATGCTATCAATTCCAGATTTGCGCTGTCTCACCAAAAAATTCATATCTTGGTGTAGGAACGTCGAAATTATGAACCGTTTGATTCTTGAAAACTAGTCTTCAAGATCTAGAATATATCAAAAATTCTCAATCAAACAACTTCAGAATCATCTCAGATAATATTTTGAAATCAAGTTTATATTACACCACGCTGTCAATTTCAGATTTGCAGTCTCACCAAAAAATTCATATCTTGGTGTAGGAACGTCAAAATTATAAACCGTTTGATTTATTGAAATTAGACTTCAAGATATCGAAAATATCTAAAATTCTCAATCAAACAACTTCAGAATCGTCCCAGATAATATTTAGAAATCAACTTTATATTGCACTATGCTATCAATTCCATATTTGCGCAGTCTTACCAAAAAATTCATATCTTGGTATGGAAGCCTCGACATCGGAAGATGTCTTACTTTCCATCAATAGAAATTTAAGAGCTATATTCTTACAAATATCTTGAGTTCAAATTTCACTGAATTTGAAACGTTGTGCCAAGCAGTCTTTTCTTTATACTTGTGTTTCCTTTTGATGTCTCTCTTCTCTTTCCTATTTTTTTTAGGTAGAGGGCGAACTTGGAGACCAACGAACTTGAAGGTTTGGTGAACCCAAAGATATAGAGAATCTCTGAACTTCAATGTAAATACTTGACATCCTCCTAGAATCGGCCCATTGAAGATATCAATTTACCATGGAGGGTTGCCTCCTTTAAATCAAATGAGATCAAAGTTCTACAGGAGGTTGGCATTTCAGCTTGATCTTACATTCTTTCATACTTCATTTGAACAACAATTGGGGCACTATGTATCTTTTGAACTTGTGTGACTGAACTTGGAATGAAACTCTAAGCTGCCTACGTACATCGGTGAAGAGGATCAAGTCATACCGTAGTTCAGACTGGGTATTTTTTTGATAGGTCGTACACAATATAGACTCATGCGGTCCAGGAGTATAGCAACATGCAGTTTAGGCTCATGCGTCAAAGAGCATTGCAACTTTAAGGATAATACTTCTTCAAAAACTTGCCATTGATAGGGCCGATTCTCATGCCCTCTGCATAAATCTACTTGTAAGCCCCACTTGAGTAAGCTTATTGTACGACATATGGCCAATCCCATCTTGAAGTGAACTTCCCTACAGGTTTATGGGGAGTAATTATGGGTCTTCGTACGACAAGAATTTGATCTCAGACTTGAAAGGATCTCGAGCGAACTCTTTTATTGAAGGCGCGAGACAATGGAGCTTGATAACATTTAAGACTCCATTGAGCTTCCAACCTCTTCTCATCAAGAGCCTCCAACTCTGCTAATCAAAGTCGAGCATTTTCTTTATCATGATCCCTTCTTGAATAGCCAGTCGTAATAAAGGTATTTGACGCTAAAGTGGCAAGACGACTTCAATTCCATAAACAAGTGAATAAGGAGTCGCTTGTGTTGGCGTGCGGTAAGTCATCCTATATGCCCATAGAGCTTCTTCTATACGGTCATTACAATCTCGTTTGGATTTGGAGACGACTTTCTTTAGCTAGTTGCATAGAGTTTTGTTGAATGCCTTAGCTAGACCATTGGTGGCAGCATTGTACATCGAAGAGTTATGTTGCTTGAAGCCAAAGAGATCACAAATCTTGTTCATCAACCTATTGTCGAATGGCTTTCCATTATCCGTTATTATGTAACGAGGAATGCCAAAACGATAAATAATATTTACTCGGATGAAATTTGTAACGTTTTCCTTCTTTACTTCCGTAAGAGAACCAGCTTCAGCCCATTTTGAGAAGTAGTCGGTTGCAAACCAGGATGTATAGGTGCCCACCAGAGGACTTTGGTAGTGGTCCAACAACATCCAATCCCCAAGTGTCAAATGACCAGGATGCCATAGTCGGGTGCAACACTTCAGGAGGTTGATGAATTAAATTCGCACGGAATTGACAAGCCTTGCATCTTCGAGCATAGTCCAAGTAATCTCTTACCATTGTTGGCCAATAATATCCCATCCTTTTTATATGAAAGTGGAGCTTTGGTCCAGACTGGTGTGACCACATACCCCAGACTATACTTCTTGCAAAGATTGGAGTGCTTCATCTTCCCCTAAGCATCGCAAAAGTACTACCTTAAATGATCTTCTGTATAGGGTAACTTTGTAGTAAAGGAAGCGAGGTGCACGACGACGGATTTCAATTCTCCTCCGTGGATTTTTTGGAAGTATTCCATAGCATAAGTAGTCGATAGTAGGTTGTGTCCATTATTCTTTATCGACTTCAGAAACAACGACAAGATGCTTGATTTTATTTTCTTCACTTTCAGCCTCATTTTCAGTGGTACTACCCATTTTTGGCAGACAATAACTTGCGCTTGATCATGCAGGGTTAACAACGAAGCTAGGGAAGCTAAAGCATCCGCCTTCTTATTTTTTTTCCTTGGCACATGCTGAATAGTCATATCACCGAGCCACCCCATTAACGTTTTAGCGTAATTATGATATGGGTGCAGTTCAGCCTTCTTGACCTCGTAACTACCTAGAAGCTGATTGACCACTAACTAAGAGTCACCAAAGACTTGCAATTGTAACCTCTTCATTTCGACATCCATTTCAAGCCCAAGTATTAGTGCTTGATACTCAACGACGTTGTTAGAGCAGAGTTACATCAACGTAAAAGAGTAGAGAAGAACTTCAACTAGAGAAGTGACAAATACTACCCGAGCACCAGCTCCTCTACGATGTGCAGCACCATCAAAGTACATCTTCCATGGAGGCTGAACTTCAATGACCATTGCGTCCTCATCAGGTAGTTCGTCAGTTAGCTCCCAATCATTAGGTATAGGGTGATCTGCCAAGAAGTCTGCTAATGCTTGTCCTTTTACAGCCTTTTAAGGGATGTACATGATTTCAAATTGTTGAAACTAGAGGTACCACCTTGCTAGTTGATCATTAAGGACATGTTTTGACATCACAAACTTGATGGGATTTGCTCTAGAAACCAAACGAACGACATGAGCTTGAAAGTAGTGCTTCAGCTTTTGGATTGAGAAGACTAGCACAAAACACAACTTTTCAATTGGCGAATAATTCAGCTCATCTGGTGTCATCATCCTGCTCAAGTAGTAAAGGGAGTTTTCTTTCCTTTCACTATTTTCTTGGGCCAACAGCGCTCCAACAGACCCTTCTTGTGCTGAAATGTATAGTATCAGTGACTTTCTAAGTATAGGGCCTACCAAAACTGAAGGCTTTATCAAGTAGGATTTAATGCTCTCAAAGGCATTGCTACACGCTTGGTCCCATTTGAAAGGGACATCTTTCTTCATAAGGCGACTGAATGGTTGGCACCTCCCAGCTAGGTTTGAGATGAATCTCCTAAGGTACACTATCTTTCCTTGTAGACTTTTCAATTCATGAATATTGCGGGGCTCAGGCATTTTCAAGATTGCATCTACTTTGGCTTGATCTATTTCAATCACTCAATGTCGGACAATGAAACCAAGGAACATTCCGGAGGTAACTCCAAAGGCGCATTTTAATGGATTCATCCTAAGTTGGTATCTCTGGAGCAACTCAAGTCTTTCAAGTGGTCGCTTTTCTTTCTTGATTTTACCACCAAGTCATCAACAAAACATTCGACATTCTTGTGGAGAAGGTCATCAAAGATATTCTGCATAGCTCTTTGGTAAGTAGCACCAACGTTCTTCAAGCCAAAAGGCATTACCTTGTAGTAATAAATACCTTTGGGGGTACGAAATGCAATAAGATCTTCATCTTTTGGCGCCATGCAAATTTGGTTATATCCTGATGAACCATCCATAAATGACATTGCCTTGTACCCAGTAGTAGCATCGATCATCAGTTCTGGGATGGGAAACGGGAATTCATCTTTCAGACATGCATTGTTAAGATCCCTAAAGTCAACACACACTCGAATCTAGCCATTTTTCTTCCTTACAGGGACAATACTTGAAACCCATGTTGGGTACCTAACTTCACGAATAAATCCAGCTTCGATGAGTTTGTTAACTTCAGTTTCAATCAAGGGAGCCAAGTCCGGCCTAAAGCGCCTTTGAGCTTGTTTAACAGGGCGGGCGCCATTTTCGACTGCAAGGTGATGGACTGCTACATTATGGTCCAAGCCAAGCATCTCTTTGTAACTCCAAGCAAAGACATGCCTGAATTCCTTGAGTAACTCAATATAAGTGCTCTCTTCATCAACTTTTAGTAAAACACTTAGGTAAGTGAGTCTTGGTTCTTCATCAGTGCAGGTTAACTTCTTTTAAGGCATCAACTGTTGTCTTCACTCCTTTAAGTTCAGGTGGAGCATATTTTGCATCTTCATCTTCTTGAGGGTCCCCATAGTTGAAGGATATGTGATAACACGGTGAAACATCCTCCAATTCTGCATTATCCTCCATTGAAGATGGAACACAATTCTCGCCTTGTACAGTAACATGATACGAAGAACACACACTTTCTTCATCTTCGTCATGTTCATTAGTGTCGACCACAATATATGGCTTTACTTTCAGTACTTCTTTACATAAAACCACAAGTTTTGTTTGTCGCCTCACTCTAGAAGGAACCAAACTTTGGAAATCCTTCGAGATCTTTTGTATTTTGGGTGAAGTGGGTGTTCTTATGCTTTAAAATTTCTCTAGAACTTGTTTCCCTTCTTTAATGGACCCAATCTCTCAAACATAGAGGTCTTCGGAGGTGATTTTCCAAGTCTATCAAAGACAGAAGGCTTGTTAGAAGCGGCCGATTCATCTTCTATAGTGATATAATTGCTGCTCGCTCTTCTTATGGAGATGCGCACTAGTGACAGTTGCTTGTATCCCAAACCTTCACGTGGTTGTCTCGTTGCATCTTCTGATGGTAGCTTCCCTAACATTGACTACTATTTAGGATTCTATCCAGCTTTTTCAAATAGCCTATAAGCGTTTGGATCAAAACCTTTATCTATTCACTTTGTAGGCAGTGCCACATTCTGCAAACGATTTTGGGCTACAAACCCTGCAAGTGGCTTTGAGGACAACTTTACTACCTCGATTCGTTTTACCGGAAGAGTTAACTCCTTTAGCATGTTAGTTTGGAGATTAGACGATTCACCTTCATATTTCGTCCTTTTAGGGACATATTGGAGTGCATGACTTACTTTCTTGCCACAAGATGCAATATTCCCTCTATAAGATTTATTCACGTTGGGTTGTACCTCTTCAGTAACAGCTTTGGCTTCACTAGTAGTCACCTCTGCTCTTTTAGTTGTGGGCTCGTCATTCTTGCTTTTCATGCAACCATCAGCTTTAACTCCTTCACAATGCGATTCTTCAAGTAGATCTTTGCATCGACGAAGTGTGACTCAGCCTCGGTGAATGGCTCATCATCAACAACTATCTTCTTCTCGACTTCACCCTCATAGTACTTTAGACATTGATGGTAGGTAGATGGAACTACTTTTTTCTTATGTATCCAAGGCCTTCCAAGCAAGACATTATATGAAGTCTTTGCATCGATCACATGTAACCATGCACTTGATTGCATATCTTCAATGGTGATTTCTAGCCTAATCGCGCCTATGGCTCTTTGCCCCTCTTGGTTGAATTTGGATCATCACATAACTTTTTGAGAGTTCGTTCATAGGAATACCAAGTTCTTTCACAGTGCGAATTGGCAAAATATTCACTGAGGAACCTCCATTAACCAAAATTCAATTTACCCTTTCATCACGCATATAGACAACTAGGTACAATGGACGGTTATGAAGAGTGTCACCTAGCAGAAGATCATCATTTGTGAATGAGACCTTTTCCTCACAAGAATTAACTTCTTAAGGAGTGGACTCGATGAGATTTTCCGAAGATGGTGCCAACGGTAGGTCATCACTCTTTTCTTCCCCTTTGTCAGCATTGCAACAAGAGGCCTCAATACCATCAAAGGAACTCTTCATACGAAACCAAGATGGCAAGAAATCGTCCAAGGTCATTGTATGTTGTGGCTTTTGAGGGTGGTGCATCTCCACTTTTGCTTTCTTCAAATGCCTAACTGGATTCGTTTTTGTTGGTCTTTTTACCATCATCTTCCTTGTTGGTTGTTCTATTGATTCTTTTCGTGGGCTCCTTTTGTAGCGCCTACGATGAGTCACCAAAGTCTAACCTTCATCATCATCAGGTTGATCGTCTTCAACTTTGTTGTTCTCCAGCAATTCCTCATTTTTTGATTCCTTTTAAACTGCATAATTCATCTAGACTGAATGAGCCAAAGCTTATAGAGACTTGGTTCGTGTTTGCTTTCTGATTTTCAAACACGATCTTCTTTACATGGGCCAAGTCCATAACTTTGTCCTTGAAGACAAAGCACTTCTCCAGAGGGTGGCTTACAAATTGGTGATATTTGTAGTAATTTGGGTCATTCATTTTGCCAGCTTCATTTGGTCGCTTCATCTCCAGAAGCTCAATGAGATTCAACTCAAGGAGTTTTTTGAAAATAGATGGCATATCAGAATCCAGAAATGGGTACTCTTTCTCTTGCTTTTCTTTTAGAGTCAACTTTCCACTTGGCTTATCATGAAAAGAAGTGGATTTCATACTCTGCTTCTTGCTCACCTTCGTCGTGAACTTCACAGGCGACATGTAGACATTCATAGCTTCTTTGCTTTCAGACTTGGGTACGAACTTGCCCCACTTCCTGACTTATTGCTTGTCGTTGCCTTTGCGAGGCTCATAGATAGGCAACCTTTCATTTCCAGTGGAGGCCATGCTCAAATACATGTCATGGGAACGAGTCGCAAGTTCTTTACATGTGCTAGGCTTGATACCTTGCAAGATGTAGTGCAATCCCTAATGCATGCCTTGGATTCACATCTCTATGCCTGAAGCTTCACTAAGCCTGTCTTTGTAGTTGAGGCTTGCATTCCTCCAACGATTAATAAAGTTGATAATTGGTTCCCCCTTTCATTGACGAGTATTTGTAAGTTCTATCATACTCACAGTACGTCTCGTACTATAAAAGCGCTTGAGGAACTCTTGCTCTAGTTGATCCCAACTATCGATAGATCCAGCCTCGAGGTCTATGTACCAAACAAAATCATTTCCTTTTAGTGAACGGATAAACTTCCTGATGAGGTAATCTCCATAAGTCCTAGCATTGTTGCATGTATCCATGAAGTGCGCCACATGTTGCTTTGGGTTACCTTTACTATCAAACTATTGAAACTGTTTATAGTGAAAATGGTAACAACAATTAAATTTGTAAATGAGATTCTAAAAATACGTGATCTATTTTTATGCTAGTTGTTAGAGCATGTGATGCTAGGTGTATGAAGTTTAATGACGAAATACAAGCTAAAACGACGCAACAATCAAACTGAGGGGCTTTCTACCCGGGCTTCGGGCTGATCGATGAAAGGCCTCGAGGTCGATACCCGACTCCAGCTTGAGCTATCAAGGGTAACTAGGAAGGGGATAATAGTTAAGATATAATTAAAGAAGGCTCTTTATGGTCAATATCAAGCAATAAATGAAGAACAAGTATGAAAGCAATAAATGAAAAGAGTAGCCTCGAGCAAGTAAGTTAGAGAGAAAAGAGAGAGAGAGAGATATTATTGATTTTGTGTAGAATGATTGAGTGCCCCGCCTACAAAGTGTTGATGATTCCCTTTTTATAAGAGGGGCAAATCCAAACTGAGTACAAGATATGTTGAGTGATAAAGGGAGTGGGATGGGACAACTAACTAGCTTCATGACGTATACGTAAACAAACGTTAGGCTTCCCAGGTAGACTTAATCGGCTCCAGATGCCTTCTTCAGGAAGCTTCCCATACTCATCGGGGTCTCGACCAACATTATTTCTAGGCCGGGTGTCGACAGACTTGAGGGAAGTATTCGGCTCGAGGTATCGAGCCTCCGAGGCAATCTCCTAAAGCACTTTGTCAAAGAGAAATTGGTCCCCCCGATTTTATCGTACACAGATAGTCTCCGCGTTTCTTAGAGAGAGAAGAGATAAGAAATGTTTTTGACATCCTACTCTATGGGCTCCCATAATGACATCGTGCTGATGATGCAACCCCTCTTGAGTGCCGAAATGTTTCACCATTTCACTTTTTCAGGGCCGTTCGATGTGTCGTGATTCCACGTTATTTGGGGGTCATAATATTACCGCTGATTCAGCTCCCACGAATGCATCAAATGTGCATGTCATTACGTTTTTCGAGGGCGATAATGGTGCCGTCAGTTACCTTGCCCTTCTTCTCTATAAATGGGGTGCCTTTTGATCAGTTTTTCATCCAAGCATCCTCCTATATCTATCATTTCCTCTTTTCTTGCTACCTTTATTCTTTGCTGTTTTGCCATGTTTGAGGCCCATGTCCTCAAGATTTTATGTCAACATCATGCGTGCTACGACCTGTCTCCCGCACCTTCTCTGGTCAGATGAAGCTGGGCTGTCTCGATGTTATTGTTGTTGTTGTTGTTGCTGTCTCTTTTGGCTCAGGGTGATGAAGCAGAGGACCGATTTCCTCCGACCCGAAGAAGTATTTGGATTATACACCATTGCTCAAGAGGGGTCTCGGATTATACAACGCTGCTCACCCTCCTTCCTTGACTTGGCTTATTACACCCCCTTTGGATTCCTTGGGGTATGGCTGCACTTTCTACTGGCTGTCACCTCCTAGGCCGGGGTAACGTCTCAAGTAGTGGCTTTATAATAATATTGGCGGAGTTTATATCAGCCAGATTTTTCACCCTGCTACTTCTTGTCTCCTTTCGGCTTCTCCTTCGTCACTTTGCTTTTCTCCATCGCTTTCCTCTTCTATGTCCTCCCTTTTGAAGATGCTATTCCGGGAGGGTCTAGATGAGATTACTTAGGGGATTGGGCTTTGAAGATATTGTCTTTGAGGTCGCGCGCCTAAAGAGATGATGCCGAAGATGCCGCTATTGAGGATACACTTTAGGGAATATGCTAGATTCTTAGACTTTGTTGTATGCACACCCTTCTGCTTCTTTGTTTCTGTGTAAGGATCCCATTGCGGGCTTTTGTAATCATATGTAAGGCCCCTCCGAGGGCCGTTTTAAGAAAACTTTTATGAATACAAAGATATTTTCTTGACTCCTACCTTTGATACTTGTCGTATTTCTTTATGTTCACGGAGGCGCCGAATGCACGATCCGGTTTGTTGTTGCTGATACTGAACCTGGATGAGAATATTCCTTCCGTCCTTCAGTTGATGGAAATAGCTTTGCGCAGGGTCTTTTGTGGTTCCAATCATGTTCCATAATAACCTTTGATTAGAAATTTGCTCGGGGACCCGTAGGCGAGGGCTGCTTTGTGATTTCTTGAAAGCACTCTCAGGCGAAGGCTTGCTCGCACCATCTAGAAGCATGTTATAGTGTGAGTAGCCTTACGGTGTTGTAGATAGATTCTGAAAGGGGAGTTTGTCCAACCCTGGATGTCACCCGGAGCCAGGTCTGCACGGGCGATGTTCAAAGAAAAAATGCTCATCTCTTCATAGCCTGGTTCCCTTTGATGGAGATGCTCGAAGTTGTATGCCACCCTTGTGTTGGTGAAGGCGTTGTCGACTCTCTAGAGTGTTGCCTTACTTTCACGGAGGTTCTCCAGGTTAGGTAATGCCTCGAGGATGGAGAGGATGCTATCAGTTGGCATTCCCGATCGGGTTTGGTGTAGGCGAATCATCATTGCCTTTCCCACATATAATATGAGGCTGTTTCCGCTTTTTCAGGGATTTCCCCATCTTATGCAGTTGCCATTTTCTTTCCACGTGATGTTTCCGATATTAACACGCCTATACATCTTTCCGCCTATTAGCTCTTCAACTTTGCGACTGCTATGACAACTTATGTCGGGGTTAATCTGACATGGAAGGGAGAGTTCCCCCGGTCCTCAAGATCATCGAGGTCTACTGACTTCATGGTGCCGGTTGATTATGCCCCTTGTTGCTGTTGTCGAGAATAGCAGAGACCAGGCATGGACAAGTCGCTTCGCCCGGGGCTGACTACTGGTATTATACCTTAGGAACTCGTATTATTTATTGGAGAATGGAGCTATACTCTTAGGTGGCGAGCTATATCCTGGGGCAGATGGGAAGCGAAATACCAAGGTATATGCATACGCTGCTTTTACCTTAGCCTCCGTATATTTGAGATGGTATTTTCCTCTTTTTATGTACTGACCTTGCCGCCGCAGCTATCGGAAGGTCCCTAGTAGCAAGGTTGTGCTCTTCCGGAGATGGGGAGGAGTTGCCGGATTCTGAACCAAGGGATGATGGTGATAAACGGGAGATGCACTTGCATTGCGATGGAGTTTTAGCATGTCTAAACGGGTCCACGTCTTCGAGGAGAAAACATCGCCCGAGCTTGCTATTCCTGAAGTCTCCGATTCCGGAGTGGTGGTTCCTCCGAGTGATCATGCTTTGCCCGAGGTTGGTTCTTCCAGGGCCGAGGGGGCTGGACCAATAGGAGTGTGCTCAGCCTTCGAGGAAGTTCGCTGGCTTCACTTTGCGGTGAGTTTCAGCATAGTCTTTCCGCATCTCGTGTCTTCCCTTCCTTATCGAGTTTTTCTTCTGCAAGCCTTTGATAGGCTCAGGTCTGAACTGCTCCATCATAGGGCTAGGCTTTGGAAAGCCCTGGATGAGGGTAGGTCCCTTAGGTTCCTCTGTGAGGAGAAGGAGGTTGAGTTGATGAACTGGCGATATGAGGCATTCCGGAGCTCGAATTACGAGAGCTATTTGATGGAGCAAGTAAACTCCTGTAGTATGCGTTTTGCTTTTTTAACCTTTAAGGTTAATCTTTTTGCCTATCTCAGTTGTAGAAAAAGACGGAGGCTTTGGAGTACCTTAGGGGTGAATCCGACTGAGTTAGGAATGATTGTGGTGAACTAAGAGCTCAGGTGCAAGCTCAAGCTTCAGAGGAGAAGGGTGCCTTGGCTAAAGTTCCCGCCTTCGAGGACCAACTCCGCTTGGCTCATGATAATGCTTCCGGTCAAGCAGGTATGATCGTGAAGCTCAAGTCTGAACTCTCAAAGGTCAGGGCCGAAATCGTTGATGCTTAGGCTAAAACATCATTGAGTCATACTAAAGCTAATCAGGAGATGACGAATCGTTTGAAAGATGCTACTGATGCCCAAGCCTAGTTGAAGAAGGCTCTCGATCGTGAAAAGAGGATCGAGGAATATGTCCGTTTCAGATCCCGAAGAGAGGTACTTGAAGATTGATGCCAGGGGTTTTGTTTTCCTGGAAGAGCTGGCTCGAGCGAGGGCGGATGAGCATGATGCTCGGTCACTTCTTTCCGACACCATAGAGAGTGAAGATAAGGCTGATAGGTCGTAGCCTCCTGAAATGGGGCATAGATTTTGCCATTTTATATGTGATATTTGTATAGCACGTTTGTAGATGGAGAACACACTTTTTGTGTATGTAAATAAAAGAAAGCCTGAAGCTTTTATCTCTTTTGTATCCCTTTCTGCTTCGCTTTTGTCCAGGCGGGCTAGTTTCGGAGTTGGCGAGAATCCTTAGATTCATAACACAGTTTCGAAGCTCATCAGGCAGGCTCGAAGGCTCTTATACGCTTAGTTGATGTGGCCTTTAGTGCAAGCTAGCGTTAGAGCTCTTATGCTTTGTTAAACTATTTTGGGTTTAGTCTCTGAGTCAGGTTTCGACTCGAGCCTATTCGACCTTCGAGCTTTTGTGTCTGCATGGGCGGGAGACAATGGCTCTTACCCCTTGCCCTTGGCCACTTGTATTTAATTATTTTGGGTTCAATCTCCAAGTCGGGTTGTGACTCGAGCTCAATTGACCCTCAATATTTTTTTTTGTGCTAGCGACAGTGGCTCTTACGCCTTGGGTCGAAGCGAACTTTTAGATATGTGGCCCTGAGGCTTGTGAAGCTGGCGACGATGGCTCTTACACTGTGCCCGTAGGCATATATAGTTAACTGTTTGGATTCGGTCTCCGAATTGGGATACGAATCGAGTTCATTTTAATCCTCAAGTTTTCAATTTTGAAGCTGGCGATGGTGGCTCTTACGCTTTTGGTCATTGTGACCTTTTAGTGTGCAGCCCTAAGGCTCGTTTGACTAGCGCATATGGCTCTTACGCTTTGCCCTTAAACATATGTAGGCTTTGTTTTTCCCTCGTTAAGGTATTTTTTGAAATAATTTTGCCCGACCTATCGTCGGTTTGGGAAGAACCTTGATTTCAAGTCGTTAGCGGCGATGATCAAGCACCTCGAAAGGTTTAGCTCGTAGGTTGAGTAGCTCGAAGCCTTGTGATTTGGTGCTGACATGGTCGAAGCTCATTTGCCTGTTGAGGGTAGCCTTTTTAATCGGTTCTTTCCGAAGTAGATTCGAAGTAATGGCCTGTGATTTTGTTCGCAACGGTCAGGCATCCCTGAGTCGCGTTAATTTGGCTGGTGCAGCCGTTTTGACCGTAGTCATATGTTTTTGGCCAGAGCCATTTTTATTCCCGAGTGTCATGGTTTAGGCACCTACATCGCGGGTATGCCCTTCCGAGAGTCTTACAAATGCGACATACAACCTAAAATTCGGGATTTGAGTTTTATGCATGTAGTAAGGTCTTACAAAATTTTCATGCTGTTGAGGTCTTACAGTTTTTTCATGCCTGTTGAGGCCTTATAGTTTTTCATGCCTGTTGAGGTTTTACAGTTTTGTCGTGCCGTTGAGGTCTTACAATTTTGTCATGCCGTTGAGGTTTTATAGTTTTTTCATGCCTGTTGAGGTCTTACAGTTTTGTCATGCCGTTGAGGTCTTACAGTTTTGTCACTCCGTTGAAGTCTTACAGTTTTTTCATGCCTGTTGAGGTCTTACAATTTTTTCATGCCTGTTGAGGTCTTACAGTTTTGTCATGCCGTTGAGGTCTTACACTTTTGTAATGCCGTTGAGGTCTTATAGTTTGGTAATGCCGTTGAGGTCTTACAGTTTTTGTTGCTATGTTAAATAGATCTTGCTAGACTGAGTTTGCCCGCTTGGGGTCTTACAATCTCGGGTTTTTAAGTGAGTGGCGCCTGGTGCCAGTCTCCGAGTCATCGAGTTTGCTTAGGCTCAAAGGCCATTGCTCATGAGTTCGGAGTTTCCTCATTGAGGGCTTACGAGCATGGGGTTCCGTCCCTTGAGGCCGTGAATTTCCCTTGTAAACTTTTGACGTCAGTCTCCGAGTACTCAAGGTACCTTTGATGTTGGTGGTGTTTAGCGATTTCCGCATTGCCTTACTTGAAGGTTTTATGATTTTGGAGTTTCAACCCGGAGGTCGTCTGAGTGTCAAGTTGCCGGCGTCAGTCCTTGAGTGTTTGGGACGTTTCCAGAGGAGGAATTGTTACCTTATTTTGCGAAGGTGTTTTTGACAAAAGGTATTCTTTGAACATCCGGTACAATAGTACACTTATTTGCCGACTGGATCCTGGCTATATGGATACGGTTTGTTCGACCGTTTGGCTTGGTACGTTACTTTCCTACAAGACCCCATTTGGAGTTTCATGACTTTTTCGAGCAGACGGCTTTCTGGGGGGGATGCCCCTCATCGTTCAAAGGTTAATGCAAAAGAAGTTTTGAGCATTTGCTGAGTTTCCCTTAGGCAACTCGCAGATGTTGCCTCGTTAAAAACTTGCCGGTAAAACTCTTTTTTTGGGACAAAAAACTCGGTCGAAGGAAAAGAGTGCAACGAGTGCATTTTAGAACCTTAAGGTATTCGGGTAGGTTTAGCATTATAACCGCTCCTATTGAGTGCCTACATAAGGGTTAGTCCTAAATTTGAAACAAAAAGGGAGATGGTCGTACCTTAAAGTGAGATATGCTGGCGATGCCTAGGGATTGATTCGCTACAACCGTGAGGGCTGATTTATTTCAATTGCCTGAGGTGAAGACGTAGTATGGTTCTTTACTTCGTTCTGCCAAGTTCGATCGAGGGTGAGGCCTGATTTGCCCTTTGGTTTACTCGGGGGTAGAGGTACGAATGTTGGTACCACATCGTGTATTGCGAACATTTCCCTCGCCGCATGCTGTTCCCCGTAGAAGATTTTAATTCCGTCTTTTGTTGGAAATTTTATCATTTGGTGAAGGGTGGACGACACTGCTCTTATGCAGTGTATCCACGGCCGCCCAAATAAGGCGTTATATCTCATGTCTCCTTCGATGACACAGAATTTGGCGTCTTGGGGTCGTGCCGGCCATGGTGACCGGAAGGATGATTTCTCCTTTCGTTGTTTCACCTGCCATGTTGAATCCGTTGAGGACTCGAGTGGAGGGCACGATTTGGTTGAGCAATCCGAGCTGCTCTATCACCCTCGACCTGAAAATATTAGCCGAGATACCTAGATCCATGAGTACACATTTTATTTGAAAAGAATTTACAAGGATGGAGATTACCAGTACATCATTGTGGGGTCAAGATAAGGTCTCAGTGTCTTCTTCGCTGAATGTGTGGGCGTCCTCGGGAATATATCCCCGAGTCCACTTTTTTTGGTGATGGATATTTTTGTTCTTCTCATTATGGGTTCCTACAGGGCATCGACTCCCCCCATGATTATGTGGATGACATGTTGCGGCTTGTTTGCCTCGTTCTTCTTGGTTGCCTCCCTTTCTCGGAACTAATTTTTAGCTCGATCGCTAAGGAATTCCCGGAGATGTCCTTTGTTATGCAATCGAGCTACCTCTTCTCGTAGTTGATGACAATCATCGATCCTGTGGCCGTGCTTGTTGTGAAATTCGCACACCAAGTTGTAATTCCTTTGCAAAGGATCTGATTGTATAGGTTTGGACCGCTTGGCGTCTCTGATTTTACTGATGGCGAAAGCAATATACAACACATCGATGCTGAAGTTGTATTCTGACAAGTGGGGAGCACCCGTTGTCACTACATTCCAATCGAACCTGGCTTTGTTGATGAGCCCTCGGGGATCCTTTCCTCGATCCACTCTCCGATCATTGCGAGGTAGGTTGCGCCTCGAGGCGTTTACCCTAACTTCGAGGTATGGCTGATACCTTTCTTTATTTAGTTTTGGTTCCTTTTCCAGGAGCTTGCTCGGGTATACTGAGCCCAAATGGGCTCCTAGCTGGTCATCCTCGGCCTTGATCTTCGACTGGTACCGGTTGTAGATGTATGACCAGGTCACAGCTGGGTACTTGATCAAGTTCTATTTCAGCTGTTTTGAAGCCACCGAGCTTTGTTCGTTCAGACCTTTAGTAAAGGCCTGCACTGCCTAGTCATCGGAGACTGGTTGTAGCTCCATCCGCTCCATCTGAAAGTGAGACACAAATTCCCGCAGCATCTCGGTCTCCCTTTGCTTGATTTTTGAAATGTCGGACTTCCTCGTCGCTACTTTGATGGCACCGGCATGTGCCTTTACGAAGGAATCTGCTAGCAAGGAGAATGAATCTATGGAGTTAGGAGCCAAGTTGTGATACCACATCATGGCCCCCTTCGAGAGTGTTTCCCTGAATTTTTTCAACAATACGGACTCGATCTCGTCATTCTTTATAACGTTACCTTTTACCGCACAAGTGTAGGCCGTAACGTGCTCATTAGGGTCAGTGGTCCCGTTGTACTTGTTGATGCCCAATTTTCCCTATGTATTTTAAATATGCATAAATACCTTCAAAATAACATATATATGCATGCATAATGCTTTAATAATTTTTTCCATAATTTTAAGGGTTTAAGTTGATTTATTTTCTCCCCTTTTATTCATAAAATCCGCGATAATTATTTTCAAAATTATTGTTATGATAATTTATTTATTTGATTTCTCTACTTAATCATTCTTCAACCACCGCCTCCTTCTCCGGTCATCTCCGGCGACTACCTTTCAACCCAAAGTCTCCAATGGTCACTCCACCGCCTTGCTCATTATCTCTAAGGCCTTCAAGGGTCCTGGGCCATGCCGATTTGGATCTAGGGTTTCTGTTTATGTTACTCATGGCTTCTTTGGTGTGATTTTTGGCAAAATCACACCTTATATGTTAAGATCGGTGAAGTCTATAACAGGTTCTTTCGTTTCTATCTAGGTTTCCTTTGAAACCCTAACTCTCGTCTGAATCTCTCAGATCTGTGCTATTTTTATGCTCTAGGTCTGTTTCTTCCTATGTTTTGCACTATTCTCAAATGTCTTCTGAAAGATCCTCAACTTTAAACTGTTTTACTTTCTTTAAAAATTAGGGTTTCTCGGCGTTTCTTCTACACTTATTTTAACTGATTTTCTTTATGATTAAACCTCTTTCCTTGCTTGTTTTGACTGATCTTACGTTCCTACTACTTTTTAACTCGACTCTGTTAAAAAGCATTAATTTTCTAAGAACTTCTTTGTTTTGTTCTGTGTTAGCATGATTACTTGATCTTGTTAAAGTTTCTGTTGGTTACCATGCTTCGAATTTGTTTTCTACTGCGTCTTTTGCCTATTTATGTCACTTTTGTATGACTGTGTTCGTTTTGTTTGTTCATCTTTTGCTTCTTTCTGTCGATATGACTGATTTTGCCTGCTTGCTATGTCTATTCGTTCTTCTCTATTTATATGTTGAAATATAGAATCATGACCCTCTCTTGATTTGATTCTGATTTCCTAAATTGATTGTTTGATTGCAAGATTTTCTTTCAAAGCCCTAAATTTCTACTCGTCTGTTTAAATTGACTGATTCTATTTCCTTATTTGCTGTGGTACTTCATTCTTACTGAATCCTTTCCTTAATTGCTATATTTTGTACTTAGACTTAATCATATGCTCTATACTTTTACTACCCCTTATATGGTAAAAATAAGTCTTTCTCAACTGATTTTCTTTCCTTGATTATCCCTATTGGTATCCACTTAAGCTGTGATTCCTTGATTAAAGGGGAGTACTTGTATTAATTGGATTCTAATTGTGATTACTTCCATAATTGTGCTAAACCTTTACTTGTTACCTTATTTTCTACCTATTTTCAAATCTATAAATACCCTAAGCCTTTCATTAACAGACACGAACATTTTGGTTTTCAAAACTACCTCTCTTACTAAAAATCTATGCTTTCCCCTCTCTCTTGTGTTATTTGCTGCAATTAGCCGACTGCAAGCCAAGGCTAATCATCTGTGCTCTCTTGTTCTTTTATTCTGCTTACTTCTCTCTTCAGTGGTATGTCCTAGTTTTAATTTAAAGCCTCAACAACAACATGCTTCTCTTATTGTTTCAGTTTCTCTTATTTCTAGTCTGCTTCTATTTGCGATTCTATTGTGAAACTTGTAGTTAAGTTACATTATCAGCATGTTGTTATGTCTCCCATTCCCTTTAGATTAATGTATTCCCTTATGTGTGTTTCAAAGCATGCCTTGTCAATTGTCTTTTACTTACTGTGTACTTACCATCTTATGAATCCCCAAATGCCTATCCCCCTGTGTAACTACTGAATTCATTTGGATTCTATAAACTAGGTATATGTGATAATCTCTTAAGGTGTTTAAGCTTTGTTTACTACTCCTACCTCTTTTTTCAAACTAGATATATGGATTCTGTTGCTTTACTAATTACTTTCAAAACAGACTTTCTAATCCAGTCTTTAATAAACTTCTTTCAACTTGTGTCCTGCACTTTCACTTCACTCTTAGTCAATAAGTTCTGCCCCCTCTATTATGTGTACTGCCTTGGGATCCTCTTGAGAGCCCCCTAAACTCTGGCATACTTAAGCTGGTCTTTCCACACTGCACTGGTTCAATGCTTGTTTGTTAGGTCTAGGTGTAAGCATTGTCCGGGGTCCTTGAGACCCTTAGGGAACTTTGATGCACCTAGACTCTGATTTGTCTATGGAATTGAGGCTTGTTAGACCATTGGAGGCTTTGGGAAACTTGTCCCTAATTGTAGGCTCCCTATAGAATAGCTTCTTGATTTTCTATTTCAACTTATGTAATTCATTCATTGGCATGTAATAATTTGTAAACATATATTTGGGATATTTAGTAAAAAGGTGGGTAGATGCATACTTTAAAGGGTAATATGGGTAGAAATCCTGCACTTAGGAGTTTATTTTTGAAGTCTGACCGCTTGCATAAGTAGAAAGCATGCTCATAGGTTTGCTCTTTTGAATCTGATTGCTTTGCCTAATAGAAATCATGCCTATAGGATTTCACCTCTAATTTCTTTTGCATCAAGTAGAAATCATGTTCATAATGTTATGCATTTTATCATGTTAGAAAACATGTTTATAGGTTCCAAACCATTATGTCTTAAATCAGTAGATGCCATGCTTATAGGACTCAACTGCGATTCAGTTCTACTAAGTCTTTCTGTATGTTGCTGCAAATCGACTAAAATCAGTAATACGTCTAGATATCATGCCTATAGGGATTCTACTCGCAATACTGTCTGATAATTTAATTAGCCTAATAAATCAACTTCATTACGCCTAGTTCATTTTCAAAACTGGTCTTATTAAGTGTTAAACATTTCCTGAAACAAGTTCTTTCAAGATTGCTTTAATCTCATTAGATATCATGCCTATAGGTATTAAAGGAGTCTATTTCGAAAAACCTATTTGTTTCTGCATTAACATAGATACCAGTACTGCATATAGGCAAGCCTGAGGGCATTTTCAAAAAAACTGCATTTCCTGAAGCTGTCTCTGTAGCTAGCATTTTTTATTCTATAGGCTTTTAAAAGGTAGTCCCTAGGCAACTACTAGGTTATAACTTCCAGGTATAAAAGTTTTTGTCTGTATCTGCATATTTACTTAGATATCCTACTTTAGGAAATTAATTAATAAATACCTTAATTGTGTTTGAGTCGTGCTGCTTGTATGTTTACTTGAGGAGGAAATTGTGAGACTCTTATTTGCTCCCATTATGTGTGAAAGTCCCAAATGTTTTGACTGTCGCTTTAGAGTTTTCGCCTTTCTAAACCTTAGGGGTACGTCCAGAACTACCTATAGGTAGAGGTCATAACCCCCTCCGGGACCATTAAGAAAGGACGGGTAGCAGCACGCAATAGGAATCAGTGACCAAATACTCGCTTTGCATCACCAATAAGGGGATGAGAAGGGTAGACATGGGATATGATAACTACACGTTAATGTCACGTGTAGCCCCTCATTGAGGAGTGTTTACCGGACATTTCATGGAGTGATACTATAGGGTAAACAACTTAGGACCCCTCTTTACCAAATCCTCTCTCTCTATTTAAGCTTGTTCAAACCTTTATCTTGCCACTTGAGTTATCTAACGTGCTTTATTTGCAACTTATTTGATTCAACTATTTATGTGGACTAATTTGTGAATATAAGTTCGACCGGGACCCACAGTTGTGGACCAAGAGGGGTGCCTAACACCTTCCCCTCGAGGTTACTTCGAGCCCTTACCCTAATCTCTGGTAATACAAACCAACTTAAGAGTTAATCACTCTAGGTGACCTAACGCACCATAATCCGTTAGGTGGCGACTCTTCAAATACCCAATTCCCAAAAGGAAATGAGTCATTACACCACGTGAATGTCGAAACCCGGACTCCGCGGAGGAAACATGTGGCGCGACAGCATGGTGACTCTGCTGGGGATATTGTTAGGCTCTTACCATAACAAACTTTTCTTTTACAAATTAGTCCAAGCATGCTTATCCTGAACCCTGCTCCCTTATCTGATTTTAACCATCTATTTTTCAAGCATTTATGTTTCCTTTATTTCCCTGAAAACTGACTTGTCTCCTTGTTTTCCTTTTTCTGTAACTGTCTTTTCAATTATTTAAATGTTGTATTTATTTTTCCTACGTGAAAATACATTCTTACATGTGATTAACTGCTGCATAAATGATGCTCCACATCATATTCCACTCGTGCATCTCAAATTCTATAGCAACGCTTTAATGAGTGGTTGCGCTCTTCTTATTTGTTACCCTTAAATTTGGAAAGGCTTATTTGTGTTAAAACTAGTCGATAGGAGGTGCAGTCGATGGTTCCGTGCCTTCCCTCTCAAGTTGTTTGCTTGAGGGTACCGGTCTAAAACCCCATAGAAACCTTACTCTATTTAAATTGTGCATACATTATGGTCAAACCTAGTCGGGTCAGTTATGTTGTCCACATAATGATCCTTTAAGATCAGCATTATCCAAAGTCCATCGGGCTTTCCATAATCCTAATAGACGCAACCACGTTTGTTTATCAATTTGGAGAACTAAATGCCGATATGTTAATCATAAATGTGTAAATAGTCAAGTCTGGTGGGGGTAAGGTCAAACCCTTTTGTTTTGTATAAAATTAGGAAAGAGGTCCCTAGCTTCGGTATGGTTAGCACACCCTCACTCTTGCTGGACTGGTGGAAGAATCTTCCATCAAATGACCAAATCAATGAATGGAAAGAGAGGGCCGCCAAATCCAGTGAGAAGCTAGAATATCTGGAATACGGCCTATTGGAATTGGAAGGAAAAGTGAGGAAGAGAGTCATCAACAGCCAGAAAGCTGCGGGAAATGAAGGAGAACATTTGGCAAAGGCATTTATACTGGTGAACCTACGCGAACTGGAGGATTTGATCAACGAGAGCATTGAACCTGAGGAAGGCCCTTTCGATACTAAATAGATTAGATTTACTTGTTTTTCTTGAAATGTAATAAGGACAAGTGCCAGTAGTGACTTGTTTTATTATTATGTTAGTGCCGTTTTAGGATTCATCTACTTTTATTATGAAATGAAACATTTATCGGTATTTGATGTTCTCCAAATTTATTTGTCTCTAGGCCTACCTCGGGCACAACGAGGCTCCTAAATTAGGTTACGAGTTTATATTTCGCAATATGTGTTTAAATACCACAAACATTTCAGAATCCCCACTAACTTGTTACCTTTTGTTTTGTTTATTTTTTATTATTATTCCCATCCTTTTAGGTTAGTTCATCCATACTGGCCTCGTCAGTATATCATACCAGATCTAGAGGCCCTCCACCTCTTCCTCCTCCAAGCAACACAAAAAGTAGAGAGAAAACAAAGATGGACGACTTAAGTGGAATCCGAAAGGAAAACATTGAGAACGCAGAGACCTCCGATGGCCGTAGTACTCCGACCCAGAATGACCTGGTTTTGAGACTTGAACAAAAGATACTAGAGATGCAAGGAGAACTTGAGCAGGTCCACAATTTGGCAAATTTGTCACTCACCCTCAATGTCCCTGATATCCACCAACAGAACGCAAAGAACCCAACACCTCCTCAAAACACACAAAACCAACAGCTGCAAAATCCTACCATACCAAATCAATATGCCACTCCACCATAAAATATCAATCCATTGCCAATACCAACTCCACCAAAACATCAACCAATCTTGTAACCACAAACCACCACTTACCACACTCCCCAAAATATGCCACCATTAATTCCCGATCCACAAAACTCCACCAACGACCATCACTATACCCAAGTCCCTAGCACCCATACGTAAAAAATATACCACATTCTACCCAGCCAATCTCTTGTGCACCGGAATCCTCCGAAAAGGACTTGCTCATTAAGAACATGGCCGAAGAACTCAAGAAGTTAACAAGCCGAGTTCAAGGTGTTGAATGCGATAGAGGAATAAAAGGTTTAAACTACGAAGATCTGTGCATACAGCCTAATGTGGAACTGCTAGAGGGGTACAAACCTCCCAAGTTCGAAATGTTCGATGGTACAGGTGATCCCAGGGTTCACCTAAGGACTTATTGTGACAAGCTGGTCAGGGTTGGAAAAGATGAAAAGATTCGAATGAATCTCTCAGAGCATAGGATCCACAATATTATGAGAGACTGATGGTCATCAGAAATCACAAATTCTCTGATATCATCAAGCTCGGGGAAAGGATCGTGGAAGGAATCAAGAGCGGGATGGTAACAAATTTCGAAGCACAGCAAGCCACAAATAAAGCACTAAAATCAGTGGGCATATCGAAAAAAGAGATGTTGGGGTAATAATGGTGACCCAAGGCCTAAAAACTCCACTCACATATCGAACACCTCCACCCATCTATCAAACACCTCCACCCACATATCAAACACCTCCGGCCACATATCAAGCATCGCCACCTACATATCAACCTTCATCTCCCAAATATTCCCAACCAGCCACTGTCCATCACACCTATAATTCCCAACCATCCCACTTCTAATCACCACCAAATCGCCAAAACTATCCAAGACCAAGATCCAATTTTGATCGCAAGCCACCCAAACAATATACCGCCATTGCTGAGCTCATCAACCAATTGTATGAAAGGTTAAAAGTCGTAGGTTACGTCACACTTATTCCCACTGTGGTGCTAGAAAATCCATCCCAATGGGTCAATCCTAACAAAACCTGTGCACACCACTCCGATATGAAAGGGCACACCACTGCTGAGTGCCGAACACTGAAGGACAAGATCCAGACACACTTTGACAACAAGATCATACAAGCGAAGGAAGCCATACCTAATGTCCGCAACAATTCCCTCCCATATCACAGAGGTGACGGTGTACATGTTATGACAAATAAGGAATGGGACCCTGAAGGGTCAATCGGGCTTATCCGAGAAGGCGATGACTTTAAGGTTGCAGTCACACTCACTCCTATTGTGGTTCAGACTCAGGCACCTATTAACGTTGGGGTAACTACATCAGTTCCATTCGAGGTGGAAGTAACTCTGCCCGCAGTCACCTCCGCTCCATTTGAAGTAGAAGTGGTCACACCCTTTACTGTGATGGTGTCAACCACACACCCATTCAACTCAAAAGCGATACCCTAGGATTATGTCGCCGAGGCTCGGCGAAAAAGGGAGACTAAGATAGAGGAATCTGACACCGCACAAGGGATGACTAGAACTGGAAGAGTCTATACACTTGAACACCTGGAAGGTTCAAGTAAGGATGCCACTGCTAGGCAGCCTGTCATTGAGACCGGACCAGATGACTTGTGAAGGAAAATGCAGGGGAAAGAGTATTCTGTTGTTGACCATCTGAACAAAGTCCCTGCTCAGATATCTATCCTGTCACTACTACAGAATTCAGAGGCACACAAGAACGCCTTGATGAAAGTACTGAGCGAGGCTTATGTACCCAATAATATAACTGGTAGAGAAATGGCCAACATGGTCGGTTAGGTACTGGAGAGCCATAAGATTATCTTCCACGAAGATGAACTATCACCCGAAGGTCTGAATCATAATCGAGCATTGCATATTACGGTACAATTTGAAGACAAGTTCATTGCCAGGGTCCTAGTTGATGGAGGTTCTAGTCTGAATATTTGTCCACTGGATACCCTAAAAAGGTTGGATAAAGGTTTCCATGAAATACGAATCGGAAGCATGAATGTAAAGGCTTTCGATGGGTCCCAGAGTGCCATGATCGAGGAAATCAACCTTTGCTTGCAGATGGGGACGACAGGGTTCAACGTTGAATTCCAAGTGTTTGACATACTAGCCTCACATAATCTTTTGTTGGGCTGCCCATGGATCCATGCTGCTGGAACCGTGCCCTCCACACTACATCAAGTCGTAAAATTCTAATGGAACCGTCAGGAGGTAATCATTCATGGAGAAGGCTAGGAGGGGAAACCTACCATCATATTGAATGGGTCAATGCCGTCGAGAAGGATAAGTGGTGGAGCAAGAAAATAGAAAGCATACTAGAATGGTCCAGATATGAACCCGACAAAGGATTGGGAAAGAACCTCTAGGGTATCACCAAGCTGATACGGCTGAAAAATCATGGCACCACCTTTGGGCTCGAATACCAATATACATGCCAAAAGTATAGAGAGTGGTCGCCTCCATGGCGTGGACCGTATTACCCTCTTGAGCAACTGATACCCCCCTTGGAACAAGCTTTCCTTCGGGCAGACACAATATGGGGAACTGCTGAAGAAGAAGCACTAGCTGGGCTGAAGGACCTATTCTTGGGATGAGGATATGGACTGCAGTGCCATAATTGAGGAGGAGGAGGAAGAAGGCCTCTCCATTCAGACCGTGGCAAAGGGAGCTGTTCTAAAAAATCGGACCGCCACCATCCCGAGCCCGCCGAGTCCCTGGGTAGCTTGGCAGAATTTATAGCTATTCTAGGCATTTAAATTATTTTCAGCAACTTTGTTTTAAGATTTCTTTGTCTCAAAATAAATGCTCGATCCACCGAGCCAAGCTTTTTTTGAACAATTTTCTCAGTTTTAATCAATTGCATTTACACTTTATCATTATTCATTACTATTTTTATACTTCTCCCTTCTACAGTGTTATTATTACTTTTCCTGATGAACTAGTGACTGTGACATGTAATGAGGCAACGCAACATGAGAATAGTGACTCAGAGGAAGAAGATGAGACACCCGAGGAAATTATCAGAGAAGTTGAGAGTTTTAAGAACAAGCCTAAATACAACTTGGATGAAACAGAAGTAGTAAATTTGGGAGGTGCCAAGACCGTCAAAGAGACCCGCATCAGCATTCACTTGTCACCAACAGAAAAGGAAGAGTACATCTGTTTTCTAAAGAAATATGAGGATATCTTCTCATGGTCGTATGACAATATGACTTTGTTGAGCAAATCTATAGTAGCTCACAAGTTGCCTACCAATCCCATGTGCCCTCCACTCAAGTAGAAACTCACAAAATTCAAACCAACCATGAGTTTGAAGATCAAGAGGAAGTTACCAAGCAGATCAAAGACAAGGTTCTTAGGGTGGTTGAGTACCCAACATGGTTAGCTAATATTGTGCCAGTTCCAAAGAAAGACGGGAATGTCAGAGTATGTGTTGACTATCGGGATTTGACAGAGCAAGTCCTAAAGACGATTTTCCACTACCAAAAATACACATCCTGATCGATAACTGTGCCAAGCATGAACTCCAATCCTTTGTAGATTGCTTCGCAGGTTATCACCAGATTTGGATGGATGAAAAAAATGCCGAAAAAACAGCTTTTATTACGCCTTGGGGTGTATACTGTTACAAGATGATGTCGTTCAGACTAAAGAATATTTGGGCCAGTTACATAAGGGCCATGACAACCATCTTCCATGATATGATACACAAGGAAATAGATGTATATGTGGATGACGTCATTATCAAATCCAAGAGGGCCGCAGATCACATAGCAGACTTGAGGAAATTCTTTGACAGGCTCAGGAGGTACAATTTGAAGTTGAACCCCGCCAAGTGTGCATTCGGGGTTCCTACAGGAAAGTTATTGGGATTAATTGTCAGACACTGAGGGATCGAGCTAGATCCGACTAAAGTCAAATCTATTCAGGAGTTATCGCCACCTAAAAGCAAAAAGGATGTGATGAGCTTCCTGGGGTGGCTCAACTAAATCAGCCGATTCATAGCACAGTCCACAGTAATATGTGAGCCCATCTTCAAGATGCTGAGGAAAGATGCCGAAACATTTTGGACCGAGGATTGTCAGAAAGCTTTTGACAAGATCGGTATACCTGTCCACACCGCTAGTTCTGGTCCATCCAGAACCAGGACGACCTTTGCTACTTTATCTATCCGTGTTAGATGGAGCCTTCAGATGTTTTTTGGGACAACATGATGAGATAAGAAGAAAGGTGCAAGCCATATACTACCTGAGTAAGAAATTCACACCTTATGAAGCACAGTATTCTCTGCTGAAACGCACTTGCTGTGGTTTGACCTGGGCAGCCCAAAAATTGAGGCATTATTTCTATGCCTACAATACATACCTCATATCCAGGATAGATCCTTTGAAGTACATATTTCAGAAACCCATGCCTACAGGGAATTTAGCTAAATGGAAGATACTGCTGAGTGAGTTCGACATCGTTTATGTAACTCAAAAGGCATTCAAGGGACAAGCGTTAGCAGATCACCTTGCTGAAAATCCGGTGGGAGGAGAATACAAACCCTTGAAAACGTATTTTCTTGATGATGAAGTATCATTTATGGGAGAAGACATTATGGAATCATATGACGGTTGGAGGATGTTCTTTGACGGAGCCGCAAATTTTAAAGGAGTAAGCATTGGAGAAGTCTTGGTCTCAGAAACGGGTCAGTATTATCTGGTATCTGCCAAACTCAGATTTCCTTGCACCAACAACATGGCAGAATATGAAGCATACATACTAGGGCTCAACATGGCAGTCGAGATGAACATTAAGAAGTTGTTGGTGATCGGCGATTCAAATTTACTTGTGCACCATGTGCAAGGAGAATGGGATACCAAGAATCCCAAGATATTGCCATATCTGCACCGTGTGCAGGAATTGGAAAGGAGGTTCACGAAGATAGAATTCTGACATGTGCCCAAAATTCAGGATGAGTTTGCCGACGCATTAGCCACTTTGTCATCAATGATACAGCATCCAGATAAGAACTTTATTGATCCCATTCCGGTGAGGATCCATAATCAGTCGACATATTGTGCTCATGTCGAGGAAGAAGTAGATGGAAAGCCTTGGTTCCACGACATCAAGGAGTACTTATCAAAAGGAGAATACCCGGAGCATGCAAAATACACTCAGAAACGCATGCTCTAGAGATTGTCAATTCATTTCTTCCACAACGAAGGAAACTTGTACAGGAGAACTCCGAATTTCGGCTTACTAAGGTATGACGACGCAAAGGAAGTTTCTAAGCTACTTGAGGACATGCATGCTGGGACCTGCAGACCATACATGAATGGCTTCGTTCTAGCCAAGAAAATACTCAGGGCAGGTTACTTCTGGATGACCATGGAGACTAATTGTATTTAGTATGTCCGCAAGTGCTTTCAATGTCAAGTGCATGCTGATATGATAAAAGTGCCACCGAACGAGCTCAATGCAACAAGCTCACCTTGGCCATTCACTGCCTGGGGAATGGACGTTATTGGTCCGATTGAGCTCACGGCCTCAAACGGACACTGGTTTATTCTGGTGGCCATTGATTATTTCATAAAATAGGTAGAAGCCGCATCTTACAAAGCTGTAACCAAGAAAGTGGTCATAGATTTTCTCAAGGATTGTATTGTCTTCTGATTCGGAGTAACTGAGTCCATTATTACTAACAACGCTGCCAACCTCAACAGTGATCTGTTGAAAGCTATATGTGAAACTTTCAAAATCAAGCACAAGAATTCCACCGCCTACAGACCTCAGATTAATGGAGACGTAGAAGCCGCCAACAAAAAAATTAAGAATATACTAAGGAAAATGGTAGAAAATCACAAGAAGTGGCACGAGAAGTTACCCTTTGCTCTGTTAGGATACCGTACCACAGTTCGCACGTCAATCGGGATAGCCCCCTACATGCTGGTTTATGGTACCGAGGTTGTCATCCCAGCCGAGTTAGAGATTCCTTCTTTAAGAGTCATACAGGAAGCTGAACTCAGCGATGCTGAATGAGTAAGAAGTCTCTATGAACAGTTGGCCCTTATCTATGGAAAGAGAATGAATGCAGTATGTCACGGCCAACTTTATCAGAACAGAATGACCAAAGCCTTCAACAAAAGGGTCAAACTACGACAGTTCGCACCAGGGCACATGGTATTGAAGAAGATTTTCCCACACCAAGATGAAGCCAAAGGGAAATTCTCTCCCAACTGGCAATGTCCGTATATGGTTAACAGAGTACTAACAGGAGGAGCACTCATACTTGCATATATGGATGGAGAGATCTAGCCAAAACCAATCAATTCAGATGCAGTCAAGAGATACTATGCCAAGATTATTTCACATTCTCTTTTCTGATGTAATTGAACTACACTTGACTTGATTCCCGTTTAAGAAGGGATACGTAAGCAACCTTATGGGTTCGGTCATATCATAATAAAATTTTCATTTCCCCCAAAATTAGAAACTGGGGCATTATTTTGAGGAGGGTCCTCAAAATTCCGGAGAAAGTCCAGCGAGCGCCATCACATGCCAGGAAGTCAGTCGTCAGTCAAGAACTGGGGCAGAATTTTGAGAAGGATTCTCAAAATTCGGAAGAAGATTCAGCAAGGTCCGTTATCTGCAAATAGAAATCATCTACCAAACTGGGGCAGAATTTTGAGGAGGACCCCCCAAATTCCAGCATAACAGAGTTGCAACGCCTTTGAAATGTTTCACAGTCACTAGTTCATCAAAAGTTACTTGATATATCAATACGCTTCCGAAACAATCCTATTTTATCAATGAACACATATTTTTCGAATTTTTTTTCATAACAGTCAGGTGCTACTTAGGGGACTCGAAGGGGGCTTCCAGGGCGAAGCAAAGCAGGGCCGACAAATGAAGCAAGAACCAACCTCCCCTCATGAAACTTACGTTTTTTCTTTGAAGGCAGGCACATTTGACGATAGCATTCATACACAAAGCAAATTCACCATCCATCCGGCCGTTAGACGCTGAACATATCATAGCTAAGATATATTCTACCCTTATCTGCTATTCTCTCTTTGCATGAGTCTACTCTTTTACTCCACATTTGCATGAGTCTAATCCTTGACTCCACATTTTGCATGAGTCTAATCCTTGACTCCACATTTGCATGAGTCTAATCCTTGACTCCACATTTACATGAGTCTAATCCTTGACTCCGTATTTGCATGAGTCTAAGCCCTGACTCCATCTTTGCATGAGTCTAATCTTTGATGCCACATTTGCATGAGTCTGATCCTTGACTCCATATTTGCATGAGTCTAAGCCCTAACTCCATATTTGCATGGGTCTAATCTCTGACTCCACATTTACATGAGACTAAGCCCTATATCCAATCTTGTATGAGTCTAAGCCCTGACTCCATATATGCATAAGGCTAAGCATTGCCTTCCATTTGCATGATACTAAGCCCTGTCTCCAATCTTGCATGAGTCTAAGCCCTGACTCCATATCTGCATAAGGCTAAGCATTGCCTTCCATTTGCATGAGACTAAGCCTTGTCCCGAATCTTGTACGAGGTTAAGATCTACCTCCATATTTGCATAAGGCTAAGCGCTGCCTTCTCCTTGAATGAGACTAAGCTCTGTCTCCAATCTTGCATGAGTCTAATCCCGGACTCTATATTTGCATAAGGCTAAGCATCACCTTCTCTCTGCATGAGTCTAAGCCCTGCCTCCATATTTGCATAAGGCTGATCCTTGCCTCCATACCTACATGAGTCTAAGCCCTGACTTAATATTTGCATGAGGCTAATCCTTTCCTTCCCATTTGCATAATACTAATCCCAGCCTCCCCACTTGCACGGGACTAAACAGTGTCCCTCTTTGCACCAATATTGCTCTATTTTCTACTACTATCTACCTGCTTTTCAATCGGGCTAAGCTCTGCCCTCTACTTCGCAAGACTAAACCTTGTCTTGTTACATCATATTATTGCATATCATGGGCTGAAACATCACCAATCTGTCCAAAGGCGTCATAGTCTAAAGGCACCATCCTCATAGCCGGAAGACACCATGCCATTGCCTAAGGATCTCTCAAATTTGCATATCATTATTGAAAGGCATCATGGTTCGGAGGCACAATTTTCATGGTCCGAGAACATCATTTCATGGCCTGTGAATCCCTCATTAAACAATTTATGGCCCAGAACGTCATGGTCCAAGGACCTCATCTTTAACCATCCGAAGATAACCTTTATGGTCTAAAAGGAATTTGCATCATGTTTAAATTTTCGCAAATACGTTTGTAGCATCTTTTATCTGCAGGTAACCAACAAACAACTGCTATCCTAGTAGGAGCGATCTCACTCCAGTTCCCTCCAACCATCCCGAGCCTTAACCGCTCATCATAGCTGCTTCCACATCTCATTGTCTGTTCTTATAATAATTTCATCGGCATACTCTGCTGGTGAATACGGAACTACAAATGGCCGGATTCCTGTAAAACCAAGGATTTGTAGGTAACTCGGAAACCGGAGCTCGACCTCTGTCTTTCAAAACATTCCATCCGGTCAAAATTGGCCATCATTTCTTTACCCGAAATCTCTTTCATCCTTCCCGGGTAAAGAGGGGCAGCTATTGATACCCAATTTTTCCCTATGTAATTTAAATATGCATAAATACCTTCAAAATAGCATATATATGAATATATAAGCATGCACAAGGCTTTTATGATTTTTTCCATAATTTTAAGGGTTTACGTTGATTTATTTTCTCCCATTTTATTCATAAAATCTCCAATAATTATTTCCGAAATTATTGTTATGATAATTTATTTATTTGTTTTCTATACTTATGCCAAATATGGCTAATATAATTTTTATGAATATTTATAATTACATTTAGTATTTTAAGCTAAATTGCATATAATTGCAATGTTAGCCCATTTTAAGTTATAATTATATTTTATATGCGTGAAATTGGTCCCTATATTTCTAAAATGTTAATTATATATTTTAAATCATTTTAGCACCTTAAATTATTTTCAAGAAATTACTTATTATTTATTAAAATCAAAATAGGGAAAACTGCCTATTTAAATATTAGCCAAATTTTGCTTTCAATTTTAGCCCAAATCGGACCCCTCCCCAGCCCAATTTTCTATTAAATAACCTGACCCAGACCCTATAAACCCTTACCCAAACCCAGAACCCACCTACCCAGTTGAATCTTGACTGTTGCTCTTCCAGATCAACGGTCCACATACACCCTTTCCTTTTTAATTCCTAAACGACCCCCTAACCCTACTTATTTCCAAACCCCCGCCACCTTCAGATGATCTCATCTATATTCTCTCTCAACCTAACCCTAATCATTCTTCAACCACCGCCTCCTTCTTCGGTCATCTCCGGCAACTACCTTTCAACCCCAAGCCTCCAATGGTCACCCCACCACCTTGCTCATTATCTCTAAGGCCTTCAAGGGGCCTGGGCCATGCCGATTTGGATCTAGGATTTCTGTTTCTGTTACTCATGGCTTCTCCGGTGTGATTTGGGCAAAATCACACCTTATATGTTACGATCGATGAAGTTTACAACAGGTTCTTTCGTTTCTATCTGGGTTTCCTTTGAAACCCTAACTTTGGTCTGAATCTCTCAGATCTGTGCTATTTTTGTGCTTTAAGTTTGTTTCTTCCTATGTTTTGCACAATTCTCGAATGTCTTCTGAAAGATCCTCAACTTTAAATCGTTTTACTTTCTTTAAAAATTAGGGTTTCTCGGAGTTTCTTCTACACTTGTTTTAACTGATTATGTTTATGATTAAACCTTTTTCCTTGCTTGTTTTGATTGATCTTACGTTCCTACTACTTTTTAACTCGACTCTATTAAAAAGCCTTAATTTTCTAAGACCTTCTTTGTTTTGTTCTGTGTGTTAGCATGATTACTTGATCTTGTTAAAGTTTTTGTTGGTTACCATGCTTCGAATGAGTTTTCTACTACGTCTTTAGCCTACTTATGTCACTTCTGTATGACTGTGTTCATTTTGTTTGTTCATCTCATGCTTCTTTCTGTCGATATGACTGACTTTGCCTGCTTGCTACGTCTATTCGTTCTTCTCTATTTATATGTTGCAATATAGAATCATGACCGTCTCTTGATTTGATTCTGATTTCCTTAATTGATGGTTTGATCGCAAGATTTTCTTTCAAAACCCTAAATTTCTACTCGTCTGTTTAATTTGACTGATTCCATTTTCTTATTTGCTGTGGTACTTCATTCTTACTAAATCCTTTCCTTAAATGGTATATTCTGTACTTAGACTCAATCATATGCTTTATACTTTTACTACCCATTATATGGTAAAAATTAGTCTTTCTCAACTGATTTTCTTTCCTTGATTATCCATGTTGGTATCCGTTTAAGCTGTGATTCCTTGATTAAAGGGGAGTACTTGTATTAATTGGATTCTAATTTTCATTACTTCCATAATTGTGCCAAACATTTACTTGATACCTTATTTTCTACATGTTTTCAAATCTATAAATACCCTAAGTATTTCATTAACAGACACGAACATTTTGGTTTTCAAAACTACATCTCTTACTATAAATCTCTGCTCTCCCCTCTCTCTTATGTTATTTGCTGCTATTAGCCTAATACAAGCCAAGGATAATCATCTGTGCTCTCTTGTTTTTTCATTTTGCTTACTTCTCTCTTCACTGGTATGTCCTAGTTTTAATTTAAAGCCTCAACAACAACATGCTTCTCTTGTTGTTTCGATTTCTCTTATTTTTAGTCTGCTTCTACTTGTGGTTCTATTATGAAACTTGTAGTTAAGTTACATTATCAACATGTTGTTATGTCTCCGCTTCCCTTTAGATTAATGTATTTCCTTATGTGTGTTTCAAAGCATGCCTTGTCAATTGTCTTTTACTTACTGTGTACTTACCATCTTATGAATCCCCAATTCCCTATCTCCCTCTATGTGTTTGTGTTCTTCCTGACTGGTTTGTGATTATGCCAGTGTCAACTATTTCTGAGCATGTCCAAACCAGTCCTAAGACCCTTGCTGGGTTATGTGTTTGCAGTCAAATGTCTGTGTATCCCAAACCCCTTGACCCTATGTAACTACTGAATTCATTTGGATTCTGTAAACTAGCTATCTGTGATCCTATCTTAAGGTGTTTAAGCATTATTTACTACTCCTACCTCTTTTTCAAACAATCTTTGTTGCTTTATTAATTTCTTTCAAAACAGGCTTTCTAATCTAGTCTAATAAACCTCTTTCAACCTGTGTCATGCACTTTCACTTCACTCTTAGTCAATAAGTTCTACCCCCTCTAGTATGTGTACTACCTTGGGATCCTCTTGAGAGCCCCCTAAACTCTGGCATACTAAGGCTGGCCTTTCCACACTGCACTGGTTCAATGCTTGTATGTTAGGTCTAGGTGTATACATTGCCCGGGGTCCTTGAGACCCTTACGGAACTTTGATGCACCTAGACTCTGGTTTGTCTATGGAATTGAGGCTTGTCAGACCATTGGAGGCTTTGGGAAACTTGGGCCTAATTGCAGGCTCCCTATAGAACAGCTTCTTGATTTTCTATTTCAATTTATGTAATTCATTCATTGGCCTATAATAATTTGTAAACAGATATTTGGGGTATTTAGTAAAAGGGTGGGTATATGCATACTTTAAAAGGTAATACGGGTAGAAATCCTACACTTAGGAGCTTATTTTTGAAGTCTGACCGCTTGCATAAGTAGAAAGCATGCTCATATGTTTGCTTTTTTGAATCTGATTACTTTTCCTAATAGAAAGCATGCCTATAGGATTTCACTTCTAATTTTGTTTGCATCAAGTAGAAATCATGTTCATAATGTTATGCATTTTATTATGTTAGAAACCATATCTATAGGTTCCAAACCATTATGTCTTAAATCAGTAGATGCCATGCCTATAGGACTCAACTCCGATTCAGTTCTAATAAGTCTTTCTATATGTTGCTGCAAATAGACTAAAATCAGTAATATATCTAGATATCATGCCTATAGGGATTCTACTCGCAATACTGTCTGATAATTTAATTAGCCTAATAAATCAATTTCATTATGCCTAGTTCATTTTCAAAACTGGTCTTATTAAGTGTCACACATTTCCTGAAACAAGTTCTTTCAAAATTGCTTTAATCTCATTAGATATCATACCTATAGGTATTAAAGGAGTCTATGTCAAAAAACCTGTTTGTTTATGCATTAACATAGATACCAGTACTGCATATAGGCAAGCCTAAGGGTGTTTTAAAAAAAAACTGCATTTTCCTGAAGCTGTCTCTGTCACTTAGCGTTTCTGATTCTAATAGGCTTTTAAAAGGGAGTCCCTAGGAAACTACTAGGTTATAACTTCCTGGTATAAATGTTTTTGTCTGTTTTTGCATATTCAATTAGACATCCTTCTTTAGGACATTAATTAATAAAGACCTTAATTGTGTTTGAGCCGTGCTGCTTGTATGTTTACTTGAGGAGGAAACTATGAGCCTCTTATTTGCTCCCATTATGTGTGAAAGTCCTAAATGTTTTGACTGTCGCTTTAGAGTTTTCGCCTTTCTAAACCTTAGGGGTACTTCCAGAACTACCTATAGGTAACGGTCCTAACCCCCTCCGAGACCATTAAGAAGGGACGGATAGCAGCACACAATAGGAATCAGTGACCAAACACTCGCTTTGCATGACCAATAAGGGGATGGGAAGGGTAGACATGGGATATGATGACTACGCATTAATGTCACGTGTAGCCCCTCATTGAGGAGTGTTCAAACCTTTATCTTGCCACTTGAGTTATCTAACATGCTTTACTTGCAACTTATTTGATTCAACTATTTATGTGGACTAATTTGTGAATATAAGTTCGGCCGGGACCCACAGTTGTGGACCAAGAGGAGTGCCTAACACCTTCCCCTCGAGGTTATTTCGAGCCCTTACCCTAATCTCTGGTAATACAAACCAACTCAAGAGTTAATCACTCTAGGTGCCCTAACACACCATAATCCGTTAGGTGACGACTCTTCAAATAACCAATTTCCAAAAGGAAATGAGTCATTACACCCCATGAATGTCGAAACCTGGACTCCGTGGAGAAAAAGGGGGCATGAAAGTACTTAGGGAGTTCCAGCATTCTGAACTTCTTTGGAATGGGTTTCGGGGCTACCTCCTCGGGGAACGACCTTTGTATGAACTTTTTCAAATCCATTCCCTTGAGGATCGGGGGCGCACCCGAGATCTGGTCGACCCTAGAGTTGTAGGTCTCGACTTTCCTGTCGTTAGCTTCTATCATTTTCTCATGTGACTCGATCCTTTTGATAAGATCCTTAAGCATTTTTACTATGGCCGGGTCGGCTATCGACCCGTTACTACTCAATGTCTCGGGTACCTGTTCGGCTAAGGGAGCTCTTTCCGGCACTGCTGTGCTGGGAGTCGTCGAATGGATTTGTAACTGAACGACAGCTAACTGTTGTGCCTGTAACATTTCAAAAATAATAGTGAAAACTAACTTCCAGTTCCTCCCGGTCAGGGGTTTTTTGGGCTTCCTGTTGGTCATCATGCTGTATGCTACTATTGATGTGTGAGGTTTCATTGACCTGCTGTGCGTCCTGCGAATTTGCGTCCGCTAAAAATCGGTCCAAGTGCGTTATCGGGATTCTACGGTGGCACACCGGCAACTGGAACAACCACACCGTTTTCCCTGTGGTTTTCGAGGTTGTCATTCTCGATTTTGTTTACTAAGACAAACATTATTGCCTTAAATCAAAAGAACTTGGACAAGAAAAAGTTTGAAAGATTACTTGCGTTTTTGTAATAAAACCAGCAAGAAAATAATCACTATTATTTTTATCCCCACGGTGGGCGCCAAACTGTTTACCGTGAAAATGGTAACAACAATTAAATTTGTAAATAGGACTCTAAAAATACGTGATCTATTTTATGATAGTTTTTAGAGCAGTTGATGCTAGGCATATGAAGTTTAATGACGAAGTACAAGTTAAAATGAGGCATCAATCAAACCGAGACGTTGCTACCCGAGCTTCGGGCTGATCGATGAAAGGCCTCGAGGTCGATACCCAGCTCGAGCTCGAGCTATCGGGGGTAACCGGGAAGGGGATAACAGTTAAGATATAATTAAAGAAGGCTCTTTATGGCCAATATCAAGCAATAAATGAAGAACAAGTATGAAAGCAATAAATGGAAAGAGTAGCCTCGAGCAAGTAAGTTAGAGAGAAAAAAGAGAGAGAGAGAGAGATATTATTGATCTTGTGTAGAATGGTTGAGTACCCCCCTACAGAGTGTTGATGATTCCCCTTTTATAAGAGCGGGGAATACAAACTGAGTACAAGATACGTTGAGTGATAAAGGGAGTGGCATGTGACAACTAATTAGCTTCATGGCGTATACGTGGAGCAACGTTAGGCTGCCCAGGTAGACTTAATCGGCTCCAGATGCATTCTTCAGGAAGCTTCCCATGCTCGTCGTGGTCTCGACCAACATTATTTCTAGGCCGGGTGTCGATAGATCTTGAGGTAAGTATTCGGCTAGATCTCCTGAAGCACTTTGTCAACGAGAAATTGGTCCCCCCAATTTCTCTGTACACAAAAACTTTGGAGGTTGATAGCCAGCAGACATCTTCAACATATCGACCCTTGCAGTGTAAGTCTTTGCGTATGTAAGGGAGAATTTCGCAGCAACTTCATATTTTTTCTATATGGTTCCTTCAATGAACTCCTTTAGTTGATCGATTGGAATCATCCCTTCAGATGAGACAGGGATAGCCTTAGTGGATGCTACTTGTCTTGGGGAAGAGTCACTCTCTAGGACTTCTAGGAGCTTGCTGGGTGCATAGGTGGATTCTTCTTCCATCAAGATTCCCACCCTGTCTGTTAACTTTTGAATTCTAGACTCTTGATTTTGCATGCATTTGGTCAAGCCAGTGATTGCTTCCGTCAAGTTTGCCAATTGCTCCTCCACAGATGAAGTGTTTGTCACCATGGCTTGTATGATTGTTGTGGACGATGGAGAGTAGCATGAATTTTCACACAGATTGATCCTTGATTGGCTCACTCTGTGCGGTGTAAGTGGGGAGGATCCATCACTTGAAACATCATCATCTTCCATCACAGCAGAGTGCTTGGATTCGGAGAGGTCCAGCAGAGCAAGAGCTTTCTTGATGTTTTCAGCAACATTGCTTCCTCCTTCTGGTCTGTTTGTGGAAAATCTTGATCCTTATGAGGATGAAGATCCGAAAACAGGGGTTGATGTGGACAGCAGTTGGGGTGCTTGTTGTCCTAAAGAGTTTTTTTTGCTCCTCGTAACTAGTCCGAAGCTTCCAAAGGTAACATCGAGGATGCTTTTCACATTAGCATAGAACCTGGAGTTAGTAGCCTTGGTGGATGTTGATCTGGAGTTAATTTTCTTCGAAGCCATTTTAATGTTCTTGGACTTTGGTGATTGAAAAGTTGAGATGAGAGGTAGATATTGTCTTACTGGGCATGCCATAATTTATAGACAATAAATTGCGTCGAGAAAATAAAATCAAGACCGAAATTTTTTACAACAATTGTAGTATTTTATTTCAAATAATTAAGTGTTATAATCTCTATGATTTCTTTGATTCAACTTTTCAATTTCAATGGCCTTTGAGCTTGATCTTGAATATGTAGTTGTTGCCACGAACGATGATCTTGTTCTTGAGCTTGAACTTGATTTCTTGAACTTGACCTTGATTTGTTCTTCGTTCTTGAACTTGAACTTGATTTCTTGAACATGAACTTGAAGCTTGAAACTTGTGGAGGAATTTGCAATGTTTGATCTACGAGCTCTTTCTTACTTCTTGTTATAGCTTCTGGTATCTTTTGAGTTATGAAGACCCCTATTTATAGTTGTGGAAGGGAGGAGTTGTGATAAAAACAAACTCTTTCCGACCAATAAAATTGAAGTGTGACATGGCCGCATTTGATTGGCCAGAACATGTCACTTGCACATGTGGCGTAGTTTGATTGGCCATTTAATGTGACTTGGAATGCCTTGTCATTTTGACACGTAGCATGATTCTATTGGCTCTTTCGCTTGACTTGGTGTGCCACGTCATTTCTCGTGTGGCACCAAACTGGGCCTCTAGGAAAATGATATTTTGGGCCTCATGAAGTGGGCTCATTATTTGTAGCCCAATTAAATTGGACTTATGTAGTTAATCCAATTATATTAGCCCAAAATATTTATTTAGACCAATATATGTAAAATATGATCCAAATTATTTATTTAAACAGAATCGAATAAATTTTACATGTCTACAATTACTTTGGATTTTACTTCTCGTTCCTTAGTCACAATAGGTACCACTTTCTTATAGAGTGCATACGATGTTGTAGTGAGACTGTTGTTACAAGACCATTATTTATTTAGGTCGCTATGCTTAGTTTGAAGCCTTCTTCCTTATTTCTTCAGCTAGTCTTTCATTGCAGTATTTAGGGAAGAGTCTCTGACTCTTTTAAATCTGTGAGCTTATCCCATCATATACCTTATAGAATTTTTGATGTTTTTACTCACCTATAAATATCCTTAGTTACATACCTTCGTGCCCTTGTTCTCGTAGAGTTACTTCTAAACTCAAATTTTTTTTTGTCTCCTTATGTATCAAATGTTCATTTGCACTTATTTATCAATAACATCTGGTGTGGGAACCCTTACTACCTCTCCCGACATCGTGCTTGAATAATGTCTGGAGTCGTAACATATCTATTGGATCTGAATAAATGCAATCTAATTTCTTTCACCTTTTTTACCATATTCTTTATTTACTATTCCATAGTTACATGAACTATATAACTCTGACTTACTACCATATCACACCGTCTTCTCCCCTTTAGGGGAGTACTAGCATTTAATGCTTTGAAGATTTACCTATATATGGTTTACCTCTTGATCGATGGCGTCTTTTCACGTCTTTACTGACTCTTACTCGCCTTGTGGTAACCATTCTCTACCAGGGATAACTGAATTCCTTATGCACGAGGGTGACACCTAGTGCAACTGGCACACTTAGTCCCTTAAGCTTAACTTTGCTCAATGTTTCTTCTTTGGCGGAGCGTCTTCCAGACTGACCTTTAAAGGTCATTCTTCCGTTGTCCATCTTATCATTTCTAGAACACGATTTCTGAAATTCTTACTATGCTGACTATTATCGAATCCTTTGGTTCCTAAATCATGTTCGGTTTTTTTCTTGTTTACTAGCCTATGTTGATTTTTATTATTCTGGGGGGGTCTAACTTAGCCTTCTAGTAATTACGTTGGAGTCGCAAACTCATTTTCTCGAAATGAGGATATGACTTTATGGATTATACTCTTTTATAGTCTCAAGGCATATCAACTATTGTCTTTTCCTTTACTTGACTATAGACTCTGTCATCATATCATATTATGATTTACCATTACCAACCTTTTATCACATCTACTCGTAATGCTTCATTCTTATTATCCTACTAATATCTCTATTTATTACCTTATTCTAAAAACTTCAACAAAACAATCTTTTTCTTTTAGCTCCCCTTGCTCTATCGACTGGCTCTTCGTGTCACCTAGAATTCTCTCTTTACTAGGGACATAAGCCATACAAAGTTAAATATTTATCCCTTCTAGGATTCTACTACTTGTCTTCTAAAAATCTTTTGGACATTCTAGTATTCATATCTAACTGTTCTATTCTAGATTGCACCACATGGGTGTCTCACAAGGAGATCTATTACCACGTTTGCACTCTCCTTCGAAAATTTTAGCTAATGATCACAATCCATCTCCCACTTTAGGTTACTCTAGCCCCAACTAGATCCTTATGTCCCATATTTCTCTTATGCAATAAATATTAGCTCCCACATGGCATATCTAAGATGGGTGTGGCCAATTGTACATACTTCTGTTACTATTGACAGTAACACAAATACTTATATTTCTCTACCTAAATTTTAAAAACTGATAATCTTCACTAACTAGGTACTTCATACCCTTCTCCACCTTGCTTCTATTATCAATTGAAACATATACTTTTACCTTCTAATACTCCCATGGTCTGTTATTCGCGGGGTATATTAGATATTCCCGTCTTCGGATCTTAAGTAGGAAATTCGCCCAACCGGTATGCACGATCTGATAGGGCCTTAAATTGGGCCACATTGTCAAGAATTGTGTATCTACTAGTGCCCTAACCTACTGTTGTAGTTGCCCTCTAGCTAGCTATAATTTTTCAAATTCCAAGCATCTCTATAATTAGCAAACATAAGTCTTGGCTCGAACTCTTATGACTTAGCTCTATAGCACGATGTGGATTTAAAAGAAGGGGTAACATACTCTTAAATGCCTTGTATCTTCCTGTTTATATAATGTGGGGCATAACACATCCATAAACAAGGCTCTACTAGACACGACTTGTAGACTCCCTAGGACAGAACTGCTCTGATACCAAGTTTGTCACGCTCTAAACTTGAAGAGGTATGGCCGGCACCTGGTGCCATACTCGGCCCGAGCGTACCACTCTATAAATGTGAACTCTGGAGGCTAATGTAAGGCCCTGTAAAAGTTTTCCTAAAAACACGGATTCTGTGATGCCAAAGTAGGCGTAAGGGTTAATAACAGTAAATAGTCTTCACGGCTTGCAAGCTCGCTGCGGTTCAAACTTTTTGGATTGAACAGTATGCTGAGGAGTTGAAGGAATTATTTTTGCAGAAGTAGGCATTTTTGCGACACATTATGTGGTCGCATAACAACTCTGGGGCCGCAGAATGGCTGTAGAGTGAAGCAGTCTTTTTGGCCAATTTTGAGGTCAATTTCGTGGCCAATTATGTGACCGCATAACAACTTCGCGGGCCTCACTTTGGTCACATAGTCGTTCTTCGAAGTTTGCAGAGGGAGGTTCTACTATGGATTATGCGACTGCAGTATAGGTCTGCGGGCCGCATAACAGCTGTAGAGTGAAGCAGACTAGCCTAGTTCCCAAAGCCACTTTTCGCGGTCATTTCGCGAACCACATAACCATTATGCGTTCGCATATGCCACCGCATATCCTGTTCCGGGGCTTCATTTTGGGGTTTTTATAACCCGACCCAATCTCGTTATATAAGCATTTTGGATCATTTTTCTTGTAAAATATGATACTTTTGGAGTGAGAGAACTTAGAGTGGGAAAGTGTTTGTCAACCTATTACTCATAAATTCTTTCTCAAATCATTGAAGATTAACAAGGAAATCCACTAAGTCTTCACCTTAAAGGTAAGAATCTATGACCCAACTCTTAATTTCAGAATTCTACTAAAAATGAGTAAATAGCAAAATCATCCTTAGGTAAGGGATCTCTTATCTTGCATGCATGTGTAATGAAAGAGTGTATGAGGATTGTGAGCTAAAAATGGTAAAGAATGGGGTGTGGGATGATGGAATCTTTCATAAAAGAGTTTTACAAACATAATTCATAGCTAGTGTTTGATAATGTGCTCAAATGAGCTAGAATTATGATCATTTTTCTTTGGTTCAATGTGTTATATTCCTACAATAGATTGAAGTTGCTAAGAGTTCCAGAATATAGTAGAATTTAAGGAAGCTCTATTGAGGTATGTATGGTTAAAACCCACTCTTCTTTGAATTGAACCCCTTGGTGTTCATGCAATCGGTGTAAGTTCCAAATTGATCGTTATAGAAATTGCTATTCCAAATGTGCTTGCTCTAAAAGATATATGTGCAATATATGTTTCATACTTTCATCACATTATTATCATTTGAGGATGTATTAAAATATGGAATATGTGCTACAAATGTCTAGACTTCAAGTCAAATGCGAATAAAGATTGTTATGCCAAATTGTGTGAAAAGCCTCTATGTTCCTTATACTCTAAATTTCTCACGTGTGTAATCAAAATCTTGAATAAAAGGCCCTGTTGCTTTTTATATGATAATAATGTGGAATGTGGGGAAGAACTTGAATTATGAAATGCGGCCAAGTGCCAAGCATGATATAACAATTGTGGCCACTAGCGCCGATGAACTGAAATATGTGAAAGAAGTGTGAAATGAGATGATTGATAGAAAATGGTAATGTCTTGGGAGAGATGGCCTAGCCGATAAGGCCGTGATCAAACACCATGCCGCACACATGGCGGTAATTGTGCTAGAAACTGAAACAGGAAATTGGGAATGAAATTTGTAATTATCGATGATGTCTCAAATGAGACGACCTAGCCGACCGGGTCGTGATCGGACTCCACGTAAGAATGCAGTGGTATTGTGGATGATGATGTATCAATATTAAAGATGTCCTAACCTAAAGCTATGGAAATTAACTTGAAAACTTATGTGATTCTTAATTTGATGTTATGGTGTTGTTTGTGGCTCTTATTGATTTTATGATTATTTCCTTCTTGTGTTATTGTTCATCTAATGAGATGGTATTTAGTTATACATACAAGTACCATTCCACGGTACTAACATCCCTTTTGTCGGGGGCACTGTGTCTTAAATGGATGCAGGTGGTTCCATAGCAGGAAGCATTGATTAGCATTAGTGGTTCATCCTCCTCCCAGCATTCTTGGTGAGCCCTATCTCATTACGGGGTTGTGCCTTTTATGTTCCTTATGTATTTTACTTGAGGTATAGTTGGGGCCTTGTTGCCAGTACCTTTGTATTACTCTTTTGTATCTAGTTAGAGGATCCGTGGACATGGTGTGGGTTATATGTACATGGGTGTTGTGAAATCAAACGAATCATGTTAGGCTTGGATTATGTGTTCCACTTCATACTATGTAATGGTGTGTATATTGAAACATTAACTATGGAAGTAACTAAAGGAAATGACTTGGAATTGTACTCATGTTCTCCTTAATATCTAATTAATGGAAATATGATTTTTATGATGCATGAGCGAGTTGGGTAGAAAGAGTCTAACAGGCTTGCTCGACCAAGTCCACTCAGTTGAGCACTGGTTGTGCTCCTGGAGGATGGGGTGTGACAAACTTAGTATCAGAGCCGAAGGTTTTAAAGTGTCCTACAATGTCTCAGAGCTATTTCTAGTACAGTCCTTCTTATCGGTGTGTTGTCGACAACATTTTTAAGTTGGAGGCTACTTGGACATTTAGGAATAATACCCTTCTTTGATGTTCTATATTGTGCGGTAGAGTTGGTTGTGAAATTTTTCCCCATCCAACTCATGCATTACTCTAACTTTCAGTATGTGGCACCTAAGAAGAGAGCAAAAATTGGCCAAAGAGCCTATGCCACCCTAGGAGTAGCTGGTATTTTTTACTTGATGATGCAGGTGAGAACCCGGGGGGTAAGGAAATTCCCCCGACTACTACACTACCTAATTCCACTGCACCTGATCAGACTACACCAGTTCCTACATCTACTGAGGGTACCACAATCCCTCCCACTGATATTTTGGTTCCACCTCCAGCCCCAGCTTCTGGTTCTGGTATTTCTGATAGGGATCTTAGGGGAGCTATTCAGATGTTGGCTTAGATAGTGGCTTCCAAGGCCCAGAGATCTAATGTTGCACCTACATCCTCTAGCCAGCAAGGGGATTCTTCCAGTTCTAAGGTAAACAAGTTCCTTCAGCTAGATCCTCTAGTGTGCACGAGTTCTAACTCCGAGAAGTAGCACCAGGATTATATTGATGAAAAGCACAAGACTCTCAGAGTTATGTGTGCAACTAAGATAGAGGGAGTGGAGTTGGCCACCTACCGCCTGTATGGGGGTGTCCTATCCGTGGTTTGAGTTGTAGGAGGACTCCCGTGAGGATGGGAGACCTCCAACATGGTGAAGTGAGTTTGCTGATGCCTTCATGGATCATTTCCTGTATGCTGAGACAACAGCATCCCGTGCAGCTGAGTTTGAGAATCTAAAACAATGTAGTAGAAGTGTGTGGGAGTACCACATGGGGTTTGCATCGCTGTCCAAGTATGTTGTTCATATGTTACCCATTATGGAGGCCAGGGTGCGCCGGTTTGTTCAGGGCCTTAGTTCTTTAGTTATTAATGAGGCTTCTACAGCTACCTTGAATTCTGATATGAACTATGGGAAGATGGTGACATTTGATTAGACCACGAAGAACTGTAAATTGAAGAATATGATGGAGCTAGAGGGTAGCAACAACACCAGGTCCATGGGCAACTTAGGGGACTCATTTGGTGGGGGAAGATAAACTATTAGGGGAGCATCATCAGGGCCATCCCAGTTTATTTCTCAGTCTTCAGCCAGTACACCGCTATCAAGGCCCAGTCAGCAGCAACCGTGAAGTTGTTTCAGGCCCGGTCAGGGCAATAGGGGACCCCACCAGCAGCCGGTCAAGATGGAGATCCCAGCAGAAGAGGAGGCCCCCATGCCTCAGGTGTGGGAAGATACACTTGGGGATTTTCTACATGGACTTACTCATATGCTACAGGTGCAGATTGAGGGGCCATATCTAGAGAGAGTGTCATTTATCCTGCCAGGGTGCGGGCCGGGTCATAGTACAGCTATCCAATCCTGCAGCTGCTACATCCCCAGCACCCTCTCCATCTTGAGGCTCTCCAGCACCCACAGGGAGTGGTACAACTAGGGGTGGTGCGTAGAGTTAAGGAGGATCCAACTGTTTCTATTCTATGAGTGGTCGCCAAAGTGTAGAGTTTTCTCCAGATGTCATCACAGGTATACTGACTGTCGAATCTCATGATGTGTATGCCCTTATTGATCCCGGTTCCAATTTGTCCTATGTTACTCCTTTTGTTGCTATGGAATTCGGGATAGAACCAGAACAACTTCAGGAGTCGTTCTCCGTATCTATTTTAGTTGGTGAGTCTATTATGGCCGCATGAGCTTATAAAGGTTATGTTGTCACTGTGTGTGGTCAGGATACCATAGCTGACCTAATTGAATTGGGGATGGTTGATTTTGATATAATTATTTACCGTAAAAATGGCAATAATAATTAAATTTGTAAATGGGACTCTAAAAATACGTGATATATTTTTATGCTAGTTGTTAGACTAGTTGAAGCTAGGTGTATGGAGTTTAGTGATGAAGTATAAGCTAAAATGGGGCAGTAATCAAACCGAGGGGCTTGCTACCCGGGCCTCGGGCTGATCGATGAGAGGCTTTGAGGTTGATGCCTGGGCTCGAGTTTGAGCTATCGGGGGTAACCGGGAAGGGGATAACAGTTAGGATGTAATCAATGAAGGCTCTTTATGGCCAATATCAAGAAATAAATGAAGAACAAGTATGAAAGCAATAAATGGAAAGAGTATCCTCGAGCGAGTAAATTAGAGAGAAAAGAGAGAGAGATATTATTGATCTTATGTGGAGTAGTTGTAGTAACAGCGGCACCTTACAAGGCGGTGAGGATCCCCTTTATATAGGAGCGGAATCCTATTATAGTACAACGTTCATTAATTATAAAAACATGGAGATGGGACGGCTAGACACGACGCCTCAACACAGACTCTAAGTAGGCCGGCTTCGTCAGACTTAGCCGCGTGACTTGGGAATTCCCATTTTTTCTCTAGTCTCGATATTCATCTTCTTTGAGTCGGGCCTCGAAGAGCCCCAAGGGAGGGGACTCGGTCACAACTCCACGGCCTCAGGGTCTCGAGATATTCTTCTGAAGTGACTCGATAGCAAGAAATTAGGCCCTGTGATTTTGCCGCATACAAATAGTCTACGCATTTCCCAGAACAAAGCGATGGGAAATGATTCTAACACCTGACTCCTCGAGCTTATTGCGGCAACGTCATACCGATGACGCAAACTATGGCGCGAGTTTTTGCAATAACCGGTGCATCCCATAGACTTGTCTTTTCAACATCATTCTAAGCACCATCGATTCTTATTCTCCAAGGTAAAAGTATCGCCATCAATTCAGTTCTTTAGGAACGCAGTAATTGCATCCGCTGGTCAGTCTTTTGAGGGCCTCGATGACCGCGTCGTTACCTCCTATAAATGGGGCGTTTTGGCATTGTTTTTCTATCTAAATGTCTTCATCCACTCATTTGCCATTTTCTTCTTACCATTTTCCTTTATTGTTGATCATCATTTTTGGGGTTTATGGCCTCGAGGACAGTTGGCGGAGCTCCTATAGGCTGTGTTGTAGCCTCTTGCCTAAGATTCCTTTTGTCGAGCATGATTATGCCCTTCTGTCGCTGCTGTGGTTGTTGTTACGTCTAATGTCACTGTTCTTGTTTGCTCGAGACGATGACATACGAGGAATCGATTCTCCCTTTATTTAGAAAGTCATTCGGACTATGCACCGCTGCTCACTCTCCTACCCTGGCTTGGTGTGGCACCTCATCCCTCGGGTTCTTTCTTTCCCGAGGGATAAAATGGATCCACCGGTCATTGAGGCTGGGGCCCGCTGTGAGCACGTGATTTTTGCCCTACAAGAACTGCTCCCAAAAATTCAAAATAAAATGGTTTTGTGTTGTTTGTGATTTATTTGTATTTTGTCTGTGCATGTTTATTTCTACTTTAATTAAGAAAAATACAAAAATATGTGTTGCATGTACATTTAGGATTTAATTTTACAATTAGAAATTAATTAAACAATATTTGGATTTGCGAGAATGAAAATCACAAAAATATGTACTTTCCATTTTTTGGCGTTTAATGTCAAATTGTGTGGCTTTATTTTAATTGGTATTTAATTGTGTGTGATGATTGTTATCAGGAATTAATTGGTATTTTTAATTTGGTTTATAATTTAAGTTAGGATTTTAGTTTTGAAAAAAAATTAAAAAAGGGAAATAAAAGAAAAGAGGAAAAATGAAAAAAGAAGGAAAAGAAATCGACCAGGCCCAAAAAAACCCAGCCCAATTCGACACCGTTGTACCCGGTCCAGTCGATCTGGCAAAACGACCGCTCAAACGGCGTCGTTTCTGTCACGCTCAATCTGGACTATTGATCTCACTTGATCAAAGGTCCAAATCACCCCTCCCTTAACCCGTTCCTGACCCGTTCTCTATACCCGATTTAACTCGACCCCATCACTAAACCAAATGACACCGTATTTGGTAAGCTCCCTGATCCTAGCCGTTGATCTTAATTGATCTAACGGCCAGGACTAAATCTCCCACATAGTATATATTCCTAAGTCCTACCCAGCCCCCACAAACCAAACCCCACCCTCCCTCGTCTCTAACTGCTCAGAGGCGAGCTCGTCTCTCACCGCCTAACTCTGCCGCCCTCCGCCCGCCGAAAATCGCCCACGGCGGCGGACGGTGGCCAAACGACCCCAGCTTCACACCATAGAACCCCCTCACCCTCCTCTTTCCGAATCCCCACTCCATCGCCTTCGAATCATCCCCGAGTTCTTCGAATCTTAGATCGAAGAAATGACCCCTAACCCTAGTTCACCCAAACGCCTCCAGCTTCACACCACAGCTCCGCCCTAACCTCTTCTCTCCAAATCCACCCTCCCCTTCCTTCAAATCTAGTCCCAGTCACTCGGATATCGATTGAGCCAAGAACCCTAGCGCCGCCACAAGATCCCCTGGTGGTGGCGCCAAACCTAAGCCGTCCCAAACCTACACCCATTGGCCACTAGACCCCCCTCGTCCCAAATCCCATGTTAGTCTTGCTCAAATCAAGCTGGAACTGGACGAATCCTAAATCGACTGAACGAGCCCTAGAAGAACAAAACCTAGGAATCGATCGAAAAGAGAATTAAGGTTGTGACCGATCTTAGTCGTGTGTTCTCAGTCGAGAACACTCGATTAAGGTCCGTTTCGGCTTCAAACCCAAGTCGAAGTTTCGATTGGAACGAATTGGATTTTAGCCTGTAGTTTATGAGGTATTCCTTCTCTTTTCTCTTATTTTTCTTGTTGTTGATATTTTTTTATCTGATTAAGTTCCATTTTAGTTCATCACTTCTGTCAATTAATTCTCCTCCTCTTTCGGACCTTTTTCTTGGTCCAAATTTTCTGTTGTTGATTATATGATATAAATTGTTTAATCAATTGAATAAGTTTTGTCGATTAGTCCAGTAGGTTTGAGTGTTAGTTTAACACGATAGTAGTTTAATTTTGGTTTTGATTTCATAGTTCATTCCAGTATGTTTCCCCTCCTTCTTCGTTTATGGTCTAAATTTTGTGTTGAAATGAGCCTGTTGGTATATTTGAACTTAGAACTGAGCCTGTTGGTATATTCAGTTCATCACATTGAACTGAATTTATTGGTCATTTGTTATCCTGAATCTGTCAATCCCCTTAAAGCTCTTCTGGCTGTTTCTTCTTTTGTATTCCAGTTTAATTAAGCGTATGCTCGTCTAGTTGATTTCAGTTCATTTGTTTCTGAGCTAAATATGATTGGTTCCCCAATATAGTTAGTTCAATATGTGCTGCCCTGAACCCTTAGTCTTTATTTTTGATGCCATTTGATTTGATATGAGTTTCTATCTTGAATTACTGACTGATTTGATAAGTTGAATTGGTTATAGCTATTGTAGTTTGTTGGTTAATTAGGATTCAACTTAGTTAGTTGGTAGGTTTGAATAGGTTAGAGCTGAAAGGTCTAATACAGATTAAAAGGGATTGGGTAGGACAGTAATTTTAGGGACTTTAGGAGGGTATTTTGGGATTGAAAAAGTTTGAAAGTGGTTTAAATTGAATGGTCTGACAGTAGGGTACTACAGTACTATTAAACTAATGAATTGTTTAGTAATAGTGGGGAACAAGGCTTAATGGCATGGAAAATTGATTAAACAAGTTAAGTCACCCATAACCATTGGTTAAAACAAAAGAACAAGACATATTATGGTAGTGGGGGTTCATAGAGTGTGGGCAGAATGTTTTCTGATTAGTTTAAGTGTTTCAAGGTAGATAAGGGCTGTAGTTTTAGTATAAATAGGGGTCTGGACAGAGTTAAACGGGGTGGGGTTTTGAATTTAGACTCAAAGGTGACAGAAAAAGAATATCAGGAAATATAGAAAAAAAAGAAGCAATTAGTCCTCTTAGGTTCTGCATTTGATCCTTCTTTAATCAGTAAAAAAAAATAGCATTGCTAGCTTGAAGTAAAGTGCCTGATTTTCAATTGTTGGGGTGTAGTTTCCAGTTTCAAGTCTATTTACTGGAGTGTTTGAGGTTCACTGGTTGGTTTTCTTGTTGAGTTTGAGGTCCAATTAGTTGCCCGGAGTTATTTGTTGTTGCTGTTTGGTTTCACAACTGGTTATGAGCTGTGGTCAAGTGTTTTTCTGATTTGAAACTGGGTTTGGAGCTGTTTCTGAATTCCAATTTGTTGTCTACTGGTGTTATTTGTTGCTGTTGTTGTTTGTTGTGCTGTACTGCTGCTGACTTCCTCTTTATTCTTCTGTTCACTCCAATCTAGGTACACGACTCGAGAATCTATGGTTGTAGCTTCACATGATTGAAACATAAAATCAATGAAGATTGACCAAATGTCTTCTGTTGTTTTTTTTAAAATTGATTCGTTGTCTGTGATTTGAACTTGGACTTTAGTTCAATTGTGTGGAACAAAATTAGTTTTGTAATCATATGAACTAGATTCGAACAGGGCTGTTGTATAATTTGAACTGCAATTGGATTGTGTTAACTGTCATTTGGTACAGACTGTTAGGTAGTATGAGAACTTGGGTTCCTTATTAACTAGGGATTTGCATGTCTGATAGCTGTTATTTTGAAAGTTTTTATGTGATCCGTTTATTGTGCAGTAGATGTTAGTTGCATTTTGAGGACTGAAATAGGGATTGTTGTAGTTAAGGTAGTTGTACTGGGCTGCACCAATTGAGTGAACTATTTGAATTGGTCATAGGTAATCTGGTTTTTAATATGAATACAGGTTGATACACCTTCATCTAAAGCCAAAACTTGTAGTAGTTATATCAATCAGCCACTTAGTTAATTGTAACCTCATATGATTAATTACCTTAAGCATTAATTGATATATTAGCTTGAAGTAGTATTTTCAAATTAGTACAAGAATGTTAGTAAACATCAGAATGTGCGCGTCTATTGGATTTATCCATTAAACCTGATAAGTTTCACTTAGTTATTAAGGTGTTAATCTGATCAGCAACATCTAAATAATGCATCAGAACAATTGTTAACTGGTCATTTGCTCAATTTGAACTAACATGTTTGGCTTAATCACGTGGGCTTAACCATTCCTTTTCCGCAAGAGGTGTAATCTCCAGATTGATAAACGTGCAGCACAGGTCCCGTTTTATGACTGTATGCGCTTGGACTTGGGCTGAGATATACGGATGGCCAGTTTCGAAGCCCGATGTTTGGCTTTGGTACATCATCACCAATTAGTCTTCTCCAACCCCGAAACAAATCGATTAGGACATGTACTTGTTTATTTATTAGAGATCAGCAAAAATAGAAATCATAGTTACCTTAGGATTTTCCCTTTAAAATAAATAATAGATGAGATGATCCTCGCCAAATAAACACATAAATTGCGGGGCCCTCAATAAATGGTTAAAAATGAAAAATTTAGAGTTCAGGACGGGCCGTTTAGTGAATTTCACGGCCCTCACCAAAGATAATAATGCGCTAGTCATTCTAGATGCTTTTAATAATTTACTTTCTTAAACTCGGGTGCACATTTATGTGACCCAAATCCAAATCTCAACAGAGTTGAAATGTGTCAATAACCACGGGTGTATTGATGTGACGTGGTTCGAGATGTATTTTCACGACGTTGCAATTCTCGTTAAAAAATAATAATAATAAAAGCGGTAAAAAGTTAAAATTTGCACATAGGTTCAACATGTATTAAAATCAGATAAATAAGACGAATATGACAGTTGAGCGACTGTGCTAGAACCACGGAACTCGGGAATGCTTAACACCTTCTCCCGGGTTAACAAAATTCCTTACTCGGATTTCTGGTTTGCGGACTATAATACAGAGTCAATCTTTTCCTCGATTTGGGATTCAACCGGTGACTTGGGACACCATAAATCTCCCAAGTGGCGACTCTGAATCTTTAAATAAAATCCCGTTTCGATTGTCCTTTAATTGGAAAAACTCCCTTACGCCCCTGCGGGCGCAGGTAAAAAAGGAGGTGTGACAGCTCTGGCGACTCTGCTGGGGACTGGACCCAAAATCTCCGGTTCAGGGTTCAGAATTCGAGCTTTATATAATTGTTATAATTGGCATGTTTTATCCGATTTTTTTACATGTTTGGGCCTAATGTGCTAAGTGATGCTTTTACCGCTTTGATATTATTTGAACTGCATATAAACTGCTACGAAGTCTTCTGAACTTATGGTGTACACGTGCGCGTGGCCCACCTTTCTGTTAGAAGTCATACCAAATAAGACGAAGTTGGGACAAGTAACTAGGCCGGGCAGACTTTCGTGCTCCCGGTACGTTGCCCCCATTTCGGCTCAAGCTGTCCACTTGGGTAAGCCAGGGCTAGAACAATATGCCTCAGGTTTTTTTTCACTTAGAATAACTCAGCTTCATGCCGGATCCCTAGTAGGAACGTTTGTTTGCATCACGTGCATTTGACTTTGGAGGCTCAACACAGGGGTTGGGTCTGTCTAGGACAGGTGTACCAAAAATGAAAAAGACCATCCAGATGCATCTTACTTGCTACTTGTGCATTTATTTGCCTCGGACTTGCATGCTGACCGATTTTTGAATATTTTGAGGAAAGAGAAATAACAATACGAGGGTTAAAGAGAGTTAGTCGCCTGTTTTGAAAAAAAAAAAAAAACAATGTCCAAATAATGTCGAAACTCTGCCGAATTTTTGAGAAAATGAAAAAGAAAAGAAAAGAAAAAAGGAAAAAAAAATAAACAAAAATATAGTTCTATTTGCCAATGAAAAGAGTCTGGTTTTCAAAAGAAGTTTGTTTTATCGGCCCAAACTATGCCAGTTTGATTCTCACAGGGTGTGAGATACGTAGGCAACCCCCATCAGGTCCAACTTCGCTTTTTGAGAAATTAGCCAAATTTTATTTAAAAATAATTAGGGTGATGCCATTCTTGCTAGAAATAGCCGAATGTCCCTAAAAGGGCGCCGGAAGGCTATTTTTGCAAGAACAGCCGCTGGTGGTCATTTTTAGGCTTTCACCGGTTAGCCGAAATAGCCTTAAAATCTTCGACCCCGAGATGCTGAAAGGCCGTACTGGCAAAAAGGTTTTATTTTAAATAAGAAAAAAAAAAAGAGAAAGGTGTGCATGTTATCTATGAGTCAATTGAATCGTGATTTTTGCTTAACCACCCTAATAAATGTGCAGAATGAGCACAAGTCAAAATTTGCACGTAACAATTGTGAACAAGATCCCTTTGGAGTTGCACATGTGGTGGGATGACTTGGGCTAATCAGGGCGCGACACAGTCAATCTATTCCTGGGAGGCCTCACTGAGTTGTTGAAGATTAATCCTAGGGGGGATATCATAAAGGCCTTGGTCGCATTCTGGGACCCGGCTCACAACGTATTTCTCTTCTCGGATTTTGAACTTACCCCAACATTGGAAGAAATAGCCGGATATATCGGGGGTCCCAAGGTTCCTCTGAGACACTAGTACCTGATTGCTCCAAGGGCCGTAGCCGTACACAGGTTCCTAGACTTTTTGAAAATAAGCAGGGGGTCCACAATCCAGACTTGGCAGCAGTTTTTTATACTTTGCGGTTTATATACAATAGATATGGCCACATAGAGGGGTTCAACAAGACGGAAAACAAAATCTGTAGCAAAGGAAATCGCCTTAAGTGGGAAGAACATAGGTGTTTTGCATTCATGGTAGCCTTTTTGGGACTCCTGGTGTTTCCTAGAAAAGACGTGAACATTGACACACGAGTATCTGGAGTTGTCAGCACTTTACTTACTCAGGCCAACAGTACCCTCGCACCCATGATAGTAGCTGAAATCTTCCGCGCTCTCACAGCCTGCAAAGCCGGGGGAGACTTTTTTTTAGGGGTGCAACGCGTTACTGCAAATGTGGATGATCGAACACCTATGTCATCATCCTCAATTTATGAGTTATGGGTCGACGGATAAAACGTGCATAGAGGAATTTCCTACGAGGGTTGACGGAATCAGCTTACCAGAACGGGGTCACAGAGTGGACAGCGCGCCTCCGTTCTGTCATTGCGAGCCGAATAGAGTGGACATTTGGATGGCTTCTTGTGGATGAAATTGTATATATACCAGCCACTGGACCCCATTTCCTTTTGATGAGGCTCAGGAGTATCCAGCCCTATGCCCCTTATCTAGTTTTGAGGCAGTTAGGGAGATGCCAAATAGTTCCAAAAGATGAAGATCTTAGCGGCCAAGTAGTTGAGATCGGGCCCAACGGACAATTTTATGAAGCAGCAGTCCGGCAAATTTGGAGCGAATGTCAATACTTAACAGCCAATACATGTGTACATGATCGATCCAAAGGTGAAGTTTCGCCGGAATACCGTGCTTGGTTTAGGAGAGAAATCGAGTTTTGGAGACCGGCCAAAAGACCCCATCTCCAGGAGTTCGTCCAGGCATCGCAAGAACTGTGGGATTGGTTGGCTAAAGAAGAGAGTTACAAGGCAGAAATAGGCAAGCTGAGGCAACAAATTAGAGACCTGGAATTTGAAAATAGTCTGCAAGTTGACGCCGATCAAGGAGAAAAGAACAAATTGGCTAATGAAAATGAGGCGCCGAAAGCACAAATACGACAAATAAGGATAAATGCTTACAACCAACAAAGGAGTCGATCGGATGAGCAGTTAATAAAAGGGTTGAAAAAGGAAATCAGTAAGTGCCGGAATGATTTGAAGAAATCTGAGGGTACCATAGCACAACTCCAGGCACAATGGGCAAAAAGAACAAAAGAGCACACACAGTACTTACAGCAGGCGAGGAAAGATTATGAAAAGATCAATGGCGGTCTAAAAACGAAGATGACCACCCTAGAGAGCAAGGTGGCTAAACAAGCCAAGGCTTTTGAAACCGAAAGTAAATGCTGCTATAATCTAATGGCCTTGATGGAAGATGAAATACAACGGTTACAGAAACAACATCTGCATGATTCCCGGGTTTTGAAGGCTAGAGGGGATCAGATAGAACGCCTAATCCTAGAAAAAGACCGAACTAGGGACAAGATTTTGACTATTGCTCATGCTATTACCAGGAAATGTCGGGTGTGTGAAAACATGACCTGCACTACTTTCTTCTCGGCGATAATGATATTTGTAAAGCAAATCATGTATGAATTGGAACAGTTGGAAAGGGGCCTTACACCCAAGCCCGCGGCGAGGCCGAATGACGCCCCGCAGGCACCCAAATTTGAAACTTTAATGTGTTCATTGTTCGAATTTGCATTTTCTTGTTCCTTAGAGTCTGTTGTTTGTTAGAGTCTGTTTTTTTTCGCATCAGAGTCTGTCAGAAGTTATTGAGTTCGTACTTGGTTTGGTTTCGAGTATGTTATTTTCCTTTCCAAAAGCGTCTGGTTTGTAATAGAATGTTTATTAATGAAAAATCGAAAGTGTCCAAAAATTGTCTCTTTGCTTTTCGCACTTACAAGACAGAACTATGCATGGTCTGATTCATGCAGGGATATGATATGTAGGCAATCTCTATAGGATTCGACCACCACTAAAAAGAAAAAGGGAAAATGAAAAAAATAAAATAAAGAAGGAAGCTTAAAAGAAGAGGCACAATTATGAGAGCCCAGAATGACGCACGCAACCGAAGCAAATGTATGATAGAAAATGGTTAATTGCCTAGATGCATTGCATCCCAACGTGTAATTGCATATGTGTTAAACTCTAAAAAACTAACAAGTTTGTTAATCTAGAGAATTCAAGCAGTTAGTTTATTTAGAGGATACTGACACATTATCATTACCAAACCAGATCAAAGGGACCAATACCAGAAATCAGGTCTATTCCAGATGTCGACACTAGTGTTGAGGTAGAGGAGTTTGATGTCTATAAAATGAAAGAGGAGATGCTCAAGCTTAAGCAACAGATGGCCGAAATGTACCAAGCCTGGTCCAAAGGGCAATCACCGCCAACTTACCCTGCTAACCCTGCTTATACCCCACCATTAGCTCAGTCTCAGGATCATCCCGCCACCGATCCAGGTTTTTCCATTTATCAACACTACCATGGCACTACTTCTCATACGCCACAAGCTCTACCACCAAAATCAATTCCATACCCTCCTCCACCAACCACCCCTGTCTTTGTGGAATCTCCACCAACTGCACTCTATAAATCCCTGAGTGAACCTGTGATCCAAGCGCAGGACAACTAATATTGTCCCCCGGAGATTACCTTTAAAGCGCCTGAAGCCTATCCACATGATCCACACACTGACGTACCGGGGAAAGCAGAAAAACCGGCCAAAAATCCTGAACAGGAAGAGATGTTCAGAGAAATGAAAAGCATAGAACAATCCTTCAGGGATATGAGAGGGTTAGGAGGTCAGGTGAGTGTAGCTTACAAAGACATGTATTTGTTCCCAAATGTACAACTACCGGCAGGGTTCAAAATGCCCAAATTCGACTTGTACAACAGACACTGCGATCCGGTGGCTCATCTGAGAGGTTTTTGTAGAAAAATGAGGGAAGAAGGCGGAAGAGATGAATTACTGATGGCGTATTTCAGCCAAAGTTTGAGTGGATCGGCGTTAGAATGGTATACCAGACAAGATCATAGCATGTGGTACACATGGGACGATTTGGCCCAAGCATTCGCTTGTCACTTTCAATATAATCTTGAGATCATTCCGGACCGACTATCCTTGACCAAACTGGAAAAGAAGCACAGTGAAAGCTTTAGAGAATATGGTTTTCGGTGGAGGGAACAAGCAACAAGGGTAGATCCCCCAATGAAAGAGAGCGAGATGGTTGATTACTTTTTGTAGGCTTTGGAGCCAACCTACTTTGGTCATCTTGTGTCCGCAATTGGAAAATATTTTAATGATGTAAAAATGGGAGGCATGGTCGAGGAGGGGCTTAAGTCCAATAAGATCATGAGTTATTCAGCGATCAAGGCAACCACCCAGGCCATTCAAAGCAGCACTAGGGGGTGTGCTTGGGAAAAAGAAGAAAGAAGATGTCACGACTGTTGAGTCCGGAGCCTGGTTCGGATCTAGAGGCCTGTCACCCTACTATAGCCAACCACGACCCTACCACCAAAATTACCCCCATAGTCCATATAGCCCTCCACAACATTACTACCCACCGCCAGATCCCCATTTTTCCATCCATCATGCACAATCCTATACCCAAACCCCGGCACACGCACAATGGCGTACGTTGGCTCCACAAAATCCATACCCAGCTCCACAAAACACATATCCACCCCCAAGGGCCTACAGAAATTCCCCCGGGATAGGTTTTCGACCAAACCAAGCCCTCAAGAATGAGAGGTCACAGAAGCAAAAGACTTTCACTCCACTAGGGGAATCATATACCAGTCTTTTCCACAGGTTGAAGTAGTTACGCAAGTTGAATCCAATTGAGCCTAAAATGCCGAATCCTCCCCTAGAAATCTTGACCACTCGGTCAGTTGTGAGTACTGTTCAGGGATCCCTGGGCATGATACAGGGAGGTGTTGGAAACTAAAAATAGATGTGCAAGAACTTATTGATACTCATCGGATCGAGGTTCAAGCCCCAGAAGCACCAAATATCAATTAGAATCCACAGCCATCTCACCATAAGACACACATGATTGAGTTGATACACAAAGAGGGGGAGACCAGGAAACCCTCACAGACGGTAATGATGACTCGTTCCAGTGAAACCAGCTCAAAGGAAAAAGTAACCAGTGGGAAATCAGTGGTCTAGTTGAGATGGGAAGATGATAAGCCGGCGGTGGTAGCCGAGAGAGGGTCGTCAAGCATTGTTGCAGTGAAACCGGAGAAAGTTAAAATGGTAGTGCTAGGGGTCACAAGTAAACCCGTTGTGGTCGTGAAGGTTACTCGCACAGAGCCTGTTATTATAAAACCAGTAACTCAGTTTCCAGTAATCAACAGCAAGGTTGTTCCTTGGAATTATGAACGGGTGACGTTGATGTACAAGGGGAAAGAAGTCAAAGAAGAAGTTTGTGAAGCACAAGGTTTGTCTCGCTCAGAAAGGTGTTTTACTACCGAGAAGTTAAGATGAGCTAAAGATAATCCAACGCCGGTAAAGAAAGCGGTAATTAAAGAAGAGGTAGAGGAATTTTTGAGGAAAATGAAAGTGCATGACTATTCTGTTGTAGAGCAGTTGAGGAAAATTCCCGCTCAGATCTCATTGCTCACGTTGCTAATCCATTCAGATGAGCACCGCCAATCCTTGATGAAAATCTTGAATGAGGCTCATGTTCTGACAAGATCTCGGTAAACCATCTGGAAAAGATAGCCAACAAGATTTTTGAAGTAAACAGAGTCACTTTTTCCTATGATGAATTGCCGGTAGAGGGTACTAAGCATAACAAAGCCTTTTACCTGACAGTGAAATGTGAGGATGCCGTGGTTACACGGGTATTGATTGACAATGGTTCAAGTGAAAACATCTGTCCTTTCTCCACTCTAAGCAAGCTGAAAGTAGAAGATGAGAGGATCCATAAGAACAGTATCTGTGTGCGGGGATTTGATGGCAGAGGCAAAGACTCAGTCGGGGACATAATGTTGGAGCTGACCATAGGTCCAGTAGAATTCACAATGGAATTCCAAGTGCTGGATATCGCTGTTTCCTACAATTTGCTGTTAGGGCGACCGTGGATTCACGCTGCTAAAGCAGTGCCATCAACACTCCATCAGATGGTCAAGTTTGAATGAGACAGATAGGAAATAGTTGTGCACGCCGAAGATAATTTGTGCGCTCACAGCAACACCATTGTGTCGTTCATTGAAATGGAAGATGACAAGGGACCATGGGTCTACCAAGTTTCTGATGCAATGCCAGTCGAGAAAGTTCCAGAAGGGAAGTGTAGCCCAAGTCCGAAGATAAACGCCGCATCAGTCATGGTAGCATATGAAATGCTGAAGAATGGTTTTGTACCAGGAAAGGGTTTAGGGTCAGATGTGCAAAGCATCATACAACCCGTGTATCTTCCTGAAAACTTGGGAACATTTGGTCTGGGATTCAAGCCCACAGCCGCAGACATAAAAAGAGCCAGGAAATTGAAACAGAGGGCATGGGTCCTTCCAAAGCCGGTTCGAAGTCTTTCTAGATCATTTGTCAAGTCCGGTAGAAGGAGTCGCCCAATGACAACAATTCCCAGTTCTGCGATTAATCCTGACAAGGAGTTGATTGGAAGATTTGAGCAGTTGTTCGATAGTGTGAACATGGTGGAAATTGGAGAGGGTTCTAGCAACGCGGAAGTGCAATTTGTCGGGACAAAAACAAAGCTTAATAATTGGAAGGCTACTCCTCTCCCTACTCGGAAGGAGTCTTGGTAGTTCGCTTTGATTTTCCTTTAAGTTTGTACGGATTATTCCAGGGTTGTAATCCAGATTTAATTTTTTTCAGTTTGTTTGAGTGTGCAAACCTTGTTATATTTTGTCAATCAATGAAATACAATTTCCCTTGCTTCATCATTCCTGATGGTTTTTCTTTTGTTTTGTTTTCTTTTTTCTTATATACAGTTCTTTTTTCGCTGGTTCTAATGACATGGCATGCATAAGGAATTCTCAGCCCAGTCTTAAAAATCAATCTTATTTTGAAATGTTAGTTCAAGAAGTAGATTGTGGTTACGAATCAGAATGTGATGATTAAGCCTTCGAAGAGATTAGTAAGGAGTTAATTCACTTCGAAGAAAAACCCAAACCCAATTTGAATGACACAGAAGCCGTCAATTTAGAGGACACAGACAATGTCCGAGAGACTAAGATAAGTGTCCACCTCGAGCCAGAAATCTGGGAGGAATTAGTCAAAGCACTCATTGAGTTCAAAGATGTTTTTGCATGGTCATATGACGACATGCCGGGTTTAAGCACCGATTTAGTGGTCCACAAATTGCCCACTGATCCAGTGTTCCCTCCCGTCAAGCAAAAGTTGAGGAAATTCAAAACTGATATGAGTGTGAAGATTAAAGAAGAAGTTACCAAACAGTTGGATGCAAAGGTTATCCGGGTCACCCGATATCCTGTTTGGTTGGCTAATGTCGTGCCTATGCCGAAGAAGGATGGCAAGATCAGAGTATGCGTCGATTACCGCAATCTCAACAAAGCAAGTCCAAAGGATAACTTCCCACTACCCAATATCCACATTCTGATTGACAATTGTACCAAGCGCGAGATTGGATCTTTTGTGGATTTCTATGTCGGGTATCATCAGATTTTAATGGACGAAGAAGATACGGAAAAGACAGCCTTCATCACGCCATGGAGAACTTATTGCTATCAGGTAATGCCATTTGGGTTGAGGAATGTTGGGGCAACTTATATGAGAGCAATGACTACTATGTTTCATGATATGATACACAAGGAGATTGAAGTGTATGTAGATGATGTGATCATAAAATTAAAGCATCAGGCCGACCACATCGAGGATTTAAGGAAATTCTTACAGAGGCTTCGCAGGTACCACCTCAAGCTTAACCCCGCCAAGTGTGCATTTGGTGTTCCATCCGGAAAGCTGTTAGGATTCATAGTCAGTCGGCGAGGCATCGAGTTGGACCCATCAAAGATCAAATCCATACAAGAATTTCCCCCTCCGAGGAACAAGACTGAAGTGATGAATCTATTATGAAGGCTGAACTACATCGGTAGGTTTATTGCTCAACTCACGACAACTTGTGAGCCTATTTTCAAGTTGTTAAGGAAGGACGCTGCGATCAAGTGGACTGATGAGTGTCAAGAAGTGTTTGATAAGTTAAAGGGTTACTTGACAAACCCACCTGTGCTGGTTCCCCCAGAACCAGGGAGACCTTTGATTCTTTACTTGAAAGTCTTGGAAAATTCATTTGGTTGTGTACTGGGGAAGCATGACATCACTGGAAGGAAGGAACAAGCCATCTATTATCTTAGTAAGAAGTTCACATCTTATGGGGTTAAGTACACTCACCTGGAAAGGACATGTTGCGCCCTAACTTGGGTGGCACATAAATTGAAACATTATTTGTCGTCCTACACTACTTACCTCATTTCACACTTGGATCCATTAAAGTATATATTTCAAAAGCCTATGCCGACAGGAAGACTTGCGAAGTGGCAGATTCTGCTCACAGAGCTTGACATAATCTATGTGACTCGAACTGCGATAAAGCCCAAGCATTGGCTGATCATTTGGTCGAGAACCCGGTCGATGAAGAGTATGAGCCACTGAGGACTTATTTTCCTGATGAAGAGGTGATGCATATTGATGAACTAGCACGGGCCGAAAAACCAAGCTGGAGACTTTTCTTTGATGGGGCTGCTAACATGAAAGGAGTCGGAATATGAGCTGTGCTTATTTCTGAAACAGAGCATCACTATCCTGTTACAACTCAGCTTCGTTTTTATTGTACCAATAATATGGCTGAGTACAAAGCATGCATTTTGTGTTTAAGGTTAGCTGCAGACATAGATGTCCAGAAAGTCTTGGTCTTGGGAGACTCGGACCTTCTGCTACATCAAATTCAAGGAGAATGGGAAATGCGAGATCTGAAGCTCATACCATACCAACAATGCTTGCATGATCTTTGTCAATGGTTTAGATCAGTGGAGTTCAGGCATATTCCAAGTGTCCATAATGAGGTCGTCGATGCTTTGGCTACCCTAGCGTCAATGCTGCACCATCCGGACAAAGCCTATGTCGAACCTTTGCACATTCAAGTACGAGATCAGCATGCTTACTGCAACATGATTAAAGAAGAATGGGATGGCGAACCATGGTTCCATGATATCACGGAATACATCAGAATGGGGATATACCTAGGGCAAGCCACGGGGGATCAAAAGAGAACAATTCGACGGTTGGCAAGTGGATTTTTCTTGAGTGGAGTAGTTTTGTATAAAAGAACACCTGACCTGGGATTGTTAAGGTGCATAGATGCTACACAAGCTACGTCTGTCATGTCCGAAGTACATTCAGGAGTCTGCGGACCACATATGAGCGGATATGTGTTGGCAAAGAAAATTCTCCGAGCAGGTTATTATTGGCTCACCATGGAGCGAGATTGTATTAGTTTTGTGTGCAAATGTCATCAGTGCCAGATACACAGAGATTTGATTCATTCTCCGCCATCAGAATTGCACACAATGTCATCTCCATGACCCTTCGTCGCTTGGGGCATGGATATCATTGGACCAATTGAGCCAGCAGCATCCAACGGGCATAGGTTCATTCTGGTAGCCATTGATTATTTCACCAAATGGGTTGAGGCCAAAACTTTCAAGTCTGTGACCAAGAAAGCAGTGGTCGATTTTTTTCACTCAAATATCATCTGTCGATTTGGAATCCCGAAGGTGATCATCACAGATAACAGTGCTAATCTTAACAGTAAATTGATGGAAGAGGTATGCCAATAGTTTAAGATTACACACCGCAATTCTACCACATATCGTCCCAAGGCAAATGGAACCGTTGAGGCAGCCAACAAAAACATAAAGAAGATACTTCAAAAAATGGTAGAAGGTTCTAGGCAATAGCATGAAAAATTACCATTTGCATTGCTGGGTTATCACACTACTGTCCGTACTTCAGTAGGGGCAACTCCTTATTTGTTGGTATATGGAACTAAAGTAGTAATACAGGCGGAAGTTGAAATTCCGTCCCTTCGGATTGTCGCTGAGGCTGAGATTGATAATGATGAGTGGGTCAAAACCCGTTTGGAGCAGTTGAACTTGATTGATGAAAAGAGATTGGCAGTTGTGTGCCATTGCCAGTTATATCAAAAGAGAATGGCAAGAGCATACAACAAAAAGGTGCGTCCCTGGGAGTTTGAAATGGGCCAACAAGTGCTGAAACGCATCCTTCCACATCACGTTGAAGAAAAAGGCAAGTTCGCCCCGAATTGGCAAGGGTCATTCATTGTAACCAGAGTATTGTCCAATGGTGCTTTATGTTTAACAGATATCGAAGGAAAATGAATCGACATGGCTATCAATTCTGACGCAGTTAAGAGATATTATGTATGATTTCTTTTAATTGTAATTGTTGTTTGTTTTCATTTGGCATGATATCCGAAAATGAAATGACGGAGGCAATTTGTTCTTCCATCCAAACACTTCAACCTTTGCTTCCCCTTTTGAGCCTTATTTATTCTTTCATACCCCTCTTTTGGAATCAGTAACGAAAATGAAAAAAGCGAGAAAAGAAAAATAATGATAATAAAGACAAAAGAAAAGTCACAAGAAAAACAAAGGAAATGGGAACTACGTTTGACCTGATTCCTCAAAAAGGATACGTAGGCGCCTCAAGGATCGGTCATGATGTAATAAGAATCAAAAATCCCCAAGCAAGAAAAACTGGGGCAGAAGTTGTGTTTATAATTTTGGGAAAGAAATTTGATTCCAAGAGTTGTAATGTTTTACCCATCAAAATTATTTTAAATTTTTTCTTTAGCCATACACCAGAAACCCATATTGATGTCCGAAAGACCTCCCGATCAGTATCCGAGAAGTGCCAAGTCGGACAAATGGAAGTCTGGAGTAACACTCTGGTCCCCAGAAGAAAAGAAATGAAATGAGAGAATCCCCAGTAGAAAATAAATGAAATGAGAGAATCCCTAGCAGAAAAGAAATGAAATGAGAGAATCTTATCAGTAACACCCCAATCCCCAGCTGAAAAGAAATAAAATGAGAGAGTCTTATTGGTGAAAACCTTCACAGGCACCATAAGGCGACGAAAATTGAGAGAAATAAAATGAGAGAGTCTTATTGGTGAAAACCTTCACAGGCACCATAAGGCGACGGAAATTGAGAGAAATAAAGTGAGAGAGTCTTATTGGTGAAAACCTTCACAAGCACCATAAGGCGACGAAAGTTGAGAGAAACGAGAGAGTCTTATTAGTGAAAACCTCTCGAAGGGCACTATAAGGCGACAAGGAATTAAAAGGGGGCAAATGAGATAAGCTTGATAGGAAGGATCGTCGAGACATCAAGCAAAATAAATAGTAGTTTGTTTTTAAGAAGGATTTTTCAAAGCTAACTACCAGTTGCCAACATGGTGCAAGATAAATGAGGATAAGACATGTAAGGATAATGTGATGTGACGAGAAAGACGTCGATGTAAGACCAAATGATGAATTGGTCTAAGTTTTCGGGATAGTATGGAGCAAAGGTGGAAAACAATGGTCGAGAAGTTGGGGAATACAGAATCATCAAGAAGGTCGAAAGTTATCAGCCAAGTTTCAAGATGGTCGAACAACGCAGAGCATGGAAAAGAGCAAAAGGGAAAACCGTCCCCAACAAGAGCATCCCTACGTTTTAAACTAACAAATTCTCTTTGATTTTAAGCAGGGACAGGAAATGTTATTGATGACAGAAAGACATGCCGCAAGAAAGATTGTCAAACTGGGGTAGAAAATTTTGCTTTCATTTTTGAAAATTTTCTGAAAGTCAGGTACCCTGGGAAAGAAGGAAGATAACACAAGTTTGGAGAAAAGTGGTATATCCAGCAGTTTACGGAAGAAGGCAAAACAAGTTTTAAAGAAAGAAATTTTGGGAGGAAGATAACACAAGTCTTAAGGGAAGTAGTTCCAGGGGAAGGAAAACACCAGCTTTAAGGGAAGTAGTCTTCGAAGGAGGAAAATAACACATTTTGAATGAAACACCAATGTTATCCCCAACAGTTTTTAGAGGAATGAAACACCAGTTTTGAGGGAAGCAATTCTGAAAGAAGTTAATTCAAGTTAGATGGAAAATGGTTCAGGAGGCAGGAAGGAACAACGACAATAGAACGTATTTTTAAGTCGTTTTTGAAGTCAGGAGCCCGCCTGGAGAATGGGGGTGCTATATTTTAGGTTGTGTTGGAAGTCAGGAGCCCGCCTGGATAATGGAGGTATTATCTTTCTAAGTCGTAGTATAATTCAGGAGCCCGCCTGGAGAACGGAGGTATTACATTTTAAGAAGTTTTTAAAGTCAGGAGCACGCCTGGAGAATGGAGGTGTTCTATTTTTATGTCGTCGTTGAAGTCAGGAGCCCGCCTGGAAAATGGAGGTGTTATATTTTTAAGTCGTGTTGGAAGTCAGGAGCCCGCCTGGAGAATGGAGGTGTTATATTTTTAAGTCGTGTTGGAAGTCAGGAGCCCACCTGGAGAATGGAGGTGTTATATTTTTAAGTTGTGTTGGAAGTTAGGAGTCCGCCTGGTGAATGAAGGTGTTATATTTTTAAGTTGTGTTGGAAGTCAGGAGCCCGCCTGGAGAATGGAGGTATTATATTTTTAAGTCATAATTGAAGTCAGGATCCCTCCTGGAGAATGGAGGTGTTATATTTTAAGAATTTGTTGAAGTCAGGAGCCTGCCTAGAGAATGGAGGTATTATATTTTAAGAAGTTGTTGAAGTCAGGAGCCCGCTTGGAGAATGGAGGTGTTATATTTTATTGAAGTCAGGAGCCCGCCTGGAGAATGGAGGTATTATCTTGTTAAGTCATAGCAGAAGTCAGGAGCCCGCCCGGAGAGCGGAGGGTTGCAACAAAGATCCCCAGCATAAATTAAAGTTCAGAAGTCAGAAAGAAGGTAACACTAGTCAGAAGAAGGCAGTTCAAGCTTCGAAGGAAAAATAATTCGAAGCTCGCAAGAAGGAAATAAGCAGTTCAAATTCGACAATCAAGAGAAGACTACGAGTCAAGACAGAAAGAAAGAAATGTCAGAGGAAACACCAGTCAGCAAGACATCAAAGCAACAAGAGACATAAGAGCACGACTGAAGATATAGATAAGATTTTGTAATTCCTAAGTTTAGTCTAGCTTCTTGTTTTATGTTAGCATGGTGTAATAAGGAGGTTAGTAAGCAGATAGCAGCAACAGCAATAGCAGTGACAACAAAACCACTGCTTCATGGTAGTCCCAACTATCAACACTTCCTGAACTACATTGACCTGATTCCCTTTTAGCCAGGTATATGTAGGAAACCTTTGAAGCAGAGGTTTGGCCAAATCTTTCAAAAAAATACTTCACACGGAGTAGACGAACGGGCAAAAGTTGCTCGTATCCGCTCACTTTATCTTTGCATGGAAACTCTTCGTGTTCCGGACAAAGAGGGGCAGCTATGAGCACGTGATTTTTGCCCTATGAGAACTACTCCCAAAAATTCAAAATAAAATGGTTTTGTGTTGTTTGTGATTTGTTTGTATTTTGTCTGTGCATGTTTATTTCTACTTTAATTAAGAAAAATACAAAAATATGTGTTGCATGTGCATTTATGATTTAATTTTACAATTAGGAATTAATTAAACAATATTTGGATTTGCGAGAATGAAAATCACAAAAATATGTACTTTGCATTTTTTGGCGTTTAATGTCAAATTGTGTGGTTTTATTTTAATTGGTATTTAATTGTGTGTATAATTTAAGTTAGGATTTTAGTTTTGAAAAATAAATTAAAAAAGGGAAATAAAATAAAAGAGGAAAAATGAAAAAAGAAGGAAAAGAAATCGACCAGGCCCAAAAAAAACAAGCCCAATTTGACACCCCTATACTCGGTCCAGTCGATCTGGCATAACGACCGCTCAAACGACGTCGTTTCTGTCACGCTCAATCTGGACCGTTGATCTCACTTGATCAAAGGTCCAGATCACCCCTCCCTTAACCTGTTCTGTATACCCGGTTTAACTCGACCCCATCACTAAACCAAACGACATCGTATTTGGTAAGCTCCCTAATCCTAGCCGTTGATCTTAATTGATCTAACGGCCAGGACTAAATCTCCCACATAGTATATATTCCTAAACCCTACCCAGCCGCCCCCCCAAAACCAAACCCCAAACTCCTTCGTCTCTAACAGCTCAGAGGCTAGCTCGTCTCTCACCCCCTAACACCACCACTCTCTGCCCGCCGGAATCACCTACGACGGCGGACGGTGGCCAAACGAATCCCCACTCCATTGCCTTCGAATCATCCCCGAGTTCTTTGAATCTTAGATCGAAGAACTGACCCCTAATCCTAGTTCACCCAAACGCCTCCAGCTTCACACCACAGCTCCGCCCTGACCTCTTCTATCCGAATCCACCCTCCCCTTCCTTTGAATCTAGTCCCAGTCACTCGGATATCGATTTTGATCCAAGAACCCTAGCTCCGCCACAAGATCCCCTAGTGGCGGCACCAAACCTAAGCCGTCCCAAACCTACACCCATTGGCCACTAGACCCCCCTCGTGCCAAATCCCATGTTAGTCTTGCTCAAATCAAGCCGGAACTAGATGAATCCTAAATCGACTGAATGAGCCCTAGAATAACAAAACCTAGGAATCGATCCAAAAGAGAATTGAGGTCGTGGCCGATCTTAGTCATGTGTTCTCAGTCGAGAACACTCGATTAAGGTCCGTTTCGGCTTCAAACATCAAGTCGAAGTTTAGATTGGAACGGATTGGATTTTAGCCTGTAGTTTCTGAGGTATTCCTTCTCTTTTCTCTTATTTTTCTTGTTGTTGATATTTTTTTATCTGATTAAGTTCCATTTTAGTTCATCACTTCTGTCAATTAATTCTCCTCCTCTTTCGGACCTTTTTCTTGGTCCAAATTTTCTGTTGTTGATTATATGTTATAAATTGTTTGATCAATTAAATAAGTTTCATCGATTAGTCCGGTAGGTTTGAGTGTTAGTTTAGCACGATAGTAGTTTAATTTTGGTTTTGATTTGATGATTCATTCCAGTCTGTTTCCCCTCCTGCTTTGTTTATGTTCTAAATTTTGTGTTGAAATGAGCCTGTTGGTATATTTGAACTTAGAACTGAGCCTGTTGGTATATTCAGTTCATCACATTAAACTGAATTTATTGGTCATTTATTTTCCTGAATCTGTCAATCCCCTTAAAGCTCTTCTGGCTGTTTCTTCTTTTGTATTCCAGTTTAATTAAGCGTATGCTCGTCTAGTTGATTTCAGTTCATTTGTTTCTGAGCTAAATATGATTGGTTCCCCAATATAGTTAGCTCAATATGTGCTGCCTTCAACCCTTAGTCTTTATTTTTATGCTATTTGATTTGATATGAGTTTCTATCTTGAATTACTGACTGATTTGATAAGTTGAATTGGTTATAGCTATTGTAGTTTGTTGGTTAATTAGGATTCATCTTAGTTAGTTGGTAGGTTTGAATAGGTTAAAGCTGAAAGGTTTAATACAGATTAAAAGGGATTGGGTAGGACAATAATTTTAGGGACTTTAGGAGGGTATTTTGGGATTGAAAAGGTTTGAAAGTGGTTTAAGTTGAATGGTCTGACAGTAGGGTACTAAAGTACCATTAAACTAATGAACTGTTTAGTAATAGTGGGGAACAAGGCTTAATGGCATGGGAAATTGATTAAACAAGTTAATTCACCCATAAACTTTGATTTAAACAAAAGAACAAGACATATTATGGTAGTGGGGGTTCAGAGAGTGTGGGCAGAATGTTTTCTGATTAGTTTAAGTGTTTCAAGGCAGATAAGGGCTGTAGTTTTGGTATAAATAGGGGTCTGGACAGAGTTAAACGGGGTGGGCTTTTGAAATTAGACTCAAAGGTGACACAAAAAGAATATCAGGAAATATAGAAAAAAAAAGCAATTAGTCCTCTTAGGTTCTGCATTTGATCCTTCTTTAATCAGTAAAAAAAAATAACATTGCAAGCTTGAAGTAAAGTGCCTGATTTTCAATTGTTGGGGTGTAGTTTCCAGTTTCAAGTCTGTTTACTGGAGTGTTTGAGGTTCACTGGTTGGTTTTCTTGTTGAGTTTGAGGTCCAATTAGTTGCCCGGAGTTATTTGTTGTTGCTGTTTGGTTTCACAACTGGTTATGAGTTGTGTTCAAGTGTTTTTCTGATTTTAAACTGGGTTTGGAGCTGTTTCTGAATTCCAATTTGCTGTCTGTTGGTGGTATTTGCTGCTGTTGTTGTTTGTTGTGTTGTACTGCTGCTGACTTCCTCTTTATTCTTCTGTTCACTCCAATCCAGGTACATGACTCGAGACTCTATGGTTGTAGCTTCACATGATTGAAACATAAAATCAATGAAGATTGATCAAATGTCTTCTGTTGTTTTTTTTAATTGATTCGTTGTCTGTGATTTGAACTTGGACTCTAGTTCAATTATGTAGAACAAAATTAGTTTTGTAATCATATAAACTAGTTTCGATCAGGGCTGTTGTATAATTTGAACTGCAATTGGATTGTGTTAATTATCATTTGGTACAGACTATTAGGTAGTATGAGAACTTGTGTTCCTTATTAACTGGGGATTTGCATGTTCGATAGCTGTTATTTTAAAAGTTTTTCTGTGATCCGTTTATTGTGCAGTAGATGTTAGTTGCATTTTGAGGACTGAAATAGGGATTGCTGCAGTTAAGGTAGTTGTATTGGGCTGCACCAATTGTGTGAACTATTTGAATTGGTCATAGGTAATCTGGTTGTTAATATGAATACAGGTTGATGCACCTTCATCTAAAGCCAAAGCTTGTAGTAGTTATATCAATCAGCCACTTAGTTAATTGTAACCTCATATGATTAATTACCTTAAGCATCAATTGATATATTAACTTGAAGTAGTATTTTCAAATTAGTACAAGAATGTTAGTAAACATCAGAATGTGCGCATCTATTGGATTTATCCATTAAACCTGATAAGTTTCACTTAGTTATTAAGGTGTTAATCTGATCAGGAACATCTGAATAATGCATTAGAACAATTGTTAACTGGTCATTTGCTCAATTTGAACTATCATGTTTGGCTTAATAACGTGGGCTTAACCATTCCTTTTCCCCCAAGAGGTGTAATCTCCAGATTGATAAACGTGCAGCCCAGGTCCCGTTTTATGATTGTATGCGCTTGGACTTGGGCTGAGATATAAGGATGGCCAGTTTCGAAGCCCGATGTTTGGCTTTGGTACATCATCACCAATTAGTCTGCTCCAACCCCGAAACAAAATCGATTAGGACCTGCACTTGTTTATTTATTAGAGATCAACAAAAATAGAAATCATAGTTACCTTAGGATTTTCCCTTTAAAATAAATAATATATGAGATGAGCCTCGCCAAATAAACGCATAAATTGCGGGGCCCTCAATAAATGGTTAAAAATGAAACATTTAGAGTTCAGGACGAGCCGTTTAGTGAATTTCACGGCCCTCCCCAAAGATAATAATGCGCTAGTCATTCTAGACGCCCTTTTAATAATTTACTCTCTTAAACTCGGGTGCACATTTATGTGACCCAAATCCAAATCTCAACAGAGTTGAAATGTGTCAATAACCACGGGTGCATTGATGTGACGTGGTTCGAGATGTATTTTCACGACGTTGCAATTCTCGTTAAAAAATAATAATAATAATAATAATAAAAGCGGTAAAAAATTAAAATTTGTACATAGGTTCAACATGTATTAAAATCAGATAAATAAGCCGAATATGATAGTTGAGCGACCGTGCTAGAACCACGGAACTCGGGAATGCCTAACACCTTCTCCCGGGTTAACAGAATTCCTTACTCGGATTTCAGGTTCGCGGACTGTAATACAGAGTCAATTTTTTCCTCGATTTGGGATTCAACCGGTGACTTGGGACACCATAAATCTACCAAGTGGCGACTCTGAATCTTTAAATAAAATCCCGTTTCGATTGTCCTTTAACTAGAAAAACTCCCTTACACCCCTGCGGGCGCAGGTAAAAAGGAGGTGTGACACCCGCCGAATCTTCAACCTTTGGCTTCGGCGGGCTATGTCGCTTTTCTCTGCCTCCTCTGTATCCCCTCCTTTTCCTCTTCTTCATCTTTTCTCTCGGTGAGGACTTCCCGCAGGATTGAGCTGGGAACCTAGAGGAGATGGCGGTCGCAGGAGTTGCCTTCGTGGATGCGAGCTCGAGGGGGCGGTGCTCGAGGATGCTGATATCAGGGATGGACCCTCGAGGATGGACTAAGTCCTTAGGTTTTCGATATGGGTGTGTGTGAGCACGTGATTTTTTCCATATATGAATTACTCCCATAAATTCAAGAAAATAAGTTTCTTTTCATTATTTGCAATTTTGTGGATTTTGTGGCATTTTCTGTTATTGTTTGCATATGGTCTGGGCATGTTTACTCTATTTAATTAATGAAAAATACAAAAATACGTGACATTATCATTTAGGATTTAATCCTACATTTTAGGATTAATTAGCAAATTAGTTGTTTTATAAAAATGGGAAAAATCACAAAAATAGTTTAATTTGCACTTTTCATTTTAATTTTGATTTTTGAGTAGTTTTTCTTTTAGTTTGTTTTTTAATTAATTGTGATAATTATCATTTAGGCTTAATTAGCAGGGTTTTAAGTTAATTATGTTCTAGTAATTAATTTAGATTTTAATTTAATTTTGGAAAAAAGAAGAAGAGAAGATAAAGAATTTTTGGAAAAATTTGTTTTGAAATAGGAAAAGAAAAGAATGAAGAGATCAGTTGGGCTTGAATCAAATGCTTTCCAAAAGGCCCAAACCTTTCTCCCTTTGATCCGCCCAGTCCAACCCATAACCCAATCCCTATCCCGTCCAAAACCGATCCCTTTCCCACTTAAAACAAAATGACCCCGTTCCGTTCAACCTTGATCTCAGCCGTCGAGGTTTCTTGGATCGAACGGTGGGGAAGTGGGGGTGGGTTCTATATAAATCTGTCCAAAATCCGGACCCCCCCATCTCGTCTCTTCCAATTCCTCACCTCCAGAGACTAAACACGAACCATAACTAGCCGCCACTACATTGTCTTTAAAAATTGGTCGCTTTCTGCTGATTGTCGAGGTTCGTTACGCACACCTCCCTGGTACTCCGCTTGTAGGGGATTCAGGTGTTTTGAAATTGGGCTCACCTTGGGCCCAAATACATGGAGATAGGACCTGGATCCTTTTGTCGCCCCTTCAGCCCAGTTTTCTGATTACTAGTCCATATTAACTAGGGGCCCATTCGCGTAATTTGAACAAATCCCCGTCTCTTAATGTTCAATTAGTCATACTCTTCAATAGTTTCAAGGTGTGCCATTAAATAGAAGATAGTGTATGACCCTTGTATTTAATTTAGAGACCTCTTGATTAGAATAAATCGAGGTGCACCGTGCCAAACAAAATGACAATTTCATGGCCCTCCTTTAATTACTTTTCTATAAAATCCTTAGAATTCGGGTATGCATTTCATGTGACCCAAATCCAAATTCTAACAACGTTAAATAAAATATGTCTCGTATCGCTTGTGCATTTCATGTGGCGTGATCCAAAGACATGTCTTGTCCAACGTTGAAATCTTCCTAAAAATGAGTTAAAAGCGGTTAAAGGTAAAAATGCACGTAGGTTCAAAAGTGTTTTAAAATCAGATAATTGAGCCGATGATAACAGTTGAACGACTGTGCTAGAACCACGGAACTCGAAAATGCCTAACATCTTCTCCCGGGTTAACAGAATTCCTTACCCGGATTTCTGGTTCGCGGACTGTATAACAGAGTCAATCTTTTCTGCGATTCGGGATTTAAACCGGTGATTTGGGACACCATAAATTATCCCAAGTGGCGGATCTGAATCTTTTAATAAAATAATCCCGTTTCGATTGTCACTTAAATTGGAAAAACTCCCTTATACCCTCCGGGGGTAGGAAAAGGGAGGTGTGACAGCTCTGGCGACTCAGCTGGGGATAAAAACCCAGAATCTCTGGTTTAGGGTTCAAAATTCGAGCTTAGATGAATTGTTATAGTTGGCTTTATTTATTATCTGATTTTGTTACATGTTTGGGCCTAATGTGCTAAGTGTTGTTTTTACCGCTTTGATATTCTGTGAACTGTATATAAATTGCCATGAAACCCTTCTTCTCTATAAGTCTTCTAAATCATGGAGGAGTGTGCAGTGTGACTTCTCTTCTGTTAGAGTCATATCCCAAATTTTAGAACGAGGTTCGGACAAGTTGCAAAGTCGGTGAAGCTTCTGTATTCCCGGTACGCTGCCTCCCTTTGGCTCGAGCTGTTCGCTCGAGTAAGCCAGGTTTAGAACAATAAACCCAGGTGTTAAACCTAGTATAACAAGACATCATGCCAGATCCCAAGTAGGAAAGTTTGCTTGCATCACGTGCATTTGACTTTGGAGACTCAACACAGGGGTTGGGTCTATCTAGGACAGGTGCACCAAAATTGAAAAGACCATCCTGATGCATCTTACTTGCTACTTGTGCATTTATTTGATTTGGATTTGCATGCTGACCGGCTTTTGAATAATGGGAGAAAGTTGGAAAAAAAAGAATAGCAATGTGAGGGTTAAGTGAGTTTAATCACCTGTTTTGGAAAAACCAATGTCCAAATGGTATTGAAACTCTGTCGAATTTGTTTTGAGAAAAATGAAAAAAAAGAGTTTGTTTTGAAAAATAGTTCGTTTTATTTGCCCGAACTACGACAGTTTGATTCTAACAGGGTGTGAGATACGTAGGCAACCCCCATCGGGTCCAACTTCCCTTTTGCAAAAATAGACCAAAAGAGCAAAAATTTTAATTTTATTGCAAATAAGTAAGGTGATGCCATTCTTGTCTAAAATAGTCGAATGTCCCCAAAAGGGCGTTGGAAAACCGTTTTAGCAAGAAAAGCCACCTTTGGTCATTTATCAAGTTTTTGCCGATTAGCGAACACAGCCTTAAAATCTTCATATTCGGAGTGCTGAAAGGCCGTATTGGCAAAGCCGAATATTTTGTGAAAATTTTGAAAAACAAACGGTCATTTTTCTTAAGTCAAAATAAGTCATGGTTTTCTTTTAATTAAAATCACCTTAATAACTATGCAGGATGAGCACAATTTAAAATGAACCTTTCACAATCCGTGAAGAGATCCCGTTGGAGCTACATATGTGGTGGCATGATTTGGGGGACAATAACAGAAAAGTTGTGACAAAAGTGTTGGGTGGTCTTGTCGGGATCTTTGAAAGTTAAGTCGAGAAAGGACATAATTGAGGCCTTGATACCATTTTGGGACCCAACACATAATATATTCCACTTTGCTGATTCCGAGCTAACTCCTACACTGGAAGAGATAGCAGGCTATGTCGGTTTCGATGGGAATCTTTTAAATCAATACCCGGTGGCACCTAGGGCAGTAACCCCTCACAAATATTTGGACCTGCTAAGCATCAGTTGGGACATCCGAGACGGATATTTGGCCAAAGGATTCTGTACCTTCTACTTTTTGTACCAACGTTAGGGGAATCCCCGTAGCTTCGAGACGTCAGATACCGGTCTTACTCACACGGGAAACCAAGACAAGTGGGAAACTCATAGAGGATTAGCTTTTATAATGGCGTTCCTGGGTACTTTGATTTGCCCCAGAAAAGACGGGAACATAGAGTTGGGACTCGTGGGGATAGCTGACTTTATGATGAAATAGGCAAATGGGACCATAGTGCTGATGATTTTGGCAAAAAATTTCCGAGCTATGACCCTTTGTCGAGAAGGGGGAAAGTTTTTTGAAGGGTGCAATATGCTGTTACCATTATGGATGGAGGAACACTTTACCACTGTCCTGGATACTTGAATTGTGGTATGACTGGCCTCGAGTGCATTGAAAAACATGAAAAGAGGGTAGAGGGTTATGAGTTCCCAGATGGTACGGAAGCATGGCATGCTCATTTGAGATCTTTGATTGCAAATAAGATTGAATGGACATTCGGGTGGCTTTCGGTCAGTGAGGTAATTTATATGTCGGCTGAGGTATGTTTTCTACTGTTAATGGGTCTTCAGAGAATCCAGCCTTATGCCCCGCACCGAGTTCTATGTTAGTTAGGCCGATACCAGACCATCCCACATGATGAGGATTTGAGTCGGGAGGTTATTGAGTTGGAACCAAAAGCTGCTTTTCCAGAAGAAAAAGTGCATCAGATTTGGCATCAGTGTAGATTCTTAGAGCCTAGAACTCAAGTACGAGATTTATCTAGAGTCGAGGTGGAGCCTAGTTACAATGCTTGGTATGGTAAAAGATCCCGAGTTCATCATGAACCCAAAAGGCCCGCAAAGAAACCTCATGTCCAACAATTTACCTACGGAGCACAGGTGCAATGGGACTGGTTGACCAAAGAAAATGAGTACCGAGCCACCATAAGCAGGCTGGAAAAGCAAGTCATGGACCTCCAGTTTGAGAATAGGTTGCAAACTGCCATAGATGAGGCGAGAAGAACAAGTTAACTCAGGAAAATGAAGCCCTCAAAACTCAAATCCGGAAGTTGAAAATAGCTGCTAGAAACCCGGAAAGAAGCCGAGCGCATGAGAGGCTTATAAGTAGTCTAAAAAAGAAAGACCTTGAGTGTCAAGATGACCTGGAAAAGTCTGAGGCCAGCCTGGCGAAAGTTCGGGCTCAATCTGCGGAAAATGCAAAAGGTCGGACACAATTTGTGCAACAAATGAAGAGAAAGTAAGAAGGGACAATCACCAGCCTGAAAAGAAAAGTAACTACTCTTGAGAATGAGGCAGCCAAGCAGGCTAAAGATTTCAAAAATGATAGGGAACACTGTTATGATTTGATGGCTCAGATGGAGGAAGAAATACAACAGTTGCAAAATCAACATCTCCATGACACTCAGTTGTTAGAAGCTTGGAATCAACAGGTCGAGCGTCTGCTTCAAGAAAAGGGTAGAATCTGAGAGAGGATCAGAACCATTGCCTACTACATTGTTGTGAAATGCCAAGCATGTGAGGATATGACTCGCACCACCTTCTTTGTGGCAGTGATGACATTTGTCCGACAGATAAGGAGTGACTTGGAGAGGCTTCAAAGGGATCTTGCGTATAGGCCCGTGGCGAGACCAAATGATGTCCCGCGGGCCCCAGGAGCATTTGAGGCATTAATGTATTCATGAATTTCATTGGAGTCTATTAGTCTGTTTGCGAGTCTATATTTTCTTTTATTGGAGTCTGTTAGTTTGTTTTTGAGTCTGTTGTTTCCACCTTTCTATTAGAGTCTGTTGGTCTTGGTTTGAGTCAGAGTCTGTTGATTTCCATTTGCGAGTCTGTTAATTTTATAGTTTGGTAGAATGAGTGGTTATAATCAGAACTATTTTATTGGAAATCCCAAAAATGTTTTGTTATTTATTTTCTGCACTTATCTTCGGAACTACGCTCGGTCTGATTCATGCGGGGTCATGATACATAGGCAATCTCTATTGGATTAAACCATAACCCAAAAGAAAGAAAAAGAGTGATAAGCAAAAAGATGAGGAAAAGAAAAAGAGAGGAAAAATAAGAGCGAAAAGAAAAGGAAGAGAGAAAAAGAAACTGTGAGAAAGAAACAATGACAAAACAATAGAGGGAAATGATTGAATAAAACAAAGGGAAATCAAGAAAAGGAAGGCAAGAAAAATAAAGAAAAATAAAAAAAAAGAGAGAAAAAAAGAGAAAAAAGAGAGAGAAAAGAGAAGTTGAAAATGGAAATAAGGAAAAGCCGGGATGACGCAAGCAACTGATCAAATGCATAATAGAAATGGTTAACTGCTTAGGTTAATTCACTCCTCAAATATGTGGTTGCCTATCTGTTAAAGCCCTAATCGCTAACAAGTTTGTTATAGATGAAATCCAGTTTAGGCAAGTGGTTGGTTTGATTGGCATTCTGGCAACTCACTCCTACAACACTCGGTCCAAAAATAAGCTGAACATGGCCAACCAGGAACTTGAGGCAAGTATTGTCGATCTGTCAAAAGAGGTGAAAGAATCTAAGGTTAATCTAAAAGGTGAGTTGTATAAGCTAAAGCAGCAGATGGCTAAAATGTACCAAGCATGGGCAAAAGGGTACTCACCGCCAGTTTACCCCGCCAACCCTGCTTTTATCCCGCCATTGGCTCAGACCTAGGAACCTCCCACTGTGAACTCATCTCCAGCCTTTCCCCTATACCAACAATGCTATGGTACCACTTCCCATACATCACAAGCTCCACCACCCAAACAAGTCACGTACCCTCCTCCACCAGCCACACATATTTTTATGGCACCCCCACCTACTGCATTATACCGATCCTCAAGTGAGCCTCTGCTCCAGACTCACGACAACCAGTATTACCCCCGGGAGCCCACTTTCAAGGTTCCCGAACCCTATTCTTACACTCCTCATTTTGACCTCCCTACGGAAACTAAAAAACCATCTAAAAATCCCGAACATGAGGAGATGTTTAAGAAAGTTAAAAGCCTGGAACAGTCATTCAGAGACATGCGAGGGTTGGAGGTTAAGTAAGTGTGGCCTACAAAGACCTATGTTTGTTTCCAGATGTGCAATTGCCGGCAGGGTTTAAGATGCCCAAGTTTAATTTGTATCATGGGCACGGTGATCCAGTGGCACATTTGAGAGGATTTTGTAGCAAAATGAGGGGAGCTAGCGGGAAAGATGAGCTGCTAATGGCGTATTTCAGTCAGAATCTGAGTGTATAAGCGCTAGAATGGTATACTCGGCAGGATCACGGAAGATGGTACATATTGGATGATCTAGCCCAGGTATTTGCTTGCCACTTCCAGTACAATCTCGATATTATTCCGGATCGTCTGTCTTTGACAAAACTTGAAAAAAAGCACAATGAGAGTTTTAAGGAGTATGGTTTTAGGTGGAGAGAACAGGCAGCAAGGGATGACCCTTAAATGAAAGAAAGTGAAATGGTGGATTATTTTCTACAGGCCTTAGAACTTACGTATTACAGTCATCTGGTATCAGCTATAGGTAAGTCCTCAATGAAGTGGTAAAGATGGGCGGTATGGTAGAAGAAGGGCTTAAGACAAACAATATCATGAGTTATTCGGCTATTAAGGCAACCACCCAGGCCATTCAAAGCAGAACTGGTGGATTAATTGGAAAGAAGAAAAAAGAAGATGTAATAACGATTGATTGAGGAGCTTGGTTCGGACCCAGGGGCCCATCACATTACTATAACTAGCTCGACCCCACCACCAAACCTACCCTCATACCCCATATAGCCCACCACAACACTACTACCCATCACCAGCCCTATTTTTCTGTCCACTATGCCCAAACATACAGCCAACCTCCGGCCCACGCACAATGGGGTGCACCAGTCCCACAAAATACGTACCTAGCTCCACAAAATGCCTATCCACCGCTAAGAGCCTACCGAAACCCTCCTAGATCTGGTTTCCGGCCCAACCAAGCATTTAAGAATGAGAGGTTGAAAAAGAAGAAAGCCTTTACTCCATTGGGAGAATCATATACCAGTTTGTTCCACAGGTTGCGACAATTGGGTATGCTGAGTCCGATCGAGCCAAAACTGCCAAATCCTCCTCTGAGGAAACTTGATCACTCTGTGAGTTGCGAATAATATTCTGGTGCTCTGGGTCACGACACAAAGAAGTGCTGGCAATTGAAAACAGCTATTCAAGAGCTCATTGATATTAATCGGATTGAGATCCAAGCTCCGGAGGCACCCAATATCAACCAGAATCCATTGCCAGCCCATCCTGAGACAAATATAATCGAGATAGTGCATAGGGGAGGGGATCCCAAGAAGCCTTCACAGACCATCATGATGATTCGGTCTAGTGATGTCAGGCCGGTTGAAAAGCCAACAAGTGAGAAATCAGTGATCCAGTTGAGCGGGGCAAACAGTGAACCATCTACAGTAGCCAAGAAGGGGACCCCAAGTAATGTGGCAATAAAACAAGAAAGAGCAAAAGTAATTGTGCCAGGAGTGGAGAACAAGCCTATTGTAATTGTGGAGGGTGCCCGCACAAACCCTTTCATTATCAAGCCGATAACTCAATTACCAATAGTCAATAGCAAGGCAGTCCCGTGGAATTATGAACGAGTGACAGTGACTTACAAGGGGAAAGAGGTTAAAGAATAAGTTTGTGAGACCCATGGTTTGACTCGATCGGGGAGATGCTTTGCCCCCGAAGAGTTGAGAAAAGCTAAGATCTCCAAAGACAACCGGGTGCTAGTGAAGAAAGTTGTGACCGAGGAAGAAGCAGAGGAATTCTTAAGAAAAATGAAAGTGCAGGACTATTCCATTGTGGAGCAGTTGAGGAAGACACCGGCTCAGATTTCACTATTGTCATTATTGATCCATTCAGATGAGCACCGACGGGCTTTGATGAAGATCCTGAATGAGGCCCACGTTCCTAACAAAATCTCAGTAAACCACTTATAAAAGATAGCTAACAAGATATTTGAGGTAAACAAAGTCACTTTTTCTGATATTTAGTTTCCCGTGGAGGGTACTGACACAATAAATCCCTCTATAAATGCGAAGATTCCGTGGTTACCCGGGTACTGGTCGACAATGGTTCCAGTGCGAACATTTGCCCTCTCTCCACTCTGAACAAATTAAAGGTGGATGATGAAAGAATTCACAAGAACAGTATCTGCGTTCGGGGATTCGACGGTGGATGGGAAGATTCAGTCGGGGACATAGTGCTTGAGCTTACAATCGGGCCAGTTGAATTTACCATGGAGTTCCAGGTGCTCGATGTGGCTGTTTCTTACAATCTACTGTTAGGTCGACCCTGGATTCATGCTGCAAAAGCGGTCCCGTCTACTCTGCATCAAATGGTCAAGTTTGAATGGGATAGACAGGAAATTGTTGTGCACGACGAGGATAATATGTGTGCCCACAGTGATGCCATTGTTCCGTTGATAGAGTTTGAAGACGACAAGGGGCCATGGGTTGATCAGGTTTTTGACATAGTATCGGTAGAGAAAATTCTAGAAGGGAAGTGTGTTCCAACTCTGAGGGTAGCTGCTGCATTAGTCATGGTAGCCGTTGAAATGTTGAAAAATGGTTTTGTACCGGGCAAAGGTTTGGGTGCATCTCTACAAGGTATCGTACAGCCGGTGTCCCTACCTAAAAACTTAGATACATTTGGTTTGGGGTTCAAGCCCACAGTTGCGGACATAAAAAGAGCTAGAAAGTTGAAACAGAGGGCATGAGTCCTCCTAAAGCCCATCCCACATCTCTCCAGATCATTTGTTAGGCCCGACACCAAGAAACGCCCAGCAACAACAGTTCCCAGTTCTGTGGTTGGTCCTGATAAAGAGTTGCTTGACAGGTTTGAGAAGTTTTTCAATGAGGTGAACATGGTGGAAGCTGGAGAGGGTTCTAGCAAGGCAGATGTGCAATTTGTTGGGCCCAGTGCAAAGATTAACAATTGGGAAGCTACTCTTCTCCCCATCAGGAAGGAGTTTTGGTAGTTTGCTTTGATTTTCTTTCAGTTTATCTGGATTATTCCAGGGTTATAATTCAGATTCTATGTTCCGTCCGTTTGGATGTATAAACCTTGTTATCTTTCAATTTCAATGAAATGCAATTTCCCTTTTTCATCATTTATGATAGTTTTATTTTTGCTTTTCTTTTTCTTTCATGTACAGTTCTTTTTATGCTGGTTTCAATGACATGACATGCATGAGGAATCTTCGGCCTAGTCTTAAAAGCCAGTCTAATTCTGAAATAGTAATTCAAGAAATAGAGTGTGATGATGAATCGAAATATGATGAGGATGAGGCCTTTGAAGAGATTAGTAAAGAATTAAGCCATATTGAAGAAAAACCCAAGCCTAACCTGAGTGATACAAAATTAATCAATTTAGAGGACCCAGATAACATCAGAGAAACTAAGATAAGTGTCCATCTTGAACCTCAACTCAAGGAGGAGATAATTAAAGCATTGGTTGAGTACAAAGACATCTTTGCATGATCATATGACGACATGCCACGTTTAAGCACTGACTTGGTGGTTCATAAATTGCCCACTGACCCAGCATTCCCTCCTATCAAGCAGAAGCTGAGGAAATTTAAAATTGATATGAGTGTGAAGATCAAAGAAGAGGTCACCAAGCAGTTCGATGCAAAAGTCATTCCGGTTACTCGGTATCCCACTTGGTTAGCCAATATAGTACCTGTGCCAAAGAAGGATGGCAAGACCAGGGTGTGTATTGATTACCGTGACCGCAACAAAACGAGCCCCAAGGACAACTTTCCACTGCGAAATATCCACATTCTGATTGAGAATTGCACCAAACATGATATTGGGTCCTTTGTGGATTGCTATGCGAGCTATCATCAGATCCTAATGGATGAGGAATATGCAGAGAAGACAACATTCATCACTCCATGGGGAATATACTGCTACAGGGTCATACCTTTCGGTCTAAAAAATGCTAGGGCAACTTACATGAGGGCAATGACAACCATATTCCACGACATGATACACAAGGAGATCGAGGTTTATGTGGATGATGTGATCATAAAGTCTAGAAGGCAGTCTAACCATGTCAAGGATTTGAGAAAGTTATTCCAAAGGCTTCGCAGGTACAATTTTAAGCTCAATCCTGCAAAATGCGCATTCGGTGTGCCATCTGGAAAATTGTTGAGATTCATAGTCAGCCGCCGAGGTATTGAATTAGACCCATCAAAGATTAAAGCTATCCAAGAATTTCCACCTTCAAGGAACAAGACTGAAGTGATGAGTCTATTAGAGAGGTTGAATTACATCAGCATGTTTATGGCTCAGCTTACGACAACTTGTGAGCCTATCTTCAAACTGTTGAAGAAAGATGTTATGGTCAAGTGGACAGATGAGTGTCAATAATCATTTGATAGGATAAAGGGGTACTTGTCAAACCCACCCATGTTGGTGCCGCCAGAACTAGGAAGACCGTTGATTCTGTATTTGACAGTCCTGGACAATTCAATTGGTTGTGTGTTGGGTCAGCATGACATCACCGGCAGGAAGGAGCGGGCCATTTATTATCTCAGCAAGAAGTTCACATCTTATGAGGTTAAGTACACTCACCTTGAGAGGACATGTTGCGCCCTAACTTGGGTAGCATAGAAGTTGAAGCACTATTTGTCATCTTACACTACTTACCTCATCTCTCGTTTGGATCCGTTAAAGTATATTTTTCAGAAACCTATGCCTATAGGGAGGCTCGAAAAGTGGCAAATCTTTCTCATAGAATTTGACATCGTCTATGTGACTAGGACTGCGATGAAGGCACAGGCATTGGCCGGTCATTTGGCTGAGAACCCCGTGGATGAAGAATATGAGCCTTTGAAGACTTTTTTCCCTGATGAAGAGGCAATGCATGTTGATGAGTTGGAACCAGTTGGAGAGCCAGGTTGGAAACTTTTCTTTGATGGAGCTACTAACATGAAAGGTGTCGGGATAGGGGCTGTACTTATTTCCGAAACAGGGCATCACTACCCTATCACGACTCAACTTCGTTTCTACTGTACTAACAACATGGCTGAGTACGAGGCGTGCATTTTGGGTTTGAGGTTGGTTGTAGACATGGGCGTCCAGGAAGTCTTGGTCTTGGGAGACTCGGACCTTCTGGTGCACTAGATTCAAGGGGAATGGGAAACACGAGATTTGAAACTCATACCTTACCGGCAATGTTTGCATGATCTTTATCAACGATTTAAGGAAGTAGAGTTCAGGCATATTCCAAGGATCCATAATGAGATTGCTGATGCTTTAGCTACCTTGGCGTCAATGTTACACCATTCGGATAAGGCTTATGTTGACCCATTGCATATTCAGGTCCATAATCAGCATGCTTACTGTAATGTGGTAGAAGAAGAGCTTGATGGTAAGCCTTGGTTTCATGATATCAAGGAATATATCAGGATCAGGATGTATCCAATACAAGCCACAGGTGATCAAAAGAGAACAATTCGGCGGTTGGCAAGCAGATTGTTCTTCAGCGGAGGGGTTTTGTACAAAAGGACTCCGGATCTTGGATTGTTGAGATGCATAGATGCTAGACAGGCCACAACCATCATGACCAAAGTACATTCTGGAGTCTGTGGACTGCATAAGAGCGGGTACATTCTAGCAAAGAAGATTCTCCGAACAGGTTATTATTGGCTCACTATGGAGCAAGATTGTATCAATTTTGTGCGCAAGTGTCATCAGTGCCAAGTGCACGGAGATTTGATTCATTCTCCACCAGCTGAATTGCATACGATGTCTGCACCATGGCCCTTTATTGCTTGGGGCATAAATGTCATTGGACCAATTGAGCCAGCAGCATCCAATGGGCGCAGGTTCATTCTGGTGGCCATCGATTATTTCACCAAGTGGGTTGGATCTAAAACATTCAAATCTGTGACCAAGAAAGAGGTGGTCGATTTTGTGCACTCGAATATCATTTGTTGGTTTGGGATCAGAAAGGTGATCATCACAAATAATAGTGCTAATCTCAACAGTCATTTGATGAAAGAGGTATGTCTGCAGTTCAAGATTATGCATCGCAATTCCACCCCTTACCGCCCTAAGGAAAACGGAGCAGTCGAGGTGGCCAACAAGAACATAAAAAAGATACTTCGGAAAATGGTGGAGGGTTCCCAACAGTGGCATGAAAAGCTACCCTTTGCATTGCTGGTTTATCGCACTACTATTCGTACTTTAGTAGGGGCAACTCCTTATTTTCTGGTATATGGCACTAAAGCAGTGATACCCGCGGAAGTTGAAATCCCATCCCTTCAGATTGTCGCGGAAGCTGAAATCAATGACGACGAATGGGTCAAAACCCGCCTGGAGCAGTTGAGTTTGATCGATGAGATAAGATTGGCAGTGGTGTGTCATGGTCAGTTGTATTAGTAGATAATGGCAAGAGCATATGACAAGAAGGTACGTCCGCGGAAGTTTGAAGTGGGTCAGCAAGTGTTGAAACGTATCTTTCCACATCATGCTTAGGTAAAAGGCAAGTTCGCCCCAAATTGGTAGGGGTCATTCATCGTAACGAGAGTATTGTCCAATGGTGCTTAGTATTTAATAGATATAGAAGGCAAGTGTGTAGAAATGGCTATCAATTCAGATGCAGTCAAAAGATATTATGTATGATTTCTTTTTTTTAATTGTATTTATTTGTACTTGGCATGTTTTGAAGATTGGAATGAGGAAGGCATTTTCTTCTACAACAAGGCAAAGCAATTTCTACGACATGAACTATGTTCAACCTGATTCCTTTTAAGGATACGTAGGTAGCCTCACGGTTCAGTCCCATCAAAATAAAATCCAAAAGTCCCCAAGCAAAGAAACTGGGGGCGAAAGTTGTGGTTGTTGTAAGAAATTTGATTCCGAAAGTTGTAATTTTGAACCCATTTTGAATTGCTTTGAGCCTTTGATACCCTTTATTTCCAACCCTATCCAAAAGCCTCCATTACGGTCCAAAGAAAGACCTTCCGATCAGTTTTCGAGAAATGCCAAGTCAAGCAAGGAGAGGTAATTCATATCAGGAGCAACACTCTGGTCCAAGAAGAAAAATGTTGAAAATGAGAGAGTCTTATTGGTGAAAACCCTCATGGGCACCGTAAGGCGACGTGAGCTGAGAGAAATCAAAAATGAGAGAGTCTTATTGGTGAAAACCCTTATGGGCACCGTAAGGCGAAAGTGAGTTGAGAGATGAACAAATGAGAGAGGCTTGCTGGTAAAAACCTTTCGGGGCACAATGGACCGAACAAGGGAAAAGTTCTGATGAGGAAATTAGGTTTTTGAAGAGCTCAGGGCATAAAGTACGACGATTGAAAGTTGATTGGTTGGACAGATTGGGCCGATTAATCCTAAATGCATATTATGATCATTGGTGCCAGTTGCTCCACTCAGATAAGTCTCTTTTCTTTTTCCCCTTCAGATAGTCTTCCAGTTTTGGAATTTTCTTATCCTTAACTCTTAAAGTAATTGCATTTCATTTTTTTGGGTTTATCTCTCTAAGAAGTTCCCAATGTCAGTTTTGTTTAAGCAAATAAGAGAGAATTTCAAAGCTTACTCCCAACTTCCAAAGTTGCACAAGGCACAGGGCGGCCAAGGCATTGCTAGAGATAGTATATGTGAAATGGGGTATAAAAGGTCAGAGGAAGTTCCATCGGTGAAATGGTTTGGTAATTTCGTGGGAAATGCAGAGGTTCAAACAGATGGGGCAGAGATGTAACACAACGGTTTGGGCATTGAACACTCGGGTCATCCAATGTCATGGGGTTTGAAAGTCAGTCGGGAAGTCAAGCGATTCTTGGTCAGTTCAGGGGAAGACAATCATAACAAAGCACGGCAGCGGGGAGACTTTCAGCAAGAATGCCACAAACTAACCACCACATTTTAAATTGAAAAGATTTTTCTTTGATTGAAACGGGGGCAGAAAGTTTCCGATTGTTCGGGGAAACCCTTCATAGGGAAAAACAAGCACCAGACAGGTTTGATTTTGATTTTCAGGACCCTCCTTGAAAATGGGACCTAATTTAAAATTCAAAACAATCATGAGTAGCATAATCTAGCACAAATGTACCCCAAGGAACATAAGTTGGTTTCAAAGTTTGCATGTTTAAGATAGGATTCACTTAAGAGTTGTCAGGACCCTCCTGAATAATGTGACCTAGCTTCAAAATTTCTATTGGATAACAAAATTTAGCGTAAGTTCTGGTGTAGGGTAATATAATTTAGCCGTAAAATTATCACTTTTAAGATAAAACTTGACTTTTGATTTTCAGGGCCCTCCTGGATAATGGGATGCAGTTTTAAGACCTTCCTAGATAACAAGGTTTAGTGGGAGTCCCACCTTTAAAAGATATAACTTAGGTTTAAAATTGTCGTTTAGTTAAGAGTTGTCAGGACCTCCTGGATAATGGGACCTAGCTTTCAAATTCTTAGTAATATTTGTTAATGTGATTCAGTTTAATACTCACATATATGCCCAGCTACCAAACTAAGGCAGGAATTTTTTTGTGTTTTATATATTTTTGTTGAAATCAGGTACCCACTTGGAGAACAGGGAGAAGTAATTCGAGTTCAGCAGTCGGGCGCCCACTTGGAGAGCACGGAAATACAATTCAAGTTCCGCAGTCAGGCGCCTACCTGGAGAGCAGGGGAATACAATTCAAATTCAGCAGTCAGGCGCCCAGCTGGAGAGCACGGGAATACAGTTCAAGTTCAGTAATCAGGCGCCCTCCTGGAGAGCATGGTAATACAGTTCAAGTTTTGGCAATCAGGCGTCCACCTGGAGAAAGGGAAAACATCTTAGATTGTAATTCAAGTTCAGCAGTCAGGCGCCCACCTGGAGAGCACGGGAATACAATTCAAGTTCAGCAGTCAGGCACACACATGGAGAGCATGAGAATACATTTCAAGTTCAGCAATCAGGAGCCCACCTGGAGAGCACGGGAATATAGTTCAAGTTCAGCAATTAGGCACCCACATGGATAGCATGGTAATACAGTTCAAGTTTTGGCAATCGGGCGTCCACTTGGAGAAAGGGAAAGCATCTAAGATTTTAATTCAAGTTCAGTAATCAGGTGTCCACCTGAAGAAAAGGGAAAGCATCTCAGATTACAATTCAAGTCGGCAACAAAGGAACTGCACCAAGAAGATACAAGTCAACAAGGCAACAGGAACTACAATACCAAGTTTGAAGACATAGATAAGATTCTTGTAATTTGTAGATGATAGTTTAATTTAGCTTATTTTTATTTTGACATGGTGTAATAAGGGGTTCAGTAAGCGGTAACAGCAGCAGCAGCAATAGTGAAATCATAGCTTCATGGTAGTCCCAGCCACCAAAATTTTCCGAACTACATTGACCTGATTCCTTTTTAGCCAAGGATATGTAGGCAAACTCGGAAGTAGGGTGCGGTCAAATCTTTCAAAAATGCTTCACACGGAGTATTCAAAACAGGAAAAAATCGCTCGTGTCCGCTCACTTTATCTTTGCACGAAAACTCTTCGTATTTCCGAGCAAAGAGGGGAAGCTGTGAGCACGTGAGTTTTTCCATATATGAATTACTCCCATAAATTCAAGATAATAAGTTTCTTTTCATTATTTGCAATTTTGTGGCATTTTCTGTTATTGTTTGCATATGGTCTGGGCATGTTTACTTTATTTAATTAATGAAAAATACAAAAATACGTGACATTTGCATTTAGGATTTAATCCTACATTTTAGGATTAATTAGCAAATTAGTTGTTTTATAATAATGGGAAAAATCACAAAAATAGTTTAATTTGCACTTTTCATTTTAATTTTGATTTTTGAGTAGTTTTTCTTTTAGTTTGTTTTTTAATTAATTGTGATAATTATCATTTAGGCTTAATTAGCGGTTTTTTAAATTAATTAGGTTCTAGGAATTAATTTTGATTTTAATTTAATTTTAAAAAAAAAGAAGAGAAGATAAAGATTTTTTGGAAAAATTTGTTTTGAAATAGGAAAACAAAAAAAAGGAATGAACAGATCAGTTGGGCTTGAATCAAATTCTTTCCAAAAGGCCCAAACCTTTCCCCCTTTGATCCGCCCAGTCCAACCCATAACACAATCCCTGACCCGCCCAAAACCGATCATTTCCCACTTAAGACCAAACGACCCCGTTATGTTCAACCTTGATCTCAGCCATAGAGGTTTCTTGGATCGAACGGTGGGGAAGTAGGGGTGGGTTCGATATAAATCTGTCTGAAATCTGGACCCCCCCCCCATCTCGTCTCTTCCAATTCCTCACCTCCAGAGACTAAACACGAACCCAAGCCAGCCGCCACCCTTCCCCACCACCCCAAGCCCGGCAGTGTGGCCCTAAACAACTCCAAACACCACCAAATTAACATCCTAGGACCCCTTCCCTCCCCTCATGCCGAATATCAACTCCACTTCCCTCGAATCACTCCAGAATCCCTCGAATTTTTGATCGAAGGGATGAACCCTAATTCTCAAAAAGCTCCTGAGTCGAGTTTGTTTGAAGATTTGCGTTTATTGTGATGTTATTCGTGTGTTCTTATTAATAACACACGATTAATATCATAGTTGGCCAGAAAATCCGAGAAGTTGAAGATTCGGACTCCTTTCCTCATTTGCTTGAGTCTCAGTAGGTATTTTCTTTTTTCTTTGTAGTTTTATCTAGCTTTCATTTTTTCATTTTCTATTTCTCTATTTCTTCTTGTTTTTCTTGACCCTCTATTATTTGTTTCGTTTTCCCGGATTGCTTTCCTATGCATGACAATTAGGTTAGTATTTTAACTTGTTCTCAGTTTGTTAATTAGTTTAATTTAGATTTGTTGGTTTAGTCAATTAGTTAATGGGTCATTTTAGGCTAGAATGTTTGACTTGTTAAGACCATTTCATAGTTTGCAAATTTTTAACTAAGCGTATTGTTCGTAATTTGGGTTGTCTCTGATTCAATTGGCAAAGAGCAGCCCGTCCAAATTGCATTGGGTCGTTGGGTCAGCTTTGACCCATTTTGGTTTTGGTTCTTGAAGTAATTTTCCGAAGGTAAAAGGGTTATTTGGGTAGCCTACTTAGGGATTCTAGGGTGTAACTGAAATGGAAGCTTCCAGGAAGTAGGGTGGGGGCTGTTTTTTAAAATCTGACAATTAGGCTAGGGATTTTTAAGCTAAAATGAAAATTGGAAGAGGGTAGAAGTGCAAACTTAATTCCTTTATTGCTTCCCTACTCCCTTGCCTATAAAGGCTCATTTTCCTTGCCATTCGAGGGGAGGGAAAGAGATAAAAAGAATACAGAAAAATAAAAACGGGAGAGAATTTGAGTGAAATGACTATTCCATTAAGTTCTTTTCTGTGACTTTTTGAGTTTTTTTTTTCAATTTCTGAAACCATCTTTGATTCATTTGGAGCTAAAATGGACTGAATTTGGAGTGAGAGCTGGGTTTTGATGTTTGTTTGGCTCACTGGGTCACTGTTCTATTGAATCTGTTTTCTGATCTATTGTTGCTGCATCTATTGATCCTCATTTTCTTCTTTGTTTCCTTTTTTATCCTAGGTATATTTTGGCCCTTATGGATATCACTTAGGTGTAATGTGAAGTTTAAATCCGAAAATATGACAAGTTGCTGTTTTTTTGCTTTAAATCTTCTTTTCCTCTTAATCCCCATGTTATGGTTTCTAGTTGGTTAAGTTTTGTTCAAGGTTATATATAGTTGTGAATTTATGCAACGCCTGGCAGCACATTGATTGTTAATGAGATTCTCTAAAAGGGCTGTAACTGATCTGTAATGGTTAATTTTTTTCCCACATTGTAGCTAGATGTTTGGCTTGAAATAATTGGACTCTCATTATAGCACCTGAGTTGGGATTGCCACAAGATATTGAGGAACTCAGTGAACTATTTTTGACTACAATTTGTGTCCAACTTTGGTGAATAGTATATCCCGGGTAGTAGGATCCTTTATTGTTGCAAATTTCAATTGAATGCTATAACATAATGTAGTGTTCGTGAAAAGGGGTGATTTGATTTCTTCCCTAGATGATAACTAGTATAATGTTGTGTTATAAGAATGAAGAACAGGTCTGGCCTTCTTAAAAACAGAAGAAAACACGCATTGATTTATCTTTGAGGGGTATGTGACTGATTTTAATCTAGAAGTGTTTTAAAAACTGGAGTGCTTTGTCAATTTGAGTGTGAACACTTAACATGACTATCTAGTTAGTATTTTCAACAGTTTCCAATTTCTGTTGTGCAAAGGATTATCATGAGAATGTGGTTAAATTAAAAATGGCTTTCAGTTAATTTCAATCAATGTTTCAATGTCTGGTAATTGAAAGTTTAATTTTTGTGGTTGTTCAATATCAGGCTCATGAATCCGTGAGGTTTAAATCCCTCTGTTACTACATTGTCTTTAAAAATTGGTTGCTTTCTGCTGATTGTCTAGGTTCGTTACGCGCACCTCTCTGGTACTCCGCTTGCTGGGGCTTCAGGTGCTTTGAAATTGGGCTCACCTTGGGCCCAAATACATGCAGATATGACCTGGATCCTTTTGTCGCCCCTTCAGCCCAGTTTTCTGATTACTAGTCCATATTAACTAAGGCCCATTCGCCTAATTTGAACACCCCCCGTCTCTTAATGTTCAATTAGTCATACTCTTCAGTAGTTTCAAGGTGTGCCATTAAATAGAAGATAGTGTATGGCCCTTGTATTTAATTTAGAGACCTCTTGATTAGAATAAATCGAGGTGCGCCGTGCCAAACAAAATGACAATTGCATGGCCCTCCTTTAATTTGTTTTCTATAAAATCCTTAGAATTCAGGGCGTGCCGTTTAGCCAATTTTCAACGGCCCTCGCAAAGTTAAAAACACGTAGTTGCTTTAGGCGCGTATTTTTAATAATTAATTTCCGTAAACTCGTGTGTGCATTTCATGTGACTCAAATTCAAATTCTAACAACGTTAAATAAAATATGTCTCGAATCGCGGGTGCATTTCATGTGGCGTGATCCAACGACATGTCTTGTTCGACGTTGAAATCTTCCTAAAAATGAGTTAAAAATGGTTAAAGGTAAAAATGCACATAGGTTCAAAAGTGTTTTAAAATCAGATAATTGATCTGATTATAACAATTGAGCGACCGTGCTAGAACCACGGAACTCGGGAATTTCTAACACCTTCTCCCGGGTTAACAGAATTCATTACCCGAATTTCTGGTTCGCGGACTGTATAACAGAGTCAATCTTTTCTGCGATTCGGGATTTAAACCGGTGACTTGGGACACCATAAATTATCCCAAGTGGTGGCTCTGAATCTTTTAATAAAATAATTCCATTTCGATTGTCACTTAAATTGGAAAAACCCCCCTTATACCCTCCGGGTGCAGGAAAAGGGAGGTGTGACAGTGTGTACCCCTTTGTTTCTTTGTTTATGTATAAGGACCCCTTGCAGGCTTTTGTAATTGTATGTAAGTATCCCCCGAGGGCCGTTGTAATCCAGTATTTATGAAATATGAAGCCATCTTCTTTACTTCTGCTTTTGGTTTTTGCGTGTTCTTGTATACTTTAGTGCGTTTGTGAGGATTCTAGATACATGCCTTTGTTGATAGTCGTCAATATTTTTTCCGGACTTTGTTCGACAGAAATAGATCCTTTTTGAGCTCATCATTGTTCCCGAGATCTAGCCTGAAGCGGTATGGTAGACTTGGATCATCGGGGTCCTCGAGCCTCGCGGAGATAGAGCACCGAAGTGAAAGTCAACTTCGGGCACTTGGAGCTTTACATTGAGCTTGACGTAGATAACTTTTTAAGGTGTTTGTAGGCAGGTTTTTGAGGGAGGGGCTCTTCATACTTAGGCAACTTTCTGAGGTCAAGTCCTAGTTGACGGAGCTCGAAGCGCTTATCTTTCTTCTTGAGGGACAACTTCAAGGTCGGGTACCACCTCGAAACTGGAGACGGTGTCGCTGACCCTCTAAGGATTAACTTCTTCTAGATGGAGATCTCTAGGGTCGGGGTACCATCTAGGGATCCGTACCGAGGTCGTTGTCCTCTCGAGGCTTATCTTGGGTAGGCGAATCATTATTGTTTCCCGCATATACATGAGGCGGCTCTTGCTTCTTTGGAAAATCCCATAATTTTAGATAGCTATCCTTCCGCCTTGGCATTGAGTCCTTCGTTACCTTAAGCGTGAAAGTGTTGGTGTAGATCCCCGCTTCAGTTTGCCAATTCTACCATAGTTATGACTGCTACTTCAGGGCGTGCCAGGCAGGGAGGGGAGAGTTCCACTCCTAGTGCTCGGCATTCGCTGGAGTTTACTCTGAAGACTATGTCTTCGATAGAGAGGAACATCTGGAGTTGGTGAGGAGAGACTGCGGATAGGGCGAGGGGGTAGCGTTGCAGACGCTTTCCCCGGATTAGGGTATTACGGACCCCATTAATGGGTTCCTGAACGTATACTTGTACCCTTTCGCAGTAGGCCCCCTTGATAGGGTAGTGCTTGATTTATGCCTAAAGTATCGGGTTACTTTGGCACAGATAGATCCATCGTTTTGGAGAGTAGTGCTGATGATAAGATTCTTTGTGGAGAAGGCTGAGCTAGAATTCACGCTTAGTCAGCTCATCTAGCTGTACTGACCCTTTGATCATCGAGGCCTGCAAACCTTGCGGTGTCATTCGTCCACACCCTTCGTTGTTAATGATGAGGAAGTTGTGGATCAAGAGTGGGTCAGTCAATTTGTCTGGGTCTAGATGACTGACATTATCCCCGAGGAACTCATGCCATTTCCCGAGGAATGGATTTATGCGCGTGAGTGGAGTGTCTCGTGCTTTCTTAGATTCGCTTATAGCAAAAAACAGTTTAGTAGCTGTGTTTCCTCTTTTTCTACAACAACTTCATGGGCGCCGAGCGAAGCTCCCGATTTGCCTGGATGGGTCCGGAGGTTGGCGAGCCATTCGACTTGCGACGAGCGTAGGTGGAGAGCTGTATCCTAGAGCAAAAGGGAAACGAAATACCAAGGTATGTGCATAAGCTACTTTTACCTTGGCCTTCGTATATTTGATATGACATTTTCCTCTTTTTATGTACTGACCTTGACGTCGTAGGTATTGGAAGGTCCCAGTGGCGGCGCTGCACTCCTCCAGAGAGAGAGAGGACCTGTCAGCTTCCAAGCCAAGGGATGATGGCGATAGACGGGATATGCACTCGCAGTGCGATGGACCTTTTAGCGGGGCTAAACGTGTCGGTGTCTTCCAAGAAAAAACATCACGCGAGCTTACTGTTTCTAAAGTCTTCGGTTCCCGAGTGATCATGCTTCGACCGAGGTTGATTCTTCTAGTGCCGAGGGGGCTGGACCAACAAGAGTGTGCTCGACCTTCGAGGAAGTCCGTCGGTTTTACTTCGTGGTGAGTTTCGGCATAGTCCGTCTGCATCTCGTGTCTTCCCTTCCTTATTGATTTTTTCTTCTGCAAATCTTTGATAGGCTCAGGTCTGAGCTACTCCGTCATGGTGCTAGGCTTTTGAAAACTCTGGATGAGGGGAGGTCCCTTAGGCTCGTCTATGAGGAGAAGGAGGTTGAGTTGATGCACTAGCGATATGAAGCATACCGGAGCTCGAATTACGAGAGCTATTTGATAGAGCAGGTAACCTCTCGTAGTACGCATTTTGCTTTTTTAACCCTTAAGGTAAATCTTTTTGCCTATCTCAGTTGCAGAAAAGGACGGAGGCTCCGGAGTACCTTAAAGGTGAAGTCGACCGCGATAGGAATGACTGTGGCAAACTAAGAGCTTAGGTGCAGGCTCAAACTTCAGAGGAGAAGGGTGCCTTGTCTAAATTTCCCATCTTCGAGGCCTAACTCCGTTTGGCTCGTGACAACGCTTCAGTTCAAGAGGATATGATCACGAAGCTTGAGTCCGAACTCTTGAAGGTCAGGGTTGAAATTATTGATGCTCGGGCTGAAGCAACGTTGAGTTGTACCAAGGCTAATCAGGAGATGGCGATTCATTCGAAGGATGTCATTGATGCGCAAACCGAGTTGAAGAGGGGCCTCGGTTGTGAAAAGAGGATCGAGGAATATTCCCGTTGCAGATCCCGAATAGAGGTACTTGAGCACGTTTGTAGATGGAGAACACACCTTTTGCGTATGTAAATAAAAGGAAGCCTGGAGCTTTATCTCTTATGTATCCGTTTTTGCTTCGCTTTTGACCAGGCAGGCTGGTTTCAGAGTTGGCGAGAATCCTTAGATTCGTAACACGGTTCCGGAGCTCATCAGGCAGGTCTGGAGGCTCTTATATGCTTGGCTGATGCGTCCTTTAGTGCAAGCTAGCGTTAGAGCTCTTACGCTTTGTTCAACTATTTTGGGTTTAGTCTCCGAGTCGGGTTCCGACTCGAGCCCATTCGACCCTCGAGCTTTTGCGTCTGCATTGCCAGGCGCAATGACTCTTACGCCTTGCCCTTGGGCATTTGTATTTTAACTATTTTCGGTTCAGTCTCCGTGTCGGGTTATGACTTGAGCTCAATCGACCCTCAAATTTTACGTCTGCATAGGCTGGCGATAATGGCTCTTACGCCTTGGGTCAAAGCGACCTTTTATGTATGTCGCCCTGAGGCTTGCGGAGCTAGCGATTATGTTGTGCCCTTAGGCATGTACAGTTAACTATTTTGGATCCGATCTCCAAATCGGGTTACGACTCGAGCTCATTTTAATCCACAACTTTTCAAATTTTGAGTTGGCGACAGTGGCTCTTACGCTTTTGGTCGTTGTGACCTTTTAGTGTATGGCCCTGAGGCGCATTTGGCTGGCGATAATGGCTCTTACACTTTTTCCCGTGGGCATATGTAGGCTTTGTTTTCCCTCGTTAAGGTCTTTTTTGAAATAATTTTGCCTGACCCATCGTCGGTTCGGGGAGAACCTCGATTTCAAGTCGTTAGCGGCGATGTTTGAGCACCTCGGAAGGTTTAGGTCGTAGGTTGAGTAGCTCGAAGACTTGTGATTTGGAGCTGACATGGTCGAATCTCGTTTTCCTGTTGAGGGTAGCCTATTTTAACCGATTCTTTTCGAAGTAGATTTGAAGTAATGGCCTATGATTTTGTTAGCGACGGTCGGGCGTCCCTGAGTCGCATTAATTTGGCTGGTGCAGCCGTTTTGACCGTAGTCATATGTGTTTGGCCGGAGCTGTTTTGATCCCGAGTGTGATAGTTTAAGCGTTCACATCGAGGGTATCCCTTTTTGGGAATCTCACAAATGCGACACATAGCCTAAACTTCGGGATTGAATTTTATGCCTGTAGTAAGGTCTTACAAAATTTTCTTCTTACAAAATTTTCATACCTGTTGAGGTCTTATAGTTTTTCACGCCTGTTGAGGTCTTACAGTTTTTTCATGCTTGTTGAGGTCTTATAGTTTTTTCATGCCTGTTGAGGTTTTATAGTTTTTGGTTATAACGTAAAATAGATCTGGCTAGACCGAGTTTGCCCGCTCGGGGTCTTACGGACTCAGGTTTTTTAGTAAATGGCGATTGACGACAATCTCCGAGTCATCGAGTTTTCTTAGGCTCAAAGGCCGTTACTCGTGAGCTCAAAATTGCCTCGTTGGGGACTCATGAGCAAGGAGTTCCGACCCTGAGGTTGTGTGGATGCCAAATTGTTGACGCTCAATGTCCGAGTGTTTTAGAACATACTCGGTGGAGGGATCCTTGCTGCGAGTATGCTAAATTTTCTTTTGGAGTACGAGATGCCTTTGGCGAAAGATATTCTTTGTTTTCTTGGCGTAAATACATGTTGTTTTATTGCTGTGAGCTCGGCCTTCGCGGGCACGACTCTTTTGACCATTTGGACCGGTACGTGATTTCCTATTGGAACTTAGTCTGTCGTTCCCCAGCCCTTCCGAGTGGACGGAATCTTCAGGGGGGGTACCTTCCAGTGTTCGGGGTTGATTTCAAAAGAAGCCTTGTAAGCTTGTCGGATCTTCCTGAAGAGGCACGTTGCTCCGCTATGAACCTTGCTGGCAAGACCCTCTTCAGAGTGGAAGTTCAGTCGAGGGGAAAGGGTGCAACGGGTGCTGTTAAGTCCTTGTAATCTTCAGGTAGGGTTAACACTTCCGAACTCCTTGGTCGGGTGTCTGCATATAGGTTAGTATAAAATAACGAAGGAGGGAGGTAGTTTTACCTTACTGCAGGGTACGCAGGCAGTTTTCTGAGGTCCGATATGTCCCTGCTGATTTGGAGCGAGGACTTTGTACAGCCCTCCACTGTGTTTTAATCGGGCTTGGCCAAAGACATGGTTTGATTACCCTTCGACTCTTTCAAGAGTGGAGATATTGGTGCCGGCGATACCTTATATGACACGAACATTCCCCTTGCCGCGTGTTGCTCCCTATCGACCACTTTAATTTCGTCCCTTGCAGAGGGTTTCATCCTTTGGAGACGAGGGGACAACATTTCCGTTACGCAATGTCTCTATGGTCATCTGAATAAGGCGTTCATGCCTTGCGCCTCCTTGATGATACGGAACTTGGCGTTCCAGTCTAGGCCAGCCGTGCAGACAAAGAGAATGGTCTTTCTTCATGTTGTCTCGATCGCAGTGTGGAATCCACGAAAGATTCGAGAGGCGGGCGTGACTTGGTCCGGCGGTCTGAGCCGCCCTATCATCCTCGGCCCGATGATGTTGATCGAGCCATATGAATTCATGATCACATGTTTTATTTGAAATGGATTGAATGAGAAAGAAGGTTACCTGTGCGTTGGTGTGACACTGTATTTGTGTCCTTTCTGCTCAACCTGAGGGCGTCCTTGGGAATACATCCCCGAATTTGCTTTTCTCTGGTGACGGGCATCTTTATCCACTTCTTTATTAGTTCTTGGAGAGTGTCGTCGCTCCTCCACCATCATGGTAATATGTTGCATCCCACTCACTTCATTCCTCTCTGCCGCCTTCATACTCGGAATAGAACATGAGCCAAATCGCTTGACACTTCTCGGTGGTGATGTTTATTGAGTAGATTGGCTTTTTTCCTTCTGAGCTGGTGGCCATCTTCGGCCTCATGACCGTGCGTATCATATAGTTCACACATCAAGCTATGATTCCTCTTAGAGGGATTCAACTAAATAGTCCTGGGCCATTTTGCGTCCCTGGTTTTGCCGACGGCGAACACGATATCTGATACAACGATGGTAAAATTGTATCTTGATGCACGAGGCACCCTTGCTGGCCTTGTGTCCTCATCGAATCTGGCTCTATTGATAATTCCTCAAGGATATTGTCCTCGATCCATTCTCCGATCTTAGCGAGGTAGGTTGCATCTCTGGGCATTCCTCCTATCTGCGGCGTACGGCCGGTATCTCCCCTTATATGGCATCGATTTCTTTGAAAAGATCCTACTTGGGCATACTAAGCCCGAGGGGGCTCCTAACTGGTCATCCACGACCCTGATTTGCAACTGGTGTCGGATGAGTACGTCCGACCAGGTCTTGGATAGATAAGTGATCAAGTTCAGTTTCAACTACCCCCGTTCCAGATGGAACAAACGGAACTACCCCTGTTCTCCCGTATTAGGGGGCGATATGCGAATTCTAGTAGCATCTCATTCTCCCTTTGCTCAATCTCCGATGCATCGGGATTTCCCATCGTTACTTCGATGGCAACGGTGTGTAGCTTCATGAAGGAATCCGCCAGTATGGCAAGTGAGTGTATGGGGTTGGGAGCTAGGCTCTGATGCCACATTGTGGCCCCCTTCGAGAGTGTTTCCCCGAATTTTTTCAATAATATGGACTCGATCTCATCATTCTTTATATCATTGCCTTTTACCGCACAGGTGTAGGCTGTAACGTGTTCATTAGGGTCAGTGGACCCATTGTACTTAGGGAGTTCTGGTACTCTGAACATCTTTGGGATGGGTTTCGGGGCCACCTCCTCAAGGAACGACCTATGTATGAACTTCTTTGAATCCATGCCCTTGAGGACCGGAGGCGGACTCGGGATCTTGTCGACCCTAGAGTTGTAGGTCTTGACCTTCCTATCGTTGGCCGCTATCATTTTCTCACCCAATTCGATCCTTTTGATAAAATCCTGAAGAATTTTTACAATGGTCGGGTCGGCTATCAACCCATTATTGCTCGATCTCACGGATACCTATTTCGGGGGAGTTGTTTCTGGCGCTTCCGTGCTGGGAGTCTTTGGATGGCTTTGTAACTGGGCGATAGCCAACTGTTGTGCCTACAACATTTCAAAAATATCATGAAATCTAACTTCCTGTACTTTCCGAGCCGGGTCTTCTGGGCTTCCTATTCGTCGCCATGTTGCATGCTTCTATCGGTGTGTGAGGTTTCGTCGACCTTTGTGCGTCTTGCGATTCCGCGTCCTCTAGAATTAGTCCAGGTGCGTTATCGGGGTTTTGTAGTGGCGCGCCAACGACTTGAACAACCACATCGTTTTCTCCATGATTTTCAAGGTAGTCGTTCTCAACTTTGTTTACCGATTCAGATATTTTGACCTGAAATCAAAAGATCATGGACAAGAGAAGGTGTGAAAGATAGCATGCATTTGTGTAATAAAACCAGCAAGAAAATAATCACTATTATTTTTAGCCCCACGGTGGGCGCCAAACTGATACCGTGAAAATGGTAATAAAAATTAAATTTGTTCTAAAAATACTTGATCTATATTTATGCTAGTTGTTAGAGCAGTTGATGCTAGGCGTATGGATTTTAATGATGAAGTATAAGCTAAAACGGGGCAGTAATCAAACCAATGGGCTTGCTGCCCGGGCCTCGGGCTGATCGATGGGAGGCTTCGAGGTTGATGCTTGGGCTCGAGTTTGAGCTATCGGGGGTAACCGGGAAGGGGATAACAGTTAGGATGTATCAAAGAAGGCTCTTTATGGCCAATATCAAGCAATAAATGAAGAACAAGTATGAAACCAATAAATGGAAAGAGTAGCCTCGAGCGAGTAAATTAGAGAGAAAAGAGAGAGAGATATCATTGATCTTATGTGGAGTAGTTGTAGTAACAGCGGCCCCTTACAAGGTGGTGAGGATCCCCTTTATATAGGAGGGGAATCCTGTTATAGTACAACGTTCATTAATTATTAAAGAATGGAGATGGGACGGATATACACGATGCCTCAACACAGGCTCTAAGTAGGCCGACTCCGTCAAACTTAGCCGCGTGACTTGGGAATTCCCCTTTTTGCTCTAGCCTCAATCTTCGTCTTCTTTGAGTCGGGCCTCGACCAGCCCCGAGGGAGGGTACTCGGTCGTAACTCCACGTCATCGGGGTCTCGAGATATTCTTCTAAAGTGACTCGATAGCAAGAAATTAGGCACTCTGATTTCGCCGCATACAATAATAATGGGAATGTATTGGCTTTATTCATATTTTTCCAAGCTCGATTGGTGAACTTGAACTATGAGGCTTGAATTTCCAAATGAGTCAATTGTTGAATGGAAGTGGGATAATGTGGTACCAAAGGGAAGGTTTATTTCTTATCTTAAGGCCACAAAGATGATCAAGAAAGGGTGTATTTATCATTTGGTCCGGGTTACGGACACCGATGTTGATGCACCTACACTCGAGTTTGTGCCAGTTGAATATTTGGAGGTCTTTCCAAATGAGCTCCCTATAATGCCACCAGACAGAGAGATTGACTTTGGGATTGATATGATGCCACGCACGCAGCTTATATCCATTCCACCTTACAAAATGGCACCGACAGAATTGAAGGAGCTAAAGGAACAATTGAAAGATTTGTTAGAGAAGGGTTTTATCCGACTGAGTGTGTCACCTTGGGGTGCACTGGTTCTCTTTGTAAGAAAAAATATGGGTTGCTATGTGTATTGACTACCGACAATTCAACAAAGTCAGAATAAAAATTAAGTACCCCCTACTAAGATTAGATGATTTGTTTGATCAATTACAGGGTGCTAGGTACTTCTCCAAGATTTACATACCGTCCGGGTATCACCAATTGAAGATAAGGGAGCAGGATTTTTCAAAAACTGCTTTCATGACCCGATATGGGCTCTTTGAATTTCTGGTAATGTCTTTTGGGCTAACAAATGCCCCGACAGCTTTCATGGATCTTACGAATCGAGTCTTCAAGACTTTTATTTACACCTTTGTGATAGTGTTCATTGAAGACATTCTTGTATATTCACGAAGTCGAGAGGACCACGCCGATTATCTCAGGGCAGTTTTGTAAACTCTTCATTAGCTCTAATTGTATGCGAAGTTCATGAAATGTGAATTTTGGCATGAATCTGTTACATTCTTGGGTCATGTCGTCTCCAGAAAAGTAATTATGTTTGATCATCAGAAGATTTCAGCAGTGAAGAATTGGCCGAGACCTACAACTCATACAGAGATTCACAGTTTCTTGGGTTTGTCGGGGTATTACAGGAAATTTATGAAGGGGTTCTCTATTCTTGCCTCTCCGTTGACTAAATTGACACAGAAAGTTCTGATTCCTCTAAAAGGAGCTTCCACGAATTGAAATCAAGATTGACTACGGCACTAGTGTTGAATCTACTAGAGGGTACAAATGGGTTTGTGGTTTATTGTGATGCATCAAGGATCGGGCTTGGGTGTATATTATGTAACACAGTGAGGTTATAGTTTATGCTTCTAGGAAACTCAAGAATCATGAAAAGAACTATCCAACACATGACCTAGAACTTGTGGCGGTGGTTTTTGTATTGAAGATCTAACGTCATTATTTGTACGGGGTCCATGTGGATGTATTCACGGACCATAAGAGCCTTCAATATATTTTCAAACATAAGGAGATGAATCTAAAGCAGAGAAGATGGCTTGAGTTACTCAAATACTTCGACATCGATATTTTATATCACCCAGGAAAGAACAATGTTGTGGCGGATGCTCTTAGCCGGAAATCTATGGGTAGTTTGGATCACTTGGAGGCATGTCGAAGGCTATTGGCCAGGGGGATTCACCAGTTAGCTAGTTTGGAAGTTCATCTTACGGACTGTATGAAGGAGGGGTAATTGTGCAAAATAGAGCTGAATAATCACTTGTGGTGGAAGTCAAGGAGAAGCAATACAGTGATCCATTGTTGGTACAGCTGAAGGAAGGGATTCATAAACACAATACCACAACTTTTTCTCTTGACATGGATGATGGTACCCTATGGTACCAAGGGCGACTATGTGTCCTAAAGGTAGATGGTCTTCGGGGAAGAATCATGGATGAAGCTCACACTTCTAGGTATTCCGTTCACCTAGGTTCTACAAAGATGTATCATGATCTCAAGGAAGTCTATTGGTGGAATGACATGAAGAAAAATGTAGCAGACTTTGTGAAAAAAAGTCCAAACTGTCAGCAAGTGAAGACCGAGCATCAAAGGCCTGGTGGGTTGGCACAAAACATTGAAATTCCAACGTGGAAATGGGAGACGATTAATATGGATTTTGTGGTAGGGCTACCATGCACTCCGCTCAAGTTTGACTTAATTTGGGTGATCGTGGACCAACTCACGAAATCAGCATACTTCTTGCATGTTAAATCTACTAACACAGCGGAACATTATGCTCAGTTGTATATCAAGGAAATAGTCAGGCTTCATGGCACTCCTATTTCCATCGTTTTCGATCGAGGGGCTCGGTTCACAACTAATTTTTGGAAGAAATTTCAGCAAGGTTTGGGTACTCAGGTAAATCTTAGCACAACCTTCCATCCACAGACTGATAGGCAAGTAGAGCGGACTATTCAGATGCTTGAGGACATGTTGTGTGCTTGTGTTCTTGATTTCAAGGGTAGCTAGGATGATCATTTGCCACTCATAGAATTTTCTTATAACAACAACTTTCATGCTAGTATTCAGATGGCACCATTTGAGGCATTATATGTTAGGAGGTGTAGATCTCCTATTGGGTGGTTCAAAGTTGGGGAAGCTAAATTGATAGTACCAAACTTCGTGCATCAATCTACGCAAAAGGTTAAGATCATTAAGGAGTGGTTAAAGACTGCGCAGAGTTGTCAGAAGTTATATTCGGATGTTTGTCGAAGAGATTTAGAGTTCTAAGAAAATGATTGGGTATTCTTGAAAGTCTCCCCGATGAAGGGTATTATGCAGTTTGGGAGTAAAGGAAAATTGACCCCGAGGTACGTCCTGCCATACAAAATTGTTCAAAGAATTGGTCAGGTGGCCTACAAGCTTGAGCTACCACAAAGATGTCATTAGTGCACCCAGTATTCCACGTGTCAATGTTGAAGAAGGTAGTTGGATATCAATGAACTATTGTGCCAGTTGAGACCATTGAGGTTAATGAAGAACTGTCAGATGAAGAAATCCTAGTTGCCATTCTTGATAAGCAAGTCCGAAAGTTGAGAAATAAAGAAATTGCCTTCGTAAAAGTGCTATGGCGGAACCAGAAAGTTGAAGAGGATACCTGGAAAGCCGAGGAAGAAGTGAAAAAGATGTAATCTTTTTTTTGAATAGCCATGTAATAGTTTCTATGAATTTACTTCCTATAAATTTTGTATCACTTGTTCAATTGATGTAAAGGTTGATTTTGGGTTATATGTTGTTTATGAGGTCACAGTTGGTATTGTTATGAGTTTTTTTACGTCGTTCGATTGTGCATATATTTGTAAGATTTATTTTTGGGGCTCTGTGATAGGTGGATAGGCCTAGTTAAAAAGGGAACTCTGGTAAATTTTTTTGGAAATCTAGGTAGTTAGTCAAATTTGGGATTGTTGGTGTGTGGTATGAAAACCGAGTTACATAAGTTACTAATAGAGAACCTTGATCCTCATTCGAGGACGAGTGATCTTAAGTGGGGGAGGATGTAAGGCCCCGTAAATATTTTCCTAAAAAACCAGATTCCATGATGTCGTAGTAGGCGTAGGGGTTAATAGTAGTAGAAATTCTTCACCACGAACAAGCTCACCGCAGTTCGGACTTTTTGGATTGAACAGTGCCTTGGGGAGTAGAAGCAAATATTTTTGCAAAAAGTAGGCATTTTTGCGGCCTATTATACAACTGCATAATCACTCTACGGGCCACAGAATGACCGTAGAGTGAAGTAGACTTTTTGGCCAATTTTGAGGTCAGTTTCGCGGCCAATTATGCGACCGCATAACCACCTAACGGGCCGCACTTTGGTTGCATAGTCGTCCTTGGAATATTTTGGAGGGAGGTTCTGTGGCACATTATATGACCGGAAAACAGGTCTGCGAGCCGCATAACGGCATCAGAGTGAAGCTGGCCAGCCCAGTTCCCAGGGCCACTTTTCGCAGTCATTTCGTGGACCGCATAACCATTATGCGACCATAGATCTTGTTACAGGGCTTCATTTTAGTGGTTTTGTAACCCGACCCGATCTTATTATATAAGCATTTTGGATAATTTTTCTGGTAAATCTGATACTTTTGGAGTGAGAGAGAGAACTTAGAGTGGAGAAGTGTTCTTAAACCTATTACCCATCAATTCTTGCTCAAATAATTGAATATTAACAAGGAAATTAACTAAGTTTTCACCTTTAAGGTAAGAATCTATACCTCAACTCTTAATTTCAAAATTATACTAAAAATGAGTAAATAGCAAAATCATCCTTGGGTAAGGGAGTTGTTATCTCGCATGCATATGTGATGAAAGAGTGTAGGAGGATTGTGAGCTAAAAATGATAAAGAATAGGGTGTGGGATGAATGAATCTTTCACAAAAGGGTCTTATAAACATAATGTACACCTAGTGTTTGATAATGTGATCAAATGAGCTAGAATCATGATCATCTTTCTAATTTTTGGTTCAATTTGTTATATTTCTAAATTAGATTGAAGTTGCTAAGAGTTTCAGAATATAGTAGAATTTAAGGAAGCTCTATTGAGGTATGTATGGATAAAACCTCCACTTCTTAGAACTGAACCCCTTGGTGTTCATTCAATAAGTGTATGTCCCAAACTGATCATTATTGAAATTGCTATTTCGAATGTGCTTGCTCTGAAAGATATATGTGCAATATGTGTTCCCGTGCTTTCATCACGTTATCTTATTATTTGAGGATGTGTTAAAATATGGAATATGTGCTACAAATGTCTAGACTTCATGTCAAATGGGAATAAAGATTGTTATGCCAAATTATGTGAAAAGCCTCTATGTTCCATAGATTCTACATTGCTCACGTGTGTAATCAAAATCTTGAATGAAAGGACTTGTTGTTGTTGATATGATAATAATGTGGAATGTGGAAAAGAATTTGAATTATGAAATGCGGCCAAGTATCAAGCATGATATAACAATTGTGGACACTAGTGCCGATGAACTGAAAAATGTGAAAGAAGTATGAAATGAGATGATTGATAGAAAATGGTAATGTCTCGGGCGGGACGCTCTAGCCGATCAGGTTGTGATCAGACACCATGTCGTACACATGGTGGTAATTGTGTTGGAAATTGAGAATAAAATTTGTGATTATGGGTGATGTCTCAAATGAGATGAGATAGATGACCAGGTTGTGATCGGGCTCCACGTAAGAATACAGTAGTATTGTAGATGATAATGTATCAGTATTAAAGATGTCCCAACCTAAAGCTATGGAAATTTACTTGAAAACTTATATGATTCTAAATTTGTTGTTATGGTGTTGTTTGAGGCTCTTATTGATTTTATGATTATTTTCTTCTTGTGTTATTGTTCATTCTAATGAGATGGTGTTTAGTTATACATACTAGTACCATTCAATGGTACTAACGTCCCTTTTGTGTGTGTGGGGGGGGTGCTGCATCTTAAATGGATGTAGATGGTTCCATAGCAGGCAGCGTTGATCAACATTAGCGGTTCATCCTCCTCCCAACAGTCTTGGAGAGCCCCATCTCATTTCGGGGTTATGTCTCTTTTGTTCTTTATGTATTGTACTTGAGGTATAGCCGGGGCCCTATTGTCGGCACTTTGGTAGTATTCTTTTGTATCTAGTTAGAGGCTCCGTGGACATGGTGTGGGTTATATGTACATGGGTGCTGGGATGTCAAATCAATCATGTTAGGTTTGGATTATGTGTTCCACTTCATACTATGTAATGGTATGTATTTTGAAACATTAACTATGGAAGCAACTAAAGGAAATGACTTGGAATTGTACTCGTGTTCTCCTTAATATCTAATTAATGAAAATATGCTCTCTCCTGATGCTTGAGCGAGTTGGGTAGAAAGAGTCTAATAGGCTTGCTCAACAGGCTCCACTCGATTGAGCGTCGGTCGTGCTCATTGAGGATGGAGTGTGACAGGTAACCCTCAACTTAGGCCAATGAGGCCATATTCTAAATCATATGAAAATATCATCTCTCTCATCTGAGGGGTAAACATACCCCAAAGCTGATGTATATATATATAACTATGCAGGTTGACGAGGCAGCCATGAACATCTACTGATATACAAGTTATACATGACTCGTCTACAAGCCTCTAGAGATAATTGAATTATACCATGGTCGGGACAAGGCCTCGACCTGCCATTCAAACCTGTATATATAAAATGGACTCCAAGGTTTAAACCTGGTAACTCCGAGGAAGTGGAGCTTACCAACCAAGTTGATGTTTGAATCTGTCTGTTGGGAGGGTATATTTAACTATCAATGAGGACCTGCAGATTGGCAAAAAACTTGAGGAAAAAGAATAAAAGAGTCGCATAGGTGCACATACAAAGACAAAGTCATACAGAGTTCATGACAGAAGGTCGCAACAGTTACAAGTTTTGAAGAATTCTGACAAGTCATGGTGTGAGAAAGAGGCCTAAAGGGGGGAATGCATTAGCCATCAGGTTTATTCACAGAACAGTTGCCTAGATGTCAAGTATAGTACTAAATTATTCATACGAGTTATAGGTTATAAAACTAATAAGCGCATCAGTCAATATTCGAGGACGAATGTTCCAACGGGGGGAATGATGTTACACCCCGTAATTTCGTATGTGAGAGTACATCGTAAGTAAATTGATGTAAGCTCTAAAATGAGATCATCTTTGAAAGTACATGAAGTAAGTTAATCATGTAAACTTGGAGGTTACAAATATTTAAGATCATGGGATGCAAGTACCAAGAGGGTTGGAAGGCTTTGAAGCTAAACCAATTGAAGAAAATAAGTTTCGTCGAAAGTCGACAAGTTGGGAATGTTATATCATGTAATTTTGGGGTGAGACTAGGGTGCTCAAAATGATAAGGAGGTTATGTTACGAGTTATTTTTGTCTTATGATAGTTTTGTGTTATGTTTTGAAGTCAAGTGAGTTGTGGAACAAAAGTTGGCAAAGATCATCACAAGTTACATTCATAAATATTCTGAAATTTAGGTAAAATCTAGTTGAGTTTTCTCCCATTATACTTGTAATTAGGGAATGATCTACATACAAAATTGAATATCGGCGAATTTATTTTCTAACGAATTAAACCGTTCATCAAAACGACATAGGAGTAGAGAGATATTTGCAGTTTCGCGAGACTGCGCAGACTGCATAGGTGACAAGTAGGTGTGTCATTAAAGCTTTTTGAGCAATACATTTCGTGTGTTATATGAGATCTTTTTGGGACATATTATATACCAAATTAAAGGTCTTGGAATATAGTTTCTAGGGCTCTTATCCTTTTGTTCATACGAAATCCGTACATAAAGATATAAGCATCTGAAGAAGAGCCAATAATAGGGTGCCAAGCTAGCACATCTTTGACTTTTCAAAAATGGATATATATATATATATATGGCCCTTATGTCGTCTTTTTCTTAACTTTTACTTATACCACGACCCGAATAATACCCCTAAACTTATTCTCTAGCTCTCCACAATGGTTTCCAATAATATTAACATGCCGAGTATGAAATCAAAAAGCGATAATACTAGAACGATCGTTACGACGTAAGTATCGCTATATCTCCTTTCTTTTTCTTTGTAGTTTGAATTTTGGAAGGTACTTCATAGTTAAAAAATATGTACTTTCTGTATTTAAGCTTTAAATATAAAATAAGGTTGATAAAATTGTTTCCTAATAGTTAGAACTCACCGGAGGGCGATAGGAAGTCGTGAGTTCGAGTTATTCGACTTGTAGTGGGCTATTTTGTGTTGCTTTTGGGCTGCCTATTTTGCTTTTGTTTTATGTAGTTTTGGAGGATAAAATATGTGGAGAAATACCACATAATTATGGAATGGTGGGATGGTTATTCGTCATTACATTTTAGGTTGTTTGACGCTACTTTCGTTGTCGTTTTATGTTTGAAGTGAGTAGGGTGTGGGCTAATTATGCATACATGTTGTTATTGTTTTGTTCTTGGTGTTGATGGTATATAGTACTGGAGGATGGCCTTGTTTCAGGGGGATGGTTCCTAAATTTACGTAAACGAGCTACTAGTTTAAGTTGCGAACTTAGCGTTTCAGCACTGATTTTGAATCTCCTTATGCTGTGGTGGATTGAGTTGAGTTGTTTGAAGAATTTATTTGAAGGTATTAAGGGCTCCACAATGTTAAGGTATGTTAAGGCTAAACCTTTCTTTAATTTTGGCATGATCCAGTAACTACATGTATTTGATAACGATAAATAAAAAGATGCTCATATTTCTGAATTTATGTACATTTTCCTAGTCTAATAAGTTACAGCATTCTCCCTTATCGGGACTTCATATTCAGTTTAATTTTGTCTTCTGGCCAAGAAAGTAGAGAGTTTGTATATATACACAGTACTACAATATTTTCCCCACCATCGAGCTATAATCGACGGGCAGGATCCTATTGGGCAACCTCTGATCAGATGGTGAGTTATATACCGAGCCTACTATGGTCGAGTACCAATGAGCGAGCCCAGGATGGACAAGATATAGAGCCTAGTATGGCTGAGCGCCTATGAGCGAGCTTAATACGGTAGAGCGGTAACACATACCGAGCCTTATAAGGTCGAACAACTATTTTACTTACTATTTTGAGAGATTTAAGTCAGTATTAGCAGGTAAACATATCTTCAGATTATTTTAACTCCCATGTACTTTCAGTTATTATATTATCAGTTTAGTTTCAACTTTCAGTTATTCTGTTGCCTTTAATTTTATAATAATATGCGAAAGGACAGAGTAGAAATTCAATCAGTATTGGAAAACAAAACCGCACAACAAGAAAGAACAAATGTGAAGTTTTCCTAACTTTGTAGCCTCTAGGGGATAAATACAGACGTCTCTGTACCGATACCTCAGACTCTACTAAGTTTGTCTGTGAACTATGAGACCCATGTAACCTAGAGCTCTGATACCAACTTGTCACGACCTGGATTTCCCACCCTCGGGAGTTGTGATGGCACCTACTAATGAGAGCTAGGAAAGCCAACCCGTAACTATCTAAGAACCACTCCAATTACTTCCTTTTTACAATTATGAGCAATAACATAAAAATAACATAACTTTAAACAATTAAGCGGAACATATCCATGAAATGTCTGAAGGCTACGTCTGTTACAACTTTTAAAACCTCAAATACCCCAAAACCTGGTGTCACACTGTCACAGACTGTCTTAGAGTTTCTACATATAAGGTCTGAAGAAGTACAATACACTGTTTCTGAACAAAGGAAATGAAACAGAAAATAGAGATAAAGAGAGACGACAGGGCCTGCGGACGCCTACATGTCTACCTTGGGTCTCCGAGTGGACTGAAGGAAGCCCTCCAACTACTATCCGAAAGTTGCTTCGGGATCTGCACACAGTGCAGAATGTAGTATCAGCACAACTGACCCCATATGCTGGTAAGTGTCTGGCCTAACCCCGGCGAGGTAGTGACGAGGCTAGGACTAGACTCCAGATAAACCTGTGCAGTTATATAACATATGGCGGAAAGTAACAAGTAATAAGCAATTAAAGCTGGGGAAGGGAAACATGCTTCGGGGGTAGCTGACAAAACAAAATAACAAGAAATAACAAAGAAGTTAACAATATAACTTCTAACACAGATAAAGAGAAGTAAAGACAGCTTTAACTTTCAGTTTCCATCTTGTTGCAGGCATGCAACCCGATCCCATTTTTTATATCTTGTGGTAGGCGTACCACCCGCTCCCATTTTATAATATCTTGTGGTAGGTGTACCACCCGCTCTCATTTCATAATATCTTGTGGTAGGCATACCACCCGCTCCCATTTCATCATATCTTGTGGTAGGCGTACCACCCGCTCCCACTTCATCATATCTTGTGGTAGGCGTACCACCCGTTCCCATTCCATAATATCTTATTGTAGGCGTACCACCCGCTTCCATTTCATAACATCTTGTGGTAGGCATACCAACTGCTCCCATTTCATAATAACTTGTCGTAGGCGTACCACCTGCTCCCATTTCATCATATCTTGTGGTAGGCGTACCACCCGCTCCAATTTCATCATATCTTGTGGTAGGCGTACCACTGATAAGTTAGGATTTTAACATGTTTTATGCCCCTACCTACCTATGCTTTGATCATATATTGTTACAAAATAGTCCTAAAAGGCTCACAAGTTGTGCTTGATTGCAGGTTTGATCGACAAAGTGATGAAATGTCAAAGATCGGCTCAAAAAGGAGTGAAACCTGCTCAAGTATCAAAGACCAAGAAATTTAAGAAAAGAAGGCCTAGTGCGGACCGCGCAAAGTGGAATGCAGCCGCACTAGGTGGTTTAGAGAGCTGGTGAATCAAGCTAAAAGAAGCACGGCCGGTGTACACATCTCGCGGTCCGCGGTGAAGTCTCCGCGGCCGCACTACTCTTTTGTGTGTTCCGCGGTCATGGGATTCAGAGAGATGAAAGTTTGCAAAGTCAGTGCCATGCGGTCCGCGATCGTGATTACACGGACCGCGCCAGCCCCCTCCGCAGCCACGGTCCATTCTACGTGGTCCGCGGAGTCCAAGTTCTGAGAAGCACAAGTCAAAGTCAAAGAGCACAGTGCGGCCGCGGTCCATTTAGTGCGGCCCGCACTGACCCCACAGGGGTATTTTTGTCCAGTTTTCCAGCCTAGTATAAATAGAATATTTTACCATTTTTTAGAGGAGGAGAGAGATCAGACAAAGTTTGCGCTCGTGAGAACGAATTTTGTAGCCATTTTTGGCACTTTTGCTTTATATTTACAATAGATTCTTGTATTTTAATTTTAGCAATTAATTAATATGCTTAGTTCTTCATCTATTTCTGTATTTTATTCTTCAAGCATGAGTAGCTAAACCCATTAGCTAGGGTTGTGGCTCAACCCTAGTGTGGGTAATTGATGGGTATTGCCATCTAATGTTAGATTGACTATGGGTGTTTTCTATTTGGGTTGATTTTATGTTTTAATCTAGAATTGGTGGTTGCAAACACTGATTCAAGCTTTGTGGGTTTAACTCTTCTTCAAAAAGGGAGTCTATGACCCTAAAATTGACCCATTAAGGAATTGGGATGGACTCATGAGAAATGATAGTCCCAATTAATGGGTTAAACATCGAGAGAGTAATTACCCTGCTTGAACCCTAGTTGCTTGGTCTAATTTGCCTACCCATTTGGTCTCAAGAGAGTCAATTGGGCAAAGTCACTTTCTCTACCGAGAGGTGTGAGAGTGAGAAGAGAGAGTAATTACCCTACTTGAACCCTAGTTGCTTGGTCTAATTTGCCTACCCATTTGGTCTCAAGAGAGTCAATTGGGCAAAGTCACTTTCTCTACCGAGAGGTGTGAGAGTGAGAAAAATTGTGCAACGATTATAGCACAAGCCCCAATTATGTCAATCGAACCTTAGTAACATCTACCCGTCAATTAGCCACCTAGGTAGTGTCACGACCCTAGTGCCCTTCTTCCCATTAGATACAACTTAGCAATATTCTCGTAGCATAATTTAGTGTTAATCAATAGTTTTATAAAAATAGTTATAATTCGAAAACCCAAAAATGTTTGAAGTGACATTAGGAGTACAAACACATCTCTTGGCTAGACAGACAATCGAATTCCACTACTAGCTCCCTGAGGAAATCGATCCTGACATTCATATCGGGTAGAAGCTATTGCGACCCGCTCTTCCTACCTTAGTGTAGCATTTAGTTGGCAGTGATCAACCACCTGCTCCCATTTCATCATATCTTGTGGTAGGCATACCACCCGCTCCCATTTTATTATCTTGTGGTAGTCATACCACCCGCTCCCATTTCATTATGTTGTGGTAGGCGTACCACCCACTCCCTTTTATAGTTCATCACACAATCACAAGAAATCCCGGCAAGGGAAAATAAGTGATATAATAACTTCCCGACAAGGGAACAAAAGCAATATAAATTTTCTAGCAAGGGAACAACAATATCAAAATAGTCATCCCGGCAATGGAGAATAAGCTATGTTACCAATCTCACTTAGTTGGTACCCAGTTCAATTAATGGAAATGCTCAATCACAAAATATCATTAATTAAAGCATACAAAGTGTCATTCAAGAACACAACAACTTTCAATTTAAGACTCACGGTCATGCTTGACATCAACGTATAGATACTCGTCACCATGTCTATACGTCGTACTCAACAAGAAGCAAGTAGCAAGTATGACTCAACTCCTAATCCCTCAAGCTAGGGTTAGACCAAACACTTACCTCGAAACTTTGAACACCACTCTAGCCTCAATTATAACTTTACCCCTTGATTCCACCACCAATCCACTCGAATCTAGTCACAAGTTACTTAATTACATCAATAAGTGCTAAATGAATCAACCCCAATGCATGAAAATGAGTTTTCCCAAACTTTTACCAAACAAGTCAAAATTACCCCCGGGCCCACATGGTTGAAACCCGATGTTCAGACCAAAATCCGATTACCCATTCCCCCACGAATCCAAATATATAATTTGTTTTGAAATGGGACCTCAAATTGAGGTCCAAATCCCCAATTTAGAAAAAACCTAGGTTCTACCCAAAACACCAAATTTCCCCCATGAAAATCTTTGATTTGAGGTTGAAATCATGTTAAAAGATGTTACGGAGTGAAGAAAATGAATTAGAAATCACTTACCAACGTTTTGGAGAAGAAAGGTTGTTTGAAAAATTACTTTTATGTTTTTGGGATTTTGAAAAGTGAAAAATAGCTGAAATTCTCGTTTTTTATACCCCTCTCAAACCCCCTATGCGTACCGCATCAAATGGACCATGACCGCACAGGCCTCCCTGAAGACCTGCAGCTCAGCACCCTGTGCGGACCGCACAAAGGCGACTGCGGCCGTACAGCCTCCACCGCGCTCCGCATAAAGGCGACCGCGACCGTGCTAGCCATTCCGCGGTCGTACGTGATTTCTCGTAGACCGCACTAAAGGGTTCAGAGACTTGCAACTTCCTGAACCTGCAACATCTGACTTTCTAAGCCTAAGGCATCCCGAAACCTACTCGAAACTCACCCGAGCCCTCGAAACTCCAACCCAAGTGTACACACACCCTCGAAAATATCCTATGGACATATTCGTGTAATCAAATTACCAAAATAACATCACGAGCATCGAATTAAACCTCGAGATCAATGAAATTTCTCAAAACTCTTTTAAACATCAAATTTCTCAATTAAGGTCCGGATCACGTCAAATGACGTCCGTTTTTAACCAAATTTCACAGGAATGACTCAAGTCATATATAAGACCTGTACCAGGCGCCGAAACCAAAATATGGTCCCGATACCATTGCTTTCTAATTATTTATCATTTCAAATTTCTAAAAACAATTTCACTTAAAAATTTTATTTCTCGGGCTTGGGACCTCGGAATTCGATTTCGGACATACTCCCAAGTCCCATATTTTCCTACGGACCCTACGGGACCATTAAATCATGGGTCCAAGTCCGTTTACCCAAAATATTGACCGAAGTCAAATTAGCTCATTCTATAATCAAAACTTATCGTTTTTCACAGATTATCATATTTAAGCTTTCCGGCTACATGCTCGGACTGCGCACACAAATAGAGGTGACTATAAATGAGGTTTTCAAGGCCTCAGACACACATGAATCAACTAAAAGCAAATGATTACCCCTTGGATCATCACAGAAAATCACTTCAAATGCTCCAAAAATTATGAATATTTATATAAAATGTTTATATAGATTTGAGAACTAAATAATGATGCAAATGTAATGTTTTGAAAGTATATATATATTTTTAAAAAATATGAGGGCAAAAATATTAGGTATCAACAAGGTTCCCATTCAACGAAACACTTTGAGCTTTAAGGGAAACGGGTGGCAGTCCATTGTTTGTAGCAGGTTGGATCCATCCCAGAACGAGATTCACCTTCCTATTCCTCGAGCAGCTCTTGTGTCTTCCATTATTCCGGGTACTCGATCAATGTGGGTGTCGTTATGTCGGCCAATATTTCATTTATAGCACAGCAGGATAGCTTGGCCTAACCTTATCCTAACACTATTACAAAGTACCTCACTGATGCAAAGGTAGAGCCGAGATATTTTGACACAAAGGTGAAGCCGAAGAAGCCCTCTAATTGGTATTCACTGATGGATGCGAGTAGCCCAAAGAAGACAGTCCAACCTCCTACCACTACAAGCCAGTCTAATGAGCCAGCAGTGCTATTATCAAAGACAGATGATATTCCATCCACCTCGGCAGAGCCTTCCTCCAGTGCCGCAACTATGCCTCCGCCATAATCCACAACTCCAACTACATCTCCTACCACATCTCTGAGGCCAGTGCCCATGCTCATAGCCCCGCTATCTGCGATACGAGTCTCCTACACATTGGCGAGTATTAATAAATAGACGGAGATAGCTACTGCAAAGCTATCTTACTTGTCCAGTATTGTTGCATGCTCCTTTTAACATTGAGCAGACACTGAAGAAGATTCTGGAGAACCAAAATACTATCATGGACACCTCAGTACAATATAGGTCAGTTATTGAAGAGTTGGGAAAGGAAAATGAGGAAGTCCCATGTTAGCAAGAAACTAGTTAACAAGCTCCGGAAGGAGGTGACCAGATTTGCTACAGCCGGAGACCTTCCCTTTGATATGCTGCTTGACCCGCATCAGACAGCACCATCTAAACCAGTAGCACCAGCTGGCCAGTTTGACGAGCCAGACCTTACTGCCGACGTTGCTGAGGTAGTGCGTGAGATGTTCGCCAACCCACCCATGCCAAGATTAGAGGATGATGAGAGCCAGTTGGCTAATCCTGAGGGAGATGACATTGCTGGGGACACTGAGATATCCAAGGACCCTTAGGGAGTTTTCTTCAACCTTTCTTCCTTTACTCTTAATTTACTAAGAATTGGGGACAACACTTATTTTTATTCGGGGGGGGAGGGGTGTAGTTTTTTGACACATTGGTACACTTTGATATATTTGGTCCTTAATAATTTGATGATACTCTTTCTTTTCTTAGTTGTATTTATCTATTTTCTCTCTCTTCTCCTACGTATATTTATCTATCTTTAGTAGTTATTGTTTATTATGTTTTTTATTTTTTTCATATTAATTCTTGTTTTGTTATGTAGCTTCATTTTATTCTTTAGTAGATAATAAGCCTTTGGTTTCCTTAATGCCACAGTTCTTTCCAAAAGTAATTTTGTTTGAATAAAGTGTTAAGAGCTGAATGAGTTTGTTTTTCGTATAGGTAATAATATTAGTAGTAATGAATAAAAATACCTAATCAAGTCATGCTCGAAGATTTAATCATGCTTCAATTGGTACCAACACACCTAACTACGTGCTTCTAGTTAGAAACAAGGTTCTTAAAAGAAATAGCTCTAGTTGGTGACTTTGTGATTCTTGGGTTGACTTTGATAATAATCGAGTGGTTTAATTGAACCATAGTTATCTTTAAACTTGAATATGGTCGTTGTAGGCTCTCGACTCTATCCTCTTGTATAATCTAATTGTGTGAGGAGTGAGATAAATTGTTGTTAGTCCAAGTACCCGTTTGAATGGTCTAGAAATTGCCCCGAATATGTTTCAAGGTGAAATCTTAAGTTTTGCTTGATTTGAGAAGTGATTGTAGGCTTTCCTTGGCCCGTTTGAGCTTTCTATTATCAATCAATGTCGTTATCCCTATGCAACCCCTTTGAGCTTCTAGCCTATCTCATTTGACAACCATGTTATAAGTTTTTAACCGTTTTGTTGTGACCCTCTCTTGGCACCCGGACTTTTCTTAACACTTTTGTATAACAAGTGACTTAAAACATAAGTTTGGTAGAGAGATGAGGAATTTGAAAAAGTATCAAGTCACAAAAAGGGAAAATAAATGATCTCAATGAAAAGAGAAGGCAAGAAACGCAAAAAAACAAAAAGAAAAATGCAAACGTGAATAAGCGGAAGGGATGATGGATTCAAAAAAAAAGGAGCATGAGCAATCAAAAAAGGGAGAAAAAGAATGAAATTAATAAGAAAGAGTGAGGTTAAGTCTCTCTAATCCCCAAATGAAAAGAAAATGCCTCTAAGAATTGGTAATTCTAAGCCGAGAAATGAAAATGTGGAGTTCTTAAGGAAAGATGTCACTACTTACCCATATGGTATCCCACCTGAATCCAAAAGACTTCATTACACCCCGAAAGAAATCCTACTTGATTTCGAACCGAGTGAACTTGCATTAGTGGTGATCTACATGAGAGGAAAGCCTATATCACTTAAAGTCATACTTGTGACATTATCTTGTGAGAGATGAGTGAACCTTTCATAAATCTTAAGATTGAGACCTAATTCTTTAAGCGAGCTTTGCAAATGGAAGGTAGAGGAGGAAGTGTTTTGAGTCCACTATCACCTGCATGATAGAACAAGTGTCTTTGATGAGTAAAGTCAATTTTTGAAGCTCAAATGTCACATTAGAACTATATGTGCATGAATATTTGGCTTGTCACCTTGTTGTTAATGCATGAGAAGTGTGGGTACCTGTTGGTCCCAACTGATGTGTGACTGGCTCACCTTTGACTCGCTGAAATGACCCTTAACTCTAGAAAATTGAAACTAATTTATTTTCTTCAGAAAAAGCAATGTCTTAAGTTTGGGGGAGTTGATAAGTGGGGATTTTGATTACTTATTAGCACCTTTTTGCTGTAGTTTTAGTCTGCAAGTATTGATTTATGTTCCTGCAACTAATAAAATGTGTAAATTGCAGGAATGTTGAAAGTTTGGTCTCCCGTGATGCAATCCGACTCAAAAAAGAAGTGTTCTGAATCACAAGATGAAAACGGCACAAAACTAAAGAAGTGCGGCCAACAGAAGGATTTCTTCGGTCGCAAAAGAAAGTGCGGACCACAGAATTCCATCTGCAACTGCAGACCAAGTGAAAGAACCCAGCAGGACTTTGGCCAATGGGCAGACCGTACATGAATTGTACGGCTGCAAAACCAGGTTTGTACTGACAAATGATTCAAAGTTTAGAGAGTGTACAAGAGTGTTACACCCCGTAAGTTTGATAACCTTGATACCATTCGATACATTTTGATATGGTATTTTGAGTGAAACATTTTTATAGAATAGTTTGTAAAAAATATATATATGATTTATATAGTTATTAATATTACTATTTTCGATTATGTTATAAATTATACACATAATATGAGAAAAGTTTATGAGATTTTCTTTATTGTAAAGAAATAAATTATTTTATCACTAGAAAAGAATGTTATCTTTTTACTATTTTAAGAATTAAGCATACGAAAATTTGTATTCTTTATATGAGATTAGGAAAATTAGAAGTTGAGACAATATATGTATTTTTACATGAATATTTTAATAAAATAATAGTGTATGAATTTATTTTATATGGTACCACATGACCGTGATAGTAAATTATATAAAGTGTATTAAAACTGAGTAGTATACGGGTAATTAGCAAGTACCCAAAACATTTTGGATTAAGAAAAAACGTGGCAAAATTTTGCCTTAATACACTTGTGACTCATGCATTAATGAAGAGATGTGTATGGTGCTTGGGAACAGTACCTTGAATTAGAGCACATTGACAATGCTCCAAAAAGATCACATGCTGCCAACCAGGTATGCACTTGTGCTCTATGCGTAAGTTGTCAGATTTTTGAAGCATATCTATTAGAAACCTTCCGAAGATTCTTAGTTCTTTAGCACTATAGTGGAGCAAGAATTTGAACATTGTTGGAAAAAAAATTGGGATTGGCCCCGGGGCACTAACTATACCACAGAAGCTAATTATCCAAGGTCTAAGTTAAGGGGGAAGAAACAAATTTTTGAGAGTCTCTTTTGTTTCATGGGTTGGGGTTGAGCAAGGGTTATCATCATCGGTTATCTTAAGAGAACATCTTTTGGAGTTTTTGGCCATGGCTATCTTCTGGAGAATACTTTCCAAGGTTTAAGCTCAAAGAATTTCTCAGTTCAGAATTGTTTTCTTGAACCGACTCTTTTTTGAGAAGCCTGTTCGGATCTACAACTAGATAATCTTCCAATTTACTTCTACATTAGCCGGATGGCCATCTTCGAAGGGAAGCGTACTATTCTGCAAAGAAGGTGCTCTAGGTTCCGCAAAAGATAGCAGCACGGCAGTTAACATGGGGATGTCACCTTCCTCCCAGGAAGTCAAGTGTTATGTGCTGGGGCTTCCATACAGCAAATGGGGGCCTGGTGCAGGATATTCATTAAATGGTTGCGGAAGGAATGTGCATGAACAAAAAGCATATCTGTTTTGACAATAGATGAGAAAGATTCATAAGTACGTACGTATCCTCCAAGTCAAGTGAGTTTCTTAAGGCTTTTGAGCCTATAAGTTCAGATACGTTTCTATGATTCCACTCACTTTTACGTATGTTCTTGAGTTGCCTTTGAGGCCTACCGGTTTCAGAGTGTCTTTCTATGACTTCACTTTCTTCTATATATGTTTCCAAAGTTCCTAGTTAGATAAATCTCTATAAGTTCTTTTGGTATTTTACAGTTCTAGATCTTGATGGCATGACTTTCCACCACATGTCCCCTCTTTTGTGAGTTTATGAGGTCCTGGGAAATGAATGACACGAGTCTTCATGTTGTATACTTTATGCTCACACACTTCTTTCACTTGATATCGCTCCTGTCGTGTCGAGCTCTCAAATTACCTTATGTTGTCCCTCGTCTTCCAATGGAGAGGCCTATGTTCTTTTGATTGAGATGTCTATGCAATATGTGTTAAATAAACCATCTTCACAAGTATAACAATCATATTGAATCATGTGTAATGCCTTCCATAAGCTAATGAAATGGTCTTACATGTATGTTAAGGTTATCTCATCTTTCCTTGGGCATGATCTATACGACACAAATGAATGAGAAAATATACAACTTTCATAAATGACTCTATTTATAAAAGTGTTAGAGGTGCACATGTTTTTGAATTTTCATGTGTCATATTATTATACCTTCTGTTCATGGGTCTCAGAATAATACGCAGTTGATAAAGTTTATCCGAAAGGAATATTGAGATTATCATATATTTTCATGCATTTCATTCATTTATACATGTGCATTTACCCATGACTCAGACGGCGTTATATACACGTATATATGTATATATATGTATATGGGATATGGAAAAAGGTTACGACGTTATATACACATCACCACCTGATCAGCTGGTATATGTTGATAATTTGCCCACAGTGGCCGAGATGATATGATGGGATGCCCTTAAAGGCGTGATGATGTTATGGCATTATATACGCGTATATATATATATATATATATATATATATATATATATATATATGTATATGTATATATATGTATATAGGATATGGGAAAGGCTATGGTGTTATATACGCACCACCACCTGATAAGCTGGTATATGTTGATGATTTGCCCACGTGGCTGAGATGATATGATGGGATGCCCTCAGAGGCATGATGATGTTATGACACATGTATCTATGCAAGACATGACATTTATATGCATATGCATGACACTATAAGTATTTCATGATTTACAGAGTTATCCAAACTTACAGGTTGAGTCATTTACTCTATATTTCTTCCATGCCTTTTATGTACTTATTTATATGCCTTACATACTCGGTACATTATTCGTACTGACGTCCCTTTTGCCTCGGGACGTTGCATTCATGCCTGCAGGTATAGACAATCAGTTTGACGAGCCCTCAAAGTAGATGAGATTTCCATTCAGCTAATGATCGGTAAGACTCTACCTCATTCGGGGTGCAACCGAGTCTATGAGTTATTGTGTAAGAGTTTTGCTACAGACTTATGGGTAGGCCGGTACCCGGTCCCATTTGATGCCAAATAATCTTAGAGGCTTTATAGACAAAGGTTTATTTTGTATAGTATATCAGAGGCCTTGACGGCACATATGTATTCATGTTTTAAGAAATAAATGGTTCAGAGATACAATATTGTCCACTTACAATTGTACATTATGAGTAGTGGCTAGGTTGCCCCATGATAGTCACAAAAGGAATGAATGAGTTTCATAATGGTTCGCTCGGGCCAGTGTGGCACCGGGTGCCAGCCACGCCTCCCAAAGTTAGGGCGCGACAAAGAGACCAAGACGTGAAGCCTTTCTGAAGTGCGGACCGCACAAGAATTGTGCGGCCACAGAAATTGCTTCGCTTCCGCAATCTAAAAATGTGCGGCTGCAAAATCCAAGCTCCTGCCAACAAAAGAAATCTACGGACTGCACATTGAATTGAACGGCTGCAGAACCACCCGAGAGGCATTTTTGTCAACGAATTTTGGGCCACTATAAATAGACGATTTCATATTTTTAGGTCAAGATTCAAAGTTTAAGCTGTTGTAGCCGTTATATTTTGCCATTTTAGGAAGTTTGTGATTATTTTAGTGTTTAAATATCATATTTTATCATTTTAATCTTTGATTATGAGATTAATTAGCATTTGTTTTTTATTTTCTTCAATTCTCACTATGAGTAGCTAGATTCTCACTAGGGTTATGCCCCAACCCTTGTATGTAAACCATATGGGTAGTTAATTTAATGCTTGTTTATGATTGGGTGTTGATTATTTAGCTTAGTTCATGCTTCAATTTTAGAATTAATGGTTGCAAACATTTATTCATGCCTTTTTGACTTGGTCTCTACTTGAGAAAGATGGACCTAGTCTAAGATAACTTGATTAACAAGGAATTAGGCTAATTGAGGGTTTGATTAGCCTAATAAAAGGATTCAAACGAGAGATAGTGAGAATCCGACTTGAGCTCATATCAACTATTTTATTTGATACCCATTTGGACTTGAGAAAGCCAAATTGGGTAAAATCACTCTTTGATAGAATGGTATTGAATGAGTAACGTAGAGTTGAGAGCTATAATACACCCCAATCAACAAAACAAGTATTAATGTATTTAACCCATTAGGCGAACACCTAGGTCATGGTCACATACCTAGGCTTTTTAACTACTTAGGAAAACACCAAAAACAATTATTTGCTTCTAGTTTCTTTTCTTAGCTTATAATTGCAAGAGTAAAATACGAATTAGAACTCAGAACCTTTTGTAGAGTGCAATTTATTTATTCCATTCGCTTTCATCAAGTGTATACTCCTAACACCTCTAGTAACTCCCTGTGAAAAATGACCCCGACTCATGTTGGGTACTATACTTCCAACTACCGTTTCCACTCACTATTAAGTACAAATTGGACGTGGATTAAGTACTCCTGATAAAATGAAAGAGAATTCATTACAGTGCTCGGTGAGTAATTAATCGGGTCTACATGCAAAGTGGGTTGACCCGGCCTGATCACAGTGCCAGTTGAGGAATTCGTTACATGCTTACTAAAATTTGTAACCTCCTTCTAGCCTCAAATGCATCACCAGTTGATTGGCCGCGCTTGAGCCATACTTAACAATTTCATTTTATGTGTGAGGTGTAATAATATTGATGAAGAAAGTAGTAGCGAAGAAAAAGAGAAAAGCATATCTGAAGTTACTCAAGAATTAAGTACCAATTAAACTTTTTTTTAAAAGTAGGTACAAGTTAAATGGAGGTGACTAAATAGGGCACCACATAAATGTTTACCATGAAAATGGTAACAAAAATTAAATTTGTTTTTGAGATTCTAAAAATACGTGATGTATTTTTATGCTAGTTGTATGAGCAGCTGATGTTAGGAATATGAAGTTTAACGATTAAATGCAAGCTAAAATGAGGCAGTAATCAAACCGAGGGGCTTACTGCCCTGGCTTCGGACTGGTCGATGGAGGACCTCGGGGTCGATACCTAGGCTCGATCTCGAGCTATGGGGGTAGTTGGAAATAGGATAACAGTTAATATATGACTAAACAAGGCTCTATATGGCCAATACCAAGCAATAAATGAAGAACAAGTGTGAGAGTAGTAAATGCTAAAGTGGCTTCGAGCTAGTAAGAACGAGCGAGTTAGATAGAGATATTATTGATGTTGTGGAGAAATAGTGTGAGCAACATCAGCCAACCCGTTATAAAGTGATAGGGATCCCCTTTATATAGGAAGAAAATCCGTCATAGTACAAAACGTGTTAACTGTGAAGGCGTGGAGATAGGGTGGCTGGACGTGACATCTTGAAATAGGCCCCAGATAGGCCAACTTTGTCAGATTAAGCTGTATGCCTTGGGACTCCCCTCTCGCCTGTTGTAGCCCGCTATAGCTGCCAGAATGTGACGTCCTTTGGGCCAGTATCTAACAACCCCCAAGGGTAAGTCTCGACCTTGACTTCGAGCTTCGAGGGGCAAGACTGCAAGACGGACCTATGAGGGGGAAATCGGGCCCCTGGATTCGCCGTATACAGATAGTCTCCACGTTTCTTAGAGTGAAAGTGGAAAGAAATGATAAGAAATGATCCTGAACTCCTGCTTCCTTCGGTGTTCTTGCTAACGGCTACGAGATGTCAAGGTGCACTATGTGCACCGTCCCTGCAGGTTTCAGCATTGACTGCGGCGGTTAGCTTCCTTCAATGTGCCCATAGCGCTTTTATAAATAATCTCCTCTTCCATTCTAGATTCCATCTTGTGCCAAAAAACCCCTTAGTAAGATCTGTTTTTCCCTCATTCTTTCTCTTCTTCAAGAATGCAACCCCCCTTTTTCTTTTTCCCTCAGACTTTCTCAAGGATGGTGAAAATTTCCGCTTCTGCTTGCTAGGATGTTGCGGGCTCATCTTCTTCATTTTTCTCACAAGGCGAAGTGGTTGCTCCCCCCCCCCCCCCCCCCGTGTCGAGGAGTGAATCCCAAGATCCTTTGTGATGATCTCCGATTTTAGGTTCGAAAGACCTTCCTCGAGATCAGGGCACCGCGAGCCTATAACTCAGTATATCAGCTCTATAATGGACATTGAAAGAGTGAGGGCTGACTGTTGCTGGGGGGATACCATGTGTAAAGCCCCAGAAAATTTTGCTTAGTAATTTAAGATTTCATGGTGCCAAGGTAGGCCAAATATTTTATCTTGCATGCAAATGAGGATTAAGAAGATTATGGATATCAATTGGATATGTTAATAAGTATATAAGTCATAGTAGAAGTGAATTGGGGTCTAAGGAGAGGCCTAAGTCTAAGCCAAGTTGAAAAATTTCATAAGAGACGAAAGTTGCAAATGAGTGCACACAAGACCTCGCTTTGGACAATCATATCTCCAGTATATATGGATTTGTGTGATGCACAACCTATTAAATAAAAGGTTTTTAAGTAGTTTCCAACGCTTCAAACCGTTTGTCATTCGGACACTCCTACCAAACTTTATGACCAAATTTCCAAAAGCAGCGCAGAAGTTTACACTACCGCGCCACCCCATGCGACGCGGTTGTGTAAATTATCAGAGCACCTCCAGTTTTGTTTCTAAACACATTTTTCATTACCACGCCGCCCCATGCGGCGCGGCTGTGCAAAAATCAGGGATTTTGTTATAAAATGACCTCATTTCGTCAAATAGATTCAAGGGACCATTTCTTGAGCAAAAATCAGATATTTTTAGAGTGAGAGAGTGTCCTAGAGTGAGAAAGTATCCCTCATCAATTCTTCTACAACTCTTGCTCAAATCTTAAAGTATTAACAAGGAAAATCACACTAGGCCTTCATCCTTGAGGTAAGATTCTATACCCTAACCTTTAATTTCGAATTTAGCTAAAGATGGGTAATTATAAAGAATGTTTGTGGGTATTAGAGTTGTTATCTTGCTTTCATGTGTTGTCAAAGGTTGTAGAAACATTGTTGATCTAAAGTTGGTAAAGTATGGGTTGTGGGTTGATGAAATCCTCTATAAAAGGACCATAAAGATTTAACGCACATATGGTGTTTGATAAAATGCTCAAATGAGCTAGAATTATGAATATCTTCTTAATTTGTGTTCAATTTTGTTATGTCTCAAAGTAGATTGGCATTACTAGAATTTCCGGAACGTTGTAGTAACTTAAGGAAACGCTCTTTGAGGTATGTATGGCTAACTTTAACTCTTGTAGAATTCCCTTGTTGTGACGAGCATACGGTATGTGTACCTTGTATGAAAATATGTATATTGATTGTCTTAGTTGATTTCCACACAACCGTGTTACATGCGATTGTGAAAAGTGATTTGATGTGCCTACATTATTATATGCTAAGCTTGTAAATGCTTGAAGATGATGATATGGGAGTATGTGTTACTGAATGAAAGAACGTTAGTGTGTCCAAATGTGGGAATGTGTATAATGGCTAAAACCTTGCGTGATAAGTAATGAAAGATGGTATTGTGAAATCACGTAAATGAGTTGAACGATTACGACAACACCTTGTACATGAATTATGTCACGACCCAATCCCCGAACCCGGTCGTAATGGCGCCTCTCGTGAAGACAAGGCCAGCCAGACCAAAACGGAACACCTCTTTTAAACAGTTAATCATCATAAACAGTAATAACATATAATATATCACTCATAAATTGCGGAATTTTAACGTTAACAACAACAAGAACGATCCCGACACAGCCCAAATCGGGGTGTCACAAGTCATGAGCAACTAAGAAGTCCGGATACAAGTCTACTGAACATAAAATCCGATACAATAGTTCAAAAAGAAAAAAAACATGGAAATGATAGGATAAGAGAGGCACGGGGTTGCGAACGCCAACAGCTACCTCGTAGTCTCCAAATCACTGCCTGGACTGGGAGAAATCAGCACTCAGGAGCGGACTCTGCGATGCCTGAATCTCCATACATGGTGCAGGGAGTAATGTGAGTACTCCGACTTAGTGAGTAACAATTATAAATAATGGCTGAAAGTCTGAAAACACATAAAGACACAAAGCAATTCATATTAAGTAGTAAAATCACTTAAAGTAGTAAATCAGTGAAGAATCAAATTATATTCCTTTTAAAACAAGTAAAACAGGTAATTTAACAGGTAAATAACAAGTAGAAATCCGCCCCTCGGGCACAGTATCAATCGCCAGCATAGTATCAGCCCCTCGGGCTCACTCTTAGTACAGTATCAGCCCCTCGGGCTAACTCTTGGAATAGTATCAGCCTCTCGGGCATAACATCAATCACTCGGAACAATGGGTACCCGAGCTCACTGTGGGTGTGCAGACTCCGGAGAGGCCCCTTTCGCCCAAGCGCTATATCAAGCCACCTCGGGGCATCATCACTTGGCACTCGGCCTCACATCACTCAAGCCACCTTGTGGCATATAAAGTATCTCAGGCCCTCGGCCTCATATCACTCAACATATCCTCACATATGGCCCTCGGCCTCACAAAGTCCAAAATCATCACAAGCCCCTTGGGCATTAGTAAAACAGTAGTTCTCAGCCCAAAACATAATGTTGAAATATCATTTAAGTTTCAAATCTGAGTAAAAGTGGCTGAGTTTGTAAAACAGTAGATATCAATAGGACTGAGTTCAAATAATAAGTCAAGCAGTGTGGAAAACAGTGATAAAAATCCTTGAAGGGTTCAAATAGTTGGCACGAAGCCCAAATATGGCAATCACCCCAAATCATGATGATAACAAATGAATTTCAGTCAAATATTCGGTAAAATCATCAATCGGGATGGACCAAGTCACAATCCCCAGTAGTGAAAGACCCCACGCTCATCATCCAGCGTGTATCTTGCCTCAATATAGCACTACGTTGTGCAATCCGGGGTTTCAAACCGTCAGGACATCATTTACAACCATTACTCACCTCGAACTGGCAAATTCGCTAGCTCGCGATGCCTTTGCCCCTCGAATTGGCCTCCACGCGCGTCGAATCTATCCAAAATCAGAACGAATACGTTACAATATGCTAAGGGAACAAAGCCCAAGCAAAAACATTCGAAAAATATCAAAAATCTCGAAATTAGCAAAACCCAAGCCCTGGGTCCACATCTCGGAATCGGGTAAAATTTACATTTTCAGAATCCTCATACCCTCACGAGTTTAACCATACAAAAATTATCCAATTCCGATAATATTTGGTCCTTCAAATTATCATTTTACATTTTTGAAAGGTTTCACAATTTTCTTCCCAAATTCCATCTCAAATCACGAATTAAATGATGAATTTAGTGATAGATTCATGTATTCTAACCAAATTTGAGTTAAAATCACTTACCCCGATGAATTTCTTGAAAAACCTTCGAATAATCGCCAAAATCCGAGCTCTCTAGGTTAAATTATTAAATAAAACCCAAGACCTCGTATTTATAAGTACCCCTTAGGTTTCAGCTACCGCGGATGCGCCCACTTTTGTGCGGTCCGCGCGACGCCTACCGCGCCCGCGCCCGCTTTTGTACGGTCCGCGCGTCGCCTACCGCGGTCGCGCCTGCTTTTGTAAGGTCCGCGCAATGCCTACCGCGGCCGTGCCCGCTTTTGTGCAGTCCGCACAACACTCAACGCGGGCGCACTTATTTTTGTGCGGACTGCGTGAGTGAGTTCCAGGGCCTGCAACCCCTGTAGACCTGCTACAGCTATGATTTTTGCACTAAAACATCTCGGAACCTACCCGGAACTCCCAGAACATAGAATCAATTGCACCAACACATCCCATGACATCGTTCAAACTTTCTCAAAACTTCGGAACGCTCACAACAACATCAAATCACCAATTTAACATAGGATTCAAGCCTAAGAACTCCAAGAACTCTTAAATTATGCTTTCGATCAAAAGGTCTATCAAATCTCGTCCGAATGGCCTGAAATTTTGCACACATATCCCAAATGACAAAATGAAGCTACTGCAACTCTCAGAATTCTATTCCGACCCCAATATCAAAATCTCGCCTATCCACCGGAATTTGCCTAAATATCAACTTCGCCAATTCAAGCCTAAATCTTCTCTACAACTCTAAAACCCATTTTGATCGCGCTCCTAGGTCACAAATCACCTCCCGAAGCTAACCGAACCATTGGAACTCACTTCCGATCCTTCTAACACATAAGTCAACACCCGGTTGACTTTTCCAACTTAAGCCTTCTTAAAAGAGACTAAGTGTCTCATTTCTTACCAAACCCTCTCCGAACTCGAACTAATCAACTCGATCACATAAAACACGGATAACGAAGCATAAAGAAGCTGAAATGGGGGAAACGGAGCGGTAACTCATGAGACGACTGGCCAGGTCATCACATCCTCCCCAACTTAAACAAACGTTCGTCCTCGAACGAGTCAAGAAACATACCTGAAGCCTCAAACAGATGAGGATATCTGCTCCGTATCTCCCGCTCGGTCTCCCAAGTAGCCTCCTCCACGAGCCGACCTCTCCACTACACTTTCACTGAAGTTATATCCTTTGACCTCGACTTCCGAACCTGGCGACCCAAAATAGCTACTGGCTCCACATCAAAGGTCAAATCATCATCCAACCAAACTGTGCTGAAGTCCAAAACATGAGACGAATCCCCAATATACTTCTAGAGCATAGAAACATGAAATATCGGATGCACACTTGACAGGATAGGTGGCAAAGCAAGCTCATAAGCCATCTCCCCAATCCTCCGAAGCACCTCAAAAGGCCCAATGAACCAAGGACTTAACTTGCCTTTCTTCCCAAACCTCATAACACCCTTCATGGGAAAAACCTTCAGCAAGACCTTCTCACCGACCATGTAAGACACATCTCGAACCTTTCGGTCTGCATAACTCTTTTGACGTGATTGCGCTGTACGAAGCCTCTCCTGAATCACCTTAACCTTCTCTAAGGCATCCTGAACCAAATCTGTCCCCAATAGTCTAGCCTCGCCGGGATCAAACCAACCAACTGGAGATCTACACTGCCTCCTGTACAAAGCCTCATATGGAGCCATCTGAATACTCGACCGGTAGCTGTTATTGTAAGCAAACTCTGCAAGTGGTAGAAACTTATCCCATGAACCTCTAAAGTCAATAACACAAGCACGCAACATGTCCTCCAATATCTGAATAGTACGCTCGGACTGTCCGTCCGTCTGAGGATGAAACGTTGTGCTCAACTCTACCTGAGTACCCAACTCTCTCTGCACGGCTCTCCAAAACTACGAAGTAAACTGAGTACCTCTATCTGAGATGATGGAGACCGGAACACCATGCAACCGAACAATCTCCCAGATATAAATCCCTACCAACTGCTCTAAAGAATAGGTAGTACACATAGGGATGAAGTGCGCAGACTTGGTCAGCCGATCCATAATCACCCAAATAGCATCGAACTTCTTCAAAGTCCGAGGAAGACCACTCACAAAATCCATGGTGACCCTCTCCCACTTCCACTCGGGAATAACCATCTGCTGAAGCAAGTCACCCGGTCTCTGATCCTCATATTTCACCTGCTGACAATTGAGACATCGAGCTACAAATCCCACGATATCTTTCTTCATTCTTCTCCACCAATAGTGTTGCCTCAAATCCTGATACATCTTCGCGGCACCCGGATGAATAGAATACCGCGAGCTATGTGCCTCCTCCAGAATCAACTCTCTAAGCCTATCCACATTGGGCACACAAATTTGGCCATGCATCCTCAACACACCATCATCACCGATGGTCACATCTCGGGCATCATCATGCTGGACTCTGTCCTTAAGGACAAGCAAATGCGGATCATCATATTGGCGCTCTCTGATACGATCATATAAGGAAGACCGAGAAACCACACATGCCAACACCCGACTGGGCTCCGAAATATCCAATCTCACGAACCAATTGGCCAAGGCCTGAACATCAACTGCAAGGGGTCTCTCCTCAAATCTTGATGCATAAGCAATCACATTCCCACGCTGCATCAATACGCACCCCAAACCTATACCTGAGGCATCACAATATACCACATAACCTTCTGTTCCTTCAGGAAGAGTGAGCACTGGTGCAGATGTCAATCGATTCTTCAACTCCTGAAAACTACGTTCACAAGTGTCAGACCACTGGAATTTGGTAGCTTTTTGTGTTAACTTAGTCAATGGTGATGATATAGAGGAAAATCCTTCTACAAACCGCCTATAATATCCTGCTAGCCCTAGGAAGCTGCGGACTTCTGATGGTGTTGTAGGTCTCGGCCAATTCTTTACTGCATCGATCTTCTGAGTGTCGACACTAATACCCTCATCAGATATCACATGGCCAAGGAATGCTACTGAGTTCAGCCAGAATTCACATTTGGAGAGCTTAGCATATAACTTACGATCCTGAAGCGTCTGTAATACTATCCGCAAGTGGCCCGCATGTTCCGCCTCCGAACGAGAATACACTAGAATGTCATCAATGAATACAATCACGAACACATCAAGATAGGGCCTGAATATAGTATTCATGAGATCCATAAAAGCTGCTGGGGCATTTGTTAGCCCGAACGACATCACCAAGAACTCAAAGTGCCCATATCTTGTCCGGAAGGCCGTCTTTGGAATATCCTTCTCCCTAACCCTCACCTGATGATACCCTGAACGTAAATCAATCTTAGAGAAATACTTGGCACCCTGGAGTTGGTCAAACAGGTCATCAATTCTTGGAAGTGGATACTTGTTCTTTATAGTAGACTTATTCAACTGTCGATAGTCGATACACATCCGTAACGACCCGTCTTTCTTCCGCACGAATAGGACTGGTGCACCCCAAGGTGAAGTGCTAGGCCTAATAAAGCCCTTATCCAGCAAGTCCTTCAACTGCACCTTCAACTCTCGCAACTCTGCCGGGGCCATTCTGTATGGAGGAATAGAGATCGGTTGAGTGTCAGGCAACACATCAATGCTAAACTCAATCTCCCTTTCAGGAGGAAGGCCTGGGAGTTCATCTGGGAAAACATCTGGGAATTCGTTGACCACAGGGATTGATTGTAAAGTAGGCGGTTTCGCCTCCGCATCCCTAACGCGAACGAGATGATAAATGTAACCTTTTGAGATCATTTTCCTTGCCTTAAGATAGGAAATAAACCTACCTTTCGGTGTAGCAATGTTCCCTTTCCATTCAATGACGGGTTCACCCGGAAATTGGAACCTAACCATCTTCGTACGACAGTCAACATTTGCATAGCATGAGGCCAACCAGTCCATTCCCATTATCACATCAAAATCAACCATTTCTAACTCAAATAAATTTGCCGAGGTTTGACGACTACAAATCATCACAGTGCAACCTCTATATACCCTTCTAGCAATCACAGAATCTCCTATCGGAGTAGATACCGCGAGGGGTTTACTTATCAATTCAGGTTCAATGCCAAACTTATTAGCCACAAAGGGTGTAACATATGATAATGTAGATCCCGGATCAATCAACGCATATACATCATAAGAAAACACAGATATAATACCTGTAACAACATCTGGAGACGACTCGAGATCCTGTCGACCTACTAGAGCATAGGTTCGATTTTGAGCACCACTCGAACTCGGCACTGCACCTCTACCCCTACCACGACCTGTCGACTGCTGAAAACCCCGTGCTGGAGGTCGAACTGATGAGGAAGAACCAGACACAGATCCAGTCGGCTGAGCCATACCATCACCTCCTCTATTAGGACAATCCCGCATCATATGGCCAGGCTGCCCGCACGAATAGCATGCATCAGAACCTCGACGACACAGTCCAAAGTGGGCCTTGCCGCACTGATCACAATGTGGTGTTGGGGGTCTCATCTGACTAGTATCCCTGTGATGTTGCGAGCCAGATGCCCGCGAACTCTGACCTGGACCAGAATAGGATCGATCATATCGAGGCCTCTGAAACTGTGGAGGAGCACTAGCTACAGGTGGCGCCGAACTCCTCGAAAACTGTGGCCTGATGCGGCCTCTGAAGTCATCAGAATACCCTGCAAATCTCGCCCTCTTATGCTGGCCTCTATCCTGCTCCCTAACTGCCCTCTGCTGGCGCTTACGATCCTCTAGGGTCTGGGCATAAGCTTGAATACGGGAAATATCCATGCCCTCCACCAAGGAGGCTGTCGTACACTCATTTATTAGATGTGGTCCCAACCCATTCACGAACATATGCACCCTATCACTCATCTCGGCCACCATATGGGGAGCATACCTTGCCAAAGAATCAAACTGCATACTGTACTCTCGCACACTCATATTACCTTGTCTAAGGTTCAAGAACTTATCAGCTCTAGCTCGTCGTATCTCAACTGGCAAGTAGTGACGAAGAAAGGCCTCAGAAAATTCCTTCCACACAGCTGGAGGAGGGTTCGGACCCCTGGATCTCTCCCAACTATCATACCAGAGAACCGCTAAATCCCGTAACCGATAAGAAGCCAACTCTACTGCCTCTGTATCACTAACATGCATAACCCGAAGTGTACGATGAACTTGGTCAATAAAAGTCTGTGGGTCCTCCTTGGGGTCTGATCCGGTAAACACTGGAGGGTCTAAATTAATAAAATCACGAACTCTTGTACTAACTGGTTTCTCAGTTGCACCTGTATTCTGCCTCTGATCCTGAGCAGCTACCAAGCTAGTCAATAACTGCAAAGCACTCCGCATATCCTGGTCTGGAGTGCCAGACGGAGGAACTGGAGGCGCTGGGTGCCTTCTAATATCCTCTGGAGGAGATGGAGTAGATGAGGTATGAGAGGGCATCTCACTTTGAGCCTCACTTTGTCCTGCTCTGACTTGGGGCACCTGACTGGTACCCTCTCCCGCTGCTGTATCAAGCCGTCTACTAATCGTTTGCTTCCTAGTCGAAGGCATCACTGAAAAAAACAAGGTGAATATTAGAGACGAACACTTACGACTCAACTCTACGCACGATCTAGATTCAGGAAGAAGGTAACAACCCTAGATGTCATGTAGCCTCCTGATTATAAATGTGGCGCGCTACACATCCATAATCAAGACTCTACTAGACACGGCTCATAGACAACCCCTAGGACAGACTTGCTCTGATACCAAGTTTGTCACGACCCAAACTGAAGGGCCATGACTAGCACCCGACCACACTTGCCGAGCACCAACGTACATTTCATCTAACCTTCATTATTATCTTTTAAGGCTGACGAGATCAATATAAATGGTAGACCTAGATCATGGACAACCAGCAATAAAATATGACGGCATGAACATACATAGCAGGGGATGACCAGACAATCAAGAAACTACGTATAAGGTATGAGCTACCACGCTACTATGAAAGACTATACAACAAAAACTAGCCGACAAGGCATACCAAACTATACATGAGCCGACACCTGTCTATGAGCCTCTAAAAGAACATAAGTGTTGCAACATAGCCGGAACAGGGCCCCGACATACCCATAATGTCTATAACAAAAATTGCATACCAAGACCAAGGCAAGTCCGGAGAAGGGATCTCGCCAATCACCGCTGAACTGGACAGTCTACTGTGGTGGGGGAGCTGCACCTGCCTGTCTATCAGGACCTGCAGCACGACATGCAGCGTCCACAAATAAAAGGACGTCAGTACGAATAAAGTACTGAGTATGTAAGGCAAGGAACCATAAATACGATCAGTAATGTAAGCAAGGATAGAGAATATACAACCTGTAACATCTTAGTACCTCTGAGGGCTACTTACATGAAATGCATGATACATATGTATAAATACATAAACCTTTAAAGCATTCACCTATGTGGGCATCATCATCATCATATCGTACCCGGCCATAATAGGCTCGGTAGAATCGTACCCGGCCACGTGGAGCTCAGTAAAACCCAACTGATCAGTGGTTGCACAATAGGTGCCGTACCCGGCCAACTATATCGTGGCTCGGTAGAGTAAAATAGATACATATATATAATTCATGCTCGACTCATGGAATCACATTCTAAACCTTTCGGAGTGACGTAAGGTCGGTATCCTCTATACACGTTATTAGGACTAACTCTTCACTATGAACCTTATAAGATTTAGGAAGTACGAACAACATTGATAACATAAGAATAAGAGAAGTAACATTAACATCAATCGTTCCATAAGAGGGAAAACAATGTAAGTACTGCTAGCTTCTAAGAGTAGAGTATCTTGGAAGCTCGTTCATTACATTATGTACAATCGGAGTCGTGCAAAAGAAGGAAAGGGATAGCCTCACATACCTTGTATATACTGCCCCAATCTCAAGCTATGCAATTGTCAAAACTCCTTAGTCTACAATAAGAGAAACGATACTATCGTTATCATTTAAGCGTCATAACTATTATGTATCGACCACAACCTATTTTACGATGAAACGGACAGCACCTCCCCTATATATATGACCTCACACCATTCAAAACAGTCACCAAACAGCCCAAACAACATCAATAATAAACATATTGAGCCTCCCAAAATAGTCCACACATAGCCTAATCACTCCATACATACGACGACCACCGTAGTCGTGTCAAACAACCTGGAAATGTTACGAATAACTATCAGCCCATAACCCTACATATATATGGTGTTTCTCCACACCCTTCCTCCTCCAAAACTCCACAAGATAGTAGTAAAATACGCAGCCCAACAACAACGCAAAACAGTCCACAAAACAATAACATTACTACCAAGCCTTTCGATATATATCTCACAAGTTCTAGCTTCAATGGCTTAGCCGCAACTTGGATAATCTTAAATACATATAGAGTAAGAGGTTCCTTACCTTTATACAGAAAGAAAAACTCCAATTTGACCTTAAATTTCCATGAAATATCCCTCCAATGCTGCCACAACAACAACAAAGCGAAACTAGCGATCAATTAGTGTTTTTCGGCACTAGAATCACTTTAGAAGGCTTGAAATCACCTAGGATTGATATTAAGAACATGAGGGAGTATTTACAGAACATAAACCCTTTAAAACAACCTCCCACACGAGCTGGAACGACACAAAAATGAGCAACAACAAGAAGAACAAGAGACTTACTAGCGCCACGGAATTCCCGACACTTGATTTGTGTTGTTTGCCCTTTTTTGGGTCTTGAATCTTGAGAGAACCTTGAGAGGATGTTCCTAGGGTTCTAAGGTCTGAAAATAGTGAAAAGAAATGACTTAAAACGGGTTGGAGTCATCCTATATAGGTCCAAATATCTTAAACCGACTTAGTGGGCCCCATAGAGAGGTGCTTGGCGCAGTCTCGCGAAAATGCGAATATCTCTCTACTCCGAGATTGTATCGATGAACGGTTTAATGCGTTGAAAACTAGACTCCTAGATCTTTAATTTTGTTGGTAGATCACCCCGTAATTCCTTGTAAATTATGAGAAAAGATTAGAAACATTTGACCCAATGTTTAAGTAAAATTATGAACCTAAGTTGCGACAACTTTTGTCGACTTTTGTTTCATAACTCGTTTGACTTCAAGACTTATGATACGGATATTATATGATTAAAATACCTTAATAAATGACCTCTTGAGTGTATTAAGCACCGCTAGATTACCTGAAAATATGAGTTACAACATCCTTGATTCGTTTAACTTCTAATATTGGTTAATCACCCTTATACACTCTTATATCACTTAAGACCAATAGGATTGACTTCTTATCATCTAAAAGATAATTCCTTCTTGGATTTATGTTAACTAATATATGGCATGAACTAACACATGTGGATATGGGTTGTAGCACTGACGGTCAGGTAGAGCGGACTATTCAGGCGCTTGAAGATATGTTGCAAGTTTGTGTGGTAGCTTTCAAAGGTAGTTGGGATGACCATTTGCCGCTTGTTGAGTTTTCTTACAATAACAACTTTCACGCTAGTATTTAGATGGCCCCATTTGAGGCATTGTATGGAAGAAGGTGTAGATCTTCGATTGGGTGGTTCGAGGTTGGTAAAGCAGAACTATTAGGGCCAAATATTGTGCATCATGCTTTGGAAAAGTTAAAGTCATTCAAGAGAGGATGAAAACTGCTCAGAGTCGTCAGAAATCCTATGTAGACGTGCGTCGAAGAGAATTGGAATTCCAAGTAGATGATTGGGTGTTCTTGAAAGTATCTCCCATGAAGGAAGTCATACGATTTGGGAATAAAGGGAAGTTAAGTTCGAGGTATGTCGGACAGTATAGAATCATTCAGAGGATCGGTCAGGTGGCATACAAGCTCGAGCTGCCACCTGAGATGTCGTTGGTACATCCGGTCTTCCATGTATCTATGTTGAAGAGGGTAGTGGGAGATCCGTCCGTTATTGTGCCGATTGAAGCTATTGAGGTTAATGAAGAACTATCTTATGAAGAAATTCTAGTTGCCATTCTTGATAGGCAAGTCCAAAAATTGAGAACTAAGGAAATTGCCTCTGTAAAAGTGTTATGGCGGAACCAGCAGGTTGAGAAAGCCACCTGGGAAACCGAGGAAGAATTGAGAAAGAAATACCCACATTTGTTTGAATAGTTATGTAATAGCTTTCATGCAATTGGTTCTTGTAAACTCTTATCTTTTGATTTGATCTATGTTAAACTATTCCATTTTGACTATGTATGTTGCCTATGCGGCCATGGTTGGTGTTGTACAAGTTATGTTATGTCTATGAAACATGTATATGCTGTTAGGATATGTATCTGGGGCCCTCTGACAGGTGGATAGGTCTAGTACAAAGGAAACTCTGGCGAAATTTTCGAAAATTTAAGGAGTAACCAATTTCGGGGCTGATGATATATTTCATAATGTGAAAAAGCGGAAGTTACATAAGGATGGATAATGAATGAAACTTGATCCTCATTCGAGGACGAATGATCTTAAGCGGGGGAGAATGTAAAGCCCCAGAAAATTTTGCTTAGTAATTTAAGATTTCGTGGTGCCAAGGTAGGCCAAATATTTTATCTTGCGTGCAAATGAGGATTAAGGAGATTATGGATATTAATTGGATATGTTAATAAGTGTATAAGTCACAGTAGTAGTGAATTGGGGTCTAAGGAGAGGCCTAAGTCTAAGCCAAGTTGGAAAATTTCATAAGAGACGAAAGTTGCAAATGAGTGTGCACAAGACCTCACTTTGGACAATCATATCTCTAGGTATATAAGGATTTGTGTGATGCACAACCTATCTAATAAAACTTCGGAACGCTCAAGCCTAACATCAAATAACCAATTTAACATAGTATTCAAGCCTAAGAACTCCAAGAACTCTTAAATTATGCTTTCGATCAAAAAGTCTATCAAATCTCGTCCGAATGGCCTGAAAGTTTGCACACACATCCCAAATGACAAAATGAAGCTACTGCAACTCTCGGAATTCTATTCCGACCCCAATATCAAAATCTCGCCTATCAACCAGAATTTGCGCCAATCCTACCAAATGTTATGACCAAATTACCAAAAGCAGCGCAGAATTTAACACTACCGCGCCCCCCATGCGGCACAACTGTGTAAATTATTAGAGCACCTCCAGTTTCGTTTCTAAACACATTTTTCATTACCACGCAGCCCCATGCGGCACCCCATGCGGCGCAGCTGTGCAAAAATCGGGGTTTTTGTTATAAAATGACCTCATTTCGTCAAATAGATTCAAGGGACCATATCTTGAGCAAAAATCAGATACTTTTAGAGTGAGAGAGTGCCCTAGAGTGAGAAAGTATCCCTCATCAATTCTTCTACAACTCTTGCTCAAATCTTAAAGGATTAAAAAGGAAAACCATACTACGCCTTCATCCTTGAGGTAAGATTCTATACCATAACCTTTAATTTCAAATTTAGCTAAAGATGGGTAATTATAAAGAATGTTTGTGGGTATTGGAGTTGTTATCTTGCTTGCATGTGTTGTCAAAGTTGTAGAAACATTGTTGAGCTAAAGATGATAAAGTATGGGATGTGGGTTGATAAAATCCTCTATAAAAGGACCATAAAGATTTAACGCACATATGGTGTTTGATAAAATTCTCAAATGAGCTAGAATTATGAATATCTTCCTAATTTGTGTTCAATTTTGTTATGTCTCGAAGTAGATTGGCATTGTTAGAATTTCCGAAACATTGTAGTAACTTAAGGAAAAGCTCTTTGAGGTATGTATGGCTAACTTTAACTCTTGTAGAATCCCCCTGTTGTGACGAGCATACAGTATGTGTACCTTGTATGAAAATATGTGTATTGATTGTCTTAGTTGATTTCCACACAACCGTGTTATATGTGATTGTGAAAAGAGATATGATGTGCCTACCTTATTATGTGCTAAGCTTGTAAATGCTTGAAGATGACGATATGGGAGTATGTGTTAACGAATAAAAGAACGTTAATATGTCCAAATGTGGGAATGTGTATAATGGCTAAAACCCTGCGTGGTAAGTAATGAAAGATTGTATAGTAAAATGACGTAAATGAGTTGAACGATTACGACAACACATTGTAAATGAATTACCGCTTGGTGACATCTATGGTGTCTTGGGCCCAAATATATGAATTGTTGATATGAACTTGTGCTTCCTTGAAATGATGATTCTTGTGATTAATATGCTTTGAATGTTGTTGGTTGAGTCTCGCGATATAATGGTGTAAGTAAATGGCAACAAACCAAGTGTGTGTGCGTGTCAATGTGTTCATGTGGTAAGAACTGTGTAAAAATGATGGAAAGAAATCGTAATTGATGCAATTGAAACAGTTGTGGTAATATCATACATGACTTGTCGCGGGCAATTATCGTTGTGGCTTAAATTGTATACGGGTTGTTGCATATGATGGAAATGGTATTGATGTTATGAAAATTCTTTGTGAATTATTATTGTTGTCGTGTGAAATTTTATTCTCCGGTGGGATCGGGTTGCGCGCCGCAACATGAAGTTATAAGGTGTGGGTTGTGGTGATAAGGGTGGCCATGGTAATAAGGGTGAAAAAGTGATCAAAATCACTATTGAAGTGAAAATATGTGAAAGTTGTAAAACCATTGATGTGATGAAATAATGTTGAAAGGGGAAATGGAGAGATTGTGGAACTTATTTGGATTTGGTTGTTCCTTTCATGTGCATTGGATTATTGATTCTATTACTATTTGTTACCTGTGTATTTCTTGATTTTACTTGGGGTAAAGTTTGTTCATACATACCAGTACAATTTAAATGTACTGAAGTCCCCTTTGCCAGGGGCGCTACATTCGTGTTATGATTGTAGGTGGTTCTATAGCAGGTACTCCAGTCCACCAACAATAGCACTCCTTCACTTTCCGTCAGGTGTATTGGTGAGCCCCTTTTTCCTCTCGGGGTCCTGTGTAGCTCATGCCGCTTTTCCTCCCGAAAATGTTATTTTGATATTTGCGTAAGGTATAGCCGGAGCCTTGTTACCGGCAGGTATTGTAAAACTCTTTTGTATCCCTAGAGGCTCCGTAGACAAGAAATGTGGGTTATGTACTTATGTATTTTGTATTTGGGCAGTGTAACTTGTAAACCACGCTAAGTAACCATGTTTATTATGTAAATCTCGTAAGAATGTGTTTAAATCATAAATGGCTATTTCACTTGGTTAACGGATAATCAAAACGGGGGGTAACATGTGGGATAGGAAAGGCACCCAGGTCCGCTTGACTGGGGTTACCCGGTCGAGCGCCGGTAGAGCCCCTTGGTTTTTGGGGCGTGACACCATGCTCGTGTAGATTCCCGATTAGGAGCAAGATATTATAGCTTATAGAGTCGGCTTTCTAAGCGTGTCCACCTACCCATTCACCTTAGGGCCAGTGGGTCCATCCTCGCTTCCGATATGATCAGGCATTACTCGAGCATGATAGAAGGAATCCCCTTTACTCTAAACCATCTAATCCGGATGTATAGTCCCCGTCTTCTTCGCGGGGGCTTAATCAAGCTTCATTGTCGAGACTCGAGATCCTTTTTTGCCTGCACCAAAGAGTTCGGGGATGATGGATGGTTAAGCCGATTCGTCCGAGTGAGGACGTCTGACCTGATACCAGTGGAAAAGATGTCTTTCCCTGAGAAGTGGAACACCGAGCATAAGTAAACGTGGTATCTTTGCCCTTTTTGGTGATTTCTCTCTATGCGTCTAACTCTTCTTTTCTTGTCGTTTTAGCCGTAACAATTTACCTTGGCGCAGTGTCGGATCTCTAGGGTTGGATTAGTCATTTGTACTCAGTCTGCCCGTATATCGATCGAGCGTGGGGAGATTTATCCTAAGCTCGATGGGAAGCCAAAGATCATAGTGAGCCTCGAGCCTCGATGCATCTGAGCGTTTTGATGTAGTTTGTTGTTAGTAGCTTTCTCCATCATGTGTATTTAACCTCTGCATCTATGTAGGTCTGGGATAAATCCCACTAATAAGGGAGGCACTGTCTGCTGGAGGGGACGTTCTGGTACTTGGCTAGGAGAAGAAAAGGCATGAGAGTCTATCAGTTGGGCCACCATAGCCCAAGAGGGTCGAGGTGGAGGATTCCAAGGTTGACCCAATGGTTCCAACCTCCAGGGCGACGGGGAACCCCCGTGCTAAAAGTTAGGGAGAAAGCAGTTTCCCGGCATCCCCCGAAGAGTATTTGAGCTCGATTGATCCTCGGGCCATAAGGATGGATGCTTCCGGATAGGAATCTAATGTTGGCGTGGCCCAGATTCACGGTTGTGAGGCAATGGATGGGGCATCGAGAACCTCCCTAGAATTGGTAGATGGCCAGAGTTCTCCTCGAGCAGAGATTCCCTTGGTCGGTAGTCCGAAGGGGCCTTGATCCGCTACCCAGGGTGAGCAAGAGATGGAGATTTTAGCTGACCTTGTTAGCCCGTTGATTGTTGTCGATTCTCCTCTAGGGGAGATCCTTCTATCTTACGAAGTGCTAGATGGGCATCGGAAGGAGCCTTCTATAGCGGGAGAGCTGATCAAAGGAGGAAAAGCACTCGAGAGGCCGGTGATCATTCTTGAGGGTATTTCTGAGGTCGATGCTTCGTTCATCTTTGGTGAGATGGGCAGACTTTGTGTGCGGGTAACTTCTGCTAGCCTTGTCCGCCACTTTGGGCTGCTTCAGCCTTCATTCTCCTAACTTTTTTATATGGTTTCAAGCCAAAGTGCTTTAAGACCAGGCTTTCGCCCAATATCAGGATGAGGTGAACCGTCGCGAACGCGAGAAAGCCTATTTTACCGAGCAGGTTATTCATCCCCTGTTTTTACTATTATTTGAGCTCTTGTGAGATTCCATAGCTTTAACTCCTCAGTCCTCGCTTTGTGTAGTTTTAGAAGGAGAACGCCCTGCTGAGAGGGGAGCTTCGGGCCAGAGATGCTGAAATCTCTAAGCTTAGTCGGCACGTGAGCGAAGTGGCTTCTGAGAGGGACAACTGTAGGGGGAAAGTCACCTTGATCGAGCGTCAGCTCTAGGACGTAAAGAAGGATAGTGGCAAGTATGAGAGCCTCCATTCCGAGCTAGTGGCTTTATTGGTTCGGATCAAAGCTGCGGCCGAGGCGCTTGTATCTTTGCATGGGGGAGGAGCAGTTGTTGTAGATTCTTGCATTGAGAGGATGTTTGAGGGGGCTGGCCCGACTTTACCTCGAGCCGCGGATCGTGCCTGGCCGCGTTCCCGAAGGTAGACCATCGAGGTCGCATTTGAAGTTAGCTCGAGCGGTGTTAAAAATGAGGGTGGATCCCCGGAGAGAGAGGACACCATTGAGAAGGGGCCGTCAGGAGGCTCGTAATCGCTTGGGTGCAACCCTTGGGGAGCTGTTTAGGATGCCGATTTGGTAGTAGATTAAGATCTTTGTTGTTTTTTCCTGTTGATCTCCCTGTTTGTATATAGTACTTTTTATTTTGGCATATGTATAAAGAGAATCGGCTTCGTTTTCCCTTATTCCCCTTTCTGCTTTGAATTCAGTAAGGATTGGCGATAGAACCTTAGACCCGCAATACAACTTTGTGGCCCGTTTAAGCCGGCTCGGGAGTTGTCATGCGGCTGGTCGATGCGGCCTTCAGTGTAAACTGCCGTGAGAATCCTTTCGATTTTGCCCAACCATTTTGTGTCGAGTCTCCGGGCCGAGTTTTGTCTCGAGCCTACTCGATCTTTAATCCCCTATTCATGTATGGCCGGGTGATGATAGTTATTATCCCTTGCTCTTGGGCATTTGTATTTCGCTTTTTTTTGGGTTCAGTCTCCGAGTCGTGTTGCGACTCGAGCTTCAATTGACCCTCAAGATTGTTTGTGCCCGTATAGGTGCATGACGAGGGCTCTTGTGCCTCGGGTCGAAGTGACTTTTGAGTGTATGGCCCGGAGGCTTGTTTGGCTGGCGATAATGGCACTTATGTTGTGCCTTTAGGCATATTGTAGTTAACTATTTTGGATCCGGTCTCCGAATTAGGTTACGACTCAAGGTCATTTTAATCCTCAAGTTTTCAATTTTTAAGCTGGCGACAATGGCTCTTACGCTGTTTGGTCATTGCGACCTTTCAGTATGAAGCCCGGAGGCTCATTTGGCTGGCGATAATAGCTCTTACGCTTTTGGCCGTGGGCATTTTGTAGGCTTTGTTTTCCTCTCGTTAAGGTCTTTTTGGAATGATTTTGCCTGACACGTCGTCGGTTCTGGAAGAACATCGATTTCAAGTCATTAGCGGCAATGTTCGAGTAACTCAGAAGGTTCTTACCTCGTAGGTTGAGTAGCTCGAAGCCTTGTGATTTGGAGCTGACATGGTCGAAGCTTGTTTTGCCTGTTGAGGGAAGCCTATTTTAACCGATTCTTTTCAAAGTATATTCGAAGTAATGGCCTGTGATTTTGTTAGTGATAGTCGGGCGTCCCCAAGTCACGTTAATTTGGCTGGAGCAACCATTTTTACCGTAGTCATATGTGTTTGGCCGAAGCCATTTTTGATATTGAGTGATAGTTTAGGCGTCTACACCAAGGGTATGCCCTTTCGGAATTCTTACAAATGCGACGTATAGCCTAAACTTCGGGATTGAGTTTTACGCCTGTAGTAAGGTCTTACAAAATTTTCATGCCTGTTGAGGTCTTACAGTTTTTTGTTGCTATACAGAATAGATCCGTTTATACTGAGTCTGCCCTCTCGGGGTTTTTGTGGCCTCGATTTTTCCAGTGTATGGTGATTAACGACAGTCTCCGAGTCATCGAGTTTGTTTAGGCTCGAAGGCCGTTATTCGTGAGCTCAGAATTGCCTCGTTGGGGCCTTATGACCCCGAAGTTCCGACCTGGGGGTCGTGCGGGTGTCAAATCGTTGATGCTAAGTCTCCGAGTACTTCGGGACGCATTTGGTTGAGGGACCCTTGCCATGAGTATGCTGAAATTCCCTTTTCTGGAGTATGAGATGTTGAAAAGATATTCTTTAATTGCTTGGCATAAATACATGTTGTTGGGTTGTTGTAAGCCCGGCTCAGGCGTATACGGTTCGTTTGACCGTTTGGCCTGGTACATCATTTTCTATTGGAACCTCGTTTGTTGTTTCTCGGGAAATGCGTGAAAGCTGCCTAGTTAAAAACCTTGCCAAAAAAACCCGTGTCGGGATGAAAAAATCGGTCGAAGGAAAAGAGTGTGACGTCTGCTTGAGGATATTTATGGGATTTTGCAATCGGATACCCTAACTGTAATACCGCTTAAGCATCGATACATTCCAGTTGCTCGAAAGTTGTTCGCCCTCCATGATGCCAAGCTTATAGAATCCTTTGCCTACTATCCCGAGGATACAGTATGGCCCCTACATATTTTGGCCTAGCTTCCCTTCATTAGTGTTCCGATTGTTAAGAGTAACCTTCCTTAAGACCAAGTTCCCGATCCCGAAATATCGAAGATTTGTCCTTCTATAGTAGTATCTTTCAATATTCCGCTTCTGAGCAGCCATGCGAACCAACGAAACTTCCCGTCTTTCGTCGAGCAGCTCGAGGGCCTTTGTCATAGCCTCATTGTTCGAGCCCTCATTAGCGTGCTGGAATCTGGCGCTTGGTTCCCCGACTTCCACTGGTATCAGTGCTTTGGTGCCATATACTAGAAAGAAGTGTATTTCTCCGGTGCTCAATTATGAAGTTGTCTGGTATGCCCACAACACCTCGGGCAGCGTTTCTCTCCATTTTCCCTTCGCGCTCTCCAATTTCTTTTTTAAGTTCTGAATAATGGTTTTATTTGTGGATTCGGCCTGGCGTTTGCACAGGGGTGATACGGTGTTGACAGGATTCTCTTGATTTTATTGTCTTCAAGGAACTGTGTTACCTTGCTCCCGATGAACTGCCTCCCATTATCGCATATTATTTCTGACGGGATCCCAAACAGGCATATGATGTGATCCCATATGAAATTGATGACTTCCTTCTCTCTTATTTTCTAGAAGGCCTGCGCTTCCACCCATTTTGAAAAGTAGTCAGTCACAAACAGAATGAATCTAGCCTTACCTGGCGCCGTCGGTAAAGGACCGACAATGTCCATTCCCTATTTCATGAATGGCCATGGTGATAAAACGGAATGTAGTTGCTCGCCGGGCTGGTGGATCATGCGAGCGAACCTCTGACACTGCTTGCATTTTCAAACGAATTCCCTGGTGTCTTTTTCCATGTTGTCCCAATAGTAGCCCACCCTGATCACTTTTCAGACTAAAAAATCGGCTTTGGAATTATTTCTGCAGATGTACTCGTGGATTTCTCAGAGCACATAATATGTGTCTCCCAGTCCCAAGCATACCGCCAGGGGGCCATCGAAAGTTCTCCTGTACAGTGCCCTATTTTCGTCGAGTGAGAATCGGGTTGCTTTGGTTCGTAGGGCCCTCGATTGTTTTGGATCTGCGGGTAACTTACCGTCCTTAAGATAAACAATATATTTATTTCTCCAATTCCATGTTAGGCTGATAAAGTTAATCTCCGAGTGACCTTCCTCGACCACATATTTGAACAATTGGACCACAGCTCCGGGGAGTAGGTCTTCTTATTCAGTAGAAGATCCCAGGTTTGCAAGGGCATCGGCCTCGCTGTTCTGCTCTCGAGGTACATGGACTAAGGTTCATTCTTTGAAATGACGTAATTTGATTTAGATTTTGTCCAAATACCTTTGCATCCTATCCTCTTGGGCTTCGTAGCTTCCGTTCACTTGGCTTACTACGAGGAGAGAATCGCATTTTGCCTCGATGGTCTCGGCTCCCAAACTTTTGGCCAATTCTAAGCCTGCAATCATAGCCTCATACTCGGCTTCATTGTTAGTTAGTTTTGCGGTTTTGATGGATTGTCTGATTGTGCTGCCGATAGGCGTCTTTAGGATTATACCGATCCCGGATCCTCGTATGTTTGCGGCATCGTCTGTGAACAGGGTCCATACCCCAGAGAATGTGCTTGATTTTAATAAATTGGGCACGTGGGATGGTGAGAATTCGGCGACGAAGTCCGCCAAGATTTGGGACTTGATGGTCGTCCAAGGTTGATACTCATATCATACCCTCCGAGCTCAATGGCCCATTTGGCCAATCGACCCAATAACTCAGGTTTGTGCAGTATGCTTCGGAGGGGATAAGTTGACAGTACACAGATATGGTGACACTTAAAGTAAGGCTTCAGCTTGCGCGAGGCACTTATCAGTGCAAGAGCCAATTTTTCCAGGTATGGATATCGGGTTTCGGCGTCCCCCAAGGTTCGGCTTACATAATTAACAGAAAATTGTGTACCTTGCTCTTCTCAAACCAGTATGCTGCTTACCGCTATTTCGGACACCGCCAGGTATAGGTATAGAGTTTCATCCTCCTTGGGCATGTGCAACAAAGGCAGGCTAGTCAGGTACTGTTTTAGTTATTCTAGGGCGTGTTGGCCTTTTGGAGTCCATTCGAAGCTACTCTTTCTTTTGAGTAGGGAGAAGAAATGGTGGCTTTTATTCGATGATCTTGATATGAATCTGCCCAGGACCGCTATCCACCTTGTCAACCGTTGGATGGATTTTACATTGTTCACCACCGTAATCTCTTCGATGGATTTTATTTTGTTGGGTTTGATCTCGATCCCCCTGTTTGAAACTATGAAGCCTGGAAATTTGCCCGAGCCTACTCTGAAGGCACACTTCTCGGGGTTGAGCTTCATGTTATAGCTTCTAAGGATGTTGAAAGTTTCCTGCAAATGGATCAAATGGTCCTCTACGTGGAGGGATTTGACTAGCATATCATCAATATATACTTCCATTGATTTGCCTACTTGATGCTCAAACATTTTACTAACCAGGCACTGGTATGTTGCTTCCGCATTTTTTAGCCCGAAGGGCATTACGTTATAGCAATATGTACCATACTTCGTGTCTTTTCCCTGTCCTTGGGGTTTATCTGGATTTGATTATACCCCCAGTAGGCATCGAGAAAAGTGAGGGTCTTGTGGCCGGCCGTAGCATCGATCAGGCGATCGATATTAGGCAACGGGAAGGAATCTTTAGGGCATGCTTACTCAAATATTTATAATCTACGCACATTCTTAGCTTGTTCCCCTTTTTGGCACTACTACTATGTTAGCTAGACATTCGGGATACTTTACCTCCCTAATGGATCCGATTATATGAAGTTTCACTACTTCCTCTTTGATGAAGGCATGTTTTACCTCAGACTGCGTTTACGGGTTTGAATTTGGGATCAACGCTTAGCCTGTGGGAGGTTATTTCTGGTGGGATTCCTGTCATATCTAGGTGGGACCAAGCAAAACAGTCGATATTGTTACTAAGAAATTGAATAAACCCTATCCTGAGTTCGGGGGTCAGCCCCATCCCCAGGTATACCTTGCGATCCGGGAGGTGCTCGATCAACACGGCCTGCTCCAGTTCTTCGACTGTTGATCTGGTCGTATCAGACTCCTCAGGGGTGACAAAAGTTTGGAGGGCGAAGAAGTCTTCCTCCTCGTCTTTGGGGGTCTACACGCTTCCCTCCTCGTCCGAGACTGGGCATGTGAGGGTTGGCGCCTTATGGTGGACCGCAAACATTTCATCGATGCTCGCTGGTCTCCATGTATGGTCGTGATGCCATCCCTCGTGGGAAACCTTATCACCAGGTGCAAGGTTGAGGGCACTGCCCTCATGTTCTGTATCCAAGGCCTGCCGAGTAAGGCATTGTATCTCTTGTTGTTGTCGATGACCTAGAACTCGATGTTTTGGATTGCGCCAAACGTGTTGATCGGGAGGGTAATCTCTCCTTTTGTTACTTCGCCGATCACGTTGAAGCTGTGGAGGATTCGAGGGATGGTAACGACTTGATTGAGTAACCCCAGTTGTTCTACTACTTCCGAGCTGATTATGTTGGCCGAGCTGCCTGGATCCATGAGCACGCGCTTTACCCTGGTGTTGTTTAAGAGAAACGAGATCACTAGCATGTCATTGTGCGATCCCATCATAGTCTTGAGGTCCTCCTCGCTGAATATGAGGGTATCTTCGTGTACACGTTCTCGGGTTGGTCCTTCTTTCGTAGCGGACGTTCTCGTTCGTTTGAACATGGGTACTTGGGGAGCAGTGGTTCCCCCAATAATCATGTAGATGTTCTGTTGGAGGACCTTCCCTTTCATCCGGGTTGAATCCGGTGGTGTATTGGCCTCTAGGATGGTCATGTCCTTTTCTCTGTTGTTTTTGAGGTAGTCATTCTTAACCCCGTTTACCGAGTCGGACCTTTCGACCTGAAATCAAGAGATCTTGGGCAAGAAAAGTGTGAAAGATAACTTGCATTTTTGTGATGGAACCAGCAAGAAAATAATCACTATTATTTTTAGCCCCACGGTGGCGTCAAACTGTTTACCGTGAAAATAGTAACAACAATTAAATTTGTAAATGAAATTCTAAAAATACGTGATCTATTTTTATGCTAGTTTTATGAGCAGATGATGCTAGGAATATGAAGTTTAACAATGAAATGCAAGCTAAACAAGGTAGTAATCTAACTGAGGGGCTTACTCATCTGGCTTCGGACTGGTCGATGGAGGACCTCGGGGTCGATACCTGGTCTCAATCTCGAGCTATCGGGGGTAGTTGGGAATGAGATAACAGTTAAGATATGATTGAACAAGGCTCTATATGGCCAATACCAAGCAATAAATGAAGAACAAGTGTGAGAGTGGTAAATGCTAAAGTGTCTTCGAGCTAGTAAGAACGAGCAAGTTGGAGAGAAAGAGAGAGAGAGAGAGAGAGATTATTGATCTTGTGGAGAAATAGTTGGAGCAACATCAGCCAACCCGTTACAAAGTGATGGGGATCCCCTTTATATAGGAGGGAAATCCATCATAGTACATAACGTGTTAACCATGAAGGCGTGGAGATAGGGTGGCTGGACGTGACATCTTGAAATAGGCCCCGGATAGGCCAGCTTTGTCGAATTAAGTCGTGTGCCTTGTGAACTACCCTCTTGCATGTTGTAGCCCGCAATAGTTGTCGGAATGTGATATCCTTTGGGTTGGTATCTGACGACCCCCGAGGGTAAGTCTCGACCTTGACTTCGAGCTTCGAGGGGCATGACCGCGAGACGGCCCTATGACGTGGAAATCGGGCCCCCAAATTCGCCATATACAATAAACTTTTTACATAAATAATTACTCTTTTGACCAACTCATGTCGGATAATCCAACTAATATCTAAGCTATTTTATAGAACTATGTTTAGATCTGATTTGGAATGTAAAAGAGAGAAAAATAGAAGCCCTTTGAACATTAAATAGACAGAGAGAGAAGCTGAAAAATTAGCTTGAGCAGCCACTCTCTGACTTTAATTTTCGTTATATTTCTTGTTCGGTCTAGCTGAAATTTGAACTAAGTGTTATCAGCATCATGATCTTCAATTAGAATTTGACAGAGCATGATTTGAAGTCTTGTAGCTCCAAATTTTGGGTCCTAAACAATAGCTGCATTTTTGGTGATTTTCTCTTTATATCTTCTCTTGTTTGGTTGTTATCCTTGTTACAATTGTTGCTATATATTTGACATTAATATTGTAGCTATTTAGAAATGTCACGACCCAAAACTACAAACCGGTCATGATAGCGCCTAACTCACTTGATATGAAAGCTAACATAACAACAATAGAACATAATAACAGAAATAACAATGAAATATTACAAGTCTAATGCCAATAACATGAACAACTACGTCAAAATACAATAACTCACAGTACTCGTAATACAGTGTCATGAGCTCTATCAAAAGTACAAGTCTGAAAAATAGATAATGATACTATCTTAATGAAAATAATAGTACAAAAGGAAAAGTGATGCCAAGACTGCAGTCGGGATACAACTCTACTTCGTCTCTCCAAAATGCTCACAGCAACACCTCACAGCTAGCCCTAACTCCGTAAGATACCTGGATCTAGATAATTAAGTGCAGAGTGTAGTTTGAGTACAACCAACCTCATGTACTTACCAAGTATCATAACTAACCTCATCTAGGTAATAGAAGCAAGAATTATAAATGATACTCACTAATTACCTATACAGTTCATAAATCCAACAAGTATAGAATAATAATATATATAATCGAGTCGTGAATCACAAAAACAACCACCTTGGTGCACACAATTACTTAACGTACTCTACTCAGTCAAATCTAGCATATAAAGAAGATATGCAAATAAAACAGATAGCAGTCAAGGAAATTGCAAATAAAGATGAAATGCAACAACCAAATCAAATACTGGCCAGCTTTTTCTCAAACTTTCTATATCAGTACCAACCATTGATCAATTTTCCTCAATATCTGCGTGTACACTATCAAGAAGGAACATGAGAGGGTGACCTAAGGGGGATGTATCCTTATCCACACGCTGCATAAACAACTCACTTTCAACACGGATAACTCGCGTGCTAATAATATCAACCACACATATAATTCACATGCAATAATTTTAATATTTGGATCTGCATGGACAACTTACATGCTACACAAACAACTCACATTCCAATAAGATCAACCACATAGATAACTCATGTGCCAATAATCACAATCCACTCGGCTTTGTCACATGCTTAATATCACAATTCGGCCAGCATGATCACAGGCTACTAGTCCAGATCATATCACACAGAAACAAGATATACAAGAATATGTGTACATGATTAATAAATATTAACTTTCACACTCCTAGACTGGTATAAATGACATGCTAAAGTTTATGCATGTGCAAATTGTGTTATCATAGCTCAAACTGGCAAATACATCATGGAAATAACAATTATCAGGTTCAATCAGGGAAGTCACCTCAACATAAACCTCAGATATTGTACAAATAGCTCACAAAAGAGGTACAACTAGGAGAACCATCTTAGCATGAAGCTTAGCAATCAAGTCAAGTCATATTATAGCCTAAGCACTACCCGAGTATGAATAATATCACGGTGCACGATCATGGGCTCAATACTCACACATGTACGCCACCTATAGCACGTAACTATCACCAATAGCTCATGAAACTAATGCCTCAACCAAGTTTAGGTAAGATACCTATCTCAACCAAGCCAAATCAATCATCTAATAATCACTTCCCACGTGAATCAACTTCCGGACGGCACAAATCTAGCCAAAATAACTTAATATCATCAATAAAAGCCAAAGGAAATGATTCCAAATGATAAAGCTAAGATCTCTAACCAAAATTAATAGTCAACCCAAAAACTCAACCACGAGCTCGTACCACGGAACCCGACCAAACTCACAAGTTCCAAACACATATTCTGATACGAGTCCATATATACGTGTTTCATTCTAATCCGACCTTAAATCGACCCTCAAATCATCATTTTAAACTTTAAAAATATTTTTACTAAAATCCTCAATTTCTTTACTTTAATTCACCAATTAAATGCTAAAACCAAGGTTGGAATCATGAAGATTTAACTAATCCGAGTCCAAAATACTTACCACAATTAAAATCATGAAAATCCCCTTCAAAATCGCCCAAATCCGAAATCTACAACTCAAAATATGTTGAAATGACTAAAACCCTCGAAAAATAGAGTACCTATGGTCTGCCCAGGCATACCCTTCGCGATTGCGGGACCAATATCGCAATTACGAAGCAAGATCACACATTAACCCAGAAAACCTTACACAAACAAGAAACACTAACCGCGAATGCGATACACAACACTTCTTACCTTACACAAATGTGGATGACCCTTTCGCGATCGCGAAGGCATACAACCTGACGCCCCTAGCTAGCCTCCCTTCAACGCGAATGCGTTGTCCTTCACGCAATCGCTAAGGTCACTGCCTCCCAAAGCATCCCGAATGTGATCACAACTTCATGCGAAAAACAACTCGCCTGCTTATAAAAATACCCTACGTGATCGCGACTGCCTTCTCGCGATCGCGAAGAAGGAAACCAAGCATCAGTAATCAGCACCACAAAAACATGGAGAAGTGGTCTGGCACCCATCTGAAACACACCTGGGTCCCCCATCCAATCACACCAACCTATCCCAAAATATAACAAGGACCTGATCGAGGCCCCAAATCAAACAATATGACATCAAAATCGTGAATCGTACCTCAATTCATACCTAAGGAAACTAATGAACTTTTCAAATTGAAAACTTAAGCCGAACAAGCCTAAACAACTTGAAATGATCTCAAATTTAGAATGAAACTCTCAAATGACATAGTGGACTTATCCCAACTACCGGAATCAAAATTCGAACACAATATTGTCAGAGACAACTCTCAGTCAAACTATCAACCTTCTAAACCTTCAACTTTCCAACTTTCGTCAAAAAGTACCAAATCAACCTACAGACCTTCAAATTCAAATCCAAACATATGACTAAGTCCAAAATCACCATACAAAGCTATCGAAACAATCAAGACTCTATTTTGGAGTCATATACACCAAAGTAAAACTTTGGTCAACTCATACAACTTAAGCTTCCAGCTGTGGGACCAAGTGTCCCAATTTACTCCAAAACCTCCTCGAACCTAAACCAACCAAATCTGCAAGTCACATAATATCATATATGCACATGTAAAGTAGTAAATAAGGAGAACGAGACTAAAATAATTAAAATGACAGACCAGGTCGTTATAGGAAAACGTTTATAATTCGTTGATTTACTGGAGCTTTGATTCCGTGATTTTTACTCTTCTCATTGAAGAGGGTTTTCACGTAAATTTGGTGTCTATTACATTGATTACTTTTGCGTTGCTATATTTTATTGATTTATATAGTTGTTGCCTATATTTTTATTGTTCTAGACTTTATTATCTTTTCTTAGTTCCAGACCATTTTTTACTTGTAGGAACTGCTAGTTTTGGATTCTGGTGTCTAGTGCTTCACGATCGTGAAGTCTCTCTCGCGATTAGGAAGGGTGAAATTTGGGTTGGGGCTGGTTAATCTTCGCGAATGTGAGAGGTAGGTCACGAACGTGAAGCATTGGGGGGCTTACCCTTCGCGACGCGACTCACCCCTCGTGAACGCAATGCCTTGTGGGATCTGAGAGGGATGGCATGTGTTCCTTCTTTGCGAATGCGACCAACGGGTCGCGAACGCGGAAGCTTGGCTGGGGATGCCTTCGCAAACGCGATAGGGAGTTCACGAACGTGAAGGCCAATTGGCCACTGCTCTCCGCGAACGCGTCAGCTGCTTCACGAACGCGAAAAACACCTGACGCCTAGTTATTTAAAAGCTGAAAGTCAGGATTTAATCATTCTTCCCTATTTTTGAATGCTAGAGCTCGGAATAGAGGGGATGTTGAAGAGATTTTCATCCCAACTTTAATAGGTTTTGATTTATTTTGCATAATCGCCTATTAATTTTAACCTTTAATCTATGAATTTCATGATATAAATTAGGGATTTTGAGTAAAGATTAGGAATTTTATGAAATTCGGATTTAAACCTCAAATTGAGGTCGGATTTCGAAACAAATCATGTAATCCGGCTCGGAGTGATGGATGATCGTATTTTGGTTCGAATCTTGGGTTTTGACTAAGCGGGCCCATTAGCTTTTTCCAATTTCATTAAATATTGAATCGTTTTCACTCGTGGGTAGATTCTAAAGCTTATTTTAAATTATTTGAACTATATTTGGCAAGATTTGATTTGTTTGGAGGCTAATTCTAAAGGAAAGGCCGTGGTTGAGAGTTGATTTGATTGCAGAAAGAGGTAAGTATCGTTGTCAGCCTTAACTTGAGGGATTTAAGTCTTTATTGGCTTATTTGCTATTTGATTTATGTGTGGGGACGGCATATATTTAAGGTGATGAGTGTATATGCATAGTCACGGGTTAAGCATGCAGGTTGGAATATTTATTTATTATTTTTAATTATTTCATGCCTTTATTTGATCCATGTTATTACTTGTTAAATATTTTAATTACTACTTGCCTTTACGTGATAAATTCATGCCGTTATCTATAATATGTCTTAAATGTTTATTGTTTCCATGTATCCGTATATTTATTTATTAACTATCTTTACTTGCCTTTTTACCTCGTGTTTCATTAGATAGCTACTTTTACTCGCTTTATATCTTTAATTATATAATTCCTTTTTGCGTTTTAATTGATTACGCCGTAGTTGGTTGTAGATGGTCATTTATATTATTATTGTGTGGGATCGGGTTAAACGCTACAACAATTATTTGGTATTATTATGTGGGATCGGGTTACACGCCGCACCATATTTTGGTATTACTATTTTGCGATCAAGTTGCATGCCACAATGGTATTTGTTTATATTTACGGATCGGATTACTTGCCACAACGGAAAAGACTTGTTATTTATATATTTTTGTATCGTGTTGAGCACCACAATGGAGAAGACTTGTTATTTATATATATTGTGGATCGGGTTGCGCGCTGCAACAGAGAAGACATAATTTATTGTGCTTAAACATTATTACTATATCCGTGTTGAATTGAAAGGTTGAGAATAAGTACTATTATGGGCCCCTGTGTTATGAATTCTCAGTTCTAGTTTAATGTTAAATTATTATTTTATCAATTTCTGCTATTATTTCCTTTATATTCGTTCAGGTTTAATGTGAGTGCCTTGTAATAACCTCGCTACTACTTCGTCGAGGTTAGACTTGATATTTACTGAGTATATAGAGTCGGTTGTACTCATGCTACACTTCTGCACTTGTTGTGCAGATTTTGGTGTTGATCCCAGCAGCAGCTAGTGGAGGCTCACTCATATTAGCTTTCTTTCATGGAGACTTAAGGTATAGTTGTGCGGCGATAGCAGCCCTGGAGTCCCCTTCCCTATCTAGTTCTACTTTTCTTTTTTGTTTCAAATATTGATATTTTCATTCAGACATTTGATTGTTGTACTTCTAGTATACTCGTGTACTTGTAGCACCAGATTTCGGGATTTGATTAGTCAATGTTTCAAGTTTTTATATCTATTTTAAATTTTTACAGCTTTATTTCTTATTAAATTTCTTAAAAATTGGTTTTAAAAGGACTAATTATGTACTAATGTTAGATTGCCTAGAAACTGGATGTTAGGCGCCTTCACAATCCTCCGATAGGGGATTTCGGGTTGTGACAGATATGACTGATGATGTTGATATTCACAAGTCTACTTTAGGCTACTTTGCTAATATTGTAGGAGTAGCTGTATCTTGGCAATCTAAGTTGCAAAAATATGTTGCTCTTTCTACTGCAGAAGCTGAGCTTATTGATGTTGAAGCTTATAAAAAGTTTCTCTAGATGAAGAGATTTTTGGAAAACTTGGCTTTGCTCAAGAGAGGTATGTGCTTTATTGCGATAGTTAAAGTGCTATTCATCTTGGTAAGAATTCTATATTTCACGGTAGATCTAAACATATTGATGTGAGATACCATTGAATTCGAGATGTGTTGGATTCTGATTTTCTTGAACCTCAGAGATTCACACAGATGACAATGATTCCCATATGTTCATGAAATTTTTACTAAGAGGGAAGTTTGAAGAATGTTTCTTGATTGTCGAGATAGCGGTCTCCTCCACATAATCAGGAGGGAAAGAATTGTTGAGTTTTGGGAATTTTTTTCTTCCTATGTGGACGAATAAATACCTTTTTGGACTAGTTCATGTCTCATAACTCCACTAATATCTAAGACATTTAAAGACCTAAGTTTAGGTCTGATTTGGAGTAAAAGAGAGAGAAAAATAACAGATCTTTGAACATTACATAAAGAGGGTGCAGATTTTTCTGCTTAAAAATCAACTTGAGCAACCAACTTCAAACTTCGATGTTCATTTCGTTTCTTGTTCGGTCAAGCTGAAATTTGAAACTAATTATTTTCAGCATATTGGTCTTCAATTAGAAACTGACAGAGCATGATTTGGACTCTTGTAGCTCCAGATTTTAGGTCGTGAATAATAGATGCATTTCTAGTGATTTTCTCTTCCAATCTTATCTTGTTTAGTTGTTATCCTTATTGCTATTGTTGCTTCTTATTTGGCATTAATATTTTAACTATTTGAAGAACTTTTGTAACTCTCTTGTTGACTTAGTGGAGCTTTGATCGGGTGGTTCTTACTCTTCACATTAAAGAGGGTTTTCACATAAATTTGGTATCTCTTGCAAGGATTATTTCCACCTTGTTATATTTATTGGTTGATATATTTGCTGTCTATATTCTCATTTGTGAGGGGTTATTGTGTTTTCTTGATTAGATTATAAAAGTTTAGACTTAAGAATTATTTCGCTGCTACGTTATCGTGCATAGTGCTTATGTTTGTTTTTTCCTGACCGTCTAAAGACTAAAGTATGTCATCCATTCAGTAAATGTTCAATTTCAATCTACAGTAGCTGTATGTCCAAAACTAGTTAAACTTGCTTTGTTTCTCAGCTTGGAGTTTAACAAAAGAAAAGAAAGAGAGGACGGTCGGAAGAGAATACACATCGCGTGCAATAAATCCATGCATGTAAAGTCCATTTAATTTATGAGTATTTGTTCGATCAGAGGGTGATACAAAAATGCGATAAGTCCAACATATTTTTAACTTATATACATTAAAGTGTATTTTAGACGTATTTTATTTTACCATATTGTCATAGGTAATCGGTTTTTATTTTTATTTTAATGAAAGTCCTCTCGTAATATTATTATTATAATATATCTTATTTTTCCGCTTACTAATTTTATTTCTTATGAACCATTCTTTAGAGTTTATATTTTAATTGATCTAATAGTATAAAATTTATTATACATTATTACCAAGATAAACTCGTAAGAAAAAAGAAGAATATCGACGAGCAAAGGTATTTGAATAACCGTGCAAGTTACACAACCGCAACATATCAGACCTTCTTTTTACTGTAAAAGCATATAGGATTCCAAGGGAGCCAAAACATATAAACAAGAAAATGACTGAGAACAAAAAAAGGATAGAAGAAGAAGAAAGAAATTTAAAAAATACAGTGAGATATTCTTTTGGACAAGTAACACCTTAATAGGTGTAAAAAAAATAACATTTTTATATATAGCGCCCAAATACTGGGCGCTATACATTAACGTTAACTGTACCGCTAATGTATAGCGCCCAGTATTTGGGCGTTATATATAAAAAGCTGACACTAACAGTATAGCGCCCAAATACCCAGCGCTATACATAAAACTTTATGTATAGCATCCAGTATTTGGGCGCTATACACCTTTTTCCTGGACCCACCAATAATTCCTGACTTCATTAATTCAAAAGCGTATAGTGCCCACTTTTTGGGCGCTATATATAAAAAAAAATCCCAACTAGCCATTTCCTATATAAAGAGGTTAGAATTGTATAGAAATTCATTAAAAAAAAATTTAACTCTTGTTGAAACATTTATTGTGGTTAAATTCACCAGCATTTTTCCATTATGTCTGAAGAGCGTAGAATAAGAGTTTTATTATATTGGGGAGGGGGGTGAGGTTGTCATGGAGAATAACTTTGTGGGCTACAGTTTACCTGCTCAGTGTCATGTTAAATTGCCACTTACAATGGAGTACGATAAATTGATATCGTTGTTATGCAAAAAAATGAGTGTGAGGAAACGTTCAGTCATACTTAAAGTAATCGGAAGATATTTGTATTCTGTCACTCCGCAAGGGGTTGCTTTTTACTCGGAGTTTAACATCAACGATGATGAAACTTTGAGTGATTTTCTGAGGACTCCGGATGAATGATGGGAATTTTTTGTAATCACAATGTTGGAGATGTACGTGAATGTCGAAGACGTTCCAAAAAACGAGGTTGTGCGTAGTAGAGATAACCCTCAGTCATCGGATGATTATTCTTGAGCAGTTTTTTCCGGACAAGTTCCAGATGAAAGAATTTTCCTTGATTTAAACTTATCACCGCCGGCGAATAAGCAGCGAGAAAATAATTTATACCATGTTTTCCATAATTCACAAGACGAGTGGTAAACTTCAATTTTCATTTGTGTTAATTATGTATATTTTTGGTGTATTGAATTTGTATTAATGCTCGTATAATTAATAGGGGGTACTGGCTGGATATGAATTTTACAAGTGGCCCATCCGGTAGTCATCACCTAATTGAAAACGTCCATCATGGAATTCCATCACATTACGACTTGTAAGTGAAGTGATATAGCCATATGGAAAGCATTTATTAATTCAGTAGCTTATATTTTTGTTGGTTGTGCAGTGAAAACGAGCAAGTTGAACCACCCGTACTCACTTAATTGCCTGAAAACGACGTATTACATCGGGATCTGGCAGATGCACAGAGTGAGGAACATAACAATGATTACGATAACAATGCCGATGAATCCGGAGACGAGACACCATTTCCTCGTGAGGATGGTGAGGATGAGGAGGAAGGACCTGATTTGAAGAGAGACCCCCCTAGACGAAGAGTGTACGAGTCCGAAGTGTCGTTTCATTCAAGAGAGATTCCTTACATTGATAACTTGCCAACCGTGCCAGATGTGGAAGCTCTCACAAGGGAATTTGATGAAATCCGGACTGCAATGTGGGATGAGTCTAGACCAACGGTGCTTGCAAAAGGGATGCTTTTTCCTGATAAAGGGCGCGTAAGTAGAGCTTGTAAAATGCACAACGTAAAAGAGTGTCGTGAGATGCAGGTATGGGAGTCAAGTCCGATGGTATACAAGGCTGTTTGCTGCAGGTGATTTTGGCCATGTAATTGGATGTTGCATGCAACCAAGAAGAAGACAGGTATGTGGAAAGTGGGTAAATACATTCCTACCCACACATGCGAAATGGACACATTCAACGGGAATCACTTCAACTTGGATATTGACTTGATTTCTCTTGTACTTATTCCACACCTCGAAGGGTCCATAAGGTATAAAATCAAAGAGTGCATTACATCAGTCCACCAGGAATATGGCCATACCATTACAAAAAGAAAGGCATTTCTCAGGCGCAAACGATCGTTTGAAATTGTCTACAGTAATTGGGATAAGTCATTTGCATCTCTGCCAAATTACATGGCCGCACTGCAGCACTTTAACCTCGGGACAGTTGTTTAATGGAAGCTTGAGCGGAGTCCAGGAACACCAGAATACATATTCAATTACGTGTTCTGGGCGTTTAAGCAAGCAATTGATGGTTTTTTGCATTGCCGGCCCGTAATATCAATAGACGGAACTCATGTCTATGGAAAATATGATATCAAGCTATTTATAGCCGTGGCAGTGGATGCTAATAGACAGATATTTCCTCTAGTTTTTGTTGTTTGTGCCAATGAAAGCACGAAGACGTGGACACTGTTTTTGAACCACCTAAAAGAACACGTTGTCAAACAGCGTTCAGGTATTTGTCTAATATCTGATCGGCACAGTGGTATATTAAGTTCTGTGGAGAACTTGCCTGTATGGCAAGAACCTTATGCATACCACCATTACTGTGTGAGGCACTTTAAGGCCAATTTCCAAAAGGCACATCCCAACAAGGATCTACATGATTTGATGTGGATAGCAGCAATAAACCACCAAAAGCATAAATTTCGGAGGCATATGGATTCTATCAGGAAAGAAGATGAGGCAGCCTATTGTAGGTTAATGCGACATCACCCAGAAAAGTGGACTTTGCATGCGGATGGTGGGAAATGATGGAGAATTCTTACTACAAACGTGTCAAAGACCTTCAACGGGTTATTGAAGTCGGCAAGAGGATTGCCCATCACAGCCATGGTGCGGATGTCGTTCAAGTAGGTGGCGGGGAGGTTTGTTGAACGGTCTGCAGTTGCAACAGAATTGATGGAAAGGGGTGTTGAATTTATGCTAGTGCCGATGCAAACATTTGAGAAATACAGACGGCAAGCACATTGGCATTCATTTTTGCAGTATGATAACGAAAGAGGTGTTTTTGAAGTTCGCACCGCTATCCATAATAATCGGGTTAATAATGTACATACTATAAATGAATCAGCAAAGTTATGCTCCTGTGGAAAATGGTCCATCTACCACATGCGTTGCTCACACGCCATCAAGTGTTTTCAACGTATTGGTTATGCGGAGACCAACTTTGTTGATCAACAATATAGTGTTTCCAAGTACCTAAACACATATAGTGGTCAGTTGCAACCAGTGGATGCTGAGCATTATTGGCCTCCAGAACCATTTAAAATGGTGTGTAACAAGTCCTATTTGCATAAAATATAGGTGCAGAAGAGAACGCGTATACGTAACCAAATGGATGTTAGTGATACCGTTTATGCGTGCAAATGTGGTATATGCTCACAAAGAGGACACGACCGTCGTAAATGTCCTTCAGCTGGTTTGGGTGGCAAAACTAATCAAGCTCGTGGTGAGTGTTCTTCTAGTGTACCTAACTACCTATGAGTTGATGTTGTAATAATTAGTTGTTATGTCTATGTTGCAAGATTTATGAAATAAAATTATGCTTGTTAATTATGATTTGTACTTTCCCATTTTACCTATTTAAATAATAATTTAATAAAATTATCGGTATCTTTAGCGCGCATGAACACTACGTTTTGTGTATTGTCTTGTCGAACTGAAAAAGCTGACCAGCTGACATAAAGTTGTCTTGTCAACATTATGATATTTAACACACAAAATATAGCGCCATCAGATAGTACGTTATGTATTTAGCGCGGTTGAACACTACGTTATGTGTATGTTGTCTTGTTGAACTGAAAAAGCTGACCAGCTAACATAAAGTTGTCTTGTCAACATCATTATATTTAACACGCAAAATATAGCTCCATTAGATAGTACGTTATGTATTTAGCGCGGTGGAACACTACGTTATATGTGTGTTGTCTTGCCTATAAATAACGGGATCATTGTAGTTATTTTGTGTGCTCAAAATTTACTAAAAGCAAATATTTCATTAAAAGTAAGATTTTTTTACTAAAAGCAAATATTTCACAAATGGGTCAATCTCTTCATCCACCAAAGTGCAAGTGTGGAAAAGCATGCTTGATGCAAAATTGTTGGGACTGTGGTGAAGTTGGACGCCGCTACTGGCACTGTATGAGCCAGTTTTACAAGGTTCCCGGCGAACCTATTTGTGATTTTGAGGAATGAGTTGATGATCCATGTTATCATGAATGCTACAGAGAACAACTGCAGTATCTTCATAATGTGTGTTTAAGACAACGGGAACATGAAAAAGAAAGCAATAGAATTATTGCAGACTTGAGGGCGAATCTGAAGGAGGTGGGAGAAGAAAAATGGAAAATACAATGGAATTGTGAAGCACAAAAGGAACGTAAAAAAATATAAATGGGAACTTGCAGAGGTGAAAGCGAAACTGAAAGAGGTAGAAGAAGAAAAAGAACAACTGGAAGAACGATTTAAGTGGTTGGAGCGGAGAATAAATGGCAACCGGGGCTAAACATTGGCATGTATGTGTTTAGTGTATTTTTCATATTTCATGTATTTTTATTATGTTGGCATGCTATGTTTGTGTTTGTATTGTAGTAATGTTTTCCTTGTTTGTTGTACTAAATTTTATTTTAATTGAAGTGGAAGTTAAGTTTAAGTGCTTGTGTTGTTATATGAAACTATAAAACGAATGGGGAACTAAAAAAATGGGTATATTCGATTAAATATTGTTGTTAATGTATACAAAAATATTATTTACACCAAATAAAAAAAAATGAAGGCCGAATCAATGCGTCCCGCATCTAGTGTGTCTCAATGCATTCGCTGGCCTGAGGCGCATCCCCTACCTCCCGAGTATGCTATTAGTGTCATCATCATCAAGTCATCTCCTTATAGCCGGATGCGGCGCAAAATGACATGTATCGGTGGTGTTGTCAGGTCCAGTATAAGGCTACATAATAATATGAAACTTAGTATAGAAAACTATATAACAATTCACAACAATTTATATTATCTTACCATCATCGTGTCTGGATCCTAAATGTAGTCATCTGTCGCAGCATCGCATGAAGCCTTAAAAAGGAAATTAATAAAGTTAATGAAAATAAATAAGTTACAATTAAAACAAATTCAAATTCAATACTAATAAATTCATACATGCGCATGTGATGTGGAGCCATAACTCAGTCGGCGCCCACTATAAAAATCTCGGGTCGGTCGATCCTCATCAGTGGTAGACGGGCCTGGGAAGTATCTACCCCAATCCACTCCTTGAATATCCGAGCCCGTGATCAATAATTGACCTGATGGGGTCACCTGCGATGGCACTGGAGTGTGATAAATTCCAAGGCTGTAAGACGGCATGTCCGTCTCATGCATGCCACATGCCATATTAGTAGCAACATCATTAGTAGGAGCCTCAATGCCCCCTTGCTGGGGACCACCTCCTCTTCGCCCATGACCACGTCATCCGGCACCACCAGCTCGTCGTGCACGTCTAGTTCGTGGGATACCACGACCTCGCTGGTGTTGCGCTGGGTCTATATAATTAGCCTCATGTGCCAAATGCTGATCCAATCGAGCTCGCTGCAGTGTCTGGGCAGCCACATCCATGAATCGACGACTATACTCTTACATGGCACAGGATCGTGGACATAACTCTGCATCTGCTGCCCCATATGATAGACGATATGCAATCCAATCGCCTGCACAAAGTAAAAAATATAAAATTACATATTTGGCACTAAATTACAGGTATATAATTGATAATAATAGAAAGCATACCAGGGCCTCGTGTCTCCCGGCGTATGGGACGTACCGACCGTGTGCCTAATGAACTGGGTTCCCGATAAAAAGTTGGAAAATAGTGCGGTACCATGCCATATAACGTTGAATAGGAATGTGCTGCAGAGGTGGGGTCAAGTCCCCTTGTCTGTCCCAAGTACCCAACTGCTCGTCAAGCCATGTCATAAATGTGTCGTCCGCCCTGGACCAATTATCCCTATCATAATGTAAAGCAAGCCATGCAGGCAGACTCGGTATAGGCTGCGGCAGGCCAAACTGACGAAATACCCGCTCAGAGGCATGATGCTCGACAATATCTAGGCATATGAGCGGGATAGAAGACCTCCAAATATGTCGACCGAACGTGCAATACGCTGGCAGGGTACCTATCACCTCATCGCTATACGACGTCCAGATGAACTATCAAATAAGAACACAAACCGTTAGTATGCGCAACACTAAGTTAATCTATAATAGGTAAGTTTAGTTAGATATTCACCTGTGCGTCCTCCAGCAGATCCAACACATCCCTGAAGAAGGGGAGATTATGATGGGCATCATACTCTTATGAAAGAGTACGACGCATAACCCACCTACAGGCTAGAGGGAGATGCGAAATTTCTACATTAGCCAGTAGATGTGGTAGAGGTGGCCGAAACTGCAGAAATCGCTCCTAAGCCCAAACCTAACATACAAAGTTGACGTAAAGTATAAGATTAACTATAACTAGGTAGAATTGTAACTAATGGACATATTATTTGAATATGTTGTCACTTGTAGAAGCGGCAGAAAGCCACCAACATCTCTTTGTGTGCCGATGCAAGCCCGGCACATCTGCCTGTACAAATATGAGATGACAGTACCACCCCTGTTGTAGATGACTGTATCCTCGAACCGGCCAATATGATGCAGAAAACGGAGGCTCACTAGGTTCCCCGAAGTGTTCGGAGACAAGACCCCCCCCCCCCAAGTAGAAGGAGCACCAGCAACCTCGTATATCGCTGTACATCCACCTCCACTGACTCGTTGGTGATAGTATGGTGGATCTGCTCCAGGTGGTCTCTAATGGGGACTAACTGCATACGACTGGGCCCAGACGCTACAGTCTCGTCCTCTGGCCTGAAACCTGTGAGCATGTGCAGCATATCCCAATAAGACTGTCGCGAATAATATCTCGTGGTCGCAGGCAGTAAAACTGGCAAGCCATCAGCGGACATGCCATATAAAATCTCAGCGTCCTGAAGTGCAATGGTGGTCTCGTCGATGGGCAGATAGAAAGTGTGCGTCTCCGGTCGCCACCGCTCAATCAAGGCCGTGATCAAAGCCAGTCGAGTTGTATCCGGCCAATCCTAATAATCCTATATAATCCCATCTCCTCCAGGTAACGGACCACGTGGGGATGTAGAACTCTATGACTCAAAAACTCACACAATAGATCCCCTCTGCTGGCCCGGAAAGTCTGCATAAGCAATTGTCCGTCCCATATATACTCGGATCTATGCTGGGGTTGTAGGGCTAATAGATCCAACGTCCGAGGGCCGGGATGTATAGTCGCGTCCATGTCGTCAACTGTAAATTAAAACAACATTAATTGTATTTTATTCTGTATACTAAATATTAATTTTTTGAGATACACAATTTTTAGCGTTATACAAAAATTATACCTATGGGTTTTAGGCTCGATATTTTGAGTCACAGTGGCACCAAACTATCATTAATAATTATGTGTTTGTTTTATAATTTAAATTCATATTTTTTAAAAACTTAATTGTAAAAATTATATATATATATAACTATGGGTTCCGGGCTCGATATTTTGAGGCCCAGTGGCACCAAATTAACATTATAATTATGTGTGTTGATACAATTATTAACTTAATTGTACAAAGTTTGCATTTTCAACTACCAGTATAAAATACTTAAACAAAAGGAATTCTAAGCTAAAATACTACACATTACTATGCTACAAGGGTCTAAATTTTACTACGCTAAAAGGGTCTACATTTTACTACGCTAAAAAGGTCTACATTTTACTACGCTAAAAAATAATCTAAACTAAACATAAACAACAAATAAATTTAATTGCAAATAAAACACAAAACGGCATGAAAACACATATATATAAATCAGGATATTAACAGACAAATTTATTTGACAAATTTATATTTTTTTATAAAACATTAATATTAAATCAGGATAAATTTAACATGCTAGTTTCGAAAAAAAACACAAATCAAATAATATGCATTATTATAAAAGTTTCAACTTAGAATAAACATAAATACCTCGATTTAGAATTTTCGGAAAGCAAATAGATTGAAATTTTGACTCCGGAAGTGTGAATCAACAATAATACGAAGCTCTAATCGAATGTGGGACCTACATTCTTCAACTTTTATGTGACGGGGGACCCAAAAATTATTTTTTTTAAAATGGTGGGGCAGCGGGTATGGGAGTGGGGGACTAAGATTTTTGATAGTTAAATATTGAGGAAGATGAAGCGGTCATCGTCTTGAAGAAGACGATTTTTATAAAATATGTATAGCGCCGAGTATTTGGGCGCTATATTATTAGTGTCAGCTTTTTAAATATAGCGCCCAAATACTGGGCGCTATACATTAATGACACAGTTAACGTTAATGTATAGCGCGCAGTATTTGGGCGTTATATATAAAAATGTCATTTTTTTTACACCTATTAAGGTGCTACTTGTCCAAAAGAACCACATTTTGGTTCCGAACTTAGAGCAGTTGCTTGCATAATAATTAATGAAAACTGTCTAAGCTTTGCCATTCTTGATTCCACAGAGCCCAAGGATCTATATGATTTGAGTTGACTTAATAATCAGAGTTGTAAATATCGTCGTTCTGGGATCCAGTGAGGAGCAGTTGGACTATCTAGGAGCCTTGTACTGATTTATAGATGCACCCCTAGAAATTGCATAGTCCATTAGCTCTTCAAATGTTCCCTTTTTTACTACCCCAAACTCTGCATTGTCGATAAACTGAATTCAATGATTCTTCCATACCAAGCAACATTTGTTCAATACCTCATGACTCGGAGAATTATTTGAGTCCTTTGTAAGTAATTCCCAATAGATCACATAATGTCCTGGAATGGTTTTAGTGTCAGCGTAGCTAGTGTACTCATCCACACTTGTGTCATATGGTCGCAAAATTTGCGTAGCGTTCTCAACTGCCTTTTGCAACTCAGCCTCATCGGTTTTGCCCGAGTCAATGCTCAATAGCAGATTCTTCCTCCTAACGAATTTGAACTGGAGGCCAAGTTGTGAAACCTAGTAACCTGGAGTATGTCACCAACTCTATAACGACATAATCCAGCGTAGGCTGTGATCACGAGCTCGTATTCTTTTCCCACTTCCACATTGGCTAGGTCCATGAGACAGGGTGGTGAGTCACGAGAGATTATTGTAGGGTTGATTGGGTAATGAGGGATAAAATCACAATAGCACATATTAGGCATTATGGTGTAACATACTTCAGATGGCTTGCACATTGGGTTCAAATTAAGGCCAAAATAACACTCGGAAGATGCATACATGGTGCATGCCTTTGGCAAACCACCGCTATAATAGTTGTCACAGGGGTGATTTATATCACTCGAACTTAGCCCGAGGTTCACCTCTGTGCGGCACTCAAACCCAGCCTTGACTTCAGCCTTTCCAACACTTAGTTTTATTTTTAGGGATGTTTGCATTTAGAATGAAAATAGGCAGCAAAAACAGTAGATAAAGGCACACACGATATACAAGAATTTCTTCCCAACTTGTATTAATATGTGAATACAAGAACACAATAGCCAACCCTATGGCAAAGACAAAGAATTCTCTAATTTCCTGCCCCAAAATGGTTTTCCCACCCTTAGGAAAATGACTTAGATGAATTTTGGCTACACAATGCCTTAGACTAAGTTCTCTACCCCGTTCTAGACAGCCTAGGCAAGCATTTATAAGGCTACAATCAGTTGACAAGCCCCAACTGATGGGCAAACAAGTTAAGACAAAGTACAAAAACGTGGGCACAATTTTAGGCCATGATCAGCATGTCTTGGAAGAGGTTGCAATTGCCAACTGCTTCCCATGTGCTTTGCACATGTTTTCCAACTGCTGTTGTGCACGGCATGTGTCTGATTTTCGCCCAGCTGCTTTGTGCCAAGGTTGGCATCGCGCCCAACCTTGCCTTTGACACTGCTCCGCGCTAATGTCATTGCCACAGCTCGCCGCCCGCTGACTTAGCCGCACACGTTCATTGTCAAAACTGCCCGCCCATGTCAAGTCGCCCCCGACTTGATCAAATCTGCCTGTATCATTTGCCATTGCTTGTCCCGCCTTGCCTTGCCATGTCTTTGCCCCTGCTTGACATGGATTTGCCTTGCCATTGTTTTGCCAACCCTCACATCTAAGTAAAATGCGCCTTGCTTCCTTTCAAGGTGCGTTTGTCGAACCCTGCATTGTCCGTCATGCCGAGCAGCCCTTCATGATGTTGCCCAATTTTTCAGGTTGTGTGCCAAGGCCATCATGAAAATTCTTGTCACAACCCACACCTGCCGCGAACCTTTGTCAAGGGGCTAACAAACCACCCCCACCAGAAGAATTCGTCGTCCTCGACGAAGCAGCTTCCGCATTTTTCATCACCGCCATAGGTCCTAAATATGTTGTTTCTTGCCCATGTTCTTCCTCGTTTTTCTCGTCCTCACTCTTTTCTTCAGCAAACAACGCTGAAAGTCGTTCAATTCTTGGACAATCCCTCGCCATGTGTGGCCCTTTGCAAATAAAACAGCCATCAACCTTGTTGTTTTGTCCCTTGTTTATCGAAGGTCCAGCACATTGCTTTCACTTCTCATTGCCATTGCCCTCAACAGCATTACCCTTGTCATTTCCGTTTTTCCTCCACTCTTTTACCTTGTCCTTGTTCCCATTTTTGGACTTTGAAGTAGTAGAGAAATCATAACCATCTTGTCCCAACCGGAAATCACCCAACGCATCCGCAACAGCAATAGCACTAGGAAGGTCTTTCACATTTTGCCTTCGGAGTTCCATTTGCGCCCTCGACTGCAACCCGTAATGGAAATTATGCAACTTGTCTTCCTCAGACATGTTGCTAATATCCAGCATCAAAGAACTAAAATCCTTGACGTAATCCCTGACCGTTCCAGTTTGTTTCAACTTCTTCAAACGATCTCTAGCAATCTAGCCTGCATTGCTAGGAAAGAATTGATCCTTCAACTCTTTCTTCAGCCCTTCCCAAGAGTCAATCTTCGGCCTACATGCACTTACATCATCTGCCACGCGCGTACGCCACCACAGCTTTGCATCATCCACCAAGTACATAGTCGTAATGGGGACTTTGTCTTCATCTTGCACTTTGGCAGCATGGAAGTACTGTTCCATATCCCACAGGAAGTTTTCGAGTTTCTTGGCACTCCTTGCGCCATTGAACTCTTTAGGCTCCGGAATTCTGACCTTGGTACGATCTGCTCCACGCTGTGCTTCATCATTGCCAACAACACGACGCAACAACCCATTTTCCGTTTTCAGATCTGTGCACTCCCGGCTCAGCCTGTTCATCTCGGCCTCAAAATAGGCGACACGAGTCAAGATAGTCAGAAATTGATCCCCATCAATAGTTCTGACAAGTTCCTCTAATGCAGTAACCTTTTCCCTCAGTTCTACGTTGCCACCAACCATTCTTCACAAAATTCAACCACTGAACGTTGTGTCTTCGCCCCGATCCAGCCACGCTCTAATACCAATTGTCACATGGGTGATTTATATCACTCGAACTTAGCTCGAGGTTCACCTCTGTGCGGCAGTCAAGCCCAGCCTTGACTTTAGCCTTTCCAACACTTAGTTTTATTTTTAGGGACGTTTGCACTTAGAATGAAAATAGGCAACAAAAATAGTAGATAAAGGCAAACACGATATACAGGAATTTCCTCCCAACTTGTATTAATATGTGAATACAAGAACACAATAGCCAACCCTATGGCCAAGACAAATAATTCCCTAATTCCCTGCCCCAAAATGGTTTTCCTACCCTTAAGAAAATGACTTAGACGAATTTTGGCTACACAATGACTTAGACTAAGTTCTCTGCCCCGTTCTGGACAGCCTAGGCAAGTATTTATAAGGCTACAATCAGTTGACAAGCCCCAGCTGATGGGCAAACAAGTTAAGACAATGTACAAAAACGTGGGAACAATTTTAGGCCATGATCAGCATGTCTTGGAAGAGGTTGCAACTACCAACTACTTCCCATGTGCTTTGTACATGTTTTCCAACTGCTGCTTGTGCACAACATGTGTCTGATTTTCGCCCAGCTGCTTTGTGCCAAGGCTGGCATTGCGCCCAACCTTGCCTTTGACACTGCTCCGCGCCAATGTCATTGCCACAGCTCACCGCCCGCTGACTTAGCCGCACACATTCATTGTCAAAGTTGTCCACCCATGTCAAGTCGCCCCCGACTTGATCAAATCTGCCCCAATCATTTGCCATTGCTTGTCCTGCCTTGCCTTGCCATGTCTTTGGCCTTGCTTGACATGGCTTTGCCTTGCCATTGTTTTGCCAACCCGCACATCTAAGTAAAATGCGCCTTGCTTCCGTTCAAGGTGCGTTTGTCGAACCCCGCATTGTCCGTCATGTCGAGCAGCCCTTCATGATGTTGCCTAATTTTTCAGGTTGTGTGCCAAATCCATCATGAAAATCTTTGTCAAAACCCACACCTGCCGCGGACCTTTGTCAAGGGGCTAACAATAGTCTAGTGTAGGGATGTATTGAGCCATTGCACCTGTCGCAATCACATTCAGAAAAATACTACTCCCTCCGTTTCAATTTATGTGAACCTATTTTCTCTTTAGTCCGTGCCAAAAAGAATGACCTCTTTCCTTATTTGGAAACAATTTACCTTTACACAATGATTTGTAGCCACACAAAATATATGTGCCTCATTTTACACCACAAGATCAAAAGTCTTCTCTATTTTCTTAAACTCTGTGCACAATCAAATGGGTTCACATAAATTGAAACGGAGGGAGTATTAGTAACCTGAAAAATAAGACAGGTAGATTGCTAATTACAACAAGCTTCATACATTAGTATTTAAAATTTATCCTTGTATATATTTATATATAAAATTTAACATGAATAACAGTCTCTTAGACCAGCAAATTTATTTATCTTGAATGTATTGAGAGATGTACCTGTCACAATCATATCCAAGTACTTTGTATTTGGCCAAATTCTAGTAATGATCCCTTCCCAATTCTGGCCTTCACACTCCTTGATAACGAACTCAGCAAATTCAGGATTTGGTTTAAGTATTTTGGACATATATTCCTTGATAGAAGGGTCAGAAACTCTAGTGTTTAGAGTCCCAAACGTGATATCCTTAGCAAGTGTCTGCCAATTGAGTTGAAGAAAACGAATGGCACGGAGTAGACCAGAGGCAAAAACGGCCCTCTCATATAGCTAGTCGATGGGTTCAGCGATGGCTGTATATTGTTTTGGAGGTCTGTGATCAAAATTAGGCCGGTGTCTAGGGAAATTTTGGCATGCAGGGGATGATTAATAGTGGGATGTTTGAGTATTATAGGTTTTGTAGACATGAGAGGGTTGGAGTATCAGGTGAATTAGGTTGATATGTAGGAGGTGGAGATGACTAATAAGTGGGTGGCAGAGCTTGGTATAAGGGTGAGGGTACTTGCTAATTTGGAGTTGGCTGGTATGTGAGTGGAGGTGTTTGGTAAGTTTGGTATTAGAAGGGAGATTTGGTCCTCTGTGTAAGCATTACGGCCCCTACGTCTTCTTGGACACACCATCAGACTATAAAGCCTTATTTGTAGGTTGCAAGGCCTCGAAGTTTGTAACCATACCACTTTTGATACCTTCTTCAATTCTTTTACCTAATTTGATAATGTCGGAGAACTTGTGGTTCTCAATCATCCTCAGCCGCTCATAGTACTGCGGGTCCTAGGCCTGGACAAAGAACTTGTTCATTTTCTCCTCTTCTAAGGCGAGTCCTACCTTAGCAGCTTTGGACCTCCAGCGAATAGCATACTCGCGAAACGTTTCCGTGAGCTTCTTCTTCAAATTTTGAATATAGAACACGTTTGGTGCATTCTCTATATTAAACTTGAATCTATCCATAAAGTCAGATGTCATACCTACCCATCTTGACCGCTTCTTGGGATCTTGGCTGATGTACCAAGATAATGCATCTCCCTTCAAACTCCTCATGAACAACTTCATGCAGATTTTTTCATCCTTCCCTACTCCCACCAGCTTGTCGCAATATGTCCTCAGATGGACCCCTGGATCACCCGTACCATCAAACATTTTAAACTTAGGAGGTTTGTACCCCTATGGCAGTTCTACATCAGGCTATATGCAAAGATCCTCATAATTTAGTCCCTTAATTTTTTTGCTTCCTTCAACGCCCTAAATCCGGCTGGTCAGTTTCTTAAGTTCCTCGGCCAAGTTCCTGATAAGCAGATCCTTTTCATTAGACTCAGGTGTGCATGAGATAGGTTGGGTGGAGTGTGGCATGGTCTCCACGTAGATAGGAGTGTTATGGTGGCCTGGTGTATTGGTAATGGTCGTTTGTGGAGTTTTGGGGTTCTAGGATGAGTAGTGGAGTGTTGTTTGGGGTATGGCAGGTGTTACATTGGTTCTTTGGTAGAGCAACGTGATGGTGATGAGCGGGATGATTCTGTTGTTTTGGGATATTTTGAGGAGGTGTAGGGTTTTGAGTGTTGGGGAAGTTGGCATCCGGGGTGTTGAGGGAAAATGACAGGTTTTCCAGATTCCGAACCTGATCGAGCTCTTCTTAGAATTTCAGCAGTTTTTGTTCAAGTTGTGACACATTTTCTTTTGGAACTCGAATACCCTGGCTATCAGTGGCCTCTGCCCGTTTAGTCGTGTTCTCCTTCCTGATGTTGTTCAAATCTTCCATCTTGACTTTGTTCTTGCTTTTAACAGGACTAAGAGAATGAGTGGGTGGAGGGCCCCTGGATCTTGTGAAATAAGATGACGATGCCAGAGTGCACGAACTAACCTTTGGGGAGGGGAATAATAAAAACAAAAACAAAAATAAAAACAAAAGGTAATCAAGTCAGTGAGGATTACAAAAAGTATTGTAATATTTAAACATATAGTGCGGGAATGTAAAACGTGTCTTAATTTGGGAACATCTTTGTGCCCGAGGTAGGCCTAGCGACAGATTGATTTGGAGAGCTTAGAATGCTAAATTCCTCATTTTATTTATTGAGATAGACGAATCCCAAAACGATACTAAATAAGCAAGAAATAAAAGTTACTAATGGCCATTGGCCTTATTACATTCATAAAGCGAAAAAGCAAATTTCTATCTATTTGGTCCTAGAAGGACCTTCCCCAGACTCGGAATCCCTTGCTCCATTGAACAGCTTCTCCAATTCGCGAAGTCCTAGCAATAGCTATGCTCTGGCTAGATGTCCGCCTTCGGTCCCTTCAGCCTTTTGATAATCTTCAACCCTTTTCAGAAATTTTCTCTCCAGTTCTACTATGCCTCGCTCCAAGTATCCTAGCCTTTTGTTGGCATTGATAGCCATATCTTTACATTCCTCAATCAGCTTCTGGTTGGACTCTTGTATCTCGCGGTGTTCTCTCTTGCACTCACGGATCCTTTTGCGCAACTGGTTGTACTTGACTTGCCCTCGTCCTTTTCATCTATTATTCTGTGACCTCGAACGAACCCTAGCTGACCTAGACCATCATGATTGTCTTCCAACCAACCTGAATAGAAAGGAGTGCAACCAGCATGATATCGGTCTGGCTCGATGGTGTCTCTCCCCATTACGATCTTGCAATGCCTCATGTGTTGGGCTTGGCACTTGTAAGGACTATCATAATTTTGGAAGTCAGCTCGAAAATGGCTCATCTTGTCGACCCTAGGTATGACTTGCTTCCTACCTGCTTGCCTCATAACTCAAAGAGGGACGTAAAGGTATGTTCCTCTTAGACCAATCAGTATCAAGAAAGGTGCATATTTGGATCGGGCAATGAATTCCTCTGTTGGAAACCACTCGAACATCCATTGAACTTGTTCTTCAGTTAGATTATCAAAGAGCTCAACCCATCCTTTGGCAGTCTCAGGATGAGCGAACATGTGAGGGATATAATTCATTCGCTTTGGGTGGTGGAAAGCGATGTGATCATCCCAGTCCCTCCGCTGAATCTCTTGTCGGTATTCTCCCTTTTGGAGATGTTCTATGAGACAAAGCTTAAGTAGTAGATTGCAGCCTTCGAAGTGTTTTGCTCCTCGTTGACACTTCTCTAAGGCTCGGTATATGTCTGTGATGATCATGGGCACAATGTCGAATGCCTGTCCACCAATCCCCTCCATTAGGGTCTTGGTTACCATAGCAATCCTAGTATGGATCCTCCCTTTCTTCATCAGAAACACGATCAGACCCAGGAAGAAAAACATGAAGACGAAAACCCTACGATGGATGTATCCCAAGGACGTGATGGCAAACTCATCAAGGTAGGTACGATATGATTTGATGTGACCGTACCTTTCATACAAGTAGTCAAAAGGGATGTATGATTCCTCCAGGCATACCAATTCTGCATTCTTCTTCAAACCCATCATTTTAAGGAAATCCTTGCCTTTGCGGTTCTCAAGCATCAGCAAACCCGGAGTTTCCCACACTAGACCGGCCAGTCCTCCTATCTCTTCTAGCAAAGGTGTCATTTCGACGTCCCCGAAGTGGAACACGACCCTTTCACAATCCTAAAATAAAGTAGTAGCTTCTATTATCATGTTGTTAGGTTAGACATCCAGGAGCGATGGTAGATTGCCCAGATATTTTATGATGAGGGTTTGATCACTAGAGTGTAAATCTCTCCACCAACTTAACAATCTTGGGTGGATGTTTGTGACCATGCCGAATTTGGGGATTTCAAGCCTCATGTTTCTGCAAGACAAATAAGGTTAGGCCCTTACCCCCACCAGACTCGACTATTAATATCAACAATTAGCATGAAGCATTAAGTTCTCCAAATAAATGCACAGAATGTGATGGCGTCCGTTTGGGTTTAGAGAAACCCAGTAGACTTTGGACAAGGCTATCTTAAAGGATCATTATGTGGACAATATAAGTAACCCGGCTAGGTTTGACCATGATGCATGCACACTTTAATAGAGTAAGGTTTCTATGGGGTTTTAGACTAGTACCCTTAAGCGGACAACTTCAGGGGGAAGGCACGGAACTGTCGACTGCACCGCTGATCGACTAGTTTTATCGTAAATATGTCTCTCCGAATTTAAGGGGTAATGATATAGGAAGAGCGCAACCACTCATCAAGCGTTGCTATAGTATTTGTTTGGCACGAGTGGAGTATGATGTTGAGCATGATTATGCAATAATTAAAAGCATGTTGACATGTATTTGCACGTTAAGAAAGCGATAAATACAGCAGTTTCATAATTTAAAGCAGTAGTAAAGGAAGGAAACAAGAAAGATATGTCAGTTTTGTTTTTGAAAAAGAAATTAAATGCTTAAAGAAATTTAAACAAATAATTGCACATAGGAAGGTAAAAATTCACAAGAACAATCTGAAATGGTAAAAGCCTAAAAATCCCCGGCAGAGTCACCATGCTATCGCGCCCCCTTTTTCCCTTCTAACGGGAATCGGGTTTATGACATTATGGTTAGGACAACTCTTTCCTTTTGGGAAAGGGGTTCTTGCAATTTTAGAGAGTCGCCACCTAACGATTTTAAGGTGCGTTAGGGCACCTATAAGGTTCATTTACAACTACATTTAGATAACTAGAGATAGGGTAAGGGCTTGAAATTATACTAAGGTGAAGGTGTTAGCCCCCCCCCCCCCAGGATCCACTAGTGTGGTTCCCGGCCAGACAGTTTTTGTGAATTTGTGAAATTAACAAGTAGGGCTAAAATAATAAGGGATTTAAACTTAAACAAACAAGTGTTTGAAAACGATTAATGAAAGCAATATTCTGAAAGGAGTTACAATCTAAATATGCTTACGAATGTAAAGGGGATGTCCTAGGTTTATTTGTAATATGGATCACATCAATGCAATACCCAGTATGATACTCCTCAAAGAGGGGATACACGTGGTATTAGCGCAATGGTCATCATATCCATATCTACCCTCCCACCCTGTAAAGGTAATTAAAGCGAAGGTTGGTCTCGACCACTATTGCATGTTGTTACCCGTCCCTTCCTATCAGTCCCGGAGGAATTTAGGACTCCTATCCTATAAGAAAGAGGTTCTAGGCAGACCCATAGGTTCAAAGGCAAAATACTAAGGCGACATATAAAATTGGTAGGACCGCATTTAAAAGCGAAAACACCGAAACAAGCAGAAGGCTCAGTTAGACCTCCACAAATAATGCACATAGATATCATGACTTATACAAAGTTAAGGTCTAAGTTTAAAATCCAAAAGCAGGGTGTTTAAGTGATAACATCAGAACCAGATTTATCACGTGACTCAGAAAAGAAGTCCGAATCAGGTTTGTCTATTGATATTAACAGTTGATAATTAAACAAAAAGTAGTTCCAGTTTTATTTAAGTTATTACCTAAGGCTTGCCTAGGCATAAAGCAAGATGCAGTAGTGGTTCAAAATTATTAAAAGGCAGTTTGGAGCTTATTTTTGTTACCTAAAACATGTTGTTCTAGTTGGTACAAATGCAGAGATTATTACCAGTTATTTTAAAAGGGATAATCAAGTGTGAAGCTATTTTACCTATTTTATAATCAGCAATTTACACTAAGTGTGAATGCAAGTGCAAATAAGATCCTAGAACATGGTGTTTAAGGTGCATGTATAAAACTCATGACGCAGAATTCCTAAGAGTAGGATTTCTAAATGCGTATGGCAGGATTGCAGAATTTCCTAAGAGCATGATTTCTAAGTGCATAGACATAGAGCATGGATTAATGAATGAGGTGCTGAAGCAAGAAACATAGGTCCTAAGAACATGATTTCTAATGCATTGTATGAATCCTAAGCTTGGTTTCTATTGCACAATTAGGAACATAAGCCTAATAACATGTTTTCTACCCTTAACAAATTATGGCATGCATATTTACCCTATCCCTTTTCACTAGCCACCTCAATACATGTTTACAAATTATTAAAGACCAAGTGAATGAATTACAGGAGAAATGCAAAATAAGAAGTTACAACTATAGGAAGCCTGATTCTAACTTACTCTCTGAGTTATGTAATAAACCACCTCAAATGCCAAAATTGTTCCAGAGCCTTTCTCATATCTGGGTATGTCAGAGTTCTCTAAGGATCTCAAGGGATCCGGGTAGTGCTCACACTCAGATTACATGACAAAACAGAGTAAGTGCAGTGTGGAAGGGCCAGCTCTTATGTGTCCAAGTTCAGAGGGAACTCTGAGGTCCCAAGGTAAGGCTCAGACAAAAGGATCTGAACCTAGTAGTCTAAGAGTGCATGTGAGAGTTCTTGACATATATTTAAAGGAGTTGAGTTGGAAAATATTTTTGAAAACAGCATGTTTGAAATGAGTTTGTAAAACTGCATAAGAGTTGCTTAGTGAAAACAGGTTTTTAAAGGGAAAGGGGATAGGAGCAACAACACACACAGAAGAAGTTCAGAGAGGAGTTCATACTTCAGCAGTTACAAACAGGGAAGTAGCGGTAGGGGACATAGAGGACCCAAATCATAAACACATAATTAGTCATGAACTAGGGTTAATCGAGTGCATTAGGAAACATACTAGTTGAGGGATATAAACAGGAACAAGTAAATATGCTGATCACATTTGAACTAATGAGGGTAGAATTTTAAGCATGCTGAGTAAAGCAGTAAACAAGAAATGCAGTTTAATAGCATGAGCCATTAAGTTAGTGCAAGAGACAGGGATTGACAAACAAGGGAACACATAGAGTTGAGTTTTATTTAGTATTTTTAAAGCTAAATTGCACATAATTGCAATATTAACCCTTTTAAGTTTTAATTGTGTTTTATACGCATAAAATTAGATCCTATATTTTTAAAATGTTAATTATGTGTTATAAATCATTTTAGCCCTTTCAATTTATTTTTTTAACAACTATTTACTATTTTTTTATAAATTAAAAAGTGAAAACTGGCTATTTAAATAACAGCCTATTTGTATTTCAATTATATCACAAATCAAACCCCAATTTCCTAGCCCAATTTTAATTTAAATCTGACCCACACCCTTTTAAAATCCTACCCAAACTCGGATCCCCATCTACCCTCTGTAATCTCAACCATTGATCTCCTAGATCAACGGTCTACGTTGTCCCTTACCAAATTAAACCCAAACGACCCCCTAACCTAATTCATTTCCTACCAACTCGTCGCTCTTGAATCCCCTTTCCTCTCCAATTCTCTCTGCAACCTCACTCAAACCCTAGCCGCCGCCACCCAAACTAACCCTAAACCCCTTCAATCCTCACCTAATCTATGGACTCCCAAGGCTATTTGGGACGTATACTTGTCTCCTACGTCTCTTGGTGGCCCGCTTTTGTGATTTCGTAGAAAGATCCCGAAGTGATCTAGTCTAGACCTTGATCGAACTTCTATCCATGGTCTTTTCCGATCATCCATGGTCGTTCGAGTCAGATCCATGGCTTTTCCGGCTAGATCGGTAACTTTTTGAAGTTTTCTCACTTTTCTGGGTTCTCCGAGACCCTAAATTTAAATACTTTCCATTTTTTTCTTAGATTTGTGTATGTTATGAACCTCTTAGTGTTTTTCTCAAAGGGTTTTACGATTTTTTTCAAAGTGACTCTCCGTCTTCAAGATTAGGGTTTCCTCAACCTCTTTTAAAAGGTTTCTCCTCTGATTTTCAGTGTTGTTTTATGATTTTCCTATGTTTAAACGGTTTGTTTATGTTTTCTTGTGCCTGGTTCATCGTGTTGAAAACCCTAAGTATTTTTGGTTTTATCCAAGGTTCTGGAACTGTCTTTGTTTATTTTGTATGTATACTTGTTTCAATTGAGTTCTCTATGGTCAGATCCTTTTCTTTGTTTATCTCAACTGATTCCAAGTTCTCACCACTTTTAACTCAACTCTGTCAAAACCCTAATTTCCTAAAGATTTTCCTCGCTTGTTACTGTAGGTTTTTTAAAGACTTGCTTTACTTATTTCCGTGTGTTGGTCTGATCTCTTTTACCTGTTGCTATGTGTTAGACTGGTTTCTTCATTTTTGGTTATTTGGGACTACTTGACTTTATTGATTACCATGCTTCGAGTAGTTCTTAGCCTACTCATGTCACTTTTGTATGTTCGTGTTCATCTAGTTTGCTTCTTTTGTCAGTATGATTGACCTTGCATATCTAATACGCCTGTTAGTTCTTTTCTATTTATATGTCAAAGTGCAGAATCATGACTCCTTCTTGATTGATCTTGATTTCCTTAAGTTACGGTTTGATTGCAAGGTTTCTTATAAACCCCTAATTTTACTCATTTGTTTAAGTTGATTGATTCCCTTCCTTTATTTGTTGTGATGTTTCACCCCTGCTAAATACTTTCCCCAAATTAAGTATATATTGTACCTAGACTCAATTGTATACTCTATACTTTTACTATCCCTTATATGTTTCTCAAATTGATTTTCTTTCCTTAATTATCCAAGTTAGTATCCGTTTGAGCAGTAATTCCTTGATTAAAGGAAAGTACTTGTATTAATTGGATTCTAATGGTGATTACTTCCATAAGTGCAAAACCTTTACTTGTTACTTTATTTTCTACTCGTTTTCAAAGCTATAAATACTCTACCTTCTCTTCTCTAAACACACAAACAATTTAGTTCAGAACACACACTGACACACTAAAACTCTCTCCTCTTTCCTTCTCTACTACTACTTGTGCTACTGCTTTGTCTAGCCGGCTGAAAGCCAAGGCTAGACTGTGGAACTCTGATTACTTTCCCTTTTTATACACTTTACTTCTTCAACTGGTACGTTCCTTGTTCAAATTTGGAAACTCAACTCTATGTGTTCCCTTGTTTTTCAATCCTATCTCTTGCACTAACTTAATGGCTCATGCTGTTAAACTGCATTTCTTGTTTACTGCTTTACTCAGCGAGCTTAAAATTCTACCCTCATTGGTTCAAATGTGATCAGCATATTTACTTGTTCCTGTTTATATCCCTCAACTAGTATGTGTCCTAATGCACTTGATTAACCCTAGTTCATGACTAATTATGTGTTTCTGATTTGGGTCCTCTATGTCCCCAACCCCTACTTCCCTGTTTGTAACTGCTGAAGCATGAACTCCTCTTTGAACTTGTTCTGTGTTTGTTGTTTCTCCTATCCCCTTTCCCTTTTAAAAACTGTTTTCATTAAGCAACTCTTCTGCTGTTTACAAACTCATTTCAAACATTTTGTTTTCAAAACTGTTTTCCAACTCAACTCCTTTAAATCTATGTCAAGCACTCTCACATGCACTCTTAGACTACTAGGTTCTGCCCCTTTTGTGTGAGCCTTACCTTGGGACCCTAGAGTTCCCTATGAACTTGGACATATAAGAGCGGTCCCTTCTACACTGCATTCACTCTGGTTGGTTATGCAATATGGGTGTGAGAACTACCCGGATCATTTGAGGTCCTTAGGGAACTCTGACACACCCAGATATGAGAAAGGTTATGGAACAATTTTGGCATTTGAGGTGGTTTATTATATAACTCAGAGAGGAAGTCAGAATTAGGCTTCCTATAATTGTAACTTCTTATTTTGCATTTCTCATGTAATTCAATCACTTGGTCTGTAATAATTTGTAAACAAGTATTGGGATGGCTAGTGAAAAGGGATAGGATAAATATGTATGCCATAATTTGTTAAGGGTAGAAAACATGTTATTAGGCTTATGTTCCTAATTGTGCAATAGAAACAATGCTTAGGATTCATATAATGCATTAGAAATAATGTTCTTAGGACCTATGTTTCTTGCTTCACCACCTCATTCATTGATCAATGCTCTATGTCTATGCACTTAGAAATCCTGCTCTTAGGAAATTCAGCAATCATGCCATACGCATTTAGAAATTCTGCTCTTAGGAATTTTGCGTCATGAGTTTTATACATGCACCTTAGACACCATGTTCTAGGATCTTATTTGCACTTGCATTCACACTTAGTGTAAATTGCTGATTATAAAAGAGGTAAAAATAGCTTCACACTTGATTCTATCGTTTAAAATAGCTGGTAATAATCTCTATATTCGTACCAACTAGAACAACATATTTTTGGTAATACAAATAAGCTCCAAACCGCCTTTTAATAATTCTGAACAACTACTACATTTTGCTTTACGCCTAGGCAAGCCTTAGGTAATAACTTAAATAAAATTGGAACTGTCTTTTGTTTATTTATCAACTGTTAAGATCAGTAGGCAAACCTGATTCGGACTTCTTTTCTGAGTCATGTGATAAATATGGTTTTGATGTTATCACTTAAACACCTTGTTTTAGGATTTTAAACTCAGACCGTAACTTTGTTTAAGTCATATTGTCTATGTGCATTATTTATAGAGGTCTAACTGAGCCTTCTGCTTATTTTTGTGTTTTCCCTTTTAAATGCGGTCCTACTTGTTTTGTATGTCGCCTTAGTATTTTGCCTTTGAACCTAAGGGTCTGCCTAGAACCTCCTTCTTATAGGATAGGAGTCCTCAATTCCTCTAGAACTGATAGGAAGGGAAGGGTAACAGCATACAATAGTGGCCGAGACCAACCCTAGCTTTAATTACCTCCACGGGGTGGTAATGGTGGATATTGATATGATTATCGGTGCGTTAATACCACGTGTATCCCCTCTTTTGAGGAGTGTCATATCGGGTATTGCATTGATGTGATCCATATTACAAACAAACCTAGGACATTCCCTTTACATTCATAAGCATATTTAGATTTTAACTCCTTTCAAAACCTTGCTTTCATTAATCGTTTTCAAACACTTGTGTGTTTAAATTTAAATCCCCTATTATTTGAGCCCTACTTGTTAATTGCACAAATTCACAAAAACTGTTTGGCTGGGAACCACACTAGTGGATCCTGAGGGGTGCCTAACACCTTCCCTTTAGGATAATTTCAAGCTCTTATCTTATCTCTGGTTATCTAAACGTAATTGTAAATGAACCTTATAGGTGCCCTAACGCACCTTAAAATCGTTAGCTGATGACTCTCCAAAATTGCAAGAACCCCTTTCCCAAAAGGAAAGAGTTGTACCAACCATAATGTCATAAACCCGATTCTTGATGGAAGGAAAAAAGGGGGCGCGACAACACTTCAAATCAAAAATCAATGAACTTTAAAATTTTATATTTTTTTACTCTCACGCCATAACATACTAAATCAACCCGGAATGAACCCAAATTTTGCACGCAAGTCCCAATGACATAAGGAAGCTATTTCAATTCCCAAAACCATAATCCGATTCTGATATCATCAAAGTCAACTCTCGGTTAAACTTATGAACTTTTCAAACTTTCAAATTTCCAACTTTCGCCAATTTGTACCAAAACATTCTAGAAACATCCAAATACAAATCCAGGCATACGCATGAGTCCAAAATCACTATCCGGACCTAACAGAACCATCAAAACTACGTTCTAACGTCAAATTTATAAAAGTTAAACTTGGTCAACTCTTCCAATTGTGAGCACCTAATTTTTGCACCACATAGGAAATTACTGCCAAATATTCAAAAATAGTTTTAGTGATTTTTGTGAAAGTTTAGGAATTTTATTCTTATTTTTTTGACATTCATTTGCACTTTTAGCATGTTTCAATAGCATTTCAAATCACGAAAATGATCAAAAATATCTCTATTTTATTTTTTGCATTCTTAGATTTTAATTTGCATTATTAGCATTAGTTTGCATTAATTAAAATATAAAAAAAAATTAGTTTGTTTTATATTTTAGGTTCAAATTAATTAGTTGACCTCAAAATCGGAACTAGGCCAAAACAATTCCAAATGTCCCAATTTTTCGCCCCAATCCACTCTCCTCCACTGGCCCAACTCCCTTTATCCCTATAAACACTCATCCTCTTTACCCAAAAAGAGATCAGACCTAATTTCATTCCTTGACCCTAGAGTCAAAAAAAATCAGATCTTTTACCCCAAAAGGAACTAGCGGTCGTTTCCCCTATCTTCTTCCTCATCTTCTCAAAATAGGAACACCAGAGAACATACTGCCCATGTATCCCACGACTTTTTGAACTCCTCCATTTTCAACACACTTGAAACCAACGCTCAATTTTATCAACATCGAGAAGGTAAATTCTGAAATTTTATGGAAAAGGGTAATGCGAAAATAGCTACGACTTATAGAAACAGCACAGTTCCTAAAGAATATTTAAAGATAGATAGGCCTTTTTTTATGAATTCAACTTGAAAATCTTTATCTTTAAAATCCAAAAACTCTGGTGATGCTTCGGTTTTCAGTATCTGTTGTAAAAGCAATGGCTCCATCGCTAACTCTGCTGCTTCCACTAAGGATGCTACCTCCAAATTTTTAGAGCATTAAGTCTATTGTCTTGTTGTGCTGATTCTGCTAATCTTCATCCACGTTTTCTGCCTTCATTTGTCTTCTCTTTGGAGTATTGTTTCTCAAACAATTAGGTACACAACTTTGAACTTGTCTTAATTGTGCAAAGCAAATGAAATTCCTGCTGAGTTTTGATTTTTCTTTTTTGCTTTCTTATCTGATTGGCTATGAGAATTACCTTGATTCCCGTTTTCATTTAAGAATATTGTTGTTAGTTAGTTGACTCTTTTAAGCACTATTACTTTCACCTAGCTCTTGAATCGGGTCAGAGATGAAATCGTTTGTTCTACTTGCTGAACTTAATAGATGTTGTAGTTGAATTCGCTATGGCGTATTTGTTTAAAGCATAAACTCAATTGAATGGGGACTATCATATCTTGTGTTTCTGCTTGGACTATTCCTGGGATGTCATTGATTATAATGGTGGACTTTAAGCTAATGTGTACAGATTTAATATTAAAAGGCTTTCAATGAGCTTGGACACCAGTTCAACTCTAGTTTAGCTTATGTAATTGGGCCATTTAAAGTATAATTAAAGAGGCTATTGATGTAAAGTTGAAAATTGTGCTTTTTCTATAACGAATTGGTGATGTAATTTTTGAATTTAAGATAATATATATTCATGCTTAGCTTAATTCATAGCTATTTCGCTTTTCTTTATGGATAGCCTTTTGAGTTTGATTATCAAATCTGATTTCAAACTCTTCTAAATAATTATTACTAAGCAAGTTCAGTGTGTCAAGATCATATACATTAATTTCTATGCCTTTTACCCACAAAATTGTAATCCTCTCATAATCTAGTTTAAAATCCACCAATGTGCACTCTTGCCAAATGATTCTATCATTCCAATAATCTCAAAGTAGGAAATAATTCATGAACATCGTAACTTGCTTTATGACCGATTAATAATAAATCTTCGTGACTATGGGTGCAGTTTCTGTGGCATAGTCATGATGTGTAACTCCAAAGTTTGAGTGCACGCTGGCATGACGCGACCCCCCCCCCTTCCCCAACTCCGAACAATTATAAAAAGAAACATATTGTAAATCGCTGGTGCATTTCATGTGACGTGGTTTGCAATGTGTACCAAAACAACAAGTGTACGACAACGATGTAATGATCCGGCCGGTCATTTCATGAGTTACCGCTCCGTTTCCCCCATTTGTGCTTCTTTATGTCTTGTTCAGCTGTATTATATGGTATCAGGTTAGTTGATTCAGGTTTGGAGTGGTTTTGGAGAGGTTTGAGACACTTAGTCTATTTTGAGTAAGCTTAAGTGGGAAAACTCAACCGGATGTTGACTTATGTGAAAAAGGGCTGGGATGTGAAATATGATGATTCGGATAGCTTCAAAAGGTGATGTAAGAGCATGATCGGAATGTGTTTTGGAAGTCCGTAGTAGATTTAGGATTGAAGTGGCAAAAATGGATTTTTGGCGTGTTTCGGTTGATAGTGGAAATTTTGATATAGGGGTCGGAGTGGAGTTCCAGGAGTGACAATAGGTTCGTTGTATCATATGGGATGTGTGTGTAGAATTTCAGGTCATTCGGACGAGGTTTGATAGACTTTTTGATCGAAAGCGGAATTCAGAAGTTTTTGGAGTCCTTAGGCTCGAATCCGTGGTTGATTTGTTGTTTTAATGTTGATTTAGGTGCTTCGAAGATTGGTATATGTTTGGATGGTGGTATATGACTTGTTCGTACTTTTGGTTTAGGTCCCGGGGGCCTCGGGGTAATTTCGGATGGTTGATGGGAGATTTGGAGCTGGAAATTTGTAGCTGAAGTTGTTGGAGCTCCTATCTGAGGGTTCGAAACCCCAAACTATGTGTTCTATGATTACTAATGAGGTGACGCAAATGCCAAGTGATGGGTGTGTGGGCATGCACCATGAGAAATGTGTCCTGGATCATTCCAGAGCACCGCTTAATGACTCTTTCTTGTTGATATCTATGTTGTATCTATGTGATTAAGTTAATAAGCTGCAAATCATGCTAATTACCATGTTAAGGGTTCACACCAATACTGTTGAGACCCGAGAGGTCATTTCTTGTTGTCATGTCATTAGCTTCATCTATATTCTATACTAAGTCCTGTTTATGCATATTATATCATGCCTCAGTCTTGATTATTACTATTTGACATATCATATCACTGTTCGGGCTAGTATCATGACATTTTTGAGCCCGTCTCTGTGAGACTGGAGAGTATTGACTGAGTGTGGCCGAGAGCCTGATATTGATTGACAATATGGGATCGGGCTGCACGCCATAGCGAGATATTGATCATGCCTTCGCTGGCATTGATATAGCACTTGGTCTCAGAGAAGCCCCTCCGGAGTCTTTACACCCCAGTGAGCGCAGTTGATGATATTGAGGGATGGATTTTCCCTGGACACGGATCTTGTCTGAAGTATTGGTATAGAGATGGATCTTTTCCATGAGGCTGGATTGGCCTGTTTCCTCGGTACTGGGTGACTTATAGTCTGTGACGTATGTTTACCGTGAAAATGGTAACAACAATTAAATTTGTAAATGGTACTCTAATAATATGTGATCTAATTTTATGCTAGTTATTAGAGCAGTTGATGCTAGGTGTATTAACTGCACCTGCGACTTGGGGACCGCAGGTGCGGGCCCGCAGAAGCGTAAGGAGGGATGCAGATGCGAAAATGGGCGAGAGGAGCAGGAACCGCAGATGTGGATGTTTGAGCGCACCTGAGATAGAGCAGGTGCGGAATTTTGATCGCAGGTGCGGTCCTTGGGCGGTTAAGTGAATTCCATAGATGCACACCTAGGATCGCAGGTGCGGGTCTGCAGGTGCAAGATTTCGACCGTAGAAATGGTTTAGCTGGGGAAGAACATATAGATTTAGCCCTTCACGATTTTTGAGTGGTTTTTCACTATTTTCATGCAGGTCTGAAGTTGATGGAGCTCCTATCATAACTGCACCTGCGACTTGGGGACCGCAGGTGCAGGCCTGCAGAAGCACAAGGAGGGATGCAGATGCGAAAATGGGCGAGAGGAGCAGGAACCGCAGATACGGATGTTTGAGCGCACCTGTGATAGAGCAGGTGCGGAATTTTGATCGCAGGTGCGGTCCTTGGGAGGTTAAGTGAATTCCATAGATGCGCACCTAGGATCGCAGGTGCGGGTTTGCAGGTGCGAGATTTCGACCGTAGAAGCGGTTTAGCTGGGGAAGAACATTTATATTTAGCCCTTCACGATTTTTGAGTGGTTTTTCACCATTTTCATGCAGGTCTGAGCTTGGGAGAGCAATTTGAAGAGATAATTCAAGAGGGTTACATGGAGATAAGAATTTCGGACCCTAAACTTGTTTCTATGATTGATTTTGACTGATTAAGCTTGAAATCTATGGAAATTAGTAGCAAAAATTAGGTGTTTAGGGCTTGGAAAATTGGAGAGCTTAATCTAGGGATTTAAGGGGTCATTTGTGATCGGATTCTAGTATTCTTAGTATGTATGAACTCGTAAGAGTGTAAGGATTCTAGTTTTGTGAATTTTATCGGAAATCGAGACATGGGCCCGGGGGTCGGGTTTAACCAATTTCGGGATTTGTGATGTAATTTGATTATTTTCGCACTGGCTTTGTTCCCTTAGCATATATTGATGTTATGGTTCTGATTTTGGTTAGATTCAGGGCATTTGGAGGCTGAATCGAGAGGAAAGAGCATCGCGGGCAAGAGTTTGGCTTGGCTTGAGGTTGTAAGTAATGCTTCCAAACTTGTGACTTGTTCCAGAAATAACTCCATAATAAATTAAAAGCGATGTAAAAGTTAAAAATACACAATAGGTTTAAAACATATAGTTAATCAGATAATTAGTCCAATTATTAATAGTTGAGCGACCGTGCAAAAATTACGGAACTCGGGGGTGCCTCACACCTTCTCCCGGGTTAATAGAATTCCATACCAGGTCTTCTGTGTTTGCGGACCATAAATAAGAGTCAATTTTCTCGATTTGGGATTTAAAGTAATCTGGTGACTTGGGACACCATAAATTATTCTAAGTGGAGACTCTGAATTTAATAAATAATCTCATTTCGTTTAATGTCACTTAAATTGGAAAAACTTCCTTATATCTCCTTTCGGGTAAAAAAGGAGGTGTGACAACTCTGGCGACTGTGCTGGGGACAGGAACTCAGAATCTCTGGTTCAGGGTTCAGAATTTGAGCTTAGAATAACTTTGATGGTTGGCTTTTGTCTATTATCTGATTTTTATGTGTTTAATACTAATGTGTTAATTGTCGCTTTTAACCGCTTTGATATTATTTGAACTCTATATAAACTGTTACGAAACCCTTCTTCTCTCCGAGTCTTCTAAATCTTCTAGGAAGTGCATGCTGGTGTGACTTCTTTTCTGTTAGAGTAATACCCTAATTTAGAACGAGGATCAGATCAGTTACAATGCCGAACGACCTTTTGGTTACCGGTACGTAGCCCCCCTCGGCTCGAGTTGTCCGCTCGGGTAAGCCAGATCTAGAACAATATAACTAGATTTTAAACCTATTAAAAATAGCCTCATGCTGGATCCCTAGTAGGAACGCTTGTTTGCATCACGTGCATTTCACTTTGGGGACTCAACACAGGGGTTGGGTCCTTCTAGGACAAGTGTACCCGAAATAAAAAGATTATGCTGATGCATTTTTTACGTGATACTTGTGCATTTATTTGTTTCAGCTTGCATGTTGATCGGCTTCTAGATTAGGGAAGAAAAATCAAAGAAAATCCAAGATTGAGGTAGGGGCAAAAAAAATCATCCGTTTCCCAAAAAAAATGGTGTTCGTATTATCCCAAAACTTTGCCGAAATTTTGAAAAAAAAAAGAGAAAAGGAAATTTCAAAATAGGTCATGATTTCCTGTTGCATCAAAGCTGATCGAACTACGCGCATCTGATTCTCACCGGATGTGAGATACGTAGGTAAACCTCATCAGTTCTGGCTCCAATTTTTAAAAATCCAAAAATATTTCCTTTAATTCATCTTTAGAAGTTTTTCCTTAGAAAATTCAAAAAAACAATTAATAAAGGGATTTGAAAACCCAAAAAAATATTTTCCTTCTTTCGAAAGTCTTTCATATATTAAAAAAGAAAGAAATAAAATAAATCAATAAAAATTCAAAATTCAAAATATGGATTTCTTTCATTTTGAAGTAGTTTTCCCAAAAATTCAAAAAAAAAAATCAGAAACAAAATTCAAAATTAATTTTTAGAAGTCTTTCTTTCGTAAATGTCATAAAAAGTTAAAAATTTGAAGTCCAAAAATACTTCGTTTTTCTTTAGAAGTACTTTTTAAAATTAAAATAAAAAACTTAAAAATCCGAAATATTTATTTCTTCTTTAAATGCCTTTCTTTAAAAAAAAAGAAATGCAAAAAAATATATATTCTTATTCTAAACGCTTTCATGGTCTAAGTGTTATAAAAAAAACTAAAAAAAATAGAAAAAAGAGTTATTTTATTTACTCCATTCCCAATCTTCCTGAATTACGCAAGTTCTAATTCATGTAACGTCATGATACGTAGGAAATCCCCATCGGATTCGATCATAGCCATAAAATTAATTGAGTAAAAAATAAACTGAAAAAAATAGAAAGAAAAATTGAGTAGAAAAAAAAGAAAAAGAAAAGACTGACAAAAAAAAGAAAAAAGAGAGTGATAGAAATAAAAAGAGTGACAAAAACAAAAAAGAAAAGAGAGTGCCAAAAAATAAAAGAGCGACAGAAACGAAATGAAAAAAAAATCAAGAGTGATTAAAGAGAGACAGAAATAAAAGAAAAGAGGTACATACTGAAAGGGTTAGTTAAGGCCGGGATGAAACATGCAACCGTTCAAACACATGGTAGAAGCATTTAACTGTTAGGTGCGATGCATCCCAACGTGCGATTTTCTATATGTTAAATGTCTCAAAACTAACAAGGTTGTAGTGTAAACAAATTAGCCAGGTTCTGTCCAGGTGGTTGGTTTTGTTGGTACACGATAATGAATGCGCAACCTTGCACGCGGCCACAACATTATACACAAAATCGAACTCCACCTCCCAAAAATACCCATCCTTACCAAGCTCCATATAATCCCCAATCAAATGTTCCCTAGTACAATCCTCGCCCAAGAGAACCTTTCAAAAGGAATCAGTTCACCCCTATTAGTGAATCATACTCGGGCTTGTTTCAAAAGCTAGTCAGGCGAGTTCTGCTGCAGCCAGTGGCCAAAAACCGGCCAAACCCCGAGTCCCCCTTGCACCGAGCTGATGTTAGATGTGAATACCACTCGGGAGTAGTGGGACACAGTACAGAGGACTGTTGGACCATCAGAATGGCAATTGAAGATTTGATCAAAGCTGAAAGAATCGTTCTTCGGGACGAAGAGGCTCCTGATATGATGAATAATTTGTTGCCTGCTTATAATGAGGAATTCGATCCAGCACTGAAGGCCATTTCATCCATTGTCGAGACAGAAGAAAATCCAAAAATAATCGCCAAGCTTGAATGTTCCCTATCAGGCGGAAATCTCGGTAGCCAGTCTTGCTATCCTTTCTGCATCCGGATTATCTCAGGGTGTGATCAGGATGTTTTACTTTATTGTCTTACCTTCCTATGTTAAAATTCAACAAAAAAAACTTCATCAAAATAAAAAAAAAATCAAATGAAATGAAATTAATATTTCACTGTCCATGAATGTCTCTTTCTTAATCTTGTCACTTTTCTTATTCTCTTTTCAGTTCTATTAAATGTATATTTCAATAACATGACATGCTTGCGAACTTCATGCCCAGATCCTGAACCGCTATCAGACCTCGAAGTAATGAATCAAGAATTAGATCGCAATTAAGATAAGTTTAAGGAATAAAACAAAGAGTTGGAACAACTAAAAGAAAATTGGTTCCACATTGGAAAGGTCCATACATTGCAACAAGAGTACTGCCAAAAGAGTTCGTTCTACTTGGGACACATCGAAAGAAATGTACCTGAAATAATTATCAATGCAAATGCAGTCAAAAGGTACTATGTTGGATCCTCTATATAGCATTAATGTTCTCCGATTAGGATGAAGAAGGCTTTCTTTCTCACTATCCAAAAACCCTTTGAGCCGACTCCCATTCTTTGATTACCCTCTTTGGAACCTGGAAGTTATTATTGAAAAAATGATGAATGAAAAATGAAAAAAAAAATGAAAGAGAAGAAAAAGAAAAATACAAAAAAAAGGAAGAAAAGGGAAAAAAGAAAATGAAATGAAAAATGAGAAAATGGGAAAAAGAAAGAGAAAACAAAACAAAAGAAAAGAAAATCAAAAATAAAGTTCTATGAACTACGTTTGACTTGATTCCGAAAGGATACATATGTAGCCTCTCTCTAGGGTTCAATCAAACCAAAATAAAAAGTCCACATTTCCCCAAAGTTGAAACTGGGGCAGAAGTTACAATGATTCGGCAATGGTTTTGCCCGAAGGGTTCCAAAGTTGTAATTCTATCCAAATGCTTTTCACCCCAAAATTATGTTCAAGTCCTTTCAATCAATCGGCAAAGATGTTCAAATTGGAGGATATAACTACTTGGATCTGATACAACCAAAATGAGAGAAATTGGTAATGAGAGAGCCTTGTTAGTTAAAACTCGCAAAGAGTACTATAAGGTGATGGGGAGAAGAGAAAGGAGAGAGGTCAGCTAGTGAAAACCCGCAAAGGGCGCCACTGATCGAAAAGAAGATCCTCACAGCCATCGGCATCGACAGAGTCCTAACAAGGTTTCTCGATTTTGAGGCAAAAGTTGTGATGCATTTCTGAGAGTTGGCCGGTTTCCACAGATCAGGCATCCAGTCCAAAAGTCATGTCATGTTCATTGAACTCGGCATGCACTCCAGATAAGTCCCTCTTTCCTTTTCCCGAAAGGGATACCTCTTGTCTAAACGCATTGCCCATTCCATTGTTTGCTTTTCTTTGAATCCCTTTCGGTCTAACTCTATTCTGAAACTAAGGCAAAAAAGGATGGTAAGATAGATTTATAGGGCTTTCGTTTGACATGAGCTAATGTTCAAGAAGGCACCTAGCCTCGTCAAGGGCATCAAGTCAACCTCGACTGGCCATGGCAGCCGATGCTTCAAAATCAGAACTCTTGGAAGGAGAAAATCAAATTGAAGTGTATATAAAGGCAAATGAAGTTGAAAAGGTTGAGTCCCATGTGGCTAACCATCTCAGCAAGGTTTGAAAAGCCAAGGTACCCGAATTGCTCTGAAATTAACGTTGGAGGAAAGAAGCCAGAAATAAAAGGCCTACGAAGGAGAAATAAAGTTGGAAAGGGTTAAGTCCCACGCGACTAGCCGATGTAGCAATGTTTGAGGAGTCAAGAGTTCCCTAAAGCTCTGAGATGTGAAAGATCTACAAAAGCAAAATAAAATTGAAAGGTTAAGTCCCAAGTGACTTATCGTCATGGCAAAGTCTTTAAAAGCTAGATGTACTCCAGGGTCAGAAATGCAATCGGTATGCAGGAAACAACCAGTTGTAGTTAAAATGGTTGAGATCAAGTGACTGAAATTATCAAGGCCACAAAACCAACCACCATTTCAAACTAACAAATTGTTCTTTGTCTTTGAATAAAAAGGAAATAGGTGCAATCCAGAAGCAACCTTGCAAGAAGCAGGAGCTACCAAAAAGAAACTCCGCAAGGGCTAAAAAATAGCTTTGCAGTAACAACTCCAAAAAGGGAAGTCTCCTCCAAAATTCTTTCTCGCATTTACTCATTATCTAAAGTTAAAAAAAAGGAAAAAAAGATGAAGAAAATGATAAAAAAAAAAGATAGAAAGAAAGAAAAAGAAGAAGAAAAATTTCAAAATCATAGTAGTATAGGGCCTCCAATTCCTAGCTGCGTTTTGTTTTCCAACATAGGATCATCACTCCCTAGTTGATGCTAGCATAACCTGATGCCAACATAGGGTCACCACTCTCTAGTTGATGCCAACATAGGGTCACCACTCCTTAGCTGATGCCAGCATAACCTGATGCCAGTATAGGGTCACCACTCCCTAGTTATTGCCAGCATAACCTGATGCCAACATAGAGTCACCACTCCTAGTTGATGCCAACATAGGGTCTTCACTCCCTAGTTGATGCCAGCATAACCAGATGCTAGTATAACCTGATGCCAACATAGGGTCACCACTCCCTAGTTGATGATTTTCCAATAATAGGGTCTCCAAATCCTAGTTGATTTCATTTTAGATATATGGTCTTCACTCACTAATCTTGTTTTCCCAAGGATACACAATCCTGATTTTATTGCTTTCAATAATGAAGTAGTGTAGTGTTTTGGTTACAAATAACTTACGAAATTATTTTAGTGAAAACTGGGGCAGAAAAATTTCGTTCGTATATTTGTTTTGGTGTCTGAGCAGGTTATACCTCGAGACACAGGGTTCGAGACGACCAAAAGAAGAAGTCTCAATCCTAAATAAAAGAAAAAGAAGAAAAGAAAAAGAAGTGAACTCAAAGTGCATAAGCGGAGAAAACTGTAGACTACTCAATACATGACTAAAGCCACAAGCTCTGCATGTCTTGTCTTGATCCAAAAAAGTTGAAAAGGACGAACTAGCATTTGCGGCCATTAATCATCAAGATTTAGATCAGAGTCTGTTTGAAGAACCAGCCACGACATAACATCAAGCTTCAGAAGATTTATAGATAGGAATCTTGTAACTCATAGCTGATACGTTTAGTTAGTTTAGTTTTTCATTTTGATTTTGGTGTAATAAGGAGCTTAGCAAGCAGTAACAGCAGCAACATCAATGAAATCACAGTTTTCCGGTAGTCCCAGCTACCAAAATTTCCAAAACTACACTGACCTGATTCCTTTATAGCCAAGGATATGTAGGCAACCTCTGAAGTAAGGTTCGGTCAAACTTTTTCAAAATGCTTCCAAATGGACTACCAAATGGGCAAAAATTGCTTGTCTTTGCCCAAAAACTCTTCATGTTTCCGAGTAAAGAGGGGCAGTTGGGAGCACCTAATTTTTGCCTCACATAGGAAATTACTCCCAAATATTCAAAAATAGTTTTAATGATTTTTGTAGAATTTTAGGAATTTATTTTGGCATTCATTTGCACTTTTAGCATGTTTTAATAGCATTTCAAATCACGAAAATGATCAAAAATATCTCTATTTTGTTTTTTACACTTTTTAGATTTTTACTTGCATTATTAGCATTAGTTTGCATTAATTAAAATACAAAAAATACTTCAGTTTGTTTTGCATTTTAGGTTCAAATTAATTAATTGACCTCATAATCGGAACTGAGCCAAAACAATTCTAAATGGCCTAATTTTTCGCCCCAATCCACTTTCTTCCACCGGCCCAACTCCCTATATCCCTATAAATAATTATCCCCTTTACCTAAAAAGGGACCAGACCTAATTTCATTCCCTGACCCTAGAGACAAAAAAAAAATCAGATCCCTCACCCCAAAAGGAGCTAGCGGCCGTTTCCCCTATCTTCTTCCTCATCTTCTCAAAATAGGAACACCAGAGAACATACTCCCCATGACTCCCACAACCTTTTGAAATCCTCCATTTTCAACACATATGAAACCAAAGCTCAATTTCATCAACATAGAGAAGGTGAATTATGAAATTTTCTGGAAAAGGGTAATGCAAAAATGGCTATGGCTTAAAGAAACAGCGTAGTTCCTAAAGGAGCTTTAAAGATAGATAGGCCTTTTTTCTATGAATTCAAATTGCGAATCTTTATTTTTCAAATCCAAAAATTCTTGTGCTACTCCGGTTTCCAGTATCTGCTGTAAAAGCAATGGCTCCATCATTAATTCTGTTGCTTCCACTAAGGATGCTACCTCTGGATTTTTCGAGCATTAAGTATGTTGTTTTGTTGTACTGATTCTGCTGATCCTCATCCACCATTTATGCCTTCATTTATCTTCTCTTTGGAGTATTTTTTTTCAAACAAATAGGTACACATCTTTGAACTTGTCTAGATTGTGCGAAGCAAATGAAATTCCTGCTGAGTTTTGATTTTTCTTTTTTGCTTTCTTATCTGATTGGCTATGAGAATTACCTTTATTCCCATTTTCATTTAAGAATATTGTTGTTAATTAGTTGACTCTTTTAAGCTTGTTTACTTTCGCCCAATTCTTGAATCGGGTCAGAGATAAAATCATTTGTTCTGCTTGCTGAATTTAATAGATGTTGTAATGTCACGACCGCAGTTCGCCCTTCATGAACTATTGTCACGGCACCTAGTTCCTATGAATAGGTAAGCCTAAAAAATGCGGAATAGAAACAATTTGCGAAAAGAGAATAATATAAAACCGAAATAACAAAATAAAATAGTGTTTAACATGTCGCCTAACATATAACAGTACAAGAATCTCAATCTAACACTACCCAAAATCCGGAACCCCATGAATCACAACCTAAGAGATATATAAGAAGCTCTAACTCGAGAAATATCTAGCAAAAGGAAAATATAGAAGGGCTATAATATTATAGAAAGATAGAAAGGGACTCCTCGGTCTGCGGACACGGAAAATATACCTCGAAGTCTCTACATGTCACGACCCTAACCCCGAACCCGGTCGTGATGGCGCCTCTCGTGAAGAAAAGGCCAGCCAGTTCAACCCAACTCAACTTTTAAAGCAGTTAATCAACATAAAAATAGTCTAAACATGATTTAAACAATACTGAATAGCAGAAATATAGATAACAATGTGGAAAGTCCAACCCGACACAGCCCTAACCGGGGTGTCACAAGTCACGAGCATCTCTAAACCATAATACTAGTATGCTAAAGTCATAAACTACTACAAGTGTTTGAAAGGAAATAGAAATGATAGAGAAGTACAGACACGGGGCTGCGGACGTCAACAACTATCCCGTAGTCTCCGAAAACCGCCTGGAACTGGAGGAATCAACACTCAGGAGCGGTACCAGCTACGCCTGAATCTGCACACAAGGTGCAGAGAGTAAAGTGAGTACTCCAACTCAGTGAGTAACAAATTTAAATAACGACTGAAAGTAAAAAAACACGTAAAACACAAAGCATTCTATACTGAAGCAGTAAAAATCACTTAAAAAAAGTAAAACAATGAAGAGTCAAGTAAATCCCTTTTCAACAAGTAAAACAAGTAATTGACAGGTAAGTAAACAAATAGAGGTTTGCCCCTCGGGCATAGTAACAACAAATCCGTCCCTCGGGCAACATCTCAGAATAGTTCCAGCACCTCGGGCTCAATCTCAGAACAATATCAGCTCCTCGGGCTCGATCTAACATCACAATGGGTACCCGCGCTCACTGGGGGTGCACAGACTCCGGGAGGGGCCCCTTACGGCCCAAGCGCAATATCAAGCCATCTTGTGGCATCAAATCTAGGCCCTCAACCTCATATCAATCAAGCCACCTCGTGGCGTATATATGCATCTCAGGCCCTCGGCCTCATATCAGTATCAGTGTATCCTCACAACTAGGCCCTCGGCCTTTCTCGGTCCAAAAATCATCACAAGCCCCTCGGGCAATAGTAAAACAGTATTTCTCAGCCCAAAACATCATTTAAAAATATCATTTAGGTCTCAAAACTGAGTAAAAATGGTTGAGTAGTAAAACAGTGGAAATAACATGACTGAGTTCAAGTAATAAGTCAAAACAGTGAGGAAATAGTAATAAAAATCCCCGAAGGGTTCAAATAGTTGGAACGAAGTCCAAATATGGCAATCAGCCCAAATCATGATGATAGAAAATAAGTTTCAATCAAATACGTGGTAAAATCATCAATCAGGACAGACTAAGTCACAATCCCCAATAGTACACGACCCCACACTCATCATCAAGCGTGTGTCTCACCTCAATATAGCACTATGATATGAAATCCGAGGTTTCAAACCCTTAGAGCATCATTTACAATCATTACTCACCTCGAACCGGCTAAATCTCTAAATCGTGATGCCATTGCCCCTCGAATCGGCCTCTACGTGTGTCGAATCTATCCAAAATCAGAACGAATACGTCACAATATTCTAAGGGAACAAAGCCCAAGCGAAAACAATCGAAAAATACCAAAAATCCCGAAATTGGCAAAAACCCGAGCCCCAGGCCCACTTTTTAAAATTCAGAAATTTTCACAACAACAGGTTCCATATCTCCCCACGAGTTAATACATATCAACAACATCAAAATCGAAGTCCAAATGACCCTTCAAATCCCCATTTAAAGCCCTCTTAGACTCAAGCACTAACCCTCCATTTTTAGCCTTTTAATTTCTTTAATTTCATTCTTAATCCATGAAATATTACTATAGAAGTGTGTTTTAGGTCCAAAATCCTTACCTTAATGAAGTTCCCTTGAAATTTCGCGAAATGGTCTAACTTATATGTTCTGCCCAGGCATACCCTCATCTGCGGGCCAAAATTTGCTTATGCAGTAACGCATTTGCGGTTAACACTTTGCTTCTGCGGAAATCACTAAAGCCGGCCACTGCCGCATCTGTGATCCTTCTTCCGCATTTGCGGTTCCACAGATGCGGCCCCCACAACCTCATTTGCGGTTTCCTGACAATCCCAACCAAAACTACTTCTGCAGCTTCTCCCTCGCATCTGCGGCGCCGCACCTACGGGCCCAAAACCGTAGGTACGAAAACACTAGAAGCAACAAATTTTCTGCAATCTCCCAAGTTTAAAATCTTCTTGTTAACCATCCGAAATCACCCTGAGGCCCCCCGGGACCTCAACCAAAAGCACACACATAACCCAATACCTTATTCAAACTTGTCCAAATCATAAAAACACCTAAAACAACATCAAATCTACCAAATCACATCGGATTCAAGCTTAAGTTTCAAAAATCTTTCGAAATACGCTTTTGATAAAATATCCAACCAAACCACGTCTAAATGACTTGAAATTTTACACGCACATCCCAAATGACATGACAAAGCTACTGCAACTCTTGGAATTCCATTCCGACCCCTATAACAAAATCTCACCTAACATTGGAAATCGCCAAAATATCAACTTCGCCAATTCAAGCCGAATTCTACTTCGAACCTCCAAACCCATTCCGATCATGCTCCTAAGTCACAAATCACCTCCCGAAGCTAACCGAACCATCGGAACTCACTTTCGAGCCTTCTAACACATAAGTGAACATCCAGTTGACTTTTCCAACTTAAGCCTTCTTAAAATATACTAAGTGTCTCAAACTTCACCAAACTCATTCCATACTAGATCCAACCAACCCGATATCATAAAAATACGGATAACGAAGCATAAGAAGCTAAAATGGGGAAAACGGAGCGGTAACTCATGATACGACTGGCCGGTTAATCACATCCTCCCTAACTTAAACAAACGTTCGTCCTCGAACGAGTCAAGAAACATACCTGAAGCCTCAAATACGTGAGGATATCTGCTCTGCATCTCCCGCTCGGTCTCCTAGGTAGCCTCCTCCACGGGCCGACCTCTCCATTGCACTTTTACTAAAGCTATATCCTTTGACCTCAACTTCCGAACTTGACGACCCAAAATAGCTACTAGCTCTACATCATAGGTCAAATCATCATCCAACTGAACCGTGCTAAAATCCAGAACATGAGACGGATCCCCAATATACTTACGGAGCATAGAAACATGAAATACTGGATGCACACTAGACAAGCTGGGTGGCAAAGCAAGCTCATAAGCCACCTCCCAATCCTCCGAAGCACCTCAAAAGGCCCAATGAACCGAGGACTCAATTTCCCTTTCTTCCCAAATCTCATAACACCATTAATGGGTGAAACCTTCAACAGAACCTTCTCGCAAACCATGTAAGACACATCTCGAACTTTCCTATTAGCATAACTCTTTTGCCTCGACTGTATTGTAGAAGCCTCTCCTGAATTACCTTCACTTTCTCCAAGGCATCCTGTACCAAATCAGTCCCCAATAGCCTAGCCTCACCGGGCTCGAACCAACCAACTGGAGATCTACACTGCCTCCCATACAAAGCTGCATATGGAGCCATCTGAATACTCGACTGGTAGTTGTTATTATAAGCAAACTCTGCAAGTGGTAGAAACTCATCCCATGATTCTCCGAAATCAATGACATAAGCACGCAACATGTCCTCCAATATCTGAATAGTACGCTCAAACTGTCAATCTGTCTGAGGATGAAAAGTTGTGCTCAACTCTACCTGAGTACCCAACTCTCTCTGCACGGCCCTCCAAAACTGCGAAGTAAACTGAGTACCTCTATCTGAAATGATAGAAACTGGGACACCATGCAAGCGATCAATCTCTCGAATATAGATCCCTGCCAACCGCTCAGAAGAATAGGTAGTGCATATAGGAATGAAGTGCGCGGACTTGGTCAGTCAATCCACAATCACCCAAATAGCATCCAACTTCTTCAAAGTCTGTGGAAGTCCAACAACAAAGTCCATAGTGATTCTCTCCCACTTCCACTCAGGAATATCCACCTGCTGTAGCAAGCCACCCAGTCTCTAATGCTCATATTTCACCTACTGACAATTGAGACACCGAGCTACAAATCCCACAATATCTTTCTTCATTCTTCTCCACCAATAGTGCTGCCTCAAATCCTGATACATCTTCGCGGCACCCAGATGAATGGAATACCACGAGTTATGGGCCTCCTCCAGAATCAATTCCCGAAGCCCATCCACATTAGGCACGCAAATCCGGCCCTACATCCTGAACACCCCATCATCGCCGATGGTCACATCTCTAGCATCATCATGCTGAACTCTGTCCTTAAGGACTAGCAAATGCAGATCATCGTACTGGCGCTCTCTAATGCGATCATATAAGGAAGACCGAGATACCACACAAGCCAATAACCGACTGGACTCCGAAATATCTAATCTCACAAACTTATTGGCCAAGGCCTGAACATCAACTACAAGTGGTCTCTCCCTAACTGGAGTATATGCCAAACTCCCCATACTCACTGCCTTTCGGCTCAAAGCATCGGCCACCACATTGGCCTTTCCCGGATGGTACAATATAGTGATATCATAGACCTTAAGCAACTCCAACCATCTCTGCTGCCTCAAATTAAGATCTTTTTGCTTGAACAAATGCTGAAGACTACGATGATTAGTGAACACTTCACAAGATATGCCATACAAGTAGTGCCTCCAAATCTTCAATGCATGAACTATGGCAGCCAACTCTAAATCATGAACGGCGTAGTTCTTTTCATGGGGCTTCAACTGACGAGAAGCATAAGCAATAACTCTACCCTTCTACATCAACACACAACCAATCCCAACTCTCGAAGCATCACAATACATGGTATATGAACCTAAAGTCGATAGCAAAACCAATACTGGAGCTATGGTCAAGGTTGTCTTGAGCTTCTGAAAGCTCTCCTCACACTCGTCCGACCAAACAAATGGAGTACCCTTCTGAGTCAACTGGGTCGAGGGCGATGCAATTGATGAGAATCCCTGAACAAACGGGGGATAATAGCCTACCAAATCAAGAAAGCTACGAATCTCTGTGGCTGAGGACGGTCTAGGCTAGCTCTAAACCGCCTCTATTTTCTTCGGATCAACCTGAATACCCTTGTTGGACACCACGTGCCCCAAGAAAGCCACGAAATCAAGTCAAAACTCACACTTGGAGAATTTTGCACAAAGCTTCTCCTCCCTCAATCTCTGCAATACAACTCTCATATGCTCCGGGTGCTTCTCCTGACTACGCGAATACACCAGAATATCATCAATGAAGACTATGACGAATGAATCGAGATAAGGCCAGAACACGTTGTTCATCAAATTCATGAATGTTGCTGGGGCATTGGTCAGCCCAAAAGACATCACCAAGAACTCATAGTGACCGTATCGGGTCCTGAAAGCCATCTTAAGAATATCCGAATCCCTGATCTTCAACTGGTGGTAACTCGAACGGAGATCAATCTTGGAGAACACTCTCGCTCCCTGAAGTTGATCAAATAAATCATCAATACGAGGAAAAGGATACTTGTTATTAATTGTCACCTTGTTCAATTGCCTATAATCAATGCACATTCTCATTGTTCCATCTTTCTTCTTCACAAATAGAACCGGTGCACCCCAAGGTGACACACTAGGCCGAATGAACCCCTTATCTAGGAGCTCCTGAAGCTGCTCCTTCAATTCCTTCAACTCCTCTTGTGCCATACGATACGGTGGAATAGAAATGGGCTAAGTGCCCGGTACCAGGTCAATACCAAAATCAATATCCCTGTCAGGTGGCATGCCCAGTAGGTCTGCAGGAAACACATCGGGAAAATCCCTCACAACTGGAACAGAATCAATACTGGGAGTCTCAGCTCCGACATCCCTCACAAACGCTTGGTATGAAAGACAACCTTCCCAACCATACGTTGGGCTCTCAAGAAAGAGATCACTCTACTAGGAACATAATCAGTCACACCTCGCCACTCGGTCTGTGGCACACCCCGCATAGCCAATGTGACTGTCTTAGCATGACAGTCCAGAATAGCACGACACGGAGATAACCAATCCATGCCCAAAATGACATCAAAATCTACCATGCTCAATAGTAATAGATCCACTCGGGTCTCCAGACCCCCAATAGTCACCACACATAACCAGTACACACGGTCTACAAGAACAGTATCGTCCACTGGAGTAGATACATGAACAGGTAAAGCAAGAAGCTCACAGGACATACCCAAATAACGAGCAAAGTATGATGACACATAAAAAAGGTGGAATTGGGATCAAATAATATAAAGGCATCTCTGTGGCAGACTGACACAATACCTGTAATGACAGCATCTAAAGAAATAGCATCTGGTTTGCCTGGGATGGCATAGAAACGGACCTGACCGCCCGCTGATCGACCTCCCCCTCTGGGGCGACCCCTGGCTGACTGACCTACACCCCTAGCTGGCTGAGCGGATGGTGATGAGGAAACTGGCACTGAAGTCGAAGATTGACTCCTCTGCTGGGACGAACTAGCAACACGACGTGGACACTGCCTCCACATGTGGCGCATCTTGCCACACTCATAACAACTCCCAGGTGGTGGAGAAGAGGACTGAATAGAACCCCTCACGTCGTAGTGACTAGTTGATGCACTCGGCATAGAAGAACTTTGAACTGATGGGGCATGAGATGAACTCTGAGCTAGAAGGGCACTGAGTGAGGACTGGCCCTGCTGAAATCCATGAAAACCATGACCCGAATATGCCCCTAGAGAACCTGGGAGAGCTGACTGAGTAGGCATGAATGAATGGCCTCTACTGTGCTAGAACTTGCCCTTCGGAGGAGCACCACTATAGCTGCCAGATCCTCGAGGCCTCTTGGCCTCCTTTTCATCTCGCTCCTGACAGTGAACAGTCTCAATCTCATGGGCGATATCAACAACCTTCTCGAAGGTAGCACCAATCACCCTCTCCCTTGTCATAAGAATACGGAGGTGATAAGTAAGACCATCAACAAATCTCCTAATCCTCTCTCGATCTGTCGGAACCATCTAGATGGCATGACGAGCCAACTCAAAGAACCTCAACTCATACTGTGACACAGTCATATCCCCCTGCCTCAACCACTCAAACTGTCTACGTAGCTCCTCTCTGCAGGACTATGGCACATACTTCTCTAGGAAGAGAATGGAGAACTGCTGCCAAGTAAGGGGCGTTGCACCAATAGGCCTACGCCTCTCAAAATACTCCCACAAAGTAAAAACAGTTTCTGAAAACTGATAGGTGGTAAAAGCGACCCCGCTGGTCTCCAGAATACCGGCAGTACGAAGCATCCTCTCACACTTATCCAAAAAGCCCTGGGCATCCTCTCCCTTTGCGCCACTGAAGGTCGAAGGCTGTAATCTACCAAACCTCTCCAATCTACGCTGCTCATCATCCGGCATGACTGGAACCACATAGTCCTAAGCATTTGCAACCGGCTGGGCTGTATGCGCCCTCGGCGTCTGGAGTCCATGCACTACCTGCTCAGGTGCGCGAGCGGCGGGAGTCTAATTGCCTCTCCCGGCCTATGAAGTAGTTGCGGTTGTAGTTGCTGAAACTGCCTGAGTCAGGCCAGTCCAAACTGATAAGATCTGTGCCAAGGCCTCCTGAAGACCCGGAATCACAATGGGCACAGCTGGTGCCTGAACTGGTGCTACTGGAGCATCCACAACTGGAGCCTAATCCTCAGTTGGGGCAGCTGGTGGATCAACATGTGCTGCCCTCGCTGCTCTGCCTCTGCCACGACCACGACTGCATCCTCATCCTCTGGTGGTCTCAGCTGGTGGCACTAGTGGTCATCCACCCCGCCCGGTAGCACGTGTACTCACCATGTGTGAGAGAATGGAATAACAGAAGTTTAGCACTCTGATCAACAAGTTCACACGACAAGAATTTCAAGAATATAATGTTTTTCCTAAGGTTTTGTAGCCTCTTGAGGATAAATACAGACGTCTCTATACTAATCCGCGAGACTCTACTAAACCTGCTCATGACTCGTGAGACCTATGTAGCCTAGGCTCTGATAACAACTTGTCATGACCCTAATCCTGAACGTGGTCGTGATGGCGCCTCTCGTGAAGACAAGGCCAGCCAGTTCAACCCAAATCAACTTTTAAAGTAGTTAATCAACATAAAAATAGTCTAGACATGAATTAAACAATATTGAATAGCGTATATATCGATAACAATGCAGAAAGTCCAACCCGACACAGCCCTAACCGGGGTGTCACAAGTCACGAGCATCTCTAAACCATAATACTAGTCTGCTAAAGTCATAAACTACTACAAGTGTTTGAAAGGAAACAGAAATAATAGAGAAGTAGAGACACGGGGCTGCAGACGTCAACAACTATCTCGTAGTCTCCGAAAACCGCCTAGAACTAGAGGAATCAACACTCAGGAGCGGTACCAGCAACGCCTGAATTTGCACATAGGGTGCAGGGAGTAAAGTGAGTACTCCAACTTAGTGAGTAACAAATGTAAATAATGATTAAAAGTAAGAAAACATGTAAAACACAAGGCATTCTATACTGAAGCAGTAAAAATCATTTAAAACAGTAAAATAGTGAAGAATCAAGTAAATCCCTTTTCAACAAGCAAAACAAGTAATTGACAGCTAAGTAAACAAACAGAAGTTCGACCCTCAGGCATAGTATCAACAAATTCGCCCCTCGGGCATCATCTCAGAACAATACCAGCCCCTCTGGCTCAATCTCAGAACAAACAGCCTCTCGGGCTCGATCCCAGATCATAATGGGTACCCACGCTCACTGGGGGTGTACAGACTCCGGGAGGGGCCCCTTACGGCCCAAGCGCAATATCAAGCCATCACGTGGCATCAAATCTAGTCCTACGGCCTCATATCAATCAAGCCACCTCGTGGCATATATATGCATCATAGGCCCTCGACCTCATATCAGTATCAGTGTATCTTTACAATTAGGCCCTCGGCCTTACTTAGTCCAAAAATCATCACAAACCCCTCGGGCAATAGTAAAATAGTATTTTTCAGCCCAAAATATCATTTAAAAATATCATTTAAGTCTCAAAACGGAGTAAAACTGGTTGAGTAGTAAAACAGTGGAAAATAACATGACTGAGTTCAAGTAATAAGTCAAAATAGTGAGGAAATAGTAATAAAAATCCCCGAAGGGTTCAAATAGTTGGCATGAAGCCCAAATATGTCAATCAGCCCAAATCATGATGATAGCAAATAAGTTTCAGTCAAATACGCGGTAAAATCATCAATCAGGACGGACCAAGTCACAATCCCCAGTAGTGCACGACCCCACGCTCGTCATCAAGCATGTGTCTCACCTCAATATAGCACTATGATGTGAAATATGGGGTTTCAAACACTCAGAGCATCATTTACAATCATTACTCACCTCGAACTGGCTAAATCTCTTAGTTGCGACGCCTTTGCCCCTCGAATCGTCCTCCACACGCATCAAATCTATCCAAAATTAGAACGAATACGTCACATTATGCTTAGGGAACAAAGCCCAAGCGAAAATAATCGAAAAATACCAAAAATCCCGAAATTGGCCAAAACCCGAGCCCGGGGACCACTTCTCAAAATTCAGATATTTTCACAACCATGGGTTCCATATCTCCCCACGAGTTCGTACATATCAACAACATCACAATCGGAGTCCAAATGACCCCTCAAATCCCCATTTAAATCCCTCTTAGACTCAAGCCCTAACCCTTCATTTTTAGCCTCTTAATTTCAGTCTTAATCCATGAAATATTCCCATAGAAGTGTGTTTTAGGTCCTAAATCCTTACCTTAACGAAGTTACCTTGAAATCTCCCTTCAAAATCGTCCAAAATTTCCCAAGCTGAGGTCCAAAAATGATAAAATAACCAAATTTCGCGAAATGGTCATGTTCTGCACAGGCATACCCGCATCTGCGGTCCAAAATCCGCTTCTGCGGTACCGCATTTGCTGTTAACACTCCGCTTCTGCGGAAATCACTAAAGTCGGCCACTGCCGCATCTGCGATCCTTCTTCCGCTTTTGCGGTTCCGCAGATGCGGCCCCCACAACCACATTTGTGGTTTCCTGAGAATCCCTTCCAAAACCGCTTCTGCGGCTTCTCCTTCTCATCTGCGGTGCCGCACCTGTGGGCCCCAAACTGCAGGTGCGAAAACACCAGAAGCAGCAAATTTTTTGCAATCTCCCAAGTTTCAAATTTTCCCGTTAAGCATACGAAATCACCCCGAGGCCCCTCGAGACCTCAACAAAAAGCACACACATAACCCAATACCTTATTCAAACTTGTCCCAGTCATAAAAACACCTCAAACAACATGAAATCTACCAAATCACATCGGATTCAAGCCTAAGTTTCAAAAATCTTCCGAAATACGCTTTTGATCAAAAACCCAACCAAACCTCGTCTGAATGACCTGAAATTTTATACACACATCCCAAATGACTTGACGAAGCTACTGCAACTCTCTTAATTCCATTCCCGATAACAAAATCTTGCCTAATAACTGAAAAATGCCAAAATATCAACTTCGCCAATTCAAGCCTAATTCTACTCCGAACCTCTAAAACCCATTTTGATCATGCTCCTAAGTCACAAATCACCTCCCGAAGCTAACCGAACCATTGGAACTCACTTCCGAGCCTTCTAACACATAAGTAAACATCCAGTTGACTTTTCCAACTTAAGCCTTCTTAAAAGAGACTAAGTATCTCAAACTTCACCAAACTCATTCCGGACTCGATCTGACCGACCCGATGCTACAAAAACAACGATAACGAAGCATAAAGAAGCTAAAATGGGGAAAATAGAGCAGTAACTCATAAGACGACCGGCTAGGTTGTCACACTACAGAAGTGCCTCACCTCAAGGATGATAAGACTGAGTGGAAGTACATAGATCCGCACATGAAAAACATGTACAGAAAGGGCATGAGTACACCATAGCAGTACTCAGTAAGTGACAAGCCTAACCTCGATCGGGTAGTGACGAGGAAGGTCAGGGCCCTACTAAGGTTAAATTAATTATAAGGTATAACAGTGTAGAAAAAAAATAGTATAACTAAGTACAACAGTAAAAGTAACATAGGATAGAGAGAACAACAACAACTACTATAGAGGCAAAATAAACACAGAAAGAAATACAGCTCAACACAAAGATAGCAACTAGTATCTCCCAGGATACCGTCCTATAGTCCCAAATATAAATATCTGGTGGATCTCGCAAGATACCGTCCAGTAGTCCAACTCATAATGCGAGGGTATCTCCTGGAATACCGATCCGTAGTCCCAAATGTAAATACTCAGTACAGGGGGAATCTACCGGGTGTAGTCCCGTAGTTCCAATGTAAATGTGCAGGGGGGTCTCCCGGAATGCCGTTCCGCAGTCCCAAAGTAAACACACAGCAACAACAAGAAGAGTACACAATTCAATTCAAGTTCCATACCAAGGTAAAATATGTATTTCTATCCTAGCATGTTGCACGTAATCCAAATAAGGCAGTTTGAGCAAGTAAGGCAATTAAGTCAGTTAGACATGTTGTCCTAAGCTAAAAACAAGCTTAAATTGCAAGTTGTATAAACAGGAAAAGAGACATAATTGTAATTACTTAATGAAAATCGGATTTTCAACAATTAGCACAAGTACGCACTCGTCACCTCACGTACAAGGCATTTCAATAATCAATAATATCAAATCCTAAGGGGAATTTCCCCCTCACAAAGTTAGGCAAGCCACTTACCTCGAACCGGCTTAATAATCAACCCGAGACCACGTTCTTGCCACGAGTACTCGACTCTAAATGGACTAAATTTATTCAATTCAATTGCATAATGTAAATAACACTTCAAGTAACTAATTCTACAAATAAATTCTAGGCTAATACGCGAAATTAGGTAAAATAACCAAAACACCCTCCGAGCCCATGTCTCGGAATCGGGTAAAATTTACATTTTCAGAATCCTCATACTCTCACAGGTCTAACCATACCAAAATTTTCCAAAAACAATGTTAAATTCCCAATCAAAACTCGAAATCTAGATCTAAGAACTTTCTTCAAAATTTTCTTCAATTTTCATCTCCAATCCGAAATTAAATGCCAAAACTAAGATTAAATTATAGGAATACAACTATAAAGGGATTAGTACTCGTTAACCACTGATTTTCTCTTCAAAATCCTCCCAAAGTCGTCCTCTCCTGAGCCCCAAACCAATTTCTAACTTTTTGAAACTAAACCGTCGAAAGTTTAACTTTTCTGCCCAGCAAATCCGCATCTGGATTCCACCTTCTGCATCTACGGTACCACTTCTGCGGTCAAGGGACTGCTACTGCGAATTCCACTTAAAACTTCTTCGCCGCACCTACAACCCAGAATCCGCATCTGCGGTCACGCAGGTGTGGTACATCTTCCACTTCTGTGGTTCCTGGCCTTTCCTCATCTGGCCATTTTTGCGGCTTGATTCCGCTTCTGCGAGATTTGCACTTGCGGCCTCTCAACCACAGATGTGGTTATGACATTAGTCATAGATTCAGCTGCAACTCCAAATTCCAAATCCTTCCGTCAACCATCCGAAATCATCCTGAGGCCCTCAGGACCTCAACCAAAAGCACAAACAAGTCTAATACCACTGTCCAAACTTATACCAATCCTTAAAATACCTAAAACAACATCAAAACATCGAATCAACTATGGATTCAAGCCTAAGAACTCCAAAACCCTAAATTTACACTTTCGATCAAAAAGTCTATAAAAACCTCGTCCTGATGACCTGAAATTTTGCACACACGTCACAGTCAACACTATAGAGCTTCCAACTTATGGCATTCCATTCCAACCCTTAGATCAAAATCTCACTATTGAACCGGAAACTTCAAAAATTCAACTTTCGGCATTCCAAGCCTAAATAAGCTATGAACCTCCAAAACACAATCCGAACACGTCCTTAAGCCTAAAATTACTCAACGGAGCTAACGGAACCAACAAATTCTATTCTGAGGCCGTCTTTACATTGCTCCAACTACGGTCCAATTTCTAAAACTTAAACTCTCATTTAGGAACTAAGTGTCCCAAAACTTTTCGAAACTCCAAATAAATCCTCCCGGCAACTTACCATAGCAAAAACAAACACGGGGAGAGTAGTTAATAGGGGATCAGGGCATAAATTCTTAAAATGACCGGCCGGGTCGTTACATCCTCCCACACTTAAATATTTGTTCGTCCTCGAACGAGCATAGAGACATACCTGAAGTAGTGAAAAGATGGGGGGTAAAGGATGCGCATATCCTGCTCGGTCTCCCAGGTCGCCTCCTCGGCTGACTGACCCCGCCACTGAACCTTTACTGATGCAATGTTCTTTGACCTCACCTTTCAAATCTGCCTGTCTAATATCGCCATTGGCTCCTCAATATAAGATAGATCCTTGTCCAACTAGACTGAATTGAAATCCAACACGTGCTACGGATCCCCGTGATACCTTCGGAGCATCGAAACATAAAATATCGGATGAACTCCTACCAAGCTGGGAGGTAAGGTAAACTCATAAGCAACCTCCCCAACACGCCTTAATATCTCAAAAGGGCCAATAAACCTCAGTTGTACGGAGTCTATCCAAAATCTCATAACGCCCTTTATAGGCAAAACCCGAAGCAGAACCCGCTCTCCAACTATATAGGAAACATCACGAACCTTCCGGCCCGTGTAATTCTTTTGTCTAGACTAGGCTGTATGGAGTCTATCCTGAATCACCTTAACCTTCTCCAAAGCATCCTGAAACAAGTTTATGCCCAATAATCTAGTCTCACCTAGCTTAAACCAACCCACCGAGGATCTACACCACCTACCATATAAAGCCTCATACGGTGCCATCTGAACGCTGGATTGATAACTGTTGTTGTAGGCAAACTCCGCCAATGGCAAAAACTGATCCCAAGACCTTCCAAACTCAATCACACACGTACAAAGCATATCATCAAGAATCTGAATAGTGCGCTCGGGCTGTCCATCCATCTGAGGGTGAAATGTTGTACTCAACTCCACCCGAGTACCCAATTCATACTGTACGGCCCTCCAGAACCGTGATGTGAATTGAGTGAGTACCTCTATCTAAAATGATGGAAACAAGAATAACATGCAGACGAATAATCACCAGGATATAAATCTCTGCTAGACGCTCCGAAGAATATACAGTACACACAGGAATGAATGCGCGGACTTGGTCAGCTGATCCACAATCACCCAAATGGAATTGAACTTCCTCAAAGTCCGCGGGAGCCCAACTACAATGTCCATGGTGATCCGCTCTCACTTCCATTCTAGAATCTCTATCTTCTGAAGCAACCCACCCGGTCTCTGGTGCTCATACTTCACCTGCTGACAATTGAGGCTCTTAGCTACAAACCAAACTATGTCTTTCTTCATCCGCCTCCACCAATAGTGCCGTCTCAAATCTTGATACATTTTCACAGTACCTGGATGAATGGAATACCGCGAGCAATAGGACTCCTCTAAAATCAACTCTTAAAGCCCATCAACATTGGGCACACAGACCCGACCATGCATCCTCAATACCCCATCATCACCAATAGTCACATCTCTGGCATCACCGTGCTGAACCTTATCCTTGAGGACAAGCAAATGAGGGTCATCAAACTGATGCTCCTTGATACGATCAAATAAGAAAGACCAAGAAATCGTGCAAGCTAGAACCCGACTAGGCTTCGAGAGATCCAATCTCACAAATTGGATGTCTAAGGCCTGAACATCCATCACCATAGGCTTTTCTGATGCTGGTAAATAAGCTAAACTCCCCAAACTCTCTTCCATGTGACTCAAAGCTTCGGCCACCACATTGGCCTTGCCCGGGTGATGCAAAGTAGTGATATCATAGTCCTTCAGGAACTTTAACCACCTCCTCTAGCACAAATTAAGATCCTTTTGCTTGAATAGGTGTTGCAAGCTCTGATGGTCAGTATAAATCACACAAGGCACACTATAAAAATAATGACGCCAAATATTTAAGGCGTGAACAATAGCAGCTAACTCAAGGTCGTGGACAGGATAATTCTTCTCATGAACCTTCAACTATCTGGATGCGTAGGTAATCACCCTACCATCTTGCATTAATACTGCTCCAAGGCCAATCCTCGAGGCATCACAATAGACAGTGTAAGACCCTGAACTTGTAGGCAATATCAAAATTGGGGCTGTAGTCAAAGCTGTCTTGAGCTTCTGAAAAGCTCGCCTCACACTCTTCCGTCCATTAGAATAGAGCACCCTTCTGGGTCAGCCTGGTCATAGGGGCTACAATCAATGAAAACCCTTCCATAAAATGACGGTAGTAACCCGCCAAGCCAAGAAACCTGTGGATCTCTGTAGCTAAGGATGGTCTGGGCCAACTCTGCACTACCTCGACTTTCATCGGATCCACCTGAATACCCTTACTCGACACAACGTGGCCTAAGAATGCCACGGAATCCAACCAAAACTAACATTTCTAGAAATTAACATATAAATTCTTTTCTCTCAAGGTTTGAATCACTGTCCTCAGGTGCTGGTCATGATCCTCCCGACTCTGGCAATACACCAGAATATCATCAATAAAGACAATGATGAACGAGTCAAGATACGGATGGAACATACCGTGCATCAAATGCATAAAGGCTACTGGGGCATTGGTCAGCCCAAATGACATAACAAGGAACTCGTAATGACCATAGCGAGTCCTGAAAGCAGTCTTCGGGATATCTGGCTCCCGAATCTTCAACTGATGGTACCCTAAATGCAAGTCAATCTTAGAAAACACCCGTGCACTCTGTAACTGATCAAACAAAACATCAATACGAGGAAAAGGATAGCGCTTCTTCACTATAACTTTGTTCAACTGGCGATAATCAATTCACATACGCATAGAACTATCCTTCTTCTTTACAAACAAGACAGGAGCACCCCAAAGGTGATACACTGGGCCGAATGAAACCCTTATCAAGCAATTCCTGTAACTGGTCCTTCAACTCCTTCAACTCAAAAAGGGCTATACGTTACGGAGGAATAGAAATTGGCTCAGTGCTCGGCAACAGATCAATGCCAAAATCAATATCTTTATCGGGAAACATGCTCGAAAGGTCAGCTAGAAACACATCAGGAAAATCCCGTACTACTAGGACTGAATCAACTGTAGGGGTATCATTATTGACATCTCTCACATAATCTAGATACGCGTCACACCCCTTCTCAACCATATGCTAAGCCTTAAGGAATAAAATAACTCTACTGGAAGTATTATCTAAGGTACCCCTCCACTCTACTCTCGAATCACCTAGCATAGCCAGCGTCATGGTTTTGGCGTGACAATCAAGAATAGCATAATGGGCCGAAAACCAGTCCATGCCTAAGATAACATCAAAATCTACCATGATGAGCAATAAAAAATCTGCTCTGGTCTCAAAACCATTAAGAGCAATCAAACATGACCGATAAATGCGGTCCACAATAAGAGAATCTCCCATAGGAGTAGAAACATAAATAGGGGTACTCAAAGAATCCCGAAATACACCCAAATGCGGGGCAAAATAAGAAGACACATAAGAATAGGTAGAGCCTGGATCGAATAAAACCAATGCATCTCCATGACAAACCATGAAAATACTTGAGATGATAGAATCGGAGGCAACAACCTCGATAAGGGTAGGAAGGGCATAATATCTGGCCTAGCCTCCCCCCTTTGGGCGACCTATACCTCCCCGACCTCCACCTCTAGCTGGATGAGCAGGTGGGGTAGCAACTAGTGCTGTAATCATAGCCTGAGAACTCTATGGGCACGCTGTGGCTCAGAAGTCTGTGGAGGTGCACCCCTCCTACATCTGGGGCAATCCCTCACCATATGGCATGTGTCACCACACTCAAAACAAGCTTTGGGAGGATGTGATGGCTGTGACTAGCTTGGGCCAGGTCTGCTGTACTGACCACTGAAAGCACCCAGCGCAGGAGGCGCACTAGATACTGGAGGTGCATAATAAGGCTTCTAAGGCCTATGAGGAGCTAGAATACCACTAGCTGCTAAAAGAGCTGAATCAACGGGGCGACTCATATGACCCCTACCCTGACAAACTGTAGTTGGCGCACGGGAACCAGAATAATGGCTCAACTCTCGAGACCTCTTGGACTCCCTCTACTCTCTCTCCCTAGCATGCATACCCTCAATTCTCCTAGAAATGCTCACCACCTGCTAATAAGAAATATCCATATCCAACTCACGAGCCATGATAGATCTGATGCTGGGAATAAGCCCCTCAATAAACCGGCAAACCCTCTCGCGAATAGTAGAAACCAAGGCTGGGGCATGTCTAGCCAAGCTAGTGTAACGGACAGCATACTCCGAGACAGTCATAGTACCCTGGCGCAAAGGCTCAAGCTCTGCGCGCCATGCATCTCTGAGGCATTGAGGAACAAACTCTCTTAGGAACATATATGAAAACTGAGTCCAAGTCTATAAAGCTGCCTCATCCGGACTATCTAACTCATAGGTACACCAACCACTCATAGGCGGCTCCTCGAAGCTGAAAGACAGTGAAAGAAACCCTACTTGATCCTGATATACCCATAGTACGAAGGATACGGTGACACTCCTCTAGAAATCCCAAGGCATCATCTGATGCTAACCCACTGAATACAGGAGGATCATACTTCTTGAACCTCTCAAGCCTCCGCTGCTCATTCTCTGAAGTCGCTGCCCTGTCCTCGGGCTGACCTGGGATTGCGGGCAGTACAGGAATAATCTCTGGGACCTAATCGACATACACTCGCTGCTCAGGAGTGCGTGCAGTGGGAGTCTATGCTCCTCCCCCAGCTTGAGATGTCGCTGCAATAAGGGGAAGCAACCCTACCTAAGCCAGAGTGGTGTACAAACTCATGAACTCCGCAAGAGTCTCCTAGAGAGCTGTAGTAGTAGTAGTAGTAGGCGTATCAGGTGCCTGGACTCCGTTTGGAACTACTAGTGGTACCTCGGTGGCAGCTCACACGGGTGCTCTGGCTGTACCATGTGCACGTCAGATCCGGGTCCTCGGCCTCTACCCCGGCCCCAGCCTCTAACGGCTGCAGTAGGGGGCGCAAGTGCTTGATCATCTTTGGTAGCATGTGTCCTCACCATCTGTGAGAGAATAGAAGACATAAGTTTAGAATTGTGATGTCAAAATCTCGCACGACAAGGAAATCAAATGAAGTGGAATTTTCCTAACAGTTACATAGCCTCTCACAGATAAGTATAGATGTCTCCGTACTGATCCGCGAGACTTTAATAAACTTGCTTGTGATTCATGACTCCTATGAACCTAGAGCTCTGATAACAATTTGTCATGACCCCAGTTCGCCCTCCGTGAACTATTGTGACGGCACCTAGTCCTTACGACTAGGTAAGCCTAACAAATGCGGAAAAGAAACAATTTGCAGAAAGAGAATAATATAAAATCGAAATAACAAAATAAAATAGTGTTTAAGGTGTCTCCTGGTATATAACAGTACAAGAATCTCAATATAACACTTCTCAAAATCCGGAACCCCATGAATCAAAAACTAAGAGATACATAATAAGCTCTAACTCCAGAAATATCTAGAAAAAGGAAAATATAGAAGGGCTATACTATTACAGAAAGATAGAAAGAGACTCCTCGATCTGCGGACACGGTAGATATACATCGAAGTCTCTACAGAAGCGCCTCGCCTCAAGGATGATATGACTGAGTGGAAGTACCCGGATCTACACATGAAAAACATGCGCAGAAAGGGCATGAGTACACCACAACGGTACTTAGTAAGTGCCAAGCCTAACCTCGGTCGAGTAGCGACGAGGAAGGTCAGGGCCCTACCGAGGTTAAATAAAATAAAAGGTTTAATAGTGTTTACCATAAAAATGGTAACAACAATTAAATTTGTAAATGGGATACTAAAAATACTTGATCTATTCTCGAGCTAGTTGTTAGAGCAGTTGATGCTAAGAATGTGAAGTTTAACGATGAAATGCAAGCTAAAACGAGATAGTAATCAAACCAAGGGGCACGCGCCCGGGTATAGGACTAGTCGATAAGGGACTTCGGGGTCGATGTCAGGGTCGAGGCTACCGGGGATAGTCGGGAATGGAATAATAGCCAAGGATATGATTAAACAAGGCTCTTTATGGCTAATATAAGCAATATAACGAAGAACAAGTAAGGGAGCGGTGGATATTAAAGTGGTCTCGGACCAGTGGGAGCGAGTGAGTTTAGAAAAAAGAGGGAGAGAGAGAGAGATATTATTGCACTTGTGGAGAAAATGGAGCAACATTGATAAGTTAGGATTTTAACGTGTTTTATACCCCTACTTACTTATGTTTTCAGTATAAATTGCTACAAAATAGTCCCAAAAAGGCTCACAGGTTGTGCTTAGCGATAAAGTGATGAAATGTCCAAGATCGGCTCAAAAAGGAGTGAAACCTGCTCAAGTATCAAAGACCACGAAATTCAAGAGGAGAAGGCCTAGTGCGGACCGCGCAAAAGTGAGTGCGGCCACACTAGGAGGTTCAGAAAAATGGTTATTCAGGCTGAAGTTCACGTGGCCGCGGTAGGATTTTCGCGGTCCGCTGTAAGGCTACGCGGCCGCACTACTTATTTGTGCGGTCCACATCTAGAGATTCAGAGAACTATCATTTCTGCCAAGACCCTGTCACGCGGGCCGCGGTCGTCACCGCGCGGTCCGCGCCAGAACCCCACCGCAGCCGCACTACTTATTTGTGCGATCCACGTCCTCCAGTTCAAAGAGCTTAAAGTTGAAATCAAAAGAGCCAGTGCGGTCACGGTTGCTTTTGTGCGGCCCGCACTAACCCCACAGGGGTATTTTTGTCCAGTTTTTCCAGCCTAAGTATAAATAGGACATTTTACCATTTTTAGGTCAAGTTTGGTATTTAGAAACGCAGTTGAGCTCGTGAAACCGATATTGTAGCCATTTTTGGCACTTTTGCTTCCCATTAACAATAGATTATTGTAGTTTCTTCTTAGTAATTAATTAATATGTTTAGTTCTTCATCTATTTCTTCAGTTTCTTCTTTAATTATATGTAGCAAACCCATTAGCTAGGGTTGTGGCTCAACCCTAGTGTGGGTAATTGATGGGTGTTGCCATCTAGGGTTAGATTGATATTGGGTGTTTGCTATTTGAGTTGATTTTATGTTTTTATTCAAGAATTGGTGGTTGCAAACACTGATACAAGCTTCGTGGGTTTAACTCTTCTTGAGAAAGAGAGTCTATGACCCCAAAATTGACCCAACAAGGAATTGGTATGGACCCATGAGAAATCGTAGTCCCAATTAACGGGTTAAGTTTTGAGAGAGTAATCACCCTGCTTGAACCCTAGTTGCTTGGTCTCAGTGGCCTACCCAATTGGTCTCGAGAGAGTCAATTGGGCAAAAATCACTCTCTCTACCGAGAGGTGTGAGAGTGGGTGTAATTGTGCAACTGTTATAGCATAATCCCCAAATATGTCATTCTATCCTTAGTCACATCTACCCGTCAATTAGCCACCTAGGTGATGCTACGACCCTAGCGCCTTTCTTCCCATTAATTATAACTTAGCAATATTCTCTTAGCATAATTTAGCTTTAATACTTAGTTTTATAATAGTAGTTATAAATATAAAAAAATGTTTGAAGTGACATTAGAAGCATAACCGCAACTCTAGGTTAGACAGAAAATACAACTCCACTACTAGCTCCTTGTGGAAATTCGATCCCAGACCTCTAGTCGGGTAAAAGCTATTGTGACCCGCTCTTCATACCTTAGTGTAGCGTCGAGTTGGCTGTGATCACTTTTTGGCGCCGTTGTCGGGGAGCTTACGGTGTTGACTATCTGTTTATTTAGTTTTGTGTTTTGCTTCTCTTTCCTTCTTGTTTACTAATTTTGTTTGTGTCGATCAATCAGGTACAATGGATCTTAATGCAAATGACCCTCTCGGCAATGTGATAGCGGGGGAGGAGGTAAAGGATCTAGAACAAGATGAGGTTTTACCTCAAGTTCCACGGAGAGGCCGAAATGCCAATGTAAATGCAAATGAGAACAACAATATTCCAGACCCTCCTCCGGCACCGCCGAGAGTGGCTCCCGGAGTTTTACCAAATCAAGGGTACGCCATTTCTATTGTTCCTCCCCGAATCCGGGTGGGGAACTTTCAAATCACAAATGTTATGTTGACCTTGCTCGAGCAAAGAGGATATATCACGGGTGCCTCCAATCAAAATGCCTACAAGCACTTGAAGTGGTTCATGGATACATGCTGGGGTAGCAAGCAGACAAACGTGTCCGAGGATGCATTGAGATTGAGGCTTTTCCCGTTCTCTCTTCGGGGTAAAACATTGGATTGGTTAGAAAGTCTCTCTAATCATTCTATTACAACATGGGATGAATTGGCGGACAAATTTATTGCCAAGTTCTTTTCTCCAAGTCATATGGCAGCTCTTCGGGATGAAATTCTAGCTTTCAAGCAAGAGCCAACGAAACCTTTGCACGAGATATGGGAAAGATATAGAACAATGGTGAAAGAGTGACATAATAACGACATGACCGAGGCTATGATTCACCAAACCTTTTATCGGGGCATCAACACCACGAATCAATACATTGTGAACCAATTGGCTAGAGGGAACTTTATGAAACTTTCTTACCAAGAGGCATGTGATGTACTTGATGAAATGGCTGACACCTCCTCGTCATTGCAAAGCCGAGCAAATGTGCCCCAAGGTGACCCCACAGTCATCCATTTGCACAAGGAATTGCACGATAATGGCCAAGCCATCGCCGAGCTTACTACAACTATGAATCAATTGGCAAAGGCGCAATTACAACAAGTCCAAAACCTGCGCCAAGTCAATGCGATTGAAGGTGTTTCATGTTGAAAAGGAGGCAAACAGGACAACAACCTCAAGGTAATTTTGAACAATATGACAACAATAATGATGGTGGTGGTTATTCAAATGAGTGCTATGATGATCAAAGTGAAGAGGTCCAATATGTCAATAACTACCAAGGGAATAGAGGCAACTCTTCGAATCAACAATGGCGTCCTCAAGGAAATTAGGGCAATCAACAACAAGGCGGAGGTAATTGGAATAACAACAACCAAAAAACAATTGGGGTAATCAAAGAAACCAAGGGAATTGGAATGGTAATAACAATAATTGGGGAAACAACAACAATCAAGGAGGGTGGAACAATAGCGGGAACCAAGGCAACTGGGGGCAAGGCTTTCAAAGGACCTCCATGTACCAACAACCAAACAATCCACCCCTATTTCCTTATCAAGGTCCGAGTTTGTCCGAAAGTGATATGGGGAGAATTGAAAGCATGTTCGAGCAAATGATGAAAAAGAACCAAGATTCCCAAGCCCAATTAGCTTCGCATAACACATCTATCCGGAACTTGGAGGTGCAATTAGGCCAAATCTCTCAAACATTGAATACTCGTCCCAAGGGTGATCTATCAAGTGATACGGTGGTGAACCTACAGGGCGGGAATAATAATCATGTAATGGCAGTTACAACAAGAAATGGGAGAGGCGGTGATGTGAATGCCTTAATGCAAAAGCAAGTTATGGATGAAGATGTTGAGTTGCGGGATGATGATGTATCTTTGATTGTTGATGATGTGGTTAATCAAAATGTGAACAATGATGTGCGGATTAATATTGATGATGAAGCCGAGGTAGAGACTCAAGATGTCGTGAACCCATCTAGGAACACGTGATTGACATGCCCGAGCCGGTTGTACAAAAGGCCAAGGCACCTTTGCCTAGGCCACCTCCACCTTATCCTCAATGGTTAGCAAAGCAAAAGAGTGACAATAAATTCAAAAAATTCATTGACATGATGAAGAGCCTCACAATCAATGTGCCCTTGGTGGAGGCACTTGAGAAAATGCCAGGGTACGCTAAGTTCATGAAAGATTTGGTAACAAATAAAAGGTCAATGGAGTGCGAAACAATTAAAATGACTCATCAAGTGAGTGCCATAGTGCATTTAATGGAACCCAAGCTTGAGGACCCCGGAGCTTTCATTATCCCTTGTACTATCAGAAGTGCGGATTTTGCCAAGGCCCTTTGTGACTTGGGGGCTAGCATAAATTTGATGCCTTACTCGGTCTTCAAGACTTTGGGAATTGGACAACCTTGGCCTACCTCAATGAGACTTCAAATGGCGGATCGATCGATGAAGAGACCGTTAGGCATTATTGATGATGTGCTTATCCGGGTGGATAAGTTTATATTGCTGGCTGAATTTGTCATATTGGATTCTGAGGTGGACTTTGAAGTGCCGATTATTCTTGGTAGGCCTTTCCTAGCTACGGGGAAGGCATTAGTTGATGTTGAAGCATGTGAGCTAACTTTTCGAGTGGGGGATGAGAAGGTGGTATTCCATGTTTGCAAATCAATGAGACAACCCAATAGCACAGAGGTGTGTTCATTTGTGGACATTGTCACAGTTGTGATAGTGGATGATACAAGTTCCATGATCCATGTCGAAGATCCCCTTGAGGCCATGCTTCTTAATATAGATGTCAATGATGATGCTAGTAGAGTAGAGTGCGTGAACGCATTGCACGCTATGGGTTCATATTCTTATGAGCCTAGAAGGCTATCTCTAGATCTTGAAAATCGTAAAACTCCACCAACAAAGCCATCGATTGAGGAGCCACCGGTGTTGGAGTTGAAGCCACTTCCTCCATACCTCAGGTATGAATTCTTGGTTTCAAATTCTACTTTACCTGTTATTCTTTCTTCTTGCCTTACTAACATGTAGGTTGAGGCCACCTTGGCGGTTCTTCAAAAGCGGAAAAGGGCAATCGGATGGACTCTAGCTGATATTCGGGGAATAAGCCCAGCATTTTGCATGAAGAATCATCTTGGAGGAGGATACAAAGCCTTCCTTGGAGCATCAAAGAAGATTAAATGAGGCGATGCAAGAGGTGGTGAAGAAAGAGGTTATCAAGTGGCTAGATGTTGGGGTGGTTTATCCTATTTCTGACAGTTCGTGGACTTCTCCGATGCAGTGTGTGCCGAAGAAGGGTGGTATGACCATGGTGACCAATGACAACAATGAGCTCATTCCCACTAGAACGGTCACCGGGTGGAGAGTTTCTATGGATTACCGAAAGCTGAACAAGGTGACTAGAAAAGATCATTTCCCATTGCCATTCCTTGACCAAATGCTTGATCGTCTTGCGGGCCGAGCTTTCTATTGCTTTTTGGATGGTTACTTGGGGTACAATCAAATTCTAATTGCCCCGGAGGACCAAGAGAAGGCCACCTTTACATGTCCCTATGGCACATTCGCTTTCTCTAGAATGCCATTTGGATTGTGTAATACTCCGACGACCTTCCAATGTTGCATGATGGCTATTTTCACCGACATGGTGGAGGATATCTTGGAGGTCTTCATCGATGATTTCAGCGTGGTTGGGGATTCTTTTGAGGAGTGCTTGGTAAACTTGGATAGAGTGTTGTCCCGATGTGAAGACACCAACCTTGTTCTCAATTGGGTAAAGTGTCATTTTATAGTAGAAGAAGGTATAGTGTTGGGTCACAAGATCTCAAATCAAGGAATTGAAGTTGATAAGGCCAAGATTGAGGTTATTTCGAAGCTCCCTCCCGCTACTTCTGTCAAAGGGGTGAGGAGTTTCCTTGGGCGCGCGTGTTTCTACCGGAGGTTCATAAAGGATTTTTCTAAAGTGGTACATCCATTGTGCAAGTTGGTAGAGAAAGATGCACAGTTCTTGTTCGATGAGAGTTGTATGCAAGCATTCGAGCTTCTCAAGCTCAAGTTGACTTCTACTCCTATCATTACCGCACCAAATTGGAGTTTGCCTTTTGAGCTCATGTGTGATGCTAGTGACATTGCAGTTGGGGCTGTTCTGGGCCAAAGAGTCAACAAGATGTTTCATCCGGTGTACTACGCAAGCAAAACCATGAATGAGGCTCAAAGAAATTATACGTTCACCGAGAAAGAATTGTTGGCTATTGTGTTTGCTATGGAAAAGTTTTGACCTTACCTTATGGGGGCCAAAGTTATAGTGCACACCGATCACGCCGACCTTAGGTATTTGATGACCAAGAAAGACTCCAAGGCAAGATTGATCAGATGGGTGTTACTTATTCAAGAGTTTGATGTAGAAATTGTTGACCGGAAGGGTAGTGAGAATCAAGTGGCGGACCACTTGTCCCGTTTGGAGGAGTAGGGGAGGCCGTGTGACGGCCTTGAGATCAATGATTAATTTCCCGACGAACAACTCCTTGCGGTGTCAATGAAGGATATGCCATAGTTTGCCGATGTTTCCAATTACCTTATGACCGGAATAATCCTGTGTGAGCTCTCTTATAACCAAAGGAAAAATTTCAAGCGGGATAGTTTGGATTTCTATTGGGATGAGCCATACTTGTTCAAGATTTGCATGGATGGTGTGATTCATAGATGTGTCCCGGAGGAGGAACAATTGAGTATCCTAGAGGCTTGCCATTCTTCACCCTATGGTGGCCATCAAGGCGGGGCGAGAACGACTTCTAAAGTGCTTAGTTTCAGATATTATTGGCCCACCTTGTTCAAAGATGCGGACGAATTGGTTAAGAGATGTGATGAGTGCCAAAGAGCCGGCGAAATTTCAAAAAGGGATGAGATGCCCCTCAATACAATTCTCGAAGTGGATATTTTTGATGTTTGGCGCATCGATTTCATGGGTCCTTTTGTGAGCTCTTGTGGGAACACTTACATTCTCGTGGCGGTGGACTATGTCTCAAAATGGGTTGAAGCCATGGCTTTGCCCAACAATGAAGCCCAGAATGTTGTGGCATTTTTGAAAAAGAGTATTTTCACAAGGTTTGGCACTCCTCGTGCTATCATTAGTGATGGGGGTCTCACTTTTTCAACAAGGCTTTCGACACGTTGCTTTCTAAGTACATTGTCAATCAAAAGGTTTCGACCCCCTATCATCCCCAAGCTAGTGGACAAGTAGAAGTCTCCAACAGAGAAATTAAGAGTATCTTGTCTAAAACAGTCAATGCTAATAGGACCAATTGGTCAAAAATGTTGGATGATGCTCTTTGGGCTTATCGGACGGCTTACAAAACTCCGATTGGTATGTCACCATATCGGTTGGTGTTTGGAAAAGCTTGTCATCTTTCGGTAGAATTAGAGCACAAGGTCATGTGGGCTTTGAGGAAGTTGAACTTAGACTGGGATGTTGCGGCAAATCTGCGGGTTGAGCAACTTAATGAGCTTGATAAGTTTAGATTTCATGCATACTCCAACTCATCCTTGTACAAGGACAAAATGAAATACCTTCACAACAAATATGCTCGAGGTAAGGAGTTCAAGGTTGGAGTTATGGTGCTCTTGTTCAATTCCCGGTTACGTTTGTTTCCGGGTAAGCTCAAGTCAAAGTGGAGTGGGCCGTTTGAAGTTGTGTTCGTGACCCCATTTGGTGCTCTTGATCTAAGGAACAAGAATGGTGAAGTATTCAGAGTCAATGGACATCGGGTCAAGCATTATCTTGGGAAATTTTATGATGGCCACGTGGTGGCACTTCTCCATCTAAAGTGATATGCTGGTAACATGCGTCGTGCCACGACGTTAAATCAGGCGCTTCTTGGGAGACAACCCATGTCTTTTTTCTTTCTCTTTGACTTTATTTATAGCTTAGGATTTTTGAGATAATTTTTTGTGAGATGTTGTAGGGATTGTGTTGAAGCAGTGCAAAACAAAGTAGAAAAAATTGCAGTCTCTGAAGTTTGCCAATGCGGCTGCGGTGCACTTTGTGTGGTCCGCACTGGCATGAGCTGAATAAGATACTCTCTGAAGTTTCCACCGCGGTCGGAGTCCTGTTAGTGCGGTCCGCGGTGGACCTACGCGGCCGCGTTCCATTTTTGTGTGGTCTGCGTAGGCTGCTTACTAAAGGGTCATACAAACAAACCCAGCACGGTCCGCGGTTGCTTTTGTGTGGCCGCGCTGGTAGGTGAGTAAGGGCCCCACGGTTGTCTATAAATAGAGGTCAAGGGTCTCGTTGTACCCTTTACAAAATTTGAAAACTCAAAGACCTAATACTACTGTTCATCCTTCTTCTAAGACCGAAATTCTTGCTTGCTTGGATAGATTGCATTCATTCTTCCTAATCCTGGTAACATTTCATGCATTTGTCAGTAATTAATTTCTTATTTTCATCTTATTTGTTGCCTAGTAGTTGTAACTTCTCTTTTTCTTCCCTTTTTTCTTTGAATTACTTCTTTAGTTTAGATTTTTTGTTAGTTTTTGTGTGCTGAACATGATTAAGGATTGGGTAACTGAGTAGGGACAAGTAGTTCTCAATTGAACAAAAATGGACAAAGAATGAAACGCTAACTTAGCTCTCGTAAATCTATCTCACGTGGCCCGCGGTCGCCTTGGCGCGGTCCGCGGTGCCCTGACGCGGTCCGCATTACCCTTTTGCACAGACCGCGGTGCCCAACTTGACTGAAACATAACTTGCTTCCAGCGCGGCCGCGTTGCACATTGTGCGGTCCGCGCTGGCCCACCGTGACCGCGACCCCATTTTGTGTGGACCGCGGTGGGAGATTCAGAGAAGTCTTTTTCTAGGGCATTGTTCAGTGCGGCCCGCGGTCGCCTTAGCGCAGTCCGCGGTGCCTCTAACGCGGCCGCACTCCTAATGATGCGGTCCGCGGTGCCTGGTTCTCCAGCAGTGTATGCAACAATTTTTTTGCTATCTGCAACTTTAATTCATTCACCTACTTCACTGTCTGTGCTTAAACTAACAATGTTAGATGTGTTTGCTTGCAGACAATGGTAAAACAACAAGGAAGAGGTGCCAAACAACCCGGCCGAGGTGACTCCTCCCGGGGAGGAAAAGGGAAACAAGTTAAACTCACTCCCCAACCTAAACTGAAAATAAGTAAACAAGTTGTTATAGATGATGACCAATCGAGGAATGAGTACAGACCCTCTTAAGACCTCTTTTCTGACTCAGGTCTAGATCCCTCAGTCCCAGCTTCACCTACTGCCCAAGCTCCATAATGTGTACCTTCTGAGTCGTTTGATGGCTCAGCAGCATGCAGTGGTGAATCCTCCACCTCCCCCACAGCTTCAGTATCTGGAGAGAGTGCAGAAGGTGGGACAACTAGTGATGATGAGGTACCGGACAGTGGTGTGCCCCAGGTTGGGGGTGTTGAAGGAACTAGAAAAACTGAAGGTTGGGAAGATCGATTTGTCATCCAGGTAGAGTTCTACAAGTTTAGGGAATGGTGGCTGTCACGGAAGTTGATTCTTGAGAGGAGCGTCATTGACAAAGACCTTTTACCCCTACACCCCAATGTGCATAGACAGTTTCAGGCTCGAGTGGGTTAGGAGTTCTTTAAAGACAATTATGTGAAGGCGAATGAGCATATGGTCAAGGGGTTCTATAGCAATGTGGCCTATATCTTTGAAGGGCACTAAGGTGACCAAAGTGAGAAACAAAAATATGGTATTCACCGAGAAGGCACTGAATGAATACTTGGGGTTCAATGATGAAGATGAGTCCCTTTACAATGAAAAGTTAGCAATGGGCGAGGAGGTTCGTCCGTGGTTAGCTTCATACCTGGCAATCCCGGGTACGATTCCAGAGTGGTTACAAGTAGGGGCCAAAATATTTCGGAAACCTTTCATCTTCGAGGCTAGAGGGTGGGTCACCTTTGTGTGCAGTCGGCTCGACCCAACTACCCATGATCAGACTATTCCACTTGCACGGGCGGTTCTTATTGCTTCTATTATGGTGGGATATCCTATCAACGTGGGCAATGTGATGTCCTGCATCATTTCTGCAGTAGGGACTGAGCATGACCGGAACTACCCTTTTCCCAGCACCCTCACTATGTATTTCTGGGACTTGGAGGTGGAGAAGAGACCATTTGACGTCAAGGTCAAACCTGTGGCTTCGTTTTCCTGGTACAGTTTGAAGGGGTCAGACAACCCCAAGGACAAAAATTACAAGCCGCCTGCTTCAGCCCCAACCGGCCAGTCTGAAGAGTCGGTTGCGGTAGAGCCCTCCACTGAGCCTACTTCCACAGTTGCTGACAAGCCTTCCGGACCTTCCACTACTACTGGTACCTCTACTTCAGCTGGCTCGGGGATTCTATCCTCCCGGTCCCATCCTATCACCGCCCACCAGCTGAGCCAGACACTTCATAGCTTGAACAACTGGATGGCGACTGCTTCATCCAAGTTGTCCACCTTAACTTCTACCATTGCGGCTCAGTCAGCACCACAGCCAGTACAGGTGCCCCAGCCTATCGAGGATGAACTTAAGTAGATTCTTGCCAACCAGCAAAAGATTCTCGATTCTCAGGCGGCCTTGGCTAAGGCAGTGGATTCACATGGCAAGGCCCTTAGGGAGCTTGCCAGGGAGCACAAGAAGCTGGACAAAACATGGGATTCCAAGGAGTCTGTGAAGGCACTGAGAGAGGATGTTGACAAGCTAAAGGAAGACCAGATGCCTTTAGACTTGCTATTCGGGGATCCAGCCCCAGCAGCAGCACTAGTGCCACAGCCACAACCACAGCAGGAGCAGGAGCAGGCACCCAGGCCTCCAAGGAAGAAGAGGAAGCTCCCAGTTCAGTTGGTGCAGTTATTGAGCTAGTAGACCCACAGAAAACCCCCTCCAGTGATGCACCTATCATCCAACCGGTCCAGGAGCAGGCCCCAGTCCCAACAGCTGAGCAGCTAGAGATTGGGAACTAGTCTGAGGTTCCCATACATACAGAGGACTTGGGGACCACTGATGATCCCATGCAGACGGACCAGGCCTAGGGAGCTCCTATATCCTTTAATTTGTTTTTGATGATTATTTGTTAGTTGGCATTGAGGACAATGCCAGCTTTTACTCGTGGGGGTGCGCCCTACTTTTATCGGGATGATTGTATATATAGATTCTTAGTCTATGTTTTTGTTGATTTTCTATTTTGGGTTGTATATAACTTTACATTTAGCTACTTGTATCGTACTTTCTATTCTCTCTTTTGGTCTGTATATAAAGTTACATTTCTGTATATATTCATCCCCCCTTGTATATTCTACTCCCCTATTGTACATATTCATTCTATTTTTCTATTTTCACAAAAAAAATTGTTTTTAGCTTTGTAGTTAGGCTCATAGCCTCTTGTTTTGTTTTTGATGCTTCCAATAAGTCCTTGGTTTTATTACTGCCACGGTTCTTTCCAAGGGTGGAGTATTGTGCGAACCGGGTGGCTCTTCCCAATAATAGATGGTGTGACAACCTTCTTAAGTGTTTGAGTCTGTTTCTTTGATTTTTCTTTTGTTTTTGATAGTTGTAGTTAAGGGTACCTCAAGCAAAGCTTCACTTGGGTCTAGAACATTTGCCTTTGATCCCATGGTCAACGACATAGTGTTGTGTTCAGGATGTGAAAGTCGTGGCTTTGAGACTCTTGCGTTGACCAAACAATCATCATGTGGTCTTTTCGGACCATTGTGTGCTTGAATCGTAACTAAGGTCGTTGTGGGCCCTCAACTCGATGTCTTTAGCAATCCCCTAGCGTGTATGGTGAGGAAACAAAATGTGAGTCCAAGTCCCGAGCCAATGGTCTAGAACTTGCCCTAAATGTTTGTTGAGGCGAAATCCTAGGTGAAATTTGACTTGAGAAGTGATTATAGGCTCTCCTTGATCCAAATGTTAAGTTGAACAATTCCATAGCCTACCAATGAGATGATCCCTAGTTAACCTTTTTGAGCCTTAAACCTTTTTCTTTCAAGAACCAATGCTACAAGTCTATACCCGTTCTAAATGATGACCCTCTCTTGGCACCCAAATCTTCCCTTGAGTAATGGCAAATGTCTAAGTTTGGGGGGAGAGACAAGGAAGGAGGCAAAGTGGTAAAAAGGTACAAAAGTAAAAGAAAAGGAAGGCAATGAAAAATCAAGAAAAGAAAAGGACAAAAAGAAAGTCCAATGTGAACAAGTATAAAAAGGGATTCAAGAAAAACAAAAGTGAAAAAGGTGTGGAAAAAAGTAGAAAAAGGAGAAATGTTTTGAATTGCATAAGAAAGAGTGAAAATGTGTCTCTCTAACCCCGTGTAAAGTAGTGAAATACTAAAAAGAGTCAATAGAGTTTTGCCAAAATGAATCAAAAGAAGTGCTTAAGGAAAGATTGAACCCACTTGAATAAAAATAAGTCCTACCCTTACCTAAAAGTCTTGACAATGACTCCACAAAAGCCCTATTTGATCTTGAGTTTAAGGGAGCCTACATTAGTGGATACTTACATAAGGGTCAAACATATGGTACTTAGAGCCGGACTTGTGACCTTCTTTTTGAGAGAGATGAGTGAAATTCCATTAACCTCGGTTTATGTGTCAATACTTAAAAGGTGAGGTTCGCTTAGGGAGAGTTGAGGATGTGGGAGTTTGGGTTCCACAATGACCAAAGTAATTGAGAGAAGTTCTTTGATGAAATGTGTCAACTCTTGATACTCTTGTATCACACTTGATCCATAGTTTTCAAAGTTTAAATGTGTTAATGATGCATTCGTATTGAGGGCAATTGTTAGTCCCAATTGATGCTTGTTGAGGTTACTTTAGGATAGCTGGAATTACTTGGATTTTCCTTTAAGGGGTGGGTCTTATTTTGTTTGCTTGAGGACAAGAAAATGTTTAAGTTTGGGGGAGTTGATAAGTTAAGATTTTAACGTATTTTATGCCCCTACTTACTTATGCTTTTAGTATAAATTGCTACAAAATAGTCCCAAAAAGGCACACAGGTTGTGCTTGATTGCAGGTTTGAGCGATAAAGTGACGAAATGTCCAAGATCGGCTCAAAAAGGAGTGAAACCTACTCAAGTATCAAAGACCAAGAAATTCAAAAGGAGAAGGCCTAGTGCGGACCGCGTAAAAATGACTGTGGCCGCATTAGGAGGTTCAGAGACATGGTTATTCAGGTTGAAGTTCACGCGACTACGGTAGGATTTTCGCGGTCCGTTGTAAGGCTACGCGGCCGTACTACTTATTTGTGCGGTCCGCGTCGAGAGATTCAGAGAACCATCATTATTGCCAAGACCCTGCCATGGGGGCCGGAGTCGTCACCGCGCGGTCCGCGCCAGAGCCCCCCGCGACCACACTACGTATTTTTGCGGTCCGCGTCCTCCAGTTCAAAGAGCTTAAAGTTGAAGTCAAAAAATCCAGTGCGGCTGCGGTTGCTTTTGTGCGGCCCGCACTGACCCCGCAGTGGTATCTTTGTCCAGTTTTTCCAGCGTAGTATAAATAGGACATTTTACCATTTTTAGGTCAAGTTTGGTATTCAGAAACGCAGTTGAGCTCATGAAACCGATATTATAGCCATTTTTGGCACTTTTTCTTCCTATTAACAATAGATTATTGTAGTTTCTTCTTAGTAATTAATTAATATGTTTAGCTCTTCATCTATTTGTTCAGCTTCTTCTTTAATTATGTGTGGCTAAACCCATTAGCTAGGGTTGTGGCTCAACCGTAGTATGGGTAATTGATGGGTGTTGCCATCTAGGGTTAGATTGATATTGGGTTTTTTCTATTTGGGTTGATTTTATGTTTTTATTCAAGAATTGGTGGTTACAAACACTGATTCAAGCTTCATGGGTTTAACTCTTCTTGAGAAAGAGAGTCTATGACCCCAAAATTGACCCAAAAAGGATTTGGTATGGACCCATGAGAAATGGTAGTCCCAATTAACGGATTAAATCTCGAGAGAATAATCACCTTACTTGAACCCTAGTTGTTTGGTCTCACTGGCCTACCCAATTGTCTCAAGAGAGTCAATTGGGCAAAATAACTCTCTCTACCGAGAGGTGTGAGAGTGGGTGCAATTGTACAACTGTTATAGCATAATCCCCAAGTATGTCAATCTATACTTAGTCACATCTACCCGTCAATTAGCCACCTAGGTGATGCTACGACCCTAGTGCCCTTCTTCCCATTAATTACAACTTAGCAATATTCTTTTAGCATAATTTATCTTTAATCCTTAGTTTTATAATAGTAGTTATAAATATAAAACCTAAAAAAATGTTTGAAGTGACATTAGAAGCCCAACCGCAACTCTAGGCTAGACAGAAAATACAACTCCACTACTAGCTCTCTGTGGAAATTTGATCCCGGACCTCTAGTCGGGTAAAAGCTATTACGACCCGCTCTTCCTACCTTAGTGTAGCTTTGAGTTGGTTGTGATCAAAAATCAGCCGAGCCTACAAAGTAATGGGGATCCCCTTTATATAGGAGGGAAATCCGTTATGATACAAAACGTGTTAACCGTAAAGGTATGGAGATAGGATAGCTAGACATGACATCTTGAAAATAGGCCCCATATAGACCAACCATGTCAAGTTAAGCCACGTGCCTTGGAAAATCCCCTCTCGCCTGTCGTAGCTTGCTGTATTTGTCAGAATATGATATCCTTCGGACCAGTATATGTCGAACCTCGAGGATGAGTCTCGACTTTGGCTTCGAGCTTCGAGGGGAATGACCGTGAGGTGGTTCTATGACGGGGAAATTAGGCCCCCGAATTCGCTGTGTACGGATAGTCTCTACATTTCTTAGAGTGAAGGCGACAAGAAATGATAAGAAACGGTTCCTAACCCCTGCTTCCGCTGGTGCCATTGCGAACGGATACAAGTTATTAAGGCGCATTATGTGTACCGCTCCTACAGATTTTAGCATTGACTGCAGCGGTTGGCTTCCTTCAATATACCCATGATGCTTTTATAAATACTCGTCTCTTCCTTTCTAGACTCCATCTTGTGTTCAAAAACGATTAGAAAGGTTTGTTTCCAGTCGTTCTCACTCTTTCTCAGGGACGCAACCCCCATTTTCTTCTTTCCACAGATTTCCTCAAGGATGACGAATATTTCCACTTCTACTTTCTAGAAGGCTGCGGGCTCATCCTCTTTGTTTTTCTCTCGAGGCAAAGTGTCCACTCCCCCCCCCTCCCGTGCCAAGGAGTGCATTCCGGGACCTTTTGTGATGACCTTCGATTTGAGGGTCGAGAGACCCTCCTCAAAGTCAGGGCGCTGCGAGCCTGTAACTCAGTATATTAGCTCTATAACGGACATCAAAAGAGTGAAGGCAGACTGCTGCTGGGGAGATACCGTGATCGTAGAGATTCTTGCTCGGGATGAAGATATTACGGCTCATATGGTCGGCTTTCTGAGTGAGTACACCTACCCATTCTCTTTGGAGCCGGTGGGGCCATCCTCGCCCCTAATCGACCATGTGATTCTCGACTTCTGCCGGAGTTACCAAGTAACTCTAGGTCAAGTCCACCCTTCGTTCTAGCACGTGGTTTATCTGATCAGGCATTATTCGAGCATGATAGAGGGAATGCCCTTTACCCTGAATCATTTGATTCGGATGTATAGTCATTGTCTGTTTCGTGGAGGCTTAGTCAAGCTTCGCTATCGAGCCTCAAGATCCCTTTTTGCCCCCACCGAGGAGTTCGTGGATGATGGGTGGTTAAGCCTATTCGTCTGAGTGAGGACGTCTGACCTGATTCCAGCGGAAGAGATGTCGTTTCCTTAGAAGTGGAACGCTGGGCGTAAGTAAATGTGGTGCCCTTGCCCCTTCTTGGTAATTTTTCTTTATACATCTAACTCTGCCTTTCTTGTCTTTTTAGCCACAACAATATACCCTGGCGCGCTATCGGACCTTCAGGGTTGGATCGGTCGTTTGCACTCAATCTACCTATATACCGATCAAGCGTGGCGTGATTTATCCTAAGTTCGGTGGGAGGTCGAAAGACCGGGTAAGTCTTGAGTCTTGACGCATCCGTGTATTTCGACGTAGCTTGCTATTAGTAGCTTTCTTTGTCCCGTGCACTTTAACCTCTGCATCTATGCAGGTCTGGGAGGAATCCCACTGATGAGGGAGATGTCGTCCATTGGAGGGGACACCCTAATGCATGATGAGGAGAAGAAGAGGCAGGAGAGCCTATCAGTTGAGCCACCGGAGCCCAAGAGGGTTAGAGTGGAGGATTCCAAGGTTGACCCATTGGCTCAAGTATCCGGGCGACGGGCAATCCTCGTGCCGAAGGTGAGGGAGAAATCAGCTTTTCGGCACCCTTCGAAGAGTGTTTGGGGTTGACTGATCCTCGGGCCGTGGGGATAGATGCTTCCGGACAGGAGTTTGATGCTAGGGCGGCTCAGCTTTGTGGCGCTGAGGCAATGGATGGGGTATCAAGAACTTCCCTTAAATTGACTGGTGGCCGGAGTACTCCTCGAACTGGGACGCTATTAGCAGGCAGTTTGGAGGGACCTCGATCTGGGACCCGGGATGAACAAAGGACAAAGATTTAGGCTAACCCCGTTAGCCCGTTAGATACTGTTGATTCTCCAAAGGGCGAGATCCTTCCATCTTCCGAAATGCAAGATGAGTCTCGCGAGGAGCCTTTTGTGGCGGGAGCACTGATCAAAGGTGGAGACACACTCGGGAGGCCGGTGATCGTTCTTGAGGGTAGTTCTGAGGTCAACGCCTCATCTATTTCTAGCGAGATGGGCAGGCTTTGTGAGCGGGTAACTTCATCTAGCCTTATCTGCTGCTCCGGGTTGCTTCGTCCTTTATCCTCTTAACTGTTTTATGCGATTTTCAGGCTGAGACGCTTTATAACCAGGACCTCGCCCAGTATCAGGACGAGGTGAGTCGTCGTGAGCGTGAGAAAGCCTTTTTCACGGAACAGGTTATCCATCCCTTGTTTTTACTAGCATTTGAGCCCTTGTAAAATTTCATCACTTTTAACTCCTCGTGCCCCGATCTGTGCAGTTTGAGAAGGAGAATACCATACTGAGAGAGGAGCTTCGGGCTAGGGATGCTAAAATCTCCGAGCTTAGTCGGCATGTGAGTGAGGTGTCTTCTGAAAGGGAAAACCTCAGGGAGAGAGTTACCTTGATTGAGCGTCAACTTCAGGACGCGAAGGAGGATAGCAGCAAGTATAAGAGCCTTCATTCCGAGCTGGTGGCTGCATTGCTTTGGATCAAAGTTGAGGCCGAGGCGCTTGTATCTTCGCATGGGGGAGGAGTGGTTGTCACAGATTCTTTTGTTGAGAGGGAGTTCGAGGGGGCTAGCCCAACTTTACCTCGAACCGTGGACCGTGCTTGGCCGGCTTCCCGAGGGCTGACCATCGAGGGTGTATTGGAAGGAAGCTCAAGCGGGGTTAAAAATAAGGGTGGATCCCCGGAGAGGGGGGACGCCGTCGAGAAGGGGCCATCGGGGGATCCGTAATCGCCTAGATGCAACTTTAGAGGCTGTCGGTTCGGCAATAGATTAGGATTTGCTGTTTTTTCTTGTTGATCTCCCTGTTTGTATTCAGTACTTTTATTTCTGCATATGTATGAGGAGAATTCCGCGACTCTGTTTCCCTTATTCCCTTTATGTTTTGAATTCAGCAATGATTGGCGAAAAACCTTAGAACTGCGATATAACCCTGTGGCCCTTTTAGGTTGGCTTGGGAATTATCGTGTGGCTGGTTGATGTAGCCCCCGACGTGAACTGTTGTGAGGGATCTTACGCTTTTAGCCCGCCATCTTGCATTGGGTTTCTGGTCCGGGTTTGTCCCGAGCCTTGTTGATTTCCGCTCTCCCGTGCCTACGCGGTCGGGTGATAATGGTTCTTATCTTTTGCTTGTGGTCATTTCATTGTTTCAACTATTTTGAGTCCAGTCTTTGAATCGTGTTGTGATTCGAGCTTTAATTGACCCTTAAGTTCTTTCCTGACTGTGTGGGCAGGCAACGATGGCCTTTTATTACTTCGGGTCGAAGTGACCATATAGGCGTGTGGCTCGGAGGGTCACCCGGCTGGTTGATAGTGGCATTTATGTCGTGCCCTTAGGCATGTTGCAGTTAACTATTTCGGGTCCGGTCACCGAGTCGCGTTGTGACTCAAGCTTTAATTGACCCTTAAGTACTTTAAATTTTCAGACCGGCAACAGTGCCTCTTACGATGTTTTGGTCGATGAGACCTTTTAATAAGTGGCCCGGGGGCTTGCATAGTTAACTATTTTGGATCCGGTCTCCAAATTGGGTTACGATTCGAGCTCATTTTAATCCTCAAGTTGTCTATTTTTAAGAAGGCGACAATGGCTCTTACGCTGTTTAGTCATAGAGAACTTTTAGTGTGCGGCCCAGAGGCTCGTTTGGCTGGTGACAATGGCTCTTACACTATTTTGCCCGTGGGCTTTTTGTAGGCTTTGTTTTCCGCTCGTTAAGGTCTTTTGAAATAATTTTGCCTAACCCGTTGTTGGTTCTGGAAGAACCTCAATTTCAAGTCGTTATCGGAAATGTTTGAGCACCTCGGAAGGTTCAAAGCTCGTAGGCTGAGTAGGTCGAAGCCTTTTGATTTGGAGCTGACATGGTCGAAGCTCGTTTTTGCCTATTGAGGGAAGCCTATTTTAACCTGTTCTTTCCGAATTATATTCGGAGTAGTGGCCTGCAATTTTATTTAACGACGGTCGGGCATCCCCGAGTCGCGTTAATTTGGTTGTATCAGCCGTTTTGACCGTAGTCATATGTGTTTGGCCGGAGCCATTTTTGATCCCGAGTGATAGTTTAGGCGTCTACATCGAGGGTATGCCCTTTCGAGATTCTTACAATTGCGACGTATAGCCTAAACTTCGGGATTTTCATGCCTGTTGAGGTCTTACAGTTTGTCATGCCTGTTAAAGTCGTACAATTTTGCCATGCCTGTTGAGGTCTTACAATTTGTCATGCCTGTTGAGGCCTTACAATTTGCCATGCCTGTTGAGGTCTTTTAGTTTTTGTTGTAATATAGGATAGATCTAGTAACACCAAGTCTGTCCGCTCGGGGTCTTACAGTTTCGGGTTTTCCAATGCATGTCGATTGGCGACAGTCTCCGAGCTATTGAGCTTGCTTGGGCTCGAAGGCCATTTTTTGTGAGCTCGAAGTTACCTTGTAGAGGCTCTATGAGCCTGGAGTTCCAACCCTGGGGTTGTGTGGTGCTGAATTGTTGACGCTAAGTCTTCGAGTATCTCACGACACGTTTGGTGGAGAGGCCTTTGCCGTGAGCATGTTGAAATCCCCTTTTCTGGAGTACGAAATGCCGAAAAATATTCTTTATTGCTTGGCGTAAATACATGTTGTTCTATTTTTGGGAGTTCGGCCAACGTGGGTGCGGCTCCTCGAGCCGTTCGTCCCGGTATGTTGTTCCCTATCGGAACCTTGTTCATCTTTTTCCCGGGGCGGGGCTGATTGCAAAGGAAATCTTGTAGGCTCTTCGAATCCTTCTTGGGAAATGTGTGGACGTCATCTCATTAAAAACATTGCTGGCAAAAACCCGTTTCGAGATAAAAAAACCCGGTCGAAGGAAAAGAGTACGACGTTTGCTCGAGGATATTTGTGGGGATCCACAATCGAACGCCCTAGCAGTAATACCGCATCGATACATTCCAGTTACTCGGAAGCTATTTGCCCTCCATAGTAACAAGCTTATAGGATCCTTTGCTAACTATCCCAAGGATACGGTACGGTCCTTCACAGTTTTTGCCCAGCTTCCCTTCATTAAGGTTTCTGGTGTTGAGAGTAACCTTACTTAGGACCAAGTCTCCGATTTTGAAGTATCGGAGATTCGTTCTTCTGTTGTAGTATCTTTCGATTTTCTGCTTCTGGGCAGCCACCCGAACCAGCGAGGCTTCCCGCCTTTCGTCGAGCAGCTCGAAGGTCGTTGCCATGGCTTCGTTGTTTGATCCCTTGGTAGTGTGTCAGAAGTTGGCACTTGGTTCCCTGACCTCCACTGGTATCAGTGCTCTGGCGCCATACACTAGAAAGAAGGGTGTGTCCTCGGTGCTCGATTTTGGAGTTGTCCGATATGCCCACAGCACCTCGGGTAGTATTTCTCTCCATTTTCCCTTGGCGCTTTCCAACTTCTTTTTCAAGTTTTGAATGATGGTTTTATTTTTAGATTCGGGTTGGCCGTTTGCACACAGGTGGTATGGCGTCAACATGATTCTCATGATTTTGTTGTCTTCATGGAACTATGTTACCTTGCTCCCGAAGAATTGCCTCCCGTTGTCGTATGTTATTTCAGATGGGATCCCGAACTGACATATGATGTGTTCCCATATGAAATTGATGACTTCCTTCTCTCTTATTTTCTTGAAGGCCTGCGCTTCCACCCATTTTGAGAAATAGTCAGTCATAAATAAAATGAATCTGGCCTTACCTGGCGTTGTCGGCAAAGGGCCGACGATGTCCATCCCCCACTTCATGAATGACCATGGTGATAAAATGGAATGCAGTTGTTCCCTGGGCTGGTGGATCATGGGAACGAACCTCTGACACTTGTCGCATTTTTGGACAAATTCCCTGGCATCTTTTTCCATGTTGTCCCAATAGTAACCCGCTCTGATCACCTTTCGGACTAAGGAGGCGGTCCCGGAGTGATTTCCGCAGGTGCCCTCGTGGATCTCCCTGAGCACATAATCCGTGTCGCCCGGTCCCAAGCATATCGCCAGGGGACCATCGAAAGTTCTCCTACAGAGAGCCCCATTTTCGTTGAGTGAGAACCGGGCTGCTTTGGTACGAAAGGCCCTTGATTTTTTTGGATCCGTAAGTAGCTTCCCGTCCTTCAGATAAATGATGTATTTGTTTCTCCAATCCCATGTCAGGCTGGTGGAGTTATTTTTCGCGTGACCTTCCCCCCCTCCCCCCAGATTTGAATAGTTGGATGATGATTCTGGGGAGCAGGTCTTCTTCTTCAGCGGAAGATCCTAGGTTCGGGAGGGCATCGGCTTCGCAGTTTTGCTCTCGAGGTACATGTACTAAGGTCTATTCTTTGAAGCGACGTAATGCGATTTGGATTTTGTCCAAATACCTTTGCATCTTGTTTTCTCGGGCTTCGTAGCTTCCGTTTACTTGGCTTACAATGAGGAGCGAGTCGCATTTTGCCTCGATAGTCTCGGCTCCCAAACCATTGGCCAACTCTAAACCTGCAATCATAGCCTCATACTCAGCTTCATTGTTAGTTAGCTTTGTGATTTTTATGGATTGCCTGATTATGCCGCCGGCGGGTGGCTTTAGGACTATGCCGAGCCCGGATCCTCTTACATTTGTGGCACCATCTGTGAACATGGTCCATACCGCGGAGGATGTGCCTGATTTTAATAAAAGCTCCTTCTTTACCCCGGGCACGAGGGTTGGCGAGAAATCGGCCACGAAATCTGCCAGGATTGGGGACTTGATGGCCGTCTAAGGTTGATACTCGATGTCATACCCTCCCAGTTCAATGGCCCACTTGGCCAATCGACCCGATAACTCGGGTTTATGCAGTACACTCCGGAGGGGATAAGTTGACAGGACGTAGATACGGTGGCACTGAAAGTAAGGCTTCATCTTGCGCGAGGCGCTTATTAGTGCGAGAGCCAATTTTTCCAGATGGGGGTACCGCGTTTTGGTGTCCCCCAAGGTTCTCTCACATAATAAATAGGAAATTGCATACCTTGTTCTTCTCGTACTAGTACTCCGCTTACTGCTATCTCGGACACGGCCATGTATAGGTATAGTGTTTCATACTCCTTGGGTGTGTACAGCAAAGGCGGGCTTGACAGGTACCGTTTCAGTTCTTCCAGGGCGCGTTGGCATTCTGGAGGTCATTTGAAGTTGTTCTTTCTTTTGAGTAGGGCAAAGAAATGGTGGCTTTTTTCTGATGATCTCGATATGAAACTGCCAAGGGCCGCGATCCGCCATGTCAGCCGCTAAACGGCCTTTACGTTGTTCACCATTGTGATCTCTTCGATGGCCTTTATTTTGTTGGGATTGATTTAGATCCCCTTGTTCGAGACCATGAAACCCAGGAACTTGCCTGAGCCTACTCCGAAGGCGCACTTCTCAGGATTGAGCTTCATGTTGTACTTTCTGAGGATATTGAAAGTTTCCCACAAATGGGTTAGACGATGCTCTGTGCGCAGGGATTTGACTAGCATATCATTAATATATACCTCCATTGATTTTCCTACTTGGTGCTCGAACATTTTATTAACTAGCCGTTGGTATGTTGCTCCCGCATTTTTTAGCCCGAAGGGCATTACGTTATAGCAATATGTACCGTATTTTGTGATTAATGAGGTTTTTTCCCTATCCTCGGGGTTCATCTAGATTTGATTGTACCCTGAGTATGCATCGAGGAAAGTGAGGGTCTCATGGCCGGCCGTAGCATCGATCAGGCGATCGATGTTAGGCAACGAGAAGGAATCTTTTGGGCACGCTTTGTTCAAATATTTATGGTCTACGCACATCCTTAGCTTATTCCCCCTTTTTGGCACAACCACTACGTTAGCTAGCCATTCGAGATACTTTACCTCCCTAATGGATCCGATTTTGAGGAGTTTCGCCACTTCCTCTTTGATGAAGGAATGCTTTACCTCGGACTGTGGCCTTCTCTTTTACTTCACAGGTTTGAATTTGGGCTCAACGCTTAGTTTGTGGGAGGTTATTTCTGGTGGGATACCTGTCATATCTAAGTGAGACCAAGCGAAGCAGTCGATATTATTACTAAGGAATTGAATAAACCATGTCCTAAGTTCGGGGGTCAGCCCCGTTCCCAGCCTTGTGATCAGGGAGGTGTTTGATCAAAATGGTCTACTCCAGCTCTTCGACTGTTGACTTGGTCGCGACCGATTCCTTAGGGGCGATGTAGGTTCATGGGGCGAAGAAGTCTTCCTCGTCGTCTTCAAGGGTCTGCACGCTTCCTTCCTCGTCCGAGGCCGGGTATGTGGGGGTTGACATCTCGTGGTGGACCGCGAACATTTCCCTTGATGCCCGTTGTTCTCCATGTATGGTCGTGATGCCATCCCTTATGGGAAACCTTATCATCTGGTGCAAGGTCGAGGGCACTGCCCTTATGTTGTGTATCCAAGGCCTACCAAGTAAGGCGTTGTATCTCATGTCGCCCTCGATGACCTGAAACTCGGTGTTCTGGGTTGTGTCAAACGTGTTGATATGGGAGGGTGATCTCTCCTTTCGTTTCTTCTCCGATCATGTTGAAGACATGGAGGACTCGAGGGGTGGGAACAACTTGATTGAGCAGCCCCAGCTATTCTACTACTTCTGACCTGATTATGTTGACCGAGCTGCCTGGATCCACGAGCACGCGCTTTATTCTGTGTTGTCTGAGTGAAACGAGATTACTAGCACGTCGTTGTGCGGTTCCATCATAGCTTCGAGATCCTCTTCGCTGAATACGAGGGTTTTTTCGGGTAAGAGTTTTCAGGTCGGCTCTTCTTCTGTAACGGACGTTCTCGTTCATTTGGACACGGGTCCTCAAGGAATGTTGGTTTCCCCAATAATTATGTGAACACCGGTCTCTAGGTTGGTCGTGCCCTTTTCCCTGTTGCCTTTGAGGTTCCGACTTCCCATTTCACTAGTTGAGTCAGGCGCTTCGTCCTGAAAGTGCAGATCTTGGGCAAGAAAAAGTGTGAAAGATAACTTGCATTTTTGCAATAAAACCAGCAAGAAAATAAACACTATTATTTTTAGCCCCACGGTGGGTCCCAAACTGTTTACCATGAAAATGGTAACAATAATTAAATTTGTAAATGGGATTCTAAAAATACGTGATCTACTCTCGAGCTAGTTGTTAGAACATTTGATGCTAAGAATGTGAAGTTTAACGATGAAATGCAAGCTAAAATGAGATAGTAATCAAACCAAGGGGCACGCCGGGTATAGGACTGGTCGATGAGGGACCTCGGAGTCGATGTCGGGGTCGAGCTCGAGATACTGAGGATAGTCGGGAATGGTATAAAAGTTAAGGATATGATTAAACAAGGCTCTTTATGGCCAATACTAAGCAATATAACGAAGAACAAGTAAGGGAGCGATGGATATTAAAGTGGTCTCGGACCGGTGGGAGCGAGTGAGTTCAGAAAGAGAGAGAGAGAGAGAGAGAGAGAGAGAGAGAGAGAGAGAGAGAGAGAGAGATTATTGCACTTGTGGAGAAAATGGAGCAACATTAGCCGAGCCTACAAAGTAATGGGGATTCCCTTTATATAGGAGGGGAATCCGTTATGATACAAAATGTGTTAACCGTAAAGGTATGGAGATAGAATGGCTAGATATGACATCTTGAAAATACGCCCCAGATAGACCAACCATGTCAGGTTAAGCCACGTGCCTTGGGAAATCCCCTCTCGCCTGCCGTAGCTTGCTATATTTGTCAGAATACGATATCATTCAGACTGGTATATGTCAAACCTCGAGGATGAGTCTCACCCTTGGCTTCGAGCTTCGAGGGGCATGACCGTGAGGTGGTTCTATGACGGGGAAATCAGGCACCCGGATTCATCGTGTACAAATAGTGTAGAACAAAACTGTATAACTAAGTACAACAGTATAAGTAACATAGCATAGAGAGAACAGCAATAACTACTACAGATGCAAAATAAACACAAAAAGAAATACAACTCAATACAAAGATAACAACCGGGATCTCCCATCATACCATCTTGTAGTCCCAAATAGAAATATCTGGTGGATCTTCCGGGATACCGTCCCGTAGTCCAACTCATAATGCGAGGAGATCTCCCAGAATACCGATCCATAGTCCCACATTTAAATGCTCAGTACAGGGGGAATCTACCGAGTGAAGTCCCGTAGTTCCAATGTAAATGTGCAGGGGGATCTCCCAGAATACTATTTCGTAGTCCCAAAGTAAACACACAGCAACAACAAGAAGAGTACACAGTTCAATTCAAGTTTCATACCAAGGTAAAACAGGTATTTCTAACCTAGCATGTTGCACATAATCCAAATAAGTCAGTTTGAGCAAGTAAGACAATTAAGTCAGTTAGACATGCTTTCCTAAGCTAACAACAAGCTTAAATTGCAAGTTGTATAAACAGGAAAAGAGACATAATTGCAATTATTACTTAATGAAAATCGGATTTTCAACAACTAGAACAAGTACGCACTCGTCACCTCACGTACAAGGCATTTCAATTATTAATAATACCAAATCCTAAGGGGAGTTTCCCCCACACAAGGTTAGGCAAGCCACTTACCTCGAACCGGCTCAATAATCAACCCGAGACCACGTTCTTCCCACGAGTACTCGACTCCAAATGGCCCAAATCTATTCAATTCAATTGCATAATGTAAATAACACTTCAAGTAACTGATTCTACAAATAAATTCTAGGCTAATACGCGAAATTAGGTAAAATGACCAAAACGCACTTGAGGCCCAAGTCTCGGAATCGAGTAAAATTTACATTTTCAGAATTCTCATTCTCTCACGAGATTAACCATACCAAAATTATCCAAATCCAATGAAAAAACTATGATTAGATTATAGGAATACAACTAGAAAGGGATTAGGAATCCTTACCCCCTGATTTCCTCTTTAAAATCCTCCTAAAATCGCCCTCTCCCGAGCTCTAAACCAGTTTCTAACTTTTTGAAACTAAACCCTCAAAATTCTAATTTTTCTGCCCAGCAAATCCGCATATGCGGTCCACCTTCCGCTTTTGCGGTCAAGGGGACCGCTCCTACAAATTCCACTTAAAACCTCTTCGTTGCACCTGCGACCTAGAATATGCATCTGCGGTCACGCAGGTGCAGTACATCTTCCGTTTCTGCGGTTCCTGGCCTTTTCTCATCTGGCCACTTCTGCGGATTGATTCTGCATCTGCGGGAGTCGCACCTGCGGCCTCTCAACCGCAGATGCGGTTATGACAATAGTCATAGCTTCAGCTGCAACTCCAAATTCCAAATCCTTCCATCAACCATCCGAAATCATCCCGAGGCCCCCGGGACCTCAACCAAAAGCACAAACAAGTCTAATACCACTGTCCAAACTTATACCAATTCTTAAAACACCTAAAACAATATGAATCAACCACGAATTCAAGCCTAAGAACTCCAAAATCTTCAATTTACGCTTTCGATCAAAAAGTCTATCAAACCTCGTCCGAATGACCTAAAATTTTGCACACACGTCACATTCAACACTACGGAGCTACTCCAACTTCCGGAATTCCATTCTGTCCCTTAGATCAAAATCTTACTATCGAACCGGAAACTTTAAAAATTCAACTATCGGCATTCCAAGCCTAAATATGCTACGAACCTCCAAAACATAATCCGAACACGCTCCTAGGCCCAAAACCATTCAACGGAGCTAATGGAACCAACGGAATTCTATTTTGAGGCCGTCTTCATACTGCTACGACTACAGTCCAATTTCTAAAATTTAAACTCTCATTTAGGGACTAAGTGTCCCAAAACTCTCCGAAACTCCAAATAAATTCTCCCAGCAACTCACCATAGTAAAAACAAACACTGGGAGAGCAGTTAATACAGGATCGGGGCATAAATTCTTAAAACGACTGGTTGGGTCGTTACATGTAATTAAATTTGCTATGGCATATTTGTTTAAAGTACAAACTCAATTTAATGGGGACTGTCATATCTTGTATTTCTATTTGGACTATTCCTGGGATGTTATTTATTATAGTCGTGGATTTTAAGCTAATGTGTGCAGATTTAAATTTAAAAGGCTTTCAATGAGTTTGGACACCATTTTAACTCTAGTTTAGCTTATGTAGTTGGGTCATTTAAAGTGTAATGAAAAAGGTTATTGATGTAAAGTTGAAGATTGTGCTTTTGCTATAACGAATTGGTGATATAATTTTTGAATTTAAGATAATAAATATTTATGCTTAGTTTAATACATACCTATTTCACTTTTCTTTATGGATAGCCTTTTGAGTCTGATTTCAAACTCTTCTAAATAATTATTATTAAGCAAGTTTCAGTGTGTCAAGATCACATACATTAATTCCTATGCTTTTTACCCACAAAATTGTAATCCTCTCATAATCTAGTTTGAAATCCACTAACGTGCACTCTTGCCAAATGATTCTATCATTCCAATAATCTCAAAGTAGGAAATAATTCATGAACAACGTAGCTTTCTTTATGCGCGATTAATAATAAATTATCGTGATTATGGGTACGGTCCCGTGACATAGTCATGATACGTAACCCCAAAATTCGAGTGCACGCTGGCGTGACTCAACCCCCCCCCCCTCCCCCAAACTCGGAACAATAATAAAAATAAACATGTTATAAATTGCGGGTGCATTACATGTGACGCGATTTGCAACGTGTACCAAAATAACAAGTGTACGACAATCGTGGTATTCCAGAAATAACTCCTAATTAATTAAAAGCGGTATAAAAGTTAACAATACATAATAGGTTTAAAATATGTAATTTATCAGATAATTAGGCCAATTATTATTAATTGAGCGACCGTGCTAAGACCACGGAACTCGGGAGTGTCTCACACCTTCTTTCGGGTTAACAGAATTCCTTACCTGGTCTTCTATGTTCGCAGACCATAAATAAGAGTCAATTTCCTCGATTTGGGATTTAAAATAATCCTGTGACTTGGGATACCATAAATTATTTCAAGTGGAGACTTTGAATTTAATAAATAATCTCATTTTGATTAATGTTACTTAAATTGAAAAGACCCTCTTATATCCCCTTTCGGGTAAAAAAAGGATGTGTGACACCAACTTAAAGCTTCCTAGTTGAAAATCGTTCTTCCAAATCAATTACATATAACTTGAAAACTAAAACCGACGATTTACACAAGTCATAATATATCATACGAAGCCACTCACGCCTCAACCTACCGATCGAAGTACAATTGCTCAAAACGACTGGTCAGGTCGTTACAAGACTCTAAAGTATGTCATCCATTCAGTAAATGTTCAATTTCTATCTAGAGTAGCTCTAAGTCCAGAACTAGTTTATACTTGTTTCGTTTGTCAGCTTGGATTTTCAAAAAAAAAAAAAAAAAAAAAAAGAGGACGCTCGGAAGAGAATACACATCACGTGCAACAAATCCATGCATGTAAAGTCCATTTAATTTAGGAGTATTTGTTAGATCAGAGGGTGATACAGAAATGCGATTAGTCCAACATATATTTAACTTATACAAATTAAAGTGTATTTTAGACTTATTGTATTTTACCATATTGTCATAGGTAATTATTTTTTATTTTAATGAAAGGTCTCTCATAATATTATTATAATATATCTTATTTTTCCGCTTACTAATTTTATTTTTATGAACCATTATCTATAGTTTATCATTTAATTGATATAATAGTATAAAATTTATTATACATTATCACTAAGATAAACTCATAAGAAAAAAGAAGAATATCAACGAAATTAGCAAAGGTATTTGAATAAGCGTGCAAGTTACACAACCGCAACATATCAGATCTTCTTTTTCCGTAAAAGCATATAAGACTTCAAGGGAGCCAAAACATATAAACAAGAAAATAGCCGAGAACAAAGAAATGATATACATAACGTTGTAGCAAACTGCAGGTTATGAGATACAGAAAGCCGCGAAACAAAAGAAAACACATGTGATAACAATTTCAATCCAATCAAGACAACAGAAGAATATAAATAACTAAGACACATTCCATACGTTGAAGCTCAACACTATAAACAGATTGGAGAGGAAAAAATAGAAGAAGAAGAATAATGTATGCGGAAAAATCAGAGAACTTAATTTCTCGCTATGAAATCATTTCGGAAGAATGCCTCGAGACCCCGAGGACGTGGAGCAACGACCGAGTTCCCTCCCTCGGGGCTCGTCGAGGCCCGACTTGTAGAAGGCGGATGTCGAGGCCAAAACAAAAGGGGAAGCTCCTAAGGCACACGGCTAAGTCTAACAGAGCCGGTCTATCCAGAGCCTACGCCGAAGCGTTGCGTCTAGCCGTCTCATGTCCATATTTTACAATTAATGCATGTTGTACTATAGTCGGGTTCCCCCCAATATAAAGGGAACCCATGCCACTTTGTAAGGGGCTGATGTTGCTCCAACTATTTTCCCCACAAGATTAATAATATCTCTCTCTTTCTCTCTAAATCGCTTGTTCTTACTAGCTCGAAGCCACTTCGGCATTTTATCAATCTCTCACTTGTTCTTCATTTATTGCTTGGTATTGGCCATATAGAGCCTTGTTCAATCATATATTAACTGTTATCTCATTCCCGACTACCCTCGATAGCTCAAGATCGAGCCCAGATATCGACCTCGAGGTCCTCCATCGACCAGTCCGAAGCCAGCGCAGTAAGCCCCTCGATTTGATTACTGCCTCATTTTAGCTTGCACTTCATCATTAAACTTCATATTCCTAACATCATCTTCTCTAACAACTAGCATAAAAATAGATCACGTATTTTTAGAATTCCATTTACAAATTTAATTGTTGTTACCACTTTTACGGTAAACAGTTTGGCGCCCACCGTGGGGCTAAAAATAATAGTGACTATTTTCTTGCTAGTTTTATTGCACAAACGCAAGTATCTTTCACACTTTTTCTTGCCCAAGATCTCTTGATTTTAGGTCGAAATGTCTGGCTCGATAAGCAGAGTCGAGAATGACAACCTCGAAAGCTGCGGGGAGAACGGCGTGGCTGCTCCAACCACCGGAGCGCAACCACAAAGTCCTAATGACACGCCTGGACCAATTCCAGCGGATGCGGATTCACAAGACGCACGACAGGTCCATGAAACCTCACACACCGATATGAGCATACGGCATAGCGACCGATGGGAAGTCCAAAGAACCCCAGCCCGGGAAGAACGGGAAATTAGTCTTCATGTTATTTTTAAAATGTTGCAGGCACAACAGTTGGTCATCGCTCAGTTACAAAGCCATCCGAAGACTCCCAGCACAGCGACACCGAAAACAGCTCCTCCCGCTGAGCAAGTATCCAAGAGACCAAGCAACGACAGATTGGTAACCTACCCTGCAATAGCAAAGATGCTTGGGGATCTCACCGAATGTATCTAATCAAGCTCGTGGAGGTTTGTGCAACGGCCGTTCCTCGAGGAAGCGGACCCGTGACCCATATCAAAGAAGTCTAGAATGCCATAACTCCCTAAGCACAATGGGACCCCAGATCCTAACGAACTCATCACCGCCTATACGTGCGCAGGAAAAGGCAACGACCCAAAAGATAATGGGAACAAGCCCGCCTTATTGGAGAGGCTCGGGGAAACATTCTCGAAAGGAACCATGATGTGGCGTCATAACCTTGCGCCCGACCACATAAACTCGCCTACCGTACCGAAAGACTCCTCTATAAAGACATATGCCAATACCATTGAAACGATGACAAGAAAGTCGGACGCATCCAGGGCCGAGCAAAGGGTAAATGAAACTCTACAGGGATTCGCACCTCGTTTCCCGATGGAACAAACGGTATCACCCCCCGTCTCAGATGATTGGGCAATACAGGCCTTCACTCAAAGCCTATACAAGCTGAGCCCAACGATTTTAGGGCAGTTCAAACAAAGCTTGATCAGGTACCCTGTTAAGACCTGGTGGGATACCCGTACTCGGTATCAGTCGCAAACTAGGGTCATGGATGACTGCCCGGGATCCCCTTCGGGATCAAATTACACAAACAGGCTCCTGGCAAAGAAACCAATGCCAAACAGAGCGAGGTACCGCCCGTGCGCCACAGACAGGAAGAACGTCCTGAAGATGCAAACTACCTCGTGACGATTGAAGAATTGCCCGAGGGCAAAATCTTCGAGGGATTGTTAATAAAACCAGACTCGATGAGGACGCATGGCCGGCAAGAGTGCCTCACCCACCAGAGTACAATTCCCACATCATTATACTAAGCATCGTGCTCGCCGTAGGCAAAGTCGGAGACGTCAAATGGCTTGGACCAATTTGATCGAATTCCTCTCAAAGGTGTCCCAACCTGGCACAGGAATCACATAGCAAGTGTGCCGGTGGGGCCGAAGGTAGCCACCAGCTCTGACGGAAAAATGCTAAGCCGCTCGGCAAAAATCACCGCCGAGAATCGACGAGCAACCAAATTCAAGTTCAGTCCCCAGTACGGAAGGCATCTAGGAGGAATGAAGCAAGCGTATCGCAGCGCATCACCGCAATGGTGAAGGAACGATGACCCTTTCCAAGAACTTGTAAAAAGGAGAGCAAAATTCCTCGCCACCAGAGAAAGGCAGATCTGGGGATATACCCCAGAGCACGCCTTTACATTCAGCACAGAGGGTATCGAGACTTTGTCTCGACCTCGCGATGACATATTGGTAACCTTCTTCCTTACTCGATCTATTTTTTGATAAAACATGTGCTCGTGAGTTCAAGTGACTCGATCAGCACTATCGGACCGCCGGGTCGAAACACAACCACCTCTCGAATCCTTGACGAACTCCAAACGTCGATCGCTATAATAAGGGGGAAAGACCACTCCACCCCCCCCCCAGTACGGCATGACTGGATCAGACTGGAACGCCAAGTTCCACATCAGCAAAGGAGGCACAAGGCACAGACGCCTTATCCAGACAGCCACGAGGGCATCGCCCGAGGATAGGGCCGCCCCTGCTTCGCTAAAAGGACAAAAATTCCACGCAAAGGACAGAATTAAAACCATTGGCAAGAAGCAATAAGCAATAAGGGGAAATCTCGCGTCACATGACGCGCCGCTGGCATCTACACCTCCACTCTCGAAAGAGTCAGAATGTAAGTGAACCACATTATCGTCCAAGCCCGATTAAACATAACAGAGGGTTGTACTAGAATCCACACCCCGAAATAGAGGGAGTATACCAAACCTCGGAACATCGCCTACACATCCCGCGGTAAAGAAAAACTACCTCCGTCCTTCGTTATTTTTCACTAACCTGTGTGGAGACACCAAGCCAGGACGTTCGGAGGATCTAACTTTACTCGGAGCCCTCAAGGCCTTAACAGGAGCCACCTCACTCTTTCCCCTCAGCTGGACTTCTGCCCTAAAGAGGGTGTCGCCAGCAAAATACTTAGCGGAGCAACATAACCCTGAGGAGGATCCGACATGATCATATGCCTTCTTTTGCAATCTAATGATGAAAGGCAACCCCCCCCCTGGAGGCGTCGTCCGCTCGGAAGGACCGGGGAACGGCAGACTGAGTTTTAATGAGGAATCATGTACCGGACCAAACGGTCCAAGGAGCTGCGCCCGTGCGGGCTGAACTCACAACAATGAAACGATGTGTATTTACGCCAAGCAATAAAAGGATATCTTTCAGCATCTCATACTCCAAAAAAGGAAATTTCAGTATACTCTCGGCAGGGGTCCCTCCACCAAATGCATCCCGAAATACTCGGAGACTTAGCATCAATAATTTGGCACCCGCACGACCCTAAATTTGGAACTCCGGGATCATAAGTCCCCAACGAGGCAACTCCGAGCTCACGAATAATGGCCTTTGAGCCTAACCAAACTCGATGACTCGGAGAATGTCATCAATCGCCATGCACTGGGAAACCTGAAACTGTAAGACCACGAGCAGGTAGACTCGGTATAACCAGTTCTATTCTACATAGCAACAAGAACTGTAAGACCTCAACAGGCATGACAAACTATAAGACCTCAACAGGATGACAAACTGTAAGACCTCAATAGACATGAAAATTTTGTTAGACCTTACTACAGGCGTAAAACTCAATCCTAAGTTTAGGCTATACGTCGCATTTGTAAGAATCCCAAAAGGGCATACCCTCGGTGTAGACGCCTAAACTATCACTCAGGATCAAAAATGGCCAAACACATATGACTACGATCAAAAAGGATGCTCCAGCCAAATTAACGTGACTCGGGGACGCCCGACTGTTGCTAACAAAATCACAGGCCATTACATCGAATATACTTCAAAAAGAGCCAGTTAAAACAGGCTTCTCTCAACAGGCAAACGAGCTTCGACCATGTCATCTCCAAAACACAATGCTTCGAGCTACTCGGCCTACGAGCTAAGAACCTTACGAGGTGCTCAAACACCGGCGCTAATGACTTGAGATCGAGGTTCTTCTAGAACCGACGACGGGTTAGGCAAAATTACTTCAAAAAGACCTTAAGGAGAAAAAAACAAAGCCTACAAAATGCCTACATGCAAAAGCGTAAGAGCCACTGTCGTCAGCCAAACAGGTCTCTAGGCCACACACTAAAAGGTCTCAACGATCAAATAGCGTAAGAGCCATTGTTGCCAGCTTGAAAATTTAAAACTTGAGGATTAAAATGAGCTCGAGTCGTAATCCGTTTCGGAGACCTGATCCAAAATAGTTAACTATACATGCCTAAGGGCACGGGGCAAGCGCCATATTCGCCAGCAAGCCTCCGGGCCACACACTTGAAAGGTCACTTCGACCCAAGGCGCAAGAGTTATCGCCATCAGCCCATACGGGCGCGAAAGAGCTTGAGGGTCAATTAAAGCTCGAGTCGCAACGTAACTCGGAGACTGAACCCAAAATAGTTGAAATAGCATATGCCCAAGGGGCAAGAAATAAGAACAATTACTGTTCGCCCACACAGGCACAAAAAATCGAAGGTCAAGCAAGCTCGAGTCAAGGCATGCCTCGGGGATTAAGCCTAAATAGTTGGGAAAAGCGCGGATGCCCCAATGCCTGCTCATGTCAAAAGTCGCACTTAAGAGCCTCCGAGCCTGCCTGATTAGCTCCGGACCCACAAGAATCCCGCCAAACACCGAAACCAGCCCTCCTGGTCAAAAGCAATGCAGAAAGAGATACAAAAGAAATAAAGCTTCAAGTTTTCTCTTATTTTACATACGAAAAAGGCTCACCCTCCATCTACAAACATGCTCTGCAAGTATTAAATACGACACGGAAAAATAGCGAAATCTACACTCCGCTCCAAAAGGCTACAGCCTGCCAGCCTCAGATTCGCTCTCCGTGACGTCAGCAAGAAGTGACCGAGCATCGCGCTCGTTCGCCCTTGCTCGAACCAATTCCTCAGAGAACGAAGCCCCTAACGCCGATCTCCTCGAGTACCTCTCTTCGTGATTTGCAACGAACATATTCCTTGTCACACCCCTTTTCTACCCCCCGAAAGATATATGTATGGATTTGTGGGTTAAAGAGTTTTTCCAATTAAAGTGACAATTTTTAAATAGGGATTATTTTATTGTTCAAAGTCACCACTTGGAATTGATTTTTGGGTGTTCCAAGTCACCTTTTATTTGAATCCCTTATTCAAAGGAAAATTTGACTGTTTTATTATTGGTCTGCCAAAATAAAGTCCGGGTAAGGAATTCTGTTGACCAGGGAGAAGGTGCAAGGCATTCCCGGGTTCCGGTGGTTCTAGCACGGTCGCTTTATTGACTTAAAACTTGGCTTGAATTAATTTTAGACAAACTGTGATTTATATGATTTTCATATTTTACCTATCCACTTTTATCTCTGAATTATTAGAAAAATTAAAGAGTATTTTGAATAATAAGATTCGTAACCACACTACGCAAGCGAATGCGTAATCGATGAAATTTATTATTTAGTCATAACAGCGCTACGCAAGCGAATCTGCATTCATGACAAACGATTATTAGCATGTTATTTACTTTTTAAATATTACTACAATTATGCTTTGAGGAAAAATTAACTTTTTTGGAAATTTATTAAATGTCACCTACCGCGCTACGCAAGCGAATCCTCAGTTATAAGCAAGGGATTAATTAAATTAGAAATTGATTAAAGTTATTGAGTATGGTATGAGATTATTAAATTAATTTAATGGTTATTAAACATCACGCTACGCAAGCGAGTCCGTAAATAAAAAAGATAAAACGCACCTACTAGTTGCCTAACGTCTAAATTAATTTATTTGTGAAAAACTAATTTCATCAGCGAAGCCTCGCATTTAAAAAGATTGGGTCAATACTTAGTTGAAAGAAAAATAGGTCAACAGCTTATCCATCTTTATTGTGAAAGAATATAATCTTTGTAAGTAACAACAACCACCACCTAATATAATTCCACAAGTGGATACTCTTTTGTAAACTAAAAATAGTAAAATAGCATATGGATATTTTATTGACATTGGACCTTATTATAACCGTATTATTATTATTATTATTATTATTGTTATTAATTAAAATGACGAAACTAATATAAAGCTACATTTATTCCTAAAATTTGCCTATCGCTTAAATTAATTCATTAGTGAAAACTATTTTTAATAATGATGCCTAGTATTTAAAAGACTGACTCCAAAACTCGTTTATTACTTTAAACTTGATAAAATTAAATTTTTCAGTAGCCTTGATGTTAAATAAAGAGAAATGACTAGCAAACTTAGTACAAAAGGTGATGGTGACCTAGGGTATTCTTAAAACTAATGTAAACCCAACTAGGACATGTAGCTGAAAATAATGCATTAAAGAACATGGATTCCTAGATATTTAACTGAGAAAAATGTGTGCATTAAACTCAACCAAATTGAAGTTCAAAATAGTAGCGACACATTAAGGCATTCTTTCATTGGTTCTCTCCTCTAGCCCAGCACACTCATTATATCATATACTATTTCCTAACTTCAACTCAACTTAAACAAGAAAAGAAGTAGTACTATCAATTATGTTTTTAGCACTAAGAGGCCTCGGTAACAAAACTCAAAAATGAAACCAAGGCAAAGAGAGAGCTTCCGGCAATGAAAATGCTTATTCACCTTGGCTAAGGAACTTAGCAGAAGGTTTGTATTAGCTACGTATTTAAAGTGGAATTGAAGATTAAGCCAAATATTACAGTTTTACAAGCTTAAAACACGGGTAACATGCTAAACATTCAACTATTCTAGTGAAGTACATCAAGCATATCCAAAGAGCTGAACGGACCCATATCTTAAATTATTTGATAGAAAAATCTGCATTACAAAATTTAAGGGTTACCTGGATCGCAGAATTACAAAAATACAGCACTAGAATGAGCAAGAATAGCAGCAGAAACAGCAATTAAGACAGCAGCAACTCAGTGTTAAGATAACCCAGAATACTCAACAAGGGTGCTTGAAACTAGTAGCTAACAACTTCATGAATTTCCCAAGAGATTCTTCTATTTTTCTCAATGATTTTTGCACTCTAAGAAACACTCGCTAAGCTCAGAATTTTCAGCTTACTATTTGGATGTTCAGCTACTCTTTTTTACTCTCAAAATTGTATTCTTTTTGCTAAGTGTGTAGGAAGTGTATTTTTTAGAGTCCCAAGATCTTTTTCAAATGAGGAAAGAACTCTTCTTTTTATAGGGGGAGGAAGGATCTTGGGACAGATTTGTTTGGCCAAAAATCTATCCAAAATGATAGATTTTTGACCAAAAATCTGTCCAAAACCAGAATTTTGGTCAATGAACAGTTATTCTTACCAATTGTGGACAGAATTTTGGAGTATTGTACTCCAAAACAGTCCGCAACAGTAAAAGCAATCAAACCAAGAACCCTATACTCAAGTATTCTCTTTTCTTTCCCTTTCCTCTTAATTTCTCAAACCAAATTTAAAGTTAACTAGTCTACAAAGAGAAACCAGATTCAATTTAGTTGAAACAAATAGTAATTCGAATAAGATTAGTTAAGAGTCAATTAGTAGGAATTAATCAAGACTGAACCATATAATTACCTATACTACACAACTACTTCAATCTTAATCTGGTTAATTAGAACTAAAATAGGATATTTGAACACAAACTACTAACTCAAACTAAAACATGACAATGTAGGAAAGACAAACTCGAAAACTGCAATCCAATAGGTGATTCAAGCTTGACAACTGAACGAAATCAATACAACTCAACCATACTAACTAAACGATTGTTCTAGATTATTAGAAAGAGCAATTATTCAGCTAATCACAAAGTTAAATTACATGTCAAGCTACTGAAACAACAAACAAGAAACTAAACGAATATTCTTTGCGAAATTGAACTACTGCTTCAAACTAGTAAGATACAAAAATCAAATAATCGAAGCTAAACTTTTAACTACCAATACTAATCAAACTTGGACGATTATAATTAAGCAAAAAAAATCAGAAACGATATTATACGAAGTAGTCGATCGATTATTATAACTTAAACTTAAACAAAACTATCAAATCAAATAAGAAAAACTAAAAATCTAAGAAAAGAGAAAGGGATTAGGAATTTTACCAAGCTCGAGCACTCGGGTAATGGCGGGACAGTGGCAGTGGTGGACTCGAGTGAGTGTCTAATGTCGATTATTATCGAAACCATGACTCCGGAGAATTGGATGCTAGTTTCAATGACAATCGACAACAAAAACTCGCTTGAAGACGATGAGAAGAGAGAAATGGGAGGCAGTGGCAGTTGAGGGGCGGCAGTGACGGTGGCGGATCGGCAGTGGGGGTCGCCGGAATTTTGGGTTAAGACCAATGCCAAATGGTCATTGCTGAGCTCTATCTATGTATGTAAAAATTAAGTGGATAAAAGGGCTCAATATTCTCAAATTTATGAAAAACGTTACATCTAGGGTTTTGAATTTTCTTAGATTTATGGAGATTGAGGAGGATTCGAGGGATTCAGGGCTTGGATTAGGGTAGAGGAGGAGGAGATGAAGAGATTGACGTTGGTTGGAAGGTTTTTGGCCACCAGAGGACGGCGGCACCACTGTGGGAGACGGGAAGCAGCGGTGGAGGAAGAGAGAGTGAAGAGGGAGAAGCTAAGGTTTGGGGTTATGGGAGAAATTGCCCATTTTTCTGATTTTAGAGGGCTTATATACCTCTTGGAGGGACAAATGAGGGCCATTGGATCAAAGATTATGGATGGATGAGATTGATCTCTGAGTTACTAAACGAAACGACGTAGTTTTGATCTAAAACTACGTCGTTTGGACCCTCCCTTGGCAGCCCCTTGTGGATCGGGTTTGGACGAAATGGGCTCAAAGATTGGGCTAATTTTGGATCAATTTTAATTAAAATAAACTAGTCCAATCCCTACCCCATTTATCAAACCATTAATTAACTCTTAAAACTTATACATACACAAATAAGAAAAAATACATACACTTATACACACACACACACACACATGTATATATATATATATATAATGTAGAAAAAAAAGATGGGGTAAACTTAGGCATTTACATTCCTCGATCCTCAGCAACGTCCTTCATACGAATCACCTTCTCCATATCTCAGCCCTGATCTTCGAGAGATCGGACTCTAGTTTCCCAATCATATCCGCTTGAACTATAGCGTTGTCACGAGCTAAGCAGAGTTGGGCCTCGAAGGCAGGAACCTTGGCCAAGGCACTTCTCTCCTCTAAAGCTTGAGCCCACACCTGAGCCCGTAGTTCACCGCAAGCATTCCTGACGTGGTCAATGTCGCCCTTAAGGTACTCCAAAGCCTCCATCTTTTTTTGCAGCTAAAATAGGAAAAAGGGTTAACCTTAAGGGTCAAAAAGAGCGAAGCGCGTACTACGAAAGGTTACCTTCTCCATCAAATAGCTCTCGTAATTCGAGCTCCGGTACGCCTCATATCGCAAAGGAGCCTAAGGGACTCACCCTCATACAGAACTTTCCGAAGCTTGGACCCTTGACAGAGCAGCTCAGACCTGAGCCTATCAAAAGCCTGCAAAAGGAAAACTTGACAAAGAAAGGAAGGAATGAAATACAGAAGAATTGCGCCAGAACTTACCACGAAGTGAAGCCGGCAGACTTCCTCGAAGGCAGAGAACACTCATGTTGATCCTGCCTCTTAGGCCCCGGGAGAACCAACCTCGGGCAAAGCATATTCACTCAGGGGAACCGTCGTCCGGTAATCAAACACTCCGGGAACAGAAGGCTCGGACAATGTCCTCTCCTCAAAGACATGGGCCCGTTTAGCCCCGCTAAAAGCTCCATCGCACTACGGGTATGGATCCTGTTTATCGCCGTCGTCCCTCGATTCAAAGGCCGACAACTCCTTCCACTCTCCGGAAGAACACGTCTTCACCCCAAGGAGCCGCCCGATACCTGCAACGGTCAAGCTAGTGCAAAAGAAAAAGGAAAAGTGTCATCTCAAATGTACGAATACCTAGGTAAAGGCATTGTACGTGCATACCTCGGTATTCCTCTTCCCATCTATTGACACAGCTCGCCACCTACGCTCGTCGCAGGTCGAATGGGTCACCAACCTCCTGACCCAGTCGGGCAGATCGAGAACTTCGCCCGGCGTCCATGAAGTTGCTGCAAAAAGGGAGAAACACAATTACTCAACTGACTTTTGCTATAAGGAAAATTTGAGAAAGCGCCAAACATTCCACTCACGAGCATAATTCCAGCCCTTGAGAAACGGCATAAGCTCTACATGGATAATGTCAGTCGTCTGGACCCAGACGAATCGACTGATCCATTCTTGGTCCCCATCTTCTCCGTCATCGGCAACAAAGGGTGTAGACGAACGGCACCGCAAGGTTAACAGGCCCCGGTGATGAAAGGGCCGGTACAGCCTGACGAGGTGGCTGAGCATGAATTCAAGCCCAGCCTTCTCCGCAAAGAACCTCATCAACAGCACCACTCACCAAAACGATGGATGTATCTACGCCAAAGTAACCCGATACTTCAAGCAGAAATCAAGCACGACCCTCTCAAGGGGGCCGTATGCAAAGAATATAGGTATACGCTCAAGAATCTATCAACAGAGTCCGTGATGCTCTCACCCGGGGAAAGCGCCTGCAGCATTATCCCCTTGCTCCATCCGCAGTATTTCCTCACCATCTCCAGATGTACCTCTCTTATCAAAGACATAGTCTTCAGAGTGAACTCCCGCGGATCCTGAACGTTGGGCGTTGAACTCTCCCCTCCCTGTCGGCCAGCCCAGAAGTAGTTGTCATGGCTATGGTAGAATCAACAGACTAAGTCAAAGACGTGCTCCAACGTTTTTTGCGCCTGAAGAGACGAAGGACCCGATGCCAAGGCGGAGGGATAACTATCCAGAATAATGAGATTTCCCAAAGTTACAAAGGCCACCCCACATATATGCAAGAAACAGTGACAATTCGCCTGCCTAGAGTAAACTTGGAAGGCCAACGGCCACGATACAGATCCCGGAGCGGTACCCGACCCTAGAGGCATCCATCGACAAGAAGATAGGCCTCAAAGAGTCAACTGTATTGTCTCCAGTCTCGAGGTAGTGCCTGACCTCGAGGATCTCCGCTAAAAGAGAAGTCAGGCTTCAAGAATCCTTCAATGCCATAATTTAACTCGAGGTGGTACCCGATCTCATGGTTTCCCTTTCTCAAAAGAAAAATAAGCGCACGAAGCTCCAATCGCAAAAGCTCTAGGAGGGCTTAAGGCATCGCCTAAGTATAGGCAACCCCTCAACGGAAGTCTATCCGCTACGCTTTAAAAAGCTATTTGTGCAATTTCAAAGTGGGCCCCCGGGTACCTGGAGTTGACCTCAACTTAGGATATCATTCTCGAAAGCTCCAAAACTCAGCATACTATTTCCATGCAACTCGAAGGTCCTGACAGCCTGAGCCTATCAGATCAATTCAAGCTTTATCCGAGGTACGACGATGGGCTCGAAAAAGAGCCATGTCAGTTGGCAGAGTATCGGAAAGAATGCTCGCACCCAAGTTAGATGTCAGCGGCCAACAACGAAGGAAAACATTCAAAGGCCTCGAAAGGGCACAAGAGCATACAATAATAATGGGGCAAGAATCGAAAACAGAAATGAACAAAGTATCTTCATATTCATAAATATCCATGTACAACAGCCCTCGAGGGGTGCTTACATACAATTGCCAAAGCCTACAAAGGATCTCTACACATAAAGGGAGAACCGACTCCCGTCAGTCATCATCTCGAGCAAAAACGACAACAGCAGCGGTGAACTCAATAGCGACAAGGCAGCCTGGTCGTGCTCGACAAAGGGAAGCTCCGGCAAGAGGCCACAACACAGTCTACGGGAGCTCTGCCAAACGGCCTTGAGGCCATGAGCCCCAAGCATAATATTCAAGGATAGAAGAAGATGATAAGAAGAAGTGGGCAAATGAGCCAACGAAGGTACTGGAAAAGGAAAAACAACGCCAAAGCACCCCCATTTATAGGGGTAATGACACGGTCATCAAGGCTTTGAAAGATTGACCGGCAAACGTAATTACTGCGTTCTTGAAAAACTGAATCGACGGTGGTACATTCACCTTGGAGAACGGGAATTGGCAGTTCTTTGAATTATGCCAAAATGCACAAGCCCGTGGGACACCCCGGTTGCCACAAAAGCTCGCGCCATAGGTTGCATCATTAGTGTGATGTCGCCGTAAGAAGCTCGAGAAGTCAGGTATCAGAATCATTTCCCATCGCTTCGTTCTGAGAAACGCGAAGACTATCTATATGCGGCAAAATCAGAGGACTTAATTTTGAGCTATCAAGTCATTTCGGAAGAATGCCTCGAGACCCCGAGGATGTGGAGCCACGACCGAGTCCCCTCTCTCGGGGCTCGTCGAGGCCCGACTCGTAGAAGATGGAGGTCGAGGCCAGAACAAAAGGGGAAGCTCCTAAGGCACACGGCTAAGTCTGACAGAGCCGGTCTATCCAGAGCCGGTCTATCCAGAGCCTACGCCGAAGCGTCGCGTCTAGCCGTCCCATCTCCATACTTTACCATTAATGCATGTTGTACTATAGCCGGGTTCCCTTCTTATATAAAGGGAACCCACGCCACTTTGGAAGGGGTTGATGTTGCTCCAACTATTTTCCCCACAAGATCAATAATCTCTCTCTCTCTCTCTCTCTCTCTCTCTCTCTTTAAATTGCTCGTTCTTACTAGCTCGAAGCCACTTTGGCATTTATCTATCTCTCACTTGTTCTTCATTTATTGTTTGGTATTCCATATAGAGCCTTGTTCAATCATATCATAACTCTTATCCCTTTCCCGAATACCCTCGATAGCTCGAGATCGAGCCCAGGTATCGATCCTGAGGTCCTCCATCGACCAGTCCGAAGCCAGGGCAGTAAGCCCCTCGGTTTGATTACTGCCTCTTTTTAGCTTGCACTTCATCGTTAAACTTCATGTTCCTAGCATCATTTGCTCTAACAACTAGCATAAAAATAGATCACGTATTTTTACAATCTCATTTACAAATTTAATTATTGTTACCATTTTCACGGTAAACAAAGAAGAAGAAGAAGAAGAAATTTAAAAAATACGGCGAGAGCAGTTATTTGCTTAATAGCTAATGGAAAATGTCTAAGCTTTGCCATTATTTATTCCACGGAGCCAAAGGATCTATATGACTTGAGTTGACTTAATAATCAGAGTTGTAAACATCATCGTTTTGGGGTCCAGTGAGGAGCAGTTGGACTAAAATGCAGTGAAATTATCCTGGAGTCTAGTAGTTCCAAGATAGGGGTAAAATTGACACACCTAGGAGCCTTGTACTGATTTATAGATGCACCCCTAGAAATTGCATAGTCCATTAGCTCTTCAAATGTTCCCTTTTTCACTACCCTAATTTCCAATGGTCCAATTGAATTATCTGCAACTCTGCACTGTCGATAAACTGAATTCAATGATTCTTCCAGAGCCAAGCAACATTTGTTCAATACCTCGGAGAATTATTTGAGTCCTTTGTAAGTAATTCCCAGTAGATCACATACAATGTTTTAAAAAGTGGGGCGTGAGGTGAGGCGTTTCACCTCTAACGAGGCGAGACGTAAGCCCTGAAACATGGGGCGTAAGTCTCACGAATCTTTAAATTTTATTAATTTCAAGAACTTTAAGATAGCATAAAATAAAAAATAATTATAAAAATTACATTAAAATCAAAAAATTATAACAAATAATCCATTTAAAATATTTATAAATTATAATTCAACTATGAATAATATGAAAAGTATGACATCATCATAATATGCAAATTAGCTGCAACGTCGTTACAATTCAAACATCAAAAGTAATGTTTTCGATGCGAAATCTTATCTTAAGGAGTAATTAATCTGGCAAGAATTTCGATATTATAATTTGATATTTTATACTTCTTTTATTTAATATGCTTTCTATTTGAAAGAGAATTTATATAAAAACATAATTCACAATTTAAATATGATTCTCTAGCATCATTTATTTTTAAGTTTCAACAAGTTAATAAAATGGCAAATAATTCACTATACTATACTATGATAACTAAATATTTGTAAATAGTACTAACTTCTCGTAAACGTGAAAACAATAATATTTAGGAAAATAATTATAAAAAAATTATGGGCTATTATATAATAAAAACATAACAAATGTTAATAAATAAATACTTTTAAATGAAAGATTTATTTAAAATTTGCTATTATAGCAGTCTTAGTAGATAATGTGCAATAATTGTTATTTTAATTATGACATAAAATACTCTTAACTTAATAATTTATATTTAAGAAAAAAGTAATTTTGAATAGACAACGATTTATTAAGAAAAATTGAGGATTTACAAGGTTAGTTACACACAATTGCATAAAGTTCTATTAGGCGAACCTAGTACGCCGGGCGTTGGGCGTGTCCGGAGCGTAAGCCCCGAGGACGAGGCATAAGTCTCATGGAACTAAGCCCCACACATGAGCCCAGGGGCGTTTTACGAATGCTCCGCCCCAGGGCGAGCCCCGGGCGAGTCCCAATCCTGCTTTTACGAGGCAGAAATTATTTTTTGAACACAGCTTGCTAACAAGGACTTCAAGAGAGCCAAAACATATAAATAAGAAAATGGCTGAGAACAAAGAAAGGATATACATAATATTGCAGCAAATTGCAGGTTATGAGAACCTACAGAAAGCCGCAAAATAAAAGAAAACATATGTGATAACAATTTCAAACAAATTAAGACACAGAAGAACATATATAACTAAAGACACTTTCGATAAGCAAAGACCAATATTTCGTTTAAGTTCAACACTACAAAAAGATTGGAGAGGGAAAAATAGAAAAAGAAGAAGAAGAAATTTAAAAAATACAGTGAGAGCAGTTACTTGCTTATTAGCTAAGGCCTAATGGAAAATGTCTAAGCTTTGCCATTATTTATTCCATAAAGTCCAAGGATCTACATAACTTGAGTTGACTTAATAATCAGAGTTGTAAACGTCGTCGTTCTGGGGTCCAGTGAGGAGCAGTTGGACTAAAGTGCACTGAAATTACCCTGGAGTCTAGTAATTCCAAGATAGGGGTAAAATTGACACACCTAGGAGCCTTGTACTGATTTATAGATGCACCTCTAGAAATTGCATAGTCCATTAGCTCTTCAAATGTTCCCTTTTTCACTACCCTAATTTCCAATGGTCCAATTGAATTATCTGCAACTCTGCACTGTCGATAAACTGAATTCAATGATTCTTCCATAGCCAAGCAACATTTGTTCAATACATCGTGACTCGGAGAATTATTTGGGTCCTTTATAAGTAATTCCCAATAGATCACATAATGTCCTGGAATTGTTTTAGTGTCGGCGTAGCTAGTGTATTCAACCACACTTGTGTCATGTGGTCGCAAAATTTGCGTAGCGTTCTCAACTGCCTTTTGCAACTCGGCCTCATCGGTTTTGTCCGAATCAATGCTCAATAGCACGTTCTTCCTCCTTATGAATTTGAACTGAGGGGCCGAGTTGTGAAACCCAGTGACCTGGAGAATATCACCAACTCTGTAACGACATAATCCGGCGTAGGTTGTGATCACGAGCTCGTACTCTCTTCCCATTTCCACATCAGCCAGGTCCACGAGACGGGGTGGTGAGTCAGGAGAAATCGTTGCAGGGTTGATTGGGTCATGAGGGATAAACTCACAGTAGCACATATTAGGCATTATGGTGTAAGATACTTCAGATGGTCTGCACATTGGGTTCAAATTAAGGCCAAAATAACACTCGGAAGATGCATACATGGTGCAAGCCTTTGGTAAACCACCACTATAATAGTCTAGTGTATGGATATATTGAGCCATTGCACCTGTCACATTCACATTTAGAAAAATACTATTAGTAACCTGAAAAATAAGACAGGCAGCTTGCTAATTATAGCAAGCTTCATACATTAACATTCAAAATTTATCCTGGTATATATTTATATATATAATTTAACATGAATGACAGTCTATCTTAGACCAGCAAATTTATTTATCAGGAATGTACTGAGCGATGTACCTGTGACGATCACATCCAAGTACTTTGTATTTGGCCAAATTCTAGTAATGATCCCTTCCCAATTCTGACCTTCACACTCCTTGATAACGAACTCAGCAAGTTCAGGATTTGGTTTAAGTATTTTGGACGTGCATTCCTTGATAGAAGGGTCAGAAACTCTAGTGTTTAGTGTCCCATATGCGATATCCTTAGCAAGTTGCTGCCAATTGAGTTGAAGAAAACGAATGGCACGAAGTAGACCAGAGGCAAAAACGGCCCCTACTCGAAGGACTTGTTCTCGCATGAGAAGGCCACAAAGCATTTGAGTATACATGCTCTGGAAAGAGTCGACGCAGAGAATAGCCTCGTTAGGACTTGTATACACATTGTATGGATCGTATGGCCTAGTCTTGAACTGGTCACTTTTGTAGTAACTCGTTAGGACTGGTCTGGCAAGTAGTCCACCAGGAGTCTTGGTTTCTGCCTTTATAAATAGAAAGTACAAGCCTTTCCCTTTGTCTAGTCCAGGTACATACCTATTGATCAATTCCAGAATACATAATCAAAATCACCGAATAAAAACGTGTGTCATTACTTGCAACAACGTTACGTAAATAAAGCTAGCTACCATAACAAATACTAAGTTTTAAGTTGATAATAGGTTGTTACTGTCGAGCACATCAATAATGTAGAGTTAGTGGGTTCAAAATGGACATAATTTCATAATATATATATATATATACATATTAACGATTTCTGCATGTTTATACACAGTTCGCGAAAACAACGAGTTCAGTTAAGCCCACACAACTTATTCCTAGATCCATTCTGATGATTGAGTAGGTTAAGTTGAGCAATTTGGTAGTACATGACTAACTCCCATTAACGTTCCGTGAAGTAAATCATAAATGCATATTAACAATAGCGCTCTAGGATAGATTACTTACAGATTCATGACGGGCATGAGAAGGCTGTACAATAGCTGTCTCCGGTCTAGCTCCTCTTCAATTGTGGGCATCAGCTTTCTCTCACCAGCAGATGTCCCCGAGCTACAAAATGAATGAGACATTTCAATATCATCTTAGATTTCATGTCAACACTCATCTTGAAGTTTCTTAATTCAGTTACATATATATCACTGGAGATAAGCTAATTTGAAAGATTGTCAAAAATATTATGAACATGCTATTTTATTAAAAAGGTAAATTAAATCTCACCTAGTGAGGAACTCGGAGATGGGATGAGATGAGAAAATCAGAGAACGATCACCACTGGCAATACGCTGAATATCAGGTTGGATTTCCTCGTATGTGACAACTGGTACTTTGGACTTGAATGTGTTACGGTCAGTACCACCACGAAGCTTAAATCTTTGAAGGTACTCAGCATTGTCATTTCGACTTAAGATTTCAGCCAAGACCTTTTCTTGGACTGAATCAACGTTTCTAGTCATCTCCTCAATAAACTGAAGGGCCTTAGCATCTTTCTCACATGCTGGACGGCCAAGAGGAGATGAAGCAGTACTAGTAGCTATGGCCATATTGATATCGTAATATCAATGAGAGAAAATAATTGAAAATGGAAGAAATTAAGGAATAATTTGCAGAGAGTGTTAATGATTTGGCAGCTGGGAATGGCAACCTTTTATAGTGAAAGCTCGAAGTGAAGGGGAGGACTTGTTTTCTATATCGCTACGTCATTTTCCACGTAAGGATGCACACGTTGAAAGATTGATTAATTAAACTTTTTGGCAATTTCTGGTATGGATAATGACCGAGTATTACCTGTATAGACATTGTAATAATTTGTCGGAATTTTTGTCTCAAGAGGAGGATGCAAATGGGACCCAGTATACGCCAACGTGTTTGCTGTATCCAAGACTTATGGGTCCAACGTGTATGCCAGGTCAGCAAGGTCCAGCTAGGAGGTTCTTCTGTCTGGGAGTTGACTGGATAGCCCCTTTTTGGTGAGTTTGCTGGTCGTGGACAAACATATAGAGCTGCTAGGAAGGAGCAAATTCTCTCTCTCTATTAATCCTTAAGGACTGAGCAGCCTAATATATTAGGCCATCCGTTTCATGATTTAGTTTGACTTTTCACAAAATTTAAGGAAAAAAAAAGGAGATTTTAAAAATATGTGATGCTAAAAGCTTAAGAGGCAAAATCTTAGTGTCATCATGATATTTGTGTGACTATAAAAATTTCTCATTAAGAGTAAAGTGAATAGAATAAAAAATTAATAAGTTAAATTGTTTCTACATATAAAAATGTATTATTCTTTTTTAAAACGGACTAAAAAAAAGTGTGTCATCTATATCATTTATTTTTTCATGAAAGGTCTAAGTATTTACCATTAAAACTTTCATTCTATTGATATGATGGAAATCTCTCATACGATTCAAAATTTTACCTTAACACAGGGTGCATGTTAGTATTTTTTCACTGTGTTTACTCCGTCTCCCCTTTCCTCTTCTCCGATCTCCTGATATAATTGAACAAAAGAAGGTCTAAGTGCATTGCCAATAAGCAAAAGACTCATTCCTCAACGCCATGGTTCAAGTGCTAATACAAATTAATGTCAGTGCCTAGGAAATTTTGTTATTAATATTAGTTATTACGGACAATTGAAATTTTAGAAATTAAAATGATCGAGCAAGGATTTCTGCCTTGTCACATTGCTACTTGTCGGTTAGGGTGGATAGCTTTCCATATATTTTTTTAGCTTAATGGTAGTTCCCACCAGGTGCATGCCCTGTCTAGTTTTTATCGTCTAATGTCTTGTCTTTGCTATTATTATTGTTTATAGATTCCAATTCTATTTTTTTTTCTCCACGTCATGATGATTTAATAATATGTTTGGCCTTTAATTGTACTTACCAGATAGTTCAAGGTAACCATGATTTTTATTTATTGGTACAATCAGTCGTGATCATTTCAACATGGTTACTGACCGTATATTACAAGCAATTTTAAAAAAACTTAATATACTTTGTTCTCTTCTTGATTTAATCATGTACAGAGAATTATTCCAGGTAATTAACTTATTGCATTTTTAAAATGTAAATGGAAATTAGAATGATGCAATTGAATATATATAGTTCATGTACATAATTGGATGGTTTCTGACTTTCTGCTAACAATTGCTCTAATCAAAATTAAAATTAGTATCGTTTCACAAAGAAGATGCGGTGAGAAACGGCTAACAAATTTTATGTTTGGTAAACACCACGAACGGGCCGGTAACTAAAGAAGTTCATTCATGGAGTTATCAAGATAAACGTTAGGGTGGAACAAAAAGGAAGGGAATTCAATTCTTTGTTGAAAAATTACATAGGTATAAATATGGTAAAAAAAACTATAATTAGTTTGGTTATATATATGGGTGGTAAAATGGTTAAAAAAAATAGATAACCACCCATATTATCCACTAAAAAATGGGTTGGATAATGAACTTTTTGAAAACGAATCAAATATGGATAAGAACCATATTATCCATTTAGAAAATGGTTAATCAATGGATAACCAATGAGTCTAACTTTTACATTTGTAAAGCCTCAAATTGGGGGTTCCTCAAGTTAGAGTGACTAAGAATTCTCCCAAAAGTGATCATATGCAAGAAGTCATGGATAATATGGTTAACCATATTTGTATGGGTTAAAATTAGATCAGAGAAATTTGGCACACAGAGATATAAGGTCGAGGTCGGACAGGCCGAGGTCGGATAGTCATCAATAGCCGAGGTCGGACTGTCACCAATAGCCGATGTCGGACAGTCATCAATAAGGTCGAGGTCGGACAGTGATGAAATAGCTAGTTTGCTTTGGAATCTTCAAAGGGAATATTCTACTAAATATTCCCTCTAATTGTACTTTTTTAGGATTTTCTATGGATACCCCTTATAAATAGGAAGAGAGGACTTCCAAAAAGGGGGGTTGACTCTCTCTCTCTCTCCCTCTCTCTAGAAAATATGTAAACATACCTCTTTAAAGAAATTAGAGGATCTGTGATACCAGACCTTCATCAGATCTTAAAAGGGTCTTAAGGTTCTTGTATCTGTTATTATTCGTCTTTATCAAATGAAAGACGATCCGCTCCACTCAAGATTTGGTGAATCTTTTCCTTTACATATATTTTATTACCATTTAATGTTACTTAATGCATCTTTCATTATACTATTAAATCTGTCCATAATCACGGCCAATATTTATACTCGGCTATGTTTTTCTATTCATATTATTCATCTCAGATCTAGAGTTAATTATCTTTAACTAGGATTTACCCTTTAATTTTCTTTGATTGATTTGTCCAAATTGATTCGTATATCTTTTGTGTCAAACAATTTGGCGAATCAACATTCGGCCTCGTCCGAATCAACCTTCGGCCTCGTCCGTATCAACCTTCGACTTCGTTCGAACAAATACGGGTTAACATTTCGACAAGCTCGAAATAACACCCCTATGCCCAAGGGCCATCGCCAAAAAGAAGAATTCGGCCTCGTCCGAATCAACATTCGGCCTCGTCTGAGTCAACATTCGGCCTCGTCCGATCCAACCTTCGGCCTCGTTCGAACCACGACGGGTTAACATTTCGACAAGCTTTAAATAATACCGCTATGGCCAAGGGCCATCGCCAAAAAGAAGAATTCGGCCTTGTCCGAATCAACATTCGGCCTTATCCGAGTCAACATTCAGCCTCGTCTGAGTCAACGTTCGGCCTCGTCCAAATCAACCTCCGTCCTCGTCTGAATCAACCTCCGGCCTCAACCGAATCAACATGTAGCCTCTTCCGAGTCAATATTTGGCCTCGTCCGAATCAATATTCTGCCTTGGCCGAATAAACATTCGGCCTCGGCCGAATCAACCTTCCGCCTCGTTCGAACCACGACGGGTTAACATTTTGACAAGCTCGAAATAACACCCCTATGGTCAAGGGCCATCGCCAAAAAGAAGAATTCGACCTCATCCAAATCAACATTCGGCCTCGTCCGAATCCACATTTGGCGTCGTCCGAATCAACCTTCGGCGTCGACCGAATCAACCTTTGGCCTCGTCCGAATGGACACTCGGCCTCGTCCGAATCAACCTTCGACCTTGTCCGAATTCACATTCGGCGACCTTGCCCGAATTCACATTCGGCATACTCGCCCGTCCAGATCCGAGGACGCGAATGACCTCCTCCGATGCCGCCATCCTGGCCTCGACGGCCTTCCCCAACTTTACTGTCTTCTCGATCGACTCATCACTCGAGCCATTGGCCCTAATCGAACTCTGCTAAAGTTCAGCCCGCAGGGATACCACTTTGACCTAAAGATTGGCATCCTCAGACGCGATCCACACTAGTCGACCTCCCCATCTGAATTTCTCGAACTACGATTAATGAAGTCCGCTCACCGAGTTCGACCACAAGACGACCTCAATAAGAGGAGGGACTAACTATATGGGTCAAAATTAGATCAGAGAAATTCGGCACACAGAGATATAAGGTCGAGGTTGGATAGGCCGAGGTCGGACAGTCATCAATAGCCAAGGTCGGACAGTCAGCAATAGTCGAGGTCGGACAGTCATCAATAAGACCGAGGTCGGACAGTGATGAAATAGCTAGTTTGCTTTGGAATCCTCAAAGGGAATATTCTACTAAATATTCCCTCTAATTGTACTTTTTTAGGATTTTCTATGGATACCCCTTATAAATAGGAAGAGAGGACTTCCAAAAATGGGGGCTGACTCTCTCTCCCTCTCCCTCTCCCTCTCTCTAGAAAATATGTAAACATACCTTTTTAAAGAAATTAAAGGATCTGTGATCTCAGACCTTCATCAGATCTAAAAGGGGTCTTAAGGTTCTTTTATCTGTTATCATTCGCCTTTATCAAATGAAAGAGGATCCGCTCCACTCAAGATTTGGTGAATCTTTTACTTTATTTACATTTTATTGTCATTTAATATTACTTAATGCATCTTTCATTGTGCTATTAAATCTGGCCATAATCACGGCCAATATTTATGCTCGGCTATGTTTTTCTATTCATATTATTCATCTCGTATCTAGAGTTAATTATCTTTAACTAGGATTTACCCTTTAATTTTCTTTGATTGATTTGTCCAAATTGATTCGTATATCTTTTGTGTCAAATAATTTGGCGAATCAACACTCGGCCTCGACCGAATAAACATTCGGCCTTGTCCGAATCAACATTCGGCCTCGTCCGAATCAACCTTCAGCCTCGTCCGTATCAACCTTCGACTTCGTTCGAACCACGTCGGGTTAACATTTCGACAAGCTCGAAATAACACCCCTATGCCCAAGGGCCATCGCCAAAAAGAAGAATTCGGACTCGTCCGAATCAACACTCGGTCTCGTTTGAGTCAACATTCGGCCTCGTCCGATCCAACCTTCGGCCTCGTTCGAACCACGACGGGTTAACATTTCGACAAGCTTTAAATAATACCGCTATGGCCAAGGGCCATCGCCAAAAATAAGAATTCGGCCTTGTCCGAATCAACATTCGGCCTCGTCCGAGTCAACATTCAGCCTCGTCTGAGTCAATGTTCGGCCTCGTCCAAATCAACCTCCGTCCTCGTCCGAATCAACCTCCGGCCTCGACCGAATCAACATGTGGCCTCGTCCGAGTCAATATTTAGCCTCGTCCGAATCAACATTCGGCCTCGTCCAAATCAACCTTCGGCCTCGGCCGAATCAACCTTCAGCATCGTTCGAACCACGACGAGTTAACATTTCGACAAGCTCGAAATAACACCCCTATGGTCAAGGGCCATCGCCAAAAAGAAGAATTCGGCCTCATCCAAATCAACATTCGGCCTCGTCTGAATCAACACTCGGCCTCGTCCGAATCAACACTCGGCCCCGTCCGAATCAACCTTCGGCCTCGACCGAATCAACCTTTGGCCTCGTCTGAATGAACACTCGGCCTCGTCCGAATTAACATTCGGCCTCGTCCGAATCAACATTCGGCCTCGTCCGAATCAACACGGCCTCGTCCGAATTAACATTCGGGCCTCGTCCGAATCAACCTTCGACCTTGTCCGAATTCACATTCGGCGACCTTGCCCGAATTCACATTCGGTGACCTTGCCCGAATTCACATTCGGCCTACTCGCCCGTCCAGATCCGAGGACGCGAATTGTCACACCTCCTTTTTCCGCCCCCGCGAGGGTACAAGGAGTTTTTTCCAATTAAAGGACAATCGAAACGGGATTTATTTATTTATTTCAGAGTCGCCACTTGGGAGATTTAGGGTGTCCCAAGTCACCAATTTAATCCCGAATCGAGGAAAAGAATGACTCCATATTACAGTCAGCGTACCAGAAATCCGGATAAGGAATTCTGTTAACCCGGGAGAAGGTGTTAGGCATTCCCGAGTTCCGTGGTTCTAGCACGGTCGCTCAACTGTCATATTTGGCTTATTTATCTGATTTTAATACAATTATGAACCGATGTGCCAATTTTAACTCTTTACCACTTTATTATTATTATTATTATTTTAAAAAAAATTGTGAACATCGTTTAAAACATGTCTTTGGATTACGTCACATGAAATGCACCCGCAATCCGGAACACATTTTTATTCAATGTTTTAGGATTTAGATTTGGGTCGCATGAAATGCGCATCCGAGTTTAAAAAGGTAAAATTAATTAAATCGCGCCTAAAGAGTCTAGCGTATCATTATTTTGGGTAGGGCCGTGAAATTTGCTAAAACGGCTCCTCCCTAATTCTAAGCGATTAAATGTACATTTATTGAGGGCCCCGCAATCTATACATTTCATTAAGCGAGGCTCATCTCATTTATTTGGACAAATCTTAAAACGACTACATTTTTCTATAAAAATGAGTCTCTAAAATAAAGAAAGAAAATCCTAATTTATTACTAGCTTTTATTATTTAAGAAGACATGACATGCTAATTGCTTGATTAATACAAATATTGATGAAAAAGGAATTTCACTCTTAATTTCGAAATTATAAATAAAATAAAAATTCAACAACTAATATTCAAAATAAACAAATATAGCTAGATTAAAACTCAGCATTGTTATTTTTTTTAAAAAAAAATTATTGAGATTAATTATTCACAATCATTTGAAACTAGATTTAACCATAATTACTAAAGCTTATTAGAAAGTTTATTAGACTTAAACGTTCTCTTAATCTTGCTTAAGCTCAAGTCATGCCTTAATGCCTAATTTACGATGTTTAATTTAAATTCGTGTCTTAGCTAAATTTAGCTACTTGTTCATGATCAACCTATAATCTTGAAGCCTTCATAACTAGTGAATTAACCTGTTTTGCCGAACTGATTCATTAAAGACTAACTTATGTTATTTTTTCTTATTCCAATTATTATTTAGTAATACATGAAATAGCTTAAATACAATCAACAAAATGAATAAAGAAAAACAAAATTAAAACTTCAAAATTTCATTCTTCATATGTATTCATGCTTCATATTTCGGATTACAATAACCAGCGTGTCAGTTGTGTACCTGATATTGGAAGCAAAAGAAAATGAAGATGAGAATCAGCAACAGTAATAACAATACAGCAACAACAACTGCCCAGCAACAGTAACAACCCAGTAACAGACCGGTGGAGTAGTAATCCCAAAAACAAAAGCTTCAAGCTTTGATGAAACAACAATTAATTCTGATTTCAAACAATGAAAGAAAGCAGAATATTTTTTTTAGTTTTATTTTTGAAAGTTTAAATATTTTTTCGGAATTTTCTCCCTCTTAAATGTTCAGCCTTTTTTCTCTCTCTTATTTTTCTTTCAAATTCGTTTCTCTTATCTGTGTTTTTTTTTTCTCTCGTATCTGTCTCTGTGTGTTTTTCTCTATCTGTATTCTTGTTCTTTTTTCTTCAAGACTTCACATATATAACACATCTCATAAACCTTTTAATCAATTAAATCAATACTTTTTCTCTACCCAACCCATTATCTTTCCACTCATCCCCATTACATTAAATAAACATATCACACCACCCCATTATATTTTGTCCCCCATGCTTTATTTAAAATAATGCAAGATTCCCCTTTAATTTAAATCTTGTCCCCCCTTTATATTAAATAATCATATCACAACCCACCCCATTTCATTTTGTCCCCCATGCTTCAAATAAACAATTTCAAAATGTACAATTCCTAAACTACCCCTTCCGACCTTACTGAAATTACCAAACTACCCCTAAACGTACTACAAATTTACCAAACTACCCATCAGCTATAACACATCAATTAATCAAACTTAACCAAAATATAGACAATATGATCAATTTCTAACAATGTTCAAACAACAATATGAACATGGATGAACATCATAACAACAATATCACATGAACACGATTTTAACAACATTTCAACAACAAATCACATGAACACGAATTGAACAACAAAGAACAACTAAAATTTGATTGAACAATATTTTAGCAACAAACAATCCTATTTTCGGATTCAACAACAACAACAATCAAAGTATGAAGATTTCTAAATTCAATCATATTGAACTTAAAATCAACTCTAACAACATTACAACAAACAATTCTTATATTAAACTTAAAACAAGATTATGAGAACAATTCAAGCAATAATCATAAATGGTAAACAAGAAATCAAACTATATAAAATTCGGATTCAAGATCATCCAAACAAAGTATGAACATGAATGAATCTATTTTAAGACAACAAACATGACGGATTAAACGATTAAAACAATATATTCCTTTAATACAACTAAATTCTTTAAACAAATAACAAGATCGACGAAGAAACAATTATGAACTTAAACTTGAACTTAACAATATTAACAATTTCTAACAATACATAAACACATGAAACAAATTGAAGAAATAGTTGATTAAATTTCAATTTGAATCTAACAAACATCAAACTAACAAATACTTACTTAAACAATAATACAAACATGAAATAAACATGAAAACAACTAATTAAACTTCTATTTTGAAATCTGAAAATTAATTTAACAAACAACATGAACACAATAGAAAATTATTTCAAAGATGAACAACGAACAAAACAAGGATTAAATCATTTAACGATTTTGGATCCGGAAAATATCAAACAAAATATGAACAAAAATAAAACTCAAAAACAACTAACCGGAGATGAATCAACGACGAACTTTGATTGTAAACAAATCTGTCCAAGCCTCGACCAAAGCTCGAACGAAGGACGACGAAGACGAAGAAGAAGTAGAAGCAGCGGCGGAGGAAGGAGGAGCAGCGGCAGCGTCGCGGACAGCCATGGCTGCTCGTCGCAGCTGGACACGGGCAGCAGCTGGTCGTCTACTGCTGCTGCGTTCAGCAGCTTATGGAGAAAATGGAGCAGCAGTTCGGGAAGCCATGGACGACGCAGAGGCAGCAAGAAAAAGCAACAAACATGGCGATGGGTTGACGACGAAGACGCAGCCATGGACGAGCCTTTTGAGCTTGACATGGAGAAGATGGGCTTCTTGGTGGTGTGTGCGCTTGTGTCGAAGGAGATTAAGCTGCTGGAGCTTAGCCATGGCAGCCATGGATGTGTGTTTTAGAGTTTGGAGAAGAAAGAAGAAAAGAAGAAGAAGAATGATAGGGGGGGCGGATGACTTAGGTCATTTTTAGGGTTTTCCTTTTATTTTTTGTTTTGTTTTGTGTCTTTGAAATGCAAGATAGGGGTATTGGGTCTTTTGGGTTATGGACTGGGTCGACCCAGTTCGAAATGGACTGGGTCGTAGGGAAGATTGGGCCATTTTTTGGGCCTATGTCTTGAAATTGAAGAAGAGGCCTAATTCCGACTTTCTTTATATTTTCGCTCTCTTTTCTTCTTTTATTTTTTCTAAAACTAAATTATAAAAATACTTAAACTATTATTAAGAACTAAATTAAGTTATAAAAGCGCAAATTAACTCCCAATAACAATTAACGCACAATTAAGTATTAATTAAGCATAAAATTGTATATTTGGACATTAAATGCTAAAAATGCAAACGATGCCTATTTTTGTAATTTTTAATTTTTGTAAAACAATTTTAATTACTAACAATTGTAGAATTAAATACTACATGCAAAATGCGACATATTTTTGTATTTTTTATTAATTTAGCGAATAAACACGCACAGACAAATACAAATAATTCTTCAAAATATCACAAAATATCACAAAATTATACACCAAAGAAAAATCATTTTATTTTTGAATTTTTTGGGAGTAATTCTCATATAGGGCAAAAATCACGTGCTTACAGCTGCCCCTCTTTGCCCGAAGACACGAAGGGTTTTCGTGCAAAGATAAAGCGAGCGATTTTTTGCCCATTCGAGTACTCCGTTGAAGCATTTTTTGAAAAAGATTTGACCGAACCTTTGCTTCAAAGGTTTCCTACATATCCTGGGCTAAATAGGAATCAGGTCAATGTAGTTCGGAAAACTTTGGTAGCTGGGACTACCGTTGGACTGCACTGTTACTGTTGTTGCATGCTATTACTACTGCTTACCGATCTCCTTGTTACACCGTGCTTAAAAGAAAACAAGAAGCTAGGCTAGACTAAAATTTGTTCTTGTTGCCTTGCTTTCTTGTCGGCTTGTGTTTCCTCCGGTGCTTTTCTTCCGATGCTTTTCTTCCTTTTGACACATGGACTTGAGTTTATGCTGGGACCTCTTGTTGCAACCTTCTGCTTCCCGGTGCTGGGGATTTTATTGTTTACTGCTGGGGATTCCTGTTGTAACCTTCCGCCTTCCGGTGGGGTTACTGATTCCAAACTCTGTAATACAAGACTAAAAAGTTGCTTCAATGCAAAATTATGAAATGTATGCCCGCATTATACTGGTGGGCGACCTAGAGCTGAAAGTATTCCCGCATTTTACTGGTGGGCGACCTAGAACATGAATGTATTCCCGCATTTTACTGGTAGACGACCTAGAACTGAAATGTATTCCCACATTTTACTGGTGGGCGACCTAGAACTGAAATGTATTCCCGCATTTTACTGGTGGGCGACCTAGAACAGAAAGTATTCCCGCATTTTACTGGTGGGCGACCTAGAACTGAAATGTATTCCCGCATTATACTGGTGGGCGACCTAGAACTTAAAAGTATTCCCGCATTCTACTGGTGGGCGACCTAGAACTGAAATGTATTCCCGCATTTTACTAGTGGGCGACCTAGAACTGAAATGTATTCCCGCATTTTACTGGTGGGCGACCTAGAACAGAAAGTATTCCCGCATTTTACTGGTGGGCGACCTAGAACTGAAATGTATTCCCGCATTTTACTGGTGGGCGACCTAGAACAGAAAGTATTCCCGCATTATACTGGTGGGCAACCTAGAACTTAAAAGTATTCCCGCATTCTACTGGTGGGCGACCTAGAACTGAAATGTATTCCCGCATTTTACTGGTGGGCGACCTAGAACAGAAAGTATTCCCGCATTTTACTGGTGGGCGACCTAGAACTGAAATGTATTCCCGCATTTTACTGGTGGGCGACCTAGAACAGAAAGTATTCCCGCATTATACTGGTGGGCGACCTAGAACTTAAAAGTATTCCCGCATTCTACTGGTGGGCGACCTAGAACTGAAATGTATTCCCGCATTTTACTGGTGGGCGACCTAGAACTGAAATGTATTCCCGCATTTTACTGGTGGGCGACCTAGAACTGAAATGTATTCCCGCATTCTACTGGTGGGCGACCTAGAACAGAAAGTATTCCCGCATTATACTGGTGGGCGACCTAGAACTTAAAAGTATTCCCGCATTCTACTGGTGGGCGACCTAGAACTGAAATGTATTCCCGCATTTTACTGGTGGGCGACCTAGAACTGAAATGTATTCCCGCATTCTACTGGTGGGCGACCTAGAACTGAAATGTATTCCCGCATTTTACTGGTGGGCGACCTAGAACTGAAATGTATTCCCGCATTCTACTGGTGGGCGACCTAGAACTGAAATGTATTCCCGCATTTTACTGGTGGGCGACCTAGAACAGAAAGTATTCCCGCATTTTACTGGTGGGCGACCTAGAACTGAAATGTATTCCCGCATTTTACTGGTGGGCGACCTAGAACTGAAATGTATTCCCGCATTTTACTGGTGGGCGACCTAGAACTGAAAGTAAAATGACAGAAATGTATGCCTCTATTATATGGGCGGGCTCCCAACTTCAATGCTAACTTAGGAGGAAATGCGTCTCCTATGGGTAAACTAAACTTAGGAGGAAATGCGTCTCCTATGGGTAAAAGTAAATTTAGGAGGAAATACGTCTCCTATGGGTAAACTAAACTTAGGAGGAAATGCGTCTCCTATGGGTAAACTAAATTTAGGAGGAAATGCGTCTCCTATGGGTAAAACTAAACTTAGGAGGAAATGCGTCTCCTGTGGGTAAAACTAAACTTAGGAGGAAATGCGTCTCCTATGGGTAAAACTAAACTTAGGAGGAAATGCGTCTCCTATGGGTGAAACTAACTTAGGAAGTGCGTCTCCTATTGGCAGAACTAGACTTAGGAAGTGCGTCTCCTATTGGCAAAGGTGTGGAATGTATTCCCTTGTTATACAGGTGGGCACCTAAAATATGCAATGGACAGACAAGAAAAGTATTCCTTTCGTTATTCAGGTGGGCGCCTGGCTTCAACAACAACTTTGAAAATAAAATCCTATTCGAGGGCGGATGAACCCAAAATATCCTATTCGAGGGCGGATGAACCCAAAATATCCTGTTCGAGGGCGGATGAACCCAAAATATCCTATTCGAAGGCGGATGAACCCAAAATATCCTATTCGAGGGCGGATGAACCCAAAATATCCTATTCGAGGGCGGATGAACCCAAAATATCCTGTTCGAGGGCGGATGAACCCAAAATATCCTATTCGAGGGCGGATGAACCCAAAATATCCTATTCGAGGGCGGATGAACCCACAATATCCTATTCGAGGGCGGATGAACCCACAATATCCTATTCGAGGGCGGATGAACCCAAAATATCCTATTCGAGGGCGGATGAACCCAAAATATCCTATTCGAGGGCGGATGAACCCAAAATATCCTATTCGAGGGCGGATGAACCCAAAATATCCTGTTCGAGGGCGGATGAACCCAAAATATCCTGTTCGAGGGCGGATGAACCCAAAATATCCTATTTGAGGGCGGATGAACCCAAAATATCCTTAAGACTTGAAAATGTCTTACCTCGAATACTTGCTGGGGATAACACTGTTGGGGAATTATTTACTTACCTGTTGGGGGGGGGTAAAATGTTATCAGCTGGGGATAACGCTGTCGAGGATAACACTGTTGGGGGATTCTGATTCTTTCAGAACTAGTGCTTCACTGAGCTCAAGTTTCATCCCTTTGCTGGGGAACAACTTCCTCCATAGAACTTATTATGTTGGGGGCAACACTGGTTCTAAGACCACTTCCCTTGAGACTGGCGTTATCTTTATTCTTTCCCGCATGGGTACCTGACTTCCAGAAAATTTTCTAAGCGGAAGGAAAATTTTCTGCCCCAGTTTGATAATATCCCTTGCGGCATGCATTTCTGGCATCAATGCCATTTCCTTTACCTGTTTCAAATCAAACAAAATTTGTTAGTTTAAAACATGGTGGTTGGTTGTGATACCCCTACTGGGATGGCTTTTCCCTTTCTCCTTCCTTGCTCTGCGTTCCACAGCTTGTTGGGGATGATATTATGTGCTGGGGATAATCCCTTCCTGCTGGGGATATCCGTCTTCTTTTGTGACATAGCTCGGAAGCTGGCATTTCCCCGACCTTTTAGTCCTAGTATGAATTTCCCAAATCATGCTCATTGCTCTCCTTGATTTGCCCACGGGCTTTGGCCTTGAGGTTTATAACTTTGGTTTTGGCAAGGATATCCCTTTTGACACTCGTCAATCCTTTTGTCAATTCCCTTTTGCTGGGGATATTTTCTTGACACTGGCCTCGCGCTTGTTCCTCGCTGACTACACCATTTGGATGCACTAGTCAGATCTCATTTTGTATAATTGGGAAGCTGATGACATATTTTGAAGTCATTTCATACTTGTTCTGACCGGACAGACTCTATTGGGGAAAATTTTTTTATGAAAGGAGAAAGATAAAAGATACAAAACAAAAGACAAAGGAAACGATGACTCTTTTACAAAAGAAACTATAAATAAAAACCTATCAAACGCAGATACCGACTCTAATGGCCATGACATGCGTATGTGGCCTATCCTCTACCGTCAATCATCTTTCAAGATCTTCAATTGGCGATTCCCCATTGGATTCTTAATCTTATTCGACTTGTAGTGCCCGAAGGGTTTTCACTATCAAGTCTCTCTCATTTTTTGTTCTTCTCTCAGCTTTCATCGCCTTATGGTGCCTGTGATGGTTTTCACCGATAAGACTCTCTCATTTGTATCACTTTCCAGCTGGGGATTTGGAGTGTTGCCGGTATGACTCTCTCTGCTGGAGATTAGAGTCCTTTCTGCTGTGGAACAGAATGTTATGTTCGCCGGTAAGACTCTCATTTGTCTGACTTGGCATCTTTTGAAGACTGGTCAGAAGGTCTTTCTTTGGACCGTAATGTGGGTTTTGGATAGGGCTAGAAAAAAAAGGGTATTAAAGGCTCAAAAATGCATTAATTCTGGGTTATTAGTTACAACTTTCGGAACTAGATTTATTTACCACAAACGCAACTTTTGCCCCAGTTTCTTGCTTGGGGATATTTTACTTGATTGATTTATATTTTTTCAAAACTATGACCGAGCCGTGAAGCGCCTACGTATCCTCTTTGAGGAATCAGGTCAAACGTAGTTCCCAATTCCTCTTTTTTCATTTGACTTTCTTTTTTTTTTTTGTTACCATTTTTCTTTTCTTTTCTTTTTCGTTTTTTTTTTCATGTTTTCATGCCATGCTCGCGTTTTCTAGTCGTTTTTACTGATTCCGAACGAGGGGTATGAAAGAAAAATAAGTAAGGCTCAAAAAGGGGTAACGAAGGATAAAGTGTTTAGGTAGCAGAACAAAATGCCTTCGTCATTCCAGTCTTCAAAACATGCCAAATGCAAACAACACAACAAACAATAGATTTATAGTCTCTTCCGACGGTGCTGGGCTTGACAATTATGTTAAACATATGTTTGTTCATTTGTCACTTCTAAAGCACCGTTGGGCGACACTCTCATTCTCTTTTATTATGAACGACCCTCATGCCAATTTAGGCGAATCTTTATTTAACGGTTTTCTTTGTGTTTGCCCCAGTTCCACATGACTCGGGCTCCAAATAATCTCAAACCGTTCTTATTTCCTTTAAATGCTTTGATCACCTTCTCAGGGTTTTATGATTAACTTTTAAGACTAGGCCCAAACTGGGTGCGCATGTCATGTCCCTAGAATCGGCATTGAACAAAAATGATAAAAGGACTAAACAAAAAGATGACTGGAAATAATAAAAGACCGGATTTTGTATTAGACTACCGGTGAAATGGTTTAAATAACAAAACAAACAAAACAATCCAGAACAAAATCCTAAAACAAACTGGACAAGACAACATCCGACTTATAACCCTAATAATCCGAACAACAGAAATGACAACAAAATGAGCCACCACAAGCTTCTCTCTTGCTGACCAAGGAACGAAACGTCCTCCCACTTTATCAAAATTGGCATTTTAGCCACTGAGCTTTGCATCAATACTGCCGAGACCATTACCAGCTTCAATCTCATCAACCTCCGTCGGCAAGTTCTCGAGGGGGTTCGAGTGCTCCATGTCACTGTTATTAATCACAACCCGCCCTTCTCGGATCATTTTCTCTACTTCCCTTCTCCAACTATGACAGCTCTCAATGTTGTGCCCTATGACATTGGAGTGGTAGGCGCATCGCGCTGCCGGATCAAAGCTCCTTGCAAGTGGATTTGGAGTACATGCGGGGAGTGGTTCAATCGAGCCAGCATGCCTTAGCCTTTCAAACAGACTGGCATAAGATACCCCGATAGGGGTGAGAGCCTTTTCTCGTTTCAGCAACCTCTTCATTCTTGCATGTTGACAGGGCCGGAAACCTGATCCAGATGGCTTTTGGTAGGCTTGTATGGGTGGGTAAGCATTTCGTGGAGTCGGGTACCTGGGAAGTGAGGTATGGCTTTTGAGGTCACGGGGAAAGAAGTGGTGTTGGGGAGCGGAGAAACATTGAAGAGTGATGGAGCTACTCGGATAGCTGGGAAAGCTGCCATAAATGGGTTGGGATGGAGAGTATGGAGAATCTTCCATTATGGTGTTGGGTGCTTGGGAAATGACCGAGTTCAAGAGGCTTGGCGGTGGAGGGGGTGGTGCTTTTCCCGTTATCCATGCCTGATACATGTCTGCCACATGCTGTCTCAGCATTTTCACTTCTTCTACCAACCTGTTGTTCTGTTCGACCAATTGTTGTCGGTCATCAGTACCGATCCACTCGGTTCTGCGGTTCTGAGCCATTGTCCTTTGATTTTGCTTTGCAGGGAGGAGTTACCACAACCAACCACTTTCTATATATGGACACATCAAAGGGAAGCCATCACGTTAGTGTTAGGGCATTGGACAGACAATCATGTATCAGAGATACAATGTACCTAAGCAGTTAGACAATTGTGCCCCCCTGAAAATCTTCCACACTCTCTTTTATTTATTTATTATTATATTTTTTTTATTTTAGTGGTGGTCGAATCTTATGGAGATTGCCTACGTATCATGACCCCGCATGAATCAGACCTTGCGTAGTTCGGACCAAATGAAAGGTAACAACAATGAGACACATTTTTTTTATCAATTTTCATAATAAAATAAACTGGGTTTCAAAGGTTGAAAGATGACCAACAAACTCAAAAATCAAACAACCCATATATTCTAGCCAAAAGATTTATAACCTCAAAACAAAAAGGCCAGCTTCCTTTCCCCGTTTGATAAATGCAACCAAACGGCTATTTTTGCAAATGTGCCCCTTCCAAATCTCACATGAATTTGAGGCCGGGGAGGATTATTTTATGACACTTTACACACTTGTCCATTCTTTTACGAAAATAACCTTTCGACAACTGACAGATACTCTAAGGTTATTTCGGCAAGAACGGTTCAAGACGCGGCCGAAGTTGGCTCGGGTTATTTTGACTAAAAAAAATCCAAACGGTATTCACCTGACCGCTGACTTTTTTTTTCCTTTTCAAATTATACTGAAAACCTGATGTTGCAAACACGGCCCTTCAACACCTCGGGGACGAAGATTTATAGGGCTGTGTGGGTCAACTAGACCAAAATCCTAAACAGGACCCAAAAAAAGTGGCTGTTTATGCAAAGTCAGCCTTCCGGCGTCCCTCTCGGGAACATTCGGCTATTTTTGACAAAACAGCATCACCCGACTTATTTATGACTCTTTTTATCATTTTTCGAATTAGAAAAGTCAATATTGCAAACACGGCCTTTCAATGCCTCGGGGACGAAGATTTATAAGGCTGTGTGGGCCAACTGGTCAAAATCTTGAAAATGACCCAAAGGTGGCTGTTTATGCAAAGTCAGCCTCCCGGCGTCCCTTTCGGGAACATTCGGCTATGTCTTCATAAAACAGCGTCACCCGACTTCTCTATGACAAAATTAAAATTTTGACATTTTTTTTTGGCTATTTTAGCAAAAGGGAAGGTTGGACAACACTAGACTTATTTATGACAAAATAAAAAATTTGACACGTTTTTTTATTTATTTTTTTGGTTTTTGACTATTTTAGCAAAAAGGGGGTTGGACCCGATGAGGGTTGCCTACGTATCTCACATCCGGTGAGAATCAAACCCGCGTAGTTCGGGCCTCGCGAATAAGTAGATGAACTAATATATATATATTTTTTTAACTGGAACTGTGAAAGATCTGCTTCAAAAGAAGAAAGGAAGTATATATATATATATATATATATATATATTTTGATTGATTTCTTTTTGAAAGAAAGACTTGTAAAAATTCCTTTTCTTTTGATTTGAACTTTGAGAATTTCAAAAGTAAAAGGAAGTTTTTTTTTTTTTTTGAATTTCCATTTGTTTTTTTTTCTTATTCTAAAGAAAAAAAAGAAAATATTTTTGGAATTTTACTTTTGATAAAATAAATGCTTCTAAAAAATATTTTTTGAATTTTGAATTTTCTTTTCAATTTTGAAAGAAGTATCAAACTATTTTCGGATTTTTTTTTTTAAAAAAAAACATTTTTATTATTTTTGTTTTATCAACAATGGAAAATAAAGATATTTATATTATTTTTTGCAAGACATATCTTTTTTGGAATTTTACTTTGAATTTTCTTGGCAAGACAAATACTCTTTGCAACAAATAAAGATATATATATTTTTTGAAAATAAAAAAACTTTTCAGATTTATATATATATTTGCGACAAATAATGAAAGACTTTTTTTTTATTTTATTTTTTGCATTTTCATAAGCAAATAAATAATAAAAAAATCATTTTGAAAATAAGACTCTTTTCATTTTCATTTTCATAGCAAGACAAACTATATATTTTTTCTATTTTTTTTTTTGAAAAACACAACAGAACAACGACTCTTTTTTTTTCTTTTCTTAGCTTTTAATAAAACAAACTAATAAGACATTTTTTTTTTCATTTTCTCAAAATTTCGGTAGAGTTTTGACAGTATTTGGGCATTTGTTTTCTTTTCAAAATAAACAATCAATTCCCTAACCGCTATTTCTTTTTTTTCAATTTCAAAATATTATTCCTGATATTCACAAGTCAGTCAACACACAAGTCCGAATCAAATTAATGCGCAAGTAGTAACAAGTAAGATGCATCAGGATGGTCATTTTCATTTTTGGTGCACCTGTCCTAGACAGACCCAACCCCTGTGTTGAGCCTCCAAAGTCAGATGCACGTGATGCAAACAAACGTTCCTACTAGGGATCCGGCATGTGGCTTTGTTATACTAGGTTCAGAACCTGGGTGTTTGTTCTAGACCTGGCTTACCCGAGCGGACAGCTCGAGCCGAGGGGGGTAGCGTACCGGGAATACAGAAGCTTCACCGGCTTAGCAACTTGTCCGAACCTCGTTCTAAATTGGGATTTGACACTATACAGAAAAGAAGTCGTACGAAGTACACCCTTCTTCATGATTTAGAAGACTCAGAGAGGAGATGGGTTTCGGCACAGTTTATACACAGTTCACGTAATATCAAAGCGGTAAAAGCAGCATTTAGCACATTAGGCTCAAACATGTAAAAATCAGATAAAACCAAATATAACAATTTATATGAGCTCGAATTTCTAACCCTGAACCACTGGTTCTGGGCTAGTCCCCAGCAGAGTCGCCAGAGCTGTCACACCTCCTTTTTCCGCCCCCGCGAGGGTACAAGGAGTTTTTTCCAATTAAAGGACAATCGAAACGGGATTTATTTATTTATTTCAGAGTCGCCACTTGGGAGATTTAGGGTGTCCCAAGTCACCAATTTAATCCCGAATCGAGGAAAAGAATGACTCCATATTACAGTCAGCGTACCAGAAATCCGGATAAGGAATTCTGTTAACCCGGGAGAAGGTGTTAGGCATTCCCGAGTTCCGTGGTTCTAGCACGGTCGCTCAACTGTCATATTTGGCTTATTTATCTGATTTTAATACAATTATGAACCGATGTGCCAATTTTAACTCTTTACCACTTTATTATTATTATTATTATTTTAAAAAAAATTGTGAACATCGTTTAAAACATGTCTTTGGATTACGTCACATGAAATGCACCCGCAATCCGGAACACATTTTTATTCAATGTTTTAGGATTTAGATTTGGGTCGCATGAAATGCGCATCCGAGTTTAAAAAGGTAAAATTAATTAAATCGCGCCTAAAGAGTCTAGCGTATCATTATTTTGGGTAGGGCCGTGAAATTTGCTAAAACGGCTCCTCCCTAATTCTAAGCGATTAAATGTACATTTATTGAGGGCCCCGCAATCTATACATTTCATTAAGCGAGGCTCATCTCATTTATTTGGACAAATCTTAAAACGACTACATTTTTCTATAAAAATGAGTCTCTAAAATAAAGAAAGAAAATCCTAATTTATTACTAGCTTTTATTATTTAAGAAGACATGACATGCTAATTGCTTGATTAATACAAATATTGATGAAAAAGGAATTTCACTCTTAATTTCGAAATTATAAATAAAATAAAAATTCAACAACTAATATTCAAAATAAACAAATATAGCTAGATTAAAACTCAGCATTGTTATTTTTTTTAAAAAAAATTATTGAGATTAATTATTCACAATCATTTGAAACTAGATTTAACCATAATTACTAAAGCTTATTAGAAAGTTTATTAGACTTAAACGTTCTCTTAATCTTGCTTAAGCTCAAGTCATGCCTTAATGCCTAATTTACGATGTTTAATTTAAATTCGTGTCTTAGCTAAATTTAGCTACTTGTTCATGATCAACCTATAATCTTGAAGCCTTCATAACTAGTGAATTAACCTGTTTTGCCGAACTGATTCATTAAAGACTAACTTATGTTATTTTTTCTTATTCCAATTATTATTTAGTAATACATGAAATAGCTTAAATACAATCAACAAAATGAATAAAGAAAAACAAAATTAAAACTTCAAAATTTCATTCTTCATATGTATTCATGCTTCATATTTCGGATTACAATAACCAGCGTGTCAGTTGTGTACCTGATATTGGAAGCAAAAGAAAATGAAGATGAGAATCAGCAACAGTAATAACAATACAGCAACAACAACTGCCCAGCAACAGTAACAACCCAGTAACAGACCGGTGGAGTAGTAATCCCAAAAACAAAAGCTTCAAGCTTTGATGAAACAACAATTAATTCTGATTTCAAACAATGAAAGAAAGCAGAATATTTTTTTTAGTTTTTATTTTTGAAAGTTTAAATATTTTTCGGAATTTTCTCCCTCTTAAATGTTCAGCCTTTTTTCTCTCTCTTATTTTTTCTTTCAAATTCGTTTCTCTTATCTGTGTTTTTTTTTCTCTCGTATCTGTCTCTGTGTGTTTTTCTCTATCTGTATTCTTGTTCTTTTTTCTTCAAGACTTCACATATATAACACATCTCATAAACCTTTTAATCAATTAAATCAATACTTTTTCTCTACCCAACCCATTATCTTTCCACTCATCCCCATTACATTAAATAAACATATCACACCACCCCATTATATTTTGTCCCCCATGCTTTATTTAAAATAATGCAAGATTCCCCTTTAATTTAAATCTTGTCCCCCCTTTATATTAAATAATCATATCACAACCCACCCCATTTCATTTTGTCCCCCATGCTTCAAATAAACAATTTCAAAATGTACAATTCCTAAACTACCCCTTCCGACCTTACTGAAATTACCAAACTACCCCTAAACGTACTACAAATTTACCAAACTACCCATCAGCTATAACACATCAATTAATCAAACTTAACCAAAATATAGACAATATGATCAATTTCTAACAATGTTCAAACAACAATATGAACATGGATGAACATCATAACAACAATATCACATGAACACGATTTTAACAACATTTCAACAACAAATCACATGAACACGAATTGAACAACAAAGAACAACTAAAATTTGATTGAACAATATTTTAGCAACAAACAATCCTATTTTCGGATTCAACAACAACAACAATCAAAGTATGAAGATTTCTAAATTCAATCATATTGAACTTAAAATCAACTCTAACAACATTACAACAAACAATTCTTATATTAAACTTAAAACAAGATTATGAGAACAATTCAAGCAATAATCATAAATGGTAAACAAGAAATCAAACTATATAAAATTCGGATTCAAGATCATCCAAACAAAGTATGAACATGAATGAATCTATTTTAAGACAACAAACATGACGGATTAAACGATTAAAACAATATATTCCTTTAATACAACTAAATTCTTTAAACAAATAACAAGATCGACGAAGAAACAATTATGAACTTAAACTTGAACTTAACAATATTAACAATTTCTAACAATACATAAACACATGAAACAAATTGAAGAAATAGTTGATTAAATTTCAATTTGAATCTAACAAACATCAAACTAACAAATACTTACTTAAACAATAATACAAACATGAAATAAACATGAAAACAACTAATTAAACTTCTATTTTGAAATCTGAAAATTAATTTAACAAACAACATGAACACAATAGAAAATTATTTCAAAGATGAACAACGAACAAAACAAGGATTAAATCATTTAACGATTTTGGATCCGGAAAATATCAAACAAAATATGAACAAAAATAAAACTCAAAAACAACTAACCGGAGATGAATCAACGACGAACTTTGATTGTAAACAAATCTGTCCAAGCCTCGACCAAAGCTCGAACGAAGGACGACGAAGACGAAGAAGAAGTAGAAGCAGCGGCGGAGGAAGGAGGAGCAGCGGCAGCGTCGCGGACAGCCATGGCTGCTCGTCGCAGCTGGACACGGGCAGCAGCTGGTCGTCTACTGCTGCTGCGTTCAGCAGCTTATGGAGAAAATGGAGCAGCAGTTCGGGAAGCCATGGACGACGCAGAGGCAGCAAGAAAAAGCAACAAACATGGCGATGGGTTGACGACGAAGACGCAGCCATGGACGAGCCTTTTGAGCTTGACATGGAGAAGATGGGCTTCTTGGTGGTGTGTGCGCTTGTGTCGAAGGAGATTAAGCTGCTGGAGCTTAGCCATGGCAGCCATGGATGTGTGTTTTAGAGTTTGGAGAAGAAAGAAGAAAAGAAGAAGAAGAATGATAGGGGGGGCGGATGACTTAGGTCATTTTTAGGATTTTTTTTTTTTTTTTGTTTTGTGTCTTTGAAATGCAAGATAGGGGTATTGGGTCTTTTGGGTTATGGACTGGGTCGACCCAGTTCGAAATGGACTGGGTCGTAGGGAAGATTGGGCCATTTTTTGGGCCTATGTCTTGAAATTGAAGAAGAGGCCTAATTCCGACTTTCTTTATATTTTCGCTCTCTTTTCTTCTTTTATTTTTTCTAAAACTAAATTATAAAAATACTTAAACTATTATTAAGAACTAAATTAAGTTATAAAAGCGCAAATTAACTCCCAATAACAATTAACGCACAATTAAGTATTAATTAAGCATAAAATTGTATATTTGGACATTAAATGCTAAAAATGCAAACGATGCCTATTTTTGTAATTTTTAATTTTTGTAAAACAATTTTAATTACTAACAATTGTAGAATTAAATACTACATGCAAAATGCGACATATTTTTGTATTTTTTATTAATTTAGCGAATAAACACGCACAGACAAATACAAATAATTCTTCAAAATATCACAAAATATCACAAAATTATACACCAAAGAAAAATCATTTTATTTTTGAATTTTTTGGGAGTAATTCTCATATAGGGCAAAAATCACGTGCTTACACGAATGACCTCCTTCGATGCCGCCATCCTGGCCTCTACGGCCTTCCCCAACTTTACCGTCTTCTCGATCGACTCATCACTCGAGTCATTGGCCCTAATCGAACTCTGCTAAAGTTCAGCCCGCAGGGATACCACTTTGACCTAAAGATCGGCACCCTCAAACACGATCCACACTAGTCGACCTCCCCATATGAATTTCTCGAACTACGATTAATGAAGTCCGCTCACCGAGTTCGACCACGAGACGACCTCAATAAGCAGAGGGACTAACTGTATGGGTCAAAATTAGATCAAAGAAATTCGGCACGCAGAGATATAAGGTCGAGGTTGGACAGGCCGAGGTCGGACAGTCATCAATAGCCAAGGTCGGACAGTCAGCAATAGCCGAGGTCGGACAAGCATTAATAAGACCAAGGTCAGACAGTGATGAAATAGCTAGTTTGCTTTGGAATCCTCAAAGGGAATATTCTACTAAATATTCCCTCTAATTGTACTTTTTTAGGATTTTCTATGGATACCCCTTATAAATAGGAAGAGAGGACTTCCAAAAAGGGGGGCTGACTCCCTCTCCCTCTCCCTCTCTCTCTCTCTAGAAAATATGTAAACATACCTCTTTAAAGAAATTAGAGGATCTGTGATCTCAGACCTTCATCAGATCTAAAAAGGGTCTTAAGGTTCTTTTATCTGTTATCATTCGTCTTTATCAAATGAAAGAGGATCTGCTCCACTCAAGATTTGGTGAATCTTTTCCTTTATTTATATTTTATTACCATTTAATGTTACTTAATGCATCTTTCATTGTGCTATTAAATCTGGCCATAATCACGGCCAATATTTATACTCGGCTATGTTTTTCTATTCATATTATTCATCTCAGATCTAGAGTTAATTATCTTTAACTAGGATTTACCCTTTCATTTTCTTTGATTGATTTGTCCAAATTGATTCTTATATCTTTTGTGTCAAACAATATTATCCGCCGGTTAACCCGTTTTTTATCCGTATTAAATATGAGTCGGGTTGGATAATTTATCTATTTTTTCATTATCCGTTTTCGACTCGAAATATATCTGACCCGACCCGACACGCCCGTTTGTCACTCCTAGTTATATATATATATATATAAACCCCCTTGCCATAAGGGGAAAATTCTAATGAAGTGATAAAAAGATTCAAAAATTGCTTTAGGTAACAAGGTTTAAATTTCAGGTTTAACATTTTTGAATTTTCAGGTATAAATTTTTGTTTCGCCATTGAGAAAAAGCCCGGTGGTCATCAACCGTTGGAAACGAGCACGTTTGACATATATTACTTGTGCTGGGACAATGAACTTGAACAAAGGGCATAGTTCATCAATGTGATGGGGATTGCTAAAATGGGAGAAACCAACTTTATGAATGATGTTTACGTTTCTTTGTTCATTGTCGAAATCGTGAGTACTACAACGACAACCTTGACCCTGCCAAGGGAAGTTCACTTTTTTATGGCAAGTGATTGGTGATCAAAGCTCAACGTGGACTTAAAAGAGACGTCCTTTTGCCTGCTTACATACGCTCATATGTCAACTTGGACTTCAAAATTGTGCACATGATTGCTGTGCAACTGTTGATAGTCGTCTGTCTCCGACACGGTAAGCTGGAGACGTCTAGTCTAAATCTGTAAATAGTGTTGCAAAAGATTCATCGAGTCATTAATTACATTTGGCATTAATTTATATCTATATTATATTAGAAGCACAAATGCCCTTAGCAAAATGTCATTCATTTTTTTTATTCTTTATAAAAAATAATTATATTTAGGATTTAATCAATTATACTTACTTTAAATAAAACTTAAAAAGAAAGAATAAACAACAGCATAGGTAAGAAATCCTAATATCAATTATACTTACTTTAAATAAAACATTATTGTAAATTATTTTTCTAATATTTAGGACTTAAAAATTAATTATATTTTGTATATTAAATATTTTATTATTTGAACTAGGTAGAAATCCTAATATTTAGGAATTCAAATCAATTATACTTACTTTAAATAAAATATTAAAAAGAAAGAAAAAACAACAACATACTTTAATCACGTTTTTCTGCCCGATTCTTTTATTAACAAGAGATACACTACCTATTATAGCTTTATTTACATATTACAAATAAAATACTTACTATCAATTAATTAATGTTTACCTAGAATAAAGAGTAGAATGTAATACTAATGGCTTTTAATCTCATTGCAAACTTGATCTTGATCTTGATATCTATCTATCTATATCTATATAAAATATTAAAAGTATGAAGACCCTTAGTGAAATATTATTCGCTTTTTTAGCCTTTAAAAATAGAGTTCACAATATATAAAATTTTAATTATAATAAAATTATTTTTCTAATATTTAAGGCTTTAAGATTAACTAAATTTTGTTTAAATGCTTCCTTATTTGAACTAGGTAAAAACTCATAATACTTAGGATCTAAAATTGAATAAGATTTTACTTATAAATTTTTCCTTATTAAAATTGTACACTATTTCCTTAAATCTGACTTTCATTAAACTTCATTAAATCTGACATTTATATCATTAAATTTCATAAAGTTAGTGTTGTTTATTAGCTTCTTTTCCTGAATATCCAACGAGATTGGAGTTAAATCCTAGCACTACTTGTGAAAGAAAACAATTTTTTTTTTGAGACGTTGGGAATTATAATGTAATGAAAACTATTTTCCAAGTTTTTGTCTTCATTTAAATTTTGCAGAATTAAACACCTAAGATCATTAAGAATGTTTCCAAATTCTATTTTTTTCCCGGACCATGTGGTATTACAAATTCTAAATTTTCACATATGCACAATAATCTTAAGGCAGCCAATTTATTTTCTATTTTTGATATAAAATATTCAATCATTAATGATGAATAACACGAACATCATATGTTACGTTAGATATAGTATCATTAAATAATTTTTTATACTTAAAACTTTAAAATTAACTAAAAGTATTTTATTAATATTTTCTTTTTGAACTATTCGTACGAACTCATAATATTTATATTAAAAATCAAAACAATTTTTACTTATCTTAATTATTTTCTTATTTGAATTACGTAAAATAACTAAAACTTGTTAATCTAATTCATATCCAAAAGAAGAAAAACTAAAAATTTAAATTCAATTCTTATTTATCAAGAGCTAATGACTATCATGGTCATCGAATATGAATGATCTAAGTTGCACCCATTTCAACAATTTTGCTTTGAATAAAAAAAATATCGAAAATATGATCAAGGTATATTGTCTCCTGCTTCTGCTAATTCAATCAAAATTAATATCACTAATTCAAATGAGAAAAATGAGTTTAAATATAACAATGAACAAGAAATCCAAAAATGAAAAAGTCCACAAAGAATAAGTAAGAACTAATTGATACTAAAATCGAAAATATCAGTCGATACTCCTTCTATATTCAAGGATATTTTAGATTCTCAAATTCTATTTTGCTTTGTAAATATATACAATGTGTAAATCTCATTTTAGATAATACTGTCATTAGTACTAGTATTTTGAAATTCACTGTAATATTAGTTGATAACCAAAAACACAAAGAGAATCTACTTTTTTAAAGAAAAGAGAACACTTTTAATTTCTGGAATTATTCCATGCAGGGATACTTGAGAAAAAAATTAATTGTTTCAGAAAAATTGCTATATAGAAAGATAAGTTTAGTTAAATTCCAGATAGTGATTATGAAAATTCATCTATTCTCTAAAGGTTCAGGTAACAAGGTCAAAGACAAAATAGAGTTACACCCTTTTTTTTGAATGATGGTAATAGTTCATTAATCACAATTAATAAAATGATGTATTTAAAAAACTTGATATAATTATTAGACAAGAAAAATAACTAAGACAATCTTAATGTATTGTACTAATATTTATGTTTTAGCTTATAGTGATTTTTGAATTCAACTAGAGTTTCTCCACTTAAAATTATGATAAATTAGTGATGGACTATATCTCTTAATTTTCAAATTGATTATCGATTTGATAAACTTGGCATTCCTGTGAGGCGCCAATGAAGAAGCTAGATCAAAGTATGGGTTAAATATATGTATTATTTGAATTTATTTTTATGTTAATATTTATTTTTAATATTTTCTTCTATCAGTGTTCGCATTATATGCCTGAGGATTTCTATATGGTGCAATTTCTTCCTCTAAATCTAAATAAATCAACATTAATCATTTTTAAGAACTCAACTTTTTAATTTTATTTTGTAAATAAAATATATTATTTAATAATATTTTTTTAATTATATATTAATTGATATACATAAACGCGTAAAGTATATTGCTAAATGCCGTTCGCCTTTTTAAATCTAAAAAAAGTTAAATTAAATTCATATATAATGTCACGACCCGAATTTTCCACCCTCGGGAGCCGTGATGGCGCCTACTAGTGAAAGCTAGGTAAGCCAATTGTGCCACTTACTTAACCTTTTTCATATATATTTAATCCTTTAACAATGGTGAACAAACATCACATAAACAACGGAATTGAATAAGCGGAAGAAAATAAAATGTAACAGTTTAATATTAATACCGATACAACTCCATAAACCAAAATCTACCCAGATCTGGTGTTAAAATTTCACAAACTGTCTAAGAATACTACAAATAAGGGCCCGAAAGACAAATATAAGCAGTTTCAGAAGTACATAGAAGAAACAGTATAGAAAGATAGAAGGAGACGCCAGGGCCTGCGGACGCCTGTAGGACTACCTCGGGTTACCTTAATGGACTGAAGACAACACCCTCACTGCGGTCCAAAAGCTGCAGCACCGGGATCTACACACAGTGCAGAGTGTAGTATCAGCACAACCGACCCCATATGCTGGTAAGTGCCTAGCCTAACCTCGGCGAAGTAGTGACGAGGCTAGGACAGGACTACCAAATAAACATGTGCAGTTAAATCATATACAACGGAAAGTAAAGGCAGAAATGTACAGTTAAGGATAGGAGGGGGAACATGCTGCGGGGAACATCAAGTAATAACAGAAGAACAACAGATAAATATAAGGAACACCAAAGTTCAATTGTAAACAAAATTCAGAAATAAAGACAAGTGCACAACATCACTATTCGTGCTTTTACTCTCGTCCTCACCATAAAATCAATAAAATTGGCTTGGCAGCATCCTTCGTGCTTTTACCTCGCATAATCATGGCATGGAATGATCCTTCGTGCATTATCACTCATATCATGGAACAGAATTGTACATCGTGCGGCACGTCATCACCCATCGTGCTTTAACCTCACAAAATCGGCACGACATCACCCTTCATGCATTAACACTCTCTCACAAATATCATGCACGGCATCACCCTTCATGCTTTAACATTCTTCCTTACCCAAACAACAATCGCAAAGCAATAAGGTCAATAGAATCAATAAAATTCCGGCAAGAAAACAATAATATATCAACCATATCCCGGCAAGGGAAACAATATCAAAACAATAACATCCCGGCAGGGGAGATAACATCGAAAGTAACAACATCCCGGCAAAGGAGACAAATATCATAAACCTCTTCTCTTTTCCACATTTACTTCACAACTCAATTCACAACTTGAGCCAATGCTCTAAAATGTTCAATTGCCAATAATAATTTCACAAATCATTTTACAACTTGAGTCAATGCTCTTCAATGTTCAATTACCAATAATACTTCCACAAGCCTTGTTCAACAAAAGAAATCATCATATAAAGCACGAACAATATGAATCGGAGTCACATTAATCATTGTATAAGACTCACAGGTATGCTTGACACCAACGTATAGATACTCATCACCATGCATATACGTCGTACTCAACAATTAACGCATAGCAAATAAGACACGACTTCTAATCCCTCAAACTAAGGTTAGACCAAACACTTACCTCGATGCCACGAATACAATTCAAGCCTCAACTACCGCTTTACCTCTTATTTTCACCACCAATTCGCTTGTATCTAGCCACAAGCTACTTAACTATATTAATAAATGCTAAATGAATCAATTCTAATGCATGAAAATAAGTTTTCCAAAGATTTTTCCAAAAAGTCAAAACTTGACCCTGGTCCTACATGGTCAAAACCCGAGGTTCGAACCAAAACCCAATTACCCATTCACCCACGAACCCAAATATATAATTTATTTTGAAATCGAACCTCAAATCGAGGTCCAAATTCCCAAAATTTGAAAAACCTAAGTTCTACCCAAAACACCCAATTTCTCCCATGAAAACCCTTGATTTTGAGTTGAAATCATGTGAAAAGATGTTAAAGATTAAGAAAAACGAGTTAGAAATGACTTATAATCGATTTGGAAGAGTGGTTGTCTTTGCAAAATCGCCCAAAGGTGTTTAGGTTTTGAAAAGGTTGGAAAAATGCAGAAATTTTTGGCTAAGTTATGATTTAGCAGGTTGTAGATGTCGCAATTACGACCAAGGTTCGCAATTGCGAACCCTTAAGAAACATGCTATCTTCGCATTTGCGAAGAATAAGTCGCATTTGCGACTCTGGCCCTATTCGCATTTTCGATAAAATGGTCGCATTTGCGATAAGGCCTGCCCAGGTCATCTTCGCATTTGCGATACAACTTCGCAATTGCGAAGCCTGCAGGCCTACAATACACCAATAATTTTCTAAGTCCAATTTCACTCCGTGGCCAAAAACCTTGAAAAAGAGACCAAAGGTGGCTGTTCTTGCAAAAACAGCCTTCCTGCGCCCTTTTGGGGACATTCAGCTATTTTAAACAAGAATGACATCACCTTACTTATATACAATAAAATATTTTTGTTCTTTTTGGGCTAATTTTGCAAAAAGGAAAGTTGAACCCGATGGGGATTGCCTACGTATCCCATATTCGGAGATAATCAAACTGGCGTAGTTCGGGTAGATTTGACAAAATGAAAACAAAACCAACTATTTTCAAAAACAAAATTCTCTTTTTTTTTTAAAATTTCGGCAGAGTTTACGTATATTTTTGGATATTGGGGTTTTCAAAAACAAGCAATTATCTCTCTTAGCCCTCACGTTTTCCTTTTTTTTCCCAACTTTTCTCCTATTATTCATAAGCTGGTCAACATGCAAATCCGAAGCAAATAAATGCACAAGTAACAAGTAGGATGCATCAGGATGGTCTTTTCATTTAGAGTACACCTGTCCTAGACAGACCCAACTCCTGTGTTGAGTTTCTAAAGTCAAATACACGTGATGCAAACAAACGTTCCTACTAGAGATCCGGCATGAGGTTTTGTTATACTAGGTTTAAAACCTGGGTGTATTGTTCTAGACCTGGCTTATCCAAGCGGACAGCTCGAGCTGGGGGCCGAGGGGGGCAGCATACCGGAAATACAGAAGCTTCACCAGCTTTGCAACTTGTCTGAACCTCTTCTAAAATTGGATAAGACTCTAAACAGAAGAGAAGTCACACGAAGTGCACACTCCCCAGATGATTTAGAAGACTTTGAGAGAAGAAGAGTTTCGCAACAGTTTATATACAGTTCATACAATATCAAAGTGGTAAAAAACGGCATTTAGCACATATGCTCAAACATGTAAAAAAAACAGATAATAAATAAAGCCAACTATAATGGCTATTCTAAGCTAGAATTCTTGAACCCTGAACCAGAGATACTGGGTTCGATCCCCAGTAGAGTCGCCAGAGCTGTCACACCTCCTTTTTACACACCCGAAGGGGATATAAGGGTGTTTTTCCAATTTAAGTGACATTATTCGAAATGGGATTATTTATTTATTTTTTAGAGTCACCACTTGAAATATTTTAATTGGTGTCCCAAGTCACCGGTTTATTTTAAAATCCCAAATCGAGGAAATTTGACTTTCCTTTTGAAGTCTGCGAACCAGAAATTCTAAGTAAGGAATTTTGTTAACCCGAGGGAATGTGTTAGGCACCCCCGGATTCCGTGGTTCTAGCACGGTCGCTTAAACTATTATAATTGGCCTATTATTTGATTTTAATATATGTTTTAACCTACAATATATTTTATCTTATTGAACCGCTTTTAATTATTTTTTGGAAGATTCAATGTTATTTAAAATACGCCTTGAACCACGCCACATGAAATGCACCCACGGTCCGCGATGCATTTTATTTAACGTTGTTGGGATTTGGATTTGGGTCACATGAAATGCACACCCAATTTTAGGAATATAATTTTTAAATAGCGTGCCTAAAGCAACTACTCACTTTTCAAGTTTGCGAGGGCCATGAAAAATTCAACTAAATGGCACGCCTCGATTTCTAAGGATTCAAAATTAATTAACTGAGGGCCATGCTCTTTGAGATTTTATTTGGCACGGCACACCTCGATTCCAATTTTTAAAGGGAACTCAAACTAAGCTTTGGAGGGCCATAAGCTATATCTTACTTGATATGGCGCACCTCAAATCTAATTATCTAAAAAAAATCTTATTTTTTTAAAATTGAGAGGGCCATAGACTATTTATCTAATATGGCGCGCCCCATCTAATTAAAGGAATTACAACAACGTAATTGGAACTATTCGTTGCATGATTACTAGTCGTAAAGGAGTATTGGATTTCTATGCTAAATTCAACCCAAGAGCATGAACGAACAAGGAGAGTCCAATTGATGGAGTTCTTCAGCGACTGGGCCAGCATTTAAGCCCAAATCTTAGAGTAAAATTTATACTAATTTGCTTAAACACATGCCAAACTAAAGCTTCATGAAATATGAAATCAAATTAACTTCTTTTCTCTTTTTTTTTTTTTAAAAATACAATAAGGGCTTGTCGTCAAAAAATCTTTCCTTGTTGAGCTAAACAGATTTCTTAAGAGTATTAAAACATGCTAAAAATCACAAGACCCCACGTTGAGCCCACAAAGAGCCAAACCTCAAAGCCATAGACTGATTCTCCCATAGTCTTCAAGTTAAACCCATCAGCCTGGAAACTTTGTACTCTCAGCACAAATTAGGAATACCATAGTCTTTGGGCATTTAACACTCAATCATACAAATGAAAAATACAGAACATGCGTTTTAACAATAGTACAAGGACATGGCTTTTCTTTTCAAAAGAACAGCTATAAAATCAGTCAAAAACTCACATATGTAATCTCTCAATTACCCGCTATTTTTAGGCCGAACAAACACCACATACACTCTGAATAAAGATGAACCCAAATAAAGGTTCCTCATTTAATCTTATATACATGTTCAATCACTCATCCACAAGGCTCACACATCCAACTTCTAACTCAACATTGAAACTTGCAATACCAAAGAATGACTAAATACATCAGTTCACAACTTTACACATATTAGACTAAATTGCTCATCCAATTTACAAAGGCTTCACTAATAATAAACTAATGAACACATAAACATATAACAAGACATAAATGAATACAGCAGCAAATAATCCAAGCTAGACTGTCATGAAGCATTGTATCATCAGACATTCCAATTCCCATTTCAACATGTCATTTGAGATTCAATGTGCACCTGGTTACAGTAACAAACAGCAAGGACAATGAGCTGAGAATTTAAGATGAAACAACAACAATGGTCAATGATGGAAAAAGCCAAACAACACAACAATGTTTCAGCTTTTGAACCAGATTCAAACCCAGAATCAATACCACTTTGACAGCTTTTGAAAATCTGACTAAAAGGGAACTCGAAGAGCAGAAACCAGCAAAATTCTAAGCAAATTCCAACATTTTTCAAAAAATCTAGAAGAAGCTCAACCATTTTCTTTTTAAGGTATTTTTCAGTCTTTTTCAATCTGACTTGTGAATGAAGAAAGAGTGCCTTTATAGGCAAGCCCTTAGGGCAGCAAGAGTGAATTCATGTTTGCACATTAATCCTTTTAGAATTTTCATTTTTGCTGTTTAATCGTTAGTTCAAAAATCAGATATTCAGAATCAGTCTCAATCCCCACTTTCTAGGTAGCTTCCCATTCAGTTATTAAAGATTCTCTCACCTAGATTTCCTAATTTAACCTTTGAACCTCTGCTGTTTACTTCAGAAATCTTATGGGTCAAATTGACCCAATAGTTCAGCCAGACATGGGCTCAATTATGACCCAATAACCTAAACAAACCTCTTGAAGTAGGGTCTAAAATGGCCTCAAAGCCCAAACAACAAGAATGAACCAAACCAAATCAGTAATTTTGTGACAAGCAGAAGGAAACACTTAAACAATTTCAACTAAAACCTAAGCTAAGTGACTGATTAATATGAAATTAACTAAGTTATTAAATCAAAACAAACTAACTAATTTGACTATAAGGCTAACAAAAAAATCAGGAAGAAAACTAAACAGACCTTTGGGCAAAACAAAATGAATCAGGGGAAAGCTTTGAAGAAAAACAAACACAAATTAATCTAGAAGGGAGGTCCTAAGTTCAGAGCCTTAGTCGAGTTTCAACCAAACTAAAAAAAGACTAAATAAAGAAAGAAAGAGGAAAAGAAGAAGAGTAAGACAGTGAAACAAACAAGAACGGACCAAGAGGTTAAGAAACTTACCAGATCAAAAATCAAAACACATCGGAGACATTGACTTAACGAAACTAATGTCAATCATTTGTTCTTTGTCAAGAACAACTGAACAACATCAGTTTTCGTTGAATCAAAAGTTCAAAACTCGTATGAAATAGCAGCCTATGATCATGCATGCCACTGGGTTCGATGAAAAATGATTTTAGACTTTTAGGGCTCGAACTCACATTTAAGATTTGAGGAGTTCTAGATAGATTCAAGGGAAACCAGTGATGGATTTTGTATGAGGGAGTCATAGGGGTTATGTGGTATTGATTTAGGGTCGATTGGGAGTGCCACCGCCAGCTAGAGATGGTGGAAAGTGGGGCGCTCTAGGGTTCAATGGAGATGGTCTGGGATGGGATGAGAGAGACAAAGAGTGAGAGAATTGGTCTTTGGGGGGGGGGGGGTTGACCTTAATTCGGATATTTTAATGCGATGGATCGACCAGTTTCGGGCCGTTGGATTGATGAGATCCAACGGCTGAGATCAACTTGAGGTAAGACGGGGTCGTTTGGGATTGCAACGGGACTGGACCGGATAAGGGAGAAAATCTGGGCTGCTTTTAATGGGTTTGGACGAGTAATGGGTGCATTTGATTTGGGCTTAGGGAATTCAAATGAATTTGAACTGCATCCCATGTCAGCACCTTGGCCGTTTGTTGCTTGGGGCATGGACGTCATTGGGCCAGTTGAGCCGAAAGCTTCAAATGGGCATAGATTCATATTGGTCGCTATCGACTACTTCACAAAGTGGGTTGAAACAATTACTCTCAAATCTGTCACCAAGAAAGCTGTAGTAGACTTCGTACATTCCAACCTCATCTGCCGTTTTGGTATTCCTTTAACTATCATTACCGGTAATGCTGCAAATTTGAATAGTCATTTGATGAGGGAGATATGTGAACAATTCAAGATAATGCATCGGAACTCTACTTCTTATCGTCCCAAAGCCAATGGTTGTAAGCACGTGATTTTTGCCCTATATGAGAATTACTCCCAAAAAATTCAAAAATAAAATGATTTTCCTTGGTGCGCAATTTTGTGATATTTTTGAATAATTATTTGTATTTGTCTGTGCATGTTTATTTGTTAAATTAATAAAAATACAAAAATATGTCGCATTTTGCATGAAGGATTTAATTCTACAATTGTTAGTAATTAAGTTTGTTTTACAAAAAATAAAAATTATAAAATAGGGATCTTTTGCATTTTTAGCATTTAATGTCCAAATATATAATTTTATGCTTAATCATTACTTAATTGTACGTTAATTGTTATTGGGAGTTAATTTGCGCTTTTATAACTTACTTTAGTTCTTAATAATAATTTAAGTATTTTTATAATTTAGTTTTAGAAAAATAAAAAGAGAGCAAAAAAAATACAAAGAAAAATCGGATTGGGCCACTTCTTCAAATTTCAACCCCAGGCCCAAACAATTGTCCAACCTTCCACAAGACCCGGTCCATTCCAAACCGGGTCGACCCGGTCCATAATCCAAAGATCCAACACCCCTATTATCTTACATTTTTACAAAAAAACAAACAAAAAGAAAACCCTAAAAACCCAAACTCATCCGCCCCCCCCCTCTCATTTTTCTTCTTCTTCTCCGAACTCCTCACACCCCTCCTATGGCTGCCCAGCCTCCATTTTCACCATGCACACACATACACACCTCGTCCTCATCTCCGAGCAGCCATGGCTGCTGTCTCATCTCCTTCATCAAGCTCGTCCATGGCGGACATTGCTTTCTGCTTCATCTTCGTCATTCGGCATCAAGCTCGAGCTTGAGCTCGACGTCCATGGCTGCCCCCTCACATCCCAGCCTCCATGTCCATCCATAAAAACGAACCTTACTGCTGCGTCGTCTTCACGTCGTTCGTCACCACTATGACCGCCTTTCTCGTCGTTGTCATGGCGAGCTCAAGCTCGTCCATGGATGCTTCACCATCTCCAGTAGCTCCCCCCGCCTCCAACGAGCCAGCCTGCTCCGTCGACACAGCCGGTCGACCACCAGTCTTTCATCGACGTCCAACTCCATAGTCGACGACCAGCAGGTCCCACGATCCTCCATCTCCATCCACCAACAACCCAGCCCCATCGTTCATGGCTGAACGTCCACCATGACAGCCCAGCAGCCCACGACAACCCAAGCCATGGCTACCCCGTCACAGTCATCATTCACCCCAGTCCCGCCTCGTCGTCGTAGCCCGTCGTTTGTTCGATCTATTGGTCTGCGGAGTGTTAAAGGCTATTAAGGTCCGTCTCATCTCCCTTTCTCATTTTTAGGATCTATATGCGAGTGAGATAAGAGCCGCTAAAATCTGTTTAAATGTTATGGTTTAAGGAATTCGAATTTCTTCTTAGTTGAATCTGGGTTGTAAAAATTAGATTTTTGTTTAATCGAATTTGAGTTTGATTGGTTTGTCATTCGTGATTATTAGTTGTAAAATGTATAGTATCTTTGCTAATATTGAGTTGGTTCGAATGATTTCATTTTGTGTGATGTTTGGTTTCCTTTCTTGTCGATTATTCATCATTTTCTTGCATATGAGGTTAGTTTGTTTTCATTCAGTATGTTGACAGTGTTCATTTGTTCTTGTTTAGGCTTAATCTAGAAGTGTGTTAGTTTAGTCACGCAATATTTATTTTGATGATATTTGGTCTGAATTGAGTTTCATAGTTTAAGTTGTGATTTGAGTTGTTGAATCTTTTCATTTATGTTCATACTTTGTTTGATTGATCTTGAATCCGAAATTAGTATAGTTTGATCTTCTTGTTTGTTGATTATCATTTTTGATTATTTCTTCAGTTTGCTTCATGATTTTGTTTAGTTTTAATATAGGAATTGTTGGTTGTAAAGTTGTTAGATTTTAAGTTCAAATGATTATTGAATTTAGAAATCTGAATATATTTGTTTGTTGTTGTTGTTGTTGTTGTTGAATCTGAAAGTAGGTTTGTTTGTTGTTAAAGATGTTGTTCAATCAAGATAATTTTACTTGTTTCTTTGTTGTTCATCATTTAGTTTGAATTTTGTTGTTGAACATTGTTAGAAATTGATCATATTGACTATATTTTGGTTAAAATTGATTAGGTGAGTTGGTTATAGCTGATGGGGGTAGTTTGGTAATTTGCAGTACGTTCAGGGGTAAAATGGTAATTGCAATAAGGTCGGAGGGGTAGTTTAGGAGTTGTACATTTTGTAGTTCTTTATGTTAAGAATGGGGGACAAAATGTAATGAGGTGTGGGTGATATAATTGTTTAATATAATGGGGGACAAGACATAATGTAGTGGAGAGGAATATTGTATTTGTTTATGTTTGGCATGGGGGACAAGATGTAATGGGGTGGGGTTGGTATATTTGTTTAATGTAGTGGGGGATGAGTGAGAAGATAATGGGTTTGGTAGGAGAAAGTATGGTTTTATTAATGGATTAAAGGGTTTGGGAGGGGAAATAAATAAGAGGTCTTGAATTAGATTTTAGGAAGAGAATAAGAAAAGAACGGACAAAGAGAAAAAAAGAGCTGGATATTTAAGAGAGAAAGAAAAATTCCGAAAAATATTAAAACTTTCAAATAAAAAAAAAACTAAAAAAAAATCTTCTGCTTTCTTTCATTGTTTGAAATCAGCATTAATTGTTGTTGTTTCATCAAGCTTGAAGCTTTTGTTTTGGGATTACTGCTCCACCGGTTTGCAAACTCTGTTCCTGGTTGTTACTGTTGCTGGACTGTTGTTGTTGTGTTGTATTGTTATTACTGATGCTGATTCTCATCTTCATCTTCTTTTGTTTCCAATATCAGGTACACAACTGACACGCTAATTATTGTAAACTGAAACAGGAAGCATGAATACGAAAATGAAGAGTTGAAATTCTAAATTTACTATAATTATATTCTGAAGTTTATTTGTATGTATAAATTATTTAGCTTGCAAAAATCAGAATCATGTAGCTATTTAATACATATAGTGGAACATCCGACGATAGCTTAACGGATGAACTATCTATATATTGCCTAAAAATAAATAAATGGTGTAGTAACTCCGTCGAGTCAAAAATCAAACTAATAGGCCATCTAGTAGGAACTTGGTAGAAATATTGTTTAGTTAAATAATATTGGTTAATTTCAGCATGTAAATGGTCTAGGATTAAAATTAGATTGCTAAGTTTTTTTTTTAATTTGACAAACTGAGAACATGCCTAGTATAATGTAACTAGGTAGTAACATGTGAATAAGACGGCCCAGGTCTAGTTTTATGTCATACACGTTGGGCCTGGGCCCGCAGTGGCAACGGACTGTCCTGTTTGCATCATTTTCAGATTTTATGAATCATATTCGAAATCCATCTATAACAACTCAAGCATGTAAATAAATTAAGATATTTTCTCTTTTATTTTGTAGAGACAAATTTCAATAGAAAAATGTAGGCATTTTAGGACTGTCCTTTTAAAAATAAAATGAGATGAGCCTCGCCCAATAAAATGCACCAATTGTGGGGCCCTCAATAAATATTTAATTGAGTATTTAGAATTCGGGATGGACTGTTTAGTGAATTCCACGGTCTTACCCAGAAATAATAATACGCTAATCGCTTTAGGCACGATTTTAATAATAATACATTCTTAAACACGGGTGCGCATTTATGCGACCCAAATCCAAATCCCAAAACATTGAATAAAAATACGTTCCGGATCGCGGGTGCATTTTATGTGACGCAATCCAAAGACATGTTTTTAAACGATGTTCACATTCTTTTAAAAATATAATGATAAAAGCGGTAAAGAGTTAAAACTTTCACATGAGCGCATAATTGTATAAAATCAGATAAACAAGCCGAATATGACAGTTGAGCGACCGTGCTAGAACCACGGAACTCGGGAATGTCTAACACCTTCTCCCGTGTTAACAGAATTCCTTATCCGGATTTCTGGTTCGCGGACTGTAATACAGAGTCATTCTTTTCCTCGATTCGGGATTAAAATAGGTGACTTGGGACACCCTAAATCTCCCAAGTGGCGACTCTGAAATAAATAAACAAATCTCGTTTCGACTGTCCTTTAATTGGAAAAAACTCCCTTACCCTCGCGGGGGCGGAAAAATGAGGCGTGACAGCTCTGGCGACTCTGCTGGGGATTAGAGTTGTTAACCCAGAACCACTGATTCAGGGTTTAAGAATTCGAGCTTAAAATAACTGTTATAGTTGGCTTTATTTATTATCTGATTTTTACATGTTTATGCTTAATGTGCTAAATGTTGCTTTTTACAACTTTAATATTATCTGAATTGTGCATATAAAACTGCTACGAAACCCTTCTTCTTTCTGAGTCTTCTGAATTTATGGTGCACACGTGCGCGTGACCCACCTTTCTATTAGAGGTCATACCAAATAGAACGAAGTTGGGACAAGTAACTAGGCCGGGTAGACTTTCGTGCTCCCGGTACGTTGCCCCCACTTCGGCTCAAGCTGTCCACTTGGGTAAGCCAGGGCTAGAACAATATGCCTCAGGTTTTTCACTTAGAATAACTCAGCTTCATGCCGGATCCCTAGTAGGAACGTTTGTTTGCATCACGTGCATTTGACTTTGGAGGCTCAACACAGGGGTTGGGTCTGTCTAGGACAGGTGTACCAAAAAATGAAAATGACCATCCCGATGCATCTTACTTGCTGCTACTTGCACATGTATTTGATTCGGACTTGAGTGTTGACTGACTTTTGAATATCAGGAATAATATTTTGAAATTGAAAAAGAAAATAGCGGTTAGGGAATTGATTGTTTATTTTTGAAAAAAAACCCAATGCCCAAATACTGTCAAAACTCTGCCGAAATTTTGAGGAAAAAAAAATGTTTTATTAGTTTGTTTTACTAAAAGCAAAAGAAAAAAAAAGAGTCGTTGTTGTGTCTCGTTTTCAAAAATAGAAAAGGAAAATAGTTTGCCTTCACATGAAAAATGGTCTTGTTTTTTTTTAAAAAAAATATAGTTTGTTTTATGCCCGAACTACGCGGGTTTGATTCTCACCGGATGTGAGATACGTAGGCAACCCTCATCGGGTCCAACCCCCCTTTTTGCTAAAATAGCCAAAAACCAATAAATAAATAAAAAACGTGTCAAAATTTTAATTTTGTCATAAATAAGTCGGGCGGTGTCCAACCTCCCCTTTTGCTAAAACAAATAGCCAAAAAAAAATATGTCAAATTTTAATTTTGTCATAAAGAAGCCGGGTGACGCTGTTTTATCAAGACATAGCCGAATGTTCCCGAAAGGGACGCCGGAAGGCTGACTTTGCATAAACAGCCACCTTTGGGTCATTTTTTAAGATTTGGTACGGTTGACCCACACAGCCTTAAAAATCTTCGTCCCCAAGGCGTTGAAAGGTCGTGTTTGCAATGTGGAATTTTCTATTTTTGAAAAATGATAAAAAGAGTCATAAATAAGTCAGGGTGATGCTGTTTTTGTCAAAAATAGCTGAATGTTCCCGAAAGGGACGCCAGATGGCTGACTTTGCATAAACAGCCACCTTTTTGGGTCATGTTTAGGATTTTGGTCCAGTTGACCCACACAGCCTTTAAAAAATCTTCGTCCCCGAGGCGCTGAAGGGTCATGTTTGCAACACCAGGTTTTTATTGTAATTTTATAAAAACAAAAACAAAGTGTCAGCGGTCAGGTGAATACCGTTTGGATTTTTGGTCAAAATAAGTCGAGCCAGCTTCGTCCGCGTCTTAAACCGTTCTTGCCGAAATAGCCTTAGAGTATCTTTCAGTTGTCGAAAGGCTATTTTCGTAAAAGAACAGACAAGTTTGTAAAGTGTCAAAATAATCCTCCCCGGCCTTAAAATTCATGTGAGATTTGGAAGGGGCCACATTTGCAAAAATAGCCGTTTGGTTGCATTTGTCAAACGGGGAAAGGAAGCTGGCCTTTTTATTTCGAGGTTATAAATCTTTAATTAGAATATGTGGGTTGTTTGATTTTCGAGTTTGTAGGTCATCTTCAAACCTTTGAAACCCAGTTTATTTTAATATGAAAATTGAAAAAAAATGATTAGTATTGTTTATCTTTTATTGGTCCGAATTACGCAAGGTCTGATTCATGCGGGGTCATGATACGTAGGCAATCTCCATAAGATTCGACCACAACAAAATTTTTTTTTGAAAAAATCAGAAAAAAAATCGAAAAAGGAAAAAGATGTTGCTAGTAATAAGAACCGACTGAGTCCATTCTAACATGTTTTGTTTTGAATTGTGAAGAAAGTTGAGTTGGTCGGTTTGTGGTAAGATGAAAACACAAGATCCAAAGAAAATGATAACTGACAACAAATTTGTTACAAATGCTCAAGAGACTCAGAGTCAGAGGGTTCAACAAGAGTCTACTGTGCCGGAGAAAAATAGAATACTGAAACAGCAAATGACCCAAAGAGTGAAAAACTTAGAACAATGGTTGAAAAACAGGCAAGGGTTGTCTGGTCAAAAGAGTGTTGCCTTCAAAGATCTATGTATGTTCCCCGATGTCCACTTGCCGCCTGGTTTCAAGACTCCCAAATTTGAAAAGTACGATGGACATGGAGATCCCATTGCCCACCTGAAAAGGTATTGCAATCAACTGAGAGGTGCGGGAAGAAATGAAGAATTGTTGATGGCTTATTTTGTGGAAAGCCTTACGGGAGTAGCTTCCGAATGGTTTATGGATCAAGACACGTCTCGCTGGTATGTCTGGGACGACATGGCACAAGCATTTGTCAAATAGTTCCAATACAGCATCGACATTGCCCCAGACCGCATTTCCCTTTCAAACCTGAAGAAGAAACCAAGTGAAAGTTTCAGGGAATATGCCATTAAATGGAGAGAGCAAGCAACTCGAGTTAAGCCACCCATGGATGACCACGAGCTAATAACTGTCTTCCTTCAAGCGCAAGAGCCAGATTACTTTCAGAACATGATGTCTGCAGTTGGCAAATCCTTCTCAGAAGCAATCAAAATGGGAGAAATGATAGAGAATGGTCTTAAGACAGGAAAAATTATAAGTCAAGCAGTTTTAAAGCTGCAACTCACGCTGTCCGGGTTGAGTCTGATAATTTTTGCGACACAAATGAGAAGATTAAAGAAATCATGATGACATCAGGGTCAAGAAAAGGTCCTAGGAGAACATCTCGAAGGTATGAGCAGCCTCCTCAAGTTTTCTATGAATCCCCTGAGCAATATTATCTCCCTCAGAACCCACGATACTCTGTTGTTCCACCTCAGTATGTTGCCCGGCCACCAAAACACCCCAGAAGGTGAGGACGAGCATCACAAAATCTCCAGAAGCCTCCACATAACTTTCAGGTGCCCTATAACCCGCATCCAAGCCAGAGGTATAAAGGGAAACGAAGGTTGAAAGATAATTTTACACCAATTGGAGAGTCCTATGAAAGCTTATTTGAGAGGTTAAAGCATCACGACATGATTGCATCTATTCCTCCAAATCATGTGGACCCACGTGCAAGAAGCTTTGACTCTTCTAAAAGGTGTGAATACCATTCCAATGCCCAGGAGCACAATGTTGAAAGTTGTCGGGATTTGAAAAGAGAAATAGAAAGGATGATCCAGGAAAATCTGATTGTGATCCAAGATAGTGACACCCAGAATATCACGCAGAATCCTTTACCTACACATCATGATGCACACTTTATGGGGAGGATGCCTGGTGATATGGATTTTAGAGTCATCCCGGGAAGCTGCTAATTGATGATAATGATATTGAAGTTGGTAACGGTCTTGGCAATGATGATGCAGAACTCAATGGCTAAAACATCGTGTTGGGCAATTAGAAAGGCGCTCCATCTCCTGGTCAGCCAGAGAGGAGTTTTGGTGGTTTATTTTGTTGTCATTTCTGTCGTCCGAATTATTTCAGGGTTGTAATCCGGATATTGTCTTGTGGTCAAACCCCCCTTATCCTTTTATTTGTCTAGTACCTAATGTGGTGTTATCTGGTTTGGTTTTAGGGTTGTAACTGTTTATTTTGTTGTTTAAACAGTTCTGCCGGTGGTCTAATACAAAAGCCGGTCTTTTATTATTTTCAGTCATCTTTTTGTTTAATCCTTTAATCATTTTTGTTCAGCGCCGATTCTAGTGACATGACATGCGCACACAATTTGGGCCTAATCTTAAAAGTTAATCATAAAATCCCGGAAAGGTGATCAGAGCATTTAAAGGGAATAAGGACGGTTTGAGATTATTCGGAGCTCGAGTCATGTGGAACTGGGGCAAGTAAAACATAAAGAAAACCGTTAAAAGCAAGATTCACCTTTCATGATAACGAGAGTGAGAGTGTCGCCCAATGGTGCTTTAGAAATGACAAAGGAAAAATAAAATGTGTGAATATAATTGTCAAGTCCAACACCATCGGAAGAGGCTACAAATCTTTGTTTAAATATGTTGTTTGCACTGGGCATGTCTTGAAGACTGGAATGACGAAGGCATTTTGTTCTGCTACCTAAACACTTTATCCTTCGTTAACCCTTTTGAGCCTTATTGTTTTTCTTTCGTACCCCTCGTTCGAAATCAGTAGCAACGACTAGAAACACAAGCATGGCAGGGAAACAAAAGAAAGAAAAAGAAAATGAAGAAAAGAAAGGAAAAAGAAAAAAAAAGAAAGAAAAGAAAACAACAAAACGAAAAAAAGAGAAAAGAAAAGAAAAGAAAAGAAAAGAAAAATGATAACAAAAAAAAACAAAGGAAAGTCAAGTGAAAAAAAGAGGAATTGGGAACTACGTTCGACCTGATTCCTCAAAGAGGATACGTAGGCGCCTCACGGCTCGGTCATGGTGTAATAAAAATTAAAAAATAATAATAAATAAATAATCCCCAAGCAAGAAACTAGGGCAAGGGTTGCGCTTGTTGTAAGCAAATATGGTTCCGAAGGTTGTAATTTTGAACCCCAAATTTATTTTATTTTTTTTTGTCGAGCCTTTAATACCCTTTCTTTCTAAACCTATCCAAAATCCCATATTACGGTCCAAAGAAAGACCTTCTGATCAGTCTTCAAAAGATGCCAAGTCAGACAAATGAGAGTCTTACCGGTGGACATAACACTCTGTTCCACAGCAGAAAAGACTCTATTCCCCAGCAGAAAGAGTCATACCGGCAACACTCCAAATCCCCAACTGGAAAGTGATACAAATGAGAGAGTCTTATTGGTGAAAATCTTCACGGACACCATAAGGCGATGAAAGCTGAGAGAAAAACCAAAATGAGAGAGACTTGATGGTGATAACCTTTTGGGCACTACAAGTCGAATACGATTGAGAATCCGATGGGGAATCGCCAAATGAAGATCTTGAAAGATGATTGATGGTAGAGGATAGGGCACATGTGCATGCCATGACCATTAGAGTCGGTATCTGCGTTTGATAGGTTTTTATTTATAGTTTCTCTTGTTAAAGAGTCATATTTTTCCTTTGTCCTTTATTCGTTTCCCCTTTTGTTTATCTTTCTCCTTTCATAGAAACATTCCCCAGTAGAGTCTGTTTGGTCAAAACCAGTGGGAAATGACTTCAAAATATGCCATCAGCTTTCCAATTATGCAAGATAAGATCTGACTAGTACATCCAAGTGGTATAGTCAGCGAGGAACAAACGCGAGGCCAGTGTCAAAAAAAGATATCCCCAGCAAAAGGGAATTGACAAAAGGATTGACAAGTGTCAAGAGGGATACCCTTGCCGAAATCAAAGGTTATAAACCTCAAGGCCAAGGCCCGTTGAACAAAGCAAGGAGAGCAGTGAGCATGATTTGGGGAAATTCATACTAGACTAAAAGGTCGGGGAAATGCCAGTTTCCGAGCTATGCCACAAAAGAAGAGGGATATCCCCAGCAGAAAGGGATTATCCCCAGCAAATAATATCATCCCCAACAAGTTGTGGAGCGCAGAGCAAGGAAGGAGAAAAGGAAAAGCCATCCCAGTAGGAGTATCACAACCAACCACCACGTTTTAAACTAACAAATTTTGTTTGATTTGAAACAGGTAAAGGAAATGGCATTGATGACAGAAATGCATGCCATAAGGGAGACTGTCAAACTGGGGCAGAAAATTTTCCTTTCATTTGGAAAATTTTCTGGAAGTCAGGTACCCATTCGAGGAAGAATAAAGATAACACCAGTCTCAAGGGAAGTGGTCTTTGAACCAGTGTTGCCCCAACATAATAAGTTTCAATGGAGGAAGTTGTTCCCCAGCAGACAGAACAAAGGGATGACACTTGTGCTCAGAAAAGCAAAAAGCCATTATCATCCCCAGCAGCTTCCAGAAGAATGAAGCATCGATTTGAAGGGATAAAATTCCCCAACAGCGTTATCCTCAACAACGTTATCCCAAGAAGATAACACTTTTATCCCCAACAGTGTTGAGAGAAAATAATAAAAAAAAAAATTTTGAAGGAGGGGAAGAAAGGAGACTCCCCCAGTGGTATTATCCCCAGCAAGCAAGAACAAAGCAGCGCAAAGGAAAAAGAAAAGAAAATAAGAAATTACAAAGGTAAGTTTCTCAAATCATTGATCTTTACATTTTCCTCCTAGGATAAAAAGTCCTAATCTGATGAATTTCCTAAGATATCAAATCTTGGTCCGATGGAATTGTTTCTCCCAAGATAAGACATCAAATCTTAGTCCGATGAATTTTTCTCCTAAGATATCAAATCTTAGTCCGATGAATCTTTCTCCTAAGATAGAAATCTTAGTCCGATGAAACTTTCTCCTAAGATAGAAATCTTAGTCCGATGAATTTTTCTCCTAAGATCACAAAAAAATGGACCTAGTTTGACAATTTATCTCCTAGAGTCACAATCTTGGTCCAATGAAATTTTTCTCCCAAGATAAAATATCAAATCTTAGTCCGATGAATTTTTCTCCTAAGATAGAAATCTTAGTCCGATGAAATTTTCTCCTAAGATACCAAATCTTAGTCCGATGAATTTTTCTCCTAAGATAGAAATCTTAGTCCGATGAAATTTTCTCCTGAGATATCAAATCTTAGTCCGATGAATCTTTCTCCTAAGATCACAACAAAATGGACCTAGTTTGACGATTTATCTCCTAGAGTCAAAATCTTGGTCCCATGGAATTTTTCTCCCAAGAGAATATAATAAAATCTTAGTCGGATAATTTGAAAAAAAGAAGAAGTTTGAATTTGAAAAAAAGGGGAGTCATTTTTTTTAGTTTTCTTAAGATTATCAATGTTCAGCTGTTGTTGAAGTCAGGAGCCAACTTGAAGAGAGGAATGGAGTTTATTTTAAAAAAAGTTGTTGAAATCTCGCCAACCTAAAGAAAGGAATGACATTTTATTTTTAAAGTTGAAGTCAGGAGCCCGCCTGAAGAGAGGAATGGCGTTTATTTTCAAAGTTGTTGTTGAAATCAGGAGCCCGCCTGAAGAGAGGAAAGGCGTTTTATTTTTAAAGTTGTTGAAATCTCGCCAACCTAAAGAAAGGAATGGCATTTTATTTTGTTGTTGAAATCAGGAGCCCGCCTGAAGAGAGGAAAGGCGTTTTATTTTTAAAAGTTGTTGAAATCTCGCCAACCTAAAGAAAGGAATGGCATTTTATTTTTAAAGTTGTTGTTGAAGTCAGGAGCCCGCCTGAAGAGAGGAATAACGTTTATTTTAAAAGTTGTTTGTTTGAAATCAGGAGCCCGCCTGAAAAGAGGAAAGGCGTTTTATTTTTAAAAAGTTGTTGAAATCTCGCTAACCTAAAGAAAGGAATGGCATTTTATTTTTAAAGTTGTTGTTGAAGTCAGGAGCCCGCCTGAAGAGAGGAATGACGTTTATTTTAAAAGTTGTTTGTTTGAAGTCAGGAGCCCGCCTGAAGAGAGGAATGGCGTTTATTTTTAAAAGTTGTTTTTGAAATCAGGAGCCCGCCTGAAGAGAGGAATGGCGTTTTATTTTTCAAAGTTGTTTGTTGAATTCAGGCGCCCACCTGTATAACGAGAGGAATAATTTTTAGTCTTATACTGCAGATTTTGAAATCAGTAACCCCACCGAAAGGTAGAAGGTTACAACAGGAATCCCCAGCAGGAAACAATAAAAATCCCCAGCACCGGGAAGCAGAAGGTTGCAACAAGAGGTCCCAGCACAAACTCAAGTGCATGTGTCAAAAGGAAGAAAAGACGCATTTTGAAAGAAGTGGCATGCGAACATTAAATTATGCCCAGCATATCAAATCTGATGAAGAAAGCCGTATCCCCAGAGGAACCGCCGAAAAGCTTAATGAAGAAAGCCATGTCCCCATCAGACCGAACAAAATGATGAAAACTGGTATTCAGAAAATCAAAGGGCCAGAAGTCTCGGAAGAAAAGCATCGGAAGAAAAGCACCGGAAGAAAAGCACCGGAAGAAACGCAAGCAGACAAGAAAGCAAGGCAACAAGAACAAATTGCAGTCTAGCCTAGCTTCTTGTTTTCTTTTAAGCACGGTGTAACAAGGAGATCGGTAAGCAATGGTAATAGCATGCAACAACAGTAACATTGCAGTCCCCCGGTAGTCCCAGCTACCAAAACTTCCCGAACTACATTGACCTGATTCCTGTTTAGCCCAGGATATGTAGGAAACCTTTGAAGCAAAGGTTCGGTCAAATCTTTTTCAAAAAATGCTTCAACGGAGTACTCGAATGGGCAAAAATCGCTCGCTTTATCTTTGCACGAAAACCCTTCGTGTCTTCGGGCAAAGAGGGGCAGCTGTAAGCACGTGATTTTTGCCCTATATGAGAATTACTCCCAAAAAATTCAAAAATAAAATGATTTTCCTTGGTGTGCAATTTTGTGATATTTTTGAATAATTATTTGTATTTGTCTGTGCATGTTTATTTGTTAAATTAATAAAAATACAAAAATATGTTGCATTTTGCATGAAGGATTTAATTCTACAATTGTTAGTAATTAAGTTTGTTTTACAAAAAATGAAAATTACAAAAATAGGCATCTTTTGCATTTTTAGCATTTAATGTCCAAATATACAATTTTATGCTTAATTATTACTTAATTGTGCGTTAATTGTTATTTGGAGTTAATTTGCGCTTTTATAACTTACTTTAGTTATTAATAATAATTTAAGTATTTTTATAATTTAGTTTTAGAAAAATAAAAAGAGAGCAAAAAAAATACAAAGAAAAATCGGATTGGGCCACTTCTTCAAATTTCAACCCCAGGCCCAAACAATTGTCCAACCTTCCACAAGACCCGGTCCATTCCAAACCGGGTCGACCCGGTCCATAATCCAAAGACCCAACACCCCTATTATCTTACATTTTTACAAAAAACAAACAAAAAGAAAACCCTAAAACACTAAACTCATCCGCCCCCCTCTCATGTTTCTTCTACTTCTCCGAACTCCTCACACCCCTCCCATGGCTGCCCAGCCTCCATTGTCACCACGTACACACATACACACCTCGTCGTCATCTCCGAGCAGCTATGGCTGCTGTCTCATCTCCTTCATCAAGCTCGTCCATGGCGGACATTGCTTTCTGCTTCATCTTCGTCGTTCGGCGTCAAGCTCGAGCTTGAGCTCGACGTCCATGGCTGCCCCCTCACACCCCAGCCTCCATGTCCAGCCATAAAAATGAACCTTACTGCTGTGTCGTCTTCATGTCGTTCGTCACCACTATGACCGCCTTTCTCGTCGTTGTCTCCTCCATGGCGAGCTCAAGCTCGTCCATGGATGATTCACCATCTCCAGTAGCTCCCCCCGCCTCCAACGAGCCAGCCTGCTCCGTCGACACAGCCGGACGACCACCAGTCTTTCGTCGACGTCCAGCTCCACAGTCGACGACCAGCAGGTCCCACGATCCTCCATCTCCATCCACCAACAACCCAGCCCCATCGTTCATGGCTGAACGTCCACCATGACAGCCCAGCAGCCCACGACAACCCAAGCCATGGCTATCCCATCACAGTCATCATTCACCCCCAGTCCCGCCTCATCGTCGTAGCCCGTCGTTTGTTCGATCTATTGGTCTGTGGAGTGTTAAAGGCTATTAAGGTCCGTCTCATCTCCCTTTCTCATTTTTAGGATCTATATGCGAGTGAGATAAAAGCCGCTAAAATCTGTTCAAATGTTATGGTTTAAGAATTCGAATTTCTTCTTAGTTGAATCTGGGTTGTAAAAATTAGATTTTTGTTTAATCGAATTTGAGTTTGATTGGTTTGTCATTCGTGATTATTAGTTGTAAAATGTATAGTATCTTTGCTAATATTGAGTTGGTTCGGATGATTTCATTTTGTGTGATGTTTGGTTTCCTTTCTTGTCGATTGTTCATCATTTTCTTGCATATGAGGTTAGTTTGTTTTCATTCAGTATGTTGGCAGTGTTCATTTGTTCTTGTTTAGGCTTAATCTAGAAGTGTGTTAGTTTAGTCACGCAATATTTATTTTGATGATATTTGGTCTGAATCGAGTTTCATAGTTTAAGTTGTAATTTAAGTTTGTTGAATCTTTTCATTTATGTTCATACTTTGTTTGATTGATCTTGAATCCGAAATTAGTATAGTTTGATCTTCTTGATTGTTGATTATCATTTTTGATTATTTCTTCAGTTTGCTTCATGATTTTGTTTAGTTTTAATATAGGAATTGTTGGTTGTAAAGTTGTTAGATTTTAAGTTCAAATGATTATTGAATTTAGAAATCTGAATATATTTGTTTGTTGTTGTTGTTGTTGTTGTTGAATCTGAAAGTAGGTTTGTTTGTTGTTAAAGATGTTGTTCAATCAAGATAATTTTAGTTGTTTTTTTGTTGTTCATCATTTAGTTTGAATTTTGTTGTTGAACATTGTTAGAAATTGATCATATTGGCTATATTTTGGTTAAAATTGATTAGGTGAATTGGTTATAGCTGATGGGGGTAGTTTGGTAATTTGCAGTACGTTCAGGGGTAAAATGGTAATTGCAATAAGGTCGGAGGGGTAGTTTAGGAATTGTACATTTTGTGGTTCTTTATGTTAAGCATGGGGGACAAAATGTAATGGGGTGGGGGTGATATAATTGTTTAATATAATGAGGGACAAGACATAATGTAGTGGAGGGGAATATTGTATTTGTTTATGTTTGGCATGGGGGACAAGATGTAATAGGGTGGGGTTGGTATATTTGTTTAATGTAGTGGGGGATGAGTGGGAAGATAATGGGTTTGGTAGGAGAAAGTATGGTTTTATTAATGGATTAAAGGGTTTGAGAGGGGAAATAAATAAGAGGTCTTGAATCAGATTTTAGGAAGAGAATAAGAAAAGAACGGACAGAGAGAAAAAAAGAGCTGAATATTTAAGAGAGAAAGAAAAATTCCGAAAAATATTAAAACTTTTAAATAAAAAAAAAACTAAAAAAAAAATTTTCTGCTTTCTTTCATTGTTTGAAATCAACATTAATTGTTGTTGTTTCATCAAAGCTTGAAGCTTTTGTTTTGGGATTACTGCTCCACCGGTTTGCAAACTCTGTTCCTGGGTTGTTACTGTTGCTGGACTATTGTTGTTGTGCTGTATTGTTATTACTGCTGTTGATTCTCATCTTCATCTTCTTTTGTTTCCAACATCAGGTACACAACTGTCACGCTAATTATTGTAAACTGAAACAGGAAGCATGAATAGGAAAATGAAGAGTTGAAATTCTAAATTTACTATAATTATATTCTGAAGTTTATTTGTATGTATAAATTATTTAGCTTGCAAAAATCAGAATCATGTAGCTATTTAATACATATAGTGGAACATCCGACGATAGCTTAACCGATGAACTATCTATATATTGCCTAAAAATAAATAAATGGTGTAGTAACTCCGTCGAGTCATAAATCAAATGAATAGGCCATCTAGTAGGAACTTGGTAGAAATATTGTTTAGCTAAATAATATTGGTTAATTTCAGCATGTAAATGGTCTAGGATTAAAATTAGATTGTTATGTTTTTTTTAATTTGACAAAATGAGAACATGCCTAGTATAATGTAACTAGGTAATAACATGTGAATAAGACGGGTCAGGTCTAGTTTTATGTCATACACGTTGGGCCTGGGCCCGCAGTGACAACGGACTGTCCTGTTTGCATCATTTTCAGATTTTATGAATCATATTCGAAATCCATCTATAACAACTCAAGCATGTAAATAAATTAAGATATTTTCTCTTTTATTTTGTAGAGACAAATTTTAATAGAAAAATGTAGGCATTTTAGGACTATCCTTTTAAAAATAAAATGAGATGAGCCTCGCCCAATAAAATGCACCAATTGTGGGGCCCTCAATAAATGTTTAATTGAGTATTTAGAATTCGAGATGGACTGTTTAGTGAATTCCACGGTCTTACCCAGAAATAATAATACGCTAATCGCTTTAGGCACGATTTTAATAATAATACATTCTTAAACACGGGTGCGCATTTATGCGACCCAAATCCAAATCCCAAAACATTGAATAAAAATACGTTCCGGATCGCGGGTGCATTTTATGTGACGCAATCCAAAGACATTTTTTTAAACGATGTTCACATTCTTTTAAAAATATAATGATAAAAGCGGTAAAGAGTTAAAACTTGCACATGAGCGCATAATTGTATAAAATCAGATAAACAAGCCGAATATGACAGTTGAGCGACCGTGCTAGAACCACGAAACTCGGGAATGTCTAACACCTTCTCCTGGGTTAACAGAATTCCTTATCCGGATTTCTGGTTCGCGGACTGTAATACAAAGTCATTCTTTTCCTCGATTCGGGATTAAAATAGGTGACTTGGGACACCCTAAATCTCCCAAGTGGCGACTCTGAAATAAATAAACAAATCTCGTTTCGACTGTCCTTTAATTGGAAAAAACTCCCTTACCCTCACGGGGGCGGAAAAAGGAGGTGTGACAATGGTGCCGTCAAAGAATCAAACAAGAACATCAAAAAGATTTTGAGAAAGATGATTCAAAGTTCCAGGCAGTGGCATGAAAAGTTGCATTTTGCATTATTGGGGTATCGCACCACTGTGCGCACATTGGTTGGAGCAACCCCGTACCTTTTGGTTTATGGCACTGAAGCCGTAATACCCGCGAAAGTTGAAATCCCTTCTCTCTGGATCATTGTTTAAGCTAAAATTGAAGATAGTGAGTGGGTCAAAACCCGTTTGGAATAGTTAACCATGATCGATGAAAAGCGGATGACCGCAGTCTTCCACGGGCAGTTGTATCAATAAAGAATGGCCCGTGCCTACAACAAGAAAGTGCGACCTAGAAACTTTGGGGGCAACTTGTTTTAAGGTGTATCCTTCCCTATCATCAGGAAGCAAAAGGAAAATTTGCTCCTAACTGGAAAGGTCCATATATTATCAGAAAAGTGTTGCCAAAAGAGGCATTGTATCTGGGAGACTTTGAAGGTAATGACCCTGAAATAGTTGTGAATGCAGATGCAGTCAAAAGGTATTATGTCTAATCCTTCTGCTGCAATAGCATTATCCGATTTGCTAACCCTTTGATCCAGTTACCTTTCTTTCATTACCCTCTTTGGAACTAAGACGCAAAAAAATGAAATAATGAAAAAAAATAAGAGAAAACAAAACAAAAACAAACAAAAGAAAACAACAAAACAAAATGTTTCCTTGAACTACGTTCGACTTGATTCCGAAAGGATACATAGGCAGCCTCTCTCCTGGGGTTCAGTCACACCAAAACAAAAATCCAATTTTCCCCAAAAGTGAAACTAGGGAAGATGTTATAATGGTTCGGCAATGATCTCGCCTGAACAGTTCCAAAGTTGTAATTCGATTCAACTCTTTTTACCCAAACCTTGTTCAAGTCCTTCCGATCAATCGACGAAAGGTTTTCAAAATCGGAGAATGCAGCTGTTTGGATCCGATACAATCAAGATTAGAGAAATAAAATGAGATAGTCTTATTGGTGAAAACCCACGGGCACCATAAGTCGATGGTGAGTAGAGAAATTGAAAATGAGAGAGTCTTGTTAATGAAAACTCGTAAAGAGCACTATAACGCAATGGTGAGAAGAGACATGAGAGAGGTCGATTGGCGAAAACCCGCAAAGGGCGCCGTTGATCGAAATAATGAAACCCCTCACCACCATTGGTATTGAAAAAGTCCTGGCAAGGTTTCTCGATTTTAAAACACGGGTTGTAATGGGTTTACGAGAAGTTGAATAGTTGTGCAGATCAGGTATCCAGTCCAAGAAGCATGTCATGTCTATTGAAGTTTGCGTGCACTCCAGATAAATCCTTCTTTCCTCCCCGAAAGGGACACTTCTCCTTAAATTCACTTTCTTTTGAATCCCTTTCGGTCTAACTCTATTCCGAAACTAATACAAAGAAAAGGTGGCAAGATTGGTGTTACAAGTTTCTTCTTAATAAAAGCCAAGTCTAAAGAAAAGTACCCAGCCTCAGCGGGTGCATCAAGTCCCTTCCGACTGGCCATAATGGCCGATGCTCTGAAATCAAAGTTACTGAAAATAAAAGGAAATCCAAAGCCAAAAGCCCCTAGGGGCAGAATAAGGTGAAAGGACCAAAGCCCTACACGGGTGAACCGTCATCTGGAAAGTTTGGAAATTTGAGTTCCCCAGTTTTAGGAGATAGATCAATCTTCAGAAAAGCGAGCAAGCAACAGAGGTTCTCACTAAAAGAGTTAGACCGAGATCGAGTGATCAAAAATAATCAAGGCCACAAAACCAACCACCGTTTCAAACTAACAGTTGTTCTTTGTTTGAAAACATGAAACAGGTGTAATCCAAAGCAACCGTGCAAGAAGCAGGTGCAACCAAAAAGGAAAATGAAATGTGCAAGCGCTAGAAACAGCCTTGCAGCAACAATCCATAAAAAGGGAAGTCCCCTCCAATTTTTCTTTCCCGCATTTACTCATTCCTTGAAACAAAAAAATAGAAAGGAAAATAAGATGAAAAAAAGAGATAAGAAAAAAAAATGGTAGTTTAGGATCCCCAATCTCAATCTTTTATGCTTTTCCAACATAGGGTCTCCACTCCATAGGTGAGACTTTTAGACATAGGGTCTCCATCCCCTAGCCACCTTTTGCCAACATAGGGTCTCCAACCCCTAGTTTAGATTTATAGACATAGAACTCCATCCCCTGGTCACCTTTTGCCAACATCGGATCTCCAACCCCTAGTTGAGATTTTAGACATAGGATCTCCATCCCCTAGTCGCCTTTTGCCAACATTAGTATTCCAATCCATGAGTTGGGATTTTTAGACATAGGGCCTCCATTCCCTAGTCGCCTTCTGCCAATATTAGGGTTCCAATCCCTAAGTTGAGATTTTTAGACATAGGGCCTCCATTCCCTAATCGCCTTTTTGGATCTTCCTTTGCTTTCTTACTAATAGCTCAATGGAAAATGATTTAACCGTGAATATCTTTACCCATGATCGTGCAGGTGCACTCAATCAAGAATCATATTTTTGTCTAAGATTCTCTACGTTTCATGTATCATTTGTATACGAATTTACACCCATTTATATCAATATAATTGTTCCTTTAACACAGAAAGAACAAAACAGAAAAGAAGACAAGGAAACTTCTTGACAGTAAGTTGTTCCTGCAGTAGATCAGTGACTATCCAATAAAAAAGAAAAGGCAAAAGCTACAAGAACTTGGACGCCATTTGTCTCATTGCCTGCTTATGTCCAGATGGGGATGGAGCATATGTCGGATGCTCACCCTTTGTTTCAGCTTCTTCAAGTATGTATTCAACTTTGTTTGGAAAAATCATTATTGAAAGCTCTTCTGGGGCTTCAAGTATGTTGGTGAACTGAGTGAAAACAAATGTGAGGGACCTAGCCATAATAGGTATAAAATGTGTAGATAATTTGTATTAAATTGTCTGTCCAGAAGTGAAAAATATTTACCTTAATCCATGATGGTTTTATCATTCTATTTTCCAATGCATATAACTATATCTTGTCCTTTCTAGCTATCCAATTAAGTATGAGGGGATCGCATTACCAACCCTTGTAGCTATATCAGTGTTGATTGTAGAGCAACACTCATACAACCATATTTGCATAGCTAGTGCAAAACTTCGAATGAGAAAAAAATGCACATAAGGGTTGAGCTTGTGCCTAACGGGCTGAAGCAATTGTGTATAAGCTTTGATACCCCATGCGTAATTCGCATACTGCCCATAGTTCACCAAGTAGAACCTAAAATGGTCTATCAAACCTAAATTATCTTTGTCTGAAGGACAAATGAAGAATTCTATTAGATAGATAATACACAGCTTGATTGCATCCTCATCATTCACCCAACTACGACTCGTTACAATTTGTTTCAAGTATGACTTCTCAAATTTTTCCTTGTTAGGAAAATAGCTCCTCATTATATTACTGTCATATTTAGTTGTGTAACCAAAGTCCATCACTTATGTAAAACATCTAAGGCCAGTGATAAGGCCAAACTCCCTCAATCCAAAGTTCAGCCTCTCTCTCCCTTTATCTCTGCTCTAAAAAAAAGTCAGAATTAGATGTGTTCAATTTATGCTTGAAGAGAAGGTGAATTGCCTGATTTTGGATACATATTTTGGGTAGGGAAAGAAAATGTCCATAACATGTTTTCTTAAACAACTTTAAACCTATATTCAGACAATAACACCTTGATTTAGCCAGGAATAGCAGGGTCGGATAATGTATGGAAACTAGTGATGCCATAATCAACATCATGTTGTGCAAAAAATGTTTGATTCTGCACCAAAAGAAATAGTAAGTTAATAAAACTTGTTTGAAGACAAGAAAATAAAATAAATACATTTCTACTATAATTTAGCTACAAGCAGAAAGACATTAATACATTGCATACAAGTAAGTTACAAAATTAGTAAACATATATAGCAACTGACTACATTGAAGCTACAAATGCACTGATAAAATTATGTTTAGAGTAAGAAATTAGAAAGTAACAACTAGAGATAATATATACAATTTTTTTACAAAAAATGAAACTAACATCTACAAAATAGAGCAAATAATAACCAATAAACCAACTAAATCATGCAGTACATTCCCTAACAAAATAATTTTGAATAATATTGTCACGACCCAATCCTCCCTCTGTGAGATATCGTGACGGCACCTAGTGTCTACGACTAGGTAAGCCTAACATATGTGGAAATAACCAAAAAATTGAAAGCAACAAATATTTAAAGAAATGATAAAGATGCCGCTCAACATATATAATATCTAACTCTCGAGATATATATACAATTTATCCCCAAGACCTAGAACATCGTAAGTCACACGCTTCTAAGATTTATCTAATTGTTCTATACATAGTATCTAGAAGAAGTAAAACATGAACACCATAAGAAGGAATAGAAGGGGACTCCGAGGTCTGCGGATGCGAGCAAATGTACTTTGAAGTCTCCGGAACAGCAGCAATTGTGCAACTAAAAGAGAAGCTGGTAGGAGGTACCTGGATCTGCACACGAAAATATGTGCAGAAGAATAGCATGAGTACATCATAACGGTACCCAGTAAGTGCCAAGCCTAACCTCGGTCGAGTAGTGACGAGGTCAGGTCAGGGCTCTACTAGTGTATGTATGTATATATATATATATATATATATATATATATATATATATATATATATATATAATAAGACGGAATAAAAATATCATAGTAAAATAATGACTGAAATTTTACCAGAAGGAAATCATAGAAAGGATACCAGTACAATACACAGAATTAGCAATAGGGGATCTCTCGAGATACCGTCTCATAGTCCCAAGCGTAAATGTGCAAGGGGATCTCCCGAAATACCATTCCGTAATCCCGAAGTAAATATGCAGGGGTATCTCCTGGGATACCATCTCGTAGACCCAAACTAAATGTGTAGGGGGATCTCCCAGAATACTGTTCCATAGTCCCGAAATATATATGCAGGGAGATCTCCCGAAATACCGTTCTGTAGTCCTAAAGAAACCACATAACTCAACCAATGGAAATAATAGTTAAAGCATAGATCCTATAGTTTAGACTTAGTATAATGTCACGCCCCTAAACTGAAGAGGCGTGTCCGGCACCCGGTGCTATACTCAGCCCGAGCATAACACTCTATAACTGTCAACTCTGGAGGGGTGACCCTCAAATTAAGCCGATGAGGCCTTATTCTGAATCATTTGAAAATAACATCTATCTCATCTTAGGGGTAAACATACCTAAAAGCTGATATATATATATATATATATATATATATATATATATGTGTGTGTGTGTGTGTGTGTGTGTGTGCAGGCCGACAAATCCGCCATGAACATTTACTGCTATACAAAATATATAGGACTCGTCTACAAGCCTCTAGAGATAATTGAACTGTACCATGGTCGGGACAGGGCCTCGACCAACCCATAAAACATGTATATATAAAATAGACTCCAAGGCCTGCTGGGAGGGTCTGTCCAACTGTCAATGAGGACCTGCAGGCATGAAATGCAGCGTCCCCGACAAAAGGGGCGTTAATACGAAATAATGTACCGAGTATGCAAGGCAACAGAATAACTGAAAGCTAAAACTGAACTGATAATGTAATAACTAAAAGTAACTAGGAGTCAAAGATAATATAAAGATATGCTTATCTGCTGATACTGACTCAACTCTCTCAATATAGTAAGTAAAATAGTTGTCCAGCCTTATAAAGCTCGGCATGTGTAATTTCTATGCCGTAGTAGGCTCGCTCATAGGCACTTGGCCATACTAGGCTCTGTATCTCGACCATTCTGGGCTCGCTCATCAGCACTTGGCCACAGTAGGCTCGATATATAACTCACCATCTGATCAGAGGTTGCCCAGTAGGGGCCTGCCCATCGGTTATAGCTCGATGGTAGTGAAAATACTGTAATACGGTATATATATATACAGAATCTCTATTCTCTTGGATGACAGAAGACAAAACTAAACTGAATATGAAGTCCCGATAAGGGAGGATACTGCAACTTATGAGACTAGGAAAATGTACATAAATTCAGGAATGTGAATTTTCGTTATGTCTCGTTATCAAACACATGTAGTTACTGGATCATGCCAAAATGAAGGAAATGTTTAACCTTAATATACTTTAACTCCGTTGAGTCCTTAATACCTTCCAAGTAATTCTTCAAACAACTCAACTCAATCTACCACAGCATAAGGAGATTCAGAATCAGTGTTGAGTAAAGGCTAAGCCCGCAACTTAAACTAGTAGCTCGTTTACGTAAATTTAGGTAGAATCTCCCCTGTAACAAGGCGCTCCTCCAATACTATATACCAACAACAACAAGAACACAACAATAACAACATGCATGCATTATGTTCCAACCTTATCTCCATCAAATATACCACAAAACAGCCCACACACCCAAAATTCATACATAAAACGACAACTAAAGTAGTATCAAACAACCTAAACAATATACCGACGAACAACCAGCTAACCACCCTAACATTATGTGGAGTTTATCCACACCCTTCCTCCTCCCAAACTCCATAAAAATAGTAGCAAAAGAGGCAACCCAAAAGCAACATGAAATAGCCCACAAAATAGTCCTACAAGTTCAGCAACTCAAAATTGATTTTTCAATTTACTAAAACACGTTTCACTTGTCTTTTCTTTCAAATTGAGTAACACAACCAACAATACATAATTAAGCCTCTTATCCAATAAACCAGCTACAAATTAAACTTAAAAATAAGTTTACAACCAGCCAACAGTGATGCAACAACAAACAACATACCACTTTTTCGAAACTCGTTAGGTCTAGTCTTTACGGTCGAGTTACAACTCGTACAATCGTAAATAATGGAAGAAGAGACATAAATTTACCTTGGACTGAATAGAACCCACGAAACCTATTCCTTCTTCATAAAAAATCATCCCCCAACGCAACTATAAGAAGGAGAAAGAGAAACTAGGAAGTTATCCAAGGTTTTCGGCACTAGAATCACATCGCAACACCCGAAATAACTTAGGGTTTGTGTGAAATTTTTGGGGAGGAGTTGCAAGGGTTCACTCTGGTTTTCATGGTCCAAAATATGAGTGAAATAAATGAGTTACTTATCCCTTAAAAATCCCCTCTTGGCCGACTTAATTGAGGCCTCCCCTTTTGGCAAGTAGGTGATGCACCTACTTGTCACCTACCAGCCTGCGCAGCCTCGCAAAAATGCAAAGATCTCTCTACTCCGATATTATATTGACAGACGGTTTAATGAGTTAGAAAATAGACTTATAGAGATTCAATATGATGGGTGTAACATCCCACAACACTAAGTATAATTGGAGAAAATCGCAGTTACATTCGACCAAAATTTTCAATAAACTTATGAACGTAACTTGCGATGACTTTCATCGACTTTTGTTCCACAACTCACTTGACTTCAAACATAACACACGATTATCATACAACTAACATAACTCATAACGTAACATTCTTATAAAGTTAAGCACCCTAGTCTCACCCCAAAAGTACATGTTATCACATTCCCAACTTGTCGACTTTCGCCGAAACATTATTTTTTTTAATTCCTTAGCTTCAAAACCATCCAACCCTCCTTGTACTTGTTGTTCATGATCTTCAATATATGTAACATCTGAGGTAACATGATAACTTACTTTATATACTTCCAAAGATGATCTAACTTTTTGTCTTACATCAACTGATTTAAGACATACTCTTATGTACGAAAATATTGGGTGTAACATACAAGTCAAGAAAAAAGCAGGAAAATCCACTAAGCATTCTGCACAGAGTTTAGATAAGCATTTAAGACACGTAGATATGTTATTCTAGGCTAAACAGGATAATTACATATGCTGATATAACTCAAATAAAAAAATAGCTTATTACTCAGTAAAAATTAGATTTTACAATAACTAGCCGGTGTACACACTTGTCACCTTATGTACATGGCACTCACATAGAAAAATAGCACCAAATCCTAAGGGGAGTTCCCTCATACAAGGTTAGGCAAGTCACTTACCTCTAACCAAGCTCAATCAATCAGTAACAGTGTCTTTTCCACGAATATCCGACTCCGAACGACCCAAATCTAGCCAAAAGCAATTACATACCGTAAATATAACTATAAGAAACTAATTCAATTAAGAAAGTCAAGGCTTAGGCAAGAAATTAGAAATTTGCCCCAAAAAGGTGACCTGGGCCTATGCCTCGGAATCGGGTAAAAGTTACAAAATATGAACACTCATTCACTTACGAGTTCACTCGTACTAAAATTATCCAAATCCGATGTCAAATTCCCAATCAAAACTCAAAATCTTAGTTGAAGAATTTCTTCCCATTTTTTCCAAATTTTCAACCCAAATCCGAAATTAAATGATGAAATTAATGATAGATTAGGGGAATATAACCAAAATCAAGTATAGAATCATTACCTAATCGATGTCTCTCAAAATCTCTCAAAATCTCGTCCAAATCCGAGCTCCCAAACTCAAGTTTTGCTAAAAATTGCCAAACCCTCGTTTTTGAAATGTTATATTCTGCCATGGTGAATCCTTCTTCGCGAACGCAGTGAGTCCACTCGCGAACGCGGAAACATACACTGCCTGACCCTATACGAACGCGGGAACCTCCTCGCGAACGCGTAGGGTAAGTGTCTGGAGCTCCGTCTGTCTGTTCCTCTACGCGAATGCGAGGCCCATATCACGAACGCGTAGTCTTAAGGTTCCACATCTTCGTGAACGCTGGGAATACATCGCAAATGCGAAGAACAAACTCAGTTGGCCTCCCAGATGCCTTATGCGAACGCGAGACCTCTCGCGCGAACACGATGAAGAAAACCCTGCAACAAAAATACAAGATTTTCTACAAGTTTCCCAACTCCAAAAATGGTCCGTTGAGCATCCGAAACACACCCAAGGCCCCCGGGACCTCAATCAAACATACCAAGAAGTCCTAAAATACCATACAAACATAGTTGAGCCCTTAAATCACATCAAACAACTCTAAAATCATGAATCACCCTTCAATTTAAACTTAAAGAACTTGAAACTTCAAATTTTCATAACCGTTGTCGAAACCTATCAAATCACGTCCGATTGACCTCAAATTTTGTACACAAGTCATATTCAATATTACGGACCTACTTCAACTTCTGGACTCAGAATCCAACCGCGATATCAAAAAGTCCACTACCGGTCAAAATCTCCAAAAAATTGACTTTCGCCATTTCAATCCTAAATTAGCTACAGATCTCCAAAATACAATCCGGACATGTTCCTAAGTCTAAAACCACCCAACGGAGCTAACATAATCGACGGAACTCCATTTTGGAGTCGTCTTCACATAGTTCTGACTACGATAGAAATCCTAAGACTTAAACTTTTGCTTAGGGACTAAGTGTTCCGGAACACTCCGAAAACAAAAACAAAACCTTCTGATCAGTCACATAAGCAGAAAAAGATTCGGGAAAAACAATTAATAGAGGATTGAGGCTATAACTCTCAAAATGACCGACCGGATCAATACAAATATACAAGAAATCTATAATTTAGAGGGAAATGTAGAAAAGTTGATAACCTACAACAAATATACACAAGGTAGACAAAATTTCTACAAATACAAAAAAACAAAAAAATATATATAGTCATAAGAATGAGAACAAGTTTTTTAACTTAAAAATAAAATAAAATTGTAACTACTAAAATATTACCTTAATAAAATTGTAACTACTAAAATTTTACCTTCTCCAATGACTGTTGGGGTATAATTTTAGGTAATTTTTTAACCGTCTTCTTTTTGAAGGTTTGACAGTAGGAGAAACTCTCTTCTTATTTTTTTTGTAGCTTTCAGGATAACTTCTTCTTCGCTAAAATCATCATCGCGAGCAATTTCTTTGCCCTTCCGCTTTACTGATTGAGCAGATGTCCAAGCTTCACCAGCATCCCTATCATGCTTAAGTTATGTTCGAGCTTCTGCCTAAGCTTCACTAGGGGAAAGCTTGGACTTTGTCTCTAGTTTTGCATGTGCCGATTTCACTGCTTTTTGGGTGAATCCTGTGAGAAAACAGCCAAATCAAAAGTAGGAATATCACCAACATTAGCTTTTTTAGGGCTAACCTTTGGAACTGCTTTCTTCTTCATTGAAAGTGAAGGAAAATATAAGCAACTACTATTTTGGTAGGATTTAGAACTAGAATTCAGAAAAATTGAGAGAGATTTTTGAAGAAAAGTGAAAGACGGGCGTTAATGGAGGGAGACAGTGCAAAAACGTGGGGGGTACGGTGAGAGAAACGTGGGAGGGGGTGGGATATGTACGTTAGAGAGATTATAATAATTAATTGAAACTCATTAAATTCCTAAAATGTACGTAATTGATAAACTGTATATGCCTATATAATTAAATTAAAACTTGAGTAGGGAGAATAATAAAATTTTAAATAATGTATAGAATGTAAAAATATAATTAATTACTATAATTAGGACTGTGGAACTAACGAAGGTACCTTATTTTAGAGGGCTGGACCAGGCCATCCTCCGGGCAGATTAATGATTAAATTTTTCATGGTTTAGTTACTCCATCTAGTTGTTTCAATTTATATGAACATTTTCTCTTTTCGAGAGTCAATTAACTAGACTAATTTAATATTTTAAAGTTAAAATTTAAATTTAAAATTATAGGAGAAGTTACAATTCTTTTCATTCTATATGATGAAAAATATCTAGCAGGCCCACAGTTGTATAAATATTAGTATATAATATTTATACAACTATAATATGATCTAAATATGTAATATCTATAAAATAAATATATGGTATATTTATATTATAAAATTTAATATTCTAAATATATGTCATGTATATTTAGCATATTGAAAAAAAAAATATATATATATATATTATGTATATCCAAATAATATTATATTTTATATTAATAATATTTTAATTTCTACTTCATAATATACTTATCAACTAATTGTTTAATGTATTATATGAATTATACATAATATGTATAACAGGTAAATATTATAAATATTACTTATTCATCCAAGTATGCACTATTATACAAGCATTCACATTTTACCAATAAAGTTATACAACCAAATAAAGTGTTATCATAATTGAAAGAAAGTACCAATAAAATCATAATGAATGATAATACCATTTTTAGATGGAAAGCTGAAACCTTTGGTTCTATTTTTAAGGAAATGATTAATGAACACTTTGGATGCGTGATTCTAGGCACGGGTTTAAAGTTGTCTTCTAGGAATATAATTATTTAGTTGCTTTGCGTATAAAATACATATTGCTGCTATGTTTGTGGAATTATTTTTCTTAAATTTTGTCTATTTATGTTTTTTGCCCAAAAATATGTAGCAGGCCCACAGATTCATCACAGGTTGACGGATGACCACGGCAGCCGGTAGTCATAAGACTAATCTGAGTATGAAAAAATTTGTACGCTATATGTACTTCTGAAAAAATGACACTATCCATATATAAGATTGAAACACTCTAATTAATAAAGCTCAAAATTGAGAGCTTTGAAGGCTTCAAACCAGAGGTGAGACGAAGAAATTGGAAGTTGCGAGTAGTGGTACATGCATATTGATGGCACCATGTAAAGATGAATACAGTAATATGTCATTACTTATGTGCATAAAGCCTAAAGGGGTTCTTTTCTTCTTGCCATTGATCAAATCTACAATGTGTTTTCAGTATACTGCTTAAAAACCAAAGAAAGAAAACCTCCACTAGAGGGACAAAAAAAAGAACCTCATTGCTTAAAAGAGCATTGACCCAATGCTCATAAAAAACTCTTGTTTCTTAGAATAATGCCGGCCGTGAGTACAAAAATTGCTCAAACAACACTCGGGACAAAAGTAGACATAAAGAAGTGAAAGTTGAGATTTTAACTTAGCTTCGTGTTCTAATCACTAATGACCTCGACCATGACGGTTAGGACCAGAATATGGTTTATATCTAAAAATTGGAACATCGGATTTGACGTACTGTGGCGAAAGTGGTCTTGTAGCCTCCGCTGTTATGCTGGAAAAAATGAGGAGAATTGCGATGAAGATAAAAAAGGAGATACTAGTGAATCCCCTTGCAGCAACTCTCTGGCTCCTCGTAAGTAATTTTACTGATGCTTCCAACATTTGAAAAAATAACTCAACTGAATCTAAGTTGTTGTTTTTAGTTTAGGGGGTCCAGAAAATTCATGTGGAACTTTGAAAAATGTAGCGTAAAAGCGGCAATAGGGAGTTAGAAAAGCGGAAACTTCTTCCTTCCGCTAAGACTAAGGATCGGTATTTGGGGGCACAATCTCAACCGATTTTACGGAATTCTTGTCGTTCGCGTTGAATTGCGTTTTAGATGTATATTTAGCGTCCAATTCAATAGACTAATCGATTAAGTGCGAAAGCTTATTTAATTGTAAATCTTTAATATTTTTTAATTAATAAAGGACAATTGCCACATAACAATGCATCTCCGAATCTTGTTGATTGTTGTTATTAATGACTTAATGTGTGTCTTATCACTAGCTCATCCAACATTTGCATTTGCCTCTTTTAAGGAGTGGTGACTTACGCTTGCGTGTTCAATATAACTGCATTGACTAAATAAGCCAGCACAAGTATCTTTAATTTCCAATTATTTACTTTTGATTTTAATTATATAAACCGTGTAAAAGAATTTCACACAATCGGTATAAATTTATCAAATATTACAAATAACATATTGTTATATTTTTGGGGTTGCTTTAAACAGGGGCGGCCCGACAAATTTTGTGGCCTAAAGCCAAACTTTATTAGGAGCCTTAACTATTTCATTTTTTTTAATTATTTATTTAAAGTCTATTTTTTTTTAGCTTTTCTTAGATACAAAGTTATTAATAGTTTTCTTATAATCAATAACTCCTAATAAGTATTTCTCAATTGACAATATAGCTAATCAATTTAACATTTCTTGTGAAATTGTTATTCTTAGGTAAGATTTTATCAATTTTAATTTTGAAAACTTCTTTCTGCTAAACCAACGGTAACATGAGTTATGAACATTATTCCATAAGCAATTTAGGCATTTGGATAGAAATTAAATCTTTTTATTTGATTAAGTGTATCAATTAAACTGTTATCTTCTAATTGTACTATATTTCTTAATACTTTTAATTCAGAAAATAAATTTAAACCATTAATATCGAATTGATTACTATGCTTTAAGGAACATTCAAGATTAAGGCAATATTTTTTCAAATTTCCAACATCTAGTGATCTTAGCTTTTATTGCCAAATAGAAAACCAAAAATATTTTTATATACTTCGAATTGTTCAAAATCTATTTTGAAGTGAAAAAATAGTCTTGTCTATTATGTATAAAAGTAATCAACTCTAAAGGACTCTTCGAAAGATTTTGAGATTTTATTATTAACAATCGCATCAAATTGTTACTTCTTATATATAACACGTTTCTTATGTAATTCAGGTTCGATATTCATTGCAAGTGCAATTTCCTTGGTTGAATCATAGCAGTTGCAAATCTTTCTTCTCTATATTTGTTAAATAAAGAAATCAAACTTTTTCACTTTACAAAACTCTTTTTTAAACTTATACATAGTCTATTAGGTATAACAAAAAATGAGATCTCCCACAAATGTGAGGCCTAAAGCGATTGTTTTACTTGCTTTATGGAAGGGCCATCCATGACTTTAAATGGTTGCTTATAGTAGTTTCTCAAATAAGTTGATAGTGTAAATAATTTTTTCTTTTACGCACAAAGAGACACGATTATGAAATTAACCCTCTTTTCAAATTGCCTCACGTACCTTCCACATAGAAAATGGTCTAAAAATGGTATTCCGTCCGTTTCAGTTTATGTGAACCTATTTCTTTTTTGGTCCATTCTAAAAAGGATGAACCTTTTTTAAATTTGGAAACAATTTAGTATAAACTTACAACTCTACCTTTAATGAGAAGCTTTTATAACCACACAAATACTCTGGGCCCCTTTTTAACTTATTTAGGACCACAAATTCCAAAAATCTTTATTGTTTCTTAAATTCCGTGCCCAGTCAAATAGATTCATATAAATTGGAACGGAGGGAATAAATATATACTGCATGAAAGGTTAACTTCTATATATTAATAAAACAAGTTAATTTTGAATTATTAAGTCACATAAAATATAATTACAAGGAATAGGTGAAATTAGTACTCCTTATAATTTGAAGACAAAGGTAGTCAATTTGCTACCAAGTAAAATTACATGGATAATGTAAAAATTCTTTATATAAGTTAAAATCCCACTTATAAAGACACCAAATAATCCAGAAACGATTATTGACCATTGACTGAAATCATTCTCATGCAAGTATTTTGAATTTATTAGAAATAGAAGTAGGATACGGCTCACGAGTCATGGAAAATCAGAACTGTTTGTGGATTAGACTGGTTTAGAGTTCACGTGACTTACTTGTAACCTGTAACGGGAGACAGAAAAATCAAAGACCATGGTAACAACAGCATTTAGTTGGCTACCTTTCAAGTTATGCATGCCTTGACCAACCCCATATGGGTATCTCTGCATTGACTTCTAATTATTTTGTGTTATGTCTTCATCCGTGAATGCAGCCTTCTCCTATTATTATGGGGATCACTTCAATATCAGAATTTAAAAAACAAAACAAGGAAATGAACAATGTATACGGTAAAAATCGGGGCTACCTGATTTTTTTCTTTGGTCGAGATAGGAATGTCACGTCAAAGAGCTAGGACATCGAATCATCCCGAGGTTGACCTCGATGGCAGAAAGATGGAGGCAGACTTCGAGTGATACCGGCATGACTTGATAACGGAAAAGGCGAATTATCCGCGATTGATCGAGAATCATGGCGTGAATCTTGTAACAGATCGATCTGCAACGGTTAATTAGATGTTAATATGATTTCCTACTATAATTAAAAGTGTACCTTATTTAGGATCTCATTCATTTGTAAGGGATATAATTGTTCACTAATAAAAATGCACACATCCACTGCTCTTTATTCTTGCTTACCGTTCATTACTGTTCATCATTATTATTTCATTTCTTTACTGTTGTTATTATTGCTTTATCTCGAGACCGTCTTGGATCGAGGTCGAGACTTCACTCGCATACTGGTTTGATTTATCTAATCTCCTAATTTATCTATTTAATTCCTTGTTTATCAATTGGCATTGGATTGAATCATATATCCTTAAAATCACAATATAAGTTTAATTTTTACTCGAATTTTAGTGTAAACAAATAAAAAAATAAAAAGATAAATCAAAGAGTGAGTGAGAATTGTAAGCCGAAGTAAGAGAACATACTAAAGAAGATGGATTTTATATATATACACGGGATACTGTAAAAAGAAAAAATAAAAAAAAATATTAACATCACAAACTTTTTAAAGTGACTAGTTTCACTTTTTATAAGTAATTAGATATAATAATCTTAAAAATTCTTTCATACAATCACTATATTGAATTTGAACTCAAAGATGATTTAGCTCCTACCGCCGTCCAGATATTCGGAGTCAAATGGAATCAAGTTCATGGATCATAAGTATATCTAGTAGAGTCATGCGAATTGATATAAAGACGTCCAGCCATATCCTAAAAATCTTTTTCAATCAAACCGTCTCATCACCAACCAAAAAAATTCCGAGTCAAATGGAACCAAGTTCTTGTCCTTTTTTAAAAAACCATTTACCGTCCTTATCTAACTATAAAAATTTAACATTCGGCCTTATATAAGCTTCTATTTAGCTTGCCTTTGCTATATACCATAATCCAACTCCCAATTTTTCTATTCATCTCCTGTAGTATTCTTCTAACTAAAGTTAGCTCAAATCATGAAGTCTCTCATATTTTTGGTGATTTTTCTGATGATGCTGTTTTGCAGCCATCGTAGTCTGGTTGATTGTAGAGTTCTTCCTTCTGCTTCTTATAAGAAGGAAATCGACAACCAAAAAGACTATCAAAATTCCAAAGCTGCAAATTATTGGAGTGGCTCGTCAAAATCATCAAACAGTGCAAGAACGAGAAAGAGAAGCCATAGTAATCTGGAGAACCAAAGAATGGATACATTGGCTTCTGGACCCAATGGAAAGGGCATTGGCCATTAACTAGTTAAAAGCTTTTGCAGTTAGAAATGTTATTACACCTAGTGTCATGACAAGTTTGCACTATGCATCCAACAACTGTAGTCTAGAATAGTTCACTTGCCTTAAATTTTGTCTTTTCTTACCTCCAATATGCCATGTCGCCATGCTAAGCATGCATACTGTTGGAATTATGTTCATAGAGCAGTAGAATGTATACGAATTGCACGTCATTGTTTATCTTTCTTCCTTTATTCCCGGTTGGATGTGAGGGGGGAGGGATCACCTGTCACGACCCCAATTTTCCTCCGTAGGATGTCGTGATGCACCTAATCTCGACGACTAGGTAAGCCTAACATGCATATAGAAATAACGGAAATACTACTAAAAATTCAAATAAAACCTTCATACTGTAATAATAAACTCAACAGTACAATAACCAACACTCTCCCCATAACTTGGTGGAACGGATCATAAGCTCTACAAGATGATACTACAAGTCTCGAACTACAATATTGTTTCACACAAGAAAGAAACAGTGGAATGTCTAAAATAGAAGGGGACTCCAAGGTCTGCGGACGTGGAATAGGTATACCTTGAAGACTCCAAAAGCAACAACCCAAATCATGTAACGACCTGATCGGTTGTTCTGCTTTCTAGAACCCCATTCCCCTAAATAAGACTTCACATACATGCTTTTACTGTTTTATGACTTGCGGGATGGTTAGTTCGGAATTTGGAAAGGTTCGGGTTGAAATCGGAACACTTGGTTCCTTAACGTTGGCTAAAAAGGCTAAGTTTGACTTCGGTCAATATTTTGAGCAAACGACCTCAGAATCAGGATTTGACGGTTCCAATAGGTTCGTATGATGATTGGACTTGGGCGCATGTTCGGATCGGGTATTGGATAACCCGGAAGCGTTTTGACGCCTAATAGTGAAAATTGGTTCTTTGAAGGTTTTTGAAGTTCTTGAAATTTGGTTTGGAGTAGGTTTGGGTGATATCGAGTTCCAAGTGGAATTCCGAGACCGGGAATAGTTCAGTAATGTTATTTAAGACTTGCACGTAAAATTTGGTGTCATTCCGAGTAGTCTAAGTATGATTCGACGCATTCAGAGCGATTAAGAAACTTGGTTTTGTTGTTGTTTGTTGTTTTACGCGTTTCGAGAGTTCTAGATGGTCCGTATTATGATTACAGACTTGATGGTATAGTTGGACGGGGTCCCAAGGGGTTCGGGTGTATTTCGAACTACCCGGAGCTAAATCTGATATAACGCCCCGTTTTCTCACGAAAGCGGGTTTCGAGATTGTGACAACTCTTTTGAGTGGAAGATAGAGTGTTAAAAGAAGAACAATCTCCACCTAACTGTTTTTAAGGTGCGTTAGGGCACCTATTATGCAGATAACTCTGTTTGACTAGGCAACACCACCAAAGATCGGGTAAGGGCTCAAATTACCTCAAAGAGAATGTGTTAGGCACCCCTTGAGGGCCACAACTATGGGTCCTGGCCGAACTTAAGATTATGTGGATTATAATTAGGCGAGATGATCACTTAAACGAAGAGAATAAAAGGTCAAAGAGTTTTATTATGAAACAATGAGAATTGATACAAATCTACAAGGATATAACTATAACGGTCTATATAAAGTGACTAAGTGTGTAAAGAAAGGGGGATCCTGAGTTTTTGAGCTTAAAAGATCACCTAGTGCAACATAAATAATACTTTTCAACTCCCTTAAGATAGGGAGTTACTCATACTATTCAGCGGGCACAAAATATCATCTCCTGCTACCCAATTACTATGTTAAAGTTATTTACTTCAAGGCGCTCTAATTCAATTCTAAGTCGTACCCTATGCGTGCACCACCCGTCTCATACCTATGGTCCATGAGGCTTTGGACCTCTATTTGGGTGGTTCTAGACTTTACTTAGGTTGCTCAAAATGATAAAGCTAGGTGACATTCAAAACAAATAAGACTTCATATAAAGGCAGTTATAGGCCCAGATTAGCCTCCACATATAAGCAACAAATGCACGCGGGCAGATTTTCACATTAGGCATTAGACAGTTTCAGAATTGAGGAAAATTAAAGTCATTAAGCCCTATATATATGGTTTCTATGTGATTTGATTTCAAACGTACAGACAGTTTCAGATTGTAAGTGTCACTTTAAGCCTATAGACATGGTTTCCAAATGACTACATAGTTTAAGAGCATCTAGGACTGCTATTCTTATCATCGAGAATTACAGATTATGAGTTATTAAGACCTATAGACATAATTTCTAAGTGATTACCCAATAGGGTAGTGAAAACCATTGGAAAGACTCAGAATTATTCGTGTTCGATCCTATTGGCATGCTTTCTAAGAGAGTAGCAGTATTTTATATCTAGGTTCCAATAGTTGGCAGATTTATCGCTTATTCCTATAGGCATGCTATCTAAGTGAGCGATGTGATGAAAACAACAATGATAGTGGCTAAATAGTCAATTAAAGCTCTACAGATATATCTAAATATTAATATGATCCTATAGGTATGGTATCTAGCGACAATGTTGCAATTGCACAAATTTAACGAATAGTTATTGAAACTGCTTTCCTATAGGCATATTCTCTAATAATGCAAAAGTGGTAGGCATAGTAAAACATGTTGAGTGTGTGTGTGATTCCTATAGGTATGATTTCTACTAGTGCACATGAAAACTAATAGCATATATGGCAGGTTGTATAAAATAACAAGTAAGTCATATAAATCATATAGGCATGTCTTCTACTCTTTTATGCAAACATTAGAATATACTTGTTTTCCCAATTTCACTAACACTCCCATTGTTTGTTATTACAGATTATTGCAGGTCCAGATAATGAATAGAAGTAAAAATATCACACAAGGAACATTAATAGGCCTAACAACAAGCCAAAAGAAGATACCCAGCATTGTTTATGTCTTCACAAGTTCATTCTTCACAAATAGCACGCCCAGATCCAAGCATCTCTCTCAAACAGGAGACTATGCCCATCAGCACAACCTAAAGTCACAAAGGAACTCAAGCTAGGCCAAATAGTCACAAATTGACCACATGACCCAAATATAGAATCACACAGAAATCACTTAAGCAACCCAGTTTGCAGATTAAACACATAAAATAAAAGAGGCTTGCTAAGTGTCTGAGACAGCCTAAGTCCCACCAACAAAGAGAGAGTAGCCAAAGGATCCTAGTGTGTCAGAGTTCACCAGGAGTCTCAAATGAACCCCGAGCAGTGCTCACACTAGGGAGGTCGATAGAGAGAGTTTTGGTGGCCTTGACTTTCAGCCGGCCAAGAGTGATAGATTCAAAATAATATAGATAACAGATGATGGTGAGAAAACAATGATTAAGTGATAGTGGTGCACTTGTATTTTAGAAGCATACATTGCAGAGTTGCTTAAAAACAAAAAAAGCTAGTTAAGAGAATCAACAAGACTTAGAGGACAAGTTGGTATTACAGGTTCAAACACTTAGCAAGAGATAACATATTGGCAGAAAACATATTGAGAGAGTTAAAGGAATCAGGTTTCCTAAGGTTATAAGATAAACATCAGAGTGCATAATGTCAGATAAGTTTAAAATAGAGTAACTTATGTCATGCCAACTTACGTCAATAAAGCAAACCAGTATCAAACTTTATAGGGGAAAAATACAAGTTAGGATAGCTACTCTAAATGTCTCAAATAATCACTGAGTGGTACATGATTAAGCAAACATAATTAAGTGACAAGACTAGAATGGGAGCAGATTATAGCTAATATGAATGCCTTAATAGAGATTAGATTACATTCTAAGTATGAGCTAGTCATTACAATAATTTAGAACAAAGTAGAGAAGCAAACTCATGCCAAGCAGCAAATGTAAACATTCAGGTACCAACATACTTGGCTAAACGAGCTTAAGAGAGTCCAAATTATTCAAGTTAAGCATGTACAATAAACATGTCTCAGAACTAGAAATTTTAGGTAAAATCAAATGCTAAAGAAGTTCAGATCATAAAATAAATTCAGGGCCAACAAGGTTACACACACAGATGGTCTAGAAGCACATTAAGTCACAAAATTTCAGAGGTATGAATGTGCAAGACATGAACACAAAAGAATGAAATTGTAAAAGCTAAGGAACTTACCAGTTATTAATTGATAAATAGACAAACATGAAATAACAAACTCTATAGTACTCTAAACGTCAACAAAGAGCAGTAGAACCCAAAATCTTAATGCGTCAGAGTTCCCAAGGGTCTCAAATGAACCCCGAGCAGTGCTTGTACTAAGAAAGGTTGGATAATCGAATTCCAGTGGCCTTGGCTTTCATTCGGCCAAGAGCTAAAGTATAGAACAAGATAATGAGAGAATAATAGAGTGATAATTTTGAGTTTTTAGTGAATCTGACGATTAAAGTCCGTCCCAAAGGGAAATAGGGGAGGGAATTATATAGTAGTAAAAATCAAGCAAACGAACAAGGAAGCACTGTAAAATCAAATATAAATAAGGAAATAATAACATGAGGAATCAATTAAAATCGAATTAGGGAAAAAATTAGGTAATCCCTAGTTGACAGAAATCAAAGATTCGACCAAAGATTTGGTGAATCGGCTTCATATCTCCTTGCCATGAACGAATATAGACAGAATATCGTCTAGATCTTGAAGATTGAAGACGATTTTTACATGATTTCAAGTTTGGTACTTGACAAAAATAGGCAAGTACTAAGTAATACCACAATCGTGTAAGTAACACAGAAATGAAGAATATATGGAAGGCAAATCATAAAAAGATTCCATATCAGGGTCAGAATCAGAGAGAATTAGAGGGTGTGACGACTAGGGTTTGTAAAGGAGAAGAGAGCAATAGAGGGAATAGAGGCGGTTGTCTTTAGGAAATAGGACTTAGGTTTAGGTTATGGGGGATATGAGCAATGGGAGTGGGGGTATTGTGAGCCGTTGATCGCATTTGATCAACGGCTGAGATTCAAAGGGAGTTGTGTCAGGTTTTGTACTGGCAGGGTTGCTTAGGTTTCGGCTTCTGGGGTTAATCAAAATGGGCTGGTTCATTTGGACCTTAATTGGTCCGAAATTAACCTAATTTTGGGCTAGATTTTAAAATGAGAAATTAAGGGGAAAATAATTTAATAAAAATAGTTAAAAATACTATTTATGCAAATTAACACTTTAAAATAATAGTAAAAGATTATAAAAATGTAAAATATTATTTTGACCTTGAATAAAATGATAAATGCAATAAAATTGCAGAATATATGCTATTAATGCAAGATTGTGCAAATAGCCTAATATACTAATATAATTATATGAAAACGAAGTAAAAATATTTGAAGCATGTATATAGGTGCAAATAATAGTTTGGAATATTAAGTCATCATAAGAAATAATTTAAAGGGATAATTGGTAAATATTCAGGTAATTTAAATGCAAGAAAATTAGCTTTAAAGCTCTAAATTGTTAAAAATTATGAAAAATACATGTATAATTCTTATAAACTAAATAATGATGCAAAATGACATGTTAAAAATTATATATACAATTTGAAAAAATATGAGGGCAAAATTGGATATCAACATCTGAGAAACTAGATTTTCCATTTCTGGTTTCCTTCTTCGCGAACGGGGGAGGGCCATCGCGTTCGCGAAGAAGGATTTGGGGAAGTGGGCAAATTTCTCTTTGCGGTAAGGCTCATGCATTCACGAAGCCTTGTGATCCTAGGCCTTCGCTTTCGCAAACCCCATTCGCATTCGCGTAGGGGAAATGAGGCTACGGAGGGCCATTGGACTTTGCTCTTCGCGTTCGTGATGCCCAGTCAGTGTAGGCCTTCACAAATGTGAGGCTTCTTCTATGTTCGCGAAGAAGGCCGACACAGCTGAGCAGGACCTTATTTTATTTTTCTCTCATATTTCACACTTGGGCGATTTTGGAGCTTCAAAAAGGGGAATTTCAACCTAGCTATTGAGGGTAAGTAATTCCTACCTAATATGAGTTTAATACATAGATTATGGGTAGAGTTTAATATGTAAATTTGTGAAAATCATGGGTTTAGGTGAAAATCTAGATTTTTGATAAAAATGAGATTTAACCACGAAATTGTTATGAAATTTATTAAGTTCATGAGGGTATGGTAACAACTTCCTTCAAAAATTTCCGAAATCCGGGCACGTGGGCCCGGAGGTAAATTTTAAGGATTCTTCAAATAGTCTTGGAAAATCACTTTGATAGTTAGGATATGAACTTTTAAACAAGTACTAATTATTTTATATAATATTTGACTAGTTTCGAGTCGTTTGGCACCGAGTTGAGGGTTTTGGGCACAATCTTGGACCGAGAAGTAGGCTTTGAGGCGAGGTAAGTCTCTTTTCTAACGTTGTAAGAGGGAATTAACCGCATAGGTGAATTATAATTAATACGTGCTCCTATTTGTGGGGGCTATGTACGTACGAGGTGATGAGAGTCCGTACATAACTACTAATTATGCTATTGTCCGGGTAGTCTAGGACCCATACCATGCTTTACTTGAAATGTTTACACCCCTACTTGTTAATTTAATTGCTTAAGTCATATTGAAAATTGATAAAAGAACTGTAAAAGGTTGAATTCACTTACTTGAAGTTATGAATGGAACACTTGATTGTTAATGAGAATTTGTGTTTTCTTTAAAATATTTTCTATTTGTGGAGCGTGCCGAACGCCTTGGTAGCAGTTACATGCATCTATGGTTCATGCCGTTTGACTCTTAGCAGTGCACATTTTAAATATTATATTGGATCGGGCCATACGACCTTGCCAAAAGTTGTGCATGATAAATCTTTGGCATTCATTTATAATTGATATTGTTCATTTACTTGAGACATAAATTGTTAAATGATGGAAAGTAAACTTGACATATATTCTTAGCGGAAAAAGTGCTTATTATGCGTGTTTTTGAGTTCTTTGTTATATTTATGTAACCCATGCTTAGTTATTATTTTGACATCTTATTGTTGGCCCATAGTAAGTGTTAAAGTCGACCCATTGTCACTACTTCTTCGAGGTTAGACTAGATACTTATTGGGTACATGTTATTTACGTACTCACGCTACACTTCTGCACTTAAATGTGCAAGGTCTGAGGCAGGTGCATCTAGTTATCTGTCCGGCACGCATACTTGATCCCTATTACGAGACTACATGGTGAGCTGTCCTTCCGAGCCGTTCTGCAGCAGCCAGAGTCTTTATTTTATTATTGTTCTGTCTATTTCATTAGATTAGAAATATTTTGTATATTCTACTAGTAGCCCATACACTTGTGACATCAGGTCTTGACACATAGTAGTAGACTTGTGGTTTTGGTTCTATTTTTATGGTTATAATTGCATTTAGCTGCTTTTATTTTAATTACTTTAAATCTGTTATTTATTAAATTTTTTAAATTAAGGAAAGTTATTTACTTGAAAACTTATTAAAATGGGAAATCACTAGATTGTTCACTGTTGGCTTGCCTAGCAATGGTGCTGGGCGCCATCACGACCTAAAATAGAATTGGGTTATGAAAAATCAACTCTAGCATCCAGCACGAGCATATGTACCTAGATCTACACAAAAAGATGTACAAAAGTGTAGTATGAGTACACTACAATGGTACCAGTAAGTATCAAGAGTAACCCCAGTAGAGTAGTGACGAGGCCAGGTCAAGACACCAACTATGATATAATAAACAGAGTGAAAACAAAAATTAATAGAAAGCGGAGCAATACTTAATATGAAGCAAGTTAATAACAAAGACTAACGAAAGGATCGTAAGCATAGAGATAATATAAGGGAAACAATTGAAAAGAACCACAATGTTCATATCCAAACAATAACTGATAGAACAGTGAAGAACAAACAACAAGAAGTGTTCCCACCAAATAACTCTTTACAACACGAGATAAACAACAAGAATCACAATGAGGTACCGCCTCGTGTACAATAAGAATCACAACTGAGGTACCTCCTCGTATATAACAACAATCACAACTGAGGTACCGCCTCATATTCATATTTCTTAATTCCAATCACAATCTTTTCTTATACCGCTGTGTGAGCCTTACATTTAAATAGTTTTAAAAATAATTTTTCTGAAATAGCTACACGCGCTTTAGCCACCTTATGAAGTCGTGTGTCTTCATGTAATTCCTTTACAAGCAACATGCACCTAAGTCCCACCTTATGCCGCCACATGCATATTAACCTCTAGCCTTATACCGCCACATGCACGTTCATATCACATCATAATAACAACTCGCACCACAAGTGCTCATATGTCACAACTTGCCAACAATCAACAATATCAATATTCCCACAACAATAGCCCATGGCTCCACCAGAACGTATACAAGAATATCAACAATAACAATAAATGTAAAATCCTCAACAAGAAAGATATCTCAACAATTAACAACTTCGCCTCAATATGATACGGCTTTCACAACTTCAACACAAATAACTAAGAATGAGAAAGATATTGTGTAACCATGAAACCAAATACCAATAACTCACAATGAAAGAGATAACATGAATTCAAATAAGAATAATAACACTGAAAGAGATTACTTGTAATAATAGCTTTAAATAATGATAATCAACAATGAAAGAGACAACATGTAACAATAAAAGAAGCAACAAGTTCAAATAAAATATAAGAGCAAATTATCAAGTAGGAAGTACAACAAGTGTTAACAAAGTTATTTAAGTCATGTAAGGATACACTAGCACAAGTAAGAATAGATTAACTATGAGAATTTAGAACATAATATGATAATTCAATTAAAGCATGGAAAGAGTCTAGTAGCCTAGACCGGTCAATTACTAAATATAACTCGTATACTCACTCGTCACCTTGCGTACATGACTTTCACATAGCACAAATGACACAATCAATCCCAAATCCTAAGGGGTAGTTCTCCCACACAAAGTTAGGCAAGATACTTCATCAAAAGCCAATTCAACCCTCGAAAATAGCTTTTCCCTAAAATTCACCTCCATATGGCTCAAGTCAAACCAAAATCGACTTAATATCATCAAACAATGCAAGGGAAAACAATTACAATAGATAAAGCTAAGATCTTTACACTTTTCACAAAAAGTCAATAAAAGTCAACCCCCTCCCCGCATTCAAAACCCGAGTCCAATGGTAGATTTCGACTATCCATGTCACGACCCAAAATTTCCTCGGTTAGGCCGTGATGACGCCAGACACCTCGGTCAGGCAAGTCAACATTGAGTAATTAATTAAACTCTCATTTTAATATTTTTAGGAACCATAATTTCCTTTAATTTAACTAGTAAAAAGGTAATTATCACTGAATAAATAATAATGTTTACAACTTTTAATATTAAATATCCCATAATCATCCCAAAACCCGTTCACAAGTGCATGAGCAATCACTAGAAAATCAAATGAAGTACAATAACTATCCGGAATACAGATTTGGACATGGAGTAAATATAATACACTGAAAGAGACTGTGCTGACTGCGGGTCACCTCGAGAGATGCAACTCGCCTAAGTCTCCGTATCATCCATGCTGCTATGCCCATTAGGCCATTAGAGGTACATGTGCCTGTGCAACAAAAATGCATAGCAAGTGTAGCATGAGTACAAAAATAATGTGTACTCAGTAAGTATCCCGTCTAATCTCGAAGAAGTAGAGACGAGAGGTCGACTTCGACACTTAGTAGTGGTCCAATGATAATATACCAATAATTTAATAAATCTAGGATTTTCATAAAAATGACGGTAACTCAAATAGCATGAGGCAAGAAAACAATTCTTTCGTTTATAGGAAATTTTCAAATTCATTTTCATCATTTATACATTTATACCAGGCCAGGGAGAAACAAATATCAACATCAATAAATTTCAAGGCAAGAAATACAAGCATGCGCAAATCATGCCGAGGTTGTACGACCCGATCCACTAAATATTTAAACTATGCACTACCAGAGGGTCGAATGGCGCGAACAATAGATGCATCTATTTATTCTACCGAGGCATTCATCCCGTTACACAATATATAAACGCATTCAAACAGTCAATCAAGAACTCATCAAGGAACAATTATCCAAGAAAAGGTAATTTCTCTTTTAAAAATATAGAAATGATGACTAGTCTTTTAGAAATTCGTTTACACGTTTGATATGTTTTAAGTATTTTTAAATTGACAACAAGATTTCAAATATTGCAAGTAAAGATTGTTTTTGGGTCCTAAACTACCCGGACATAGGCATAATAGCAGCTACGCACGAACTCTCGTTACCTTGTGCGTACTTAGCTCCCACAAATAGAAGCACATATCCAATTAATTTACCTATGGGGATAATTCCCTCTTACAAGGAAAGATTATGCTCAAACCCTCAATTTGGTGCGGAACAATCCAAATCTAATGAAATAGTGTATAAACGAATCAATACATGTTCGAAAATTCATATTCCAACTATTAAGGTGATTACCCAACTCTAAATGTAAGATTCCTAAAATTCACCCCAGGGCCCACGTGCCTGAATTCCGAATTTTTTTGAAGAAAGTTGTTACCTATAACCTTATGAAGTCAAATATATGATTTTTACTAAATTCCATAACCATTTTCGTGGTAAAATATCATTTTTATACAAAACCTAGGTTTTCATCTAAACCCTTGATTTCACCAATTTTTACATGTTAATCTATCCATAATCTATGTGTTAAACTCATGTTGTGTAGAAATTACTTACCTCAAAGTGCTAGGTGAAAACCCTCTTCCAAAAGCTCCAAAAATCGCCCAAATCCGAGACTCAAAACTCAAAAATGAGTAAAAAATGGCTGACTCCCGTTTTTAGGCATTCTGCCTAGGCAAGTCGCATGTATGAAATGCGACTTTGCCTGATTTTCGGGCAAAAAATGAACTACTACTAGCCTTCAATCAACGGACCATAACTTTTTGTACCAATGTCCAAATGATGAATGGTTAAGCTTTCTGGAATCTAGAATCAAAGGTATACAACTTTTATGTTTTGCACATTTTCAGATTCCTAATAGATTTTGAGATATATGCTTCCAAATTAGACTCCTTGCATCAGAAATTTCTGGGGAAATTGCAGAACAACTTTACCAGCCTTTATTAAGTCAATCATAACTTTCTATACAAATATCCAAATGATAAATGGTTTATCGTTCTGAAAACTAAAATTTAAGGGCTACAACTTTCATGTTTTGCAAATTTTCATATTCCTTATAGATTGAAATATATGAGCTACCAAAATAGACTTCTCGCATTAGAATTTTTTTGGCGAACAACTGCTGCAACAGATTTCAGCAGCTTTTCTTTGTCTGAAATCCATTCCGTTAACCTTCCGAAATCCACCCGAGGCCCTTGGTACCTTAACCAATCATACCAACATGTCCCAAAACATGATACAAATTCGCTCGAGGCCTCAAATCATATCAAACAACGTCGAAATCATGAATCGCACTCCAATTCAAGCTTAATGAACTTTAAAATTTCTAGCTTATCGTTGCTTAAACCTATCAAATCACGTCCCCTTGACCTCAAATTTTGCACACAAGTTATATTTGACATTACGGACCTACTCCAACTTCCGGAATCAGAATCCGACCCCGATATCTCCATTTCTGGTCAAACTTCTCAAAACCTTCAAATTTCTATCTTTAGACAAATGACTCCAAAATGACATACGGACCTCCGAATTCACTTTCGATCATGCTCCCAATACCAGAATCACCATACAGAGCTATTCCTAGACTCAGAATCCCAAACGAACATCGATAGCATTGAAATGCACTTTAACCCAAATTTATGAAATTCTTCCAAAAAAGCTAACTTCCACAATAGGCGCCAAAACACCCTTGGGTCACCCAAAACCCGATCTGGGCATACGCCCAAGTTCAAAATCATCATACGAGCCTGATGTAACCTTCAAATCCCAATTCCGAGGTCGTTTCCTCAAAAATCCAATCCTAGTCAATTCTTCTAACTTAAAGCTTCCGAAATGGGAATTTTCTTTCCAAATCAATTCCAGACTTCTCGAAATTCAATTCCGACCACACGTACAACTCATAATACCTGAAGTGAAGCTGCTCATGGCCTTAAACTGTCGAACGACGCGCTAGAGCTCAAAATGACTGGTCGGGTCGTTACATTCTCTCCCACTTAAACATACGTTCGTCCTCGAATGTGCTAAGAATTGCGCTGGAGTTGTCTGAAATCATAGTTAAACACCTTATGCACCTACCCATTCTACCACAACTCAGTTGAGCACATTAGCTCGAGCAAATCTGAAGATATTCTCTTTTATTAACAAATGAGCCTTAGAGCCCAGTTTCAACATCCGAAATTCTCTGCCAGTCCTGCTTCCAATATAAGAACACCATATTAATCACTACACGATATACCAGAACATGACTGCATACCTTTGCCAAATTCTCACCATGCACCACATTATCCATATGACCATACTAACATTCTTTGATCATAATAACCAACATTCCCCGAATCAGATGCTCACAACGCACCTCATGATATATATATATATATAAGTCTTGTTCCAACTCCCGCAATACCGCCACGACAGAAGAGATGTGCAGAGATTTATAACCAACTACCAAGTCAACAAATCATTGAGTCTATACTTCTGACAAGAACCATTACCTCATTCTGAACCAAATAATGATCTTTGCTCTTTAATATACTTCATATAATCCCACTGCACTGATCCTAGATCCAATAATCTTGTCTCACCCATTACGAACTGCTCAGGCAATAAGCCACCTCGGTCATGATCAAAAGTCCCATATGATGCCGTAACATGCCAATAGGCTGCAAGCTCAACGTGATACATAAGGAAAACGAACTCAGGAAGGGACTACTCAAATCACGCGACTAATATGAACTTTCCTCAGAAAATGGGAAACAAAACGCATAAAAATATGTATAGGGAACTGTACTCAACATCACACTGTTGCGGCATGCAACCCGATCCAAACGACATGCCCATAAGGAGATAAAATTTACATAAGGAGATACACACCGAGCTAAATTGCTCATTAGAAGAAAATACCGAATATCGGTTACAAACACACTAAGTGCATAATACCATCCCTGGGAAGACATATAGTGCCATAAGCTAACAAACTCAAGCACAACGGAGGTGCGATATATGTTCTGAAACTAAAGAGCCATCCTGCTCACATAACACCATTGCTACGCGGAACCTCAATGCATAAGAAAATTATTGAGCTGTTCACAACTCACACGGCACAATATAGCATTATATGAAATAGCCGACGATGAAATAACATCACACATCTGAATACTCCTCCATAAGGAGCGCTATGCTGAAATGAACACATCCGGCCTGATATAAGGCCCATATTCATACTTAAATCCATTTACAGACTCAAGCCGATTCTGATCGTACCGAACTAGGTCCATAATCTTTCCTGGGTCCATAATAACTTTTCACCATAACACACAAGAACAACCATCATAACCAGAGTAATATTCCACAGTCCACAACCCAATAAATCGAGTGCCCTCCAGGCATCAATTCTCAAATTAACGATATCACCATAATCTTCATACTTGGGTTAATTCTTCGATCAATCAAGTGACTGCATGCCACACTTATGCAACTTTCCCGTGGGACACTCTCCCACGACCTTCCATAATAGATAACAAGTCTGTACATATATACCACTGACCGTACTAACGCTGAAAAGTGATTAAGAATCCTTAACCAGGATGGAAAGCCTTTTTCACAAAACACTGATTTCAGGTGATGTTGAAGATAATGCCAACTTACTCTAAACATTCGAATCCCTTTCCTACTCATCCGAGCTCGTGACATCCTTGTCAACACTGAACTGCAACCTTGATCCTCACTTTCAAATTCCATACCATTCACTGCACCCAACATGCTAATATGCGATAGCACAAGATCTTCATCATAGCTCCTGAACCACTAATATGATAAACACTTCCTCACCTGGAAACTTTTTACTTAACTCATTCCAAGAGGACCATAGAAACATGCGAGTAACTTCTCATAACCGTAGAACGTTCAAATCCTCAAGTAGTGGTCTAAACCACCATAGCCCTTTCGGGATCCTCCTACACATAACATGCCATAATACTTGAATACTTCCAAATATAATCAATTACGGCAGCTGTCAAACCTCACGCGCACCGCCACCACTATGCCAATTCAACTATGGCTGACCAATCTAACTTCCTCTAATTCATCCTTAACTTGCCTTAGAGATAATATTAGCTTCATTCCTTACATAACCAACCTAAATCCGCAGTCATCTTGAGTGACCCCATTCCATGAGACCACATTGTCTCCAAACGCATGGACCGCTTCATACCCTCTTTGCACGCATATTCGCATCTTCAACTGATGCACCCATTCTGATAATCCTTTTATGAATCCGAAGTTTTTTCCTTTTTTCCTCCCGATGCTACACTGCAAGTCGAAAACATCATATATCATTCTGAACCTCTTATCATAATCTGCTACAAAAGCTCGATTCTTAACCATAATGCGGGCTTGAATCCTTAGGCACACATTTTTAAATCATTTGAATTCATTAGGACCGCTGTTGAGAGCCACCCACTCTGACTTGGTCCCGAATATAATCAACTCTATGAATCTTTTAGCATATGAACACCCTCTCGACAAAGCACCCGTCTGAATTACTTTCCTTGAAACCCGCATCTGCACAAGGCATAAATCATGTACCCTTCCCCAAGTCTGAACATGAGTCAATAAGGCCAACTATAGCACACCTTTAAAATTTCCTCTCCTCAAATTACCTCTTATGTTCCTTTCCCTTAGCTGAAATAACCCATCCATATGCTAATAACCTGAAATCTCACAAATAAACGACCATGCAATCCAACTGTAGGCGGTGGGACTCTCCCACTTAGCTTGAAGATACTATTACACAACTCTAGAACCCACCAAGATTCTTTATCTCTCATTGACATAATCTTGCCATATCCCCCGCCAAATTCCTCGAATTCCTTTCATTAGCTTTTCATGAACACTCTGAATCTCTAGCAACAATCACATATTCGACTACTTACTGGATAGCCAGTAGGATCTTCGCAGAAGCTTCGCCAGCCACGCGACCGCTGATCTGCTCACAGGAGATTACCCCTTGTAGAAATTACGTGTCGTCATCTCCCAACAACGCTGCAATGCACCATTACTACCAAATCAGTAACTCATCCTGAGCCCATGCTTATTCACTAGCTGAACGAATCCGTTCATTCCTCGTGGACATCCACTAAAATACACGACAATATCTCCCATTTCAAAGTTATGTTGTTACCTTCTTCATATCAAGCAGCTCCTTTCTTTCATATAAAATCTCCCGCCATATGTTATCCAATATCTCAAATTACGCTCGCAGACCCAATCATCGTCCACTAAAATTCCCAAACCACTCTAACTTTTCCTCAAGGTGTGTAGTTATCTTGCCACTGAACCCATATGCTACTCTGTCACTCTCCTAATTTGGCCAAACCCCTCTTCTTTGAGCAACTACTTGACTCCTGCTTCTTACCTAGCCTTCTAGAAATTTAACCACCGCATGACACTTCCCACAAGTCCTTCCTCATCCATTGTTGCTCAGTTGATGCCTTAGATCAAAATCTATCTCGGTAGCTCTAGAACCAATAGACCGCTATTAACTTTATACTTTTTCGAATATCATTTATTGAAATTAAATTGAAATAAGAATTCTTTTTAAAAAAAAATAAAGTTCAACCACTGTACTAATATTTTCTAACTGAAATTTTATATTTGGAAAGTAAAGAATTTTGATATTAATAGTATTTGGATTCCTTTTCTAATATCGAGTGAGAAAAATATATCCTACCGTAATCTAATGTGCAATTTTAATTTATTTTAAAAATTCAATACTTTTTAATGAGTTGAAGAATATATTTTAAGGTTTTAACCTAAAGTTCAGAATGTAGATATATTTAATAATTTGTTTATTTCATAATTAATAATCCAAAGTGTCTGTTTTAGACTAAGTTTTCTGAATTTTAAACAAGTATATAATAAACATAATTGTTTTAAAGTCTAAAAGCTTCAACAAAAATAATAATTACTAGAAGTTTAATAATAAAAATACCGTAATATTTTGGTGAAGTACTATAGTGTTTGATCATATGCACTTTTATTTTTGTCTATTATTGAATAAAACACTAAATGATAAAATTAAATTAAATATTATACTTTCTAGGGAAAATAATTTAGAAAGAGGGGGATAAAGATAATGTGAGAGAATTTCATATTTTGAATTAATTTAAATGATAAAATAAAGCAAATAAATAATTCATACTCAAAAATGTTATTGATAAATTCAAATATTATATAGTGATAGATTAAAAATAAATAAAAAGATTATTTTAAGAGAAAGAAAAACCATATTCATTATAGTATATTATAATAGAAGTAGCAGATATAGATATAAAGTAGAGGCCAAGCTAATAAAAAGCTAAGTAATAATGTAACCATATTAAGTAACGGGTAACACAGTAACAATAAATAAAAAACAAAAAATAGAGAATTTCTTTTGTAAACAAATAATATAATTGTAGATATATATAAGGATTATACATTTGAATTTGATATAAGAAAACTTTTAAAATTATTATGAGAAAAAATATATTATATGAATAATATCACGCAATTGAAAACACAATTTATAGACCTAAAATTTAAAATATTTACAATGAAATAACACCAAGCAATAAATTAACAATATAAATATGTAATTAAAATTGTCATGTAGTTAAGTTATAAAAAAGTTAAAGTCAAAACTCTATATGAAAACAAAAGAAAAGAATTAATTGCTTATTGCACATAATACTAAATAATAATTACTAAACATGTAGATTTATGGAAAATAATAAAAGAACTTCTTCGTTTAAACTTTGGCATATTTTCAAAAGAATTAGAAAAATAATACGATAATGTTTATATTATAGATACAACACGAAATGTGTAAAATAATTAAAATATTATAATATTAAAGCAAGAAAGTTTGCATTGTGGTTAAGCCAAGTGGCAAGCTACTATAAAGCCACTTGACAACCTTAAAGAGTTTGTGGGAAATTGTCAGATATGAAAATATCACTTAAGAGCTATATATGAAATTTTATTTATTGAAATTAAATTGAAATAAGAATTCTTTTAAAAAAAATAAAGTTCAATCACTATACTAATATTTTCTAACTGAAATTTTATATTTGGAAAGTAAAGAATTTTGATATCAATAGTATTTGGATTCCTTTTCTAATATCGAGTGAGAAAAATATATCCTATCGTAAGCTAATGTGCAATTTAAATTTATTTTAAAAATTTAATACTTTTTAATGAGTTGAAGAATATATTTTAAGGTTTAACCTTGTGACGACCCAAAGGGTCATCATCGTAGTTCTTCCTTGTTTCGCGTTTTTGAGGCCTTGAAACCTCGCTTTTAGTTGCCTCGATTTGCGTGCGCAGTTCGGGCGCGTAGCCGGAAAGTTTTTATGTTAGAATATGTGAATTATGTGAAAAATTTGATGGATTTTGATATTAATATGCATAATATTGACTTCGGTCAACATTTTGGGTAAACGGATCCGGACCTGTGATTCGACGGTCCCGGAGGGTCCGCAGAAAAATATGGGACTTAAGCGTGTGCCCGGAATTAAATTCCGAGGTCCCACTCCCGAGAAATGAATTTTTGTGTGAAATTATTTTCTGAAATTAATTAAGGAAAATGAAGAAGGAAATTGATCAGAAAACTGTGGTATCGGGCTCGTATTTTGGTTCTGACGCCTGGTACGAGTCTTAAATATGTTTTAAGCACTATCTGTAAAGTTTGGCTAAAAACGGACGTCATATGACGTGTTTCGGACTTAAAATGAGGAATTTGAGTTTTATGAAAGTTGAAAGAAAATCAAATTGTTTTGAGGCTTGATTCTATGTATATGATGTTATTTTGGCGATTTGATCGCACAAATGAGACCGTAAGATGTTTTTATGATCATATGTATGTTTGGTTTGGAGCCCCGAGGGCTCGGGTGAGTTTTGAGTGGGTCCCGGGAGGTCTTAGACTTAAAAAAAAAATTGCAGGTTCAAGTGTTGCAGGCCCAGCGCGGCCGCGGCCGTTTCCGCGCGGTCCGCGCTGGCAGCCACGCAGCCGCTGTGCTTTACTGTGCGATCCGCGTGGTGGGGGTTCAGAGGGTCGGTAGCCAGGCCGACCAGCGCGGCCGCGCACCAAATCAGTGCGGTTCGCTGGGTGGGTTCAAAGAGCCCACTTCTTCCCTCCCTCGGCGCGGCCGCGGTACATTTCCGCGCGGTCCACGCTGGCGGCCATGCGGCCGCGGTGCATTTCTGCGTGGTCAGCGCCAGCCCCCTGCAAAAATATATAAATTCGGGAATTTCAGTCATTTTTCCACTTTTCAAAAACCTAAAACCTAAGAGGCGATTTTCCAAATAGCTTTTTTTCTCCAAAATGATTTATAAGTGATTTCTAACTTAATTTCTTTATTCCTTGACATCTGTTAACATGATTTCAAATTCAAATCAAAGATTTTCATGGGGGAAATTGGGTGTTTTGGGTAGAACCTAGGTTTTCTACAAATTGAGAAGTTGGACCTCAATTTGAGGTCCGATATCAAAACACATCATATATTTGGATTCGTGGGAGAATGGGTAACCGGGTTTTGGTCCGAACCTCGAGTTTCGACCACGTGGGTTCGGGGGTATTTTTGACCATTTTGGGAAAAATCTTGTAAAATTTATTTTCATGCATGGGGAGTGATTCATTTAGTAATTATTAATGTGATTACGTAACTTATGACTAGATTCGAGGGGATTGGTGGTGGAATCAAGAGGTAAAGCTATACTAGAAGCGTGAGTTGAGTTTGGAGCATTCAAGGTAAGTGTTTGTTCTAACTTTGGCTTGAGGGAATAGGATTAGGATGTTATTTGCTACTTGCTAATGTGGAGTACGATGTATAAGCATGGTGACGGTTATCTATGCACCGGAGTCTAGCATGACCGTGAGTCTTAATTGCTTTTAATTCGAATAACGTGACACAATCTCCTTGTTTATTTGATGAGTTTCATATAATGTGAACGGTTGAGGTAAAATTATGATTGGTGTACTTTTGGAGCATTAGCTCGAACATGAATGTGTTGGTTGAGGAAGAAGGGATTTAAAAAGAGAATGTGTTGTGATTACTCCCTTGCCGGGATGTGTAGACCGATATATATACTCTCCCTTGTCGGAATATTTTGGGCTGTTAGTTGTACTCTTGTCGGGTTAGAGTGATATGTTGTTGATTTCCCCTAATGGAACTCTCCTTACAAAATCAGATGTTTCGAATTAGATTATGGGATCGTGTGGCACGCTGTCCACTTATACATGATATTATGGGATCGTGTGGCACGCCGTCCACTTATATATGATATTATGGGATCGTGTGACACGCCGTCCACTTATATATGATATTATGGGATCGTGTGGCACGTCGTCCACTTATATATGATATTATGGGATAGTGTGGCACGTCGTCCACTTTTATATTATATTATGGGATCGTGTGGCATGCCGTCCACTTATATATGATATTATGGTATCGTGTGGCACACCGTCCACTTATATATGATATTATGGGATCGTGTGGCACGCCGTCCACTATATATATATATCATGGGAACCGGAGTTTCTTCTGTTTATTTCTGATATTTCATTTTTATCTGTTACTCCCCGATAGCATGTCCCCTCCTAGCTTTACTTTGTATTATCTTGTTATTGTTTTCTTGCACTTGTATATATATCTGTACAGGTTAATTGTGGTAGGTCATGTCTAGCCTCGTCACTACTTCGCCGGGGTTAGGCCAGACACTTACCAACACATGGGGTCGGTTGTGCTGATACTACACTCTGTGTATTTTTATGCACAGATCAGGGAGCAGCTTACGGACCACAGCAGTAGGACTTCTGGGAGCTATCTTCAGTCCAGGGACTCTCGAGGTAGCCTAGCTGGCGTTCGCAGGCCGAAGTACCTTTCCATGTTTTTCGTTTGTTCATCTTGTATCAGACAAACATGATGTATTTCCTTTCAGACATTGTTTGTAGTATTCTGTAGTAGTCCGTGAGCTGGTGACACCAGACCTTGGGTAGTGATGTGTATTAAACTTCCGCACTTTTGGTTTTCAGTTGCTTTAGATTTAAAGTCTCCCGCTTAAATTTTGTCTCATTTATTATATTGTTTGAAAGAAAGTAGGAAAGGTGTTTTAAATATTTGGCTTGCCTAGCTCCGATAGTAGGCGCTATCACGACACCCGATGGTGGGAAATCAGGGTCGTGACAAGTTGGTATCAGAGCACTAGGTTACTTAGGTCTCACAACTCACGGACAGCTCGGTAGAGTCTGAGGGATCGGTACGGAGATGTCTGTATTTATCCTGCAGAGGCTACTGAGTTAGGAAAACTTCACCTTGTTCATTCTTGTCGTGCGATTCTGTTTCTCAAGTAATGATTGTCTTTCCACTCTACTCTTTCGCAGATGGCGAGGACACGTGCTTCCTCTTCTACCGTGCAGCAACCCGAGCCCCCAGCAACAGCTCCTATCAGGGGTAGGGGGCGAGGCCGAGGCCGTGCCAGAGGACGAGGCCGGGGCAGAGCTCAGCCCCGAGCGGCAGTCCAAGAAGTGGAGCCTCATGTTGACTACGACGAAGGGGTCCCAGCTCCAGCAGCTCCGGTGGGCCCAGCTCAGGTCCCAGAGGGTTTCATAGCCACTCCAGTGCTTCAGGATGCTTTGGTCTGACTGGTAGGCTTTATGGAGGGCATTTCTAGAGCGGGTTTGCTTCCCGTAGCTCCAGCCACATCTCAGGCTGGGGGAGGAGTTCAGACTCCCGATACTCGTACTCTAGAGCCGGTAGCTCCTCAGGCTCAGGTTCTAGCAGTTCAGCCAGTCGTGGCAGTTCAGCCAGCTGTGGCAGCCCAGCCAGGTATTGCGGCTCAGTCCAGCGATGGTGCGTCTATGTCTGCGGATGCTAGACCCGGTTCATTGATCTTGCTCGTCATGCCATTGTGATACTCCCCACCGATAGAGAGAGGGTGTAGAGGTTTATTGATGGGTTGGCCCAGCCGATCCGTGTTCAGATGGCCATGAGTGTCGGTAGTGAGATTTCATTTCAGGAGGCGGCAGATGGTGCCCGCCGGATAGAGATGGCATTTTCTCAGGGAGGTGGTCATGGGTCTGATAAAAGGCCCCGTCATTCTGGTAGATTCAGTGGTACCTCGTTTGGAGGTAGGTATTCTTATGGCAGAGGCCATCCTTCGAGGCCCTTTCAGTCAACTCTCTAGGCTTCTCATGGTACACCAGGTGGTTGTGGTTCTCAGCCGCAGTATTCTGACCAGCAACGCTTCAGTTCACCATCAGCACATATCACTGCACCACCACTTCGTTATTCTCAGCAGCCGAGGGCTTGTTATACTTGCGGCGATGTGAGTCACATTGCCAGATATTGCCCTCGAGCTTCCAACAGCTCACAGTAGCAGGGTCCTCGCCCGATGATCCAGGCACCAGTTGCCCCACAGCCTGCCCAGCCAGCTAGAGGCGGGGGCAGAGGTCATAGAGGTGGAGGTAGAGGTCTTAGAGGTGGAGATCAGACCGCTATAGTTAGGGGTAAGCCAGCAGCAGATTGTCCCAGGGATATGATTCAGGGAGGTGCGGCCCAACCTCGTTGTTATGCCTAGCCAGCCAGGCCAGAGGCCGAGTCATCAGATGTTGTGATTACAGGTACTATTCTGGTCTGTGATAGGGATGCTTCTGTGCTATTTGATCCCAGATCTACGTATTCATATGTGTCATCCTATTTTGCACCCTATTTGGTTATGCCTAGTGAGGCCTTGAGTATTCCTGTATATGTGTCTACACTAGTGGGGGATTCTATAGTTGTGGACTGGGTTCATTGTTCCTGTGTTGTGGTATTCAGGGGTCTTGAGACCCGTGTTGACTTATTGCTCTTGGATACGGTGGATTTCGACGTCATATTAGGGATGGATTGGTTGTCCCCGTATCATGCGATCTTGGATTGCCATGCCAAGACCGTGACCTTGACATTGCCAGATTTACCCCGACTAGAGTGGAGAGGGACCCCAGGTCATACCACTCACAACGTTATTTCTTCTGTGAAGGCTCGACGCATGGTCGAGAAGGGGTGTCTAGCTTATCTGGCTTATGTTTGTGACTCTAGCGCTGAGGTCCTGTTTGCTGATTCTGTTCCAATTGTTCGGGAGTTTCCCGAGGTTTTCCCTTCAGACCCGCCGGGCATGCCGCTTGACAGGGATATCGATTTTTGTATTGATCTAGCGCCGGACACTCAACCCATTTCCATTCAGCCGTATCGTATGGCGCCGCCCGAGTTGAAAGAGTTAAAGGACCAGCTTCAGGATTTGCTTGAGAAGGGTTTCATTAGACCTAGTGTTTCACCGTGGGGCGCACCAGTGCTATTTGTGAAGAAAAAAGATAGATCGATGAGGATGTGCATTGATTACCGGCAATTAAACAAGGTGACGATTAAGAACAAGTATCCACTGCCGAGGATCGACGATTTATTCGACCAGCTTCAGGGTGCGAGGGTGTTTTCAAAGATAGATTTGAGATCTGGCTACCACCAGCTGAGGATTAGGGCATCTGATGTCCCTAAGACAGCATTTCGCACTCGATATGGGCACTATGAGTTTTTGGTCATGTCATTTGGATTGACTAATGCCCCATCAACGTTCATGGAGTTGATGAACCGAGTGTTCAAACCTTATTTGGACTTGTTCGTGATAGTCTTCATTGACGATATTCTTATATACTCCCGCAGTCAGGAGGAGCATGAGCAGCACCTCAGAGCGGTTCTTCAGACCCTGAAGGATAGTCAGTTGTATGCCAAGTTCTCAAAGTGCGAGTTTTGGTTGAGTTCGGTCGCATTCCATGGGTCATGCCGTATCAGTAGAGGGTATTCAGGTAGACCCGAAGAAGATAGAGGCAGTCAATAACTTGCCTCGACCAGCTTCAGCTACAGAGATTCGGAGTTTCCTGGGGTTAGCAGGTTATTACCGTCGGTTCGTGGAGGGGTTTTCATCCATTGCAGCCCCTATGACCAGATTGACCTAGAAGGGTGCCAGTTCAGGTGGTCGGACGAGTGTGAGTCGAGCTTTCAGAAGCTCAAGACGGCTCTGACTACGGCACCGGTATTGGTTTTGCCCACAGGTTCAGGGCCTTATACAGTCTATTGTGATGCATCTCGTATTGGACTTGGTGTAGTGTTGATGCAGGATGGCAAAGTCATTGCCTATGCTTCGAGGCAGTTGAAGATCCACGAGAAGAATTATCCGGTGCATGATCTTGATTGGCAGCCATCGTTCATGCCTTGAAGATCTGGAGGCATTACTTATATGGTGTGACGTGTGAGGTGTTCACGGATCATAAGAGTCTTCAGTATTTGTTCAAGCAAAAGGAGTTGAATTTGAGGCAGATGAGGTGGTTGGAATTGTTGAAAGATTATGACATCACTATCTTATACCACTCGGGAAAGGCCAATGTGGTGGCCGATGCCTTGAGTAGGAAGTCAGCTAGTATGGGCAGTCTTGTTTATATTCCGGTCGGTGAGAGACTGCTTGCTTTGGACGTTCAGGCTTTGGCCAATCAGTTTGTGAGGTTGGACATTTCTGAGCCTAGTCGAGTATTAGCTTTCACGGTCGCTCGTTCTTCGTTATTGGAGCGTATCCGTGATCGACAATTCGATGATCCCCATTTGTGTGTCTTGAGAGACACGGTGCAGCGTGGAGGTGCCAAGAAAGTAACCTTAGATGATGACAGCATATTGAGATTGCAGGGGCGAGTTTGTATGCCCAATGTTGATGGGATTCGAGCGTTGATCTTAGCGGAGGCCCACAGTTCTCGGTATTCTATTCACCCGGGCACCGCGAAGATGTATCATCATCTGAGGCAGCACTATTGGTGTCGCAAGATGAAGAAAGACATTGTTGCACATGTGGCTCGGTGTTTGAATTGTCAGCAGGTTAAGTACGAGCATCAAAGACCTAGTGGTCTACTTCAGAGGATTGCACTTCCCCAGTGGAAGTGGGAGAGGATTACGATGGATTTCGTTACTGGACTTCCGATGACTCGGAAGAAGTTTGATGCAGTTTGGGTCATTGTTGATAGGCTGACCAAGTCAACGCATTTTGTTCCTGTTGCAGCCACCTATTTGTCCGAAAGGTTAGCCGAGATTTATATCAGGGAGATTGTTCGCCTTCATGGGGTGCCGCTATCTATCATTTCGGATCGGGGTACACAGTTTACCTCGTATTTCTGGAGAGCGGTTTAGTGAGAGTTGGGCACCCAGGTTGAGTTGAGTACAATATTTCATCCCCAGACGGATGGTCAGTCCGAGAGGACTATTCAGATTCTTCAGGACATGCTCCGAGCCTGTGTCATTGATTTTGGAGGCTCGCGGGACCAATTTTTGCATTTTGCAGAGTTCGCCTACAACAACAGCTACTAGTCCAGCATTCAGATGGCTCTGTATGAGGCGTTGAATGGTAGGCGATGTCGATCTCCAACTGGATGGTTTAGCCGGGAGAGGCTCGATTATTGGGTACGGATCTGGTTCAGGAGGCCTTGGATAAGGTCAGGATTATTCAGGATAGGCTTCGTACAGCTCAGTCCAGACAAAAGAGTTATGCAGACCGCAAGGTTAGAGATGTTGCTTTCATGGTTGGGGAGCAGGTATTGCTCCGTGTATCGCTTATGAAGGGCGTGATGAGATTTGGGAAGAAGGGCAAGCTCAGCCCTAGGTTCATCGGTCCATTTGAGATCTTGATCGTGTGGGAGAGGTGGCTTATAGACTTGCCTTGCCACCTAGCTTGTCAGCTGTACATCCCGTGTTTCATGTTTCCATGCTCCGGAAGTATCGCGGAGATCCATCGCATGTGTTAGATTTCAGCACTGTCCAATTGGACAAGGATCTGTCATATGAGGAGGAGCCGGTGGCTATTCTAGACAAGCAGGTTCGATAGTTGAGGTCGAAGAGTTTTCCTTCGGTGCGTGTTCAGTGGAGAGATCAGCCTCCTGAGGCATCGACCTGGGAGTCTGAGTCTAATATGCGGGGCCGTTATCCTCATTTATATCCCGACTCAGGTACTTCTTTCTTTTGTCCGTTCGAGGACGAATGATTGTTTTAGAGGTGGAGAATGTGACGACCCAAAAGGGTCATCACCATAGTTCTTCCTTGTTCTGCGCTTCCGAGGCCTTGAAAACCTATCTTTTAGTTGCCTCAATTTGCGTGCACAGTTTAGTCGCATAGCCGGAAAGTTTTTATGTTAGAATATGTGAATTATGTGAAAATTTGATGGATTTTGATATTAATATGCATAATATTGACTTCGGTCAATATTTTGGGTACACGGACCCAGACCTATGATTTGACGGTCCCGGAGGGTCCTTAGAAAAATATGGGACTTGGGCGTGTGCCCGGTATCGGGCTCGTATTTTGGTTCAGACGCCTGGTACGAGCCTTAAATATGTTTTAAGCACTATCTGTAAAGTTTGGCTAAAAACGGACGTCATATGACGTGTTTCGGACTTAAAATGGGGAATTTAAGTTTTATGAAAGTTGAAAGAAAATCATGTGTTTTGAGACTTGATTCTATGTATATGATGTTATTTTGGCGATTTGATCGCACAAATGAGACCGTAAGATATTTTTAAGATCATATGTATGTTTGGTTTGGAGCCTCGAGGGCTCGGGAGGTCTTAGACTTAAAAAAAATACAGGTTCAGGTGTTGCAGGCCCAGTGCGGCCACGGCCGTTTCCGCACGGTCAGCGCTGGCAGCCACGCGGCCGCGGTGCTTTTCTGTGCGATCCGCATGGTGGGGGTTCAGAGGGTCGGCAGCCAGGCCGACCAGCGTGGCCGTGCACCAAATCAGTACGGTCCGCGCTGGGTGGGTTCAGAGATCCCACTTCTTCCCTCTCTCGGCGCGACCGCGGTACATTTCCTCGTAGTCCGCGCTGGCGACCACGCGGCCACGGTGCATTTCTGCGCGGTCAGCGCCAGCCCCCAGCAAAAATACATAAATTCGGGAATCTCAGTCATTTTTGCTGGGGGCTGGCGCTGACCGCACAGAAATGCACCGCGTCCGCGCCGAGGGAGGGAAGAAGTGGGCTCTCTGAACCCACCCAGCGCGGACCGCACTAATTTGGTGCGCGGTCGCTCTGGTCGACCTGGATACCGACCCTCTGAACCCCCACCACGCGGATCGTACAGAATATCACCGCGGCCACGTGGCTGCCAGCGCGGACCGCGCGGAAACGGCCGCGACCGCGCTGGGCCTGCAACACCTGAACCTGCAATTTTTTTTAAGTCTAAGACCTCCCGGACCCCACTCAAAACTCACCCGAGCCCTCGGAGCTCCAAACCAAACATACATATGATCTTAAAAACATCTTACGGTCTCATTTGTGCGATCAAATCGCCAAAATAACATCATATACATAGAATCAAGCCTCAAAACACATGATTTTCTTTCAACTTTCATAAAACTCAAATTCCCCATTTTAAGTCCGAAATACGTCATATGACGTCCGTTTTTAGCCAAACTTTACAGATAGTGCTTAAAACATATTTAAGACTCGTATAGGGTGTCGGAACCAAAATACGAGCCCGAAACCATAGTTTTCTGATCAATTTCCTTCTTCATTTTCCTTAATTAATTTTAGAAAACAATTTCACCCATAATTCATTTCTCGGGATTGGGACCTCGGAATTTACTTCCGGGCACACGCCCAAGTCCCATATTTTTCTACGGACCCTCTGGGACCGTGGCATCACAGGTCCGGGTCCGTTTACCCAAAATATTGACCGAAGTCAATATTATGCATATTAATATCAAAATCTATCAAATTCTTTACATAATTCACATATTCTAACATAAAAACTTTTCGGCTACGCGTCCGAACTGCGCACGCAAATCGAGGAAACTAAAAGTGAGGTTTTAAAGCAAATAAATAATTCATAGTCAAAAATATTATTGATAAATTCAAATGTTATATAGTGAAAGGTTAAAAATAAATAAAAAGATTATTTTAAGAGAAAGAAAAACCATATTCATTATAGTATATTATAATAAAAGTAGCAGATATGGATATAAAGTAGGTGTCAAGCTAATAAAAAGCTAAGTAATAATGTAACCATATTAAGTAACGGGTAACACAGTAATAATAAATAAAAAACAAAAAATAGAGAATTTCTTTTGTAAACAAATAATATAATTGTAGATGTATAGAAGGATTAGATATTTAAATTTGATATAAGAAAACTTTTAAATTTATTACGAGAAAAAACATATTATATGGATAATATCACGCAATGCAAAACATAATTTATAAACGTAAATTTTAAAATATTTACAATGAAATAACACCAAGCAACAAATTAACAATATAAAGATGTAATAAAAATTGTCATGTAGTTAAGTTATAAAAAAATTAAAGTCAAAACTCTATATGAAAACAAAAGAAAAAAATTAACTGCCTATTGCACATAATACTAAATAATAATTACTAAACGTGTAGATTTATGTAAAATAATATAAGAACTTCTTCATTTAAACTTTGACATATTTTCAAAAGAATTAGAAAAATAATACGATAATGTTTATATTATAGATAAAACACGAAATGTGAAAAATAATAAAAATATTATATAATATTAAAACATAAAGTTTGCATTGTAGTTAAGCCAAGTGGCAAGCTACTATAAAGCCACTTGACAATCTTAAAGAGTTTGTGGGAAATTGTCAAATAAGGAAATATCACTTAAGAGCTATATATGGAATTTCATTTATTGAAAATAATTTGAAATAAGAATTCTTTCAAAAAAAATAAAGTTCAATCACTGTGCTAATATTTTCTAACAGAAATTTTATATTTGGAAAGTAAAGAATTTTGATATCAATAGTATTTTGATTCCTTTTCTAATATCGAGTGAGAAAAATATATCCTCCTATAATCTAATGTGCAATTTTAATTTATTTTAAAAATTCATTATTTTTTATTGAGTTGAAGAATATATTTTAAGGTTTTAACCTAAAGTTCAGAATGTAGATATATTTAATAATTTATTTATTTCATAATTGATAATCCAAAGTATCTATTTTAGACTAAGTTTTCTGAATTTTAAACAAGTATATAATAAAAATAATTGTTTTAAAGGCTAAAAGCTTCAACAAAAATAATAATTACTCTAAGTTTAATAATAAAAATACCGTAATATTTTGGTGAAGTACTATATTGTTTGATCATATGCACTTTTATTTTTGTCTATTATTGAATAAAACACTAAATAAAAAAATTAAATAAAATATCATACTTACTAGGGAAATAATATAGAAAGATGAGGATAAAGATAGTGTGAGAGAATTTCATACTTTGAATTAATTTAAATGATAAAATAAAGCAAATAATAATTCATAGTCAAAAATATTATTGATAAATTCAAATGTTATATAGTGAAAGGTTAAAAATAAATAAAAAGATTATTTTAAGAGAAAGAAAAACCATATTCATTATAGTATATTATAATAAAAGTAGCAGATATGGATATAAAGTAGGTGTCAAGCTAATAAAAAGCTAAGTAATAATGTAACCATATTAAGTAACGGGTAACACAGTAATAATAAATAAAAAACAAAAAATAGAGAATTTCTTTTGTAAACAAATAATATAATTGTAGATGTATAGAAGGATTAGATATTTAAATTTGATATAAGAAAACTTTTAAATTTATTACGAGAAAAAACATATTATATGGATAATATCACGCAATGCAAAACATAATTTATAAACGTAAATTTTAAAATATTTACAATGAAATAACACCAAGCAACAAATTAACAATATAAAGATGTAATAAAAATTGTCATGTAGTTAAGTTATAAAAAAATTAAAGTCAAAACTCTATATGAAAACAAAAGAAAAAAATTAACTGCCTATTGCACATAATACTAAATAATAATTACTAAACGTGTAGATTTATGTAAAATAATATAAGAACTTCTTCATTTAAACTTTGACATATTTTCAAAAGAATTAGAAAAATAATACGATAATGTTTATATTATAGATAAAACACGAAATGTGAAAAATAATAAAAATATTATATAATATTAAAACATAAAGTTTGCATTGTAGTTAAGCCAAGTGGCAAGCTACTATAAAGCCACTTGACAATCTTAAAGAGTTTGTGGGAAATTGTCAAATAAGGAAATATCACTTAAGAGCTATATATGGAATTTCATTTATTGAAAATAATTTGAAATAAGAATTCTTTCAAAAAAAATAAAGTTCAATCACTGTGCTAATATTTTCTAACAGAAATTTTATATTTGGAAAGTAAAGAATTTTGATATCAATAGTATTTTGATTCCTTTTCTAATATCGAGTGAGAAAAATATATCCTCCTATAATCTAATGTGCAATTTTAATTTATTTTAAAAATTCATTATTTTTTATTGAGTTGAAGAATATATTTTAAGGTTTTAACCTAAAGTTCAGAATGTAGATATATTTAATAATTTATTTATTTCATAATTGATAATCCAAAGTATCTATTTTAGACTAAGTTTTCTGAATTTTAAACAAGTATATAATAAAAATAATTGTTTTAAAGGCTAAAAGCTTCAACAAAAATAATAATTACTCTAAGTTTAATAATAAAAATACCGTAATATTTTGGTGAAGTACTATATTGTTTGATCATATGCACTTTTATTTTTGTCTATTATTGAATAAAACACTAAATAAAAAAATTAAATAAAATATCATACTTACTAGGGAAATAATATAGAAAGATGAGGATAAAGATAGTGTGAGAGAATTTCATACTTTGAATTAATTTAAATGATAAAATAAAGCAAATAATAATTAATACTCAAAAATATTATTGATAAATTCAAATATTATATAGTGAAAGATTAAAAATAAATAAAAAAATTATTTTAAAAGAAACAAAAACCATATTCATTATAGTATATTATAATAGAAGTAGCAGACGAGGATATAAAGTAGGTGCCAAGCTAATAAAAAGCTAAGTAATAATGTAACCATATTAAGTAACGGGTCACACAGTAACAATAAATAAAAAACAAAAAATAGAGAATTTCTTTTGTAAACAAATAATATAATTGTATATATAGAAGGATTAGACATTTAAATTTGATATAAGAAAACTTTTTAAATTATTACGAGAAAAAATATATTATATGGATAATATCACGCAATTGAAAACATAATTTATAAACCTAAAATTTAAAATATTTACAATGAAATAACACCAAGTAACAAATTAACAATATAAAGATGTAATTAAAATTGTCATGTAGTTAAGTTATAAATAAATAAAAGTCAAAACTCTATATGAAAACAAAAGAAAAAAATTAATTGCTTATTGCACATAATACTAAATAATAATTACTAAACGTGTAGATTTATGGAAAATAACAAAAGAACTTCTTCGTTTAAACTTTGGCATATTTTCAAAAGAATTAGAAAAATAATACGATAATGTTTATATTATAGATACAACATGAAATGTGAAAAATAATCAAAATATTATAATATTAAAGCAAGAATGTTTGCATTATAGTTAAGCCAAGTGGCAAGCTACTATAAAGCCACTTGGCAATCTTAAATAGTTTGTGGTAAATTGTCAAATAAGGAAATATCACTTAAGAGCTATATATGAAATTTCATTTATTGAAATTAAATTGAAATACGAATTCTTTTAAAAAAAATAAAGTTCAATCACTGTACTTATATTTTCTAACAGAAATTTTATATTTGGAAAGTAAAGAATTTTGATATCAATAGTATTTGGATTCCTTTTTTAATATCGAGTGAGAAAAATATATCCTCCTATAATCTAATGTGCAATTTTAATTTATTTTAAAAATTCATTATTTTTGATTGAGTTGAAGAATATATTTTAAGGTTTTAACCTAAAGTTCAGAATGTAGATATATTTAATAATTTATTTATTTCATAATTGATAATCCAAAGTATCTATTTTAGACTAAGTTTTCTGAATTTTAAACAAGTATATAATAAAAATAATTGTTTTAAAGGCTAAAAGCTTCAACAAAAATAATAATTACTCTAAGTTTAATAATAAAAATACCGTAATATTTTGGTGAAGTACTATATAGTTTGATCATATGCACTTTTATTTTTGTCTATTATTGAATAAAACACTAAATGAAAAAATTAAATAAAATATCACGCTAACTAGGGAAAATAATTTAGAAAGAGAGGGATAAAGATAGTGTGAGAGAATTTCATACTTTGAATTAATTTAAATGATAAAATAAAGTAAATAAATAATTAATACTCAAAAATATTATTGATAAATTCAAATATTATATAGTGAAAGATTAAAATAAATAAAAAGATTAATTTAAGAGAAAGAAAAACCATATTCATTATTGTATATTATAATAGAAGTAACATATAGGGATATAAAGTAGGTGCCAAGCTAATAAAAAGCTAAGTAATAATGTAACCATATTAAGTAAAGGGTAACACAGTAACAATAAACAAAAAACGAAAAAAAGAGAGTTTTCTTTTGTAAGCAAATAATATAATTGTAGATATATAGAAGGATTGGACATTTAAATTTTATATAAGAAAGCTTTTTAAATTATTACGAGAAAAATATATTATATGAATAATATCACGCAATTGAAAACATAATTTATAAACCTAACATTTAAAATAGTTACAATGAAATAACACCAAGCAACAAATATAAAGATGTAATTAAAATTGTCATATAGTTAAGTTATAAAAAAATTAAAGTCAAAACTCTATATGAAAACAAAAGAAAATAATTAATTGCTTATTGCACATAATACTAAATAATAATTACTAAACGTGTAGATTTATGGAAAATAATAAAAGAACTTTTTCGTTTAAACTTTGGCATATTTTCAAAAGAATTAGAAAAATAATACGATAATGTTTATATTATAGATACAACACGAAATGTGAAAAATAATTAAAATATTATATGCTCCAAAATAATGTACATAGAGGAGAATAGAAGTAATGTGAAGGGGTCTACACTTTAAATTTGTTTAATATAATAATTAAATAGGAAAAATAATATTATTGATAAATTTAAACAAAATAATTGGAGCTACGGAACAAAAGAACAATATTAAATTAAATTTTAGGGTAATACAAAACTATATTCACTATATTATACTAAAAGTAGAGCAATGAATAAGGACATTAAGTAACACGATAAGCTAATAAAAAGTCACATGGCAATATAATAAGTGTGCATTATGGTTAAGCCAAGTGGCAAGCTAATATACAGCCACTTGGCAAATTATGATAATATTTGTTATAGTATTTAATTTAAATTGAAATACAGGATATTTATTTAAATTTAAATAGAAATATAGTAAATAAGATTCTTTTGAATCTGAATGGAAAGAAAGTTAAATTTGAATTAATTGATTAATTAATTAGGAAAGCTAATCAACACATAAATGTTCCAATTCAAAAGGGAGGCTCAACGAGTGAGGAAAATTGTTCTAAATAATGAGAAAGAGTTTTTTGAAATTTGAGTTCATAACAAAAATAACAGAAAAAATAAAAACATGTTTGTTACTAGAAATAAGACTAAAAATCTAGGCTCGAATCCATAATCATAATTACCGAGTTGTTGGATCAAAACTTAACATTCGTAACTACCTTAGGGATAATGTTTAACTATGAATCGACTCAGACATTGGCTAAACAAATGCCAATTGTGTTGGCTTTCGATAAAATTAATTATCCAATATTTTATAATTTATTTTATATCTCAATTGTTTGGAAGCAATACATACATCTTTTTTATTTTTTTATTTTTTTTATTAGTGCTAGCAGCTGCTATGCTAAAATATATAATAAGGGATGATAGATTCTTCTCTAATGGCTCAGGTATGTACAATGATTTTTTAGCACGTTGTTGATATTTATGTTCTCTCAAATTGTATAAGCCAATTGATCGAGCAACCAAAGAAGTCGAATATATATATATTATGTGTGTGTGTGTGTGTGTCAATTAGAATGAAATAGATTTGGATAGGGTAAACACATAGATGAATATAACTGCACTATTTGGGATTGCTATTTGCACAAAATAAAGTGGATCGTAAAATCATATGGTAAGATTCATTTAATTAATAATTACATGTAAGAACTCATCTTCTTTTGTGCATGTGCATCGTGGAAGAAAAATATTTAAAGTAGGCTAACATTTATTTAATTATAATATATTAATCTTAACTATATCCCAAAAGTATCATTTAAATTGTTAAAAACAATGTGACTTTAATTGTGTGGTTAAAATTAAGGTAACTAGCAAAATTATTGAGCAAATTACGATCTAAGTGTTTTATAAGTTAGTAACTCCCAAAAGTTAGAATATATTGGTTGTTCATAAATTATCATGTATGTATATATTAATTTGTCACCGTATAATTTTAGGTTGGTGGAAGTTGATGTTGATGTGAGAATTTATTATGTTGAGATAATAATATAATATATTTTTATAATTTAAATTAAGATATTAATAAATATATTTTTATTTATTATTATTCTATATAGTATGACTTCATTCAGTTTCAATATAGATGAGATAGTTTGACTTGACACGAAATTTAAGAACGAAAAAGAAAACTTTTGAAACTTATGATCCTAATAGTTTTGTGGGGCCATGATATTTGCATGAATGTAAGAACTTCTCATTATATGTCAAATGGGTAAAATAAAAAATTTAAAGTTAAATTATTTTCAAATACAGAAATGTGTCATTCTTTTGGAACAGACTAATAAGAAAAATATTTTATGTAAATTGAAAGGGAATGAGTATTTATTTTTGAATCATATTGTATTTTTATTTGTTTGTATCACCTGCTATATATGAGATTATAATATTTAAGTTTATGTCAATAGTTATTTATATAATTTGTTCTTTTTAATTTATAGAATTTAGCAGGATCATAATATTATCCGTACACCATGCGGGTACTAATACTAATAGGAAAAAAAACTCAATGTAAAAGAATGCAGACCCTTCTAGCTTTAAGCACATCCATGAGTTGATTCACATAATCTACTGCATTGCAAGGGTCAAGCTCATTTATGACATAAAATATTGCTGCAATAGCAATTAAAGATGGAGGATAATTGATGGGTTTTCAATATCTTTGCTTTATGTTTTGATGATCTAACAAACTTACTATCAATAACCAGATAGAAAACTTGACACACTTAGTACACATTACAAATGAATGGATTCCAGCTAATGTGAACTGCTGCAAATGTAGTAAATGAAGAAACAAGACAAGGACCTGATCCCTTGTGTTTCACTGACAGCAATACGAAAGTCAACTGTGTACAGCTGGAAAGTGACTGCCACAGAAACAGTGAACACAGTGCAACAATTTGTAGTCACTTGCCTTTGACCTACCAAGTGCTTACATCATTCAAGTGATGTCATCAAGGGTGTATTAACAAGAGCATTATAACAAAAATATCACTTGAACACTTTAGAATTAACTTCAAGCATTCAAGTCTTCTGAAAACATTGAACTCAATTCTCAAGAGCTTGAAGAACAAAGTTAAACGCTACTACGGACCAGTTCCTAAATCTAATATTTTATCGTCCTTAGTTGAGCTGTAACTTTGTGATTGTCATTATTGTAATTCCTAAATTGCTTAGCTTGAAGCGTTGCTTAGGAACCCCCGTGTAAAACCATAAACTTTTTGAGTTTATGTTGTGACTAGAGTTAGTCATAAGTTAAAGTCTTTGTAACTAATGAGCGACAAAGTGGCTTGTGGTAAGAGTATCACAAGTTAGTTCAATTGAAGTCTTTGTAATAGAGTCATTACAAAGTGGCTTGTAATAGAGTGTTTACAAGTTAGTGAAGTTGAAAGCCTACAAGTGTAGGTCATGGTTTTTGTCCCCTTGAGTGGGATTTTTCCACGTAAAAATCCCGCGTCTTATTTACACAGTGTTTCATTAGTATTCTTAGGGAAAACTCATAGAGGATCAGGTACTCTATAGTTTGGTGGACTCATATAAACTAACAATTAGTATCTGAGCGGGTTCCTCCTATCAATCTAACACCTAGGAAGGATCCGTATGGTTGCTCCACCAAATTTTAAAAAAGGTTAATCTACATACAGACCACCCAGGTTCAATGAGCAATACTATGGGTGGTGGAAGACAAGAATACATGATTTTATCATGGATGAGGATTCTGAGTTGTGGGACATCATATGTGATGGTCCTTACATCCCAACAAAGGCACTTGCAGAACTTCCATTCTCAATGCCAAAAACCAGAAAAGAATACACCGACGCAGACAGGAAATCTGTGGAGAAATATTTTCGTGCCAAAAAGATTTTGGTATGTGGAATAGGACTTGATGAATACAATAGAATTTCTACTTGTGAAACTGCAAAGGAGATATGTGAAGCTCTACAAACAACACATGAGGGAACTACTCAAGTAAAGCAATCTAATATTGATATGCTCACTATCGAGTATGAACTCTTAGGACGAAGGATGATAAATCTATTCAAGATATGCACACAAGATTCACCTCCATCATAAATAAGTTACACTCACTTGGTGAAACCATTCCCAGGAACAAGCTAGTAAGGAAAATTCTCAATATCCTGCCCAGTTCTTGGGAAAGCAAGGTGAATGCTATTACTGAAGAAAGGACCTGTAGGAGCTGACCATAGACGAGCTGGTTGGAAATCTGAAGACCTACGAGATAAAGAGGAAGATAGATAGTGAAAGAGGAGATCCAAAAAAAGAAAAGAACCTGGCACTCAAAGCTAATAACAATGACTCGAGTGAGGAGGACAGTGCCATGGCTTACTTCACCAAAAGATTTCAGAAGATGGTCAGTAGAAATGGAGGAATACTGAAACGGGACAGCTCTAGCAAGCCAAAGAACTATGATCTCTGCCATTAGTGTGAAAATTATGGGCACTTCATCAAAGATTGTCCTCTCCTGAAGCAAGAGTACTCCAAGTACAACCCTGAGAAAGCAACTACGAGGAACCCGGTTCCTGACAAGGAATTCAAGAGGAAGAGATCTGCTGACAATATGGTGAAATAGGCTCTTGCAGCATGGGGAGACTCCTCCAGTGAGTCTAAAGATGAAACTGATGCTGGTGATAGCTCCATGATGACAGTTGAAATGAGGAAAATTAATATGATTCAATTTTTGCTTTGATAGCCCAATCAGATGATGATGAAGACGATGACAATAGTGAGGTAAATTTCAGGGATGTTCAGAGAAATCTGAAATCCTACTCTCCCAAAGAAACTTATGTCTTGAACTAGTATATTGATTGATGCCTATCATAGTCTTGTGGAGGATAAGGATGCCTTGACCTTAGAGCTAGGAGAAGATGAACAAACTAGAGATGATCTGGTAGTATGTGTTGTCGATATGAAGGAAACCATTTGTGAGCTGGAGAAAGAAAAATCTGTTTTAACCAAAAAAATTGCTAACATAGAACAGGAAAGAGATGACTTCTTGGTTGTGAAACTATTGAAAACTTCAGAAAAGAAAGAGAAGCCTTTATGGAAAGAGTGACTGAGATTGAGGAAGAAAGAGATGATCTCTTGGTAGTGATTGCAGACCTAAGTGAAACAATAAAGGGACTAGGGACTGGGTCAAAATTTGGAAATTTTGGAAAAGGAAAGGGGAGAGAAAGTGAGGAACATATTAGACTTGAAAACGAGTTGAAGGTTGTGAGAACTAGTATGTGTGTTGAATCTGATAAAAATAACCATCTCCATACTGAACTGGAAAGAATAAAAAAATGATCTTGAAAAGTCCCTAAAGTGGACCTGGTCCTCGGAAGCTATCACTTCCATGTACGTTAATAATGGTAGAAACAGGCAGGGAATATGGTTCTAGAGGGAAAAAACTCCTTACAACCTTCCTAGAAAGCATGTTACTATACCAGATAACTGGCTGTGTACCCACTGTGGGAACAATGGGTATTTCAAAGAAAATTGCCAAGCCAGGGTCCAGTCCTTTTAGAAAAACAAAGTGTTTGCTAAAAATGTAACTACTAAAAAGGGACCAGGTTCCACCCACAAAAACTGCATATTACCTACATGAACTAAGAGAGCTCTTATTCATCCTCTTGCCTACTACAAGGGACCCAAACTTGCTTGGGTTCCTAAAACTAACTCTTGATCTCCTTTTGCAGGGAACAGTGAAATGAAACAGTCAACAATGGTTCATGGATATTGAATGTTCAAAGCACATGAATGGGAACACCATGTAGTTTCTTTCACTAAAAACCCTGCAATGAGGGAGTGTATCCTTTGGCAATAGGAAAAAGGGGTACATTCTTGGAGTTGGAAAAGTCGGGAAATCACTTACTCACTCTATTGAGAATGTGTACTATATCATTGGTCTTAAGTACAGTCTCTTGAGTGTTTCTCAGATTTGTGATAAAGGAAACTAGGTGGAGTTCTTTTTCAAGATATGTACAGTTACTAATCTGATAACTGGTGAAGTTGTACTTGTGGCCAAAAGATACAAGAACATCTATGTTGGTGATTTCGAGTCCATACAAAGTGGTGATCTTAGTTGTCTGAAAGTTGTTAATGATGATGCTGAACTCTAGCATAGAAGACTAGGGCACCAAACTTCTCTCTTCTGAACAAATTAATTCAGAAGGACATGGTCCATGGTCTTCCCATGTCAAAGTTTAAATTACAGAAAGTATGTGATGCCTGTGCTAGAGGAAAGCATGTGAAGTCCTCTTTTTAAGTCTAAAAAGGATTTAAGCACATCAAAGCCACTCTATCTTCTGCATATGGATATATGTGGCCCTATGAGAGTGCAAAGCAGGGGAGGAAAAAGATACATATTTTTGATAGTGGATGACTACTCCAGATTCACATGGACCTTGTTTCTTAGAACTAAAGATGAAACCTTTGAGGTGTTTGTGGATTTTGTCAAGAAAATCCAGGTGAAGATGGAGTCTAGAGTCGTATGTATTATATCAGATCATGGAACGGAATTTGACAATGCCAAATTCGATGAGTTCTGCAATGAAAATGGCATTACTCACAACTTCTCAGCTCCAAGAACCCCCCAGCAAAATGGAGTAGTGAAAAGGAAGAGTAGAACTCTTGAAGAAATGATGAAATCAATGCTGATCGACAGTGGAATTACAAAGAACTTCTGGGCTGAAGCAGTCAACACTGCCTGCTACTTGATGAACAGGTGCATGACCAGATCTCTCCTGAACAAAACCCCCTATGAGTTGCTGAATGGAAGGAAACCCAATCTGACTCACCTAAGAACATTTGGGTACAAATTCTATGTTCTCAACAATGGAAAGGATCAACTTGGTAAATTTGATGCCAAGAGTGATGAAAGAATATTTCTGGGGTATTATTTTAAAAGCAAGGCTTACAAGATATACAACAAGCAGACTCAATGTGTTGAGGAAAGTGTTCATGTTATCTTTGATGACTCTTATCCTTCCTGTGAGAAAAATGCTAAAGATGATCAAGATGGAAAGCCTTTACTGGTTCCTGGTGAAGTCATTGACATGACAAATGGAAAGGCAGATATGATTAGCCAAGTGAAAGAGCCGAGTGGAGACAATGTTGCCTCTTCTTCAATGGAACCAGGCACCTCAATTACAACAACTGAAGCTGAAGAAAGAGTGGTTGATGCAGTACAGGGTACTCCACTAGTACATGAGAGAAGAACACAAGAGAACTAGTTAAATATACCCACCTCCTCTACAAACGAACCTCAAATGTCTAACTGGAAACACAAAAGTTCTTATCCTCTTGACAACATAATTACTCCTCTAGATTCTGGAGTACAAACTAGATCAAAAGCCAGAAATTCACTTGCCTTCTCATCCTTTCTCTCCCAAATAGAACCCAAATATATCAAGGAAGCCCTGAAAGATGCAGATTGGATTACAACCATGCAAGATGAGCTACATCAGTTTGAAAGGAACAATGTCTGGCACCTGGTATGTAGACCCTCAGATTAAACCATTATAGGAACTAGGTGGGTATTCAGGAACAAGCTTGATGAACATGGAAACACTACAAGGAACAAGGTCAGGCTAGTGGTTCAAGGCTACAATTAAGAGGAAGGGATTTATTATGATGAAACGTTTGCTCCGGTCACTCGCATGGAAGCTATTAGAATCCTAATCGCCTTTGCATCTCATATGGAATTCACCTTATTCTAAATAGATGTCAAAAGTGCATTTTTGAATGGACTTCTTAAGGAAGAAGTCTATGTGAAGCAACCTCCAGGGTTTGAATGTCATGAACACCCTGGATATGTGTTTAAATTTGACAAAGCATTGTATGGGTTGAAGCAGGCTCCTCGAGCTTGGTATGAAATGTTGTCAAAGTTTCTCTTAGAAAATGACTTTAAAAGAGGGAAAATTGACAACACCTTGTTCCTAAAGAAACGAGGAAGGAACTTGCTCATTGTTCAGGTCTATGTTGATGATATCATTTTTGGGGCAACAGTTGATTCTCTGTGTGAATAATTTGCAAAACTCATGGGAAGTAAGTTAGAAATGAGCATGATAGGGGAGCTGAATTTCTTCTTGGGTCTTCAAGTGAAGCAGTCCACACAGAGTATATTGATACCCAAATTTTTCTCATATATTTTAATACATATATATACTTTCAAAATCGCACATATGAAGTTCTAAGCATGCATAAGCATTTTTATAATTTTTCTATAATTTTTAAAAGCTCCAAATTGATTTATTTCTTCTCTTTTTATTTATAAATTTTTTAGTAATTATCTATCAAATTATTTTTGTAGTGATTTAGTCATCTAAATTCTTTATTTATGCCAAAATAGTGTTTACACATTTTTAGTGCATTTTTATAATTATATTTGCTTATTTTAGGCTAAATTGCACATCTTTGCAATAATAACTCTACTAATGCATAATTGCATTATTGATGCATAAAATGGTCTTTTATATTTTTAAAATGTTAAACAACTATTTTAAATCATTTTAGTACACGAAAGTATTTTTTAGAAATTATTTATTATTTTTATAAATTATATAACTATTAAAAGTGGCTATTTAAAATCTAGCCTATTTTATTTTCAATTTCAGCCCCAATTTAACCCAATTACCAACCCAATCCCCAATTAAATTACCCATCCCAAACCCTAAGGACCCGATCCGGCCCCAATACCATTTAATCTCGGTCGTTGATCATAAAGATCAACGGCCGTAAATAACCCTTCCTAAAATACACCCAAAAGACCCCCCAAACCCTATCATTATACACTACGTGCCGCCCTGAAACCCCTCTCTGCTCTCAATTGCTCTCAATTGCTCTCAAACCTAACCCTAATCAAACCTCACTAACCCTCGTCCATGGCTGTCTACGATGATCTCTCACCACTCCTCAGGCCTCCAATTGTCTCCCTCACATTAGTCTTGCTATCTCCAGGGTCCTCAAGGGACTAGGGCTAGTTGGCTTGCATCTATGGTTCCATTATCGCCTGTTTCAGGCTGTTCCAGTGTGATTCCGAGTAAGAGCGTCCTATATTGACTACGATCTATGGGTTTCTTCACCTCTGTGTTGTTCTCTTCGAAACCCTAATTTTTTTTCTAAACCTCTTTTATATGTACAGATCTAAGATGATTTGGGTTTGTTTCATGTGAGTTTTACAACAACCTTGAGGTTCTTTACAAGAATCATATGATTTTCAAGTGATTTTCAGCTTTTTCTAAACAAGGGTTTTCGGAATTTCTTTTACAAAGTGTTTGATGACTTTATATGTTTAATCTTCTACTTTTCATATGTTTTGACTGATTTTATAAGTCTGCTGCAACTTAGCTCGCTTGTACTTAAAGCCCTAATTTTTTGGGGTTCTTCGTTTGGTTTCTAAGTACTGGTACATCTGAGTGTGTTCTTGCTTTGAGTTCTTGTGATTTCTCGTGATTTTCTTTTCCTAATATGCTTCTAATAAATTTCTTAGTTCAACCCTTTCACTGATTCTATATTCCTGTATTCATCCTGACTATTCATGTCAAGACCTGTATCTTTCTCATTGAATCAGTGTCGTTTAACTTTTTGTTTTGTTAAAGTTATGTGTCGATTCCTGACTATTCATGTCTTGCCTTATTTTATATGCTAAACTTGCTGACTCTTTCATGACTTTCTCTTTTATTGAACCTTTGATTATTCTGAATTCCTTATTTTCTGTTTTGATTTGAACATTTTCCCTTAAACTTCTGATTCTTACCTCTCTACTCGATTTGATTGAATTACTTGCCTTAATTAATTTTCCCTTGCCTTGTTTGTATTTTGCTGATTCTTATTGATTATTTCCTTAACTGAAACTTCTGTTTATTTACCCCTAATTACCTACTCTGTACCCAAACTTTACTTGATTCTTTTCCTTAAATACCTAGCATGCTTTACCGTTGATTTGATTATCCCTTGATTAAGGGAAGGACTTGCTGATTTACATATGTGATTGATTCCATAAACATCCTTGATTGCTACTTAATTGATCTCTTACCTTATTTGTTCAGCTTTTGATTATTATATAAACCCCCTCTTGTTTTAAGTCCTGGAGAACGAAACACTAGTTCAAAAACCACTACTCTTTTACACTCTAAAAGGCTCTCTTTTCTACTTGTGATCTTTGCCATTCTAGTCGGCTGCAAGCCAAGGCTGGAAGTTGCACACTACCTTTCTTACATCTTATGCTTTCATTATTTAACTAGGTATGCTTCTGATTAATTTATAAGAATCAAAACTATGTGTTTCCTTACTGCTTTAGTTCATATGGCTTAAGTCTGTTCATGTTTCTGTCTACCGCTTATCCAAGCATTTTTAATATTGCCCATTCAAACCTATGATTAGTATGTTCCCACTTTACTTGCTTGTTTGTTGTCTTGTTTAGCATGTCTGCACATGTTTGGCCTAAATACTGTCTTTCCTAAACTCTGCTTCTATATGATTAGCATGCCTCCATTGTTAGTACTTGCCCAGCATGCTCATATAAATCATTGCATGTTCTGTTTCATTCCTACTAAGTTAGTCAATCCCTTTAAAGTAATTCTGGATGTGTGATGCATGTTTCTGCTGTGATCTTTGCTGCATATACAGAATCCCCCTCAAAACCCCCTATGTCCTGTCGTTTGTATGCTCCATTAAGAGATGCCCTCTATGTTCCCAACCCCTATCCCTTTTGTGTGAAAGTTGTTCCTGAAACTTGTTCTATGACTTGGTTCTGATTGCCAATAGTTTTCTTCACACTTTTCCTCAAACTGTTTCAGCACTAATGGTTTTCAAAAATTCTTTTCAGTCTTAAGACCTTTCTATTAAACTCTTTCAACTGTTATGTATTTCCACTTATTCTTAGAATACTAGGTTCTGCCCCTCTGACATGTGTACTGCCTTGAGATCCTCGAGATCTCTCTAAACTCTGGCATGTTAGAGCTGACCTTTCCACACTGTACCTAAGTCAGTTATTATTTGAGAAAAGGTCTAGGTGTGAGCATGCCCCAGGATCCTTGAGATCCTTAGGGAACTCTAACACACCTAGACACCAAATTATCTATGGAACTTTCGTATTTGAGGCAATTGGAGGCTTGGCAAGTCATTTGGGCCTTTTGCAGACTCCTTATAGATTAACTCCTGTTTATTTATGTATTTTATTTAATTAATTGGTCTGTAATAATTATTATAAACAATATTGGGATGATTAGTGAAAAAAGGTGGGTAGTTATATATGTTGGGTAAATCAGATAGATACCATGCATATAGGGTTGTGTTAATTCAATGTGTTTGTCATGTTTGCTTTCCTTCCACAATATTAGAACCATGCCTATAAGATTTAAATGGCTTTAAAAATAGAGATCATGCGTATAGGGCTAAAATCATCTTTATAATTAGATATCATGCCTATAGGAATTAAAATCAGCTTTAACAGAAATCATGCCTATAGAACTTAAAACCAGTTTAGTTAAATAAATAAATTTAATTCATGTTTTGTTCATTCTGAATTGGTTTATTTAATCTGCCCGCTTCTCTAAATAAGTTTTTCGAATACCACCTTAAATTATACCGCTAGAAAACATGTCTATAGGATCTCAAGTTATTTGTTTAAGAATTGCTCACTGTTTTACTGCATTCCTAATCAATATAGATATCATGCTCTTAGGACACCACTGTTATACGTATAGGAAAACCAATAGGGCGATTAAAGTCCTACAACTATAAAATTGCGCTTTAAAACTGCTCGTGTTCACAGGTCTAAAATCAGTAGGTCTTTGACACTTCAGTCCTAATTCAATGTTGTATACTCCCTGCTCACCCATATATCATGTTATAGGATTTTCTCTTAAATACTCGAATGTTGTTTTGAAGACGTGCACTTACTTGTTATATTTGTGGAGGTGACTGTGGGCTAGTAATTGTTCTCTTCAAATGCAGTCCTAATTGTTTTTGATTGACGCCTAAACTTTTATCCTTTAAACCTTAAGAATACCCAAATTAGAGGTCCTAAATACCTCCAGGGCCACAAGGAAGGGACGGGTAGTGCATGCATATGACATCTATCAAGGTTATTAGAATGCTTTAGGCTATGACCAAGGGAAGGAAATTGGGTAGTAAGGATATGATGACTACGTGCTAATGTCAGGTGTAGCCCCTCATTGAGGAGTGATTACCGGGTATTGTGTGGGGTGATCCTATAGGCTAACCAACCTAGGACCCCTCTTTCCCATTTTCGATGTTTAAACTTTAATTTTCTCTATATATGCAACTTGTTCAAGTCTTTTCCTTTTGTCTCATTACTTGAGTCATACAATGTCCAAAACATGCCTTTATTTGTAAGTATGTGTTTAAAATATTTATTTATTAAAAAGACTAATTCATAAGCATAAGTTTTGCCGGGATCCACTATTATGGACCAAGAGGGGTGCCTAACACCTTCCCCTCAAGGTTATTTCGAGCCCTTATCCTAAATCTCTGGTAATACAAACTAGTCTAAGAGTTAATCACTCTAGGTTCCCTAACGTAAAGTAATCCGTTAGGTGGCGACTCTTCAAATACCCAAATCCCAAAAGGAAACGAGTTATTACCCCCTTATTAATGTCGGAACCCAGACCTCTCTTCGCGGAGGGAAAAAGGGGGCGCGACAGCATGGTGACTCTGCTGGGGATACCTTTAGACTCTTACCATGACGAACTTATATTTTGTGAATAGTCCAAGCATGCTTATCCCGTACCCTTTCCCCTTATTTGGATTTAACTGTCTATTTTTTTAGCATTTATGATTCTTTTATTCCTGAAACTGACTTGTCTCTTTGTTTTCTTTTTGTAACTGTCTTTCAATTATTTAAATATTGTATTTATTATTTTTCTAAGTGCAAATACTTGACTACATGCTATTTATTGCTGCATAAATCATGCTCCACATCATATTCCATTTATGCGTATTAAATCCTATAGCAACGTTTGATGAGTGGTTGCACTCTTCATATTTATTACCCTTAAATTTGGAAAGGCTTATTTGCGGTAAAACTAGTCGATCAGCGGTGCAGTCGACAGTTCTGTGCCTTTCCCTCTCAAGTTGTCCACTTAAGGGTACCAGTCTAGACCTCCATAGTAAGCTTACTCTGATTGAAATTATGCATGCATCATGGTCAAACCTAGTCGGATTAATATGTTGTCCATATAATAATCCTTTAAGATGAGCCTTATCCAAAAGTCCACCGGGGTTTCCATAATCCCAAAGGGCACAACCACATTGTGTACATTAATTTGGAGAACTAAATGCCAATATGCTAATCATGAATGTATAAATAGTCGAGTCTGGTGGGGAAGAAGGGCCTAACGCTTTTGTTTTGCAGAAAATAAGGCACGAGGTCCCCAGATTCGGTATGGTTAGCAACATCCCACCATTGATGCTAGATTGGTGGGAGGACCTTTCCTCAAGCGACAAGAAACATGTAAGAGAGTACCTGGGTAACTTGCCTTCTCTACTAGACATTGAGGCAAACATAAGGATGATCGCGACTGCCACTTTATTCTGGGATAGTGAAAGGGTTGTGTTCCGTTTTGGCTACATAAAAATGATACCACTTCTGGAAGAAATTGGAGGGCTTGTGAGATTGACTTGGGATAGCCCCGGGTTATTAGTGCCGGAAAATTGTACTGGTAAAGGGTTTTTAAAGATGATAGGGCTAAAGAAATATGCTGACCTCAAGTTATTGCTTTTGAGTAGAAAGGAGGTATGGTTGATACTGTTATTGTGAAAAGTGTGACCACTTCTACTTCAAATAGAGCGGGGGTGGCCGCAGATGGAGCTACCTCTACCTCAAATAGAACCGGTGCAACTACCTGGACCTCGATTGGTGACTGAGTCTGTACCACAACAGGAGTAAGTGTGAATGCAACTTTAAAGTCATCGCCTTCTCGAATAAGCCCAATCGACCCCTCAGGGTTCCATTCTTCGTTTGTCTCTATCATATGTACTCCAACCACCTCTATGATTAAGGAAGGGGTTGTTGCGGACATTAGGGACGGCTTCCTCGACCTGTATGACCTTGTTGTCGATTAGCATCTGGATCTTATCCTTCAATGTTTAGCACTCATCATTGGTTTTCCCCTTCATACCGGAGTGGTACGCACAAGTTTTGTTTGGATTGACCCATTGGGATGGATTTTCTAATGCCACAGTGGGAGCAGGAGTGACGTAACCCGTGGCTTTCAACTTCTCATACAATTGGTTGATGGGTTCAACAATGGCGGTGTATTGTCTGGGTGGCTTGCGATTGAAGTTGGGTCTTGGTCTTAGAAAATTTTGGCGAGTCGGTGGTGACTGGAAATGAGACGGTTGGGAGTTATAGATATGATGGACAGTGGTTAGTTAGGAATATCTAGGAGATAATGGTTGATATGTCGGTGGTGGTGCTTGGTATGCGGGTGGAGGTGTTTGATATGTGGGTGGGGTGTTTGATAGGTAAGTGGGGATTTCGAGCCCTGAGCCACCATTACTGACCCAATATCTCTCTTTTTTGATATGCCGCCTGATTGTAATGCCTTATTTGTAGCCTGTAGTGCCTCAAAATTTGTTGCCATTCCCCTCTTGATTCCTTCTTCGATTCTTTCTCCGAGTTTGATGATATTAGAGAATTTATGATTTTCGATAACCATCAACCTTTCATAATATTGTGGATCTTGTGCTTTGATGAAGAACTTGTTCATCTGTTCCTTGCCCAAAAATGGCTGACCTTGGCCGCTTCCGACCTCCAACGAGTAGCATACTCGTGGAAAGTTTCAGTAGATTTCTTCTTAAGGTTTTGGATGTAGAAAACATCCGGTGCATTCTCTATATTGAACCTGAATTAGTCCATGAAATTGGACGCCATACTCACCCAATTGGACCATTTCTTGGGATCTTGGCTGATGTATCAGAACAAAGCATCCCCAATAAGACTCCTAATAAAGAGTTTCATTCGGATCTTTTCGTCTTTCCCGACCCCGACAAGCTTCTCACAATAGGTCCTCAGATGAACCCTAGGATCACCTATACCGTTGAACATCTCGAACTTGGGAGGTCTGTACCCCTCTGGAAGTTCTACATCTTGCTATATACATAGGTCTTCAAAGTTCAAACCTTCTATTCCTTTGTCGCCTTCGACACCCTAAACTCGGCTCGCCAACTTCTTGAGTTTTTCAGCCATGTTTTTAATGAACAGGTCATTCTCGGAGGATTTCGGTGTATAGGAGATTGGTTGGATAGGGTGAGGTATAGTTTCCACATATATAGGGTTGCTCTGATGGGTGCTAGGGACTTGGGTGTAATGATGGTCATTAGTTGAGTTTTGAGGATCGGGAATGGGTTGTGGTGTGTTTTGGGAGTGTAGTAAGTGGTGGTTGGTGGTGATGTTATAGCGGAGTTGGTATTGGTAATGGATTGAGATTTTGGGGTGGATTTGCGTATTGATTTGGTGCGGAAGGATTTTGTGGATTTTGGTTTTGTGTTTTTTGGGGAGGTGTTGGATTCTTTGTGTTCTGTTGGTTGATATCGGGGACATTCAGGGTGAGTGACAAGTTTGCCAAGTTGCAATCCTGCTCAAGTTCTCCTTGTAGTTCCAATATCTTTTGTTCCAATCTTAAGACTAGGTCATGCTGTGCCGGAGTACTTCGTCCATCTGAAGTTTCCGCGTTCTCAACATTCTCCTTTCGGATACCACTTAAGTCGTTCATTTTTGCTTTTCCTCTGCCTTTTGTATTGCAAGGAGGAGGAGGTGGTGGAGGGTCTCTATATTTTGTATGATACACTGATTATTCCAGTATGGGTGAACTAACCTAAGGGGATGGGAATAATAAAAATAAGGAAAAACAAAAAGGTAACAAATCAGTGAGGATTCTAAAATGTTTGCAATATTTAAACTCATATTGTGGGAATGTAAATTCATGCCCTAATTTGGGAGCCTCATTGTGCTCGAGGTAGGTCTAGTGACAAATAGATTTGGAGAACTTTAGATGCCAGTAAATGCTTCATTTGATAACATGAAAAATAGACGAGTCCCAAACGACACTAAGATAATAGAAAAATAAGTCACTACTAGCACTTGACCTTAATACATTTCAGGAAAGCAAATAAATCTAGCCTATTTGGTCCCAGCAGGACCTTCCTCAAATTCGATCTTCCTAACTCCATCATACAGGTCCCCCAGCTCATGCAGACCCATTAGCAAGTAGGCTCGGGCCAAATGTCGTCCTTCAGTTCCTTCAGTGTTCTAGCAATCCTCGATCCTCTTTATGACTTTATCTTCCAACTCCACTATTCCTCGCTCCAGATATTCCAATTTCCTATTGGAAGTGACTGCAATTTCTTTCCATTCTTCATTCAAACTCACATTCCTCTCATATATTTCCCGGTGCTTATTCTCAGAGTCGTGGACCCTTTTTTGCAGCATGTTTTATTTGACTTGAGCTTCAGCTTCTTCGTCTATGATTCTATTCCCTCGACCGGCTCCTGGCATCACCATTCATTTTAGATTGTCTTCTAACCACGCCGGGTAGAGAGGTTCGCACCCTACATGATACCTGTCGAGCTCGATGGTGTTCTTTTCAACAATGATCTTGTAGTGCCACATGTGCTGAGCTTGGAACTTGTAAGGGACGTTGTCATTATTGAAAGTATACTCTGAAATGACTCATCTTAGAAACACTTGGTACAACCTATTTCCTGCCTACTTGCCTCATAACTCGGATAGGGATATAAGGGTATATCCCTCTCAATCCAATCAGCACTATGTGTGTGGTATCCTTGGATCTGATAATGAATTCGCCTGTTGGGAACCATTCAAACATCGATTGCACTTGCTCCTTGGTCAAATTGTCGAAGAACTCCACCCACTATTTTGCATTTTACTGCTGAGCAAACCTGTCCGGAATGTAGGTGGTGATGGAAGGAAATATGGTCATTCTAAGCCCTTCGCGGAAATTTTTGGCGATACTGGCCACTTTGAAGATGTTCTATTAACCACAACTATAGCAACAGGTTACAACCCTCGAAATGCTGGACACGTCTTTGATAGTTCTCCAAAGCCCTATAGATGTCGGCTATAATCATTGGGACTATGGTGTATGTCTGTCCATCGATCACTTCCATCAAAGTGTTGGCGATCATGGCCAACCTAGTGTGGATTCTTTCCCTTTTGGTTGGGAATACTATCAGGTCTAAGAAACATATAATGAACACAAACACTCTGCGGTGGATATGGCCCAGAGAAGTGAGAGAGAGATACTATCATTGAAACAAGGCCAAATGACCTGTGGAGGAAAGTACAAGCAAAGGAATATTCCATCGTTGACCATCTAAACAAAACCATAGCTCAGATATCTATCCTGTTACTGTTGCAAAATTCATAGGTGCATAAGAACGCTTTAATGAAAGTGCTGAGTGAGGCTTATGTACCCAATAACATCACTGACGGAGAAATGGCCAATATGGTAGGGCAACTACTGGGAAGTCATAAGATCATCTTCCATGAAGATGAGCTACCGCCTAAGGGGTTGAATCACAATCGAGCATTGCATATTACAGTGCAATTTGAAGACAAATTCATTGTCAAGGACCTGGTTGACGGAGGTTCAAGCCTCAATATTTGTCTGTTGGACACTTTGAAAAGGTTGGACAAAAGGTTTTCATGAAATTCGGGTAGGAAGCATGAACGTAAAAGCTTTCGATGGGTCCCAAAGAGCCACAATTGAGGAAATCAACCTTTGCTTGCAGATGTGGCCAACTTGGTTCGACGTCGAGTTTCAGGTGCTCGACATACCAGCCTCATATAATCTTCTACTGGGCCAACCATGGATCCATGCTGCTGGAGCCGTGCCTTCCATGCTACATCAAGCCATAAAGTTCGAATGGAATCGTCAAGAGGTGATCATTGACGGAGATGGGAGTAACCCATTTACACTAGTCAAACCATCCCGACTATTGGACATAGAAGAATGCTAAGAGGGGATACCTATCATCACATTGAGCGTGTCAATGCCCTTAAGAAGGAAAACTGGTGGAGTATCAAAATAGAAAGCATATTGGCATGGTCTGGGTATGAGCCCAACAAAGGGCTTGGTAAGAATCTCTAGGGTATCACCAAACCGATATGGCTGAAGTGTCATGTACTACTTTTGGGCTCGGATATCAGTGCACATGGCAAGAATACAATGATTGGTCGCCTCCATGGCGTGGACCATATTACCCTCTCGAGCAAACCATGCCACGTTTAGATCAAGCTTTTCACCAAGCTGATAAAATATGGGGGACTGCAGAAGTGGAAACATTAGCTGGGTTGAAGAATCTGTTCTTGGAGGAGGAAGACATGGATTACAGTGCCATAATTGAGGAGGAGGAGGAGGAAGAAGGACTCACTATTCAGACCGTAAAGAAGGGAGTTGCTCTCAGGAATTGGACCACTACACCATCCCGAGCCCGCCGAGTCCCTGGGTAGCTTGGTAGATTTTACTTCTATAGCCATTCTAGGAATTTAAGATTTCCAGTAATTTTGTTTTAAGATTTACTTATTTCAAAATAAATTCTCGATTCATCGAGCCGTACTTGTCTGGATGATTTTTCGATTTTAATAAAATACATTTGCTCTTTATTATTCATTACTATTTTTATACTTTTTCTTTCTACAATGTTATTATTACTTTTCCTGATGAAGCGGTGACTATGCCATGTAATGAGGCAACGCAACATGAGAATAGCGATTCCGATAAAGAGGATGAAATACCCGAGAAAATTGTCAGGGAGGTTGAAAACTTTGAGAATAAGCCTAAGTCCAATCTGGACGAAACTGAAGTAGTAAATTTGGGGGACGCCGAGACCATCAAAGAAACTCACATCAGCATTCACTTGTCACCAACAAAGAAGAAAGGATACATCCGTTTTCTAAAGGAATATGATGACATTTTCGCATGGTCATATGATGACACGACTGGCTTGAGCACGTCTATAGTGGCTCACAAGTTGCCTACTAATCCAATGTGTCCGCCAGTAAAGCAAAAACTCCGAAAGTTCAAACCAGATATGAGCCTGAAAATCAATGAGGAAGTTACCAAACAGATCAAAGTAGGGTGGTTGAGTACCCAACTTGGTTAGCTAACATCGTGTCAGTTCCGAAGAAGAATGGGAAAGTCAAAGTATGTGTTGACTATCGGGATTTAAACAGAGCAAGTCCCAAGGATGACTTCCCACAGCCAAATATACACATCTTGATCAACAACTGCGCCAAGCATGAACTCCAATCCTTTGTAGATTGCTTCGCGGGTTATCACCAGATCTGGATAGATGAACAAGACGTGGAGAAAACAACTTTTATCATACCTTGGGGGGTATATTGCTACAAGATGATTCCATTTGGTCTGAAGAATGCTGGGGCTACTTACATGAGAGCCATGACAACTATCTTCCATGATATGATACACAAGGAAATAGAGGTGTATGTGGACGGTGTAATATCAAATCCAAGAGAGCCACAGACCACATAACGGACTTGAGAAAGTTCTTTGACAGGTTAAGGAGGTACAACTTGAAACTGAACCCCACAAAATGTGCATTAGAGGTTCCCGCAGGAAAGCTACTAAAATTCATTATCAGTCACCGGTGGATCGAGCTAGATCCATCCAAAGTCAAGGCTATTCAGGAGTTACCACCACCTAGGAGCAAAAAGGACGTGATGAGCTTCTTAGGACATATCAACTATATCAGTCGATTCATAGCACAATCCACAATCAAATGTGAACCCATCTTCAAGATGCTAAGGAAAGATGCCGAAACAAGCTGGATAGAGGATTTTCAGAAGGCCTTCGACAAAATTAAAGAGTACTTGTCCCCACCACCAATTCTGGTCCCGCCGAAACCAAGATGACATTTTTTTCTCTATCTATCCATCTTGGACGGAGCCTTCGGATGTGTTCTGGGGTAACACAACGGGATAGGGAAGAAGGAGCAAGCCATATATTACATGAGTAAGAAGTTCACACCTTACGAAGCGCGGTACTCTCTACTGGAACGCACTTGTTGTGCTTTGACCTGGACAACTCAGAAATTGAGTCATTAATTCTGTGCCTACACTACATACCTCATATCCAGGATGGACCATCTAAAGTACATATTCCAAAAACCCATGCCGACAGGAAAGTTGGTCAAATGTCAGATACTGTTAAGTGATTTCAATATCATCTACGTAACTCAAAAGGCAGTCAAAGGACAAGCATTGGCAGATCATCTTACTGAAAATCCGGTGGGAGGAGAATATGAACCCTTGGAAATGTATTTTCCTGATGAAAAAGTATCATTCGTGGGAGAAGACATTACTGAAGCATACGATGGTTGGAGGATATTCTTTGACGGAGATGCAAATTTCAAAGGAGTGGGCATTTGAGTAGTTTTGGTATCAGAAACAGGTCAACATTATCTGGTATCTGCTAAACTCAGATTTCCCTGCACCAACAACATGGAGGAGTATGAAGCGTGCATACTAGGGCTCAACATGGAAATAGACATGAACATTCAGGAGCTGCTGGTAATCGGTGATTCAGATTTCTTGTACACCAGGTACAAAGAGAGTGGGCTATCAAGAATTCCAAGATATTGTCATATCTGCACCATGTGCAGGAATTGAGAAAGAGGTTCACGAAGATAGAATTCCGACATGTGCCCAGAATTTAGAATGAGTTTGCCGATGCATTGGCCACCTTGTCATCTATGATACAACATCCAAATAAGGATTATATTGATCCCATTCTGGTGAGGATCCATAATCAGCCGTCATATTGTGCTCATGTTGAAGAAGAAACAGATGGAAAGCCTTGGTTCCATGACATCAAGGAGTATTTCTCGAAGGGAGAATACCCGAAGAATGCAAATCACACTCAGAAACGCACACTCCGGAAATTGTCCAATCACTTCTTCCATAGTAGAGGAAATCTGTATAGAAGAACTCCCGATTTGGGATTGCTAAGATGTGTCGACGCAAAAGAAGCTTCTAAACTGCTTGAGGATATACATGCCGGAACCTATGGCCCGCACATGAATGGTTTTGTCTTAGCTAAGAAGATACTTAGGGACGACCACTTTTGGATGACCATGGAGGTAGATTACATCCAGTGTGTCTCCAAATACTTTCAATGCCAGGTGCATGCAGATATGATAAAAGTGCCACCAAACGAGCTCAATGCAACAAGCTCACCTTGGCCATTTGCCGCCTGAGGAATGGATGTCATTGGTCCGACTGATCCCACTACTTCGAACGGACCCAGGTTTATTCTGGTAGCCATTGATTACTTCACAAAATGGGTAGATGCTGCATCCTACAAAGTTGTAACCAAGAAAGTCATCGTAGACTTTGTCAAGGATTGTATTGTTTACCGATTCGGAGTTCTCGAGTCCATTATTACTGATAATGCCGCAATCTCAACAGTGATTTGATGAAAGCCATGTGTGAAACTTTCAAAATCAAGCACAAAAATTCCACAGCCTACAGACCTCAGATGAACAGAGCCGTAGAAGCCACCAACAAAAACATCAAGAAGATACTAAGGAAGAGGGTAGAGAATCACAAACAATGGCATGGGAAGCTACATTTTGCTTTATTGGGATACCACACTACAGTTCACACATCAACCGAGGCAACTCCCTACAAGTTGATCTATGGTACCGAGGATGTCATCTCAGCCGAGGTAGAGATTCCTTCTTTAAGAATCATAGAGGAAGCTGAACTCAACAATGCAGAGTGGATAAGGAGTCGCTATGAATAATTGGCCCTTATCGATGGAAAGGAGATGAACGCAATGTGTCACGGTCAACTTTATCAAACTAGAATGTCCAGAGCTTTCAACAAAAGAGTCAAACTGAGACCATTTGCACCGGGACAGTTGGTGCTGAAGAAGATCTTCCCACATCAAGATGAAGCTAAAGGGAAATTCTCTCCCAACTGGCAAGGTCCGTACATGGTTCACAAAGTACTAATAGGAGGAGCACTCATACTTGCAGAAATGGATTGAGATATCTGGCCAAAACTAATCAATTCAGGCGCAGTCAAGAGATACTATGCTTAGATTATTTACCTTTCTCATCTAATGTAATTGAACTATGCTTGACCTAATTCCCGTTTAAGAGGGGATACGTAGGTAGCCTTATGGGTTCGGTCATATCATAATAAAATTTCCATTTTCCCAAAATCAGAAATTGGGGATGAATTTTGAGGAGGACCCTCAAAATTCCAGAGCAAGTCCAGCCAGTGCCAACATATACCAGATGGTCAGAAATCGGTTAAGAAACCGGGGTAGAATTTTGAAACGAATTCTCAAAATTCAGAAGAAGGTTCAACAAGGCTCATTACCCGCAAATGGTCAAAAGATCATCTACCAAACTAGGGCAGAATTTTGAGGAGGAAGAAAGCTACAGTGTCTCTGAATTGTGTTACAGTCACTAGTTCATCTAAAATTACCTAATATATCAAAATGTTTCTAAAATGACTCTATTTTTATCAATAATTGCATATTTTTAGAAAAAAAAAACTTTATTTCCATAACAGTCAGGTATTACCCAGGGGAACTCGAAAAGGCCTCCAGAACGGAGCAAAGTAAGGCCAACAGACAGAAGCACGAACCAACCTCCCCTCACAAAACTTACAATTTTTCTTTGAATGCATGCACGATTGACATAACGATAACATTAGTATATATGTATACACAAAGCAAATTCGCTATCAATTAGGACATCAAACACAAAATATATCTCCATCTAAGACATATATTACTCTTATTTGCTACTTGCTCTCTACATGAGGCTAATCCCCGCCTCCACATTTGCATGAGGATAATCCTTGCCTCTCCACCTTGCATGAGGGTAATCCCTGCCTTCATATTTGCATGAGGCTAATCCCTACCTCCACATTTGCATGAGGCTAATCCTTTCCTCCCTATCTTGAATGAGGTTAATCCTTGCCTCCACATTTGCGTGAGGCTAATCTTTGCCTCCCCATCTTGCATGAGGCTAATCCCCGCCTCCTTATTTGCATGAGGCTAATCCCTGCCTCCATATTTGCATGAGGCTAATCCCTGCTTCCATATTTGTAAGAGGCTAATCTCTACCTCTCTATCTGCATGAGGCTAATCTCTACCTCCATATTTGCATGAGTCTAATCCCTGCTTCCCTATCTGCATGAGGCTAATCCTTGCCTCCCCACTTGCATGAGGCTATTCCCTGCCTCCATATTTGCATGAGGCTAATCCCTGCCTCCATGCTTGCATGAGGCTAATCCCTGTCTCCATATCTATGTGAGGCTAATCCCTGCCTCCCTATTTGCATGAGGCTAATCCTTGCCTCCATATTTGCATGAGGCTAATCCCTGCCTCCATATCTGCATGAGGCTAATCCTTGGCTCCACACTTGCATGAGGCTAATACCTGCCTATGTATCTGCATGACGCTAATCCCTACCTCTACATTTGCACGGGACTAAGCATTGCCCCTCCTTACATAAATATTGCTCTTTTCTAGAACTATCTTTTTGCTTTTCTATCGGGCTAAGCTCTGCCCTTCATTTCACAAGACTAAGCGTTGTCTTGTTAACATCATATTATTGCATCTCATGGGCTGAAATATTGCCAATCTATCCAAAGGCGTCATAGTCTAAAAGGCATCATCTTCATAGCCGGAAGACACCATGCCATGGCTTGAGGATCCCTCAACTTTACATATCATTATTCAAATGCGTCATGGTTCGGAGGAATCATCTTCATGGCCCGAGAACATCATTTCATGGCCTGCAAATCCCTCACCAAACAATTCATGGCCCAAGACATCATGGTCCAAGGACGTCATCTTTAAACTATCCAAAGACAACCTTCATGGTCCAAAGGGAATCTGCATCATGTTTAAATTTTCGCACATATACATGTCGGCAGCATCTTTTCATCTGCAGGTGACAAGCAAGCAATCACTATTCTAGCAGGAGCAACCTCGCTCCAGCTCCTTCAACTATCTCAAACCTTAACCGTTCACCACAGCCGCTCCTGCATCCCGTGTTCGTTCTTGCAATGACTTCATCGGTATATTCCATAATCCAGAACTATACATGGCCTGATTCCTATAAAACCAAAGATAAGTAGGCAACTCAAGACCAAAGTATGGCCTCTGTCTTTCAAAACATCTCGTCCGGTCAAAATTGTCCATCATTTCTTTACCCGAAAACTCTTTCATCCTTCCAGGGTAAAGAGGGGCAGCTGTTGATACCCAATTTTTTCTCATATATTTTAATACATACATATACTTTATATGTAGTTATAAGCATGCACAAGCATTTTTATAATTTTTAAAAGCTCCAAATGATTTATTTCTTCTCTTTGTATTTATAAAATATCTAATAATTATCTTTCAAATTATTTTTATGGTGATTTAGTCATCGAAATTCTTTATTTATGCGAAAATAGTTATTAAACATTTTTAGTGAATTTTTGTAATTATATTTACTTTTTTAGGCTAAATTGCACATCTTTGCAATAATAACCCTACTAATGTATAATTGTATTATTGATGCATAAAATGGTTTTTATAATTTTAAAATGTTAAACAAAATTTTGAAATCATTTTAGTACATGAAAGTATTTTTTAGAAATTATTACTATTTTTATAAATTATATAACTATTAAAAGTGGCTATTTAAAATCTAGCCTATTTTATTTTTAATTTCAACCCCAATTTAACCTAATTACCAGCCGAATCCCCAATTAAATTACCCAGCCCAAACCCTGAGGACCCGATTCGGTCCTAATACCCTTTAATCTTGGTCGTTGATCATAAAGATCAACGCCCACAAACAACCTTTCCTAAAATAAACCCAAAAGACCCCCCAAACCCTATCATTCTACAATACCTGCCGCCCTGAAACCCCTCTCTGCTCTCAAACGCTCTCAAACCTAACCCTAATCAAACCTCACTGACCCTCGTCCATGGCTGTCTACGATAATCTCTCACCACCCCCAGGCCTCCAATGGTCTCCCTCACATTAGTCTTGCCATCTCTAGGGTCCTCAAGGGACTAGGGCTAGTTAGCTTGCATCTATGGTTCCTTTCTCGACTGTTTCAGGCCGTTCCAGTGTGATTCCGAGTAAGATCGTCCTATATTGACTACGATCTATGGGTTTCTTAGCATATATCTTCACCTTTGTGTTGTTCTCTTCGAAACCCTAATTTCTTTTCTAAACCTCTTAGATATGTACATATCTAAGATGATTTGGGTTTGTTTCATGTGTGTTTTACAACAACGTTGAGGTTCTTTACAAGAATCGTATGATTTTCAAGTGATTTTCATCTTTTTCTAAACTAGGGTTTTCGGAATTTCTTTTACAAAATGTTTGACGACTTTATATGTTTAATCTTCTTCTTTTCATATGTTTTGACTAATTTTATAAGTCTGCTACAACCTTAGCTCGCTTGTACTAAAAGCCCTAATTTTTTGGGGTTCTTCGTTTTGTTTCTGAGTACTGGTACATCTGAGTGTGTTCTTGCTTTGGGTTCTTGTGATTTCTCATGATTTTCTTGTCCTAATATGCTTCTAATGAATTTTTAGTTCAACCCTTTCATAGATTCTATATTCCTGTGTTCATCCTGACTATTCATGTCAAGACCTGTGTCTTTCTCATTGAATCAATGTCGTTTAACTTTTTGTTTTGTTAAATTTATGTGTCGATTCCTGACTATTCATGTCTTGCCTTATTTTATATGCTAAACTTGCTGACTCTTTCATGACTTTCTCTTTGATTGAACCTTTGATTATTTTGAATTCCTTATTTTCTGGTTTGATTTGAACACTTTCCCATAAACTTCCGATTCTCACCTCTCTACTCGATTTGATTGAATTACTTGCCTTAATTAATTTTTCCTTGCCTTGTTTGTATTTTGCTGATTCTTACTGATTGCTTCCTTAACTGAAACTTCTATTCATTTACCCCTAATTACATACTCTGTACCCAAACTTTACTTGATTCTTTTCCTTAAATACCTAGCAGATTTTACCATTGATTTGATTATCCCTTGATTAAGGGAAAGACTTGCTGATTTACATATTTGATTTATCCACAAACATCCCAAATTTGCTACTTAATTGATCTCTTACCTTATTTCTTAAACTTTTGATTACTATATAAACCCCCTCTTGTTTTAAGTTCTGGAGAACGAAACAATAGTTAAAAAACCACTACTCTTTTACACTCTAAAAGGCTCTCTTTTCTACTTGTGATCTTTGCCATTCTAGCCGGCTGCAAGCCAAGGCTGGAAGTTGCACACTACCTTTATTACATCTTGTGCTTTTCATTCTTTAACTAGGTATGCTTTTGATTAATTTCTAAGAATCAAACCTATGTGTTTCCTTACTGCTTTAGTTCATATGGCTTAAGTCTGTTCATGTTTCTGTCTATCACTTATCCAAGCATGTTTAATATTGCCCATTCAAACCTATGATTAGTATGTTCCCACTTTACTTGCTTGTTTGCTGTCTTGTTTAGCATGTATGCACATGTTTGGCCTAAATACTGTCTTTCCTAAACTCTGCTTCTATATGATTAGCATTCCTCCATTGTTAGTACTTGCCCAACATGCTCATATAAATCCCTGCTTGTTCTGTTTCATTCTTACTAAGTTAGTCAATCCCTTTAAAGTAATTCTAGATGTGTGATGCATGTTTCTGCTGTGATCTTTGCTGCATATACAGAATCCCCCTCAAAACTCCCTATGTCCTGTCGTTTGTATGCTCCATTAAGAGATTCCCTCTATGTTCCCAACCCCTATCCCTTTTGAGTGAAAGTTGTTCCTGAAACTTGTTCTATGACTTGGTTCTGATTGCCAATAGTTTTCTTCACACTTTTCCTCAAACTATTTCAGCACTAATGGTTTTCAAAAGTTCTTTACAGTTTTAATACTTTTCTATTAAACTCTTTCAATTGTTATGCACTTCCACTTATTCTTAGAATACTAGGTTCTGCCCCTCTGACATGTGTAGTGCCTTGAGATCCTCAAGATCTCTCTGAACTCTAGCATGTCAGAGCTAGCCTTTCCACACTGCACCTAAGTCAGTTATTATTTGATAAAAGGTTTAGGTGTGAGCATTGCCCGGGATCTTTGAGATTATTAGGGAACTCTGACACACCTAGAAACAAAATTGTCTTTGGTACTTTGGCATTTGAGGCTGTTGGAGGCTTGGAAGTCATCTGGACCTACTGCAGGCTCCCTATAGATTAACTCCTGTTTATTTATTTATTTTATTTAATTCATTAGTCTATAATAATTATTGTAAAAAACATTAGGGTGATTAGTGAAAAAGGGTAGGTAGTTATATATGTTGGGTAAATCGGGTAGATACCATGCCTATAGAGTTGTGTTGATTCAATGTGTTTGCCATGTTTGCTTTCCTTCCACAATATTAAAAACCATGCCTATAGGATTTAAATGGCTTTAATAATAGAGATCATGCCTATAGGGTGAAAATCAGCATTATAATTAGATGCCATGCCTATAGGAATTAAAATTAGCTCTAACAGAAATCATGCCTATAGAACTTAAAACCAGTTTAGTTAAATAAATCAGTTTAATTCATGTTTTGTTCATTCTGAATTGATTGTTTACCATGAGAATGGTAACAACAATTAAATTTGTAAATGGGATTCTAAAAGTACATGATTTATTCTCGAGCTGGTTGTTAGACCAGATGATGCTAAGAATGTGGAGTTTAATGATGAAATGCAAGCTAAAACGAGATAGTAATCGAACCGAAGGGCCTGCTGCCCGGATATAGGTCTAGTCGATGGGGGACCTCAGGGTCGATGTTAGGGTCGAGCTCGAGGTATCGGGGATAGTCGGAACTGGGATAACAGGTAAAGATATAACTAAACAAGCCTCTTTATGGCCAACACTAAGCAATATAATGAAGAACAAGTAAGAAAGAGATAGATATTAAGGTGACCTTAGGCCAGTGATAATGAGCAAATTAGAAAAAAGAGAGAGAGAGAGAGAGATATTATTGCTCGTATGGAGAAAATGGAGTGACATCAGACCATTACAAGGCAATGTGAGTCCCCTTTATATAGGAGGGGAACTCGGCTGCAAGTACATGAGCATTAATTACAAAGTATGGAGATTGGATGGCTTGACGCGACACCTTAGCATAGGCTCTGGATAGGCCGGCCCTATCAGACTTAGCCGTGTGCCTTAGGAGCTTCCCCCTCTATCCTGGTTTCGATCTTCATCTTCTCCGAGTCGGGCCTCAAGGAGCCCCGAGGTCGGGAACTCGGTCGTGGCTACCCGTCCTCAGGGTCTCGAGGTGTTCTTCTGAAATGACTTGACAACGAGAAATCAAGTCCTATGATTTTGCCGCGTATATATAGTCTCCGCGTTTTCCAGAACAAAGTGATGGGAAATGATTCTGACTTGACTCCTCAAGCTTCTTATGGCGACATCATACCGATGATGCAACTCCTGGTATGAAATTTATGGTAACCGGGCATCCGTGGGCTTGTGTATTTCAACTTCATTCATTGCACTCCTAATTTCCGCTCTCTAAGGTGAAGGTGCCGCCGTCGGTTTGGTTTTTCAAGGATGCATTAACTGTGCCCGTCGGTCAATCTTCCATAGCCTCGACGACAGTGTCATAACCCCCTATAAATGGGGGCGTTTTGGTGTTGTTTTTCCTATCCTAGTGCCTTCGCTGGCTTGTTTGCCCATTCATTCTTATCATCTTCTTCTATCCTTGAACATCATGCTTGGGGTTTATGGCCTCTAGGACACTTGGAGAAACTCCCTTAGATCGTGTTGTGGCCCTTTACCGGGGCTTCCCTTTGTCGAGCATAATCATGCTGACCTGTTGCTGTTGTGGTCGTTGTTATGCTTGTTTTTGCTGCTGCTGTTGGCTTGAGATGATAACATACGAAGGTCAACTTTGCTTGTTCGCAGAAAGCTCTTCCGAGGATGTGCGTCCAGTCTTCGGGCTTTTACTTTGCGTGTGCATCCCTTTGTTTCTTCCTTTATGCGTAGAGATTCTCTGTAGGCTTTTGTAATTGTATGTAATGACCCCTCGAGCGTTGTTGTATATGGATCTTTATGAATATGAATATACCTCATTGACTTTTGCTTTCGATCCTTGCCTTGTAATTGCATGCTTTCGTGCCCTTCGAGGCCCATTTGAATGTCTTCCTTTACTGTTGTCTGTTGATATCTAACTCGGGTGTGAGCGTTCTTTTCGATCCTCTGTCGATCGACATGGCTTTTTATTTTTCGAGCCTTCTCATCGTACCTTGGACCAAGCCTGAATAGACCTGATAGGTTCGGGTTGTCGGGCTCTTCGAGTTGTAAGGAGATAATATGTTGAGTTTCGGTGCTTTTCGAGAATGTTATTCTAAATGGAGGTCAACTTTGGGCACCTGGGGGTCCCTTTGATCTTGATTCAGATAGCGTTTTAAAGCGTATATGATAGACTTCTGTTGAGGGCTTGCCTGTATTTAGGCGCTTCCTCGAGCCTTTGTGGAGCTTTCATGATTGGAGCTTCCCGTGTTCATTTCTCTTTTTTAATAAAGGGAACCATGAGATCGGGTACTGCCTTAAGTCGAGGGATAGCGTTGAAAGATTCTTGAAGTCTGACTTTTTTTTGGTGGGGATCCTCGAGGTAGAATGCTGCCTCGAAATTGGAGATAATACAGTCGAATACTTGAGTCCTGGCTTCTTGTCGAAAGATGCTTCCGGGATCGGGTACCACCCTGTCGATCTGTATCGAGGTTGTTGGCTTCCCGGGGCTCACTCCGGGTATACAAGTAGTTGTTTCTTCTCGCATATATGTGGGGCGGCTTCGAAAGACCTCACTATTTTAGATAGCTGCCTTTTCGTTTTGGCATAGGGTTCTTCATTTCTTCAGGCGCAAAAAGTGTTAGTGCACATCCTTGCTCTGATCTGTCCGTTTTACCATAGTCATGCCAACTACTGTGGGGCCATCCCAGCAGGGAGTGGGGAGCGCCGCTCCCGGTGCTCAGGAACCGCGGGAGTTTGCTTCGAAGATGGTGTCTTTGATAAGAGGGGAACATTTGTGGATGGTGAGGAGATACTGTGGATGGAGCGATGGGATAACGCTATAGGTGCTTTCCCCGGATGAGAGTATTACTGACTCTACTAATGGAGTATCGAGCGTATACCTATATCCTTTCGTATTTGGCCCCCTTGATAGGGTTGTGCTTGATTTTTTCTTGAAGTATCAGGTTACTTTGGCGCAGATACATCCATCGTTTTGGCGAGTGGTGCTAATGATGAGGTTCTTTGCGAAGAAGGTTGGGCTTGAATTCACGTTTAACCACCTTGTCAGGCTATACCGGCCCTTTCATCCCCAAGGCCTGCTAACCCTGATGTGCCGTTCGTCCACGCCCTTTGTTGTTGATGACGAAGAAGACGGGGATCAAGAGTGGGTCGGTTGGTTTATTTGGGTTCGAACGACCGACATTATCCTTGTGGAGATTTTGCCATTTCCCAAGGGATGGAATTATGTGCGTGAGCGGAGCGTCTGGTGCTTTTTCAGATTTTTCCTATAGCGAAAATCAATTGAGTAATCGTGTTTTATTTCTTTTTGCAGCAACTTCATAGACTCCGGGCGAGGTTCTCGACCTGCCTGCCTGGGTCCGGAGGCTGGTGACCCATTCGACCTACGATGAGCGTCGATGGTGAGCTGTATTCCATATCAGATGGGGGCGAAATACCAAGGTATGTGCGCACGCTGCCGTTGCCTTGTCCTTCATATATTTGAGGTAACATTTCCCTCCTTTATTTTGTACTGGCTTTGCCGTTTGCAGGCATTAAGCAGTTCTTCAGGATGAGGCAGTGCTCTTCCGAAGGGGAGAAGAAGGTCAGCCTCCGAGCTGAGGGACGACGACGATAAACGGGATTGGCACCCGCAGTGTGATGGAGCTTTTAGTGGCGTTGAATGGGCACGTGTCTTCGAGGAGAGGGCATCGTCCGAGCCTGCTGTTCCCGGAGTATCTGATTCCCGGACGGCGGTTCATCTGAGTGAATATGCTTTGCCCGAGGTGGCAGGATTGACAGGAGAGTGCTCCAACTTCGAGGAAGTCCGTCGGCTTCACTTCGTGGTGAGTTTAGGCACAGTTTTCCTGTATTCTGTGTCCTCCCCCCTTTATTGAGTTTTCCTTGTGCAGGCATGTGATAGGATTATGTTTGAGCTGCTCCATCAAGAGGCCAGACTTCGGAAAATTCTAGAAGAGGATGAGTCCCTTAGGCTCTTTAGTGAGGAGAAGGAGGTTGAGTTGCTGCATTGGCGATATGAGGCGTATCAGAGCTTGAATTACGAGAGATATTTTATGGAGCAGGTAACCTCTTGTAGAATGCGCTTCGCTCTTTTTGGACCTTAAGGTTAACCCCTTTTTGTTATATTAGTTGCAAAAAAGGACGGACACCTTGGAGTATCTCAAGGGAAACATCGACCGTGTTAGAACTGTTTGTGGTGAGCTAAGGGCTCAAGTGCAAGCTCAAGCTTTAGAGGAGACAGGTGCCTCGGCAAGGTCCCTACCTTCGAAGCCCAACTCCGCATGGCTCCTGACAATGCCAAAGTTCAAGCGGATATGATCAGGAAACTTGAATCTGATCTCTCGAAGATCAGGGCTGAGATAATTGATGCCCGGGCTGAAGTGACACTAAGCCGAACCAAGGCTGACAAGGAAATGGCAATTCGTACGAAGGACGCTGTTGATGCCCAAGCCAAGCTGATGCGAGCCCTCAACCGGGAGAAGAGAATCGAGGAATATGTTCGCTGCAGATCCCAAAGAGAGGTACTCGAGGAGATATGTGCAAGGGGCTTAGTTCTCTCGGATGAACTGGCTCGAGAAAGGGCGGACGTGCGTGACGCTCGATTACTTCTTGCTGACGTCACGTAGGGAGAATTTGGCAAGCTGTAGACCTTTGGAGCGGAGTATAGATTTCGCCATTTTTTTGCTTTGTATTTGATACTTGCGGAGCATATTTGTAGTTAAAGAGTGTGCCCTTTTTGCGTATGTAAAATAAGAGGAAACTTGAAGCTTTATTTCTTCAGCATTTCTTTTTGTATTGCTTTTGACCAGGCGGGCTGGTTTCGGTGTTTGGCGGGATCCTCGTAGGTTCGGAACTGATTAGGCAGGCCCGGAGGCTTTTAAGTGCGATCCTTGATGTGAGCAGGCGTTGGGGCCTCCGTGTTTTACCTAGCTATTTAGGCTCAGTCTCCGAGTCAAGCCTTTACTCGATCTTGCCCGACCTTCAATCTTTTGGGCCCGTTTGGGCAGATAGTGATTATTCTTATTTCTTGCCCTTGGGAATTTTCCGTTTCAACTATTTTGGGTCCAGTCTCCGAGTGCCTCATTAATATGTTGCCTCATTAATATGTTGCCCGTAGGCTTGCATAATTAACTATTTTGGATCTGGTCTCCTAATCGGGTTACAATTCAAGCTAATTTTAATCCTCAAGTTGTCAATTTTCAAGCTAGCGACAATGGCTCTTACGCTGTTTGGTCGTAAAGACCTTATAATGTGCAGCCCGGAGGCTCATTTGGCTAGAGACAATGGCTCTTACACTGTTTTGCTAGTGGGCTATTTGTAGGCTTATTTTCCGCTCATTAAGGTCTTTTGAAATAATTTTGCCTGACCCGTCGTCGATTTCGGAGAACCTCGATTTCAAGTCGTTATCGACAATGTTTGAGCACCTCGGAAGGTTTTTATCTCATAGGTCGAGTAGATCGACGCCTTGTGATTTGGAGCTTACATGGTCGAAGCTCGTTTTTGCCTGTTGAGGGAAGCCTGTTTTAACCGGTTCTTTTCGAAGTATACTCGAAGTAGTGGCCTGCGATTTTTATTTAGCGACAGTCGGGCGTCCCTGAATCACGTTAATTTGGATGTATCAGCCGTTTTGACCGTAGTAATATGTGTTTGGCGGGAGCCATTTTTGATCCTGAGTGATAGTTTAGGCGTCTACACCGAGGTAATGCCCTTTTAGGATTCTTACAAATGCGACGTATAGACTAAACTTCGAGATTTTCATGCCTACTGAGGTCTTACAGTTTGTCATGTCTGTTGAGGTCTTACAGTTTGTCATGCCTATTGAGGTCTTACAGTTTTTTTTAACATAGAATAGATCTGGTTACGCCGAGTCTGCCTGTTAGGGGTCTTACAGTTTCTGGTATTCCAGTGCATGGCGATTGGCGACAGTCTCCGAGTGATTGAGTTTGCTTGGGCTCGAAGGCCGCTTTTCGTGAGCTCGGAGTTGCCTTGTAGGGGCTTTATGAGCCCGAAGTTCCGACCCTGGGGTCACGCGGGTGCTGAATTGTTGACGCTAAGTCTTCGATTATCTCGGGATGCGTTTAGTGGATAGTCCATTGCCGTGAGCATGTTGAAATCCCCCTTTCTTGAGTACGAGATGCCGAAAGATATCCTTTTATTGCTTGGAATAAACACACATTGTTTCATTATTGTGAGCTCAGCCCGCGCGGGCGCGACTCCTCGGATCCTTCAATTCGGTACATAATTCGCTATCGAAACTTATTCTGACGTTTCCTGGTCCTTCCGAAGGGATGGTGCCCTTAATTCAAGATCATCGCTCGTCATTTGTCTGCAGGAGAAAGCATGTGATCTTGTTGGATCCTCCTCTTGGGGTACGGTGCTTCGCTAATAATCTTGCTGGCGAAACCCTCTTTGAGGCGGAAATCCGATTGAGGGAAGAGAGCCCGGCGAGCCCTGCTAAGGCCTTGGGATTTCCGGGTGAAGTTAGAAATTCCGAATGTACCGGCTGGTTGTCTGCATACAGGTTAGTGAAAAAATAATGAAGGAGTGAAGCAGTTCTTCCTTACCGCGGGATGCGTAAGCGATGTTTCGAGGTTTGTTATGTTCCTGTCCTGCCGAGGTGTGAGCCCTACCACAGCCCTCTGCTGTGTTTAATTAGGCTTGACCGAAGATATGATTGGTTTACCCTTTGATCCTTCGGAGGGTGGAGGCATTGAGGCCGGCGATGCGCCATATGGTGGGGAATTTCCCCTCGTCGCCTACTACTCCCTGTCGACTTATTTTAATTCCCCCTTTGCGTGGGATTTCATTCTTTTGGAAAAATAGGGCCGAAGCTATATCCGGGCGGTGTGCCCATGACCATCTGAATTAGACGTCCTTACCTTGCACTTTCTTCGATAGTACAGAGCCTGGCATCCCAGATCGAGCTTAGACGGGTTGTATCGAGAGAACGGTCTTCCTGCTTGTTGTGGTGATTGTTGTTTGGAATCTGTCAAAGGTTCAGGGTGCAGAAGCTATTCGGTTCGTTAGTCCGAACTGCCCCATTGACTTGGGTCTGACATCGTTGGCATGCTTGATTGAACCATCTGTATTCATGAACACAAGTTCTATTTGGAATAAATCAAATGGGGGAGAGGGTTACCAATGCGTCAGTGTGGGGATGAAGCGAAATCTCGATGTCCTTTTCTCTAGTTGTAAGGGTGTCCTCTGGAATATATCCTTGGACCCGTTCTACCCTGGCGACGAACATTTTTACTTTCCATTTTATGAGTCCTCGGAGGGTGTCGCCGCTCCTCCGCTGTCGTGGTAATATGTCGCAGCTTGTTTGCTTCGTTCTAACTGGTTGCCTTCCTCCCTTGGGGCTGGATTCGAGCCTGATCGCTCGGCATTATTCGATTGCAATTTTTATTGAGTGGCATGGCCGTTGTTCTCCTGAGCTGATGGCCATTTTTGACCCTGGGGCCGCACGCACCCTGCGGTTTCTGAGCCAAGTTGTGGTTCCGTTGAAGGGGTCTTGGTCGAGTAGGCCTGAGCTGTTCGGCATCCCCGATTTTGCTTATGGTGATCATGATGTTTGGTATAGCAATGCTGAAATCGTACTCCGCTGGGCAGGGTCCCCCTGTCAGTCGTGCCTCATCGAATCTGGTTTTGCTGAAAGTTCCTAAAGGATGTTGTCTTCGAGCCATTACCCGATCGTTGAGAGGTGGGTTGCATCCCGTGGCGTTTCTCCCATCCGACGCGCATGGATGGTACCTCCATCTGTTTGGCATTAGTTTCTTTGCCAGGAGCCTACTTGGGTATACCGAGCCTGAGGAGGTTCTCGGATGATCGTCCACGACCCTAATTTGTGGATGGTGTCGGGTGCAGGCATCCGACTAGACCTCAATAGGGTGTCTAATTAAGCTTCGTTTGAAATGTCCTGGTGTCGTCGGGCATGGTTCATTTAAGCTTCGGGCGAAGGCCTGTGTTGCCCAGTCATCTGAAACCAGGAGCGATCACATTCGTTCTATTGGGGAATGGGGCGCGATTTCCCGCAGCGTTTCATTCTTTACTTGTTCGGCCTAAGGTATGTCGGGCTCTCCCATTGCTGCTTCGATGGCATTGGCGCGTGCCTCTATGGAGGAATCTATTGGAACGGTAAGTGAGTTTGTGAGGTCAGGCGCTAGACTGCGGTGCCACATCATGGTTCCTTTTGAGAGTTTTTCCCTGGACTTCATCAACGTGACGAGCTCGAACTCATCATCTTGAAGGTTGCTGCCTTCTCCCGCGCTCATGTAGGCAGTGGTGCGCTCGTCGGGATCTGAGGTCCTGTCGCACTTAAGGAGTTCTGATGTTCTAGATTTCCATGAAACGGGTTCCGGGACTGCTTCCTCGGGGGACAGCTGTTGCATGAACCTCCACAAACCTGACTCGATCCTCTTGGAGAGATCCCCGAGCATCTTTTCTATAGCAGGTTCTGTTATTGATCCGTTGTTGCTTGATATTTCGGGTACTCGTTCGGCACGGGGAGCTGTTTCCTGCGCTACTGTGCTAGGAGCCTTCGGATGGTTCTGTAACTGAGCGATAGCCCACTGCTATGCCTGTAATATTTCAAAAATATCGTGAAGATTAACTTCCTGTGTTTCCCGAGCCGGGGTTTGTTGGGCTTCATGTTGGTCGATATGCTGAATGCTCCTATTTGTGTGCGAGGCTTCGCCGACCTGTTGCGCGCCTCATGGACCCCGTCTGCTGGAATCGGCCCAAATGCGTTATGGGGGTTCTGTGACATCGTGCCAACCACTAGAACAACCACACCATTTCTGCCATGATTTTTGTGGTAGTCGTTCTCGACTCTATTTACCGAGCCAGACATTTTGACCTAAAGCCAAAGGATCTTGGAAAAGAAAAAGTGTGAAAGGTAATGTGTGTTTGTGCAACGAAACCAGCAAGAAAACAATCACTATTATTTTTAGCCCCACGGTGGGCATCAAACTGTTTACTATGAAAATGGTAACAACAATTAAATTTGTAAATGAGATTCTAAAAATACATTCTATTCTCGAGCTGGTTGTTAGAGCAGATGATGCTAAGAATGTGGAGTTTAATGATGAAATGCAAGCTAAAACGAGATAGTAATCGAACCGAGAGGCCTACTACCTGGATATAGGTCTGGTCGATGGGGGACCTCGGGGTCGATGTCAGGGTCGAGCCCGAGCTATCGGGGTAGTTGGGAATAGGAAAACAGTTAAGGATATAATTAAATAAGGCTCTTTATGGGCAACACTAAGCAATATAATGAAGAACAAGTAAGAAAGCGATAGATATTAAGGTGCCCTCAGGCCAGTGAGAACGAGCAAGTTAGAAAGAAAAGAGAGAGAGAGAGAGAGAGAGAGAGAGAGATATTATTGCACTTATGGAGAAAGTGGAGCGACATTAGACCCTTACAAGGTAGTGTGAGTCCCCTTTATATATGAGGGGAACTCGGCTGCAAATACATGGGCATTAATTACAAAGTATGGAGATGGGATGGCTTGACGCGACGCCTCAGCATAGGCTCTAGATAGGCCGACCCTATCAGACTTAGCCGTGTCCCTTGGGAGCTTCCCCTTTTATCCTGGCTTTGATATCCGTCTTCTCTAAGTCGAGCCTCGACGAGCCCTGAGGTCGGGAACTCGATCGTGGCTTCCCGTCCTCGGGGTCTCGAGGCGTTCTTCCGAAATGACTTGACAACGAGAAATCAAGTCCTCTAATTTCACCACGTACATTGGTTTAATTAATCTGTCCACTTCTCTAAATATGTTTTTCTAATACCGCCTTAAATTATATTGCTAGAAAACATGTCTATAGGATCTCAAGTTATCTATTTAAGAATTGCTCACTATTTTATTGTATTCCTAATCAATATAGATATCATGCTCTTAGGATACCACTGTTATGCGTTTAGGCAAGCTTATAAGGCGATTAAAGTCCTGCAACTATAAAACTGCACTTTAAAACTGCTCGTGTTCATAGGTTTAAAATCAGTATGTCTTTGACACTTCAGTCCTAATTTAATGTTGTATACTCCCTGCTCACCCATATATCATGTTCTAGGATTTTCTCTTAAATACTCGACTGTTGTTTTGAAGACATGCACTTACTTGTTATATTTGTGGAGGTGACTGTGGGCCAGTAATTTGTTCTCTTTATATGCAGTCCTAATTATTTTTGATTGATGCCTAGACTTTTATCCTTTAAACCTTAGTAAGTTCTAGAACTACCCAAATTAGAAGTCCTAAATACCTCCAGGCCACAAGGAAGGGACGAGTAGTGCACACATAGGACATCTATCGAGGTTATTAGAACGCTTTAGGCTATGACCAAGGGGAGGAAATTGGGTAGTAAGGATATGATGACTACGCGCTAATGTCACGTGTATCCCCTCATTGAGGAGTGATTACTGGGCATTGTGTGGGGTGATCCTGTAGGTTAACCAACCTAGGACCCCTCTTTCCCAATTCCCGATGTTTAAACTTTACTTTTCTCTATATATGCAACTTGTTCAAGTCTTTTCCTTTTGTCTCATTACTTGAGTCATACAATGTCCAAAACATGCCTTTATTTGTAAGTATGTGTTTAAACTATTTATTTGTTAAAAGGAATAATTCATAAGTATAAGTTCTGTCGGGACCCACCGTTGTGGATCGAGAGGGGTGCCTAACACTTTTCCCTCAAAGTTACTTCGAGCCCTTACCTTAAATCTCTGGTAATACAAACTAATCTAAGACTTAATCGCTCTAGGTTCCATAACGCACCATAATCCGTTAGGTGGCGACTCTTCAAATACCCAAATCCCAAAAGGAAACGAGTTAATACCCCCCATGAACTTTGGATCCCGGACCTCTCTCCGCGGAGGGAAAAAGGGGGTGTGACAGCATAATTATCTAATCTTATTAAAACCCTTCTCTTTTCCACACAAACCATAAGTCCTCCATTAGAAATTCTCCAAAGAACATTCTCTCTGTCTCTTCAATGGCTGACACAAACTCCGAAATCCTTGCCTCAGTCGTCTCTACTACTGAATAACCCATGGAGTCCTCCGTCCCTAATGATTCCTCTGTAACCACTCCTTCTCTCATCTCTGAAATCACCCCTAACCCAGATTCCCCATTTCCCTCCATCACAAAAACCCCTAAAATTGTTGATCCTTCCTCTCCATCTTCTGAGTTTCCCATTAATCAAAGAAAATGTGGAGAATAGGGTCTAAATCCTGAGGTCGCAGAGATTCCCGCCATTGTTGCTACAGATTTCGTGGTGGCTATGGAGACTACTAAGGAAGAAAATGTCATGACCATCTTTGTGGTATATGCTGATGGCATCCTACATGAGATAATTTCTCAGAGGAACGAAATACAGGGTATGGGGGAAGAAGGAGCTATGGTGACTGTTGAGGTCTCTGCACTAGCAGAAACTACTGGTCCCTCTCGTGAGGAACCTAACCCCTATTTGAAGGAAATAGGTCAGGGTTCTCACTCCCAGGCCAATTCTGCTCCTGCATTTGCTGTTGCGCCCTTGGACATTCAAGTCCCTGAGATGAGGTCTAGTGATGAGAAGGATCTAGACAATATTGCTCTTGATGATTTTATAGTCAATCAAAGGGTGGTGTCCACTCCTATGTCTTCTACTAAACGACCTACTACCAAGTTGCAAGCAAAGGTAGCCTATGACTATGCCCTTCAAAAGAGCAGAAAAAACAGTAAGAAGAATAGGATGGGATTGGTGAAAGACAATGTTATAGTGTGTGATAAGGTTGTTCCAGTAATGGAGGTTGAAGAGGAAACAACCGAGGAACCTAGTTCCCTAGTGAGAAGGTCCCGGAAGCAGAAGGAATCTGCTTCCATAGAGAATGTTACAACCCCTAGTTCCAAGTTGAAGGATATTATGAGTGAGCTCTCTATTTCTGATGAGGATGTGTTAGTCAAGTCTAAGGGAAAAGTGAAATAAAGTGGTGTGAAGTTTGGCAAATGAATGTCTGATACCGTTAAGGAACCTGGTTTTGTGAAAAAGTTGAGGAGTGAAACTAGTTCTGCTTCAGAACAAATAAGGCACCAAAACATTCTATTGGGTCGTTCTTTTTAAACAACAATTTCTGATATGGCTGGTATGCGTCAAGTTCTTGCAATGGTTGAGTTTCAATGATGGGGGCATCTATTCCAAATGGATACATCCAAAGTGTATGAGGATTAGGTTCAGCGCTTTTATGTCATCCTCTTCCCCGTTGATACCGGCCATATCTATGCCTTGGTGAATAATGTGGATATTATGTTTGACGTGAGTTTGCTTGGGGATATTCTAAAGGTCCCTATGGATGGTGTGTCTAGTGTGAAAGATGTGTGTCGGTAAAGGATAATGCAAACCAAAAAGGGGACTAGATTCATAAGAAGGCATTACTCTATGTTTATCAGTTGCTCTTCGAGTTGGTGAAAAACGTTTTGTTTTGTCGTGCTGAGAGGAGGTCCATGATCTCTAAGTCTGACCTATTTTTAATGGAGCAACTGGATAGATTTAACCCTATCAACCTGCCTGCTATCATGATCGAACACATGCAAAAAGTAGCAACCTTCAAGGATGGTAATTGTGGTCTTCCATATGGGTTTCTACTTACGCAAGTGTTTAAGTTTTTCAAGGTACCGCTGGGGCGAGGCATGGTAGGAACCAAGAAGCAGACACCGCTGGGGCGAGGCATGGTAGGAACCAAGAAGCAGACTTTTTCATAGACAACGTTGGAAGAATGTGAGTGCATGGAGAATAATGGGGGGTAGGGATTAGGCAGTACATCAACCATCTTACAGCTCATTAATTCTCAAAATAGTGCAACCTAGGAGATTCGAATGTTGAAGGTTAGGAATGCTATCCTGGAAGGTCAGCATACCCAAGGGGCTCCGGAGTCAAATGAGGAAGTGGCTCGTTTGACAAAAGAGAATGCTTATCTCAGGGCACAAGTGGATAACCTGAAAGTAGAACTGCTCAATAAGCAAAAGTCGGCCAATGCCCGAATAGACCTAGTTCTCCAAACACTTGCTGCAACTTCCAAGCCCTCTACTCCTAGTGCCCCCTAAGTAACCCTTTCAGTGACCAGATTCTGGATTGTCTCTTTTAATTTTTATGACTTGGCAAATGTTTTGTTTCTTTTTTTTTGATGTGGTTGGGATGTATCAATACTATTCCCATTTTCAACAGTCCAATTCTGCCTTTGCCATTTAAGCAAAGGCATATGTTTATCTCATTGCTTGTATTCTCTGTTTCTCTTTTCTAACATGTTGTGTGCACATATGTGGCATGACTTAGCTATGCTAGACTTCTTTATGCTGGTTGCCTGCTTGTGTCTTTTTAATGATGCCAAAAGGGGAAAGTATAATTGAATCAAGGATCTGATTAAGGGGGAAGCATAAAGTCAGGGAAAACTTGTGAAGTTCCTATTACTTCATCTGGTTATCTTTGCTCTAAATACATGTTATCAATGTCTAAGTTTGTCATCATCAAAAAGGGGAAAATTGATAGGTTTTCAATGTCTTTGCCTTATGTTTTGATGATCTAACAAACTTACTGTCAAGAACTAGATAGGGAACCTAACACACTTGGTACACATTACAAATGAATGGATTCCAGCCTGGACCCCAACTAATGTGAACTGCTGCAAGTGTAGAAAATGAAGAAACGAGATCAATTCGAGCATTGGCCGACATTTTCTCTGCGAGCAGTTTCTCCTTTAGGTTCTCCACATGTTTCCTGAGATCAGCATTTTCTTTGGTCAGACGAGCGATCTTCGCATTTGACCTTAGTGCCCCTTGGGCCTGCTGACTCTCAATAATGGCATTCCTTGACCTCAACTTCCTAATCTCCTCAGTAGCACTATTTTTGGCATTGATAAGCTGAGAGATTGTTGAAGTGCTTCCTACTCCTCCACCTCTTTCAATACATGCACATTCTTCCAGAGTAGTTTGGGAGAAGGTATGTTTCTTGGTCCCTATCTTAGGTTGTACCAAAGGCACTTCGAAGAACTTGACGACATGAGTGAGAATAAATCCATATGGAAGACCATGGTTTCCATCCTTAAAAGTTGCCACCTTTTGCATGTGCTCAATCATGATGGCTGGCAAGTTTACAACTTTAAACCCATCCAGTGCTTCCATCATATACAAGTCAGACTTGGAAGTAATGGACTTTCTCTCAGCACGGGGTAGAAGAACCTCGTTTACCATGTCAATTATTTGTCTCATACTGGCCATTTCAGAGATTTCTGGGTGAAAAGTGCGACCCCATAGAACCTTTTGGTACCTCAGTCATTCCTTAGCAGACATACTCTGACGCTTCACTCTCTTTGCAGAATCAGGTTTCCTTACAGTTTCTATCTTCCTTTTTCCAGACTTCACACTCGATTTTCCCTTCCACTTGACTTTACTAACACATCCTCATCAAATAATGACTGTTCACTCACAACTTTTTACAAGTTTCCACCACCTTTCACTGATTTTGAACTTGGCGTTGCCACACCTTCCTCTCACTTCTTTTTCTGAGACCTTTTCACTAAGGAACTTGGTTTCTCTATTGCTTCCTCATCTACTTCTACTACAGGAATGTTTTTGTCTCACACAACCTCTCCATTTTTCACCAACCTCTTTTTCTTCTTCTTGTTACTCCTTTTACTTTTCTGCAAGGCTAACTCAAAAACCTCCTTTCCTTGCAACCTAGTAGTAGATTGCTTAGGAGAAGGCTCAAGAGTGGTTACTGCCCTCCTCTTGTCAATGAACGCATCTAGAGCAACATTATCTTGATCTTCTTCATCACTGGACCTCATACCAGGAGCCAAAATTTCCAAGGGCTCAACATCAAAGTGTGGAGAAGGAGCATGATCGAAACTGACCTGGGACGAGGTTCCTTGACCTATTTCCTCAGGAGAGGGGCCAGGTCCTTCAAGTGGGATCCCAGTAGTTTCTAATGGTGCAGAGTTTTCAAAGAGAACCACAACTTCTTATTCCACTGATCATTCTGTCTCTTTCCTCTGAGACTCAGGCACAGAAGAGATCACCCCATACATTATTCCATCAGCAGATATGGCCAATATGTTTTCCACGGCCTCTTTATCTAGAGACTCTGTGGGTGCCACAAACTTAGATGCGGGAACAATTGTAGACTAATCAATACTAACCTTTGAGACCTCTACTACCTGCGAACTTTACTCTGTTCTCCATCCTTGCTTTGTTCAGTGAGAATTCCAAGCGATACAGATGTAGGGCTATCGGGTTTTGGGGTTTCTGAGTTCTCAACATTTGGAGGGAGAGAGAGGTCTGAGAGAGTGACCGGATAAATAGAGGGTGTAGGAGAGCTAGGTTTGGGAGTGTCCTCTGCAGTGGTGGTTGAAAAGGGGATGGTGAGAGGTGTTTCACTAGAAGCGGAAGAATCAAGGGTGTTCTATGTGGTTTTCTCAACTAAGGAGGGAATCATTGGTTGATCTTCAGCCATGGTAGAGATGAAGTTTGAAAGTTCTGGAGAAGGACTGAAGAGAAGATATGATCGTTCAAAGAGATGAGAGGGTTTTAATAAAAGAAGAGATAATTATGAAGGAGAGAGAAACCAGTTCTGAAATGACGGTAGTTTTGTGGGGAGTTGTAAAATTTCAGAGGGAGATGAAGGGATTTGAAATTAAAAGACGTGACATAAAGGGTCTGAAAAGGTTGATGACATGTCACTCAGTTTTTTGCATCCTTTTAAGATATGTATAAAAAAGCACAAGACTACTAACATGTGGTACAAGAACTAGGTTCTTGACCTGTCTTTCAAAATTTTCCATCCTCTTTTACCACTGATAGGTTTTCAATGCCTTTGACTTATATTTGGATAATCTCACAAACTTTGTCAAGAACAATATGGGGAACCTGACACTTGGGCTACACTGAAAGTTAATGGATTCCAGCTCTATGTAAACTATTATAGTTTCAGAGGATAGAGAACCAAACAAGGACTTGATACCCTTGTTGTTCCCTCATAGTAGTACGAAGTCAATGGGACACAGCTGGAAGCGACGTGACTACCTACACTATTTCTGCCTGCACTGAACTGTTTCCAGTACCCACTTATTCCTTGACCAACTGAAGTTCTTACGTTATTTAAAGTGATGTCATCAAGGTGTATCGACATTGAGTTTATATCAAAACATCACTTGAACTTTTCGGTTTCTCATTCAAGCCTTTTGCAAAACAAAGAAATTAATTCTCACGTACTTGAAGAACAACGTTAAACGGTACTACGGACCAACTCCTAAAGTTAGTATTTTATTGTCCCTAGTTAAGTTGTAACTTTGTGATTGTTCTTATTGTATTTCCTAAATTGCTTAGACATAAGCGTTGATTAGGAACCCTCTTGTAAAATTCGTAAACTCTCTGAGTTTATGTTGTGACTAGGTTTAGTCATAAGTTAAAGTCTTTGTAACTAGAGAGTGAAAAAGTAGCTTGTGATGAGAGTATCACAAGTTAGTTAAAGTCTTTATAACTAGAAAGTGACAAATTGGTTTGTGGTGAGAGTACGACAAGTTAGTTGAGTTGAATTCTTTGTAATGGAGTTATTACAAAGTGGCTTGTAATAGGTATTTACAAGTTAGTGAAGTTGAAAGCCTACAGGTGTAGGTCGTGGTTTTTGTCCCCTTGAGTTGGGATTTTTCCACGTAAAAATCATGTGTCTCATTTACTTACAACTTTATTAGCATTCTCAACATAACCTCATAAAGGACGAGGTACTCTACTGTTTGGTGGACTCATACAAATTAACAATTACTATTAGAGCAGGTTCCTCCTATCAGGCTAACACCTAGGAAGGATCCTTATGGCTGCTCCATCAAATTTTGAAGAAGGTCAATCTACATACCGACCACCCAGGTTCAATAGACAATACTATGGGTGGTGGAAAACAAGAATGCATGATTTTGTCATGGCTGAGGATTCTGAGTTATGGGATATCATATGTGATGGTCCTTATATTCCAACAAAGGTACTAGAATAACTTCCATTTTAAATGTCAAAAACCAGTAAAGAATATACTGACACAGACAGGAAAGTTGTGGAGAAGAATTTTTTTGCCAAGAAGATTTTGGTATGTGGAATATAGGACCTAAGGAATATAATAGAATCTCCGCTTGTGACACTGCTAAGGAGATATGTGAAGCTTTGGAAACAGCTCATGAGGGAACCACCCAAGTAAAACAGTCTAAGATCAATATGCTCACTATCGAGTATGAACTCTTCAGGATGAAGGACAATGAATCTATTCAAGATATGCACACAAGATTCACTTCCATCATAAATGAGTTACACTCACTTGGTGAAACCATTCCTAGAAACAAGCTAGTGTGGAAAATCCATAGTATTCTACCTAGTCCCTGTGAAAACAAAGTGAATGCTATTACTGAATCAAAGGACTTGCAGGAGCTGACCATAGAAGAGCTGGTTGGAAATCTGAAGAAAAGAACCTGGTACTCAAAGCTGATAGCAATGACTCAAGTGAGGAAGAGGGTTACATGGCTTACTTAACCAAAAGATTTCAGAAAATGGTCAGAAGAAATGGAGAAATGCTAAAAAGGGGCATCTCTAGCAAACTAAAAAACTATTATCTCTGTCATAATTGTGGAAAGTCTGAACACTTCATCAAAGACTGTCCTCTCTTGAAGAAAGAATTCTCCAAGAATACCCTGAAAAGGCAGCTAAGAGGAACCCGGTTCCTTTCAAGGACTTCAAAAGAAAGAGATCTACTGACAATGTGGTGAAATAGGCTATTGCAGTATGGGGAGATTCCTCTGGTGAGTCTGAAGATGCAACTAATGCTGGTGATAGTTCCATGATGGCAGTTGAAGGCGAGGAAAGTGAATATGACTCAACTTTGCTTTGATGTCCCAATCAGATGATGATGAAGACAATGACAACAAGGAGGTAAATTTCAAGGATGTTTAGAAAAATCTGAAATCCTACTCTCCTAAGAAACTCATGTCTTTAACTAGTGTATTGATTGATGCATATCATAGTCTTTTGGAGGATAGGGATTACTTGACCTTAGAACTAGGAGAAGCTGAAAAAACTATAGATGACTTAATGGCTATTGTTATTGACCATAAGGAAACCATTGAAAACTTAAAAGAAGAAAGAAATGATCTTTTGGCAGTAATTGTAGACCTAAGGGAAATAATAGAGAGACTAGGGACTAGGTCAAAACCTAGAAATTCTGGAAAAGGAAAAGAGATAGCCAGTGTGGAACACATTAGGCTTGAAAATGAGTTGAAAGCTATGAGAACTAGGATGTGCGTTGAAACTGAGAAAAACAAGCACCTCCAAACTGATCTAGAAAGAGTAAAAAATGATCTTGAAAAGTTCCTAAAGTGGACCTAGTCCTCAAAAGCTATCACTGTCATGTGCACTAATAACGGTGGAATCATGCAGAGAATAGGTTCCAAAGGGAAAAAACTCCTTACTACCCTTACAGTAAGTACATCACTATTTTTGATAACTGGCTTTGTACCCACTATATGAATAATAGGCACTTCAAAGAAAATTGCCAGTCTAGGGTTCAATCTGTTCAGAAAAACAAAGTGTTTGCTGAAAAAGTGACTACAAAAGAGGGACCAGGTTCCACTCACAAAAGCGCACACTACCTGCATGGACTAAGGGAGCCCTTATTCATCCTCTTGCTTACTACAAGGGACCCAAACTTGCTTGGGTTCCTAAAACTAACTCTTGATCTTCTTGTGCAGGGAACAATGAAAGGAAGCGGTCAACAACGGTTCATGGATAGTGGGTGATCAAAGCATATGACTAGGAACGCCATGGACTTTCTTTCACTAAATGCCCTGCAAGGAGGGAGTGTATCCTTTGGCAATGGGAAAAAGGGGTTACATTTTGCAAATTCACTTCCCATGAGTTTTGCAAATTTTTCACACAATGAATCAGCTGTTGCCCTAAAAATGATATCATTAACATATACCTGAACAATGAGCAGGTTCCTCCCTCATTTCTTCAGGAACAAGGTGTTGTCAATTTTACCTCTTGTAAAACCATTTTCTAAGAGAAACTTTGATAGTTTTTCATACCAAGATCGAGGAGCCTTCTTCAACCCATACAGTGCCTTGTCCAATTTAAACACATTCAGGGTGTTCATGACATTCAACTCTTGGTGGTTGCTTTACATAGACTTCTTCCTTAAGAAGTCCATTCAGAAATGCACTTTTGACATCCATTTGGAGCAAGGTGAATTCCATATGAGATGCAAAAGCGATTAGAATTCTAATTGCTTCCATGCGAGCGACCAGAACAAACGTTTCATCATAGTCAATCTCTTTCTCTTGATTATAGCCTTGAACCTCTAGCCTGGCCTTGTTCCTTGTGGTATTTCCATGTTCATCAAGCTTGTTCCTGAATACCCACCTAGTTCCTATAATGGTTCGATATGAGGGTCTGGGTACCAAGTGCCAGACATTGTTCTTTTCAAACTGATGTAACTCATCTTGCATGGTTGTATTGTAGTCTGCATATTTTAAGGCTTCTTTGATGTTCTTGGGTTCGATTTGGGAAAGAAAAGCTGAGAAGGTAAGTGAATTTCTGGCTTTTGATCTGGTTTGTACTCTTAAATCCAGAGGAGTAATTATGTTGTCAAGAGGATGTGAGCTTTTGTGTTTCCAGTTAGGAACTTGAGCCTCAATTTTAGAAGAGATGGGTAAGCCTGACTGGTTCCCTTGCATTCTTCTCTCAGCTACCTTTTGAGTACTTTGAACTGCATCAACCACTCTTTCTTCAGCGTCAGTGATTGTAATTGTGGTACTTGGTTCCTCTCCGGATGAAAAGAAGAGACTGCATTGTCTTCACTTGGCTTCTTCACTTGACTTGTCATGTCTGCCTTTCCGTTTATCATATCAATGATTTCACCCGGAACCAACAGAGGCTCTCCATCTTGATAATCCTTGTTGTTTTTCACACAAGAGGGATAGGACTCGTCAAAGATTACGTGTACACTTTCCTCAACACACTGAGTCTGCTTGTTGTATATCGTGTAGGCTTTACTTTGAGAAGAGTACCCCAAAAATATTCCCTCATCACTCATGGCATCAATTTTCCAAGCTGATCCATTCCATTGTTGAGAACATAACATTTACACCCAAATGTTCTTAAGTGAGTCAGCTTGGGCTTCCTTCCATTCAGCAGCTCATAGGGAGTTTTGTTCAAGAGAGACCTGATCATGCACCTGCTCACCAAGTAGCAGGCAGTGTTTATAGATTCAGCCCAGAAATTTTTAGCAATCCCACTGTCGATTAGCATTGTTCTTGCCATTTCCTCAACGGTTCTATTCTTTCTTTCTACAACTCCATTTTGCTGTGGAGTTCTTGGAGCTAAGAAATTATAAATGATCCCATTCTCGTTACAGAATTCATCAAACTTAGCATTGTCAAACTTTGTTCCATGATCTAATCTAATGCATGCTACTCTTGATTCCATCTTCACTTGGATTTTCTTCACAAAGGCTACGAAAACATCAAAGGTTTTATCCTTTTTTTATAAGGAACATAGTCTAAGTGAATCTGGAGTAGTCATCCACTATGACAAAGATATATCTTTTTCCTCCCCTGCTTTGCACTCTCATAGGGTCACAAAGATCCATATGAAGGAGATCAAGTGGTTTTGAGGTGCTGACATCCTTCTTTGGCTTGTATAAGGATTTCACATGCTTTCCTCTAGCGCATGCATCACGGACATTGTTTTCTTTGAACTTTGTCATGGGTAGACCACGAACCAGGTCCTTCTGAACTAGCCTATTCCGTAGAGAGAAGCTTGCATGCCCCATTCTTCCATGCCACAGTTGAGCATCATCATCAAGTGCCTTTAACCAACTCAAATCACCACTTTGTAAGGACTCAAAATCAGCAATATAGATATTCTTGTATCTTTTGGCCACAAGTACCACTTCACCAGTTACCAGATTTGTAACTGTGCATATCTTGGACAAGAATTCTACCTTGTTTCCTTTATCACATATCTGAGAGACACTTAAGAGACTGTACTTAAGGCCATTGATAAAGTACACATTCTCAATTGAGTGAGTGAGTGACTTTCCAATTTTTCCAACACCAAGAATGTACCCCTTTTTCCCATTTCCAAAGGATACACTCCCTCCTTGCAGGGCTTTTAGTGAAAGAAAGTTTATGGTGTTCCCAGTCATGTGCTTTGAGCATCCACTGTCCACGAACTATTGTTGACTACTTCCTTTCACTGTTCCCTGCACAAGGAAATCAAGGGTTAGATTTAGGAACCCAAGCAAGTTTGGGTCCCTTGGAATAAGCAAAAAGATGAATAAGTGGTCTTTTAGTCCAAGTAGGTAACATGTGTTTTTATCAGTGGCACCTGGTCCCTTTTTAGCAGTTACTCTTTCAGAAAACAATTTGTTTTTCTGAATAGACTAAACCATGGCTTGGCAATTTTCTTTGGAATTGTCATTGTTCCCACATTAGGTACATATCCAATTATCAAGTATAGTAACATACTTACTATGAGGGTTGTAAGGAGTTCTCTCCCTTTGAAACCCTATTTCGTGCCTGTTTCCACCATTATTAACATACATGGCAGTAATAGCATCCGAGGACCAGGTCAGGGACTTCTCAAGATCATTTCTTACTTTTTCTAGTTCTTCTTGGAGCTACCTATTTTTCTCAAGTTCAGCACACAAACTAATTCTCACAGTATTTAAATCGTTTTCAAGCTTAATGTGTGCCTCACTGGCTACTTCTTTTCCTTTGTCAGAATTTCCAGGCCTACACTCAGCTTTGAGTCCCTCTATTGTTTCCTTTAAGTCTACAATCACTACTAAGAGGTCATCTCTCTCCTACTCAATAACAGTCACTTTCTCCACTAAGGCGTCTTTTTCTTTACTAAAATTCTCAATGGTTTCTTTTAAGTCAACAACTACTACAACCAAATCATCTCTTTCATGTTCTATACTAGCAATATTTTCAGTTAGAACCACCTTTTCATTTTCCAGATTGCTTATGGTTTCCTTCAGATCAACTACACAAATTACCAAATCATCTCTAGTTTGTTCAACATCTCCTAGCTCTACGGTTAAGGCATCCTTATCATCTACAAGATTATGATAGGCATCATTTAACATATTTGCTAATGACATGAGTTTTTTAGGAGAGTAGGATTTCAGATTTCTCTGAACATCCCTGAAGTTTACCTCATCATTGTCAGATTGAGCCATCAAACAAATATTGAGTCATATTCATTTGATTCGCTTTCAACTGTCATAATAGAGATATCACCGGCATCAATTTCTTCTTCAGACTCACTGGACGAGTCTCCCCATGCTGCAAGAGCTTGCTTTACAACATTGTTAGCAGATCTCTTTCTTTTAAAGTGTTTCTCAAGAACCAGGTTCCTCTTTGCTGCTTTGCGTTTCTAAGGAACCGGGTTCCTCTTTGTTGCTTTACCAGGGCTGTACTTGAAGTGTTCTTGCTTCAGGAGAGGGAAATCTTTGATGAAATGCCCTGGCTTTCCACATTTATAACAAATGTCATAATTCTTTGGTCTACTTGAGCTATCTCTTTTTGGTATCCCTACATTTCTTCTGACTGTCTTCTGAAATATTTTGGTTAAGTAAGTCATGTCACTATCCTCCTCACTTGAGTCATTGCTTTCACCTTTGAGTACCAGGTTCTTTTCTTTTTTTGGTTCTCTTCTTTCACTGTCATTCTTCTTCTTCATTTCGTAGGTTTTCAAATTTCCAAGTAGCTCATCTATGGTTAGGGCATGCAGATCCTTTGCTTCAGTAATGACATTCATATTAACTTGGCAAGATGCTGTGAATTTTCCTTACGAGCTTATTCCTAAGAATGATTTCACCAAGCGAGTGTAGCTCATTTATGATGGAAGTGAATCTTGTGTGCATGTCTTGAATAGATTCATCGTCTTTAATCTAAAATAGCTCATACCTAGTGGTGAGCATATCAATCTTAGATTGCTCACTTGAGTGGTTCCCTCGTGTGTTGTTTGTAGAGATTGCAATATTTCCTTGGCAGATTGACAAGCTGAGATCCTATTGTATTCGTCGGGTCATATGCCATATATGTCATGACCCAAACCGATAGGCCACGACAGGTACCTGAGTCCTACCTGTCAAACACCCCTAAGCATGCGTCTATGATACGAGCCTGAATAATATCTGCTGAGTTATGAAACTGAAAGTCATCAAGGCCACATACATCCAAAACTATACAAGCAGAATACAGTGGGCGAGCCGGCAAGGCTATTATAAATAACTATACATCCAAAACCGAAAGTTATCAAGGCCACATACAACCCAACTAGACATACTGTCTATAGACCTATAATAGAAACATAGCTGTACAAAGACAAGACTAAGCCACGCCATACCCATATACATATATATATACAAACGTATCTTGCCAAAATCAAAGAAGCTCCAAATCAAATGGAGCACGCCAACTCTCGCTGATCAGGGATCCTAAGGAGGGGGACCGTCAACTTGCCTACCTGTACCTGCAGGCATGAAACGCAGGCCCCGTGAAATAGGGCGTCAGTACGAAAAATTTATTGAGCATGTAAGGCATGAAAATTAGTACGTAAAAGACGTAGATGAAACATGGATAAAGAAACACATCCTTAAATCTGAATAACTTTGTAAATTCTGAAACATTTATAATGTCATGCACGTGCATATAAATGTCATGTCATGCATAGGTATGAGTGTACATAATATCGTCAAGCCACTGAGGGCATCCCATCATATCGTCTCGGCCACTGTGGGCAACATTATCAACATATACCAGCTGATCAAGTGGTGGTGCGTATATAACGACATAACCTTTTCCCATATCCCATATACATATATTTACATATATACGCGTATATAACGTCATCTGGTCATGGGTCAATGCACATGTATAAATGGGTGAAATGCATGAAAAATATGTAAAAATCTCAATATTCCTTCCAGATAATCTTTTTCAACTGCGTATTATTATGAGATCCATGAACAGAAGATAATAATAATTCACATAGAGAATCAAGAATATAGACACCCCTAGTATTTCTATGAATAGAGTAATTTATGAAAACTGTGTGTTTGCTCGTTTCTTTAATATAACTTGGACCATGCCAAAAGAAAGAAGGGATATCCTAAACATACCTGTTCCTTGAATTATTTGCATGAAATGAAGCTTTAAAATGCTTCTGCTTCAACGTCTTTTGGTTTAAGCCAAAGACAGATTGTTGTTTGGAGCTTTTACAAGGAAGTGATACCAAGTCAACTTAAAGTCATTGTTGGAAGCAGAGGCAAAAGGCGCAAGGGAGATTCCATTTTTGGAAGTATGCAGCGTTTTCAAAATGGCAGCTACAACTCCTTGTTCTTGCCAACATTTTCATCTTCTTTTCTTGAAACAAAAGCTCTACAGATAGTGCTAGCTTAAAATTAATTTTTACACCAAGTCTTGGACGTACTACTATTTTTTTGTCCAAAAGAGACCAAGCACTTTAATGTTAACAAGTCTTTTAAAAGATAGACTTATTCTTATAAGTCATATGATTTACACATTACTTTAGTATGAAGCATATATGACTATGAGTCATATGCTTAAATGGTAGTCTAGTGGCACGTTTCTTTTGGGTATAATTAATTAAGTTTTATCTGCTTATTAGTTAACTGAGTAATATTTTATTATATGGTAATTAATCAATTATCCGCATAATTTAAAAATTACCACAAATTACTTAATATTCTATTTATTTTTAATATACTTCATATATACCTTATATGTTATACTATCGTGGTCATATGGTACCATGCATGGTACTAGTCATAATTATCGGATATTATCGCTCGACCCGTAATTTATTCCAAATTGGTCACATTCAACGAAACTCGTTCTCTTTAATTGGTGTACCTTTTATCCTTCATGACACTTATTTATTGCTTGTAATAAATAACATAAATGCGTTAACGTCAAGATGATCTCATCCCTGAGTCTACGTCGGCTAACTGAAAACGAAATTTTAACGTACGAAAACGCGAGATGCAACATCCTTCCCCCTTAGAAACATTCGTCCTTGAAATTTTAACTCTCTGGTATTTAAATAACCTTGGTAGAGTCGCCTTTGTAACAACGCTACAACCAACTCTTCTTGTAGAAACCCAATAATTTAACGCCACATAAGACCACAATCATTAATAATGACGATGGCCTCACATTACCAATAACAATAGCTAGCACAAGAATTCGTACACACACCTTGAGGTTATGACATCTTAGCCGGACCCTTCTCTGGACGAGGAAATAGGTAGGGATATCTAGACTTCATGTCTTCCTCGGCCTCCCAAGTCATTTCTTCTACATTGTTGTTCCTCCAAAGTACTTTCACGGAGGTTACCTCCTTATTCCGTAGGATTTGTCGGTCTAGAACCGTAATATAGATACATAAAAAACCAGATGGGCAGGCTCAAATTCTGAGGGCAATTCTAACTCATAAGCTAGTTGGACCACTCACCGAATAATTCTATAAGGCCCAATATACCGTGGGCTAAGTTTGCCTTTTTTCCAAACCTCATTACACCCTTCATAGGTGAAACCTGTAAGAATACCTTGTCATCAACCACAAACTCTAACTCTCATTGCCGCACGTCAGAATATGACCAGATAAGCTTTACTTTTTCTTTGGCTTGCTGAACCAGGTCTGGCCCATGTAATTTAGATTCTCCAACATCAAACCACCCTATAGGTGACCTACACTTTCGTCCGCAAAGAGCTTCGTATGGAGCCATCTGTATGCTGGAATGGTAGCTATTATTATACGCGAACTCAATAAGCGGCAGATGATCATCCCAGCTACCTTTGAAGTCTATTACACAAGCTCGTAAAATATCCTCCAGTATCTTAATAGTACGCTAAGCCTGTCTGTCTGTCTGGGGATGAAATGTTGTACTAAGACTTACTTGAGTCCCCAATCCTTTTTGGAAGGACCTCGAGAAGTTAGTTGTAAATTGAGCTCCTCTATCCGAGATAATAGATACAGGGACACTATGCAGTCGTACTATCTCCTTAATATAAAGCCTCGCATAATCCTCTAAGGAATATGTAGTTCTAACGGGCATAAAATGGGATGACTTTGTAAGCCTATTAATAATCACCCATATCAAATCGAACTTACACTGGGTACCAGGTAAGCCTACGATGAAGTCCATATTGATTACTTCCCATTTCCAAGTCCGAATCTCCATAGCTTGCAATAACCCACCGAGTTTTTGATGCTCAATCTTAACCTGCTGATAGTTAGGACACTGAGCAACAAACTCTGCTATATCCTTTTTCATTCCACCCCATCAATACACTTCCCTAATATCATGATACATCTTTGTTTCTCCTGGATGGATAGAATAACAAGAATAGTAAGTTTCTCCCATAACCTGCCGATGCAGCCCTGCAACATTAGGCAAACATAATTGTCCTCGATATCTGAGGACCCCATCTTCTGTAGTTTCAAATGGCGTCTTCTCCTTTTAAAGGGTGGTATCCCTATAATTAACTAACACAGGATCCTCGTACTGGCGTTCTTTTACTTCATTTACTAAAGAGGATGTTTCCGTATCCCTAAGAGTAATTCCAATATCACCTAAGTCCAGTAATCGAACTCCAAGACTAGCTAGCTGATGAACCTCATGGGCTATTCCCCTATTTTCTGGTTGTAGATATGACAGGCTACCCATAGATCTATAGCTGAGGGCGCGGCTACTACGTTCGCCTTCCCAGGATGGTAAAAAAGATCAACGTCATAGTCTTTAAGTAGATCCAACTATCTCCTTTGACGTAGATTCAATTCCTTATGCTTGAAGATGTACTGGAGGCTCTTATGATCCATATAGATGTCAACATGAATGCCATACAAGTAGGGCCTCCACATCTTTAGTGCATGAATCATCGCGGCTAATTCTAAATCGTAGGTCGGGTAGTTCTTCTCGTGCTTATTTAGTTGTCCAGAAGCATAAGCTACAACCTTACTAAGCTGCATCAACACACGATCCAATCCCACACTTGAAGCGTCACAATAGATAAAATAGCCATCGCTCCTTTCTGGGAGCGGTGGAATCGAAACTGAAGTTAATCTGTCCTTTAATGCTCAGAAACTCCATTCTTAAGGATTGGTCCATTGAAACTTAGTTCCCTTCTGAGTTAACTAACATGGGCATCCTAATGTTTTTACAATTTAGGAAATTCCCCTTTTTGGAGGCCCAAACTTCATCATTTATCCATCACAATTACGCTCTTATCCCACTATTAGGGTAGTATTTAATCTATTCTAAACGTTACTAGGCTTAGACTCCTTTAAGTTCTTTCAGGTCATACTGAGCCTTCTATAACTTAGAGAAACTATCAACTCTCTCATGAGCTTAACCCCAAGGACTTATCCATTCTTGTCACCCTTTCACTCATCTTTTCTTATCCCTCCTCGTGTCTTCCTAAAACTTTGTCAAAGGTGCTGAAAGGGAAGAAAATCCCTCTGCAAATCCCCTGTAATAACCTACCAAACCGAGAAAGCTACGAACCTCCATCGGTATTGTGGGTCTAGGCCAAGTCTTCAATGCCTCACTCTTTTGTGTATCCATCCAGATGCCTTCACCCAAAATAATATGCCCAAGGAGAGCTACAAAGTTCATCCAGAATTCATATTTAGAGAATTTTGCATACAAATTCCCTTCTTATAGAATTCTGAGCACAGTACGCAGTTGATCTGCATACTCAGCCCCTGAATGAGAATATACCAGTATATATTGCCGATAAATATGATTAGGAACAAATCTTAAAAGGGGCCTGAAAATACGATTCATCGAATCCATGAATACTATTGGGGCATTGGTCAAACCGAACGACATAACATGAAACTAAAAGTGGTCCTGAATGTTGTCTTCGAAATATCTTCCTCCTTAACTCTTACCATATGGTACCTGGTCCTCAAGTCTATCTTTAAAAAACACTTGGCACTTTGTAAATGATCAAATAAATCCTCAATCCTTGGGAGCGGGTACTTATTCTTGATCGTCACCTTATTCAACTGCCTATAATTAATACACATTCGTAAGGAACCATCCTCCTTTCTCACAAACAACACAAGTGCTCCCCATAGTGACGTACTAGGTCTAATAAAACCTTTTTCAAGCAAGTCCCTTAGTTGTTCCTTTAACTCGTTCAGCTCTGTGGGGGCCATTCTATAAGGGGAATAGATATTGGATGAATATTTGGTAATAGTAGGTCAATGACAAACTCAATTTCTCGCTCTAGCGGAAGATCCAGAAGTTCATCGGGGAAAACATCGGGAAACTCACTAACCACTAGGATGGACTGAATGGTTGGTAACTCTACTTCCATATCCTGAACCCGAACTAAGTGATAAATACAACCCTTACTGATCATTTTCCTTGCCTTGAGATAAGAAATAATTATGCGTTTTGGCGACGCCGTATTACCTTCCCACTCCAAAACAGGCTCCCCTAGAAATTGAAATCGGACTATCTTTGATCTACACTTGATGTTAGCATAGCAAAAGGCCAACCAATCCATACCCATTATAATATCAAGTTCTACCCAACCGAACACCACGTACCTTATCCTTGTTTATTATCAAATCTATCACGGGCTATTTCGGGCCAGATCCATATATATAGGTACCAATATTAAAACATAACTCGCATAACTAATTTAGAAAAAGGTTTATATACATAGGGGTCGACTAGGCTGTAGACATATCTTACCAAAAACTATATACAAGATATTGTCTGTAAAACCTCTAAGTAGGCATAACCATAATATATACAAGTCGGGACAGGGCTCCCTACATCCTCATAAAACAACCAAACACATTTAGAACCCTGACTTGGTAATATTCCAAGAAGAGGTAGAACTCACCAACCAAAAACTGACACTTGGAGGAAGTCTATAGTAGAGGGTCCTTTCCTTGTCCTATATAACAACCTCGATCGGACACACTTCGAAGCAGAATATTCATGTCCTTATCAGTTACCTTCCTCCTCTTGGACTGACTACTATCTTCTTCCCCTGCGTATCCCATAACATATACCGAGGAACTTTGATTGATGGACTCCCAAGACTGTGGACTATCCGGAATCTCAAAAGAGCTGGTGTCCGCAAATACCTTGACATAGTTTTGAGCCTGAGGGAATATTGGTTGTGCCAATTCATGCACTACTCCCCTCATACCCTTATCAAAAGGCTGTGAAACTAAGGGCCTTAGTGAGGTCGGAACTCCTCTCACCCCATCTACTGCCGAAGTGGTCAAAACAGCTCGAACGAATGACTCATATAGATCCTCGGATGGATCCTCCTCAATAGAACCCATGATCTCCGATGGGTCTGAATCCATAGTATAACTTATCTCTCTTTCTAACACCTTAATAGCCTTCTGACCTGTGCTACCGGTTGTAGTCTTTCTTAGGCATCACTGAAAATATAACACATCGTTAGGAACATGAATGCTTATATCGCACGATCTAAGATAAGAAGAGAGTATAACATCCTATATGTTATGTAGCCTCCTGTCTATAAGTGTGGTGCAGAACACACCCATAAAAAAACTTTACTAGATACGATCTGTAGACAACCCTAGGACAGAATGACTCTGACACCACTTTTGTCACGACCCAAAATGATGGGCCGCGACTGATGCATGAGTCCTACCTATCAAACACCCCTAAGCATACGTCTAAGATACGAGCCCGAATAACATCTACTGAGTTACAAAAAATAACATACAAGAAGGAAACCTGCCTTCAAGGAATATGTATGTATACAGGCAGAATACAGTATGTGACCCGGTAAGGCTGTTATAGACAACTATACATCAAAAACTAAAAGCCGTCAATGCCACATACAACCTAACTAGACATACTGTCTACAGACCTCTAATAGAAACATAGTTGTACAAAGACGGGGTTGAGCCACGTATATATATATTTATATATATATATATATACCAAAATCAAAGCAGCTCCGGATCAAGTGGAGCACGCCAACTCTCGCTGATCATGGATCCTAAGGAGGGAGACCGCCAGCTTGCCTACCTGTACCTGCGGGCATGAAACGCAAGCCCCGTGAAATAAGGCGTCAGTACGAAAAATGTACTGAGTATGTAAGGCATGAAAATTAGTACGTAAAAGACGTAGATGAAACATGGAATAAAGAAACACATCCTTAAATTTGAATAACTTTGTAAATTCTGAAACATTTATAATTTCATGCACATGTGTATAAATATCGTGTCATGCATAAGTATGGGTGTACATAATATCATCAAGCCACTTGAGGCATCCCATCGTATCGTCTCGGCCACTGTGGGCAAAATCATTAACATATACCAGTTGATCAGGTGGTGGTGTGTATATAATGCCGTAACATTTTCCGATATCCCATATACATATATTTACATATATACGCGTATATAACGCCATCTGATCATGGGTCAATGCACATGTATAAATGAGTGAAATGCATGAAAAATACGTAAAAATCTCAATATTCCTTCCGGATAAACTTTTTCAACTGCGTATTATTCTGAGACCAATGAACAGAAGATAATAATATTTTACATGGGAATCAAGAATATAGACACCCCTAGTATTTCTATGAATAGAGTAATTTATGGAAATTGTGTGTTTGCTCGTTTCTTCAGTATAACTTGGACCATGCCAAAAGAAAGAAAGGATAGCCTAAACACACCCGTTCCTTGAATTATTTGCACGAAATGAAGCTTTAAAATGCTTCTGCTTCAACGTCTTTTGTTTTAAGCCAAAGACAGATTGTTGTTTGGAGATTTTACAAGGAAGTGATACCAAGTCTCCTTAAAGTCATTGTTGGAAGCAGAGGCAAAAGGAGCAAGGGAGATTCCATTTTTGGAAGTACGCAGCGTTTTCAAAATGGCAGCTACAACTCCTTGTTCTTGCCAACATTTTCATCTTCTTTTCTTGAAACAAAAGCTCTATAGATAGTGCTAGCTGAAAATTAATGTTTACACCAAGTCTTGGACGTACTACTATTTTTCTTGTCCAAAAGAGACCAAGCACTTTAATGTTAACAAGCCTTTTAAAAGATGACTCATTCTTATGAGTCATATGATTTACACGTTACTTTAGTATAAAGCATATATGACTATGTGTCATACACTTAAATGGTAGTCTACTGCCACGTTTCTTTTGGGTATAAGTAATTATGTTTTGTCCGCTTATTAGTTAACTGGATAATGTTCTGTTACCCGGTAATTAATCAATTATCCATATAATTTAAAAGTTATCATAAATTACTTAAAATTCTATTTATTCTTAAAATACTTCATATATACTTATATATTATACTACCATGGTTATATGGCACCTTGCATGGTACTAGGTAATAATTATCGGGTATTATCCCTCGACTCGTATTTTATTCCAAATTGGTCACTTTCAACAAACTCGTTCTCTTTAATTCGTGTACCTTTTTCCCTTCATGACACTTATTTATTGCTTGTTATAAATAACATAAATGCGTTAACGTCAAGATGATTTCATCCCTGAGTCTACGTCGGTTAATTGAAAACAAAAATTTAACGTACGAAAATGCGAGATGTAACAACATACCAAAATTTTCTTGGCACGAAAGTTTTTCTCCACAGCTTTCCTATCTGCATCATTATATTCTTTCCTGGTTTTTGGCGTCATCACTGGAGGGTCTCCGACTTTCTTCATTGGGACATAAGGACCATCACATATAATATCCCACAACTCAGAATCTTCTGCCATGACAAAGTCATGCATTCTTGTCTTCCACCACCCATAGTTTTGCCCATTGAACCTGGGTGGTCTATAAGTAGACTGGCCTTCTTCAAAATTTGGTGGAGCAACCATTAGGATCCTTCCTAGGTGTTAACCTGCTAGAAAGAACCCGCTCTGATACCAATTGATAGAATATATAAGTCCACCAAACTATATAGAGACCAGGTCCTCTATGAGTTTCCACTGAGAATACTAATGAAACAGTAAGTAAAATAGAACAGGGAGTTTTACGTGGAAACATTCATGCTCAAGGAGATAAAAAAACCACGACCTACAATGGTAGGATTTCAACTTCACTATGAGCAACTTTAGATTACAACCTATGCAATCTAGGAATTAAACTCTTAATCCCTCACTAACTTGTAATACACCTATTACAAGCCACTTTGCAATACACCTATTACAAAGATTTCAACTCATAACTAACTCTAGTCACAATACAAACACTAAGGGTTTATGGTTTACAAGAGGTTCCTAAGTAACGCTTCTAGATAAGCAAAGTAGGAATTACAATGAAGAACCATTACAAAGTTACAACTCAACTAAGGACAGACAAAATACTAGTTGTAGGAACTGGTCCGTAGTAGTGTTAAACTTTTTTCTTGATGCACTTGAGAATTGAATGCTTGATTGTCAGACGCTTGAATGCTTGAATGAATTCTCAAGTGTTCAAGTGATGTTTTGTTGTAATGTTTAATGTTAATACAACATGGATGACAACACTTGAATGATGTAATCACTTGGTAGGTCAAATGAGAAGCGACTGTAGAACTGTGATGCACTGTTTCTGTATACAGTGCAGGCAGTCACTTTCCAGCTCTAGATAGTTGACTTCGTACTGTTGTTAGGGAAACACAAGGGTATCAGGTCCCTGTGTTGATTCTCTATCTTCTAAAGCCATAGCAACTCTCATCTGAAGTCCGTTGATTTGACTTGTGAACCAAGTGTGTCAGGTTCTTTATCTTGTTCTTTGACAGCAAGTTTGTTAGATCATCAAAACATTAAGCTAAGGTACTATAAACCCATAAAACATACTTTAAGGTCTAATAAAAAGGGAATTTGGATTTCCTCTACTTTGGTAGCAATGAAAAGACAAGCAACAACAACAAACTCACTCATCCATGGCTTATCCTTTTGAAAACACACTGCAAAAATAAACCTATCAAAATAATTAACAGCTAAAATAGCAGTCAAAGAGGTGAAACCATAGTGCTTACAGGCGAAATCGGGGGCAAAGTTTCCCCAGATTCCTCGATAGGAAATAAGAGGGAAGCACGGATCGACACCACGGCAAGCATAGCTGAGGGACTCCTTGTATCAGTACCTGGGAGGAGTGAACGATATATCTTGGATAAGGCACAACAAAATAATAGACCCGGACAAAGTAGGGTTTCGAGACCACGGGAAAAGGAGGAACAGTTAGGCGTGACAAGTAGGGAGCCATAATATTCACCTTCAACCAGATATTACGGCACGAATCCCAGCCGATATCAACTGCAGATCGGCATTTACCGGAAAAAGAAGATTTTTATCTTATTTAAACTTGTATTAGTACTGAAATTCCCCTACTATATAAAGGGAAGAGTTACTTTTATTTTAACAAATCAAAGCAATAAAAGTTTATTTTTGTCTTCTAGCTATTATTCAAAGTGTTCTTGAGTTATTTTTTTTTATTCGCAACCGAGCTTATATCGAGGGTCCGATCGAGGTCGAATTTCAATGTTTAACTCAAGATTAGGCTTGATCATCACATTGAAATTGGTTTGTTCTTTCGTTTTATCTTTAACTTAATTACTTGTTGTTCTTAGATCTTTCGTATTGAATTAAATCACATATCCTTTAAATCGTGTATAAATTTAATTATATTTTATATTATATATTATATTGTATATCGTGTATATAATACAGATTTTCATGGATATACATGAGATATCACTGATATACATGGAGAAATATACGGGATACAATGGGGGATACATACGTGGAGTCGTCTCTTGATATAGAGAAATACTTGAGAAAAAGATTAAGAAGAAACCATAACCGAGTATTTATCGGAGGAGGGAGAGAGGGGAATGTGTTGCACGTTACTTTTGATTTTGAATAAAATTAATTTTTACTATGATACACCAATTAAAAGAAGAAAAAAGCTTAAAATTGGGCTATAGGGTGTTAATATCTAAAACTAGGATTTTTTTTATAACAATTTTCTTTTTAGGTTGTTATACCATGTCATTTGCTGATGGCAGTGTTCCAAGTCCAGTATAAAGAGTTAGTTTTTGAAGATGAAGATTGGTGATTAACGAGCCAACATCATCGCTAATTGTACGAAACAGTGACATAATCAGAAAAAAAAAACTTTATTGCATTGTTAGTTATTAAAAAGATTTTATTGAAAGGCTTTAAGTCAAGGTTTTAAACAACAATGAAAGATCAATTTTTTTTGGTGTAAGCAAGGAAAAAACCACCTTGTAACATTAAAAGTTACTAAATGGCTAAAGGTGCTCAAAAGCTGTCCATTGCCCACCTTATATATGACTTCCTTTCGGGAGGAACAAATTCTCAAGTTCAAGAATTATGCTTCGTATTTCCCTGTAATCTTAGTCTAATTACAACTTTTAACATAAGATGTATTTGTAATTATACCTATATTTTTGCCACTTGGGAGGATTTCTTTTACAATATACATATGATCGTATGTTCTACTTGAAAAACAAATATTAGGTTTGAATTCTTTAATCGCATTTTTCCCCTGAAGGATTGATAAATAACTTACATTTAGATTAATTAGAAGTTCGAGAGTTACAAAACAAAAATATATGTACAGCTCTCTTGTACGAACATTTGGAAATTATATATATGTAACGTGAAGGATTGTCGAACGATTGAAGTAAAAAATTTCAAATGTTGGGCCCGTGCTAGCATGAGCTTACCCTTACCTAGTGCGTATATATAGGGGAAGTGCACGGTTAGCCACTAATAACACATGTATTTACTTTTAAGCCACTGTTTAAAATGTTTTTTGTTTTTAGCCACTAATTTAATAAACATTAACTGCCTGGACGAAAATACCCTTCTGCTCATGTCCTTAACTTTTGAACTTAACTTCAGGACTTCAGGACTACATGTCCTTATCTTTTGAACTTGTAACTGTAAGTTCAGGACCAAGTGTCCTTAACTTTTGAGTTTGTTAGTCTAAGTTCAGGACCTATTGTCCTTAACTTTTGGGCTTCTTAGCCTAAGTTCAGGATATATTGTCCTTAATTTTTTAGCTTGTTAGTCTAAGTTCAGGACTTCAGGATCTATTGTCATTAACTTTTGGGCTTCTTAGCCTAAGTTCAAGACCTATTGTCCTTAACTTTTGAGCTTATTAGTCTAAGTTTAGGACTTAAGGACCTATTGTCCTTAACTTTTGAACTTGTAACTGTAAGTTGATGACCTATTGTCCTTAACTTTTGAGTTTGTTAGTCTAAGTTCAGGACCAAGTGTCCTTAACTTTTGAACTTGTAATTCTAAGTTCAGGACCAAGTGTCCTTAGCTTTTGAACTTGGAACTCGAAGTTCAGGACCAAGTGTCCTTAACTTTTGAACTTTTAACTCTAAGTTCAGGACCAAGTACCTACCACAGCCATTACTCTTTATGTCTTATGCTATGCATTTTATGTAATCCGATAACACCTCGAATTGCACTTACTGTATTTGCCTCGCCAAAAACATCAAGATTACAATTATTAAAATCATTGTTAACAGCAAAAAGTAAAATATTTGGCCACTTTCAGAACTCAATAAAAATGCTTCTAGAATCATTTAGGTGAAATTTAAAGAAAAAAAGAATGATATAAGTAGGAACTGAAATACATGAGTAGTTTCAACAAGAGAAGAAATATTGTTAAGAAAGAGCATCCAAGGTTTTTAACGATTTGAAGTTTGGACATTGACGAGTAGCAGATTTAGAATATCTTTTCAGATCAAATTAATTCCAATATTTGCAGAAGATTGGATAGAGACTTTTATGTCAAACTCTGACTTGATAAAGGGTTTGAGAAGGAAAAGAGATAGAAGAAAGGGTAACACAGTCTTTTTATATTAATTTTAATAGACTAGTGACTACTATTGTTAAGCATTAAAAATGCTGGATAAAAAGTAAATACTACCTTAAATAGTGTCTACCCCACGCCATTTCTACGTATATATGTGTAAAACAATTTATTACTCGTTCATACGGTATGAAACTATGAATATACCCATTTGCACAAAGGTATAAATCTGATATGCCGCTCCCAAACCGAAACACTTTGCTTCTTTAAAGATTTTGTATGCCTCTTGATATAATTATTTTGATAGTGTCTTAATAATAAGTGGATTTATCAAAATTACCCTTCATCTCTCTTTAAACGCCTCAGTTATATTGATTAATTTCGAATTGAACTTCATGTACATTTGCATGAAGAAATTTGAATTATATTCATATCCACTAGTATAAGATCACACTTCACTGATTTGAAATTCTAAATTGACTTTCGTTACGAGCACTACTAGAATTCTGGAAAAAAGCGACCAAACTTTAGCGACCAAAGTTGGCCGCTAAATTGGCGAAAATAATAAAATAATTATTTGATATACATTAGCGACCAAGGTTGGTCGCTACTTGGTCGCTAATTTTGTTAAAATATTGACCGGACTGGTCAGACTTGCTTGGTCAAAGGTATACTGAGATTACCGACCAACGTTGGTCGCTACAGGGGGACCCACTTATATAATTATAATAATTATAATATTATTTTAAAACAATTATAAAATATTAATAAATATAACTTAAATTAGCGACCAAAGTTGATCGCTAATTAAGGGGTAAGCAGATAGCGACCAACTTTGGTCGCTAAAATGGGACCCAATTATAAAATTTTAATAATTATATTTTTATTTAAAAAAATTTATAAAATATAAAAAAATATAATTCAAATTTAGCGACCAAAGTTGGTCGCTTACGAAAATAGAGACCAACTTTGGTCGCTAATCTGGGATCGAGTTCTAACGTTTAACAATTATATTATTATTTTAAATATTATATAAAATATAAATAAATTTGATTTAAATTTAGCGACCAACTTTGGTCGCTAATTTAAATTTATGTATATTTAGCGACCAAAGTTGGTCTCTTTTCAGGTCAACAATGGTCAAAATTAAAAATTACTTTTGTATTTACTATCTAAATAATATAAATGTAACCCGCTAACACTTTTGCAATACAAAGGATGAATAGACTAAAATATACTCTAACATGCTATATATGCAGTTAAGCAGTACTACGAAGCGTGCGTGTGTGTCTATATATATATATATATATATATATATATAAGAACATGAAACGCTCGGAACACAGGGACAGGTTCTTTTAGTATTGATACACTTGTAATTTGATACATCGACTTATAACCTATATATATATGTGACGACCCAAAGGGTCATCACCGTAATTCTTCCTAGTTCCGTGCTTCCGAGGCCCTAAAAACCTCGCTTTTAGTTGCCTCGATTTGCGTGCACTGTTTGGGCGCTTAGCCGGAAAGTTTTTATGTTAGAATATGCGAATTTTGTGAAAATTTTTGATGGATTTTGATATTAATATGCATAATATTGACTTCGGTCAACAATATGGATAAACGGACACGGACCTGTGATTCGACGGTCCCGGAGGGTCCGTAGAAAAATATGGGACTTGGGCGTGTGCCCGGAATTAAATTCCGAGGTCCCAAGCCCGAGAAATAAATTTTTGTGTGAAATTGTTTTCTGAAATTAATTAAGGAAAATGAAGAAGAAAATTGATCGGAAAACTGTGGTATCGGGCTCGTATTTTGGTTTAGACGCCCGATACGAATCTTAAATATGTTTTAAGAACTATCTGTAAGGTTTGGCTAAAAACGGACGTCATATGACGTGTTTCTGACTTAAAATGGGGAATTTGAGTTTTATGGAAGTTGAGAGAAAATCATGTGTTTTGAGGCTTGATTCTATGTATATGATGTTATCTTGGCGATTTGATCGCACGAGTAAGTCCGTAAGATGTTGTAAGGTTGTGTGCATGTTTAGTTTGGAGCCCCGAGGGCTCGGGTGAGTTTCGAGTGGGGCCCGGGAGGTCTTAACTTATAAAAAATGCAGGTTCAGGTGTTGCAGGTCCGGCGCGGCCGCGGCCATTTCCGCGCGGTCCACGTTGGCAGCCATACGGCCTTGACACTTTTCTGTGCGGTCCGCGTGGTGGGGTTCAGAGGGGGGTGGCCAGGCCGACCAGTGCGGCCGCGCACCAAATCAGTGCGGTCCGCGCTGGGTGGGTTCAGAGAGAGCCCACTTCTCCCTTCCCTCGGCGCGGCCGCGGTGCATTTCTGTGCGGTCCGCGCCAGCCCCAGCAAAATGTATAACTTCGGGATTTTCAATCATTTCTCCACTTTTCAAAAACCCAAAACCTAAGAGGCGATTTTCAAAACAACTTTTCTTCTTCAAAACGATTGGTAAGTGATTTCTAACTCATTTTCTTCACTTTTTAACATCTTTTAACATGATTTCAACTTCAAAACAAAGATTTTCATGGGGAAAATTGGGTGTTTTGGGTAGAACCTAGGTTTTCTACAAATTGAGGAGTTGGACCTCAATTTGGGGTCCGATTTCAAAACAAAGCATATATTTGGATTCGTGGGAGAATGGGTAACCGGGTTTTGGTCCGAACCTCGAGTTTCGACCACGTGGGTCCGGGGGAGTTTTTGACCTTTTTGGGAAAAACCTTGTAAAAATCTATTTTCATGCATTGGGGATGATTCATTTAGTAATTATTAATGTGATTAAGTAACTTATGACTAGATTCGAGCGGATTGGTGGTGGAATCAAGAGGTAAAGCTATACTAGAAGCGTGAGTTGAGTTTGGAGCATTCGAGGTAAGTGTTTGTTCTAACTTTGGCTTGAGGGAATAGGATTAGGATGTTATTTGCTACTTGCTAATGTGGAGTACGGTGTATAGGCATGGTGACGGTTATCTATGCACCGGAGTCTAGCATGACCGTGAGTCTTAATTGCTTTTAATTTGAGTAATGTGACACAATCTCCTTGTTTACTTGATGAGTTGCATATAATGTGAACGATTGAGGTAGAATTGAGATTGGTGTACTTTTGGAGCGTTATCTCGAATATGAATGTGTTAGTTGAGGATAAAGTGATTTAAAAAGAGAATGTGTTGTGAGTACTCCCTTGCCGGGATGTGTAGACTGATATATACTCTCCCTTATTGGGATATTTTGGGCTGTTAGCTGTACCCTTGCCAGGTTAAAGGTATTGAGATGTTATCCTCCCCTGAAGGGGTCTTCTATATGAAGTCAGATATTACATACTATATTATGGGATCGTGTGGCAAGCCGTCCACTTGGTTATTGGCCTCCGTTGCCGGTGATATATTGTGCATTGTAATAAAGATTAATTGGGATCGTGTGGCATGCCGTCCACTTAGATATGATATTATGGGATCGTGTGGCACGCCGTCCACTTAGATATGATATTATGGGATCGTGTGGAACGCCGTCCACTTATATATGATATTATGGGATCGTGTGGCACGCCGTCCACTTATATATGATATTATGGGATCGTGTGGCACGCCATCCACTTATATATGATATTATGGGATCGTGTGGCACGCCGTCCACTTATATATGATATTATGGGATCGTGTGGCACGCCGTCCACTTATATATGATATTATGGGAAACTGGAGTTTCTTCTGTTTATTTCCGATATTTCATTTTTATCTGTTACTCCCCGATAGCATGTCCCCTCCCAGCTTTACTTTGTATTATCTTGTTATTGTTTTCTTGCACTTGCTATATATATCTGTACAGGTTAATTGTGGTAGGCCCTGTCTAGCCTCGTCACTACTTCGCCGGGGTTAGGCCAGGCACTTACCAGCACATGGGGTCGGTTGTGCTGATGCTGCACTCTGTGCATTTTTGTGCACAGGTCAGGGAGCAGCTTTCGGACCGCAGCAGTAGGACTTTTGGGAGCTATATTCAGTCCAGGGACTCTCGAGGTAGCCTAGTTGGCGTTCGCAGGCCGAAGTCCATTTCCATGTTTTTCGTTTGTTTATCTTGTATCAGACAAACATGATGTATTTTCCTTTCAGACATTGTTTGCAGCATTCTGTAGTCTTCCCGTAGCTCCAGCCACATCTCAGGCTGGGGGAGGAGTTCAGACTCCCGATACTCGTACTCCAGAGCCGGTAGCTCCTCAGGCTCAGGTTCCAGCAGTTCAGCCAGCCGTGGCAGTTCAGCCAGCTGTGGCAGCCCAGCCAGGTATTGCGGCTCAGTCCAGCGATGGTGCGGCTATGTCCGCGGATGCTTTGTGGAGGCTTGATCGTTTCACCAAGCTCTTCACTACTACATATAGTGGCACTCCCTCAGAGGATGCTCAGGATTTCATCTTCAGCTGTCATGAGGTTCTACGGACTATGGGTATTGTAGAGACCAATGGGTTGACTTCGCCACTTTTCGCCTGGCAGGATCCGCCAAGACTTGGTGGAGGAATTTCTGTGTAGCCAGGCCAGCAGGGTCGCCATCATTGACCTGGGATCAGTTTTCAGAGTTATTTCTGGGGAAGTGTCTTCCAGTTACTCAGTGAGATGCTCTTCACAGGCAGTTTGAGCGTCTCCAGCAGGGTCCTATGACGGTTACCCAGTATGAGACCCGGTTCATTGATCTCGCTCGTCATGCCATTGTGATACTCCCCACCGAGAGAGAGAGGGTGCGGAGGTTTGTCGATGGGTTGGTTCAGCCAATCCGTGTTCAGATGGCCATGAGTGCCGGGAGTGAGATTACATTTCAGGAGGTGGCAGATGGTGCCCGTCAGATAGAGCTGGCACTTTCTCAGGGAGGTGGTCATGGGTCTGATAAGAGTCCCCGTCATTGGGGTAGATTCGGTGGTACCTCGTCTAGAGGTAGGGATTCTTATGGTATAGGCCATCCTTCGAGGCCCTTTCAATCAGCTCTCTAGGCTTCTCGTGGTACACCAGGTGGTCGTGGCTCTCTGCTGCAGTATTCTGACCAGCAGCTCTTCAGTTCACCATCAGCACCTATCAGTGCACGACCACTTTGTTATTCTCAGCAGCCGAGGGCTTGTTATACTTGCGGCGATGTGAGTCACATTGCTAGATATTGCCCTCGAGCTTCCATCAGCTCGCAGCAGCAGGGTCCTCGCCCGATGATTCAGGCACCAGTTGCCCCACAGCCTGCCCAACTAGCTAGAGGCGGAGGTAGAGGACATAGAGGTGGAGGTAGAGGCCTTAAAGGTGGAGCTTAGACCGCTAGAGGTAGGGGTCAGCCAGCAGCAGATCGTCCCAGGGATATGATTCAAGAAGGTTGGGCCCAACCCCGTTGTTATGCCTTGCCAGAGGCTGAGTCATCAAATGTTGTGATTACAGGTACTATTCTAGTCTGTGATAGGGATGCTTCTGTGCTATTTGATCCCGGATCTACGTATTCATATGTGTCGTCCTATTTTGCACCCTATTTGGTTATGCCTAGTGACCCGTTGAGTATTCCTGTTTATGTGTCAACACCGGTGGGTGATTCTATTGTGGTCGACCAAGTTCATCGTTCTTGTATAGTAGTGTTTGGGGGTCTTGAGACCCGTGTTGATTTGTTGCTTTTGGACATGGTCGACTTCGATGTTGTATTGGGGATGGATTTGTTATCCCCGTACCATGCTATCTTGGATTGCCATGCCAAGACCGTGACCTTAGCCTTACCGGATTTACCCCGTTTAGAGTGGAGGGGGACTTCTGGTCATTGTACCCATAGTGTTATCTCGTATGTGAAGGCTCGGCGTATGGTCGAGAAGGGATGTTTGGCCTACTTGGCGTATGTTCGTGATTCTAGCGCGGAGGTCCCTTCTATTGATTTTGTGCCCGTTGTTCGGGAGTTTACTGAGGTTTTCCCTTCAGACCTGCCGGGCATGCCGCCCGACAGGGATATCGACTTTTGTATTGATTTGGCCCCGGACACTCAGCCATTTCTATCCCGCCATATCGTATGGCCCCGCCGGAGTTGAAAGAGTTAAAGGAACAGCTGCAGGATTTGCTTGAGAAGGGTTTCATTAGACCCAGTGTTTCGCCTTGGGGTGCGCCGGTGTTGTTTGTTAAGAAAAAGGATGGTTCGATGAGAATGTGCATCGATTACCGGCAATTGAACAAGGTTACAATTAAGAATAAGTATCCACTGCCGAGGATTGATGATTTATTCGACCAGCTTCAGGGTGCGAGGGTGTTCTCGAAGATAGATTTGAGATCTGGTTATCATCAGCTGAGGATTAGGGTGTCTGATGTCCCTAAGATAGCATTTCACACTCGGTATGGGCATTATGAGTTTTTGGTCATGTTATTTGGGTTGACCAATGCCCTAACAACATTTATGGAATTGATGAACCGAGTGTTCAGGCCCTATCTGGATTTGTTCGTGATTGTTTTCATTGACGATATTCTAATATACTCCCGCAGTCAGGAGGAGCATGGGCAGCACCTCAGAGTGGTTCTTCAGACCCTGAAGGATAGTCAGTTGTATGCTAAGTTCTCGAAATGCAAGTTTTGGTTAAGTTCGGTCGCATTCCTAGGTCATATCGTATCAGCAGCAGGTATTCAGGTAGACCCGAAGAAGATAGAGGCAGTCAAGAGCTGGCCTCGACCAGCTTCAGCTACGGAGATTCAGAGTTTCCTAGGGTTAGCAGATTACTACCGTCGGTTCATGGAAGGGTTTTCATCCATTGCATCCCCTATGACCAGATTGACCCAGAAAGGTGCTCAGTTCAGATGGTCATACGAGTGTGAGGCGAGCTTTTAGAGGCTCAAGACAGCTCTGACCACGGCACCGGTGTTGGTTTTGCCCTAAGGTTCAGGGCCCTATACAGTCTATTGTGATCCATCTCGTATTGGACTTGGCACAGTGTTGATGTAGGATGGCAAGTTCATTGCCTATGCTTCGAGGCAGTTGAAGGTTCATGAGAAGAACTATCCAGTGCATGATTTGTAGTTGGCAGCCATTGTTCACGCATTGAAGATTTGGAGACACTATCTGTATGGTGTGGCGTGTGAGGTATTCACGGATCATAAGAGTTTTCAGTATTTGTTCAAGCAAAAGGAGTTGAATTTGAGGCAGAGGAGGTGGTTGGAATTGTTGAAAGATTATGACATCACTATCTTATATCACCCGGGAAAGGCCAATGTGGTGGTCAATGCCTTGAGTAGGAAGTCAGCCAGTATGGGCAGTCTTGCTTATTTTCCGGTCGGTGAGAGACCGCTTGCTTTGGACGTGCAGGCTTTGGCCAATCAGTTTGTGAGGTTGGACATTTCTGAGCCTAGTCGAGTATTAGCTTGCACGGTCGCTCGTTCTTCATTATTAGAGCGTATCCGTGATCGGCAGTTCGATGATCCCCATTTGTGTGTCTTGAGGGACACGGTGCAGCGTGGAGGTGCCAAGAAAGTGACCTTAGATGATGATGGTGTATTGAGATTGCAGGGGCGAGTTTGTGTGCCCAATGTTGATGGGATTCGAGAGTTGATCTTAGCGGAGGCCCACAGTTCTCGGTATTCTATTCATCCGGGCACCGTGAAGATGTATCAGGATTTGAGGCAGCACTATTGGTGGCGTAGAATGAAGAAAGACATTGTTGCATATGTGGCTCGTTGTTTGAACTGTCAGCAGGTTAAGTACGAGCATCAGAAGCTCGGTGGTTTATTTCAGAGGATTGAGCTTCCCGAGTGGAAGTGGGAGAGGATTACTATGGATTTTGTTACTGGACTTACGATGACTCGGAAGAAGTTTGATGCGGTTTGGGTTATTATTGAGAGGCGGACCAAGTCAGCGCATTTTGTTCCTGTTGCAGCCACCTATTCGTCTGAAAGGTTAGCCGAGATTTATATAAGGGATATTTTTCGCCTTCATGGGTTGCCTCTATCTATCATTTCGGATCGGGGTACGCAGTTTACCTCGCATTTCTGGAGAGCGGTTCAGCGAGAGCTGGGAACCCAGGTTGAGTTGAGTACAACATTTCATTTCCAGATGGACGGTCAGTCCGAGAGGACTATTCAGATCCTTGAGGACATGCTCCGAGCCTATGTCATTGATTTTGGAGGCTCGTGGGACCAGTTTTTGCCTTTAGCAGAGTTCGCCTACAACAACAGCTACCAGTCCAGCATTCAGATGGCTCTGTATGAGGCGTTGTATGGTAGGCGATGTCGGTCTCCAGTTGGATGGTTTGAGCCGGGAGAGGCTCGATTATTGGGTACGGATCTGGTTCAGGAGGCCTTGGACAAGGTCAGGATTATTCAGGATAGACTTCGTACAGCTCAGTCCAGACAGAAGAGTTATGCAGACCGCAAGGTCAGAGATGTTGCTTTCATGGTTGGTGAGCGGGTATTTCTCCGTGTATCGCCTATGAAGGGTGTGATGAGATTTGGGAAGAAGGGCAAGCTTAGCCCTAGGTTCATTGGCCCATTTGAGATTCTTGAGCGTGTGGGAGAGGTGGCCTATAGACTTGCTTTGATGCCTAGCTTGTCAGCCGTGCATCCAGTTTTTCATCTATCCATGCTTCGAAGGTATCACGGCGACCCATCCCACGTGTTAGATTTTAGCACTATCCAATTGGACAAGGGTCTGTCATATGAGGAGGAGTCGGTGGCTATTCTAGACCGGCAGGTTCGACAGTTGAGGTCGAAGAGTTTTCCTTCAGTGTGTGTTCAGTGGAGAGGCCAGCCTCCTGAGGCATCGACCTGGGAGTCCGAGTCCGATATGCGGAGCCGTTATCCTCATTTATTTCCTGACTCAGGTACTTCTTTCTTTTATCTGTTCGAGGACGAACGGTTGTTTTAGAGGTGGAGAATGTGACGACCCAAAGGGTCATCACCGTAATTCTTCCTAGTTCCGTGCTTCCGAGGCCCTGAAAACCTCGCTTTTAGTTGCCTCGATTTGCGTGTGCAGTTCGGGCGCATAGCCGGAAAGTTTTTATGTTAGAATATGCAAATTTTGTGAATTTTTTTGATGGATTTTGATATTAATATGCATAATATTAACTTCGGTCAACATTTTGGGTAAACGGACACGAACCTGTGATTCGACGGTCCCGGAGGGTCCGTAGAAAAATATGGGACTTGGGCGTGTTCCCGGAATTAAATTCCGAGGTCCTAAGCCCGAAAAATGAATTTTTGTGTGAAATTGTTTTCTGAAATTAATTAAGGAAAATAAAGAAGAAAACTGATCGGAAAACTGTGGCATCGGGCTCGTATTTTGGTTCCGACGCCTGGTACGAGTTTTAAATATATTTTAAGCACGATCTGTAAGGTTTGGCTAAAAACGGACGTCATATGACGTGTTTCTGACATAAAATGGGGAATTTGAGTTTTATGGAAGTTGAGAGAAAATCATGTGTTTTGAGGCTTGATTCTATGTATATGATGTTATCTTGGCGTAAGATGTCTTAAGGTTGTGTGCATGTTTGGTTTGGATCCCCGAGGGCTCGGGTGAGTTTCAGGTGTTGCAGATCTGGCAGCCACGCGGCCGCGGCACTTTTCTGTGCGGTCCGCGTGGTGGGGTTCTAAAGGGGGGTGGCCAGGCCGACCAGCGCGGCCGCGCACCAAATCCGTGCGGTCCGCACTGGGTGGGTTCAGAGAGAGCCCACTTCTCCCCTCCCTCGGCGTGGCCGTAGTGCGTTTCTGGGCGGTCCGCGCCAGCCCCCAACAAAATGTATAACTTCGGGATTTTCAGTCATTTCTCCACTTTTCAAAAACCCAAAACCTGAGAGGCGATTTTCCAAACAACTTTTCTTCTTCAAAACGACTGGTAAGTGATTTCTAACTCATTTTCTTCACTTCTTATCATCTTTTAACATGATTTCAACTTCAAAACAAAGATTTTCATGGGGAAAATTGGGTGTTTTGGGTAGAACCTAGGTTTTCTACAAATTGAGGAGTTGGACCTCAATTTGGGGCCCAATTTCAAAACAAAGTATATATTTGGATTCGTGGGAGAATTGGTAACCGAGTTTTGGTCTGAACCTCGAGTTTCGACCACGTGGGTCTGGGAGTGTTTTTGACCTTTTTGGGAATAACCTTGTAAAAATTATTTTCATGCATTGGGATTGATCTATTTAGTAATTATTAATGTGATGGAGTAACTTATGACTATATTCGAGCGGATTGGTGGTGGAACCAAGAGGTAAAGCTATACTAGAAGCGTGAGTTGAGTTTGGAGCATTCGATGTAAGTGTTTGTTCTAACTTTGGCTTGAGGGAATAGGATTAGGATGTTATTTGCTACTTGCTAATGTGGAGTACGGTGTATAGGCATGGTGACGGTTATCTATGCACCGGAGTCTAGCATGACCGTGAGTCTTAATTGCTTTTAATTCGAGTAATGTGACACAATATCCTTGTTTACTTGATGAGTTGCATATAATGTGAACGATTGAGGTAGAATTGTGATTGGTGTACTATTGGAGCGTTAGCTCGAACATGAATGTGTTAGTTGAGGATGAAGTGATTTAAAAAGAGAATGTGTTGTGAGTACTCCCTTGCCGGGATGTGTAGACTGATATATACTCTCCCTTGTCGGAATATTTTGGGATGTTAGTTGTACCCTTGCCAGGTTAAAGTTATTGAGATGTTATTCTCCCCTGAAGGGGTCTACTATATGAAGTCAGATATTACATACTATATTATGGGATCGTGTGGCACGCCGTCCACTTATATATGATATTATGGGATCGTGTGGCATGCCGTCCACTTATATATGATATTATGGGATCGTGTGGCACGCCGTCCACTTATATATGATATTATGGGATCGTGTGGCACGCCGTCCACTTATATATGATATTATGGGATCGTGTGGCACGCCGTCCACTTATATATGATATTATGGGATCGTGTGGCACGTCGTCCACTTATATATGATATTATGGGATCGTGTGGCACGCCGTCCACTTATATATGATATTATGGGATCGTGTGGCACGCCGTCCACTTATATATGATATTATGGGATCGTGTGGCACGCCGTCCACTTATATATGATATTATGGGATCGTGTGGCACGCCGTCCACTTATATATGATATTATGGGATCGTGTGGCACGCCGTCCACTTATATATGATATTATGGGATCGTGTGGCACGCCGTCCACTTATATATGATATTATGGGATCGTGTGGCACGCCGTCCACTTATATATGATATTATGGGATCGTGTGGCACGCCGTCCACTTATATATGATATTATGGGATCGTGTGGCACGCCGTCCACTTATATATGATATTATGGGATCGTGTGGCACGCCGTCCACTTATATATGATATTATGGGATCGTGTGGCACGCCGTCCACTTATATATGATATTATGGGATCGTGTGGCACGCCGTCCACTTATATATGATATTATGGGATCGTGTGGCACGCCGTCCACTTATATATATATGTATATATATATATATATATATATATATATATAGATTAAATTGAATTAAAATCCTGAATTTATACTACATATGTACATAATTTTAAATTGAATTAAAAGTAATTTAATTTTTTTTAGAAATAGCGACCAACTTTGGTCGCTATTTTGGTCAAAAAGTCAAAACTTATTTCGCTACCAAAATAGCGACCAAAGTTGGTCGATATTTTTAATTCCAGTGTCAAAATCGGGTTTCCCCTCCCATTCTTTCAAAAAAATTCCCCAAAATCTCTCTTTTCTCTCTCATACTCAAACCCCCCCCCCACCCTCCGACTCCCAGCAGCAGCGGCGCCACCCACGCCACCGACAACCACCGACGGTAGCAGCTCCACCGCCGGCGACCTCCATTCCCAAGGTAGGTTTCTTTCTCCTTTCTTTGTTTTTTTCGAAATACAGTGATTTTGTTTAATTTATCCATGTTAGGGTTCAAAGTTATATATTATTTGTTCAACCATGTTAGGGTTCAAAGTTAATTTCTCCATATTAGGGTTTAATTTCTCCATGTTAGGGTTCAAAGTTAGCTCAACCATATTAGGGTTCAAAGTTATATATTATTTGCATTTTTTAGGGTTCTTATTAATACATTTAGTCCAAAATATTTAGTTTTACCTACTAATTTGGGGAAGAAATTGTTTGAAGAGAAGAAACCCTAAGAGTTGCACCTTTAGGATTATGTATTGGAATTTTAGTTTATAAATTAAAATTTTAGGATATGACTTGAACTTTTGTGGATATGAGTTGAACCTTTAGGATATGAATTGAACCTTTAGGATATGAGTTGGACTTTTAGTTTATGTATTGAAATTTTAGTTTATAAATTGAAATTTTAGGATATGACTTGAACTTTTGTGGATATGAGTTGAACCTTTAGGATATGAATTGAACCTTTAGGATATTAGTTTATGTATTGGAATTTTAGTTTATAAATTAAAATTTTAGGATATGACTTGAACTTTTGTGGATATGAGTTGAACCTTTAGGATATGAATTGAACATTTAGGATATGAATTGGACTTTTAGTTTATGTATTGGAATTTTAGTTTATAAATTGAAATTTTAGGATATGACTTGAACTTTTGTGGATATGAGTTGAACCTTTAGGATATGAATTGAACCTTTAGGATATGAATTGGACTTTTAGTTTATATATTGGAATTTTAGTTTATAAATTAAAATTTTAGGATATGACTTGAATTTTTGTGGATATGAGTTGAACCTTTAGGAGTGGAGCTTGAATGTCATTGGTCCTAGAGTCCGAAACCTAGCTAATTGTGGTCTTTTTGGACTCAAGCGACCATAATAGGTAAAAAAAGACTGGGCCCCATTATATATATAGTGTGGTTATTCACCGCGCTATACCTTAACGGCACGTTTGTCCGATAAGGTATAGCGCGGTGAATAACCGCGCTATATTTGAACTTAAAATGGGCGGGAGGGTATAGCGCGCATATATAAGGCGCTATAGTATAGCGCGGTATATATGTGTGCTATACCTATATAAAAAGGCGTGCCTTCTCCTTCCTTCCCCACAGACGCGACCAACAGAGCCTCCCCTCCTCCCCTCAGAGGCGGATTCGGAATTTCAAGATGATGGGTGCACTATTGTGAAAAAGTGTATCTAGAATTTATATTTGACTGGTTTAATTAATTTTAGTCTCTTACCATGAACCCACTAAACTTTTGAAATTATAGGTTCAAAATTATATTCTTTTTGAAAATTCAGTAATATTCACACACACAGATATATATATATATATATATATATATATATATATATATATATATATATATATATATATATATATATATATATATATATACTTCTTCCATTTAGACCGTTCAGAGTGGAATTTGAACCGCCAATATCACTTGTAGAGGTGTACCCAACAATAATTGCACCATAGGAGTCTTTGAGCCGGGTTCACACACGTATATTTAAGTAATTTTAAAGAAATATAACATTGTTAAACATAATTTTGGGAGAGGAGTATGGGTTCTCGTGAACCTATATCCATAAACATGGATACGCCTCTGCCCCCCCCCCCCTTTCTCCTTTTATAATTCCAGTGGTCCCCTCTCCCCCTATCACGACCCAATTTCTCCCTCCGTATACTGTCGTGACGACACCTAGTCTCTACAACTAGGTAAGCCTAATATTGCGAAAATGAAATGAAAACTCAATGATAACAACTAACAGATAAAGTAAATAAGTAGAAACGGTGCCACTCGTCATATACAACAATCATCTTTCCCAAAACCCAGAATGTCGCAATGTCAGAAGCTTCTAAGAAGTCCTAATAGTTCTATACATCGTTTATACAGAAAATAAGAAAATGACATAGGGGATAAAAAGGGACTCCTAGGTCTGCGGACGCGGCCAGATGTACCTTGAAGTCTCCTGAAGCATCAACCACACAACTAGACTCGAGGCTGATAGCTAGTACCTGAATCTGCACACGGAAAATATGTGTAGGAAAGGGCATGAGTACACCACGACGGTACCTAGTAAGTGCCAAGCCTAACCGTGGTCGAGTATTGACGAGATCAGGTTAGGGCCATACTGGTATAAATATAATGAAATAAGACATAAGAATATTACAGTAAAATAAATACGGAAATATAACAGGAATAGAACTCAATGGAAACAGACAGCTCAGAACACAGTAATAGAAACAAGGGGGATCTCCTGGGTTACCGTCCCGTAGTCCCAAACGTAAACATGCAGGGGGATCTCCTGGAATACCGTTCTGTAGTCCCAAAGAAAATATGCAGTTCTAGGGGATCTCCCGAAATACCGTTCCATAGTCCCAAAGTAAATATGTAGCTCAACTAAAAGGAGATAACAATTACAACAAGAAATCACAATTTAGGCTAAGTCCGAGTTAAGGAAGAACAGGAAATTTCAGTAAAACATGCTGCACAGAGTTCAGATAGGCAGACAAGGCAGTTAAGATAGTTAAGGCACGTAGGCATGCTTTCCTAAACTAAACAAGATAGTTACATATGCTAGTTGCTCAATTAAAGGAAAAACAGTTATTTGCTTTATGAAAACGGGGTTTTTCAACAAATAGCCCGTTTACGTGCTCGTCACCTTACGTACACGGTGTTCATATATCAAACAGTACCATATCCTAAGTGGGGTTTCCCCCCACACAAGGTTAGGCAAGTCACTTACCTCAAACCGAGCTCAAATCAATCCGTAATAATTCTATTTCCATGAATACCCAGCTCTGGATGACCCAAATCTAGCCAAATCAATTACATAATGTAAATATAGCTACAATAAACTAATTTAGCTAATAAAATCAAAGTTAAGGCAAAAAAGCAGAAAAATGCTCAATAAACCTCCCCAGACCCACATCTCGAAATCGGGTAAAAGTCGCAAATTATGAACACACATTCACTCACGAGTTCACTCGTACCAAAATTATCCAAATCCATTGTAAAAATCCCACTCAAAACTCATAAATTCGATTAGGGGAACTTTTTCCCAACTTTCTCACTCAAATTACTTGATTAAATGAAGAAAACAACAATAGATTAATGAAATGCAACCAAAATCGAGTAAAGAATCGTTACCCACAAGCTTCCTCTAAAAATCCCTCGAAATTTCACCTCAATCTGAGCTATCTAGGTCCAAAAATAGAGAATGAAATCAAACCCTCGATTATGCCCTTTTTCTGCCAGTCAAACCGCACATGCGGACCCTTCTTCGCATCTGCGGCACCGCACCTGCGAAAATTTTGTCGCAGGTGCAGAATTCACTTAAGTGGGCTGGGACCGCATCTGCGAGCCCGCTCCTGCGGTCCCCAACTGCTTCTGCGGATCACCCATTGCATCTGCGGACCCAGCTGGACAGGGTCCATATCCACTTTTGTGGTTCCTTAGCCGCTTCTGCGTCCCAAAGTGTGCAAGTGCAAAAACACCAGGTGCAGCAACTTCAGCAATTTGCATCTCAAACAAATCTGTTAAGCACCCGAAACTCACTCGAGGCCTTCGGGACCTCAATCAAACATACTAACCAATCCTAAAACATCATATGAACTTAGTCGAGCTCTCAATAACATCAAACAATGCTGAAAACACAAATCATCCTCCAATCCAAACTTAATGAACTTGAAACTTTCAAATTCGACAACCAATACCGAAATCAACCAAACCACGTCCAATTGACACCAAATTTTGCACACATGTCATGATTTACACTAGGAACCTACTCCAACTTCCGAAATCAGATTTCGACCCTAATATCAAAAATTTCACTACCGGTCCGAATCTCTGAAAATTCGACTTTCGCCATTTCAATCCTAAACAAGATACGGACCTCCAAAACACTATCTAGATATGCCCCTAAGCCCAAAATCACCCAATGGAGCTAACAGAATCGACGGAACTCCATTCCGGAGTTGGCTTCACATAGTTCTGACTACGGTCCAAATCTTAAGACTTAAGTTCTCATTTAGAGACTAAGTGTCCCAAAACACTCCGAAACTCAAAACGAATCATCTCGGCAAGTCACAATAGCAGAAATAGATACAGGGAAAGTAGTTATTAGGGGATTGGGGCTCTAACTCTCAAAATGATTGGTCGGGTCGTTACATCCTCTCGCTCTTATAACATTCATTCTTCCTCGAACGAGCATAAAGACATCCCAGAAATGGTGAAAAGATAAGGATAATGGTTGCACATATCATGCTCGATCTCCCAAGTCGCCTCCTCAACCGGTTGACCCTTCCACTTAACCTTTACAGATGCAATGTTCTTTTACCTCAACTTTCGAACCTACCTATCCAATATAGCCGCTGGATCCTCAACATAAGATAGATCATTGTCCAACTAGACTGAGCTAAAATCCAACACGTGAGACGGATCACCGTGATACCTCCGAAGCATCGAAACATGAAATACCAGATTAACTCATGCTAAGCTGGGAGGTAAGGCAAGCTCATGAGAAATCTCCCCAATACATCACAACACCTCAAAGGGGCCACTAAACATTGGGCTCAACTTGTCCCTCTTTCCGAATCTCATAATGCCCTTCATAGGCGAAACCCTAAGCAAGACCCGCTCTCCAACCAAAAATGAAACATCGCGAACCTTCTAGTCTGCATAACTCTTCTATCTGGATTGGGCTGTGCGAAGTCTATCCTGAATCATCTTAATCTTCTCCAAGGCATCTTGAACAAATTTTGTGCCCAGTAATCTACCCTCGCCCGGCTCGAACCAACCCACTAGGGACCGATACCGCCTACCATACAGAGCCTCATACGGTGCCATCTAAATATTGGACTACTAATTGTTATTGTAGGAAAACTCTACAAGTGGAAAGAACTGATCCCAAGAACCTCAAAACTCTATCACACACGCACGGAGCATATCCTCAAGAATCTGAATAGTGCGCTCAGACAGTCCGTCTATCCGAGGGTGAAATGTCATGCTCAACTCCACTCAAGTACCCAACTCAAGTTGTACGGCTCTCCATAACCATGGTAGAAACTGCTTACTCCAGTCAGAGATGATAGATACTAGCACGCCATGAAGTTTGACAATCTCATAGATATAAACTCAAGCCAACTACTCGGAAGAATAGGTAGTCATCACAGAAAGGAAATGAGTTGACTTGGTCAACCTATCTACAATCACCCAAACTGCATCAAACTTCCGCTGAGTCTATGGGAGTCCAACAATGAAATCTGTAGTGATCTGCTCCCATTTCCACTCTGGAATCTCTAACTTCTGAAGCAATCCACTTGGTCGCTGATGCTCATATTTCACCTACTAGCAATTTAGGCACCGAGCAACATACTCCTCTATATCTTTCTTCATCCTCCTCCACCAGTAATGCTGCCTCAAGTCCTGATACATCTTTGTGGCACCCAGATGAATAGAGTACCACGAGCTATGAGCCTCTTAAAGAATCAACTCACGCAAAACATCTACATTAGGCACATAGATCATGTCCTACATCTTCAATGCACTATCATCCACAATAGTGACATCCTTGGAATTATAGTGTTGGACCGTGTCCTAAAGGACAAGCAGGTGGGGGTCATCATATTGACACTTCCTGATACGATCATAGAGAGAAGACCGAGAAATCACACAAGCCAATACTTGACTAGGCTCAGAAATATCCAATCTCACAAACTGGTTGGCCAAGGCCTGAACATCAAATGACATGGGCCTCTCTACTGCTGGTAGATAAGCCAAACTCCCCAAATTCTCTACCCGGCAATTCAAAGCATCAACCACCACATTGGCCTTCCCCGAGTGCTAAAAATAGTGATATCATAATCCTTAAGCAGTTCTATCCACCTCCTCTAACGTAAATTAAGATCCTTCTGCTTGAACAGATGTTGCAAACTTTGGTAATCGGTATAGATCTCACAAGGGACACCGTACAAATAGTGCCTCCAAATTGTCAAGGCATGAACAATAGCAGCTAACTCAAGGTCCTGGACAAGATAGTTCTTTTCATGCACATTCAGCTGTTTGGACGTGTAAGCAATCACTCTACGGTCCTGCATCAACACCGCGCCGATGCCAACTCACGACGCATCATAATAAACTATATACGACCACGAACCTGAAGGCAATACCAATACTGGGATTTTAGTCAAAATTGTCTTGAGATTCTGAATGCACTCCTCACACTCTTCCATCCACCTGAACGGAACACCCTTCTGGGTAAGCTTGGGAATTGGTGCTGGAATAGATGAAAATCCCTCAACAAATCGACGGTAATACCCCGTCAAACTAAGAAAACTCTAGATCTCTGTAGCTGAGGATGGTCTGGGACAACTGTGCACTGCTTTCACTTTCTTCAGATCCGCCTTGATCCCTTCACTCGATGCCACATAACCCAAGAATGCCACAGAATCTAACTAGAACTCACATTTTGAGAACTTTGCATATAATTTCTTTTCTCTCAAGGTCTGAAGCACTGTCCTCGGGTGCTGCTCATGATCTTTCCAACTCCGGGAGTACACCAGAATATCATCAATAAAGATAATGACAAATGAGTCAAGATAAGGCCGAAATACACTGTGCATCAAATGCATAAATGCTGTTAGGTCATTCGCCAGCCCAAATGACATAACAATGAACTTGTAATGACCATACTGAATCCTAAAATCAGTCTTCGAGATATCTGGCTCCTGAATCTTCAACTGATGATAACCTGAATGCAAATTAATCTTGGAAAACACTCGAGCACCCTATAACTGATCAAATAGGTCATCACTACGTGGAAAAGGATACCGGTTCTTCACTGTAACCTTCTTCAACTGGCGATAATCAATTCACATATGCATAGAACCATCATTTTTCTTCACAAACAAGATAGGAGCACTCCAAGGTGACACACTAGGCCTAATGAAGCCCTTGTCAAGCAATTACTGTAATTGTTCCTTTAACTCCTTCAACTCTGGAGGGGCCATACAAAAAAGAGGAATAGAGATGCTCTGAGTGTTCGGTAACAAATCAATATCTCTATCGGGCGGCATGCCCGAAAGATCAGCTGGAAACAAATCAGGGAAATACCTCACTACTGGGACTGAATCACCTATAGGGTTATCAATACTGACATCTATCACATAGGCTAGATACACGTTACACCCCTTCTCAACCATTCGTTGAGCTTTAAGAAATTAAATAACCCTGCTAGGAGTGTAATCTAAGGTACCTCTCTACTCTAATCACGGTAAACCCGACATAGCCAGCGTCATAATCTTGGCATGTCAATCAAGAATAGCATAGTGGGGCGACAACTAGTCCATGCCTAAGGTAACATCAATATCTACCATGCTGAGCAATAATAAATTGGTTCAGGTCTCAAAACCACAAAGAGAAATCAAACACGATCAATAAATGCAGTCCACAATAAGAGAATCTCCCATAGGAGGATACACATAAACAGGGGAACTCAAATAATCCTGAGATACGCCCAAATGCGAGGCAAAATAAGAGGACACATAGGAATAAGTGGAGCTTGGATAAAATAGAACTGATGCATCTTTATGACAGACTAAAACAATACTTATAATGATAGAATTGAAAGCAACAGCCTCTGTACGAGCAGAAAGGGCATAGTATCTGGACTGACCTCCCCCTCTATGGTAAACTCTACCTCCCCAACCTCCACCTCGAGCTGGCAGAGTAGGTGGAGTGGCATCTAGTGTCGTAATCATAGCTTGGGAACCCTGTGGAGCACATTGTGGCTGAGAAATCTGTGGAGGTGAACCCCTCCTAAGTCTGTGGCAATCCCTCACTATATGATGAGTGTCTCCACACTCAAAACAAGCTCGGGGAGGGCTTAGTGACTGTGAGTGGATCGGGCCAGGTCTGCTGGACTGACCGCTGATGGCACCCTATACAGGAGGCACGCAAGATACTGGAGGTGCATAATAAGGCTCCTAAGGTCTAGGAGGAGCTGGAATACCACTGAATGCTGAAAGAGCTGAATTAACGGGGTGAATCACATAATCCCTACCATAACAAACTACCGCTGGGGTACAGGCACTAGAATAATGGCCCGACTATCGAGTCATCTTGGCCTCTCTATCCTCCCTATCCTGAGCAAGCGTTCCCTCTACAATCCTAGCAATACTCGTCACCTACAGATAGGCGATATCCATCTCTAACTCCCAGGCCGTGCTAGTCCTGATACTAGGAATGAGCCCCTTAATAAACCGGTGAACCCTCTCTCGAACTGTAGAAACCAAGGCCAGTACATGCTTAGCCAAGTCACTGAAACGAATGGCACACTCTGAAACAATCATAGTACCATGGCGTAACTGCTCAAACTCCGCGCGCTATGCATCCCTGAGGCTCTGAGAGACATACTCTCTCAAAAACATGTTAGAGTACTGAGTCCATGTAAGAGAAGCTGCCTCTGCCGGACTGTCCAACTCATAAGTATGCCACCACTGATAGGCTATTCCTCGAAGGTGAAAGGTAGTGAAAGAAACCTCACTCGACTCTGCTATGCCCATAGTGCAGAGGATATGGTGGAACTCCTCCAGAAATCCTTAAGCATCCTCTGATTCTAAACCACTGAATGTATGAAGGTCATACTTCTTGTACCTCTCGATCCTCCGATGCTCCTCCTATAGCTAATGCCCTACCCTCAGGCTAAACTAGGGATGTAGGTGGCACTGGTATAACCTCTTGGATCTGATCAACCTGAACCCGCTGCTCTAGGTTGTGGGAGGCGGGAATCTATGCTCTTCCCTCAGCCTGAGATGTGGCTGCAGCAAGGGGAATCAACCCTGCTTGAGCTAGATTGATGTACATACTCATGAACTGTGCAAGGGTTTCCTGGAGAGCTTGAGTAGTAGTAGTAGGTGAATCCGGTGCCTGTGCTCCGACTAGAACTACTGGTGGCTCCTCTGCAACAACTCGTGTAGGTTCTCTGTCTAGACCACGTGCACGTCCTTGGCCTCTACCCCAACCCCGTCCTAGGGCAGCTCCAGCAAGGGGCGTGGGTGCCTGGTCATCTCCGATAGCACGTGTCCTCACTATCTGTAAGAGAATATAAGATAGAAGTTTAGAATTTCGAAGTCAATAATCTCGCATGACAAGGAATCAAATGAAGTGGAATTTTCCTAACATTTCCATAGCCTCCGAAAGATAAGTACAAATGTCTTTGTACCGATCCGTGAGACTCTAATAAATTGGCTTGTAACTCATGACTCCTATGAACCTAGTACTCTGATACCAACTTGTCACGACCCAATTTCTCCCTTTGTGAACTGTCATGATGGCACCTAGTCTCTATGACTAGGTAAGCCTAATATTGTGGAAAAATGAAAACACAAGGATAACAACTAACAAATAAAGTAAATAAGCAGAAATGGTGCCACTCGGCATATACAATAATCATCTTTCCCAAAACCCGGAATGTCGCAATATCACAAGCTTCTAAGAAATCCTAAATGTTCTTTATATCATTTCTACGGAAAAGAAAAAATGAACATAGGGGATAGAAGGGACCTCCGAGGTCTGCGGACGCAGGCAGATGTACTTTAAAGTCTCCTAAAGCAGCAACCACACAGCTAGACTCGAGGATGATAGCTAGTACCTGGATCTGCACACGAAAAACATGTGCAGAAAGGGCATGAGTATACCACAACAGTACACAGTAAGTGCCAAGCCTAACCCCAGTCGTGTAGTGCCGAGATCAGGTTAGGGCCCTACTGGTATAAATATAATGAAATAAGAAAGAACAATATTATAGCAAAATAAATACGAAAATCTAACAGGAATAAAACTCAATGGAATCCAACAGCTCAGAACACAGTAATAGCAACAGGGGGATCTCTCGGGATAACGTCCCATAGTCCCAAATGTAAATGTGAAGGGGGATCTACCGGAATAATATTTCGTAGTCCCAAAGTAAATATGCAGTGCTGGGGTTATCTCCCGGAATACCGTTTCGTAGTCCCAAAGTAAATATGTAGTATAGGGGGATCTCCTAGAATACTGTTTCATAGTCCTAAAGTAAATATTCAGCTCAACCAAATAGGTGCAACAAGAAACCACAATTTAGGCTAAGCCCGAGTCAAGGAAGAACAGGAAATTTCACTAAGACATACTGCACAGAGTTTAGATAGTCAGTCAAGGCAGTTAAGGCACGTAGGCATGCTTTCCTAATTTAAACAGGATAGTTACATATTCTAGTGTTGCTCAATTAAAGGAAAAATAGATATTTGCTTAATGAAAACGGGGTTTTTCAACAAATAGCCCGTGTACACGCTCGTCACCTCATGTACGTGGCACTTATATATCAAACAGTACCAAATCCTATAGGGAGTTTCCCCCACATAAAGTTAGGCAAGCCACTTATCTCGAACCGAGCTCAATTCAATCTGTAATAATGCTCTTTCCACGAATATCCGGCTTCGGATGGCCCAAATCTATCCAAATCAATTGCATAACATAAATATAGCTACAAGCAACTAATTTAGCTACTGAAATCAATGTTAAGGCAAGAAAGTAGAAAAATGCCCAAAAATCCTCGCCATGCCCACGTCGCCGAATCGGGTAAAAGTCACAAATTATGAACACCCATTCACTCAAGAGTTCACTCGTACTAAAATTATTCAAATCCGATTTCAAAATCCTACTCAAAACTCAAAAATTTAATATGGGGAACTTTTCCTCCTTTTTTCAACTTTCTCACTCAAATTCCTTGATTAAATGAAGAAAACAACAATAGATTAATGAAATGCAACAAAAATCGAGTAAAGAATTATTACCCAAAAGCTTCCTCTAAAACTTCCTCATTTCACCTTAATCCGAGCTCTCTAGGTCAAAATATGGAGAATGAAATCAAACCTTCGATTTTGCCCTTTTCTGTCAGTCAAACCGCACCTGCGGACCCTTCTTCGCACCTGCGGTGCCACAGTTGTGGAAATTGCATCGCATGTGCGGATTCACTTAAATGTCCTGGGACCACATCTGCGTGCACTGGGTGCACCTGCGAACCCGCTCTTGCAGTCCCCAACCGCTTCTGCGGACCCCTCATCGAATCTGCGGACCTAGTTGGACAGGGTCCATATCTGCTTCTGCATTTCCTTAGCTGCTTTTGCGTCTCCGCACCTACGTCCCAAAGTGCGCAGGTGCGAAAACACCAGGTGCAGCAACTGCAGCAATTTGCATAAGCCTCAAACCAATCCATTAAGCACCTGAAACTCACTCGAGGCCATCAGGATCTCAACCAAATATACCAACCAATCCTAAAACATCATACGAACTTAGTCGAGCCCTCAAATCACATCAAACAATGCTAAAAACACAAATCACTCTCCAATCCAAACTTAATGAACTTAAAACTTCCAAATTCGACAGTCAATGCCGAAATCAACCAAACCACGTCCGATTGACCCCAAATTTTGCACACAAGTCATAATTCACACTACATACCTACTCCAACTTCTGGAATCAGATTCTGACCCCGATATCAAAAATTTTACTCCCGGTCCGAATCTTCAAAAATTCGACTTTCGCCATTTCAAACCTAAATAAGTTACAGACCTTCAAAACTCAATCCAGACATGCCCCTATACCCAAAATCACCCAACGGATCTAACAAAATCGACGGAACTCCATTTTGAAGTCGTGTTCACATTGTTCCGACTACGGTCCAAATCATAATACTTAAGCTCCCATTTAGGGATTAAGAGTCCCAAAACTCAAAACGAATCATTCCGACAAGTCACAATAGCAGATATAGATACGAGTAAAGCAGTTAATAGGGGATCAGGTCTCTAACTTTCAAAACGATTGGTCGGATCCTCACACCCCCCCCCCATTTTTAACGGAAAAAACTCCATTGGAGCCCACTGGTCCTACAAAAAGTGTAGATTCTAGATATTTTAGTAACCTAACATCGGGATCTATGGCATTATCCCGTAGTGAGTTGCTCGTTTCGGCTTCCAAATCATCAAATCTTCACCTTTCAAAAATCTTAAAATGGAGGTATTCCGGGTTATTTATTTTAAAACCCATGCATAAAAATGCCTATTAGTTGTTTTTTACTGTGTTCTATGTTATTTCATGATTGTTTTGCGATTTAATTAATTTGTTATTTTATATCCGGAGTATATTATTAGTGTGCTAAACAAATTAGTAAAGTAGAAAAGTTGTTATTTTATGAATAATTAATGTTATTAGTTGTTATAAAAAATGTTAATTAGTTATTTTTTTACTTTGGTATATATATTTTTGTGATTTTTTCGTGATTAAATAAATTTGTTGTTTTTTTTTATCCAGATTAGATTATTGATGTGCTAAAATATTTGTAAAATAGATACATTGTTATTTTAGGAATAATTAATTTTATTTAGATGTTATTGTTGTACATATATTAATATGTGACTTTAATGTTGTTTAGTTCTCTATGCTTATAACTTGAATTGCTCTTGTATGTGCCCATTATTTTAAATTGCAAGTTTGATGTTGAAAGTGAAAGTGATGTGGAATGAGAGTTATGAAATATGGCCTAGTGCCAAGTATGATGTGATAATTGTGGCCCCAAGTGCCGATGAACTAATACATGTAAAACCAAAGATTGAAGTGAGATAGATAAAGGAAAAGGGTAATATCTTGTAATACGGCTTAGCCGATCGGGCCGTGATCGGACGCCATGTTATACACACATGGTGGTAATGCAATGATAATTGAAACTGGAAAGTGAGACTGAAATAAGGGTAACGTCTTGTAAGACGGCTTAGCCGATCGGGTCGTGATCGGAGTCCGCTCAAGAAAGCGGTGGTATTGTGAATGATGATGAACAGTATTAAAAGCCCCAAACTAAATCTATGGAAATTATGTGATTCCTTTTATTTGATGATGTAGTGATTGTTTAAAGCTTTTGTTGAATCCTTATGATTTCTTTGTCCTTGTATGGTTGTTCTTTCTAATGAGATGGTGTTTAGTTATATATACTAGTGCTATTCGATGGCACTAACATCCGTTTTATCGGGGGTGCTACGTCTTTAAATGGATGTAGGTGTTTCTATAGAAGGTAGAGTTGGTCGCGGCTAGTGCCGCATCATCCTTTCAGCTGACTTAGTGAGCCCCACTTCGTTTCGGGGCCATGTTTTATTTGTTCATCATGTACTTTGTATTTGAGGTATAGCCGGAACCTTATTGCCGGCATTTTCCATATTATTGTTCAGTTGTATTTAAAGGCTCCGTAGACAGGTTGTGGGTAGTGTCGGGTATTGGAATTAAAGTAGAAATATTGATGTTTGGCAATGATGTATAAAACTTGTAATATCTTCAAAATTGTGAACGAAGTTGTTAATGGAAATGAGATGGACTTGTTAATGACATGTTTATAGAATTCGATTAATGGTGTACATTTCTTCTTTATTCAAAGACAAATTTAGGTAGTATGAAATCTAATAGGCTTGCTCAGTCGGATTTACTCGGTTGAGCGCCGGTCGTGCTCCTTGGATTTTGGGGAGTGACAAACTTGGTATCAGAACCTAAGCTTTTAATGTGTCCTAGGATGTCTTGGAGCCGTGTCTAGTAGAGTCCTTCTTATCGGTATGTTGTCGACCACATCTATAAGTTGGAGGCTACATGGGCATTTAGGAATATTACCCTTCTTCTACACTCCAAATCGTGCGATAAAGTTTGACTATAAGATTGTCTTCTAACTCGTGCATTGAGATTAGAGATAAGTTTAAACACTCTTTCATCTATTTCAAGTAATGTTTTCATATGGCATGACCAAGGGGCAAATGCCTAAATATTACGAAGATGGCACATGTGTCATATTGAATGAATGGTACGAATATATGAGATACGTACATAGTACCAGAATCATACTTTATTCGAGAAAAGTGTTAAAAATGATTACCATCTCCAAAGAAACATTGAATTGATAAGTGATATGTAAGCTTGAATAGCACATGTAGGTAGTGTGAGAAGTATGTAAATGATCCTAAGGTGTAAAAGAAAATTTGTTGTATAAGCATGTGATATATGTAAGGCATGACTAGGAGAGCAATGATAAAAAACAAGTAGGTCTCTTATGGGAGACAAGAATTTATGAAAGGAAAGTCAATTGAACCCACGATGAGAAGACCCATGTACAACGAACTTTATAAAAATCCAGAAGTGTACGAAGTGATATTACACTCATAAATGATATTGATATGAGGAATTGGAATCCCAAGCTCGTGTGGCTGAATAAGAGCAGATTACTTATGAGGTTAATACCATGGTGACTTAAATCTCCCTAATAGTTGAACATATATTTCAGGAATAGAGACATGAGGCATATGTCCCTGAAGTGCTAAATTCAAGACTTGTATCGAAATTCGGGACATTCGCCCCAAGTGGGGGAGGAAGGGCCATAGTGAGGCCACTTAAATATAATGAAACAAGAGTAAGACATGTAGCTATGATGTTTGAATATTTTGTTGAAGACAAGCGTAGTCTAGAAAACTGATAATGGATGACGTGATTATCTGAAAGGATATGCTAATGATAGACCACTACAACAACAACAACAACAACAACAACGACCCAGTATAATCCCACAAGTGGGGTCTGGGGAGGGTAATATGTACGCAGACCTTACCCCTACCCCGAAGGGTAGGGAGGCTGTTTCCAGGTAATGATAGACCACTAGTACCCAAAAAAAAAGGTGGAAGGTTAAGGAAGGTAAATTTTTTATACAGGGCAATGTGAATGATAGGGTCAATGATCGTATAAACTAAGAGTATATTTGTAAAAGGATTTTATACTTGTTAGAGGGTCAGGAACAATGGAACCTAAGGAAGTACTATAGGTCAAATGTGGAAGGTTGCGAGTTTTTAGAATGGCTTAATCATAGACTTGCGATTTAACCAAATTACCAAGGCGTTAAGAAAGGAGGGACGAGTGGGAGAAATAAATGTGATGTTATAACAACCGAAGAGGATATTTGTGCTTGATGGAGAGCCTTTAAAGAATCTTACAAGCAAATAAGTGCTAAGTGATATGAGAATGAACACACTTTCCCACGGATATCCTAATGAGAGTTAAGAGGTGAGCGAGATGAAATAACTAAGGGAAAAGGCCACGTAACATATTGAAGAGTGCATGGCTATTCACTAGCTAGGAAGAATGAGGTGAGAAAAAATGGGGAGAAAACCTATAAATTGAGATGGTCATGGTTATTATAAAATATCTTGCATCAGAATGGTGGATTCTCTTAGAGCATAAGTGTTAATAAAATTTATAAAGGACTAACCGTAATGCAACCGACTTGGGTGACACTGAATATCAACTAAAGGATCTAGAGATAGTTCATGTCTACATATAATGGAAAATGAGACTACTGGTGGTGAAGGTGTGGTATGATAAACTCATTAAACCAGGCACAATGATATTACAAGTTCATGGGAGGTAGACTAGTGTATGGCAAAATAAGGCTATCAATTATACACTATGAGCAAAATAGAATTTGAATGAATGTTCTAGTTTGAAAGAAAAGATGGTACCATCATATTGTTCCGGCCAGTGGCTCTTTCTAAATTGAATATGTATGAAGGGTGTTGATATGTGTTTTGGGAAGTGTTTCACAGTAAAGAGAGATCATGAGAATGTTCACAAGGGAAGTGGAGTGGTTTCTTAAATTCTATAAGTCACGTAAGGAGGAAAAAGGTTGTCTAGGAAAAGTCTGAGCACAATGTTACATTACATTTGATGCAATGTCGTGCACATTGATGATGTGAAGATGTGTGCGAAGGCTAGAGGATATGATTTATTTAAAATAAAAGGTCCTATAAGAAAACTCATCCAGTAATGTCTTTTGTTGAGGATTTGGAAGATCAAGTTGCAAGTATTTACAGAAGATTGTAACCATATCAAGGAAATTATTGAAGAACTCAATTACTATGAGATCATATGTAAGGGAAATATGACATAGATGGTCCACTATTGATGCAACATGGCCAGGTGATCGCTTATGCTTCAAGGCAACCCAAGAATCATGAAAGGAACAATTCGACACATGACCTAGAACTTGCAGCGATAGTTTTTGTAAAAAGATTTTGTGACATTATGTGTATGGGGTCCATGTGGATGTATTTATGAACAAAAGAGCCTTCAATGTATTTTTTTAAAACAAAAGGAGTTAAATCTGAGACAGAGAGGATGGCTTGAGTTACTCAAGAACTATGATATCGATATTCTCTATCACCCGGGAAAGGCCAATATTGTGGCGGATGCTCTTAGCTGGAAATTTATGGGATGTTTGGCTCACTTGGAGGCATATCAAAGGTCGTTAGCCAAGGAGGTTCACCAATTGGCTAATTTGGGAGTTCGTCTTGCGGACTCTAATGAAGGAGGAGTAATTGTACAGAATAGAGGTGAATCATCACTTGTGGCAGAAGTGAAAGAGAAGCAATACAATGATCCATTGTTGGTACATCTGAAGGAGGGAATTCATAAACACAAGATTGCAGCTTTTTCTTTTGGCATTGATGATGGTACCGTACGGTGCCAAGGGCGCCTATGTGTTCCAAATATTGATAGTCTTTAGGAAAGGATTTTGGCAGAAGCTCACACTTCCAGGTATTCCGCACACCCGGGTTCTACAAAAATGTATCATGATCCCAAAGAACTTTATTGGTGGAATAACATGAAAAGGGATGTGGCGGACTTTGTGGAAAAATGTCCGATCTGTCAGCAAGTGAAAGCCGAACATCAAAGGCCTGGAGGATTGTTACAAAGCATAGAAATTCTAATATGGAAAAAGGGAAATAATCAATATGGATTTTGTGGTAGGATTATCGCGCACTACGCGCAAGTTCGACATAACTAGGGTAATTTTGGATCGATTCACGAAATCAGTGCACTTCTTGCCAGTCAAATCTATTGACACAACGGAACGATATGCTCAACTGTATATCAAAGAAATAGTCAGGTTGCATGGCATTCCAGTCTCAATCATTTCAGATCGAGAGTCTTAATTCATGGCAAACATTTGGAAGAAATCTCAGCAAGGTTTGGATACTCAAGTAAATCTTATTATAGCCCTTCATCCACAAACTGATGGACAGGCAGAGCAGACCATTTAGACGCGTAAGGATATGTTGTGTGCTTGTGTTCTTGATTTCAAAGGTAGCTGGGATTATCATTTACCCCTCATAGAGTTTGCTTGCCACACCAGCTTCCATGTTAGTGTTCAGTTGGCACCATTTGAAACATTATATGGTAGGAGATGTAGATCTCCTATTGGGTGGATTCGAGGTTAGAGAAGCTGAATTGATAGGGCCAGACCTTGTGCATTAGGCTATGGAGAAGATTAAGGTCATTAAGGAGCGGTTGAAAACTTCTCAGAGTCGCCAAAAGTCATATTCGGACGTTTGCCGTAGAGACTTGAAAGTTCAAAGAAGATGATTGGGTATTTTTGAAGGTTTCCCCTATGAAGGGTATCATGCAGCTTGGAAATAAGGGAAAATTGAGTATGAGGTATGTCAGACCGTACAAAATTATTCAGAGGATTAGTCAGGTGGCATACAAGCTTGAGCTGCCACCCGAGATGTCATTGGTACACCCAGTCTTCCATGTGTCTATGTTGAAGAAGGTAGTGGGAGATCCGTCCACTATTGTGCCAGTTGAGGCTATTGAGGTTAATGAAGAGTTATCGTACGAAGAAATTCCAGTTACCATCCTTGATAGGCAGGTCCTAAAGTTGAGAAATAAAGAGATTGCCTCCGTGAAAATGTTATGGCGAAACCAGCAAAGTGAGGAAGACACTTGGGAAGCCGAGGAAGAAATGACGAAGAAGTACCCTCACTTGTTTGGATAGCTATGTAATTAAGTAATTATGTCCTATGAAGATATTGAAAGCATACCTTCTATGAATTATGTATCACATGGTTAGTTGATGATGATAGTGTTTCTTTTCTAGAAATGTATTGCTTATGGGGACACGATTGGCATCATTTTATATTACGTTGCATCTTTGGATTATGTATGTGTTGATAGGATGCGTTTATGGGATTCTCTGACAGGTGGATAGGCCTAGTTACAAGGGAAACTCTGCCGAAATTTTTGAAAAATTTGGGAGTTAGTCAAAATTTGGGAGTTAAAGAGGTGTAATAAAGGAGATAAGTTATACTAAGTATTTGTGGATTGACTCCAATTATCATTCGAGGACGAATGATCCTAAGCGGGGGAGAATGTAATGCCCCAGAAAATTTTTCTAAGTAATTTAAGATTTCGTGGTGCCAAGGTAGGCTAATTATTTTTATTTTGTGTGCAAGTGAGGATTCATAATATAATGGATATCAATTGGATATGTTAATAAGCATATAATTCATATTATAAGTGACTTGGGGTCGAAGGAGAGGCCTAAGTCTAAACCAAGTTGGAAAATTTCATAATGGACTAAAGTTGTGAATGAGTACGCACAAGACCTCACTTTGGACAATCATATCTCCGGTTATATAAAGTGTTGTGTGATGCACAAACTATCAAATTAAATCTCTTTGAGTCTAGTTTCCAACGCATCAAACTATTTGTTATTTGGAGGTGTATACAGAAAGTTATAACCATTTTACCGGACCTATGTTAGATGCACGTCCACGGCGCGACCGCGGAAAAACTAATAGTTTCTGCTTCCGAGCGCGGCCAGACCGCGGTACACGGCCACCGTGTCTCGGGAGCGGTTTGACCACGGTCCCGCGCCTAGTAGCCCTATAAATACCCCAAGGCCGGGTATGGAGAGCCTCTAAGTTTTTTTTTTGGAGCTAAGGCTTGCTCTATGAAGGGGAATACGGCCCATACTTCCCTCCTATCATCCAAGGTAATATTTTTGGAGTATTTTGAGTTGATTACTACTCATAAACACTTATATTAACAAGGATTGATCATGAAAATCCATAGATTCCCATTCAAATCCCTAAATTGATCAAGAACACTACAAGTGGGGATTCCCAAGATTCTTACTACAAGAGGTATGTCTATCGTTTTTAACTACTCTATGGTAATTATTTATGTATGATATATACATTAAAACTCATGGGATGGTGATTGGAAGTCATAGGTGCCTAACCTAGGTTGTGTTGGTGTTGTAGAGATTGTGAGATGGGTTATTTAGGTATGATTCTTGGGTGTAATAGTATTATGTATACATGTATGTACAAATTAGGTTTTTGGGAAGATTGTTGAACATAAATAAGTAAAGATTGGGTTGGGAAATGAATGAACTCTTGTAAAAGAGATTTGAAATCAAGATGCTCAACTAGTATTTGATAAAATGCTCAATTGAGCTGAAACCATGAATACCTTCTTAATTTGTGTTAAATTTTGTTATGTCTCAAAGTAGATTGGGATTGCTAGAATTTCCGGAACATCGTAGTAACTTAAGGAAAGCTTAAACAAGGTATGTATGGATAAAACCCCCTCTTCTTAGAAATTGAGATCCCATGGTGTCTCTGCATATGTTGTAAGTCCAAAATTTGAATTATGTAGTATTTGTTATTTCAAAGGATTTGGTGTTGCAAGAATATATGTGAAAGGTGTGTCTCAATGTTTCAATGTGTTATTGTTGGTAACTGGGGATATGTGAAGAATGTGAACTATATGCTAAATTACCTAGATTTCAAGTCAAGCTAAATTGTGATTAATATGCCGAAAATTGAGAATTCCTCTCCATGTTTATAACTTGAATTGCTCTTTTATGTGCCCATTATCTTAAATTGCAAGTTTGATGTTGAAAGTGAAAGTGATGTGGAATGAGAGTTATGAAATATGGCCTAGTGCCAAGTATGATGTGATAATTGTGGCCCCAAGTGCCGATGAACTAATACATGTAAAACCAAAGATTGAAGTGAGATGGATAACGGAAAAGGGTAACGTCTTGTAAGACAGCTTAGCCGACCGGGTCGTGATCGGACTCCATGTTATACACACATGGTGGTAATGCAATGATAATTGAAACTAGAAAGTGAGACTAAAATAAAGGTAACGTCTTGTAAGACGGCTTAGCCGATCGGGCTGTGATCGGACTCCGCTCAAGAAAGCGGTGGTATTATGAATGATGATGAACAATATTAAAAGCCCCAAACTAAATCTATGAAAATTATGTGAAAGCTATGTGATTCCTTTTATTTGATGATGTAGTGATTGTTTAAAGCTTTTGTTGAATCCTTATGATTTCTTTGTCCTTGTATGGTTGTTCTTTCTAATGAGATGGTGTATAGTTATACATACTAGTGCTATTCGATGGCGCTAACATCCCTTTTGCCGGGGGCGCTACGTCTTTAAATGGATGTAGGTGTTTCTATAGCAGGCAGAGTTGGTCGCAGCTAGTGCCGCATCATCCTTTCAGTTGACTTGGTGAGCCCCACTTCGTTTCGTGGCCCTGTTTTATCTGTTTATCATGTACTTTGTATTTGAGGTATAGTCGGAGCCTTGTTGTCGGCATTTTACATATTAATCTTCAGTTGTATTTAGAGGCTCCGCAGACAGGTTGTGGGTAGTGTCGGGTATTGGAATTAAAGTAGAAATATTGATGTTTGGCAATGATGTATAAAACTTGTAATATCATCAAAATTGTGAACGAAATTGTTAATGGAAATGAGATGGACTTGTTAATGACATGTTTATAGAATTTGATTAATGGTGTACATTTCTTCTTTATTCAAAAACGAATTTGGGTAGTATGAAATCTAACGGGCTTGCTCAGTCGGGTTTACTCGGTTGAGCGCCGGTCGCGCTCTTCGGATTTTGGGGCGTGACAGTTTGTCCTAGACATTCTGTGACAGATGTATAGATGATATGTGGGAGTTCATTAGGGTCCACGCACTCCATCCCCGTATAGTTAGACGCCTTCAGGATATGGTTTTCTACAGGATCATAGAGATCAGTCGGTTGCAGCTCGACTGGGCATTGATCACGACTATGATAGAGTGGTGGCAACCGGAGACGCACACATTTCATCTACCCATCGGCGAGGCTACCATCACTCTTGAGGACGTGGAGGTTCCTTTCGGGATGCCGGTTGGTGGATTACCTGTAGCTTACCCGCATGTTGTTCGAGACTATACGAGATTGCAGTACCTGCAGATGTTGCAGCGGCTCACCGATTTCCAGCCAGCGGAGGAGACTACATTGAGTGGGGCCAGTCATTTGCAATTGACGCCCGTCTGAAAGCATTCGGAGGCGATCGATGCGGAGATTACGGATGATTTACCATCGGAGGTTATCGATCGCTACACGAGATTATTGATGTTGCTGCTGTTTGGTGGTGTATTGTTCCCTATCACTTCGAAAAACCTAGTCAGCTTGAGATTTCTACATCATCTTGAGCAGCTAGATTATTTACCTGGTTACAACTGGGGTGCAGCTATTCTAGGTTACTTGTATTGGCAGATGTGTCGGGCATGCATAGGCACCCAGAGAGACATTGCTGGATTTTTGCCATTGTTGCAGGTGAAACATAGTCAATTCTTTTCATGATTATAACATATATAGCACCACAATCTATATTAGGTTTGGGCTTGGGAGCAGTTCTGCAGTTCCAGCCACCTCTACCACCTATTGCTCCGGATATACCACCTCTACCATTTCTCCCTTTAGATAGTAGGTGGGTTTATAGGCGAAGCTACGAATGCAAGGTCGAGGCTCGACATCATCTCCCCTATTACAGGGATTTGTTTGATTTCCTTGAAGTCGTGCAGGTACATGTACACTTAAATTTACTTGGCCTAGCTTTATATGTGTTTCATTTACTCACGATTCCTGTGTTTAATTAATAGTTCATATGGAGGCCATATTGGTTTGCCCGATTATTGCTCCCGCGACCGAGTTTTGAGAAGCTCTTCCGTCCCATTGATGTGTCTCGATATTGCTGATCGTCATGCCACCGAGCAAGTCCTTCACCAGTTTGGTCAACCGCAGTTTGTACCTACTCCTCCTGCTTGGCTTAGGACACCTTACCAGCGAGATGATCATTCCATAGTTGACCAGACATACGTGGCCGAGCCAGAGGCCCAGATTGAGATTTGGGACCATATGCATGACTTGATTCTGCTATCCCCTCCATTTGAGCGCACGTATGGTGAGCATGAGTATATGGGCTGGTATCACAGTGTTACCTGACTTCTTCTCGGGAATCCTGTTTATCGGGCTGGTGGTCCGTACATTCCATACACTGGGAGGCATGAGGCACTTGTATGTTATTTGTTATACTTACTTATAACTTTAACCTATCCTTCCAAAATTAGTATTTTACATGTTATGTAGGCTATTGTCTTACATCTACTCTATCAGTTGGGACTGCAGATGTTACAGCTTACCGGCGAGGGAGTGACAGCTTTGCACAAGTATGGACGGCAGGTTACAGATCTTTCTTCCTGTACATTGAGGCGTGCCCGAGATGATGAGCGCTTAGGATACGAGGCTGATTATGTGTCGCTAGAGAAGTACAATCGTAGGCCACCAGTGGAGCTTGAATGTGGTAGACGTGGCAGATGCGCCTAAAGAGGGAGAGGTGTCCCACGAGGTCATGGTGGTCGGCGAGGATGGAGTCCCCAGTATTGTGATCAGTATTGAGGATATAAGAGATGATCAGTATTGTGACAACCCTAATGCCAAGGACTTTGTAGGTGACCCCGTCAGCTCCATTGTTAATCGCGGGCATAACCATTACGCGACAGGAGAGGGATCAGTATTTTCCTGATCCTTCAGAGCCATTGACAGTTGCTGATGATCGTCCGACACAAGGTGTGCATAGTGGGCACTGACTGAGTAATGGCTCATCATCGAGGGATGCTGAGGATCTTTCATAGGCGCAGGTTTGTCTGTATTACTATTATTTCAATTTGTTTTTATCTCATTAGTCATCAATATCTAAAATATTTTTCTAAAATATATAATCATCGCCCGTCACGGAGGTCACTTTGTGCGATACTGACATGCCAAAGACAGATAATTTTATTCAGGAGCCCACCGAGATCATGGTATGACCATTAAAAAAAATTTAGCTAACATGTACGTTAGTAATTTAAATTTCATATACTAAAATATCTTACTATGAACATTTATTATTATTTGTATTTATGACATTAAATATACAATAGCAACATTATTTATGTTTTACATAATTTGGACATGTATTTTTATTTCTTGAGTTATTTATTAGTTTAATAATAGAACACATAAAATGATAACTTAACATAATTTAAATTCGGTACAATTAATGATAAAACATGACATGTAAAATATAAAGATAAAATACTACACTCAACATATCTATGTGCTTGTTTAGTCACTATCGCTTATTATTTTGTGCTTCAACCACTTAAATTTCTTTTCCAACCTATTTTTTTCTTCTCTTTCCTTTTTTAGTTTCTACTTCACTTCCGCAAGTTGTTGTTGTAGTTTAAAGATCTGGAGTTCGTATTCACCGGTCATATTCAAAACATAATGCAAACATAATTTGTAGTATTCCTGGTTAATTGTTTCATCATACCATTCTTCAAATCCACATTGATTTTCATCCTACCAATAGGTATTATAACACAATACTATTAATTAACATGTTATATAAAAAATATTAACAAATATGTTTTCCAAATTAATAACTTACAAGTTGTTGACAGATCCAGCGCCTGTGCCCACATTGCAATTTGACCAACATGGCTTCAAAATCCACGTTTGCCACAATAACACCTTGGTATGTCATTGCGTCCAGACATTTCGTAATGCAAGAAAAATGAAAAAATTAATGGAAAGTTTTTCGATTTGTTTTGTTAAGCGCAAATAATAACTAAAATGCGCTAGGCTTTTATAGGAAGCTAATACACATAACGCATATTGGTGGTGCGCTTTGTTTCGCATGATAATGATTCTTTAGGGTACAAGACAGCTTTTCCAGAATGACAGCTTTTTCAGGTCGACAAGACAATACACATAACGCATATTGGTGACGCACTATATTTTGCGTGATAATGATTCTTTGGGGTACAAGACATCTTTTTCAGAATGACAGCGTTTTCAGGCCGACAAGACAATACACATAGTGCATATTGGTGGCGCTCTATGTTTCGCGTGATAATGATTCTTTAAGGTACAAGACAACTTTTCCATAATGAAAGCTTTTTCAGGTTGACGAGACAATACATATAATGCATATTGGTGGCGCGCTATGTTTCTTATGATAATGATTTTTTAGGGTATAAGACAGCTTCGTAAACTAAACAATAAGATTTTTATTCAAAGACCATTTGAAGAAATATTACAACATCCATTTCAAAAATGCCACTAACATTTAATAAATGGTTCAAGAAGAGGCAAAAGGGTGAGGGTAGTTCAACAAATCCCCATGGAACACGTCTTAATACTATCGATCCCTACCTTGAAAAAAATATGCTAGGTTGCTATACTGATTTGGTTGATGACAAGTGGTATGGTATTCTGCGTCCCTTGGAAAATAAGCCTATCAATATACACAGTGATCTCAAAGTTGCAGGGCACATTATTGAGGGCGAATCGCATTCTACAAAGCCTGAAGGTATGTGAATTTGGAGCGAAAAACTACAATGGATTCCCCTTTACATAAAACGATGTGATTATGAAATACTATGTCACTGGCATGGGCTTGTTGTGTCATAAGCACTATCTGTAACCTTCCAAACAAACACACACAAAGATGAACCATAAGTAATTCGGCATTTGATGAAGGAGATTCTAGATGAAAAAGGCGCTAGTTGTTCATCATGCAACATATGATTTTAACTTCCTGAGAGGAATGGAGGATCAATATTGGGATCTATTAGAAAATGAAAAACTGCATAGAGACAATGATTATCTTGTTTTCCCAACAGTTATCGAGTGGAAGGGACTATCTAAGTTTCTACCACAGACGATGGACGTAGGAGTCCCATATTATTGTAGAAATCAAGTAGGTGGTCTTATTGATGATAGTGCTGAAATACGAGAAATATGTGTCAACTAGAGCCTAGGTTATGATTCCCTCGGTCCGAACGAGTGCGTACAAGATGCTGACGAAGAAGATGAAGACAGTAACAATGAAATAATGCCAGACAGCTACAATAATGGCGAATGACAATTGTTTTTTATTTCTTGGGTGTATGTTAAATTGTTTTATTAAATATTTAATGATAAATATCAATTAGATTTAACCCCATTGGAAACATAATTTTATTTCATATATTTTTCAAGGTGAACAATTACATACATTTCGTACAAAATAATTACTGCAATAAAACACTACATGTATCCTTGATAATTGGGCACATTGGATGAACCACCACCTAGAGCTGAATTACCACCTCTATCCAAACCAGCTGAAGGACATTTATGGCAATCGTGTCCTATTTGAGAACATATACCACATTTACGCACACAAACTATATCATCAATATCCATTTGGTTCTGGATACGCGTTCTTTATTGCACTTGTCGTTGACGCTCATGATCCTTGTTACACAACATTTTAAATGGTTCAGGCAGCCAATAATGCTCAGCACCCACAGGCTGCAACTATCCACTATAGGTGTTTAAGTATGCAGTAACACTATATTCTTTATCAACATACCTCGTTGCCGCAAAACCTGCATGATGAAAGTACTTCATGGCATGTGATAGATGGATCATTTTCCACAGGAGCATAACCTTCTAACTTCATTTACGGTATGTGTATTAATCCCCCGGTTGTGATGAAGACTGATAAGTGGGAATTTTGACTACTTATTAGCGCTTTTTAGCTTTTGTTTTAGTCTAAAAGCATTGAATTGTGTTCTCGAAATTGATAAAATGTGCTAAATTGCAGTAATGTTGGAAGTTGGACTCCTGAGATTCAATTCGACTCAAAAAGGAGTAATCTAAACTCAAGGCAATAAAGGGCACAAAAGCTGACAAAGTGCAGACCATGGAATTTCATATGCGGCCGCAGATGATGAAGGAAAGCCCAACAAACGTTTGAGCATATTGCGGACCGCACATAAATTGTTCAGCCGTAAGAGATGGGCTAGGAACAAAGTTCAAAGAGTGTGCAAATTCCATATTTCCAAGCCCCACAGAATTGCGGACCACAAAAGAATTGTGCGGCCGCAGAAGTAAAGGTACGGACCGCAAAAGACCAAGTTGCAGCGGCCGCAGTGGTAAATCTGCGGTTTGCATAAATGATTCATCGGGGCTGCAGTCAAGAATTGTGCGGCCGCAGAACCCCAGCTCCTGCAAGATGAAGAATTCTGTCGACCGCACATGGAATTGTGTGGCTGCAGAACCTCCAGAGGGGCATTTTTGTCTGAAATTGTTAGCTTTATATAAATAGAAGAGTTTCACGAAATTAGGTCAAGTACTGAATATTTGAAGTACTGTGGTCGTTTCTTTTTGCTTCTTTCGGCAACTTTAGCTTATTTTGGTGATTTAACATCGGATTTCTATATTTTAATCTTTCAATATGAGTTTTATTATCTTTTATTCTTTGTTTTCTTCTACACCCACTATGAGTAGCTAGATATTTACTAGGGTTGTGACCCACCCTAGTGTGTAAACCTTATGCGTGATTAATTTTATGCTTGTTTATGAATGGGTGTTTATTATTTAGCTTGGTTCATGCTTCAATTGTGGAATTAATGGTTGTAAATATTGATTCATGCCTATTTGACTTAGTATCTTCTTGAGAAAGAAGGATCTATTCTAGGTTAACTTAGCTAACAAGGAATTGTATCAATTGAGAGATTGATTAACCCAATTAAAGAGTTCAACCTAGAGATAGTAATAACCCGACTTGAGCTCTTATCAACTCTTTTGAAAGATACCCATTTGGTCATGAGAAACCCAATTTAGGCAAAACCACTCTCTAACCGAGAGGTATTGAGTGGGAAATATAGTGTTGTGAGCTATAATACACCCTAGTCAACAAAACGAGCATAAAAGTCTTTATCCCATTAGGCAAACACCTAGGTCATGGTCACAGTCCTAGGCCTTTTATATCTTTGGAAAACACTCAACAACAATCATCTCTAGTTTAACATATTCAGAATTGCAATCATTAGCTTAATTTTATAAGTTGGAACAAAAACCCATTTGTGGAAGTGCAATTTAGATATTTCACTTACTTATTCTGAATATATACTACTAGCTCCCATCTTAGCTCCCTGTGGATTTGACCCCGACTCTTTGTTGGGTTTTATTATTGCAAACGACCAAGTCATACCTCTTTAAAGGCGTGCATTTGGACTTGAAAAAAGACCAGTGTGGACTTCAAAAATATTTCTGTTTACCGTGAAAATGGTAATGATAATTAAATTTGATTTAGTGGTTCTAAAAACGCGTCATCCCTTTTTATGCTAGTTGTTAGGCAGTTGATGCTATGTGAAAGACTTAGAAACGAGATAAGAGCTTAAAAAGAGATGTTAATCAAACCGAATCGTTGTCGATCGGGGCCTCGAGCTTGCTTATTCGAGGGCCTCGGAGTCGAGTCCGAAGCTCGACTGAGAGCTATCGAGGGTGGTCGATGGAGACTAAAAGTTGTAAATAAATCAAAGACGGATCTTTATGGCCAATAATAAGCAATAAATGATGAACTTTAAGTGGAATACAATAAACATGAGCAATAAATGGAGTAATGAGATCAAGGGAATATGTTAGAGAGTAGAGAGAATGTTCTAGTATATTTAGTATGGAGCAACAAATGTTTACAAAATGACAAAGATCCCATTAATATAAGAGAGGGAATCCCAACATAGTACAAGTGTATTTATTGCAAAGATATGAAGATGGGACAGCTAGTTAATGCCACGATACGGGCTCAAACTAGCCTAACAGACTTTGTCGCCTCTATCTTCACGCCTTGGGATTTCCCCACTTTCTTTCCATAACTGTTGGTCTCATACTGCCTTGAGGTCGAGTGTTGATGGCCACCGATAGATGAAACTCAACCGTGGTCTCGAGCCTTCGAGACATGCCTACGAGGCATCGTAACGACGAAAAATCGGACTCTTCGATTTTACCATATATAGATAGTCCCCGCATTTCTTAGAGTAGGATGATAAGAAACGGCCTTGACAACTTGCTTTCCAAGTTTCTGTGATGACATCACACTAATGACGCAAGTCTCCACGATAACCGAGATGTCCCGTCATTTCACCTTCATAGAATCATTTAAAGCATTGTCGTTTCTTATTTTTCAAGGTAATAATGTCGCCGCCGGTTCAGCTCCCAATGATGCATTGAATACGCCTGCCGATACGTCTTTCGAAGACAATAATGGTGTCATCGGTTACGTTGCCGCCCTTTCTATAAATGGGAGCCTCCTAGAACCAACTTTTTATCCAAGTGTCTTCCAATACCTTTTCATCCCTTTTTTCTCACCATCCTCATCCATTGTTATCCACCATGTTTGAGGCCCATGGCCTTTTTCCTGGGTTTTTCCCTATCGAGCGAGATCACACCAACTCATTAATGTAGTTGTTGCTGTTGTTATTATTGTTACTGCTGCCGTCGTTGGCTCGAGACGAGGAGATAGAGAGGCCGATTCCCTCTGACTCAAGAAAATGTTTGGACTCTACACCACTACTCAGGGGGGTTTTGGACTCTACACCGCTGCTCACCTCCCCCGTCTACCCGATGCGGCACCTCACTCCTTTTGCTTTTCGTGGAGTGAGGTCATACTATCTACTAATTGTTGCATCCCGCACCTGCGTGCATGACTCCATCGGTTGGTGCAAATATCGGTCCTAGGTGTGAGTATTGTTTTTGACCTTGTATTTATTAACATGGCTCCCCTGGAAACCCTTTGTCATTCCTTGGACTGAGTCCGGGTTAGACTGATAAACTCGGGTCGTCGGGACCCTGACTTCGAGTTGAGTGAGAATAGGGCTTCGAACCCCCAAATTGAGACTTAGCCTTTAGACCCTGCAATAATCTTCGAGGGGGAATTCGCTCGAAAGCTCTAGTTCAGGCCATCTAGAAACTTGTTTTAAACTTAGTGTAGATAGCCTTAAGTCATTGTAGATAGATCCCGGATGAGGGATTGCTCGGGTTTAGATGGTACCCCGAGGCCAAGCCCATATGAGTGGAGTTTTAAGTGAGTATTTTCTCCTTGAGAGGAGCCATCGAAATTGGATACCAACTCAAGTTTTGTAATGATATCGATGGCCCCTTGGAGAGATCCTCGAGATCGGGTACCATCTCGAGACTGGCAATGATGCCAATGGCTTTTTGGAGCCTAACTTCTTTTTTATGGAGGCCCTCGAGATCGGGTACCATCTCTGGACTTGCGATGATGCCAAAGGCTTACTGGAGCCTGACTTCTCTTTAATGGAGGTCCTCGAGATCGAGTACCATCTCGGGACTTGTGATGGTGCCAAAGGCTTTCTGGAGCCTAACTTCTTTTTGATGGAGGTCCTCGAGATAGGGTACCTTCTCGGGACTTGTGATGGTACCAAAGGCTTCCTGGAGCCTAACTTTTTTTGATGGAGGTCCTCGAGATCGGGTGTCATCTCGGGACTTGTTTGGTGCGGGGGTCTCCAACCCAAAACGTCATACGACGTTCATCTAATGGACGACACGGCTACAATGTGACCGAGGCAATCCTATCGGCACATCTTCTCGAAGTGATATCAACCAGTACTTTTAATTGGCCTCTGAGGAAGGCGAATCGTTTCTGCTTTTTCCATATATATGGTTGTTTCTACCCTTCTGGAGATTCCACCATTCTGAGTAGTTACCTTTTTTTCCTGCGCTAGGCCTTTCATTATTTCAGCATTAACACTCTTGCCCAAATTCCTGCAGCAGTTCTCTAATTTTGCTACAGTTATGATTGCTACATCACGATATGTTCGGCAAGGAGGAGAGAGTTTTGCCTCTGGTTCTCGCCTTGTTGGTGGAGCGCCATTGATTCCAGGCAGGCCTGACTCAGGGCATTTTGCTTCGAGAGGGGGCTTTTCGTCAAAATAGTACCCCGATGCCCAGGATCAACGGGAGCATACCTTGAAGTTTACTTCTTCGATAGGAGAGGGACACCTTGAGTTGGTGAGGAAAAGATGCGGATGGGGGGAAAGGGTAGCACTACAGGTACCTTCCTCGGATGAGAGTATTACGAACCGTGCCAAGGGGTTTTTGAATATATACACGTAACTTTTCACACTGGGCCCCCTTAATAGGGTTGTGCTTGACTTCTACCGAAAGTATCAGGTTATCTTGGCGCAGATTCATCTGTCATTTTAGCGGATAGTGTTGATGATGTTGTTCTTAGCAGGGAAAACAACACTTGAATTTACTTATAATCATCTTATCAGGCTATAACTGCCTTTTCACCATCGAGTTTTCTAACCTTACGATGTCGGTCGACCACGCCTTTCATTGTTGACGATGAAGAAGACGAAAATCGAGAGTGGATGAGTCAATTCGTCCGAGTACGGACTGCAGATATTATCCCCGTGGAGTTTATTCCATTCCTTGAGAAATGGAATTATACACGTAAGTGGTATACTCGTGCCTTCACAGTTTTTTAGTTATGGCGAATGAGTGTTCCGTAAATGTGCTTTCTTTCCCTCTTCTGCAGCAATTTCATGGATGCCGTGCGAGGTCCCTGATCTGCCAGATTGGGCTCGGGTAGATGTGAGGCAAAACATCACGGTACGCGTTGTGCGATCTATTCCTTTCCTTCTTTTAGTTGGACAAACACTTTCTCTTTCTGCGTAATATCCTTGTTATTGTAGGCATCGGGGAGCTCGCCAAGGTGAGGTCGTGCCCCCATGGGGATGGAGAAGGATCGCTAGCTTCTGAGCTAAAGAATGATAACAATGAGCAAGAGATACCTTTGCAGGGCGATGGTGCTGAGAGCAAGGCGAACCTAGACCGGGGGCCCAGAGTGGAAGTATTGACTGAGCCTACCGCACCCGTGATTTCTGGTTTTGGAAAGGCGGTTTCTCCTCCGCTGTCATCTTCTTTTTCTGTCGGAGGTACTTCGAGGGATACTCGAGGTCCGGGGTCGTATGCACCGAATGACCATGCCTTGACTGGGGTCGATTCTTTCGGAGCTGAGGGAACTAGGTTAGCAGATATATGCTCGACCTTCAAGGAAGCCTAGCGGCTTCACTCTGTGGTGAGTTTTGGCATAGGCATTTCGAGTTTAGTGTCTTCCCTTCCTTGTTGAATTTTGCTTTTGCAGGCTTTAGACAAGCTTAAGTCCAAGCTGCTCCGCCGTGAGGCTAGGCTACGAAAAGCTCTGGATGAGGAGAAATCCCTTAGTCTCCTTTGCGATAAAAGGGAAGTCGAGTTGGCATGCTTACGGTATGAGGCAAGCCAGATCTTGAATTATGAGAGCTATTTGAAGGAGCATGTAGTTTTTGTTCCAAGCGAGTGTGTGTTCTTTTTTCTAGCTACTGAGGCTAATGTTTCATTTATCTCAGCTGTAGAAAAATATAGAGGACTAGAAGCACCTTCGGGACGAGGTTGACCAAGCCAAGCGCGAACATGATTAGTTAAAGGCTCAGGCGGACTCTCAGGCTTCGACGAAGAAGGGTGCTCTGGCTAAAGCTTTTGCCCTTGAGGTTTTACTTCGCTTAGCTCGTGATAATACCTCGGTTCGAACAGATATGATTACGAAGCTCGAGTCCGAACTTTTGAAGGTCAAGGCTGAGGTTGTGGATGCCCGGGCTGAAGCCGTAATGAGCCAAACTAAGGCTGACCAGAAGGTAGCGGTCTATTTAAAGGATGCTGCTAATGCTCAAACTGAACTGAGAAAGATCCTTGACCGCGAAGATAGGAGCAAAGAATATGCTCGGTGTAAGTCTCGGAGGAAAACCCTCAAGGAGATCTGTGCTAGGGGTTTTGACCTCTCATAAGAGTTGGTGCGGGCGAGAGCGGACGAGCGTGGTGCCCGGTTACTTTTTTCTATCACCGAGGATAGCGAGGATGAGGCCGACGGGCCATAACCCCTAGGGGGATGCAGAGTTTACTTTCTAATTCTGTATATAGCATTTTCAAAGCACATTTGTAAATGGAGCTTGTATTTCTTCGTATATGTGTACAAAAAGAAAACCTTTCAGTTTTATTTCTTATGTATCTCTCTCTATCTTGAATTTAGCCAGATGAACTTGTCCTTGAGTTAGAAGGGATCCTTATATTCATAGTATGGCCCTAAGGCTCGTTGGCCTGGCCCGTAGGCTCTTACGCGCTTGGCCGATGTGAGCCTTTGGTTTTAGTGCTGGCGACAGTGGCTCTTACGCTTTTGGTTTTAGGCATATTCAGTTAACTATTTTGGGTTCGGTCTCCGAATCAGGTTTCGACTCAAGTTCATTCGACCCTCAAGTTTTTGAATTACAAGCTGGCCCTTAGGCTCTTACGCGTTGGGTCGGTGCAACCTTTGTGTGGGCTGGTGACAATGGCTCTTATGCCTTTGGTCGATGCGACCTTTTATGTGGGCTGGCAACAATGGCTCTTACGCCTTAGGTTGATGCGACCTTTTATGTGGGCTGGCGATAATGGCTCTTACGCCTTAGGTCGATGTGACCTTTTGTATAGGCTTTATTTTTCCCTCGTTAAGGACCTTTTGAAATAGTGTTTTCCTAACTCTTCGACGGTTTAATAAAAAACCTCGATTGTGAGTCGTTGTGTGGAGATGATCGAGCACCTCGGGAAGTTTTTCTCGGAGGCTAAGTATCTCAAAGCCAGTATTTGGGAGCTGACATGGTCGAAGCTCTTTTGCCTATGCTGAGGGTAACCTGTTTAACCGGTTCTTTCCGAAGTATATTCGAAGTAATTGAAGGCCTGTGATTTATAGCGACAGTCGGGCGTCCCCGAGTCGCGTTAATTTGGCTGTATAGCCTTGTGACCGGAGTCACTTGCGTTTGGCCGGAGCCTTTAAGTCCTGAGTGAAGTAGTTTCAGCGTCTATATTGAGGGTATGCCTTTTTAGGGGTCTTACAAGTTCGATATATAGCCGAAACTTTGAGATCGGGTTTATGCCTTTAGTAAGGTCTTACAAGTTTTACATGCCTTTGATGTCTTATAGTTTTGGATACTTGGTACAAGTATGGTTCATGACTTGCTTGAGGTCTTACAGATATTGTTGTAGCCTTATATAGGTCTTACGAGACCGAGGTTTCCCGTATGTGGCCTTACGGCCTCGGGTTTTGATAAGTCGATGGAGATGGCGCTTGACGGTAGTCCCCGAGTCGTCGAGGGTTTCTTGACGCAGGAGTAATTACTTGTAAACTTGGTATTGCCTCATTGAGGGCTAATGATTTTGGAATTTATGACCCAGAGGTCATGTGGTATTGAGTTTTCGACGCCAGTCCCCGAGTGTTCGGGACGTCTTTTGGCTTTAGAGCTATTTTGTCGTCTTGTTGTTGCCTCATTGAGGGCTTACGAGCTCGAAGCTCCGACCAGGGGTTCGCATTGTTGTGAGTTGTTGACGCTAGTCCCCGAGTGTTCGGGACGTTTTTTGACAGAGAAGCCTTTTTTGCAAAAATATCAATTTCCTTTGATTACATGGTACAAGTATTCATGTTTTTGTTGTTATGGGATCGATTGTTCTATACGGACAAGGTTCGTTCGACCATTTGGCCCGGTACATTATTTTCCTGTCGAGACCCCATTTGGCATATTTTGGCTTCTCCGAGTACGTGACCTTCCGGGGGGATGGCCCCCAATATTTGAGGTTGATTGCAAAAGAAGCCTTGAATACTGGTTGAGTCTTCCCTAGTTAGTGTATGGATGTTGCCTCGTTAAAAACCTTGCCGTTAAAACCCTTTTTGGGATAAAAACCCTGACCAAATGAAAAGAGTGCAACGCGTGCTTTTGAAACTTATGGTCTTCGAGTTGGAGAATGCTTTGGCCGTTTCGATCGGATACCTACGTTCAGGTCAGTGTAGAACGTAATTGAAAGAGAAAGGAGACGGTCATACCTTTGTGTAAAATGTGTCGGCGATGTTTCGAGCCCCGATATGTTTCAGTCGCTTGCGATGAGGACACGGTATGGTCCCATACTTTGTTTAGTCGATGATATCCGAGATTGTGGCTTGTTATCGCTATTTTACTATTTTCTTATTCTTTGGCTCCTTCAGAGGTAGAGGTACCGGTGTCGGGTCCACGTCGTGCACCGCAAACATTTCTCTTGCCGCATGTTGTTCCCCATTGGTGATCTTAATCCCATCCTTTCTGGGGAATTTCATCATTTGATGGAGGGTGGATGGTACTGCTCTCATGCAGTGTATCCACGACCTTTCGAGCAACGCGTTGTACCTTATGTCTCCCTCGATGACATGGAATTTGGCATTTTGAGTTGTGTCGGCCACGTTGACTGGGAGGGTGATTTCCCTTTTTGTTGTTTCGCTCACCGTGTTGAATCCGTTGAGGACTCGAGAGGCGGGTATGATTTGGACAAGCAGGTCGAGCTTCTCTACCACCCTCGACCTGATAATGTTGGACGAGCTACCTGGATCCATAAGTACATGTTTAATTTGAAATGTATTTACAAGAAAAGAGATTACCAATGCATCGTTGTGAGGCTGAGACAAGGTCTTGATGTCCTCATCGCTGAATGTGAGGGCATCCTCGGGTATGTAATCCCGAGTTCGCTTTTCTCTAGTGATAGATATTTTTGTTCTTCTCATCATGGGCTACTGTGGGGAATCGATGCCTCCCAAGATCATGTAGATGACATGTTGTGGCTCATTCGTCTCGTTCTTCTTGGCAGCCTCTCTCTCTCGGAACTGATTTTTGGCCCGATCGCTGAGGAACTCTCTGAGGTGACCTTTACTAAGTATTCTGGCTATTTCCTATTAGAGTTGGTGGCAATATTCGGTCCTATGGCCGTGTGTGTTGTGGAACTCATACATTAAGTTATGATTTCTTTGCGAAGGATCTGATTGCACATGCTTGGGCCACCTGGCATCTATGATTTTATTAATGGCAAACACGATGTCTGATACATCGACATTGAAGTTGTATTCCGACAAGCGAGGTACCTCCATAGGCCGTGTGAGCCTATCTAATCCGGTTCTGTTGACGAGTCCCCGAGGATTCTGGCCTCGGTCCATCCTTTGGTCATTACGGGATATGTTATGCCTCGGGGCGTTTCTCCTGTCTTCTGTATATGGCTGGTACCTTTCTATGTTCGGTTTTGGCTCCTTCGGCAAAAGCCTGCTTGGGTATACCGAGCCCGAGGGGGCTCCTAGTTGGTCGTCCTCGACCCTGATTTTTGATTGATATCGGTTGTGAACGTCCGACCAGGCCACGGCGGGATATTCGACCAGGTTCTATTTTAGCTACTTCGAAGCCACGGAGCTTCGCTCATTTAGACCTTGAGTGAAGTACTGCACTGCCCAGTCGTCGGAGATCGGTGGTAATTCCATCTGTTCCATTTGAAAGTGAGATACGAACTCTCGCAGCATCTTGTTCTCCCTCTGCTTGATCTTGAAGACGTCAGACTTCCTTGTTGCTACTTTGATGGCACCGGCATATGCCTTTATGAAAGAATCTTCCAGCATGGCAAATGAGTCTATTGATTTTGGATCTAGGTTGTGATACCACATCATGGCCCCTTTCGAGAGTGTTTCCCCAAACTTCTTTAGCAAGACGGACTCGATATAGTCATCTTTTAGGTCATTGCCCTTCACTGCACAAGTGTAAGCAGTAACGTGCTCATTGGGGTCTGAGGCTCCATTGTATTTCGGAAGGTATGGCATTCTGAACTTCTTTGGAATGGGTTTTGGAGCTGCTTCCTCTAGTAACGGACTTTGTATGAACTTCTTCGAATCCACACCTTTCAGGATCGGGGGTGCGCCCGGAATTTGGTCGACCCTGGAGTTGTAGGTCTCGACCTTTTTGTCGTTGGCTTTTATCTTCTTCTCGCCCGATCCGATCCTCTTTGTGAGATCCTCGAGCATCTTTACGATTGTAGGGTCGGCTACCTACCCTTTGTTTCTTGATCTCTCCGGTACTTTCTCAAATAGGGGAGCCATCCCCGGCGCTACGGTGCTGGGAGTTTTCGGGTGACTTTGCAATTGAGCAATCGCCAGCTGTTGTGCCTACAACATTTCAAAAACGTGAAGGCTAACCTCCTATTCTTCCATAGTCGGGGTTTCCTGAGATTCTTGTTGGTTTCCTCGGTGCACGCTCATGTTAGTGTGGGAGCTTGCATCGACGTATTGGGCATCACGTGAGACTGCATCCACGAGAATTGGTTCTAGTGTGTTCTTAGGGTTTCGTGGTGGTACACCAACATCTAGAACATCCACACCATTTTCTCCATGGTTCTCAAGATTGTTATTCATTGAGTCAGACATTTTAACCAGAAATCAAAAATCTTGGGCAAAAAAAGTGTGAAAGATTACTTGCGTTATGTAGTTAAACCAACAAGAAAATAATCACTATTATTTTTTAGCCCCTCGGTGGGCGCCAAATTGTTTACCATGAAAATGGTAATGACAATTAACTTTCATTTAGTGGTTCTAAAAACACGTGATCTATTTTTATGCTAGTTGTTAGGCAGTTGATGCTATGTGAAAGACTTAGAAACAAGATAAGAGCTTAAAAACGAGATGTTAATCAAACTGAATTGCTGTCGATCGGGGCCTCGAGCTTGCTTATTCGAGGGCCTCGGAGTCAAGTCCGAAGCGCGACTGAGAGCTATCGAGGGTGGTCGATGGAGACTAATAGTTGTAAATAAATCAAAGATGGCTCTTTATGGTCAATAATGACCAATAAATGATGAACTTTAAATGGAATACAATAAATATGAGAAATAAATGGAGTAATGAGATCAAGGAAATATGTTAGAGAGCAGAGAGAATGTTCTAGTATATTTAGTATGGAGCAACAGATGTTTATTATATGACAAAGATCCCCTTTATATAAAAGGGGGAATTCCAATATTGTACAAGTGCATTTATTGCAAAGATATGGAGATGGGACAACTAGTTAATACCACGATACGGGCTCAGACTAGTCTAACAGACTTTGTCGCCTCTATCTTCATGCCTTGGGAACTCCCTACTTTCTTTTCGTAACCGTCTATCTCATACTACTCCAAGGTTGAGCGTTGATGGCCCCCGAGATATGAAACTCAACTATGGTCTCGAGCCTTCGAGACGTGCCCACGAGGCATCGTAACGACGGAAAATCTGTCTCTCCGATTTTACTGTGTACAATTTTGCTCGATGCAATACTGCAAAAATAAATGTCACTATGCTCGTTTCCTGTATTTCTCAAATTGTTTCATTGGTATTGGCAGAAATTCGACACCTCTTTCCATCAATGGTGTTGCACCTCTAGATCTTTCAACATTCCTCCCCGCCATCTGCTTTTATTACATCCGCACCATGGCAGTGACAGGTAATCCACGTGCAAACTTCAATAACCCGTTGAAAGACTCTGACACTTTTGTAGTAAAAATTCCCCATCTTCTACCACCATCCGCATGCAAAGTCCATTTGTCAAGCTTTTGTCGCATCAACCAACTATAGGATCCTTGGTCTTCCTGCCTGATCAATTTCATTCACCTCCTGAATTTACATTCTTCGTGATCTGTTGCACCCATCCAAATTAAATCATGCAAGTCCTTGTTTGGATGAGCCCTTTGTAAGTTTGCCTTCAAGTTCCTAACACAGTAATGGTGGTAGGCATACGGTTCCTGTCATGCACGCAAATTCTGTACAGAACTTAAAATACCACCATGACGATCAGATATTAGACAAACACCTGAACGCTATCTGACAACATGCTCCTTCAAGTGGTTCAAAAAACCACGTCTCTTGGATTTCATCGGCACAAATTGCAAATGCTAGGAGAAATATACTTCCATTAGGATCTACTGCAACGACAATCAATAATTTAATATCGTACTTTCCATAGACATGAGTGTCGTCTATAGATATTACCGGCCGACAATGCGCAAAACCATCAGTGGCTGGTTTAAATACCCATAACACATATGTGTTCTGCTATTCTTGGACTCCACTCAAGCTTCCATTCAACAATAGTCCCGGGTTAAAGTTTTGCAATGCGGCCATGTACCTGGGTAGAGATGGAAAGGACTTCTCCCAGTTACCATAAATAATTTCAAACGCACGTTTGCGCCTGAGAAATGCCTTTATTTTTGTAATGGTACACCCATATACCTGGTGGACAGATGTTATAACATTCAAGTTAAAATGATTCCCACTGAATGTGTCTATTTCACAATTGTGTGTGCCAATGTATTTATCCACAACCCACATATTTGTTTTAATCTTTCTCGCACGCAGTATCCAATCACAATCTTAAAACCATCTACGACAAATAACCTTGTATACTTACGGAGATGACTCATAAACCACGATCTCACGACACCCTTTTATGTTGTACATTCGTACCACCCTGCTTAGGCGCGCTTTATCAGCAAAAAGCATGTCCTTTGACAACACTGTTGCTCTAGATTCATCCCACATTGCTGTTTGAATTTTGCCAAGATCCCTTATGAGGGAATCGACATCCGACATACTTGGAAACTGATCAAGGTAGGGAATATCCATTGATTGAAACTGTTACATCCTGTACCATAGCATTAGGATGTGCCGTAATAAATCTACATGAGTTCGAAGGAATTATGTCATTAGGAGGTTATAGAAGGTTTAAGATATTATTATTATGAGACCCTGTAAGTTTGCAACCTTGATACCGTTAGATATTATGTTAGTGTGGTATTTTCATTTAAGTAAAGTATTTTAGTAAAAGTTTTATAAGTATAATTTTGAATAGTTACCATTATTACTATTTTCAGATATGATAAATTATACACATAATAAGAGAAAGATTTATAAATGAGATTTTCTTTATTGTTTATAAATGAGATTTTCTTTATTGTAAAAATAGAAGTTATTTTCTCACAAAAGAAGATTATGTTTTTACCACTTTAAGAATTACGTGTACGAAAATTGGTTCTTTATATGAGACTAAGAGAATTAGAAGTTGAGAAAATATATGTAATTTTACGTGAATTTTTTAATGAAATAATAGCGTATGTATTTATTTTATATGGTACCACATGACCACGACAGTAAGGTATATATATAAAGTATGTTATAAGTTGGTAGTATTCTAAGCAATTTGAAATAGTTCTTAATTATGTGGGTAATTGGTTAATTATCGAGTAGCGAGATTTTACCGAATTAACTAATTGGTTAGTGGATAAAGATTCTAAATCTCCCTCCACATGGCAGTGGCAGCCATATGATATTCATTTGATGAATCCAAAATTATAAGTTGCAAGATGGCACTTTGATAAATGAAGTGAGAATTGGTATGCTGAGGTGGAACTGTAATGTGTAAAATTTACTCTTTAAATTAATCTTACTATCTATCTATTTATTACTTTTTGAAGTTGGAGGACCAGGGGTGGCTTGGAAATCATTTTTATGCTTATCATACTTCGTAGTAGAAAAGTTTTTCACTCTATAAAGTGAAATTTGAAGAGCTCTTTCGATGCTAATAATTTCAGAGATAACATACACACACAAAAAAAACATATATATAGTATAGATTCAGAAGAGGCGTAATTTTTCTAAAAGTTATAGGATGATCTCTCTTTTTTTTATTGGCATTTTTTTTGGAAGCCATTATGGATTAAACGGCTGAAGTGCTACTTCCATCCTCAATTCTTCCAACTTCTTCCTTTCTTTTAAATGGAACAACGCTGGAGGGGACGACTAAGGACAGTATGCACCAACCTCCCACCAACATCACTAAAATGCTCAAATATGGTGTGAATATTCTACAAGTTGTTGGACAATTTAATGGTCATTATATTGCTGTAATTGGCATAATGAGCTTACTACCGTCTTTAGAGTCTCATGGGATAAAAGATTGTGGTAGACCTCTTCCTTTAGCTTGTTCAGATCTGGAAATTGTTGAGTTCATTAATTGGCCCATCAGGTAAAATTGTAAGAAATTCATCGTCTCTTTCTAGAGATTTTTAGTGTGACCCACATATAAGGTAATAAATTATTTACCTTGTCTCCCAAAGGAAATAATATATCATATAATATTCTGTAGTTATGCATATATGGTAGATTCTTTGATGGAAAGAAATTATCATATATTAGGAGTCCCTAGGGTAATTATAATTTATGGAGAAGTCCCTAGGGCTAAAGTATTTTGCCTAAGAGTCTCTAGCCTACCTATAAATACGTCTGTGACTCCATCAGTCTGGTATCCAACGATAGGCACATGTTAGAAGACTCCTAGGTTTTCTGTCAAAGTTTTTACAAGGCGATTCTACAACACTTCAACAACTATGGCTGAAGGTACGTTCCTTGCTTAATTTCCACTGCGTTGACTCTATGTTTGTATTGAAATTTTAACATGTGGTATCAGAGCCTACCTTTAGTCGTGTTGTTCGGTGCCGATATTGTGTTCATGATGATGCAAATCTCGTTTTGAACAAATCTGTCTATTCAGTTTTATATAGAATACTCATCGACCTTGATTTGTGGGCGATGGGTTGTATTCTGTTAAATAGAATTGGTTCAAAATAACTAACTTTTAAATTGTAATACTTGTTTTCTTAAGTAACTCTCTTGTGATTCCTTTAATGAGTTAGATCTAGCTATTGTCGGGATCCTCGAAGTTGTGTATCAATTGATTGGTTTAAAGCTCTTATTTATTTTTGTCGTCTAAAGGTGTATTGGACACTTAATTTTATGGATTTTAATTGTTTCAAGTTTATAAGATAAAGATCTTGAGACATGTGCCTGTAAATTGAAATTATCTTTGTAATTATCGTGTTTAAAATCTATTTGCTTTACTATTGTTTAAAATCATTCTTATGGTTATAAGAATCAGTTTTGGAGTTTATAAGCATTACGCTTATTTGATCATTGTGCGGCGAAATTTGTTGGCATTGCATATGTTATTCGGTTTGATATATGATGCGACATGAACATATCTATAATTTATTGGAGTTTATAACATTGCTACTAATTTAAAGAAATTAGTTTAATTATTAAAATTGTTTTCCTAATTGGGTTTATATAGGCATCTGCTTATACTTTGCATTGCCCATTGTTAAGAATCTAATCAATATTTGTTCAAGTTGATTATTTTGAGATGTCATATTTAAGTTTTCTTTTATGTGATGTACTTAGGAGTAGCCACGGTGTCACGACCCCAAATACCGGTCGTGATGGCGCATATCACAGTACTAGGCAAACCGACAACGCATAATCACATCCCATTTACCAATAACATTAAGCCATTTTTCTAACATAAGTTTTGAATGCAGAATCCATTATAAATATTAAAATGACAGAAATATGCGAAAAATCAACATAGCCACTACTACACAGCCCAACAAATCAGCTGTCACGAGTCTAGAGCCTCTAATACATAACTGAACATCTAGTACATCATGTCTAGAAAATGCGAAAATAAATTGGATAGAGAGGAGATAACAGGGTTGCGGACGTCATGCAGCTACCTCGGAATCTCCGGTGAATACTGACTCGGCAGAAAGTCCTCACTCTGCCCCTCGGGCACCTGGATCCGCACACAAGGTGCATGGAGTAACGTGAGTATGTCAACTCAGTAAGTAACTAAAGTAAATAAAAAGTGAAGATAGTGATGAGCAGTTAAAAATATATAACTAAAAATAGCAACAGGATTATTGCTCAACTTTACAGTTTAAAACCAGTTTTCGTCATAAGATCCACACGTTCAGTTTAAAGCTTGAAATCATATACTTAGCAGTATTTTCAATAGAGGCTTTGTTTAAAAGAAGAGTGAAATAGTGAAAACAGCATAACAAAGCCTCTCAGGCAAGGAATCACTCAGAGTATGGCCTCTCGGGTAGCCTCTCAGTCACTCGGGACTCAACTCTCGTCACTTACTACTCACTCTCAGCACTCGGCTCCTCATAATAACAGAAATCATAGTAATTGTTGCTGCGTTTAGCCCCATCCATATATCCTTGTGGCGTGCAGCGCGATCCATATATATATTCGACTTCGCTCACTGGGGGTGTGCAGACTCCGGAGGGGTTCCTACAGCCCAAGCATTATATCATTGCGGTGTGCAACCCGATCCAATATATATATCATTGCGGAGTGCAGCCCGGTCCATATAAGCATTGTTGCGGCATGCAGCCCGATCCATAACTCACATATATAAATATCCTCACAATTAGGTTCTCGACCTCTCTCAGTCATTAACCTCACCGCCTCTCGGGTATAATAATATAACTTAGGGAACTCAGCCCACACAGCCCTCACAATAGGAGCAGAATGATAAAACCAGTTTTAAACATTTGACAGGTAAAAATATGACTGAGGCTATGCTTTAAACAAGTAAAGTTAGGAAAAAAGCCAAAGTGCCCTAAGGATCTCTACAGATCGGCACAAGGCCCCAAACATGGCATATAACCCATAATACAGTATAAATAACTGAAGCATAGAATAATATAGATTTCCAAATCAATTACGCGGCTTAATAGTCGCTAAGGGATGAACCAAGTCATAATCCCCACCGATGCACGCCCACACACTCGTCACCTAGCATGTGCGTCACCGCTTTTATCAAATCAAGTCAAATACCGGGGTTTTGTACCCTCAGTTCCAGATTTACAGTGATTACTTACCTCAAACCGGTGAAAATACTACTCCGCAACTCCTTTGCCCCTCGAATCGGTCTCCACTCGCATCGAATCTAACAAAAATCAGAACGAATACATCACAATATGCTAAGGCAACAAAGCCCAAGAGAAAACAATCGAAAAATACTAAAAATCCCAAAATTAGCAAAACCCGAGCCCCGGGCCCACTTCTCAAAACTCAAACATTTTCACATCATTAGATTCCCAGTCTCCCTACGAGTTCATACATATTAAAAACATCAAAATCGGAGTCCAAATGACCCCTCAAATCTCCATTTAAAGCCCTCTTAAACTCAAGCCCTAAACCTCCATTTTTAGTCCTTTAATTCCTTAAATTTCAGTCTCAAACCATGAAATATTACCATATAAGTGTGTTTTAAGTCCAAAATCCTTACCTCAACAAAGTCTTCTTGATTTCCCTCTTCAAAATCGCCCAAAGCTCCCAATTCTGAGTTCAAAAATGGTTAATCCCTTCAAAAATCGCGAAGGATGAAATATATACCTTCTGCCCAGGCTTTTCCGCGTCTGCGGTCCAAAACCCGCTTCTTGCGGTACCACATATGCGGTCAAAACAACCGCTTCTGCGGTCCCTCACTTAATAGCCAGAATCGCATATGCGATAGAAATTCCGCACCTGCAGCTTCGCAGATGCGACCACCTTGACTGTTTCTGCGGAAACGGCTTGCCAAACTAACTTTTGCATCTGCGGTCTCCCCACTCGCACCTGCGGCACCGCACCTGCGGTCCCCAAACTGTAGGTGTGAAAACACTAGAAGCAGCAATATCTGCTGCAACCAAGTTCCAAATTCTCCGATAACCACCCGAAATGATCCCGAGGTCCCCGGGACCTCAACCAAAGGCACAATCATAACCCGATACCTTATTCAAACTTGTTCCAATCATCAAAACACCTCAAACAACATAAAATCTACCAAATCACATCGAATTTATGCCTAAGTTTCTAAAATCTTCCGAAATACGCTTTTGATCGAAAATCCAACCAAACCACGTCGGAATGTCCTGAAATTTTGCACACACATCCCAAATGACCTAACGAAGCTATTGCAACTCTCAGAATTCCATTCTGACCCCTATATCAAAATCTCGCCTATCAACCGGAAACCTCAAAAATATCACTTTTGCCAATTCAAGCCTAAATCTACTACAGACCTCCAAAATCCATTCTGATCACGCTTCTAACTCATAAATCACCTCCCGAAGCTAACCGAACCATCGGAACTCACATACGAGCCCTCTAACACATAACTCAGCATCCGGTTGACTTTTCCAACTTAAACCTTCTTAAAAGAGACTAAGTATCTCATTTCTTACCAAATCCTCTCTGAACTCAAACTGATCAATCCAATCACATAAAACTCGGATGACGAAGCATAAAGAACTAGAAATGGGGAAACGGAGCGGTAACTCATGAGACGACTGGCCGGGTCATCACATCCTCCCCAACTTAAACAAACGTTCATCCTCGAACGAATCAAGAAACGTACCTAAAGCCTCAAATAGGTAAAGATATCTGCTCCGCATCTCCCGCTCGGTCTCCCAGGTAGCCTCCTCCACGGGCCGACCTCTCCACTGCACTTTCACTGAAGCTATATCCTTTGACCTCCACTTCCGAACCAGACGACCTAAAATAGCTATTGGCTCCACAACAAAGGTCAAATCATCATCCAACTGAATTGTGCTGAAATCTAAAACATGAGACGGGTCCTTAATATACTTCCGGAGCATAGAAATGTGAAATGTTGGATGCACACTAGACAAGCTGGGTGGCAAAGCAAGCTCATAAGCCACCTCTCCAATCCTCCGAAGCACCTCAAAAGGCCCAATGAACCGAGGACTCAATTTCCCTTTCTTCCCAAATCTCATGACACCCTTCATGGGTGAAACCTTCAACATAACCTTCTCGTCAACCATGTAAGACACATCTCGAAACTTCCTATCGGCATAACTCTTTTGCCTCGACTGCGCTGTACGAAGCCTCTCTTGAATCACCTTCACCTTCTCCAAAGCATCCTGTACTAAATCAGTCCCCAATAGCATAGCCTCATCGGGCTCGAACCAATCAACTGGGGATCTACACTCACTCCCATACAAAGTCTCATATGGAACCATCTGAATACTCGACTGGTAGCTGTTGTTATAAGCAAACTCTGCAAGCGGTAGAAATGCATCACATGACCCTCCGAAATCAATGACACAGGAACGCAACATGTCCTCCAATATCTAAATAGTGCGCTCGGACTATCTGTCCGTTTGAGGATGAAAAGTTGTGCTCAACTCCACCTGAGTACCCAACTCTCTCTACACGGCTCTCCAAAACTTCGAAGTAAACTGAGTACCTCTATCTGAAATTATGGAAACTGGGACACCATGCAAACGAAAAATCTCTCGGATATAGATCCCTGCCACCGCTCTGAAGAATAGGTAGTACACACAAGAATGAAGTGCACGGACTTGGTCAGTTGATCCACAATCACTCAAATAGCATCGAAATTCTTCAAAGTCCGTGGAAGTTCAACCACAAAATCCATAGTGATCATATCCCACTTCCACTTAGGAATAACCATCTACTGAAGCAAGTTACTCGGTCTCTGATGCTCCTATTTCACCTGCTGACAATTGAGACACCGAGCTACAAATCCCACAATATCCTTCTCCATTCTTCTCCGCTAATAGTGCTGCCTCAAATCCTGATACATCTTCGTGGCACCCGGATGAATGGAATATCGCGAGCTGTGGGCCTCATCCAGAACCAACTCCTGAAGCCCATCCACATTAGGCACACAAATCTGGCCCTGCATCCTCAACACCCATCATCACCGATGGCCACATCTCTAGCATCATCATGCTGAACTCTGTCTCTAATGACAAGCAAATGCGGATCATCGTACTGGCACTCTCTGATGCGATCATATAAGGAAGACAGAAACCACACAAGCCAACACCCGACTGGGCTCCGAAATATCTAATCTCACAAACCGATTGGCTAAGGCCTAAATATCAACTGCAAGAGGTCTCTCCCCAACTGGGATATATGCCAAACTCCCCATACTCACTGCCTTTCGGCTCAAAGCATCGGCCACCACATTGGCCTTTCCAGGATGGTACAATATAGTGATATCATAATCCTTAAGCAACTCCAACCATCTCCGCTGCCTCAAATTAAGATCCTTTTGCTTGAACAATTGCTGAAGATTGCGATGATCAGTGAACACCTCACAAGATATGCCATACAAGTAATGCCTCCAAATCTTCCATGCGTGAACTATGGCAGCCAACTCCAAATCATGAATGGGGTAGTTGTTCTCATGGGTCTTCAACTGACGAGAAGCATAAGCAATAACTCTACCCTCCTGCATCAATACACAACCAATCCCAACTCTCTAAGCATCACAATACGCGGTATAGGAACCTGAAACTAATGGCAAAATTAACACTGGAGCGGTGGTCAAAGCTGTCTTAAGCTTTTGAAAGCTCTGCTCACCCTCGCCCGGCCATATAAATAGAGCACCCTTCTGAGTCAACTTGGTCAAGGGCAATGCGATAGATGAGAATCCCTGAACAAACTGGCAATAATAGCCTGCCAAACCAAGAAAGCTGCGAATCTCTATGGCTGAGGATGTCCTAGGCCAACTCTGAACCACCTCTATCTTCTTTGGATCAACCTAAATACCCTCACTGGACACCACGTGTCCCAAGAAAGCCACTGAACTGATCTAGAACTCACACTTGGAGAATTTTGCATAAAGCTTCTCCTCTCTCAATCTCTGCAATACAACTCTCAAATGCTCTGTGTGCTCCTCCTGACAACGCGAATACACCAAAATATCGTCAAAGAAGACTATGAAAAACGAATCAATATAAGGCCGGAACACAGTGTTCATCAAATACATGAATGCTGATGGGGCATTGGTTAGCCTGAAAGACATCACAAGGAACTCAAAATGACCATATCTGGTCCTGAAAGCAGTCTTAAGAATATCTGAATCCCTGATTTTCAACTGGTGATAGCCCGAACGAAGATTAATCTTGGAGAACACTCTCAGTCCCGAAAGCTGGTCGAATAAATCATCAATGCAAGGCAAAGGATACTTGTTCTTAATTGTTACCTTGTTCAATTGCCTATAATCAATGCACATTCTCATTGTGCCATCCTTCTTCTTCACAAACAGAACTGGCACACCCCAGGGTGACACACTAGGCCGAATGAACCCCTTATCTAGGAGTTCCTGAAGTTACTCCTTCAATTCCTTCAACTCCGCTGGTGCCATACAATACGGAGGAATAGAAATGGGCTGAGTGTCCGGCACCAGGTCAATACTAAAACCGATATCCCTGTCCGGTGACATGCCCGGTAGATCTGTAGGAAACACATCGGGAAAATCCCTCACAACTGGAATGGAATCAATACTGGGAATCTCAGCTCCGACATCCCTCACAAACGCTAAATATGAAAGACAACCCTTCCCAATCATACGTTGGGCCTTCAAGAAAGAGATCACTCTACTAGGAACATAATCAGTCACACCTCGCCACTCAATCCATGGCACACCCGGCATAGCCAAAGCGACTTTCTTAGCATGACAGTCCAGAATAGCACGACACAGAGATAACCAATCCATGCCCAAAATGACATTAAAATCCACCGTGTTTAATAATAACAGATCCACTTGGGTCTCCAGACCCCCAATGGTCACCACACACGACCGGTACACACGGTCTACAACAACGGTATCGCCCACTGGGGTAGATACATGAACAGGTAAGGCAAGAAACTCACGGGGCATACCCAAATAATAAGCAAAATATATGGACACATAAGAAAAGGTGGAACCGGGATCAAATAATATAGAGGCATTTCTGTGGAAGACTAAAACAATACCTGAAATCACGACATTTGAAGCAGCAACATCTGATATACTCGCAAGGGCATAGAAATGAGCATGACAACCACCTGATCGACCTCCCATTCTAGGGAGGCCCCTGGCTGCCTGATCTCCACCCTTAGCTGGCTGGGCGGGTGGTGAAGTAATTGGAGCAGAAGTTGAGGGCTGATCTATCTGTTGAGACTAACCATCATGAAGATGAGGACACTGCCTCCTCATATGCCCAAACTCTCCACACTCATAACAACTCTCCGGTGATAGAGATGGGGACTGAAGAGAACCCCTGGCACCAGAATGACCAGCAGAAGAACCTGGCATGGAAGAACCCTGGACTGATGGAGCACGAGACGAGATCTAAGCTGGAAGGGCAATAAGTGATAACTGGCCCTGCTGAGATCCATGATAACCATGACCCGAAGATTCTCCACGGTAACCTGGGTGGGCTGAATGTGCGTGCCTGAAAGAACGGCCTCTGCCCTGCTAGGACTGACCCCTCGAAGAAGCACTGCTGAAGCTACCAGATCCACGAGGCCTCTTGGCCTCCCTCTCCTCTCGCTCCTGCTGGCGAACTGACTCAATCTCACGGGCGATGTCAACTACCTCCTCGAAGGTAGCACCCGTCACCCTCTCTCTAGTCATGAGAATCCGAAGCTAATATGTGAGGCCATCAACAAACCTCCTGATCCTCTCTCAATCCATGGGAACCATCCAAACTACATGTCGGGCTAACTCAGAGAACTGCATCTCATAATTCATCACAGACATCTCCCCCTGACACAGCTGCTCAAACTGCTTGCGCAACTCCTCTCGGCGCGACTACGGTACATACTTCTCCAGGAAGAGAACAGAGAACTGCTGCCAAGTAAGGGGTGCTGCACCAATAGGCCTACGCCTCTCATACGCCTCCCACCAAGTGAAGGCAGCCCCAGAAAATTGAAAGGTGGTAAATGTCACACCACTAGTCTCAAGAATCCCTGCTGTCCAAAGGATCCGCTGGCACTTATCTAGAAAACCCTGGGCATCCTCGCCCTCTGCACCGCTGAATGACGGAGGTTGGAGCCTACCAAACCTCTCAAGTCGACGCTTCTCATCATCAAGCATAACTGGCACTACAAACTCCTAAGCTGGTGCAACTGGCTAGGCTAGAGGTGCCCCCGGTGTCTGTAATCCCTGCACAACCTGCTCAGGTGTGCGAGCAATGGGAGTCTGGGTGCCTCCCCCGGCTTGGGAAGTAGCTGCGGTCATAGTAGCTAAAACCGCCTGTGCCAAACCGGTACACAATGACAAGATCTAAGCTAAGGCCTCCTGAAGGCCTGGAATCACGATAGGCACAGTTGATGCCTGCATTGGTGCTGCTGCAGCTTCCATAACTGGGACTTGATCGGGAACTGGGGTAGTTGGTGGGTCTACCGGTGCTTCTCTAGCTGCTCTGCCCCTGCCACGGCCTCGACCGCGACCTCGGCCTCTGGTGGCCTCAAATGGTAGCACTGGTGGTCGTCCACCCCGTCCGGTAGATTTTGGTCCTCACCATCTGTGAGAGAATAGAACAACGGAAGTTTAGTACTCTGATCAACAAGTTCGCACGACAAGAATTTTAGGAATATGAAGTTTTTCCTAAAGGTTCTGCAGCCTCTCGAGGATAAATACAGACGTCTCCGTACCGATCCGCAAGACTTTATTAAACCGACTCAAGACTCGCGAGACCTGTGTAACCTAGGCTCTGATTCCAACTTGTTACGACCCCAAATATCGATCGTGATGGCACCTATCATAGTACTAGGCAAGCCGACAACCCATAATCACATCTCATTTACCAATAACATTAAGCCATTTTTCTAACATAAGTTTTAAATGCATAATCCATTATAAGTATTAAAATGATAGAAATATGCGGAAAATCAACATAGCCACTACTACACAGCCCAACAAATCTGGTGTCACGAGTCTAGAGCCTCTAATACATAATTGAACATCTAGTACATCATGTCTAGGAAATGCAAAAATAAACTGGATAGGGAGGAGATAACAGGGCTGCGGATGCCATGCAGCTACCTCGTAATCTCTGGTGAATACTGACTCGGCAGAAAGTCCTCACTCTGCCCCTCGGGCACCTGGATCTGCACACAAGGTGCAGGGAGTAACGTGAGTACGCCAACTCATTAAGTAACTAAAGTAAAGACTGAAGATAGTGACGTGCAGTTAAAAACATATAACTAAAAATAGCAACGGGATTATTGCTCAACTTTACAGTTTAAAACCAGCTTTCGTCATAAGATCCACACGTTCAATTTAAAGCTTGAAATCATATACTTAGTAGTATTTCCAATAGAGGCTTTGTTTAAAAGAAGAGTGAAATAGTGAAAATAGCATAACAAAGCCTCTCGGGCAAGGAATCACTCAGAGTATGGCCTCTCGGGAAGCCTCTCAGTCACTCGGGACTTAACTCTCGTCACTTAGTACTCACTCTCAGCACTCGGCTCCTCATAATAACAGAAATCATAGTAACTGCTGCGGCGTGCAGCCCGATCCATATATATAGTCGACTGCGCTCACTGGGGGTGTGCAGACTCTGGAGGGGCTCCTACAGCCCAAACATTATATTGCTGCGGCGTGCAGCCCGATACAATATATATATATATATATCGCTGCGGCATGCAGCCCGATACATATAAGCATCGCTGCAGCGTGTAGCCCGATCCATAGCTCACATATATATAAATATCCACACAATTAGGCTCTCGACCTCTCTCAGTCATTAACCTCACCGCCTCTCAAACATAACAATATAACTTAGGGAACTCAGCCCACACAGCCCGCACAATAGGAGCGGAATGATAAAACCAGTTTTAAACATTTGACAGGTAAAAACATGACTGAGGATATGCTTTAAATAAGTAAAGTGAGGAAAATAGCCAAAGTGCCCCTAAGGATCTCTACAGATCGGCACAAGGCCCCAAACATGGCATATAGCCCATAATACAGTATAAATGACTGAAGCATAGAGTAATATAGATTTCCAAATCAATTATGCGGTTTAATAGTCTTTACGGGACGGACCAAGTCACAATCCCTACTGGTGCATGCCCACACGCTCGTCACCTAGCATGTGTGTCACCACTTTTATCAAATCAAGTCAAATACCGGGGTTTTGTACCCTCAGTTCCAGATTTACAATGGTTACTTACCTCAAACTGGTGAAAATACTACTCTGTGATGCCCTTGCCCCTCAAATCGGTCTCCACTAGCGTCGAATCTAACCAAAATCAGTACGAATACGTCACAATATGCTAAGGGAACAAAGCCCAAGCAAAAACAATCGAAAAATACCAAAAATCCCTAAATTAGAAAAATCCGAGCCCCGGACCCACTTCTCAAAACTAAGAAATTTTCACATCATTTGACTCCTCATCTCCCCACGAGTTTATACATATCAAAAACAAAATCGGAGTCCAAATGACCCCTCAAATCTCCATTTAAAGCCCTCTTAAACTCAAGCCCTAAACCTCCATTTTTAATCCTTTAATTCCTTAAATTTTTGTCCCAATCCATGAAAAATTACTATAGAAGTGTGTTTTAAGTCCAAAATCCTTACCTCAACGAAGTCTCCTTGATTTCCCTCTTCAAAATCGCCCAAAGCTCCCAATTCCGAGTTCAAAAATGGTTAAACCCTTCAAAAATCGCGAAGGATAAAATATATACCTTCTACCCAGGCTTTTCCGCATTTGCGGTCCAAAACCCTCTTCGGCAGTACCGTTTATGCAATCAAACCAACCACTTCTGCGGTCCCTCACTTAATAGCCAGAATCGCATCTGCGATAGAAATTTTGCATCTGTGGCTTCGCAGATGCGGCCACCTTGACCGCTTCTGCAGAAACTGCTCGCCAAACTAACTTTCGCATCTACGGCCTCCCCCCTCACACGTGCGGCACCGCACCTGCGGTCCCCAAACCGCAAGTGCGAAAACACTAGAAGCAGCAATATCAGCTGCTGCAACCAAGTTCCAAATTCTCCGATAACCACCCGAAATGATCCCGAGGCCCCTGGGACCTCAACCAAAAGCAAAATCATAACCCGATAACTTATTCAAACTTGTTCCAATCATCAAATCACCTCAAACAACATCAAATCTACCAAATCACATTGAATTCAAGCCTAAGTTTCTAAAATCTTCTAAAATACGCTTTTGACCAAAAACCCAGCCAAACCACGTTCGAATGACCTGAAATTTTGCACACACATCTCAAATGACCTAACGAAACTATTGCAACTCTCGGAATTCCATTCCAACCCCTATATCAAAATCTCTCCTATTAACCGGAAATCGCCAAAATATCACTTTTGCCAATTCAAGCCTAAATCTACTACGGACCTCCAAAATCTATTCCGATCACGCTCCTAAGTCATAAATCACCTCCCGAAGCTAACCAAACCATTGGAACTCACATCCGAGCCCTCTAATACATAAGTCATTATCCGGTTGACTTTTTCAACTTAAACCTTCTTAAAAGAGACTAAGTGTCTCATTTCTTACCAAATCCTCTCTGAACTCAAACTGATCAATCCGATCACATAAAACTCGGATGGCGAAGCATAAAGAAGAGAAATGGGGGAAACAGAGTGGTAACTCATGAGACAACTGGTTGGGTCGTCACACACGACATCTTGAGTACTTAATATAAAAGAAATTGAGTTTATTAATCATATAACGTTTAGTGATTAAAGGTTATAATGACATCTATTTAGTCCATTTATATTATTAAAATGGTAACCCGGCCTGAGAGGGAGGTAACCATTTTGGTGAGATTAATTGAAGTGATATAGTAAACCTTTAAGTTAAAATTATCTTATGCCCACAGGTACGGATAAATTTTTATGTATTTTGGTTTACTAGTCTAATAAAGTTAGTAAATTCTATGCATGGGTTGCAACCTCTGCCCACAGGAAGGTCTAGAATTTACTATGAATCGGTATTTTACGTGATTCACCTTTGATGGATTGTACTTTATAGCTTATGTATGTTTATCCTTGTTTTGCAGTCTTAACCGCTATTTCTACTGCTATTTTTAATGAGAATGCTCGAATTCCAATACTTTCTGGTGACAATTATACTAAATGGAAGGAGAAAGTCCTTCTCACTTTAGGGTGCTCGGATCTGGACCTGGCGCTTTGTGTGGATGAACCACTTATCCCCACGGAATCAAGTACGCCAGCTGCTAAGGCTAATTATAAGCGGTGGAAGCGATCTAATCGCTTGAGTTTAATGCTCATAAAAGCTCACATAAGCCAAAGCATTAGGGGTTCTATCCCTAACAGCGATAAGGTCAAAGCTTACGTGAAGGCAATTGATGAACAATTCGTAAGCTCTGACAAGGCATTGGCCAGCACCCTTATGAATGGCTCTCAAGTATGACTTTCGATAGAAGTCGTACAGTGCGTGAGCACATTATGGGGATGAGAGACATTGCTGCTAAACTCAAGTCCCTTGTGGTGGATATGTCTGAACTATTTCATGTGCATTTCATTCTCAACTCCCTTCCTGCGGAATATGGTCCATTCAAGATTTCTTACAACACACATAAGGATAAATGGTCAATCAATGAACTTTTGACCATGTGTGTTCAAGAAGAAGAGAGGTTGAAGCATGAGATACCTGAAAGTGTTAATATGGTGACTCGTGGTAAGAGAAATGCAAAGAAGGGCAAAAGTGTTCCCATGAAGAAGAAAAACACCTTTGACAAAGATGTTTGTCGTTTCTGTAATAAGAAGGGAATTGGAAGAAGGATTGCCTGAAATACAAGAAATGGCTTGAGAAGAAAGGTAATTTTACCTTTGTATGTTATGAATCTAATTTTACTGAAGTTTCTGATAATACATGGTGGATTGATTCTGGTTCTACAATTCACATTGCCAAAATCATGCAGGGCTTTCTAACTCAGAGGAAGTCGATAGGAAGTGAACAATACGTCTATTCTGGCAATAGGACACGTTCACGTTTGGAAGAAGTGGGGATTTATTGGCTCATTTTGAAGGACGGTTTTTACTTAGATTTAGAAAATACTTTTTATATTCCAGAATATTCTAGAAATTTAATTTCTCTTTCAAGACTATCGATTAGTGGATATGATTTGAATTTTCATTATCCTTCTGTGAAACTTTTGAAAGATAATAAAGTTATTGGTTTGGGAAATTTGAATGAAAATTTATATAAATTTGAGATAGACCCCACATTTGAATGCAATGTTTTAACTTTGCATGATAAAGAAATTGGCACTAAGTGATGTATTATCAATGAGAACTCATCTAGTCTTTGGCACAATAGATTAGGACACATATCTATTGATAGAGTCAAAAGGTTGGTTAATTATGGAGTTCTAAAAGCTCTTGATTTTTCTGACTTTGGGACTTGTGTGGACTGCATAAAGGGTAAGCAGACCAACAAATCAACTAAAGGTGCCAAAAGGAGTTCTCAATTACTTGAGATCATACATACAGACATATGTGGACCTTTTCCTACCCCTTGCTTGAATGGTGAGAGATATGTTATCTCGTTTATTGATGACTATTCAAGATATATGTATCTCTATTTTTTGTTTAACAAATCAGAACAACTTGATGCTTTTAATGTTTACAAAACAGAAGTAGAGAAACAAACTGGTGCTCAGATCAAAATTGTAAGATCTGATAAGGGTGGAGAATATTACGGTAGGTACACAGATAAGGGACAAGTTAAGGGTCCATTTGCTGAGTTCCTTGAAAGTGAAGGTATAATTGCTCAATATACTATGCCAGGAACACCACAATAAAATGGTGTGGCAGAAAGAAGGAACCTGACATTAATAGATATTAAGAAGCATGATTAGCAGATCAAGTTTACCTTTATCCTTATGGAGTGAAGCCTTAAAAACCACTGTGTATATTTTAAATAAGGTTTCATCTAAGGCTGTCCCCAAGACACATTTTGAGTTATGGAAAGGATGGAAACCTAGTTTAAATCATTTACACATTTGAGGATGTCCAACTGAAGTGAGGGTTTATAACCTACAACTAAAGAAGTTGGATGAAAGAACAATAAGCGGTTATTTTATAGGCTATGCATTTAACTCTAAGGGATTTAGGTTTTATTGTCCTTCTCATTCTCCTAAAATTGTTGAAGCTAGAAACGCTAAATTTCTTGAGGAACATGAAGAGAGTGGGAGCGGTTTGACTCAAAGGGTGGAATTGGAGAAATAAGGAAACCACCTATGGTACCTTTATATATTGGGAACTTGAATGTTGCTCAGAAAAATTCTCATGAATTATCTGAACAACAACAAGTTCAAGAGCCACCACCACTTGAGGAGCCACATGAAGATCAACCTGCTTTACCTGAACCCACTGAAGAAGTGTCTGAACTAGTGGGAGTGAGAAAATCCTCAAGAATTAGAAAATCAGCAATTTCTAACGACTATGTTGTATATCTCCAAGAGTCTGATTATGATATTGGACTAAAAGATGATCCATGCTCATTTTCACAAGCCATGAGTGGAGAAAACTCTACACTTTGGTATGATGCCATGAAAGAAGAGTTAGAATCTATGGCTAAAAACAAAGTCTGTAATCTCGTCGAATTACCAAAAGGATCCTCCACCATAGGTTCCAAATGGGTTTTTAAAACTAAAAGAGACTCATTGGGTAATATCAAACAATATAAAGCCAGACTTGTAGCCAAAGGTTTTACTCAAAGGGAAGACATTAATTACCATGAAACCTTCTCTCTAGTATCAAAAAAGGATTCATTGAGAATAATTATGGAATTAGTAGCTCATACATCAATGTGAAAACTGCTTTCCTAAATGGAGATCTTGAAGAGGAAGTATACATGAGTCAGCCTAAAGGATTTTGTGATAAGGACAAAAGTCACCATGTTTGCAAGTTGAATAAATCCATTTATGGGCTAAAGCAGGCTTCCCGCCAATGGTATATTAAATTTCATAATGTTGTTTCTTAATTTGGATTTACGGAGAACATCATTGATCAGTGTATATACCTTAAGCTAAGTGGGAGCAAATATATTTTTCTAGTCTTATATGTGGATGATATTTTGCTTGCAAGTAGTGATTTGGGATTGTTGTACGAGACTAAACAGTTCCTTATCCAGAATTTTGAGATAAAGGATATGGGTGAAGCCTCTTATGTCATTGGCATAGAGATTCATAGAGATAGATCTCAAAGATTACTTGGACTATCTCAAAAGGACTACATTGAAAAAATTCTGGAAATATTCGGGATGAAGAACTGTTCACCTATAGCAGCACCCATAATTAAAGGTGACAAATTCTCATTGAATCAATGTCTACAAAATGCATTGGAAAAGGAGCAAATGAAAGACATTCCCTATGCTTCCCTTAGTGGGAGTCTTATGTATGCACAGGTCTGTACTAGACCTGATATTGCTTTTGCGGTAGGAATGCTTGGCAGATATCAAAGTAACCCTGGTCTTGACCATTGAAAAGCTGGTAAAAAGGGTCTTGAGATATTTGCAAGGAACCAAGGATTTTAAGCTCACATACAAATGCTCTGACTCATTGGAGGTGATTGGATATTCAGACTCTGATCTGGGTGGATGCAAAGACACTGGTAAATCTACTTCAGGACACATTTTCCTTCTTGTTGGAGGTGCTGTGTCTTGGAAAATGTCAAGCAGACCATTGTTGCAACATCTACAATGGAACCTGAATTTATAGCATGTTATGAAGATACATCACAGGCGTTATGGTTGAAAAACTTTATTTCCGGCCATAGGATTGTCGATTCCATTTCAAGGCCATTGAGATTTTTTTGTGACAATTCAGCTGCAGTTTTCTTTTCTAAGAATAATAAAACTGGCAGTTGAAGCAAGCACATCGACATAAAGTACTTGATGGTTAGAGACTATGTGAATAAGCAAGATGTGAATTTTGAGCATGTTAGTACTACCTTAATGATTGCTGATCCTATGACTAAAGGTTTACCGACTAATATTTTCAAGGATCATGTAACCCATATGGGTCTTAGTATCTCAATTTAGCCTTGCTTTATTCTCTAACAGTTTTTCTAGACATTATATTTATTTTGATATACATGACAGTGCACACTTTGATTTTTCATGTATTAATTATTTTGTGATCATTGGATCAATAAAGTTGGACTCTGAATGACATATATTAAGTTCATTCATAAAGTTGCTGACACTTTGTTAGAATGTATTGTGCATTGTAATACATGGAAGGAAGTGTTTGTTTAAGAGTATGACCGCCATGATTCATATAATGATATGTTCTAGCTAAAGTGATTGTTGTATAACTTTTAGTTGAGTGATAAAGTCTATGGTCATATTATGTGTTTATCTCTCATAAAGGATTATCTGATTTTAAATATGTGGTCCAAGTGGGAGAATGTAACAAATTCACCGTCTCTTTCTAGAGATTTCTAGTGTGGCCCACATATAAGGTAATAAATTATTTACCTTGTCTCCCAAAGAAAATAATATATCAGATAATATTCTGTAGTTATGCATATATGGTAGTTTCTTTGATGGAAAGAAATTACCATATATTAGGAGTCCCTAGGGTAATTATAATTTATGGAGAAGTCCCTAGAGCTAAAGTATTTTGCCTAAGAGTCCCTAACCTACCTATAAATACGTCTGTGACTCCATCAGTCTGGCATCCAACAATAGGCACAGGTTAGATGACTCCTAGGTTTTCTGTCAAAGTTTTTACAAGGCGATTCTACAACACTTCAACAACTATGGCTGAAGGTACGTTCCTTGTTTAATTTCCGCTGCGTTGGCTCTGTGTTTGTATTGGAATTTCAACAAAAATATCATATGACACACAAATTTTTTAGTTCAGGTCTTGGCTTCTCTACTCTTTTTTATATTTGTGGATACTTGTTTGAATATGAAAATGCCATGTAGCACGCACACTATATTTATCTCCTAAAGTTTTTCTAGAGTCGATGCTCACCTGGAGTTAAACACAGTCCTCTTGCTACTATTTTCTGGACCCATTCCCACTAATCTGAATTAATTATATGGCTAGATAGTTTTGAGTTTTTTTTCCTCTGGGATCAAGTTGGGTCGCTTGCTGACAGTTGTGTCTACTTACGAACTCAATATCAGCCTTGGAAAGGTTGCGTATTTTCTCCAGCTAGTCTTAATTTAAAAGAGTCTCTTGGATTATATATGTTACTAATATACGTAGTCACATACACATACAAACCGAGAGATTTTATTGACGTATTTCATATGTATTTCATGCATTTATATATGCATATTGACCCATAACCAAACGGCATTATATATGCGTATATATGTATATATATACATATATATGTATATATATATGTGTGTGTGTGTATATGTATATGTATATGGGATAAGGGAAAAGGTTAATGTAATTTCTACTTATGTGGAAGGGAAGTTATGGAAGAAACAGAACGTACAATGCAATATGAGTAAGATAAAGATGAAGAAGATACGAGATATTCAAGTACAAAAGGTTGTGAATAGTCTAGAGCTCAGGTAGAGGTTGGGTTTTAGTTTAATATACACATGAGACCCTAGCAAAAGTTTTGAAAATCTCAAAGAGTTAACATTTGCGGACGAATGTTTCTAAAAAGGGAAAGAATGTTACATCTCGTACCATAGCATTAGGATGTGTCGTAGTAAATCCACATGAGTTCAAAGGGATTATGTCATTAGGAGGTTATAGAAGGTTTAAGATATTATTATTATGAGACCCTGTAAGTTTACAACCTTGATACTGTTAGATATTATGTTAGTGTGGTATTTTCTTTTAAGTAAAGTATTTTAGTAAAAGTTTTATATGTATAACTTTGGATAGTTACCATTATTACTATTTTCTGATATGATAAATTATACACCTAATAAGAGTAAAGTTTGTAAACGAGATTTTCTTTATTGTAAAAATAGAAGTTTTTTCCTCACAAAAGAAGGTTATGTTTTTACCATTTTAAGAATTAAGCGTACGAAAATTGGTACTCTCATGAGATTAGGACAATTCGAAGTTGAGAAAATATATGTAATTTTACGTGAATGTTTTAATGAAATAATAGCGTATGTATTTATTTTATATGGTACCACATGACCACGATAGTAGGGTATATATATAAAGTACGTTAAAAGTGGTATATATATATTCTAAGCAATTTGAGATATTTCTTAATTATGTGGGTAATTAATTAATTATCGGGTAGCGGAATATTACTGAATTAACTAATTAATTGGCTAGTGGATAAAGATTTTAAATCTCCCTCCTCGTGGCAGTGGCAGCCATATGATATTCATTTGATGACTCCTAAACTATAAGTTGCAAGATGGTACTTTGATAAATGAAGTGAGAATTGGTATGCTGAGGTGGAACTGTAATGTGTAAAATATACTCTTTAAATTAATCTTACTATCTATCTATTTATTACTTTTTGAAGCTGGAGGACCAGGGGTGGCTTGGAAATCATTTTTATGCTTATCATACTTTGTAGTAGAAAATTTTTTCACTCTATAAAGTGAAATTTGAAGAGTTCTTTCGAAGCTAATAATTTCATAGATAACATACACACACACACACACACAAAAAAAAAAAAAAAAAACATATATATAGTATAGATCCAGAAGAGGCCTAATTTTCTGAAAGTTATAGGGTGACTTCTCTTTTTTTTATTGGCATTTTTCTTTTGGAAGCCATTATGGATTAAACGGCTGAAGTGTTGCTGCCATCCTCAATGCTTCCAACTTCTTGCTTTCTTTTAAATGGAAAACCGCTAGAGGGGACGTCTAAGGACAGTATGCAGCAGCCTCCCACCAATACCACTAAAATGCTCAAATATGGTGTAAATATTCTACAAGTTGTTGGACAATTTAATGGTCATTATATTGTTGTAATTGGCATAATGAGCTTACTACCTTCTTTAGAGTCTCATGGGATAAAAGATTGTGGTAGACCTCTTCCTTTAACTTGTTTAGATCTGGAAATTGTTGAATTCATTAATTGGCCCATCAGGTAAATTATCATATTTTATACTGACTCTGTGCATCTGCCAAATTTCGATTAATATGTCGTCTTCGTGCAATTGAGTAAGGACAGGACCTTCAAGTTGCTCGTTTTCACTACACGACCAATAAAATAATGAGTTTCTCAAATCCATATAAATTTTATCACTTCACTTACAAATCATAATGTGTTGATATCCCATGATGCACATTATCCTGTTGATGATGACTTATGGATGGACCACCATGATCCAACACACCAAAGCTAGGCATATTCCAACTGGTCGTTGGTTCATAACTTGTAAAATTCATATCTGGATGGTACTCATTGGGGAATATATGAGTGTTAATACAAATTCAATACATAAAAATAAACATCGTAACACAAGGAAAATTAAAGTTTACCACTCGGCTTGTGGATTATGTAAACTTGGGGAGAAATTATTTCCTCGCTCCTCATTCTCCCGTGGAGATAAGTTTAGATCAGGCTAAACTCTTTCACCCGGAACCTGTTCGGCTAAAATTGCTCCAAAATAACCATCTGAAACCTCATTATTGCGAACGTCTTCAGTCTTGACGTACATTTCCAATATTTTTATCACAAGAAGTCTCCGGTGTTCATCCAGGGTATGAGCGCCTTATATATGCGCGATATACCCTCCCGCCATTTTAAGCTCAAATATAACGCGGTTATTCACCACGCTATACCTTAACAGACAAATGTACCGTTAAAGTATAGCGCGGTGAATAACCGCGCTATATATATAATGGTGCCTAGTCTTTTTTTTAACCTATTTTGGTCGTTTGAGTCCAAAAAGACCACAGTTAGGTTTTGGACTCCTATTTTTTCAGCTAGGTCTTGTATATTCACTTTTATTACGTGGAAAAAAATGAAAATAAGAGAAACGTGAAAGGAAGAATCCCAGCTCATAACAAGAGCTTTTTGATGCTACAGTTGTACGACCCATGTAGACTTCTTTCTGCCTTTGGGACTGTCTAACGTATGCACTAATTCTGGGAGCAGCACGTCCACCTTCCTCTTTTCCTTTGCTCATGTCTGTGCGGGAAATTAAAAGTGAACTTTAATCCCATATAATCCCAACTTTGTAATTCAGTTAATTAGCTTTTCTCTCCAACATGTCTAACGTATGCACTAATTTTATTCATAGAACGAGGCCTTCAAGAAATCAACCATCTAATGCTTCAGAAGTATATATAGTTAACTAAATTTGTCGAATGATTGGTTTCTGGGTGCAGCACGTTCACTCTCCTCTTTTCCTTTTCTCATGTTTGTACGGGAAATTACAAGTGAACTTTAAAACCCCGTAATCCCAATCTCATAATACTACGAAAGGCTACAAAGTACAACATTGTGATCGAGTCTTTTCAAAGAATAATTAAGTACGTAGAGAGCCATCAAAGAAGAGAAGTCATTATTGTCATGAATTTATTATTTGAATGTCTTTATTTCTTATGTTGCAATAATAATGTATAGCATTGATACTATATATGTTGGTTCAAAAATTTCATGGCTGCAAGGGATGACTCATGGCTAAGGCGGATTTAAGCTATCAACATATAGCGCATGCAATCGGATTCACTGTCTTCGCTTCCAATGAAATTTTTCAATAAAGAAATAACAAAATATTTCTTCAAAACAGTGTTGGGACATTCTAATACAAATTAAATATACAATGTACTCTTCACTGTTGTAAGAGTCAGCAGCTCCCTGAAAAGGCCCAAATAGACTATGGAAACTTAGTCAGCAACAGGCTTATTGGGCTAAACATAGTAAAAATAGTATGGGCTAGCCAGTTTTCAGACTGGTCATTCAAAAATAGCCAGCATTTACAAAGTCATTGAAAAATAGTCACTATTTTGCTGCAACACGGAAAGTTCCAGTATAATATACTGGATATCGGTGCACCTGTGTATGAACTTCCAGTATATTATGATGAAACTCCAACACGCAGAAAGTTCTAGCATAATATACTGGAAATTGGAGCACTTATGTATGAACTTCAAACATATTATGCCGGACCGATATATTATACCGGAACTCCAGCATAATATACGAAAATTCCAGTATATTATGCTGGCGTATTTTCCGGATTTTGAACATTGTTTTCATCAGATTTATCTTTACATAAAAGAGTGGCTAAAATTCGATTATTTTTTAAACTGTGGCTATTTTTGAATGATCACTTATAAATCTGACTATTTTTGAATTTCTCCTCTATACATGTGTACCATGCCAGCCCAGTCACTTTTGCATTTTTAATTATTATTATTATTATTATTATTATTATTATTATTATTATTATTATTATTTAGGTTTAAGGAAGTACTAGAAAAAATATCCAACTAAAATACTAGGCTAAGTGGACAGGACAAACTCTAGAATCCAAGTATAGTAATGAGATTTTTATCTAGCTATATTATATTAAAAACTTATTTTATATTTTGTAGTTTTTAGTATTAAATTTTTCTTATAAATTGTATACATTGCTTCTTAAAAGGCTCACACCCCATTATTAGTGCCTTTAATTAAGGGATTCAATTACATCCTTTCATCTCTTTTTTCCCTCTCCTCTTCTCTCTCCTTCCTTTTCTTTTACATCAAAATCCCTTATCTACCCCGAGAATCTCCATCTTCTTTCTTTCCACCATTGCAGATAGCTTTATATTATTAAAAAACCATCAATTGCATCGTTCTTTTGCTGGGAGACTGGACAACACTGAAAATGAAGAAACATTCAGATTGTTTCTAGAATTATTCACAGTGTCATTTCATTAAAAAGCTTTGAAGCTTTGAATTTTATATTCAGATTTTCAGTTTTTGTGATTTATTTGGATTGAATATTCTTGCAAATGATTGAGAATATATTTTGGAGTTTATATCTCAATTTTGAGAGAGATTAATTAAGTATACAGTTGGTTTTAAGTAAAATTTCATATTGAAACTCGGGAAAAAAAAATTAGGAACTGCATGATAATTGTATTATAATTATATTTGAAATGTATCAGATACATCAATGCCTAAAACATATATTTATTGTATCATATTGTATCACAATCGTATCTAACTTGTATCTGGTGCATTAGTACCCAAGACTAAACCTGATTTAAAACTAATAAATTAATATACAACTATCATATATTTGCGATAAAAATTGTGAAAATGGTCACGAACTCACAATTGCTCGTAACGATATACAATGATTACACAATTATCATAAATTTATAATACAATTTATGCAACAATTATGACACATATGCAATATTAATACAATCGCGATGTATTTCTAAAACAATTATGATAAAATTATGATATTCATCTTCTTCAAGTTTCAATCACAACTCTACATTAAAAATCTAATATAATCGTATTATAATTGTATTAGTATTGCTTTGGGTATTGATGTATCATATACAAGTCACATACAATTTTGATATAGTTGCGATACAATTCTAAAACAAATATGATACAGTTATCATATAATTCAGATTTTTTACCTATCAGTGAAGAGAGTGCAACTGCAAATCGCAGTTCAAACCCGTAAGATTTTAGTGAAAATATAGCAATTTGGGAAAATTTCTATAAAAACAAGTCATATAATGATTCTTATTGTTAGTGAAGACATTTGTTAATGCAGAGTAAATCGTGAAAGAGAGACAAAATAAAAAAAGAAAACAAGAATTTTAGATCAATATTCTGAATTTCGTCTGCAATGTATCAATAATAAAGAGAGATTTTGGGTTATCAGTAAGAAAGAGAGAAATTAAGTTTGAAAACCTTTGAAAAAGGAAAAGAATTGACGATTTGGGGAGGGAGGGGAGTATAAAGAAATAAGAGAGATTTTGAGTGATTATTAAGAAAGGGAGAAAATATTTTAGAATTTTTTTGGAAAAGGAACATAATCTTAAATGTATGGGGGTTATTGAAAATAGGGATGGGTGTATGTGTAACTGATATACTAAAACTAAGGGATTTTGAATTTTCTTCTTTGTTTTATGGTTTTGCATATAACTTGTAAATATAGATATATATGCAAAGTAATTAATAAGAAACCTAAACAAAGATGATATATAAATTTCTATTATAATATAGCTAGGTAAATTTTCTATTAGTAATCCCTTTGTGTTTACTGCAAATGTAGGGGAGTAATAAGATGGGTGCCTAACGGCATGAGCCCAAGCCATAGCCCGTGTGAAAATTAAAGAACATGTTATTTAATTCAAAAGATAGCATATGGTATTTAATGACTACTATGATGTGTCAAACTCTTCTTCAAGCAACTCAATTAGAAAGTGCCCAATTAATTAAAAATTATGTGAAGGGAGAGAGCAACGAAAAACGTTTTAAGAAAAGAAAGGAGAAGTATTATGTATGCGATTGCGGAGGAAAGACAAACACCAGTAAAACCAGTTATCACGATCCAATTTTAACTATAGATCGTGATGACGCCCAACATCGCTTCTATAGGCAAGCCAATAGTGAACTACTTATTTAATATCTCATTTTAATGTTTTAAAAGTCTTTGATTTTTTATTTAATAAGGAAATGAATAGTAAGTGAGCTAGTAATGTAAAGCATAAAGTAAATGAGAAAGTAAGATAGTGAATTAAATAATCAAAATCATAAGTCTCTACTAAAATTCCCAAAACCCAGTGTCACAATTGTACGAGCATCCAGTAGAATATACAAAACTTCCTAAAATTACTGTCTGAACAGAATAGACATAAATGATAAACATAACAAGAGAAGGCTCCCGGTGCTGAAGAACGGAGCATGAGAAGTAGCTCACCACTAGGCCTCCGAGTAGTGCGAAAGCGCGCCCGGACGAACTTCAAATGTACCTGTTTCAGAACCTGCACAATATGTGCAGAAGTGTAGCGTGAGTATGTAAACAACGTGTACCCAGTAAGTATTTAGTCTAAGCTCGAAGAAGTAGTGACGAGGGGTCAACATCGATACTTACTAATAGACAATATATATAACGTACAAGAATATTAAATAGGCATGAAATACAACATCAATAATGGAATAAGTGGCAACAATTGAATGACCTTTAACAAAATAACAAGTAAAAGTCCCCAAATATCACATGCAAATCTCAACAAGTAAGGGCCAACATGTATTTATAAAGTCTCAAGTCATGAGAGATATGTCAAGTATAATCGGGCTCCTAGTGACAACATACACGAGTTATGCCGAGGTCATACGGAACGATCCATATATGTGTGTGTGTGTGTGTGTGTGTTGCCGAGGCGTTCGGCCCGAACCATAAGAATATAGAAATTTTTCAGATTACGAATTATGTATTAAAAGAATGTTTTAAGTTGCGTGTGGAACTGTCATTAATGTCTTTCGGCGAATTTTATATCGGTGTTCCCTTTTTTATCGATTGTTAACTTGTAGACAATAAATTTGCATCGAGAAAAATAAAATCAAGATCAAAAATATTGCAACAATCGTAGTATTATATTTCAAACAATATGAGTGTACAATCTCTATAAATCCTCTGATTCTACTTTTCAACAGTTAATAAAAGAGCCTTCGAGCTTAATCTTGAATTTTATTTTATTTTAATCAAAGTGCTTGCCCTTCAAAAAGTGCCTTAATTTCTGCTTCTAATGATCCATTTGCGTATGTAGATTTTTTAAAACCAACCACCCAACTTCCTTTTGTATTATGGAATACACCTCCCAGGTCACTCTTTTGATAGCTGTCTTTGAAGCTAGCATCAATATTTAATTTAAACCAGCCCTTACGAGGTTTATGTCATTTTACTTGGAAGGAAATTTTCTTTAGAGGGACAAAAAAATTCAGTAAGAAGAATTAATTCAGTCGCTTTTTGATTAATGAGGTTTATGTTAATGGGGTTGCTAGTGTTGTTTTGGTTGTTTGTATTTCTGTTTACCCATATATACCAATTGGGATCCTATTACTATAGGATGGAATAGTCAAAAATTCTCTCACTTATTTTTCACATACGATCTAACTTTGATGGCTAAGGCTAATGATAAATCTTATCAAGCCATAAAAAATAGTTTAAATAATTTTTGTAACTTATCAGGTCGAAGTATTACTATTACCAAGTCAAAAATTATCTTCTCTAACAATTGTCATCCAACAGTGTTAAGGACATCACAAACACCTTGGGTCTTAAAAAAGGTAACTCCTTTGGAACTTATATAGGATTTCTAATTTTAGAAAGTAACCCAAGACCTAAAGATTACCATTTCATCATATACAGGATGAGGGCTAGATTGGCAAACTGGAAAACAAAGTTTATCAATATAGCTGGAAGAACCACCCTAGCTCAAGCATGCCTAAATTCAATTCCGAATCACTACATGCAATACACCTTACTACTAAAAAAAAACTTAAAGAACATAGACAAGATCCAAAGAAACTTTATATGGGGTTCTACTACGGAGAAGAAAAAACTTCATTTAATTAAATGGTCTACAGTTTGCCAATATAAGCCCAATAGGGGGCTGGGTATAAAAAATGTCAGTGCAAAAAATCTCACCACCCTAAAAAGCTTAGCATGGAGATTGCTCACTAATACAACTATTATGTGGGCAAATTTAATTATCATCTCCTATGGTACTAGCAAAGCCAAAAATTACCACTTGTTTGTCTGGAAGAGCATTTTGAAAGGTTGGGAATATTGCAATAGAGGTATCATTTGGTCACCCCATCTGAATTTCAACATGGATATTTGGCATACAAGCTGGATTCCTAACATTAAAAATCTTAAAAGCACAGTAGAGGGTCCTCTCTCTTTCGATGATCTTTCTCTAAAAATTAAAGACATATATAGTAATCACGATTGGAACCTCGATAATTTATCAATAGAAATACCTGAGGATATTAAAGAAAATATTTATAAGGTTAATATTCGTACTAGGGGTGCGCGATGTGACACACCCATTTGGTCAAGAAATACAAAGGGTGTTTTCACTATAAAATCTTGTTATGAATTAATTGAATCACCTAAAGATAGTGATATAGATTTCGATTGGATTTGGAAATTAAATTGTCCAAAAAAAAAATTCACTTCTTCTTATGGCAATGCCTTCACAATAGACTTCCATGTAGAGCATACCTAGCATATATAGGGATCAACATAGACCCCATGTGTCCAATATGAAAGACAAAAGAAGAATCTATTGAGCACATTTTCTTTGATTGCAAAGCAACTAGTGCCTATTGGAATAACGTGGGATGATCAAAATATTGTAATCTAACACAAACAAATTGGCTTGCTAAAGTAAGAGATTTTAATATCGATTTACACCATAGTTGTATCAACTGGAATGGTCTTTTCCCTTTCCTTCTATGGAACATTTGGGTTAATAGAAATAATAATAATTAAAACAATATTTCCAACCCAATAAATATTGAATTCACCATGCAAAGATCCATAGAATACAAGCTGCTAACCGGGAATCATCACTACCCTCTCAAAACAAAATAACAATCAACATAAAATGGTTTAAACCCTAAAAAGATTGGTATAAATTAAATATTGATGCTAGCTATAAAGTAAACCACAAGAGCGGCCTAGGATGCGTATTCAGGAACTCCAATGGGAATTGGATAGTAGGATTTACAAAATGCACTCATACAAATGGCTCATTGGAAGCAGAACTAATGGCTCTACTGGAAGGACTATAAATTGCTCAAGAATGGAATTTGTTCCCGCTGGAAGTGGAATCAGACTCCACTGAGGTAATACAATCCATTCACCAAGGCAATCAAATGTATAATAATATTATTAACACATGCAGGTTGTTAATCCACCAAGAGAAGGAAGTGATTCTCAGGCACGTGTTCCGGCAAGGAAATTAATTGGCCCATCAACTAGCAAAGATGTATGAAGAGCAAACAAGGACAAAAAAATATTTTGTGCAATCCCTTTTTTGTGTTGAATCCTATGTAATCAACGACAAGAAGGAACAATATGTTTTTGTAAAGCATCTAACTACTGATGCTTGTAATGCATTAGCATCACTGGGGAATTAATGTGTCCAATGTGACACAAACAATATTTGCAATATTTTAATTCCGCCATAATACTAATATAAAATATCCTGTTTTGCTCCAAAAAAAATCCAAAGTAAGCCAATAAAATAATATAAATTTCCATCAATAATTAAACTTTCCGCCAAATCTCTAAGTAATGACGCTCCATTTCCATTAAACATAGTCTTTAACCAAATTTTCTAATTAATACAAGCAATTAAACTAGCAAGTTGAGTTCAAATAGTGCAAGTAATAGCATAACAAAGGCCTATGTCTACCTAGACATAACATGAATTTTAGCTACGCACGGACTCTCGTCACTTCGTGCGTATGTAGCACCCGCAATTTGTATTAAATAAAAATTTAAACACCTATGGGGTTAATTCTCTCTTACAAGGTTAAGCAAGAGACTTACTTCATTCCCAAGTCCTCTTTTCGGTCCACGAATCACTCTAAAAGCCTCAAGTCAGTTCCAAACAATCCGAAACTAGCCAAGGATTGTACAAACTAATCAATAATTGTTCAAAAGTTCATAATTTAACTTAGAGTGAGTACCCCAACCCAATTTGGAAGGTTCCTAAAATTCACCCTCGAGCCCACGTGCCCGAATTCTGAAATTTTTTGTAAATAATTGTTACAAACAACCTTACGAACACAGATATATAATTTTTACCCAATTCCGTAATAATATTCGTGATCTAATCTCATTTTAATCAAAATCTAAATTTTTTAATAATCTCCTAAAATTTTCACATTTTACATGTTAAAATCTACCCATAATCTATGTATTTAACTCACATTGTATAAAAATTACTTACCTTCAATAGCTAGGTGAAAACCCCTCTCCAAGAAGCTCTAGAATCAGCCAACAAATGAGAGAAATGAACAAAATGGCCAAATTCCCGATTTTATTAAGTCACTGCCCAGATGAGCCTTCTTCGTGATCACGAACAAGCCCTCACAAACATGAAGGCAAAACTCATAAACCCAGGAAAAGTCTTTTTCACGATCGCGAGAAGGCAGTCGCGAACGCGATGCACCGTGTCGCCTTCTCATCGCGAACGTGTGCCTCCACTCGCAAACGCGAAATGCAACTGAGTTGCCCAGGCCTAGGCCCATGTCTTCTACGCGAACGCGATGAGTCAATCGCGAACACGAAGGCCATTGGTTCCACGCCTCCGCGAATGCAACCCTTTCTTCGCGAATACAAAGAGCAAAAGCATCCATTTCCCAAATCCTTCATTGCAAACACGAGGATCCTTACGCATTTGCAAAGAAGGAACCAAAACCAGCACGCCAGCGGTTTTGGACTTAGCTTCGGGCAGTCCAAAATACACGCGAGCCCCCCGGGACCCTGTCCAAATGCACCAACTATCCATAACCATAGTACGGACCAGATCGAACCCTCAAAACACTTGAAAAAATAGTGGAACTAAGAATCGCACCTCAAAACCAAATTGAATTAGCTTATGAACTTCAAACATCTCAACAAGCTCTGAACGTGTCGAATCATACTTAGACTACTCGGAATGATATAAAATTTTGTGTACAAGTCATAAATCACCATACAGAACTATTTCCAGGATTGAAATACCAAACAGGACTCGATAACACAAAAGTCTACTCCAAACCAAATTTAAAGAACTAGAAAACCTTCAATGAACCAACTTTCGATATTAACTGCCGAAACACTCCCAGATCACCCGAAACCCGATCCGAATACATGCCCAAGTCCAAAATCATCAGTTGAACTATTGGAACCCTCAAATGCTGGTTCTAAGGTCATTTATTCAAAATGTTAACTCGAGTCAAACTTGGTCATCTTAGGCCACTATTAAGGAACTAAGTGTTCTGACTTCAACCCGGCCCCTTCCAAATCCAAACAACCATCCCCTTAAGTCATAAAACAATAAAAGTACATACGGGGAGTCTTAATTAGGGGAACGAGGACTAGAAAGCAAAACAATTGGGTCGTTACATTCTCCACCTCTTAAACAAACGTTCGTCCTCAAGCGGGTCTAGAATTATACATGGAGTGTTGAATAAGTGTGGATATATGTTTCTCATGTCCTTTTAGGCCACCCAAGTCGCTTCCTCGACTCGTTAACCCCTCCATTGGGCCTTCACTGCAGAAAATTTCTTGGACCTCAACTGGCGAACCTGCCTGTCAACAATAGCAACTGGCTTCTCCTCATAACCCAAGATCTCATCTAGCTGAACCATGTTGTAATCTAACGCATACGACCTGTCAGCATGGTACCTCCGAAGCATAGACACATGAAAGATCGGATGAACTCCCAATAGACTTGGAGGCAAAGAAAGCTTATAACAAACCTCCCCAACTTACCTCAACACCTCGAATTGGATAATAAACCTTGGGCTCAGCTTACCCTTCTTCCAAACCTCATGATACCCTTCATCAGCGAGACTTTCAAGAGAACCTTCTCGCCCACCATAAATGATAAATCACGCACCTTCTAATCCGCGTAACTCTTTTGTATGGAATGTACTGTGCGAAGCCGCTACTGAATCAACTTTGCCTTCTCCAAGGCATCCTCTACTAAATTAGTTCCATATAACCTAGCCGCGCTGGGCTCAAACCATCCGATGGTTGAACTACATCGCCGACCATATAAAGCCTCAAATGGAGCCATCTCGATGCTGGACTAATAACTGTTGTTATAAGAAAAATCGGCTAAAGTCAAGAATCGATCCCACTGCTCTCCAAAGTCAATCAAACACACTCTAAGCATATCCTCCAAAATCTGAACTGTCTGCTCTGACTGCCCGCCATTCTGCGGATGAAAGGACGTATTGAGCTTTACCCGGGTGCCCTACTCACTCTGCACTGCTCTCCAGAAATGCGAAGTGAACTGAGGGCCCCTATCTAAAATAATAAAATTAGGCACACCATGCAACCGGACGATCTCCGGAATGTTAATCTAGGCCAATCTCTCGAAAGAGTACGTGGTCACGATGTGAATAAAGTGTGCCGACTTAGTCTGCCTATCGATAATGACGCAAACGACATCAAACATCCTCAACATCCTCGGCAACCCAACTACAAAGTCCATAGTGATTTGCTCCCATTTCCACTCTGGTATAACAATCTGATGGAGTAGGCCTCTTGGCATCTGGTGCTCATACTTAACCTGTTGGCAATTTAGACACCTCGCCACATACTCAACTATGTCCTTCTTCATCCGCCACCACCAATAATGTTGCGTCAAGCCGCGATACATCTTAGTAGCAGCTCAGTGAATAGAATACCGAGAATTATGTGCCTCCTCTAGAATTTTCTCCCTCAAGCCATCAACATTTGGAACACATAGGCGACCCAAGGATCGCAGAACACCATCCTCGCCGATAGTAACCTCCTTGGCACCACCCTATAGTACCTTATCTCTAACAACCAGCAAGTGCGAATCATCGTACTGACGAGCCTTGATCCGCTCAAATAATAAAGACTGAGCCACAACACATGCAGGAACTCAACTTGGATTTGAAATATCCAACCTCAAAAGTCTATTAGCTAAGGAGTAAATGGCCAAAGCCAATGGCCTCTCCTCTACTGAAATAAATGCCAAACTACCCATACTCACGGCATTTTTGCTCAAGGAATCCGCTACCACATTCGCATGCCCGGATGGTTAAGGATGGTAATATCACAGTCCTTCAGTAACTCATGCCACTTACGCTGCCTCAAATTAAGATCTCTTTACTTAGACAAATGTTGTAAGCTACAATGATCGATGTAAACCTCATAGGACACCCCCATAAAGATAATCCCTCCAGATCTTGAGAGAATGAACTATCGCGGCCAACTTCAAATCATGTACGAGGTAATTCTTGTTGTAGGGCTTCAACTGAACTGAAGCATATGCGATTACTCGCCCATCCTGGATCAGTACACAACCTAGGCCAACGCATGAAGCGTCGCAATACACAATGTACATTCCTAAACTAGAAGGCAACACTAATACCAATGTTGTAGTCAATGTAGTCTTGAGCTTTTGAAAGCTCGCCTCACAATCATCGGACCATTGGAACGGAGCACCCTTCTGGGTTAATCTAGTCAAAGGTGCTACAATAAATGAGAAACCTTCCATGAACCGACGATAATAACCGGATAACCCCAAGAAACTCCTGATCTCAATCGCTGTGGTAGGACGAGGCCAACTCCAGACTGACTCAATCTTCTCGAGATCCACCTTAATACCCTCACCTGATACAACATGTCCCAAGAATGCTAAAAGAATCCAGCCATAACTCGCACTTGAAAAACTTTGCATATAGCTTATGTTCCCGTAAGGTCTGAAGCACAACTCTCAAATATTGCTCATGCTCATCCATACTACATGAGTAGATCAATATGTCTCAATGAAGACAATGAGAAATGGGTCAATATATGGCCTGAACACTCAGATCATCAAATCCATAAACGTCATCGGAGCATTGGTCAACGCGAAAGACATCACTAGGAAATCGTAGTGGCCATATCTAGTCCGAAAAGCCGTCTTCGGAACATTCGAAGAACAAATCTTCTGGTGATGATACCCCGATCTCAATTCATTCTTAGAGAACACCCTGACATCCTGCAACTGGTCAAACAAATCATCAACACGTGATAACGGGTACTTGTTCTTAATGGTAACTTTATTTAACTGGTGGTAATTAATGCACATCCGCATATACCCATCCTTCTTTTTCACAAACAACACTGATGCACCCCCAAGGCGACACAATCGGCTTGATGAACCCCTTCACTAGCAACTCCTCAAGTTGTTCCTTTAACTCTTTCAACTCTTTTGGAGCCATGCGGTACGGTGGAATAGAGATAGGCTGGGTACCTGGTGTCAAATCAATGCTGAAATTGATATCACAATCTAGTGGCATACCTGGTAAATTAGAAGGAAACACATCGGAAAACTCCCGTACCACGGGTTCTGAATCAATCGTGGGAGTCTTTGCAATAGTATCTCGAACATAAGCCAGATAAGCCAAACAAATCTTCTCCACTATGTGTCAAGCCTTCAATAAATTGATAACCCAAAAAGATGCATTGATAGATGAACCCCTCCATTCCAATCTAGGTAACTCTAGCATCGCCAAGGTAACATTTTGGCATGACAATCGAGGACGACATGATACAAAGCCAACCAGTTCATGCCCGAGATGACCTCAAAGTTGGTCATGTCAGCAATAAAAGATTCGCCCTGGTCTCATAACCACAAAAAGTCACAATAAAGGACCAATAAACACAATCCAGAACAATAGAATCGGCCACTAGCATAGACACATATACGGGAGCACCCAAGGACTCACGAGAGACATCTAGATAATGAGCAAATAAAGAAGAAACTTATGAATTTGTAGACCTTGGATCAAATATTGCTGAAGCATCCCTACAGCAGACAGAAATAATACCTCTGATCATGGCATCTGAGGCTACTACATCTGGTCTGGCTGGAAAGTCATAGAACCTATCTAGAGCGCCACCCGACTGGCCTCCACCTCTAGGGTGACCCCTACCCACCTGCCCTCTACCTTTGGTAGGCTGGACGGTTGGTGTAGCAGCTAATGCAGTAATTATGAGCTGATGGCCCTGCTGCACAGCCTTGAACCGGAAGCTGATGCAAGATCTCTTCATGTGACCAAACTGCCCCCACTCATATCAACCTCTCGGTACGGAAGATGACTGACCTTGAGTCTGACCTTAAGGACCTGAATACCAATTCAAAGAACCCTGAATAGCCGGTGGATGGTAGGAGCTCTTTGGAATATCAATGAAATAGGGCCGCACTAGTGCACCCCAAGAAAATAGGGGTGTTGAATAAGTGAGTCTGCTGGACTGACCCTTTACGAATTGACCTCTGCCTCTAGGCAAGCTGCCGCTGAATCCTATAGAATGCTGAGGCCTTTTCTCCCCCATCGTATACAATCGACCTTGGTTGTGGATATCCTCAATCCATCGAGCTATCTCCACAACCTGCTCGTAAGGAGTTCCCATCTCCACCTCTCAGGCTATAGTAACCTGAGTACCATAATACAAGCCCGATATACCTCTACACTCTCTTTGCATCGGTGGGGAGTATCATAAGTGCATGGTGGGACAACTCAGAGAATCTCACCTCATAATTGGTCACAGACATCTGGCCCTACTAGAGCCGCCTGAATTGACCTCGTAGCTCTTCCCTCTAAGAGGGTGGAATATATTTCTCAATAAAGTGACGTCTGAACTAATTCCATGTCAAGTGAGGAGAACCCATTAGTCTGCTAAGAAGATAGGACTACCACCATCTACGAGCCCTACCCTCCAACTGAAATATGGTGAAGTCTACTTCGTTGGACTCTAATACTCTTATGTTGTGCAGTTTGTCTCTGTAACGGTCAATAAAATCCTGGGGGTCCTCATGTCACTCACTGCCAAAGGTAGGAGGATGTGGTCTGGTCCATCTATCAAATAGCTTATGCGGCTCGACGGTCGCATCTGGCCTAGGCTCTAGTACAGCCGCTGCAACTGGCTAGGCTACGCCTACATGTAATGAACCTGGGGTTTGATATATGGTAGCAACATGCCCTAGAGTATGAGCGGTAAGGGTTTGTGCTCCCCCTCCCACCTAAGATGTGGCTGGGTCTGCTGGATATAAACCAACCTGCATCATGGAGTCCATGAATTGCAGTATATGGCCCATGACCTCCTGATATCCCAGCGCGGACATGAAATCGGTCGGGGCCGGCTCAGCTGCAGGCACCTTACCCTGCTGCTCCATGATAGGATCCTCCACTCGATCCACTGGTGGTACAATGGGACAAACTCTAAGACGCCCTTGACCTCTAGTAGGAGTTGGATCCTTCCCCCGGCATCTGCCTCGACCTCTAGTAATAGGGGAAGCAGCTCATCCACCACCGGGTACACCTGTCACGCGCATTCTCACCATATGTAAGAGAATAACAGAAAGATACTTAACACAACAATCAACTGCACGATATGAGATGAAGAAAGAGAAGTTTCCTAATACCTATAGCCTCTCGAAGATAAGTACAGACGTCTCCGCACCGATTCGCAAGACTCTATTAGGACCACTCATGACTTGTTAGATCTATGTGAACCTAGTGATCTGATACCAAGTTGTCATGACCCAATTACCAATATAGGTCGTAATGACGTCCAACGTCGCCGCTAGGCAAGCCAACAGTGAAATACCCATTTAATTGCTCATTTTAATGTTTTAAAAGTCTTTGATTTTATATTTAACACGGAAATAAATAGTAAGTGAGTGTAGTAATGTAAAGCACAAAATAAATGTGAATATAAGATAGTCAATTAAATAATCAAAACCATGAGTGTCAATTAGAATTCGCAAAATCCGGTTTCACAAGTGCACGAGCATCTAGTAGAATATACAAAATTCCCTAAAACTACTTTATGAACAAAATAAACAGAAATGATAAACATAACAAAAGAAAGCTCAGGGTGCTGCAGAATGGAGCATGAGAAGCAGCTTACCACTAGATCTCCGGGTAGTGCAGATGGGCGCCTGAACGAACTCCAGATGTACCTATCTCAGAACTTGCACAATATGTGCAGAAGTGTAGCGTGAGTACGTAAACAATATCTACCCAGTAAGTATCTAGTCTAACCTCGAAGAAGTAGTGACGAGGGGTCGACATCGACACTTACTAGTGGGAAATATACATAATGTACAAGAATATTAAATAGGCATGAAATACTACATCAATAATGGAATAAGAGGAAACAATTAAATGACCTTTACCAAAATAACAACTAAAATTCCCCAAAATATCACATGATAATCTCAACAAGTAAGGGTCAACATGTATTTATAAATTCTCAAGTCATGGGAGATATTTTAACTATAATTGGACTCCTAGTGACAACACGCACGAGTTATGCCGAGGTCGTACAGCCCGATCCATAATAATCATGTACATATACTACCGAGGTCGTACGATCCGGTCCATGGATGCATTCCATATATATTTCATGGGAAATTTAGTCGTAATGTAGTTTTTAATATCAATTTCAATATTTTAATTTTATTTAAGAAAACGAGGTACATGCCTTAGTGAACATTATTAATGATAAAAAGTCTCTAAATATTGATGAAAATGTAAACTTGTGTTTGTTGTCTGGCTTGGTCCATTTAACTACTTTAATTTACTGCCTCAACCCCTAGGGATCAAACCTTGATAGAAGCATTGCATATAGATTATAGGAGCAGAATAGAGATATGCCAAAGGTCTAAGTAATAACTTTTAACATAATCTTTAACCAAATTTTTCTTACTAATACAAGAAATTAAAATAGCAAGTTATGTTCAAATAGTTCAAGTAATAGCATAGAAAAGCCTATATCTACTCAGACATAATATGAATTTTAGCTACGTACGGATGATAACTAGGGATTTTAATACATTTTATGCTCCTTCTTGCTTAAGTTTTGATTAGAAATTTGTACAAAATAGTCCCAAAAGACTCACAAGTTGTGCTTGATTGCAGATTTGATCAACAAAGTGACAAGATGTCAAAGATCAGCTCAAAAGGAGTGAAACTTGCACAAGTGCCAAAGACAAGACAAGCTCAGGAAAAGCAGGCCCAGTGCGGCCGCACACCATTCAGTGCGGTCCACACTAGGAGATTCAGAGAGGTTGATTTCCAGGCAAAGATGCAATGCAGACGCACTAGGTTTTGTGCGGTCCGCACTGAAGGCAATGCGGCCGCAATCGATTTAGTGCGGTCCGCAGAACCCAAGATCAGAGAGGTGCTAGATTTAAGGATTGAAGCCTATGTTGTCCACAGTCCATTTTATGCGGACCGCATTAGAAGCCTATGCGTCCGCAATCCATTATGTGCAGTCCGCATTGCCCAAGTTCAGAGAGCTGTATTTTCAAGTTCAGAGCCCTAGTGCGGCTGCACACCATTTTGTGCGGTCTGCACTAACCCCACAGGGGCATTTTTGTCCAGAATTTTCAGTTTAGTATAAATAGCTTCTTTTCCCATTTTTAGGGTATCAGATAGTTTTGTAACATAGCTGCGCTCGTGGGTTCGACTTTGTTAGCCATTTTGGGCAATTTTATCTATCTTTCATCATTAAATCTTGTTATTTATCTTAGTGATTAATTAATATGAGTTGTTCTTCATCTATTTCTTGCTTTTCTTCTTTAATATAAGTAGCTAGACCCATAAGCTAGGGTTGTGGCTCAACCCTAGTGTGGGTAATTGATGGGTCTTGTATTTTAGGTCTAGATTGACTATGGGTGTTTGATATTTGGGAAAATTTCATGGTTAATTACTGAATTAGTGGTTGCAAACACTAGTTTGTGTTTAGTTGACTAGGGCTCTTCTTGAGAAAGAGATCCTAAGTCTCTGAAACTGGTCCAACAAGGAATTGGGGCGTACTCAAGAGATTGATATCCCCAATTAAAGGGGTAAACCTCGAGAGAGTAATACCCAACTTGAACCTTAGTTGCCTGTGCAAATTTGCATACCCAATTGGTCTTGAAAAAGTCAATTCGGGAAAAATCACTCGAACCACCGAGAGGTGTAGAGTGGGTAATATCGTGCAACGGTTATATCATACTCCCCAATTATGTCAATCGTGTCTTAGATTCAATTACCCGTTAATTAATCACTTAGGTGAAAATCATTACCCTAATGCCGTTTAAACCATTTGAACAACCCTTTTTAGATTAACTCTTAGCTTAATCTAGTTGCATTTACCATTTGTAGTTGATAATAGTAGAAGTAAAACGAAAGCCCCAAAAATGATTAGAAGTGTAATTTGGAACACATACGCAATCCTAAACTAGATAGATACTCGCTTCCAAATTCTAGTTCTGTGTGGAAATCAATCCCGACCCTAAATCAGGTAAAAGCTGCTCCGACCCTCTCTCGCTGCTCAATAGTAGTACGGAGTAGGCCGTGATTACTCTTTGGCACCGTTGTTGGGGAGCTAACGATTTTGGCTATCTATTTAGTTAGTTTTGTGTATTGTTCTTCTTTCCATCTTTGTTACTTACTTGTTTGTGTCACAACTTAGGTACCAAATGGCAGCGAACAACGCTAACGACCCTCTTGGAAATGTGATTGCGGGGGAGGAGGTAGATGATGTCGGAGATGATGAGGTGCCTCGTGTATCGCAAGGATAACGTAGAGGCCACCAGGACAATGCGAATGATAATAACAATGTTCCAGACCCTCCTCCGCCACCTCCAAGAGTGGCTCCCAGGGTACTTCCGAACCAAGGCTATGCGAGTGTTGTTGTCCCACCCCGAATCCGGGCGGGCAATTTTCAGATAACTAATGTGATGTTGACCTTACTAGAGCAACGTGGGTACTTCGTGGGCACTACAAATCAAAATGCTTACAAATATCTCAATGGGTTCGTGGATACATGTTGGGGGAGCAAGCAGACGAATGTGTCCGAGGATGCTCTTAGGTTGAGACTCTTCCCATTCTCACTTAGAGGGAAGGCATTGGATTGGCTCGAGCGACTTCCCAACCATTCCATCTCAACTTGGGATGAGTTGGTGGATACGTTCATTGCTAAATATTTCTCACCGGGGCATATGGCGGCATTGCGTGACGAGATATTGGCTTTCAAGCAAGAGCCCACAGAACCTTTGCATGAGATTTAGGAGCATTATAGAACAATGGTGAAAGAATTCCCCAACAATGATATGACCGAGGCTATGATACAACAAACCTTCTACCGGGGCATCAATACAACAAATCAATGCATAGTGAACCAACTTGCAAGGGGAAACTTTATGAAGCTGCCGTATGATGAGGCATGTGATATACTTGACGAGATGGCTGATACTTCTTCTGCATGGAAAAGTATATCTAATGTGCCTCAAGGTGAACCCATGGCTATTCATTTGCACGAGGAATTACATGATCATGGGTAGGCTATAGCAGAGTTAACAACTACTATGAACCAATTGGCAAAGGCACAATTGCAACAAGTCCAAAATCCTCGCCAAGTAAATGCCATGGAGGGTGTCAATATGCTTGTCAATAAGAGAAGACAACAAAACCAAGGGAATTCTGAGCAATTTGATGATGACTGTGATGGATTTCAAAATGATGGTTATGATGACCAAAGTGAAGAAGTTCAATATGTAAACAACTATCAAGGCCAACGGGGCAACTCTTCTAACCAACAACAATGGAGACCTCAAGGCAATTGGGGCAACCAACAACCAAACAGTGGTAACTGGGGGAACAACAACCAAAACAACAACTGGGGCAATCAGAACAACAATTAAGGCAACCAAAGGAATTGGAATGGTAATAACAACAATTGGGGTGGCAATAACAATTAGGGTGGATGGAACAATGGAAACCAAGAAAACCGGGGGCAAGGCTTTCAAAGGCCCCAATGTACCAACAACCGAACAATCCACCCCCATTTCTATCTCAAGGTCCTAGTTCTTCTGGAAATGACATGAGTAGAATTGAAATGATGTTCGAACAGATGATGAAGAAGAATGCGGATTCTAATGCACAATTGACTTCCCACAATACCTCTATCAGAAACTTGGAGGTACAATTAGGCCAAATCTCTTAGTCTTTAAATACTCGCCCTAAGGGTGCTCCACCAAGTGATATGGTAGTGAGCCCGAAGGGTAGGAACAATCATGTTATGGCGGTTACAACAAGAAGTGGGAGAGGCGGTGATATGAATGCCTCCAAACAAAAGCAAATCTTGGATGATGACGTTGAATTGTAAGAAATGAAGTCCCTTTGGTAGTTGAAGATGTGGTTGATGAAAATGTGAATAAAGAAGTGATGATTGATATTCAAGATATCGAGGTGGAAACTCAAAATGACGTGAACCCATCTAGGGAACACATAATAGACATGCTGGAGCCGGTTGTGCCTGAAGCCAAGGCTCCTTTGCCAAGGCCACCTCCACCTTATCCTCAAAGGCTGACGAAGCAGAAAAATGATAATCAGTTTAAAAAGTTTATTGATATGATGAAGATTTTGTCCATCAATGTGCCTTTGGTGGAGGCTCTTGAACAAATGCCGGGCTATGCAAAATTCATGAAAGACTTGGTCACAAAGAAGCGTTCTATGGATTGTGAAACTATAAAGATGACTCACCAAGTTAGTGCTATAGTGCATTCAATGGCCCCGAAGCTTGAAGATCCCAGTGCTTTCACCATTCCTTGCACCATTGGGAGTGCGAATTTTACCAAGGCTCTATGTGATTTGGGAGCTAGTATCAATTTGATGCCCTACTCAGTGTTCAAAACCTTGGGTATTGGGCAACCTAGGCTGACTTCCATGAGGTTACAAATGGCGGATAGATCGATGAAGAGACCATTGGGTATTATTGATGATGTGCTTGTCTGTGTGGAAAAATTCATCTTGCCAGCTGACTTTGTGATCTTGGACTACGAGGTGGACTATAAAGTTCTGATCATATTGGGAAGACCTTTTCTAGCTACGGGGAAGGCATTGGTAGATGTGGAAACAGGGGAACTCACCTCCCGGGTGGGTGATAAAAAATTGATTTTTCATGTGTGCAAGTCTATGAAGCAGCCCAACAGTACCGAGGTGTGCTCTTTTGTTGACCTCATCACAGCAGTGATAATTGATGACACCAGTGCAATGATCAATGTGGAAGACCCATTGGAGGCCGTATTGCTGAATCTTGATGTCAATGAGGATGCAGGCCGAGTGGAGTGTGTGAATGCTTTACATGGAATGGACTCTTATTCTTATGAGCCTAGGAAATTGTCTTTGGATCTTGAGAATAGAAAGACTCCGTCAACTAAACCTTCAATTGAGGAGCCTTCGGTATTGGAGTTGAAATCAATGCCTCCACACCCACAGGTATGAGTTCTTAGGCTCAAATTCTACTTTGCGAGTTATTCTTTCTTCTTGCCTTACTAGCATGCAGGTTGATGCCACATTGGCGGTGCTTCAAAAGTGGAAAAAGACAATTTGATGGACTTTAACTGATATTCGGGGAATAATCCCCACATTCTGTATGCACAAGATTATTCTGGAAAATGATGCAAAGCCTTCCTTGGAGCATCAAAGGAGGTCAAACGAGGCAATGCAAAAAGTTGTGAAAAAGGAGGTGATCAAGTGGTTGGATGTCGGGGTTGTGTACCCCATCTCTGATAGCTCTTGGACTTCACCGGTGCAATGTGTACCCAAGAACAGTCACTGGTTGGAGGGTATGCATGGATTACCGCAAGTTGAATAAAGTGACCCGCAAGGATCACTTTCCTTTGCCTTTCCTTGACCAAATGTTAGACCGACTTGCTGGGCATGCCTTCTATTGCTTCTTGGATGGGTATTCTGGGTACAACCAAATCTTGATTGCTCCAGAAGATCAGGAGAAGACCACATTCACTTGTCCATATGGCACTTTTGCTTTCTCTAGGATGCCTTTTGGGTTGTGTAATATACCGACTACATTTCAGCGGTGTATGATGGCCATTTTTACCGATATGGTGGAAGACATTTTGGAGGTGTTCGTGGACGATTTTAGTGTTGTGGGGAATTCATTTGATGAGTGATTGAAGAATATTGACAGGGTGTTGGCCCATTGTGAAGAAACTAATCTTGTCCTCAATTGGAAGAAATGCCACTTTATGGTGGAAGAAGGAATAATTATTGGGCATAAAATTTCGAAGCATGGTATTGAGGTAGATAAAGCAAAGATCGATGTGATTTCAAGGCTCCCTCCCTCTACATCTGTCAAAGGAGTTCAACGTTTTCTTGGGCATGCTGGGTTCTACCAGAGATTTTCGAAAGTAGTGAACCCCTTGTGCAAGTTGTTGGAAAAAGATGCCAAGTTCGTGTTTGATGAAAAATGTATACAAGCCTTTGAACTTCTCAAGCAAAAGTTGACCACCACTCCTATAATTACCGCACCTAATTGGAGCTTACCCTTTGAGCTCATGTGTGATGCGAGCGATCTTGCGGTTGGGGCGGTTTTGGGTCAAAGAGTGAACAAAATGTTTCTTTCGGTGTACTATGCAAAAGACACTAAATGATGCTCAAATGAACTACACGGTACCTGATAAAGAACTTTTGGCTATTGTGTTTGCAATGGAAAAATTCCAGTCGTATCTTATGGGTGCTAAGGTTATTATTCATACCGACCATGCCGCACTCCGGTACTTGATGACGAAGAAAGATTCCAAAGCTAGACTAATGCGATGGGTCTTGTTACTTCAAGAGTTTGATTTGGAGATTATGGACCGGAAGGGTAGTGAGAACCAAGTGGCAGACCACTTGTCCCATTTGGAGGAGGAGAGGAGGCCTTGTGACGACCTAGAGATTAATGATTCATTTCTCGATGAACAACTCCTTTCGGTGTCGATGAATGATATGCCATGGTTTGCGGATGTTGCTAATTTTCTTGTGACTGGTATAATCCCGTGTGAGCTCTCTTCTAACCAAAGGAAGAAGCTCAAGCGGGATAGTTTGAATTTCTATTGGGATGAGCCTTACATGTTTAAGATTTGCATGGATGCTGTGATCCGAAGGTGTGTCCCGGAGGAAGAGCAATTGAGTATCTTGGAGTCTTGTCATTCCTCTCCCTATGGTGACCATCATGGCGGGGCGAGGACGGCCTCTAAAGTTCTTAGTTGTGGGTTTTATTGGCCAACTTTGTTCAAAGATGCAGGCGATTTGGTGAAGAGATGCGACGAATGCCCAAGAGCGGGTGGAATTTTCGAAGAAAGATGAGATGCCTCTCAATACCATCCTTGAAGTTGATATTCTTGATGTATGGGGCATTGATTTCATGGGCCCATTTATTAGCTCTTGTGGGAACACTTACATTCTTGTGGCGGTGGACTATGTTTCAAAGTGGGTTGAAGCGTGGCTTTGCCCAACAATGAGGCCCGGAGTGTTGTTGTATTTCTCAAAAAGAGCATTTTTACAAGGTTTGGTACTTCTCGTGCAATCTTAAGTGATGGGGGGTTTTATTTTTTCAATAAAGCTTTCGACACTTTGCTTTCAAAGTATGGTGTCAATCACAAAGTTTCTACTCCCTATCATCCTCAACCAAGTGGTCAAGTTGAAGTTTCCAACAGGGAAATCAAAAGCATATTGCCAAAGATAGTCAATGCAAATAGGACCGATTGGTCAAAGAAGTTGGATGACGCTCTATGGGCTTACAGGACTGCTTACAAGACTCTGATTGGTATGTCTTCGTATCGGTTGGTGTTTGGTAAAGCTTGCCATATACCGGTTGAGGTAGAGCACAAGGCCATGTGGGCTTTGAGGAAGCTAAATCTTAAGTGAGATGTTGCAGCCTATCTTCATGTGGAGTAGCTCAATGAATTTGATGAATTCAGATTCCATGCCTACTCCAGTTCGTCCTTATATAAGGACAAGATAAAGTACCTTCATGATAAATATGCTCGTGGAAAGGAGATCAAAGTAGGTGATTTGGTTCTCTTGTTCAACTCCCGGTTACGTCTGTTTTCGGGAAAGCTCAAGTCAAAATGGAGTGGACATTTTGAAGTGGTGTGTGTGAGCTCGTTTGGTGCTTTTGATTTAAAGAACAAAAATGGTGAAGTATTCAGAGTTAACGGGCACCGGGTCAAGCATTATCTTAGTAAAATTGATGACAGCCACGTGGTGGCACTTCTTTATTTCAAATGATGTAATGGTAACCTGTGTCGTGTCGCGACGTTAAATCAGGTGCTTCTTGGGAGGTAACCCATGTGTTTTTCTTCTTGTTTTTATTTGATTTTCATTTGTAGAGTAGGATTGATTTTGGGGCTAACTGGTTGTGAGATGTTACAGGATTGTGTTGGTGCAGTGCAGAAAATAGTGGAAAAAAGTGCCAGGTCTCTGAAGTTGTTAATGCGGTCGCACTACATTTAGTGCGGACCGCACTGGTAAGTATGAAATGTAGACCTCTCTGAAGTTTGCCACTGCGGTCGCACTACATTTTGTGCGGTCTACAGTGGACCACTGCGGCCACAGTTCACTTTGTGCGGACCGCAGTGTGTTGCCTCCTCAAGCTTGAAAATAGATGTGTTGTGCGGACCGCGGTCGATTTTGTGCGGTCCGCACTGGTTGATGAGACTAGGCCCCAGGTCCTTTTCTATAAATAGGGCCTAAGGCCCTCCTTTTACCCTTTTCGAACCTTTGAATCTCAGAAGTTTTAAGACATTGTTAATCACTTCCTTTGCTTGTAACTAATTGTTTGGACTTGTTATTCTTCATTTCATCTCACATCTGGTACCATTACATTCCTTTTACTTGTTCTCTTTTCTTAATTTCTTTTAATTTGTGTTTTTCTTGATTTCCTTTCTCTTCTTCCCGTATTTTCTTTTGTAGAATAGATTAGGGTAGTTAATCTTTGGATTAATATATACATAGTTAGTTACATATGCTGGACAAACTCTTAGGGACAAGACTTGGGTGTTAATTAAGCTTAAAATCAAAAATCCATGAACTCTAATTTAGTGCCACTACTAGGCACTCAGTGCGGACCGAGGTCATTTTTATGCGGTCCGCGGTGCCCCTGTGCGGTCCGCAGTACCATTTTGTGCGGACTACACTGCTTATTATTCAGAAAGCTGAATCTTAGGGAATGCGGCCGCACTACATTTTGTGTGGATCGTATTGCCCCTTGTGTGGCCGCACTACATTTTGTGTGGTCCGCACAGCCGGGATATAGAGAGTGGGTAGTCTGAACCCCACCTCTGTGCGGACTGCATGGCCATTTTGTGCGGTCCGCATTGACCCCTGTGCGGTTGCACACCATTTTGTACGGTCTGCACTGGGTGAATCCTGCAACCTGTCTGCAATTTTCCCTTTCTGATTCTGCAACTCTGTTCTTAACTGCTGCAACTGATACTAATAGGTTCATTTGGATTGTGTTTGCAGACAATGGTGAAACAACAAGGTAAAAGATCTAAACAACCGGGCAGAGGAGGATCCTCCCGGGGAGGGAAATAGAAAATGATTAAACTCACTCCCCAAGCCAGGAAAAACATCAAAAACATGAGGAAGATGATTAAAGCAGCTGATAGAGCTATTGATATGTCGAGGAGTGAGTACGAGCCCTTCCGGGAGATTTCTTCAGATTCCGTGCCAAAATACATCCCTGAGTAGCTGGAGAGGAATAGACTAAGAGACACACCTCCAGCATCCCCCACTGCCCACGCGTCAGTGAATGTATCTTCTGGGTCATCTGAGGGCTGAGCATTAGGTAGTGGGGATGAATACTCCACCTCTCCCACAACTTTATTATCTAGAGGGAGTGTAGTAGGTGATGAGGGGGAAGTAGGAGGAGAAGAAGTAGGAGAAGGAGATGAACCACAAGGGGGTATTGCTAGAACTAGGAAGTCGGAGGTATGGCAGGACCGGTTTGTTAGTGAGGTAGCATATCATAAATTCCGGGAATGGTGGCCGGTGAGGAAGTTGATCCCGAAGAGGAGTTTTATAGATAGAGACTTGCTACCTCACAACCACAATGTGAGGAGGTAGTTTAGGACAAGAGTAGGCTGGGAACATTTTCTATATGAGTGTGTGGATGCTAATGAACACTTGGTCAAGGAATTCTACACCAACGTTGCCCACATCAAAAAGGGCTTCAAGGTGTCCAAGGTTTGAAACCTAAAAGTGTTGTTTGACGGGAAGACAATAAATGATTACCTTGGCTTCAATGAGGAGGATGATACCATATACATGGGAAAGATGGAAATGGGTGAGGAGGTTCGTCCCTGGCTAGCACAATATCTGGAAATCCCGGGTACCACCCCTGACTGGTTGACTGTGGGCGTCAAGATTCTGAGACGTTGTCTGAATTTCGAGGCACGAGGGTGGGAGATATTTGTATGTAGCAGGTTGGACCCCCCGACACATGACAACTCCCTACCTCTTCACCGGGCAGTTTTGGTGGCGTCGATCATGGCGGGGTACCAAAAAAATATGGGGAATGTGATGTCAAGAATTATTACAATTGTGGGTGCTGAGCATGACAGAAACTACCCATTCCCCAGTTTTCTCACTATGTACTTCCGGGATCTAAAAGTGGAAAAGAGGCCCTTCGACATCAAAGTCAAAGCGAAGGCCCCTTTTTCCTTGTACAGCATGCAGGGGGATGATAACCCCAAGAGCAAGAATTTCAAGGTTACAGTTACTGCTCTAACTAGCCAGTCTGAAGAGCCAGTTGTGGTAGTGACTCCTGCTGAGCCTGCCTCTACTTCCACTGCTATCCCTCTTGGTCTATCTACCTTAGTGGACCCGGAGATTCCATCCTCTCGTGCATATCTAATTACTGCCCACCGACTGAGCCATGCACTTCTTAGTATCAACAACTGGATGCAGAGTGCGTCCTCCCAGTTGTCTACACTCACTACCACGGTAGAGGCTCAGTCGACACCTCTACCCCCACAGGTTCCCCAGTCGATAGAGGATGCTCTCAAGGAGATACTAGACAACCAAAAGAAAATCCTTGACACTCAGAAGGTACTGACTGAGGCAGTTGATTCACATAGCAAGGCTCTCAAGGAGCTTGCTCTGGAGCACAAGAAGACGAGGAAGACAGGGCATCCAAGGAGTCCGTGAAGCAGTTGAGAGCTGATGTTGACAGACTAAAGGCAGATCAGCTGCCTTTAGACTTACTACTCTAGGACCCAGTACCTGCAGCTCATTCCCAGCCAGAGCAGTCACAGAGGCCTCCCAAGATGAAGAGGTTGATTTCTAGAGCAGATGATGCAGTAATCCAGTTGGACGACCCACCAGAGGCTTCCTCCAGTCAGCCACAGGATGCACTTTAGGAGCCTGTCCAGGCCCAGGTCCCAGCAGCACAGCAGTATGCCACCGGGATCCAGTCTCAGGTTCCCGAGCACAGTGAGGACCCTGGGACCACTCAGGAGCCTATGTAGACAGACAGGCCATAGGGAGTCCCTATATCCTTTTTCCTTCCTCTTTTGATACTTTATTTGGTTTAGTTGGCATTGGGGACAATGACAGCTTTCATTTGAGGGGGTAGGCCATACATTCGGATGATTGTATATATTTGACATTTTTTTTATGCTTTCTTGATTTTTCATCTTTGGGTTGTATATAATTTTAATATTTCGTTATATTTATCGCACTTTTATTTTACTTTGGGTCTGTATATAAAGTTATGTTACATTGTACATATTCATCCCATCTATTGTATATTCAAATCCCCTCTTGTATGTATTCATTCTACTTTTCGTAAATTTTTCGTTCTTAGCTTTTTATTTGTGATTCGTAGCTTCTTGTTTTTAAAGTTTGCAATAAGCCTTTGGTTTTCTTAATACCACGGTTCTTTCCAAAGGGGGATTTTGTGTGAACCGTGTGGCTCTTCCAAATGATGGATGGCGTGACAACCTTCTTAAGGGTTTAAGTTCGTTTTTCTTTTTGTTTTTAGTAGTTTTGGTAGTTAAGGGTGCCTCAAGCAAAGCTTCACTTGGGCCTAGCACATTTGCCTTTAATCTTATGGTTAAAAATAAATTGTTGTGTTTAGGATGGTGAAAGTAGTGACCTTGAGACTCTTGTGTTGACCGATAATCATCAAGTGGTTTTTTGGGACCATGGTTTGCTCAAATCTTATATAAGGTCGTTGTGGCCCCCCGACTTTGCATATTTAGCAATCTCATAGCTCGTGTGGTGAGTAATCGCATTGCAAGTCCAAGTCCCAAGCCATTAGTCTAGAACTTGCCCTGAATGTTTGTTGAGGCGAAATCCTAAGTGAATTTTGACTTGAGACATGATTATAGGCTCTCTTTGGTCCAAATGATAGTTGAACACACCCATAACCTACCAATGATAAGATCCCTAGTCAATCCTTTTGAGCCTTAGACCTGTTTCCTTCAAGAACCATGATACAAGCCTATACCCGTTCTGAAAGATACCCTCTCTTGGCACCTGATCTTTTCTTTAGCACATGGCAAACGTATAAGTTTGGGGGGGAGAGAAGAGGATTGCAACAAAGTGGTAAAAATGCACAAAAATGAAGAAAAGGAAAGGCAATGAAAAATAAAGAAAAGCAAAATGACAAATAGAATGTTTAATATGAAAAAGAACCAAAAATGGATTCAAGAAAAGTAAAGAATAAAATGTGTGGAAAGTTGAAAAAGGAGAAAAGGTTTGAAATGTATAAGAAAGAGTGACAATGTGTCTCTCTAACCCCCTCAGAAAGAAGTGAAATGACTCAAATAGTCAAGTGAATGTGTGCCAAATGAATCAAAAGAAGTGCTTAAGGGAAGATGGAACCTACTTAGACCAAAACATTTCCTACCATGAGCCAAAAGCCTTCACAATGTCTCCACAAAAGCCCTATATGATCTTGAGTTAAATGAAGCTTACATTAGTGGATACTCACATAAGGGGAAAGCATATGGTACCTTGATCCGGACTTGTGGGTTTTTCTTGAGAGAGATGAGTGACTTTCCATTATCCTCGTTTTGAGTGCTACTATCTTAAAGGTGAGGATTGATTAGGGAGAGTTGAGGATGTGCGAGTCTGGATTCCACAATGACCGAAGTAATAGAAAAGAGTTCTTTGATGTGTTGAGTCAATTCTTGATGCTCGTGTCGCACTTAATCCATGGTGCTTAAAGGAGTAAAAGTTGTTAATGATTCATTTGTATTGTGGACAATTGTTAGTCCCAATTGATGCTAGATAAGGTTACTTTAGGACAACTAAAAATTTCTTGGTATTTTCCCTTAAGGGGTGGGTTTTATTTTGTTTGCTTGAGGACAAGCTAAAACTTAAGTTTTGGAGAGTTGATAACTAGGGATTTTAATATATTTTATACTCCTTCTTGCTTAAGTTTTGATTAGAAATTTGTACAAAATAGTCCCAAAAGGCTCACTAGTTGTGTTTGATTGCAGGTTTGATCAACAAAGTGACAAAATGTCAAAGATCAGCTCAAAAGGAGTGAAACTTGCACAAGTGCCAAAGACAAGACAAGCTCAGACAAAGCAGGCCCAGTGCGGCCGCACACATTTCTATGCGGTCCGCACTAGGAGATTTAGAGAGGTTGATTTCCAGGCAAAGATGCAATGTGGACGCACTAGGTTTTGTGCGTTCCGCACTGAAGGCAATGCGGTCGTACTCGATTTAGTGTGGTCCGCAGAACCCAAGATCAGAGAGGTGCCAGATTTGAGGATTGAAGCCTATGCGGTCTGCAGTCCATTTTATACGGACCGCACTAGAAGCCTATGCGGCCGCAGTCCATTATGTGCGGTCCACATTGCCCAAGTTTAGAGAGCTGTATTTTCAAGTTCAGAGCCCTAGTGCGGCCGCACACTATTTTGTGTTGTCCGCACTAACCCCGTAGGGGCATTTTTGTCCAGAATTTTCAGCTTAGTATAAATAGCTTATTTTCCCATTTTTAGGGTATCAGATAGTTTTGTAACGTAGTTGTGCTTGTGGGTTCGACTTTCTTAGCCATTTTGGGCAATTTTATCTACCTTTCATCATTGAATCTTGTTATTTATCTTAGTGATTAATTAATATGAGTTGTTCTTCATCTATTTCTTGATTTTCTTCTTTAATTATGAGTAGCTAGACCCATAAGCTAGGGTTGTGGCTCAATCCTAGTGTGGGTAATTGATGAGTCTTGTATTTTAGGGCTAGATTGACTATGGGTGTTTGATATTTGGGCAAATTTCATAGTTAATTGCTGAATTAGTGGTTGCAAACACTAGTTTGTGTTTAGTTGACTAGGGCTCTTCTTGAGAAAGAGAGCCTAAGTCTCCGAAATTGGTCCAACAAGGAATTGGGGCGTACTCAAGAGATTGATAGCCCCAATTAAAGGGTTGAACCTCGAGAGAGTAATACCCGACTTGAACCCTAGTTGCTTGTGAAAATTTGCATACCCAATTGGTCTTAAGAAAGTCAATTCGGGCAAAATCACTCGAACCACGGAGAGGTATAGAGTGGGTAATATCGTGCAACGGTTATATCATACTCCCCAATTATGTCAATCGTGTCTTAGATTCAATTACCCGTCAATTAACCACCTAGGTGAAAGTCATTACCCTAGTACCTTTTTAACCATTTGAAAAACCCTTTTTAGATTAATCTAGCTGCATTTACCATTTGTAGTTGATAATAGTAGAAGTAAAAAGAGACCCCAAAAATGATTAGAAGTGTAATTTGGAACACATACGCAATATAGACACTCGCTTCCAAATTCTAGCTCTATGTGGAAATCGATCCCGACCCTAAATCGGGTAAAAGCTGCTTCGACCCTCTTTCGCTACTCAATAGTAGTACGGAGTAGGCCGTGATCAACGGATTCTCTTCACTTCGTGCGTACGTAGCACCCGTAATTTGTGGCAAATAACAATTTAAATGCCCATGGGGTTAATTCCATCATACAAGGTCAGGCAAGAGACTTACCTCATTTCCACGTCAACTTTCTGGTTCACAAATCACTCTAAAAGCCTCAAGTCGGTGCTGAACTATCCAAAACTAGCCAAAGACTGTACAAACTAATCAATAATTGCTCAAAAATTCAGAATTTAACTACTTGAGTGATTAGCCAACCCAATTTGGAAAGCTCCTAAAATTCACCCCCGGGCGCACGTGCCCAGATTCTGAAATTTTTTTTATAATTAATTATTATCCACAACCTTACAAACACAAATATATAATTTTTACCCAATTCCATAATTAGTTTCGTGGTCTAATCTCATTTTTATCAAAATCTAGGTTTTTCAACAATCTCCTAAAATTTTCACATTTTACATTTTAAAATCTACCCATAATCTATGTATTCAACTCACATTGTATAAAAATCACTTACTTTCAATAGCTAGATGAAAACCCCTCTCCAAGAAGCTCTAGAATCGGCCAGTAAATGAGAGAAATGAACAAAATGGCCAAATTCCCAATTTTTATTAAGTCACTGCCCAGACGAGCCTGTTTCGCGATCGCGAACAAGCCCTTGTGATCATGAAGGCAAAACTCACAAACCCAGGGAAAGGCTTCTTCGTGATCGCAAGAAGGCATTCACGAACGCGATGCACTAAGTCGCCCTCTCATCGCGAACATGTGCCTCCACTCGCGAACGCGAAAGGCAACTGAGTTGCCCAAGCCCAGGTCTTCTACGTGAATGCGACGAGTCAATCGCGAACGCAAAGGCCACTGGTTCGAAGCCTCTGCGAAAGTGAAGGGCAAAGGCATCTAGTCCCCAAATCCTTTATCGCGAACACGAGGGTCCTTCCGCGTTCGTAAAGAAGGAAACAAGAACCAGCACAGCAACAGTTTTGGACTTAGTTTCAGGCGGTCCGAAATGCACCTGAGCCTTCGGGACCCCATCCAAATGCACCAACAAGTCCATAACCATAATATGGACCTGCTCGAACCCTCAGAGCACATGAAACAACAACGAAACTAAGACTCGCACCTCAAAACCAAATTGAATCAACTTATGAACTTAAAACTTCTCAACTAGCTCCGAATGCGCCGAATCACACTTAGACTACTCATAATGACACCAAATTTTGCTTACAAGTCATAAATCACCATATGAAAATATTTTCGAGCTTGAATCCCAAATGGACCTCGATAACACCAAAGTCTACTCCAAACAAAATTTAAAGAACTAGAAAACCTTCAATAAACCAACTTTCGACATTAAGCGCTGAAATGCTCCCGGATCACCCGAAACCCAATCCGAACACACGCCCAAATCTAAAATCATTATACGAACCTATTGGAACCCTTAAATCTCAGTTCCGAGGTCGTTTACTCAAAATGTTTACTCAAGTCAATCTTGGCCATCTTAGGTCACTATTAAGGAACTAAGTGTCCCGACTTCAACCTGACCCCTTCCAAAACCAAATCAACTATCCCCGCACATACGAGAAGTCTTAATAAGGGGAGCAGGGACCTAGAAAGAAAAACGACCGGTCAGGTCGTTACGCCCGTCGACATGTAATTTGTGTGCAATTTGTGTGCAATTGGTGAAGAACACTACTACTTTCATATACTACTTAAAAAGAAGTATATATTTGCTTCCTCTTGGACTGATTACCAGAAATTAAAAAAGGAGCAAATTTAGTGTGTTTAGCATTTTTGACTTAATATTAGCACACAGCTGTGCACCAAGAAGAAAAGTCTCACTTGGTTGCTGATATGTGACTCAATTCTACGTGATACGATAGTAGTCAAATAAATTTATACCGGTAGATGAGAATAAGACAAATGAAAAATATTCTAGCATGCAAATGAAGAGGCATTTGACAAATCAAATTAAATGATGGAAAAGTCGAAATTGAATACTACTGCTGACTGATTAATGAGGAAAATACAAAGTATGCTGGAGCCATAGACACGGGAGGAAGGGGACATGGAAAATGCAAGTGGGGACAGCTGACACAAAAGTCACTCAGTAAGTCAACTAAACAGCAGTTGTACAAAACAGTAACCAACAGCTAATCCTCCAAACTTGCACAGCTCTCTCGTGAATCATTATTCTCTTCTTTCCAGCACTCACTCTAGAAACAGAAGAGAAAAATTGGGCCGTGGGAATAGGGGGTTTCTACTCCATAATTTAAAGGGATTTTTAAATTTTTATACACTATTAAAAAATTTATTATCTTTAATGTTCATGTTTAATTAATTACCCGACATAAACAAATTTTATTTACAAAATATATACAATTCACCTTAAAAGGCTCCTAATCCATTATTTATGCCTTCAATCAAGGGATTAAGCATAGCTTTAGAGGGCACAAGTCTTAATGATACTTGAATTTAAATGACTTTGGGCAATGCTTACATAACGATAACCGAGGAGATTGAAAACCAGAAGATGATTTGTGAGGAAACATATGAATGGAAACATAAAGAAAGAGAAGAGGAGAAAGAAAAGGAAATATTGATAATTTTTCTTTCTTTGTTTTCAGTCAGGAGGACCATATTGGCCAGTGTTACTTGGTCGACGAGATGGTCTAACTGCAAGTGATAAAGCAGCAAATGAATAATTACCTTCACCCTTTGAGCCTCTGGATAAAATCGCTGCCAAGTTTACTGCTAAGGGTCTTGATCTTAAGCATGTAGCAGTCGCACCTTTAATCTTCTTGAATAAGTAGTATTAATTTAGATTGAAAGAGTAATTAGCTCTATGTTTGAGCTCAGAATGTCTAAGGAAGCAACTCCCCAGTTCAAAAATATAAAGAGATCAAACATATAATTCTCTATTTTCAGACAATTCACGTGTAAAGTTAATCTGCATTGGATTGATGATCCAACCAATTTGTACAGTAAAAGTTTTTCCTAATGAAAAAATGTTTCCGTGCAAGTCATTAGAGATATTCAGTTAAATACAACTACAATAACATACTACTTAAATACAAAATTTATACAATATGTCTTTTGTATATTTTGTATCTGATTTATACATAGTAAAAATAAATTTCATACAACTAATTATATATTATACAATTTATCTACAACTTTCACACATTATTTCTACCCAGTTAAATACAACTACAATAACATACAACTTAAATACAAATTTTATATAATATGTCTTTTGTATATTTTGTATCTGATTTATACATAGTAAAAATAAATTTCATACAACTAATTATATATTATACAACTTATCTATAATTTTCATACATTATTTTTATTCAGCTATATACAACTACAATATCATACAACTTAAATATAATTTTTATACAATGTTGTTCAACTTTCAGTTAAATAAATAAATAAAAATATATAAACAACATAATATAATTTTTCTACAATTTTATTACAATTTCGTAAATATAATGTATATCATGTCTTCTTCTTCTTCTTCTTCGAAAATTCAGCCAATTCAGCCAAAACCACGTCTAATCTTCACCAAAACCCCTTAAAATTGAGATATAAACTTCAAACCATATTCCCAATTGTTTGCAACACCCAATCCAAATAAATAATGGTTTTTGAAAACTCAAATTCGAATTCAAAGCTTCAAAGCTTTTTAATGGCTGTCAATGATGGAATTGCTGTTCTCTTTTCCTTTGCTTTACATTACTGAAATTAGGGATTGAGAGATAGAGAGAGACGTAGAGAGAATTTCTAATTCTTTGCAACAACACTCAATTCAAACAAATAATATTTTTTGAAAACTCAAATTCAAATTCAAAGCTTCAAATTTTTTTAATGGTTTTCAATGGTGGAATCGTGAGTGAGTTCAAGATACGTGGGGGAGGGGGGAGGGGATGTGGAGAGAGAAACGTGGGGGAGTGGAATATACGTTAGAGTAATTTTAGGACACTAATTATTATTATTATTATTATTAATTCCCTTAAAATATACATAAATGGTAATTGTGTATATAAAATGTAATTATAGTAAAACATGAGTAGAGGGAGTAATATAGTTTCATATAGTGTATAAGAATGTAAAATTTCCTAATTTAACCCCTTTTTAAAGGCCAAAATCGGGTATTTGGTCTGATATTAGTCGCACCTAATTTCCGGAGGTAAATATTAAGTGGTGGTCCTAGATGAACAATAATATAATGTAAAGTACAGTTATAATTATTATATGGAGTTGTAGTACGTACCTACATATGACCAATACATACGTGTCAATATTAACTATCTCGTGTTGTATCAAGTACACTTATAAGCCAATGACTATTTGAAGTACGCAATATTAACATTAAGTATACTAATGATAATCAAACCAAAAACAAATATTAATACTTTCCCCTGTTGTATTTTATATGATTGTAAAAATATTATGACATTTCAATAATCATGTGAGCAGTGGTAAATATACGAATCTCGCCAAGGGTGTTCAACTTTAAGGTAGTCGATAATATTTTCTTTATGAATGGGTACTATCTTCGTTTTTTTATGAACGGGTGCTATTTTTTTATAAGGTAGTCGATAATAGCTATCTCCATTTTATTTTGGAAAATAAAATTAGCACATAATTCGGAACAGAGAAAATTTTTAAAAAAAATAGTCTCTTTGGGGAAAAAAGTCAAATTCGCTAAAATGTTTAGGCAGGGATTTGAATCCATGAACAAACATCTTACTTTGAATAAGGGTGTTCAAATTATCAGGACTCGGAATCCCAACCTTGGGGTCATTATGACGCCTAACATTCACTTGCTAGGTACAATGTTAAATAAATAACTAACCAATTTTAACAGTTAAAAATAAATTAATGATATTCAACGAGAAATAAATGTCAATTCTGACACTGAGAATATAAACCACTTGATAATATTTACTCCTAGTAATCCGGAGTCACGAGTGCACGAGCAACTAGAAGACTACAAACAAAGTCTGAAATAAATACAACTGTTCGAAAGAGTTAAAGTATAGAAGTGGAAAATGGAAGGGAACTTCTAGGTCTGCGAACATCAGCAGATCAACCTCAAGCCTCTATATGAAAATGATCCGAGCCGATGCACCTCAGTATCGAGCCTAACCTCGACAAGATGGTGATGAGGCTATGACAAGACACCTACGTAAATAAATCTGTACAGGTATATATAAAACAACAGAATAACAAGAAGAATGATAAAATACAAACTAGGATGGGACATGCCAAAGGGGAAAATATCACAAAAACGGCAAATACGAAATCACGAAATAACATCCTTCGAACTAAGCAACAATATAACCAAATAAATCACCAAAATTGAAAATCAAATAACTCAATGATATGAACATGGCACGACATCACCCGTCGTGTTTTTACTCTCGTCCTGATCATGCAATATCATGAATATAATGGCACGACATTATCCTTGGCACGACATCGCCATTCGTGCTTTTACTCCCATCTTCACCATGCAATAATATGAACATAATGGCACGGCATCACCTATTATATTTTTACTCTCGTCCCCAGCATGTAATATCATGAATATAATGGCACGACATCACTGTTTACCTTGAAAATAGTAATTACAATTAGATTTGATTTTGTGGTTCTAAAAATATGTGATCTATTTTTATGCTAGTTGTTAGGCAATTGATACTAAGTAAGAGATTAGAAAACGAGATAACAGCCTGTAGATAGTGTAATAATCAAACCAAATGGCTGGAGATCGGGGCCTCAAGCTTGCGTACACAGGGCCTCGAAGTCGAATCGAACGCCCGAGCGAGGGCAATTGATGGAGGATTAAGAGTTATGATAGCTTTGATGGAAGCCTTTTGTGACCAATAATGAGCAATAAATGAAGAACAATAAATAGAAGACAATGAATATAAGCAATAAATGTAAGTAATGAGATCAAGAGAATATGTTAAAGAGTAGAGAGAATATTCTTGTGTATTCAATATTAAGTATCAGATAACTTACAAAATGAGAAGGATCCCCTTTATATATGAGGGGGAATTCCAACATAGTACAAATACATTTATTATAAAGATATGGGGCTGGTACAACCATTTAATGCCTTGATTCGGGTCTGAACTAGCCCACTAGACTTTGTCAGCTCTAGTCGCGCGCTTAGGGAACTTCCCACTTTTTCACCATAACTGTCGATCTGCACTGTCTCAAGGTCGGATATCTATAACCCCTCGGGTGTAAATCTCGACCGTAGCCTCGAGCCTTTGCAAAATGTGCTTACGAAGCATCATAATGGCCGAAAATTGGACCCTCCGATTTTACTGCATACAGATAGTCCCCGCATTTTTTGGATAAAAATGATAAGAAACGGCTCTGACACCGATCTCCTTGAGCCTCCTATGATAATGTCACGTATGTGACATCAGCTTTTGTGATAACTGAGATGTCCCATCTTTCCTAGGAACACTTGTTGCATTGTCAGTTTATTTTTGCAAAGCAATAACGCTGCCGTCGATCCGTCTCCCAAAAATATTGATTGCGCCTGTCGATACGTTTTCCAAAGAGTATTGATTGCGCCTGTTGGTTGCGCTACCCTCTCTATAAATGGAAGCTTTCTTTAATCAAAACTTCGCGCAGTCATTCCTCACCATTTTTCAACTCCTTTCTTCTCATCGCTCCTATCCAATTTTATTTCTCATGTTTAACGTTTATGGCCATAGGGTCATACGGCAGTGCTTTCACCGGCTTTGCAATGGCCCTTTCTCAGAGTTGTCTTCCTCCGAGCGGGATTGTGCTAACTAATTGCTGTTGTTGTTGCTACTGCTGTCGTCGTTGGCTCGAGACGATGAGATAGGGGCACCGATATTTTCCTACTCAGGAGGATATTCAGACTCTACATTGCTGCTCAGGAGGATGTTCGGACTTTACACCGCTGCTCACCTCCCTACTTGATCACGGCCTACTCCGTACTACTATTGAGTAGCGAGAGAGGGTCGGAGCAGCTTTTACCCGATCTAGGGTCGGAATCGATTTCCATAGAGAGCTAGAATTTGGAATCGAGTATCTATCTAGGTTTGGATTGCGTATGTGTTCCAAATTACACTTCTAATCATTTTGGGGTTTTCTTTTTACTTCTATTATTATCAAACTACAAATGGTAAATGCATCTAGATTAAGCTAAGAGTTAATGCTACGGGTTGTTCAAATGATTTAAAAGGCACTAGGGTAGTGACTTCCGCCTAGGTGGTCAATTGAGGGTACTTGAGTCAAAGGCACAATTGACATGATTGGGGAGTATGATATAACCGTTACACTATTTTACCTACTCTACACCTCTCAGTGGTTCGAGTGATTTTGCCCGAATTGACTTTCTCAATACCAATTGGGTATGCAAATTTGCACAAGCAACTAAGGTTCAAGTTGGGTATTACTCTCTCGAGGTTTAACCCTTTAATTGGGGCTATCAATATCTTGAGTACGCCCCAATTCCTTGTTGGACCAATTTCGGAGACTTAGGCTCTCTTTCTCAAGAAGAATCCAAGTCAACTAACCTCAAACTAGTATTTATAACCACTAATTCAGAAATTAACCATGAAATAGTCCCAAATATCAAACACCCATAGGCAATTTAGCCCTAAAATACAAGAACCATCAATTATCCACACTAGGGTTGAGCCACAACCCTAGCTTATGGGTCTAGCTACTCATAATTAAAGAAGGAAAGCAAGAAATAGATGAAGAACAACTCATATTAATTAATTGCTAAGCTAAATAACAAGATTCAATGATGAAAAGTAGATAAAAGTGCCCAAAATAGCTAAGAATCTCGAACCCACAAACGCAACTGCTTAATTACAATATCTGATACCCTAAAAATGGGAAAAGAAGCTATTTATACTAAGCTAAAAATTATGGACAAAAATGCCCCTGCAGGGTTAGTGCGGACCGCACAAAATGGTGTGCGGCCGCACTAGGTCTCTGAATCTAAATATCTGACTCTCTGAACTCAAGCACTGCAAACCGCAGAGAATGGACTGCAGCCGCGATGGCTACTAGTGCGGTCCGCAGAAAATGGAATGCGGACCGCATTGACTTGCATTCTTGAAACTGGCACTTCTCTGATATTGGTTCTATGGACCGCACAAAATTGAGTGCGGCCGCATTGCCTTCAGTGCGGACCGCACAAATCCTATTGCGGCCGCATTGCCTTTATGCCTTAAAAGTCATGATCTCCGAACCTCATAGTGCGGACCGCACAGAATGTAGTGCTGCCGCACTGGCCTTGCTTTTCCCGAGCTTTATCTTGCCTTGGTACTTGTGCGAGTTTCACTCATTTTGAGTTGATCTTTGACACCTTGTCACTTTGTTGATTAAACCTGCAATCAAGCACAACTTGTGAGCCTTTTGGGACTATTTTGTATGATTTTCTAATCAAAGCATAAGCAAGAAGGAGTAAAAAATGTGTTAAAATCCCTAGTTATCAACTCCCCCAAACTAAAGCTTTTGCTTGTCCTCAAGCAAACAAAATAAGACCCACCCCTTAAGGGAAAATCTAAGAAGTTTTTAGCTAACCTAAAGTAACCTCATCTAGCATCAATTGGGACTAACAATTGCCCTTAATACAAATGAATCATTAACAACTTTTACTCTTTGAAACACCATGGATTAAGTGCGACACAAGAACATCAAGAGTTGGCTCAACACATCAAAGGACTCTTTCTATTACTTTGGTCATTGTAGAACCCAAACTCACACATCCTCAACTTTCCCTAAGCAAACCTCACCTTTAGAATAGTGGCACTCAAAATGAGGTTAATGGAAGTTCACTCATCTCTCTCAAGAAAAAGCCACAAGTCCGGCTCTAGGTACCATATGCTTGCCCCTTATGTGAGTATCCACTAATGTAAGCTTCATTCAACTCAAGATCATATATTGCTTTTGTGAAGACATTGTGAAGGCTTTTGGTTCAGGGTAGGAAATATTTTGGTCTAAGTAAGTTCCATCTTCCCTTAAGCACTTCTTTTGATTCATTTGGCACACATTCACTTGACTCTTTGAGTCATTTCACTTCTTTCTAAGGGGTTAGAGAGACACACTGTCACTCTTTCTTATGCATTTCAAACCTTTTCTGCTTTTTCAACTTTCCACACCTTTCATTCTTTGCTTTTCTTGAATCCCTTTTTTTATTCTTTTTCACATTGAACATTCTATTTGTCTTTTTGCTTTTCTTTCTTTTTTCATTGCCTTTCCTTTTCTTCATTTTTGTGCTTTTTTACCACTTTGTTGCAATCCTCGTCTCTCCCCCCAAACTTATACTTTTTCCAAGTTCTAAAGGAAAGATCGGGTGCCAAGAAAGGGTATCTTTTAGAACGGGTATAGGCTTGTATTATGGTTCTTGAAGGAAGAAGGTCTAAGGCTTAAAAGGTTGACTAGGGATCTTATCATTGGTAGGTTATGGAAGTGTTCAAGCTATCATTTGGACCAAGGAGAGCCTCTAATTATGTCTCAAGTCAAAATTCACTTAGGATTTCGCCTCAACAAACATTCAGGGCAAGTTCTAGACCAATGGCTCGGGACATGGACTTGCAATACGATTACTCACCACACAAGCTATGGGGTTGATAAAGACACAGAGTAGGGGGCCCACAACGACCTTAGATAAGATTTGAGCACACAATGGTCCCAAAAAACCACTTGATGATTATCGGTCAACACAAGAGTCTCAAGGTCACTACTTTCACCATCCTAAACACAACAATTTGTTTTGACCATAAGATCAAAGACAAATGTGCTAGGCCCAAGTGAAGCTTTGCTTGAGGCACACTTAACTACTAACTACTAAAAACGAAAAGAAAAACTGACTCAAACCCTTAAGAAGGTTGTCACGCCATCCATCATTGGGAAGAGTCACCCGGTTTACACAACACTCCACCTTTGGAAAGAACCGTGGCATTAAGAAAACTAAAGTCTTATTGCAAACTTGAGAAACAAAAAGCTATGAATCACAAATAAGAAGCTAAGAACGAAAAATTTGTGGAAAGTAGAATGACTATATACAAGAGGGGATTTCAAAATACAAATAGATGGGATGAATATGTACAATGCAACATAACTTTATATACAAACCCAAAGTAAAATAAAAGTGCAATAAATGTACGAAATGTTAAAATTATATACAACCCATAGGTGAAAAATCAAGAAAGCATAAAAAAAGTATCAAATATATATACAATCATCCGAATGAATAAAAAGTAGGGTCTACCCCCTCAAATGAAAGCTTACATTGTCCCCAATACCAACTAAACCAAATAAAGCATCAAAAGAGAAAGGAAAAAGGATATAGGGACTCCTTATGGCTTGTCTGTCTACATAGGCTTCTGAGTGGTCCCAAGGCCCTCACTATGCTCGAGAACCTCAAACTAGTTCCCGGTGGCCTGCTTCTCTGCTACTGCTGGGACCTGGGCCTAGACCTGGACAGGCTCCTGAAGTGCATCCTGAGGTTGACTAGAGGAAGCCTCCGCTAGGTCGGCCAACTGGATGACTGCATCATCCACTCTAGGAATCATCCTCTTCCTCTTGGGAAGCCTCTATGACTGCTCTGGCTGGGAATGAGTTGCGGGTACTAGGTCATGGAGCAGTAAGTCTAAAGGCAGCTGATCTGCCTTCAGTCTGTCAACATCAGCTCTCAACGCCTTCACGGACTCCTTAGATGCCCGTGTCTTTCTCAGCTTCTTGTGCTCCCGAGCAAGCTACTTAAGAGCTTTGCTATGTGAATCAACTGTCTCAGTCAGTACCATTTGAGTGTCGAGGATTTTCTTCTAGTTGTTTAATATCTCTTTGAAATCATCCTCTATCGACTGGGAAACCTGTGGGGCTGGAGGTGCCGACTGAGCCTCTACCGTGGTAGTCAGGATGGACAACTTGGATGAGGCAGTCTGCATCCAGTTGTTGATACTCAAAAGTGCCTGGCTCAGTCGGTGGGCAGTAATAGGATGGGCCCGGGAAGATGGAATCTTCAGGTCCGCTAAGGTGGATAGACCAGGAGGGGCAGCAGTGGAAGTAGAGGCAGGCTAGGCTGGAGTCATTACCACAACTGGAGTCATTACCACAACTGGCTCTTTAGACTAGCCAGTTGGAGCAGTAACTATACTCTTGAAGTTCTTACTCTTGGGGTTTGTCATCCCCCTGCATGTTGTACTAGGAGAAAGCGGCCTTCGCTTTGACTTTGATGTCGAAGGGCCTCTTCTCCACTTTCAGGTCCCAAAAGTACATAGTAAGGAAACTGGGGAACGAGTAGTTTTTGTCATGATCGGGACCCACAATAGTAATAATCCGCGACATCACATTCCCTACATTAATTGGGTACCTCACCATGATCGAAGCCACTAACACAGCCCATTGGAGAGGGAGGGAGTTGTCATGTATCGTGGGATCCAACCTGCTATATACAAAGGTCTCCCACCCTCGTGCCTCAAAGTTTAAACTTCGTCTCAAGATCTTGACTCCAGGAGTCAACCAGTCGGGGGTGGTACCTGGGATTGCTAGGTACTGTGCTAGCCAGGGACGAACCTCCTCGCCCATTTCCATCTTTGCCATGCGCAGGGTCTCATATTCCTCATTAAACCCAAGATAGTCATTGATTGTCTTGCCGTCGAACAACACCTTCAGATTTCGAACCTTGGCCACTTTGGACCCTTTTTTATGTGGGCTACGTTGCTGTAAAATTCCTTGACCAAGTGTTCGTTGGCATCTACACACTCATCTAGAAAATGTTCCCAGCCCACTCTTGTCCTAAACTGCCTCCTCACATTGGGGTTGTGAGGTATCAAGTCTCTATCAATAAAACTCCGCTCCGGGATTAACTTCCTCACCGGCCACCATTCCCGAAACTTGTGGTATGCTACCTCACTAACAAATCGGTCCTGCCACACCTCCGGCTTCCTAGTTTAGGCAATGCCCCCCACTTGTGGTTCACCTCCTTCTCCTACTTCTTCGTCTCCCCTTACTTCCTCCTCATCACCTATTGCACCCTCCAGATAATGAAGCTGCAGGAGAGGTGGAGTATTCCCCACTACCATCACCTGAGCCCTCAGATGACCTAGAAGAGATGTTCACTGATGCTTGGGCAGTGGGGGATGCTGGAGGTGTATCTCTCAGTCTATGCCTCCCCGGCCAGTCAGGGATGTAGTTTGGCACAGAGTCCGAAGAGATCTCCTGGGAAGGCTCGTACTCACTCCCCGACATGTCAATGGATCTGTCAGTAGCTTTTATCGCTTTCCTCATGTTCTTGATGTTTTGCCTAGCTTGGGGAGTGAGTTTTATCATTTTTTGCTTCCCTCCCCGGGAAGTTTTACCTTTGCCAGGTTGTTTAGATCCTCTGCCTTGTTGTTTTACCATTGTCTACAACCACAATTCAAATGACTTTGTTAGTATCAATAGCAGCAGGAAAGAAACAGAATTGCAGACAGAAGAAAAGAGTTGCAAACATGTTGCAGAAGGTACCTAGTGCGGGCCACACAAAATGGTGTGTGGTCGCACTAGGGTCAATGCGGACCGCACAAAATGGTCACGTGGTCCGCACATGGGTGGGGTTCAAACTACCCACCCTCTATATCTAGGCAGTGCGGACCACACAAAAGGGTAGTGCGACCACACAGGGTCCAATGCGGATCGCACAAAATGTAGTGCGACCGCATTGCCCAAAGATCAGCTTCCAGGAATTTCATCAATGTGGTCCTCATAAAATGGCATTGCGGACCTCACCGGGGCACTGCGGACTGCACAGAAATGACTGGAGTCCGCATTGAGTGTCCAGTTATGGCACTAAGTTAGGTTTTAATGGATTTTTGATTTTAAGCATAATTAATACCTAAACAATGCCCCTAAGTGATTCCCATTGTTTTTAACTACAGGAGCCTACTCTAATCAAGAAATTTACAACCCTAACCTAATCAATTGAAGAAAAACTACGGGAAACATAGAGAGGGAAATAAGAAGAACTAAAATTAAAAGAAATTAACAAAATTAAACAATTAAAAAGCAAGTAATGGTACCAGATGTGAGAGTTAATGAAGAGTAACAAGTCCAAGCAATTAATTACGAACAAAGGTGGTGATGAACAGTGCTTGTAGAGTTTTAAGAGTCAGGGTCCGAAAAGGGTAAAATGAGGGCCTTAGGCCCTATTTATAGAAAAGGACCTGGGGCCCAGTCTCACCAACCAGTGCAGACCGCACACAATCGACCGCGGTCCGACTATACAGCTTTTGCCAAGTTTGTCCAAGTAACCCACTGCGGCCCGCAAGAAATGGATAGCGGCCGCAGTGGTCCATTGCGGACAGCACAAAATGTAGTGCGGTCGCAGTGGCAACATTCAGAGAGGTCATCATTTCACCCTTCACTAGTGCGGTCTGTACTAAATATAGTGCGGCCGCACTAACAACTTCAGAGACCTGGCACTTTTTTCCACTATGTCCTGCACCAACACAATCCTGTAACATCTCACAACCAGTTAGCCCAAAAATAAATCCTATCCGGCAATGAAAATCAAAGAAAAACAAGAAGAAAAACACATGGGTTGCCTCCCAAGAAGCGCCTGATTTAACATCGCGGCACGACGCAGGTTACCATCACATCATTTGAAATGAAGAAGTGCCACCACGTGGCTGCCATCAATTTTTCCAAGATAATGCTTGACCCGATGCCCATTAAATCTAAAAACTTCACCATTTTTGTTCTTTAAATCAAGAGCACCAAACGGGGTCACACACACCACTTCAAAAGGTCCACTCCATTTTGACTTGAGCTTTCCCGGAAACAGACATAAACGGGAGTTGAACAAGAGAACCAAATCACCTACTTTGAACTCCTTTCCACGAGCATATTTATCATGAAGGTACTTCATCTTGTCCTTATACAAGGACGAACTGGAGTAGGCATAGAATCTAAATTCATCAAGTTCATTGAGATGCTCCACACGAAGATTGGCTGCAACATCCCACTCAAGATTTAGCTTCCTCAAAGCCCACACGGCCTTTTGCTCTAACTCAACCGGTAGATGGCAAGCTTTCCCAAACACCAACCGATACAGAGACATACCAATAGGAGTCTTGTAAGCAGTCCTATAAGCCCATAGAGCGTCATCCAACTTCTTCGACCAATCAGTCCTATTTGCATTGACCGTCTTTGATAATATGCTTTTGATTTATCTGTTGGAGACTTCAACTTGACCACCTACTTGAGGATGATAGGGGGTAGAAACTTTATGATTGACACTATACTTTGAAAGCAAAGTGTCTAAAAGCTCTATTACAAAAATGAGACCCCCATTACTGATGATTGCATGCGGAGTACCAAATCTTGTAAAAATGCTTTTCTTGAGGAATGCAACAACACTCCATGCCTCATTGTTGGGCAAAGCCACGACTTCAACCCACTTTGAAACATAGTCAACCGCCACAAGAATGTAAGTGTTCCCACAATAGCTAACAAATGGGCCCATGAAATCAATGCCTCATACATCAAAAATATCAACCTCAATGATGGTATTGAGAGGCATCTCATCTTTCTTCAAAATTCCACCCACTCTTTAGCATTCGTCGCATCTCTTCACAAAATCACCCACATCTTTGAACAAGGTTGGCCAATAAAACCCACAACTAAGAACATTAGAAGCCGTCCTCACCCCGCCATGATGGCCACCATAGGGAGAGAAATGACAAGCCTCCGAGATATTCAATTGCTCCTCCTCCGGGAACACCTTCGGATCACACCATCCATGAAAATCTTGAACAAGTACGGCTAATCCCAATAGAAGTCCAAACTATCCCGCTTGAGCTTCTTCCTTTGGTTAGAAGAGAGCTCACACGGGATTACCAGTCACAAGGAAATTAGAAACATCGGCAAACCATGGCATATAATTCATCGACATCGAAAGGAGTTGCTCGATCATTGATCTCTAGGCCATCACGAGGCCTCCTCTCCTCCTCCAAGCAGGACAAGTGGTCTGCCACTTGGTTCTCACTACCCTTCCGGTCCACAATCTCTAAATCAAACTCTTGAAGTAACAAGACCCATCGCATCAGTCTAGCTTTGGAGTCCTTCTTCGTCATCAAGTATCGGAGTGCGGCATGGTCAGTATGAATAATAACCTTAGCACCCATAAGATACGGCCAGAATTTTTCCATAGAAAACACAATAGCCAAAAGTTATTTCTCGGTTACCGTGTAGTTCACTTGAGTATCATTCATTGTCTTGATTGCATAGTACACTGGATGAAACATTTTGTTCACTCTTTGACCCAAAACCGCCCCAACCGCAACATCGCTCGCATCACACATGAGCTCAAATGGTAAGCTCCATTTAGGCGCGGTAATGATAGGAGTGGTGGTCAACTTATGCTTGAGAAGTTCAAAGGCTTGCATACATTTTTCATCAAACACGAACTTAACATCTTTTTCCAACAACTTGCACAAGGGGTTCACTACCTTCGATAAGTCTTTGATAAATCTCTAGTAGAACCCTACATGCCCAAGAAAACTTCAAACTCCCTTGACGGATGTAGGGGAGGGAGCCTTGAAATCACATCGATCTTTGTTTTATCTACCTCAATACCATGCTTCAAAATTTTATGCCCAAGAACTATTCCTTCTTCCACCATAAAGTGGCATCTCTCCTAATTGAGGACAAGATTGGTTTCTTTACAATGGGCCAACACCCTATCAAGATTCTTCAGGCACTCATCAAATGAATCCTCCACAACACTAAAATCGTCCATGAACACCTCCAAAATGTCTTCCACCATATCGGTAAAAATAGCCATCATACACCGCTGAAATGTTGCCGATGCATTACACAACCCAAAAGGCATCCTAGAGAAAGCAAAAGTGCCATATGGACAAGTGAATGTGGTCATCTCCTGATCTTTCGGAGAAATCAAGATTTGGTTGTACCCAGAATACCCATCTAAGAAGCAATAGAAGGCACGCCCAGCAAGTCGGTCTAACATCTGATCAAGGAAAGGCTAAGGGAAGTGATCCTTGCAGGTCACTTTATTCAACTTGCGGTAGTCCATGCATACCCTCCAACCAGTGACTGTTCTTGTAGGAATAAACTCATTTTGAGAAATTGTAACCATGGTCATGCCACCCTTCTATGGTATACATTGCACCGGCGAAGTCCAAGAGCTATCAGAGATGGGGTACACAACCCCAGCATCTAACCACTTGATCACCTATTTTTTCACTACTTCTTGCATTGCTTCGTTTAATCTTCTTTGATGCTCTAAGGAAGGCTTTGCATCATCCTCCAAGATAATTTTGTGCATACAAAATACAGGGCTTATTCCCCAAATATCAGCTAGAGTCCATCCAATTGCCTTTTTTCGCTTTTGAAGCACCACCAATGTGGCATCAACCTGCATGTTAGTAAGGCAAGAAGAAAGAATAACTAGCAAAGTAGAATTTGAGCCTAAGAACTCATACCTAAGGTGTGGAGGAAGTGGTTTCAACTCCAACACCAGAGGCTCCTCAATTGACGGTTTGGTTGGTGGAGTCTTTCTATTTTTGAGATCCAAAGACAATTTCCTAGGCTCATAAGAATAAGAGCCCCTTCCATGTAAATCATTCACGCACTCCACTCGACTTGCATCCTCATTGACATCAAGATTCAACAATACTGCCTCCATTGGGTCCTCCACATTGATCATTGCACTAGTGTCATCAATTATCACTGCTGTGACGAGGTCAACAAAAGAGCACACCTCGGTATTGTTAGTCTGCTTCATAGATTTGCACACATGAAAGACCACCTTTTCATCACCCACCCGGAAGGTGAGTTCCCCTGCTTCCACATCTACCAATGCCTTCCCCGTAGCTAGAAAAGGTCTGCCCAGTATGATAGGAACTTTATAGTCCACCTCGCAATCCAAGATCACAAAATCAGCTGGCAAGATAAATTTGTCCACCCAGACAAGCACATCATCAATAATACCCAAAGGGTCTCTACATCGATCTATCTGCCATTTGTAACCTCATGGAAGTCAGCCTAGGTTGCCCAATACCCAATGTTTTAAAAACTGAGTAGGGCATCAAATTTATACTAGCTCCCAAATCACATAGAGCCTTGGCAAAATCTACACTCCCAATGGTGCAAGGAATGGTGAAAGCACCTGGATCTTCAAGCTTCGAGGCCATTAAATGCACTATAGAAATAACTTGGTGAGTCATCTTTATAGTTTCACAATCCATAGAATGCTTCTTTGTGACCAAGTCTTTCATAAATTTTGTATAGCCCAACATTTGTTCAAGTGCCTCCACCAAAGGCACATTAATAGATAAACTCTTCATCATGTTAATGAACTTTTTAAACTGATTATCATTCTTTTTCTTTGCGAGCCTTTGAGGATAAGATGGAGGTGGCTTTGGCAGAGGTGCCTTGGCTTTAGGCACAACCGACTCTGGCATGTCAATTATGTGTTCCCTAGACGGGTTCACATCATTTTGAGTTTTCACCTAGATATCTTGAATATCAATCCTCACTTTGTTGTTCACATTTTCTTCAACCACATCTTCAAATACCAAAGGGACTTCATCTTCTTGTAACTCAACATCATCATCCAAGATTTGTTTTTGTTTGGAGGCATTCACATCACCGCCTCTCACACTTCTCATTGTTACTACCATGACATGATTGTTTCCACCCTTCGGGTTCACAACCATATCACTTGGTAGAGCTCTCTTAGGGTTAGTATTTAAAGACTGAGAGATTTGGCCTAACTGTACCTCCAAATTTCTGATAGAGGTATTGCGGGAAACCAACTATGCATCTGAATCCGCATTCTTCTTCATCATCTATTCGAACATCATTTCAATTCTACTCATATCATTGCCAGAAGAACTAGGACCTTGAGATGGAAATGGTGGTGGATTGTTCGGTTGTTGATACATTGGGGGCCTTTGAAAGCCTTGCCCCCGATTTCCTTGGTTTCCATTGTTCCATCCACCTTGACTGTTATTGCCACCCCAATTGTTGTTATTACTATTCCAATTCCCTTGGTTGCCTTGATTGTTGTTCTGATTTCCCTAGTTGTTGTTCCCCCAATTACTATTGTTTTGTTATTGATTTCCCCAATTGTTATTGCTTTGTTGTTGATTGCCCCAATTGCCTTGAGGTCTCCACTGTTGTTGGTTGGAAGAGTTGCCCTGTTAGCCTTGATAATTGTTCATATATTGAACCTCTTCACTTTGTTCATCATAACCATCATTTTGAAACCCATCACAGTCATCATCAAATTGCTCAGAATTCGCTTGGTTTTGTTGCCTTCTTTTGTTGACAAGCATATAAAAACCCTCCATGGCATTGACTTGGCGAGGATTTTGAACTTGTTGCAACTGTGCCTTTGTCAATTGGTTCATAGTAGTTGTAAGCTCAGATATAGCTTGCTCGTGATCATGTAGTTCCTTGTGCAAATGAATAACCAGGGGGTCACCCTGAGGCACATTGGCTCTACTTTGCCATGCAGAAGAAGTGTCAGCCATCTCGTCAAGTACATCGCATGCCTCATCATATGACAGCTTCATAAAATTGCCCCCGACAAGTTGGATCACTATGCATTGATTTGTTGTATTGATACCCCGGTAGAAGGTTTGTTGGATCATAGCCTCGGTCATATCATTGTTGGGGCATTCTTTCACCATTGTTCTATAACGCTCCCAAATCTCATGCAAAGGTTCCGTGGGCTCTTGTTTGAAAGCCAATATCTCATCATGCAATGCCGTCATGTGTCCCGGCGAGAAAAATTTAGCAATGAATTCATCCGCCAACTCATCCCAAGGTGTGATGGAATGGTTGAGAAGTCTCTCGAGCCAATCTAATGCCTTACCCCGAAGTGAGAATGGGAAGAGTCTCAACCAAAGAGCATCCTCGGACACATTCGTCTGCTTGCTCCCCCAACATGTATCCACGAACCATTTGAAATGTTTGTAGGCATTTTGATTTGCAGTGCCCGTGAAATACCCACGCTGCTCAAGTAAGGTCAACATCACATTAGTTATCTGAAAATTGCTCGTCCGGATTCGGAGTGGGACAATAGCACTCGCATAGCCCTAGTTCGGAAGTACTCTGGGAGCCACTCTTAGAGGTGGCAGAGGAGGGTCTGGAATATCACCATTTGGATTAGCATTGGCGTTGCGGCCTCTTCGTTGTCCTTGAGGTACAAGAGGCACCTCATCTTTCTCGACATCATCTACCTCCTCCCCCGCAATCACGTTTCCAAGAGGGTCATTAGCGTTATTCGCTGCCATTTGGTACCTAAGTTGTGATACAAACAAGTTAGTAACAAAGAAGGAAAGAAGAACAATATACAAAACTAACTAAATAGATAGCCAAAATCGTTAGCTCCCCGGCAAAGGCGCCAAAAAGGTTATCGCGGCCTACTTTGCACTACTATTGAGTAGCGAGAGAGGCTCGGAGCAGCTTTTACCTGATCTAGGGTCGGGATCGATTTCCACAGAGAGCTAGAATTTGAAATCGAGTATCTATCTAGGTTAGGATTGCGTATGTGTTCCAAATTACACTTTTAATCATTTTTGGGGTTTTCTTTTTACTTCTACTATTATCAAATTACAAATGATAAATGCAACTAGATTAAGCTAATAGTTAATACTACGGGTTGTTCAAATGATTTAAAAGGCACTAGGGTAGTGACTTCCGTCTAGGTGGTCAATTGACGGGTACTTGAGGCTAAGGCACAATTGACATGATGGGGGAGTATGATATAACCGTTGCACTATTTTACCCACTCTATACCTCTCGGTGGTTCGAGTGATTTTGCCCGAATTGACTTTATCAATACCAATTGGGTATGCAAATTTGCACAAGCAACTAGGGTTCAAGTTGGGTATTACTCTCTCGAGGTTTAACCCTTTAATTGGGGCTATCAATCTCTTAAGTATTCCCTAATTCCTTGTTGGACCAATTTCGGAGACTTAGGCTCTCTTTCTCAAGAAGAACCCAAGTCAACTAACCACAAGCTTGTGTTTGCAACCACTAATTCAGAAATTAACCATGAAATAGGCCCAAACATCAAACACCCATAGGCAATTTAGCCCTAAAATACAAGACCCATCAATTACCCATACTAGGGTTGAGCGATAACCCTAGCTTATGGGTCTAGCTACTCATAATTAAAGAAGGAAAGCAAGAAATAGATGAAGAACAACTCATATTATTTAATTGCTAAGCTAAATAACAAGATTTAATGATGAAAAGTAGATAAAAGTGCCCAAAATAGCTAAGAATCTCGAACCCACGAGCGTAGCTGCTTAATTACAATATTTGATACCCTAAAAATGGGAAAAGAAGCTATTTATACTAAGCTAAAAATTCTGGACAAAAATGCCCATGCGGGGTTAGTGCGGACCGCACAAAATGGTGTGCAGCTGCACTAGGGCTCTGAATCTGAAGATGTGACTCTCAGAACTCAGGCACTGCGGACCGCAGAGAATGGACTGCGGCCGCGGAGGCTTCTAGTGCGGTCCGCACAAAATGGAATGCGGACCGCATTGACTTGCATCCTTGAAACTGTCACTTCTCTGATCTTGGGTTCTGCGGACCGCACAAAATTGAGTGTGGCTACATTTCCTTCAGTGCGGACCACCCAAATCCTAATGCGGTTGCATTGCCTTTGTGCCTTGAAAGTCATGCTCTCTGAACCTCACAGTGCGGACCGCACAGAATGTAGTGCAGCCATACTGGCCTTGCTTTGCCTGAGCTTTGTCTTGTCTTGGTACTTGTGCAAGTTTCACTCCTTTTGAGCTGATCTTTGACACCTTGTCACTTTGTTGATTAAACCTGCAATCACGCACAACTTTGTTGATTAAAATGCATTAAAATCCCTAGTTATCACTACTCCAGCCTGGTGTGGCCCTTCATCCCTTTTGCTTTCCGTGGGGTGAAGCGGCACTACCGGCCATTAACTTGCACGACACAATGTTCCAAGAAGTGGACTCAAAGTAGTCGTGCAGGTAAGGCATACGCCCGACAAGTCTTCCGTCAGGCTGTAATTTTCTCGGCCTGGTAAAATCTTTTGCTCTTTGGCGGGCTATGGCTTTTTCTTCATCTTTTTTTTGCTTCTTCTCCATCATTTTGCTGACTCTTCCTCATCCTTGAAAACACCGTTGGGAAGGCCTAGATGAAGCCCCAAAGAAAATGGTTCTTAAAGGCATTGCTCCCGAGGATATACCACCGAGAGTAGATTAGATCTTTAGCTGTTACTTTTGCTTCTTTGTTTCTATATATGGACCCTTCGTGGGCTTTTGTAATCATATGCAAGGTCCTTTTCTGGGCTTTTTGTAATCATCGTTTATGAGTACAAAGATATTTTTCAATTTGTCTCTGATTTATGCTACATTTTCCTTTGTTTGCGTTTGTGAAGAATCTGAGTGCATGACTCTACCGATCGGTACGAATACCAAGCATGGGTGTAAGTATTTCCCTATCTCTTGATTGATTAACATGATACCCTGTGGAACCCTTTGCTGTTCCTCGAACTGAGCTCGGATTGGATTGATAAACTTAGGCCGTCGGGGCCCTCGATTTCGGGTTGAGTGAGGATAGGGCTTCGAAATTTTAGAATGAAACTTAGCCTTTTAGGCCCTGGTGATAGTCCTCGTGTGGAACTTTCTCGGACGTCTTGAGAATAAATATAGCCTTTAGGATTTTGAAAGTAGTCCCCGAGTGAGAGCTCGCCCAAGTTCGGGCGACCTAGAAACTTGTTTTGAACTTAGAGTGAAGATAGCCTTAAGGCATTGCAGAGAGATCCCGGAGGAGGGCTCACCCGGATTCGGATGGTCCCTGGGTTAAAGTAACCGAGAGGATGGTTTTAACTCAACCCAAGGGTGAGCAATAATCCTAAGGATATATTAGTAGTTTTCGAGCGAAAATTGGCTTAGGATCCGGTAGCTCGAGGGCCGAAGGATCAGGTAGATGACTCGCATTTGCAATAGCAGAAATCCTTGAGGTAGGGTACCACCTCGAAATCAGGCCTGTATGAGTAGATTTTTAGAGCTTATCTTCTTTTTGGCAGAAGTCCTCGAGATCGGGTACCATCTCGAGGCTTTTAATGATACTAATGGCTCCTTCGAGACTATCTTCTTCTTGACATAGGTCATTGAGATCGGGTACCATCTCGAGGCTTGTACTGATATCGATGGATTCTTGGAGCCTATCTTCCTCTTGACATAGGTCCTAGAGATCGGGTACCATCTCGAGGCTTGTAATGATGTCAATGGCTTCTTGTAGTCTATCTTCTTTTTGACAGAGATCCTCGAGATCGGGTACCATCTCGAGGCTTGTAATGATGTCAATGGCTCATTGGAGCCTATCTTCTTTTTGACAAAGATCCTCGAGATCGAGTACTATCTCGAGGCTTGTAATGATGCCAATGGCTCATTGGAGCCTATCTTCTTCTTGGCAGAGATCCTCAAGATTAGGTACCATCTCGAGGCTTGTAATGATGTCAATGGCTCATTGGAGCCTATCTTCTTCTTGACAGAGATCATCGATATCGGGTACCATCTCGAGGCTTGTAATGATGTGAATGGCTCATTGGAGCCTATCTCTTTCTTTACATAGGTCCTCGAGATCTAGTACCATCTCGAGGCTTGTTGATGCGGGGGTCTTTGATCCCCAAAGCATCGTACGATAGCGTTAATTGCATGACATGGTTATGAAATGACCAAGGCAATTCCACTGGTACATCTTCCCAAAGTGAAAATGGCTTAGTCAGCATTTTTAATTGCCTTCGAGGCAGGCGGATAGTCACCGCTTTCTCCATATATAGGGTTGTCTTACCTTTTTTGAGGATTATGCTATTCCGAGTAGTTATCCTCATTTATAGAGTTCTTTTTTCCTGCGTTAGGTCCTTCACCATTTCAATTTTGAAGCCCTTGCTCAAATTTCTTCTCCAATTCCCTAGTTTTACCATAGTTATGGCTGCTACACCAGGGTCTGCTCGGTAAGGTGAAGGGAGTTCCGCCTTCGAAGGCTTCTTGAACCAAAATGTTCGGGGTCATTGGGAGTATGCCTCGAAGTTTATTTCTTTAAAAGATTGTGGATGGGGGACAAAGGTAGTACTGTGGGCTCCTTCCCTGGAAGAGAGCATCATGGACTATGCCAAGGGGTTTTTGAACGTATACACATACTCCTTTACGTTGGGCCCCCCTGTTATGGTTGTGCTTGACTTCTGTCGAAAGTGTCAGGTTACCTTGGCTCAGGTTCACCCATCATTTTGGAGGATAGTATTTATGATTAGGTTCTTTGCGGAAGAAGCAGGGCTTGAATTCACTCTTAGTTATCTCATCATGCTGTACCGACCTTTTCACCATCGAGGTCTGCTAACCCTACGATGCCGATACACCACGCCTTTCATTGTTGATGATGAAGAAAACGCGGATTGGGGATAGATGAGTCGATTTGTCCAAGTACAAACTATCGATATTATCCTTGTGGAGTTTGTTCCATTTCCCGAGGAATAGAATTTTACACGTAAGTGGTACCCTTGTGCCTTTGTAGTTTTGCTTATGGCGTAGGCGGGCTCCGTAAATGCGCTTTCCTTTCCCTTTCTGCAGCAAGTTCATGGATACCGTGCGAGGTCCCCTACCTGACGGATTGGGCTCAGAAGCTGGCAACCCACTCGACTTATAATAAGCGTAAGTGGCGAGCTTCGTCTAAGGGCAGATGGGAGGCAAAACACCATGGTACGTGATATGCGATTTTCTCCTTTTTTGAAAGGCACTTTGTTTTTATGCGTACTAACTCCGTCATCATAGGCATTGGGGAGTTCTTTGAGGCAAGATCGTGCCCTTTCGGAGAGGGAGAAGGATCGTTGGCTTTAGGGCCGAGGGGTAATAATAATAATAATAATAATAATAATAATAATAATAAGCAAAAAAGGCCTTTGTAGGGCAACGGTGATTATAGCAAGATGAGCTCAGCTCGGAGGCTCAAAGAGGGTGTATCAACTGAACCCCCAGCTCCCGAGATTTCTGGTTCTAGAAAAACGGTCCCTCATCTACTGCCGTCTTCTTTTACCGTCAAATATACTTCTAGGAATGAGGGTTTTCTTCCACTGACTTCATCTCCCATCGAAGTCACTTCGAGGGATGTTCGACGCTAGGGGCCGCATATATCGGGCGATCGTATCCCAACCGGGGGAGGTTCTACTAGGGTAGATGGATCCAGACTAGTAGATGTGTGCTCAACTTTCGAGGAAGCTCAGTCGCTCTACTCTGAGGTGAGTTTTGGCCATTCGTATTAATTTTATAGTTTTGTAATTTTTACTCTCTTATCGAGTTTCTCTTTCATAGGATTTAAGAAGCTCGAGTCCGAGCTGCTCCGTCGCGAGACCAAGTTGCGAGAAACTATGGAAGTGGAGAAATCCCTTAGGCTTCTTTGCGATGAAAGGGAAGATGAGTTGGCACTCTTGCGGTATGAGGCGAGTCGAAGTCTGAACTACGAGAGCTACCTCGATGAGTAGGTAATGTTTGTTTTGAGGGAGTGCGTGTTTCTTCTTCTACCTTCTGAGGCTAATGTCTAGTTTATTTTAGTTGCAGAAAAAGACAGAGGACCTGGAATGCCTTAGGAGCAAAATTGGTCAAGCCAAGTGCTAGCCTGATGAGCTAAAGGCTCGGGTGGACACCCATATATAGACTAAGAAAGATGTTTTGGCCAAGGCTTCCGCCCTCGAAGTGCAACTTCGCAACGCTCATGAGAACAGCTTGGTCTGAACAGACATGATTTCAAGGCTCGAGTCTGAGCTCCTGAAGGCGAAGGCCGAAATCGTGGATGCTCGGGCTGAAGCTGAAGTAATCCAAAATAAGGTTGATAAGAAGGTGGCTGTCTATTTGAAGGGCACTGCCGACACTCGTGCTCAGCTATGGGGGGATCTTGACTAGGAGAGTAGGAACAAAGAGTTTGTGAGGTGTAAATATCGGAGGGAAACCCTCGAGGAAATTCATGCTAGGGGCTTCGATCTCTCGGAAGAGATAAAACAGGGAAAATTCATGCTAGGGGCTTAGAATATGATGCTAAGTTCCTTCTGTCCGATGCCAGAGATAGCGAGAAAGAGGTCAACTGCCATAGTCCCCAAGGGGGACATAGATTAGGCCTTTCCTTTCTTGTTTTGTGTATACTGCGTTCAAAGAACTTTGCATATAAAGCTTGTATTCTCTCACATATATGTATAAAAGGAAGTCTTGCGGCTTTATTTTTCATGCATTTCCCTTTGCCTTGATGTTTGTCGGTCATTAGCTAGATGAATTGATCTTTGATTTAAAAGGAATCCTCAGATTCATAGTATGGCCATGGGGCTCATTGGGCTGGCCCGTAGGCTCTACGCGCTTGGTTGGTACGATCTTTTAGTATAAGTCGACGTTTGAGCTCTTTTGCTTTTGCTCTTAGGCATATTTAGTTAAATGTTTCGGGTTCAGTCTCCGAGTCGGGTTTCTACTCGAGCTTATTTGACCCTCAAGTGTTTGAGTTTAAAACTGGCCCTTAGGCTCTTACGCGTTTGGTCGGTACAACCTTTTATATGGACTGGCGGAAGTGGCTCTTACGCATTGGGTCGGTACAACCTCTTATATGGGCTGGCGGTAGTGGCTCTTATGTATTGGGTTGGTATGACCTTTTATATGGGCTGGCGGCAGTGGCTCTTATGAATTGGGTTGGTACGACCTCTAGTATGGGCTGGCGGCAGTGGCTCTTACGCATTGTGTCGGTACGACCTCTAGTAGGCTTTATTTTTCCCTTGTTAAGGACTTTAGAAATTGTGTTTGCCTGACTCTTTGATGGTTTGATAAAAACATCGATTGCGAGTCATTATGTGGCGATGATTGACCACCTCAGGAGGTTTAGCTTGGTGGCTGAGTATCTCAAATCCTGTAGTTAGGAGCTAACATGGTCGAAGCTCTTTTGCCTATATAGAGGGTAGCCTATTTAACCGGTTATTTTCGAAGTACTTTCAATGCAATTGAAGGTGTATAATTTTATAGCGACGGGCGGGCGTCCCCGAGTTGCGTTAGTTTGGCTGGTACAGCCTTGTGACCATAGTCATTGTGTTTGGCTAGAGCCTTTAAGTTCCCGAGTAAAGTAGTTTCGGCATCTATATCGAGGGTATACCTTTTTAGGGGTCTTACAAGTTCGATATATAGCCTTAACATTAAGATCGGGATTATGCCTTTTGTAAGGTCTTACAAATTTTTACATGCCTTTGAGGTCTTACAGTTTTGGTTACTTGATACAAGTATGGTTTATGCCTTGCTTGCGGTCTTACAGTTTTGGTTACTTGGTACAAGTATGGTTCATGCCTTGCTTGAGGGCTTACAGATATTGTTTTTGCCTTATATAGGTCTTACGAGACTGAGGCTGCCCACATTTGGTCTTATGGCCTCGGGGTTTTTGATAAGTCGATGGGGGTGGCAATTGGCAGTAGTCCCCCAGTCATCGAAAGTTTCTTTGCTCAGGATACATTCCTTGTAAACTTGGTATTGCCTTATTCAGGGCTTACGATTTCGGAGTTTCCAACCCGGAGGTCATATAGACTTGAGTTTTCGATGCCAGTGCCCGAGTGCCCGGGACGTTTTTTGGCTTCTAGAGCCATTTTGTGAAATTGATGTTACCTCATTAAGGGCTTATGAGTTCGAAGCTCCGACCTAGAGGTCGTACGGTTTCGAGTTGTTGATGCCAGTCCCCGAGTGTTTAGGACGTTTTTGGCTCTGGAGCCATTTTTGTAAAAATACCGAGCTTCTTTGAAACGTGAAATGCTTTGGAAAGTATTCTTTGATTACTTGGTACAAGTATACACGTTTTCGCTATTAAGGGCTCGATTATTCTTTACGGACACGGTTTGTTTGACCGTTTGGCCCGGTACATTATTTTCCTATTGAGGCCCCTTTCAACATATCTTGGTTTCTTTGAGGAGGTGACCTTCCGGGGGGATGCCCCCCAGTATTCGAGGTTGATTGAAAAAGAAGCCTTGAATACTTGTTGAGTCTTCCTTAGATAGCATATAGATGTTGCCTCGTTAAAAACCTTGCCGGTAAAACCCTTCTTGGGATAAAAACCCAGTCGAAGGAAAAGAGTGCAACATATGCCTTTGGAACCTAAGAACTTCGAGTTGAAAAGCGCTTCGACCATTTCAATTGGATACCTGCATTTAGGTTAGTATAAAATGTAACTGAAAAAGGAAGATGACCATACCTTAGTGCTGACGGCGCTTCGGACCTTGATGAGATTCAATCATTTGTTATGAGGACTCGGTACGGTCCTTTGTCTTGTTTAGTCGGGTTTAGTCGAGAATGTAGCTTGTTATCGCTATCTTACTGTTTGCTTATCCTTCGTCTCCTTCGATGGTGGAGGTATTAGTGTTGGTGTCATATCGTGCACCGCGAACATCTCTTTTGCTGCATGTTGTTCCCCGTAGACGATTTTTACCCCATCCTTTGTCGGGAATTTCATCACTTGATGGAGGGTGGATGGTACTGCTCTCATGCAGTGTATCCATGGCCTCCCGAACAAGGCGTTGTACCTCATTTCTCCTTTGATGACATGGAATTTGGCATTTTGGGTTGTGCCGGCCACGTTGACTGGGAGGGTGATTTCCCCTTTCGTTGTTTCGCTCGCCATGTTGAACCCATTGAGGACTCGAGAAGTGGGCATGATTTGGTCAAGCAGTCTAAGCTTCTCTACCACCCTCTACCTGATAATATTGGCCGAGCTGCCTGGATCCACAAGTACACATTTAATTTGAAATGTATTTACAAGAAAAGAAATTACCAGTGTGTCGTTATTGGGCTGGGATAGAGCCTCGATGTCTTCATCGCTGAATGTAAGGGCGTCCTCGGGTATATAACCTTGAGTTTTCTTTTCTCTGGTGATGGATATTTTTGTTCTTATGATCATGGGTTCTTGTGGGGCATTGATGCCTCCTAACATCATACGGATGACATGTTGTGGCTCATTCGTTTCATTATTCTTGGTCTCCTCTCTTTCCCGAAACTGATTTTTAGCCCGGTCGCTGACGAATTCTCGGAGGTAACCTTTGCTGAGTAGTCGGGCTACTTCTTCCCGGAGTTGTTGGCAATCCTCGGTCATGTGACCGTGCGTGTTGTGAAATTCACACACTAAGTTATGGTTTCTTTGCAAAGGATCTGATTGTACAGGCCTTGACCACCTGGTGTCTCTAATTTTACTGATGGCCAATATGATGTCTGAAACGGCAATGTTGAAGTTGTATTCCGACAAGTGGGGCGCCTCCGTCGACCCTGTGTGCCTATCGAATCTAGCTCTGCTAGCAATTCCCCGAGGATTCTGGCCTCAATCCATCCTCCGGTCATTGAGGGGTATGTTGCACCTTGGGGCGTTTCTTCTATCTTCAGTGTATGGTTGGTAACTCTCTTTATTCGGCTTTGGCTCCTTTGCGGGAGCCTGCTGATATACCGAGCCCGAGGGGACTCCTATTTGGTCGTCTTCGACCATGATCATTGATTGGTATTGGTTATGGACATCCGACCAAGTCACGGTGGGATACTCGACTAAGTTCTGCTTCAGTTGTTTCGAAGCTACCGAGCTTCGCTCGTTCAAACCTTGAGTGAAGGCCTGCACCACCCAGTTGTCGGAGACTGGTGGTAGTTCCATTTGATCCATTTGAAAGCGAGATACTAACTCTCGCAACATCTCGTTCTCCCTTTGCTTGATTTTGAAGACGTAGGATTTCCTTATAGCTACTTTGATGGCACCAGCATGTGCCTTTATGAAAGAATATGCCAGCATGGTAAATGAATTTATCGAGTTTGGGGCCGGGTTGTGATACCACATCATTTCCCCTTTTCAAAGCGTCTCTCCAAACTTTTTTAGTAGGACGGACTTAATCTCGTCGTCCTTTAGGTCATTGCCCTTCACTGCACAAGTGTAAGCAGTGGCGTGCTCGTTGGGGTCCGAGGTTCCATTATACTTCAAAAGGTCGGGCATTCTAAACTTATTTGGAATGGGTTTTGGGTCCGCTTCCTGTGGGAACGGCTTTTGTACAAACTTCTTCGAATCTACACCTTTCAGGATCGGGGGTGTGCCCGAAATTTGATCAACCCAAGAATTGTAGGTCTCTACTTTCTTGTCGTTGGCTTTTATTTTCTTCTCGCCCGATTCGATCCTCTTTGTGAGGTCCTCGAGCATCTTTATGATGGCAGGGTTGGCTGCCGACCCGTTGTTGCTTGATCTTTCTGGTACTTGTTCAGCTTGGGGAGTCGTTTCTGGTGCTACCGTGATGGGAGTCTTTTGGTGGCTTTGCAGCTGAGTAATCGCCAGCTGTTGTACTTGTAACATTTCGTAGATGACGTGAAGGCTAACCCCTTGATCTTCCTGAGCCGGGGCTTTTTGAGCTTCTTGTTGATCTTCCTAGTGTATGCTCTTGTTGGTGTGGGAGTTTATTTCGACGTGTTGAGCGTTGTGTGAGACCACATCTACGGGAATTGGTTCTGGTGCATTCTCAGGGTTTCGTGGTGGTACACCAACACCTGGAACATCCATACCATTCTCTCCATGGTCTTTAAGATTGTTGTTTTCACGTGTGTTTATTGAGTTAGACATTTTGACCTAAAATCAAAGATCTTGGATAAGAAAAAGTCTGAAAGGTAACTTGCGTTATGGAGTGAACCAGTAAGAAAATAATCACTATTACCGTTTACCTTGAAAATGGTGATTACAATTATATTTGATTTTGTGGCTCTAAAAATACGTAATCTATTTTTATGCTAGTTGTTAGGCAATGGATGCGAAGTAAGAGATTAGAAAACGAGATAACTGCCTGTAGATAGTATAATAATCAAACCAAATGGCTAGAGATCAAGGCCTCGAGCTTGCGTACACGGGGCCTCGAAGTCGAATCGAACGCCCGATCGAGGGCAATCGATGGAGGATTAACAGTTATGGTAGCTTTGATGGAAGCCTTTTATGACCAATAATGAGCAATAATTGAAGAACAATAAATAGAACACAATGAATATAAGCAATAAATGTAAGTAATGAGATCAAGAGAATATGTTAGAGAGCAGAGAGAATATTTATGTGTATTCAATATTGAGTATCAGATAGCTTACAAAATGATAAGGATCCCCTTTTATATATGAGGGGGAATCCCAACATAATACAAATGTATTTATTATAAAGATATGGAGTTGGTACAGCCATTTAATGCCTTGATTCGGGTCTGAACTAGCCCATTAGACTTCGTCAGCTCTAGTCATGCGCCTAGGGAACTTTCCACTTTTTTACCATAACTGTCGATCTGCACTGACTCGAGGTCGGACGTCGATAACCCCTCGGGTGTAAATCTCAACCGTAGCCTCGAGCCTTTGCAAAACGTGCTTACGAAGCATCGTAATGGCCGAAAATTGTACCTTCCGATTTTACCGCATACAATCACCCTCGTGCTTTTACTCTCAACCCTCACAATATATGATAGTGAATGCAAATAAGGCACGACAACACCCTTCGTGCTTTTCTCTCTTCCTCACCAAGCAATTGTCACGACCCCGGTTCGCCCCCCGTGAACCATCGTGGCGGCACCTAGTCTCTACGACTAGATAAGCCTAAAATGCAGAAGATAAACCAAATTTGCGGAAGAAAATAATTTAAAATAGAAATAGAGTAATAAAACATGGTTTAAAAGTGCCGCTCGGCATAAACAATATTAAATCTTAAAACCAATACATTTTCTCAAAACCCGAAAAATAATGAATCACAAGCTAAGAGATACATAAGAAGCTCTAACTCCAGAAATATCTAACCAAAAGGAGAATACTGAAGGGCTATACTATTACAAAAAGATAGAAAGGGACTCCTCAGTCTGCGGACGCGGTAGATATAGCTCAAAGTCTCTACAGAAGCGCCTCGCCTCAAGGATGATAAGACAGAGTGAAGGTACCTGGATCTGCACATGAAAAACATGTGCAGAAGGGGCATGAGTACACCACAGCGGTACTCAGTAAGTACCAAGCCTAAACTCGGTCGGGTAGTGACGAGGAAGGTCAAGGCCTTACTGAGATAAAATAAAGAATATAAGACATGACAGTACAAGATAAGCAGTACAATTGAAAACTAACGATAAGAATTTAATACAGGAAAACGAGAAATTCAATAACTGAAACAGAGGCAAAACAATCACAAGGAAATAACCGGAGATCTCTCAGTATCCCGAGGATCTCTTAGTACCCTCAATATATGCTAGGGATCTCTTGGTATCCCGAGGATCTCTCAGTATCCTCAATATATGCTAGGGATCTCTTGGTATCCCGAGGATCTCTCGGTATCCTCAATGTATGCTAGGGATCTCTTGGTATCCCGAGGATCCCTTGGTATCCTCAATGTATGATAGGGATCTCTTGGTATCCCGAGGATCTCTTGGTATCCTCAATATATGCTAGGGATCTCTTGGTATCCCGAGGATCTCTTGGTATCCTCAATGTATGATAGAGATCTCTTGGTATTCTCAATGTATGATAGGGATCTCTTGGTATCCCGAGGATATCTTGGTATCCTCAATGTACGTGTCGGGGATGTCTCGGTATCCCGAGGATATCTTGGTATCCTCAATGTACGTGTCGGGGATGTCTCGGTATCCCGCACTTCAGCTCAAATCGTAAATGCGTACAGGGGATCTCCCAGGATGTCGTTCCATAGTCCCAAAGTAAAACACATAAAAATGGCACAAGGAATACTCAAATAAACTCAACTTCATAACAAGGTAACACAGACAATTCTAACCTTACATGCTTCACGTAATACAAATAAGGCAGTTAAAGCAAATAAGGCAATTAAGTCAATTAGACATGCTTCTCTAACTAACAGCAGGTTTAAAAGTGCAAATAGAATAAATAGAAAGGGAAAACACAATTAAAGTTACTTAATGAAAACTAGATTTTCAACAATTAGCACAAGTACGAACTCGTCACCTCACGTACAAGGCATTTCAACTATCACAATACCAATCCTAAGGGGAAAGTCCCTCACACAAAGTTAGACAAGACACTTACCTCGAACCAGCTCAATAATCAATTTGATACCACGCTCTTGCCACGAGTACTCGATTCCAAATGGCCAAAATCTATTCAATTCAATTGCTTAATGTAAATAACACTTCAAGTAACTAATTCTACAAAGAAATTCTAAGCTGATACGCAAAATTACTTAAAATGACCAAAACGCCCCTCAGGCCCACGTCTCGGAATCGGGTAAAATTTACATTTTCATAATCCTCATACTCTCATGAGTCTAACCATACCAAAATTATCCAATTCCAATATTATTTGGTCCTTCAAATCATCATTTTACATTTTTGAAAGATTTCACAATTTTCTTCCCAAATTCCATCCCAAATCACGAATTAAATGATGAATTCAATGATATATTCATGCACTCTAGCCAAATCTGAGTTAGAATCACTTATCCCGATGAATTTCTTGAAAAACCTTCGAAAAATTGCCAAAATCCGAGCTCTCTAGGTCAAAATATGAAATAAAAACCTAAACCTCGTATTTATAGTGCACCTCATCGATTTCCACCACTGTTGACCGCACAAAAACCATCACTAGCCGCGGTGGAGCACCGTTGACCGCACGAAAACCAGTGTTGTCCGTAGTGGATTTGACTACAGTGACAGACTTTAGAATTTTGGCCATAAATTTCTCTATAGATGTCCAAATTGTGATATCTTTACCTTTCTGGAAACTAGACACGAAGGGCTACAACTTTTCTTTTTGAATCATCTCAACATTCCTTGTAGATCAAAAGATATATGCTTCCGAAATTAGACCAGTGAAACTTTCCTCACCCCGAACCACACTGGATTTTGTGCGGCCGCAAAGCCCCCACTGCGGCAACATAAAATCCTGTGCGGATTGCACTGGTGGGTTCAGAAGTCTGCAACTCCTCTGGACCTACAACCGCTATGATTTTAGGCCTAAAACATCGCGGAACCTACCCGAAACTCACCCGAGTCCCGCGGGATTTCAAACCAAATGTACCAACACATCCTGTGAAATCATTCAAAGTTGTTCAAAACTTTGGAACGCTCACAACAACATCAAATTACCAATTTAACATAGGATTCAAGCCTAATAACTCCAAGAACTCTTAAATTATACTTTTGATCAAAAAGTCTATCAAACCTCGCCTGAATGACCTAAAATTTTGCAAGCACGTCACATTCAACACTACGGAGCTACTCGAACTTTCGGAATTCTATTCCGACCCTTAGATCAAAATCTCACTATCGAACCGGAAACTTCAAAAATTCGACTTTCGTCATTTCAAGCCTAAATTAGCTACGAACTTCCAAAACAAAATTCGAACACGCCCCTAAGCCCGAGATCACCCAACAGAGCTAACGAAACCATCAGATTTCCATTCCGAAGCCGTCTTCACACTGTTCCGACTACGGTCAACTTTCCAACACTTAAACTCTCATTTAGGGACTAAGTATCCCAAAACTCTCCGAAACTCAAAACCAAACATCCCGGCAAATCAAAATAGCAGAAATAAACTTAGGGAATGCAGTTAATAGGGGATCGGGGCATTAATTCTTAAGACGACCAGCCGGGTCGTCACATCCTCCTACACTTAAACATTCGTTCGTCCTCGAACGAGCATAGAGATATACCTGAAGTAGTGAAAAGATGAGGGTAATGGATGCACATATCCTGCTCGGTCTCCCAGGTCGCCTCCTCGACCGGCTGACCCCGCCACTGAACCTTTACTGTAGCAGTGTTCTTTGACCTCAGCTTTCTAACTCGTCTGTCCAATATTGCTATTGGCTCCTCAACATAATATAGATACCTGTCCAACTAGACTAAATTGAAATACAACACATGAAACAAATCACCGTGATACCTCTGGAGAATCGAAACATGAAATACCGGATGAACTCCTGCCAAGTTGGGAGGTAAGGCAAGCTCATAAGCAACCTCCCCAACATGCCTCAATATCTCAAAAGGGCCAATAAACCTCGGAATCAACTTCCCTTTCTCCCTAAATCTCATAATTCCCTTCATAGGCGAAACCCGAAGCAGAACCCGCTCTTCAACCATATAAGAAACATCACGAACCTTCCGGTTCACGTAACTCTTCTAACTGGGATGGGCTGCATGGAGTCTATCCTGAATCACCTCAACCTTCTCCAAAGCATCCTGAACCAAGTCTAGGCCAAACAATCTAGCCTCACCCGGCTCAAACCTACCCACCAGGGATCTACACCGTCTCCCATATAAAGCCTCATACGGTGCCATGTGAATACTGGACTGATAGCTGTTGTTGTAAGCAAACCCCGCCAATGGCAAGAACTGATCCTAAGACCCTCCAAACACAATCACACACGCACGGAGCATATCCTCAAGAATCTGAATAGTGTGCTCTGACTATCCATCCGTCTGAGGGTGAAATGTTGTACTCAACTCTACCCGAGTACCCAACTCATGCTGAATGGCCCTCCAGAACCGTGATGTGAACTGTGTACCTCTATCTGAAATGATGGACACTAGAATACCATGCAGACGAACAATCTCCCGGATATAAATCTCTGCCAACCGCTCCGAAGAGTAAGTCATACACACAAGAATGAAATGAGCGGACTTGGTCTGCCGATCCACAATCACCCAAATAGCATCAAACTTCCTCAAAGTCCGTGGGAGCCCAACTACAAAGTCCATAGTGATCCACTCACACTTCCAGTCCAGAATCTCATCTGCTGAAGCAACCCACCCGGTCTCTGGTGTTCATACTCTGCTGATAGTTGAGGCACCGAGCTACAAATCCAACTATATCCTTCTTCATCCGCCTCCACTAGTAGTGCTGCCTCAAATCCTGATACATCTTCGCGCACCCGGATGAATGGAATACTGCGATCTATGGGCCTCCTCTAGAATCAACTCCCGAAGCCCATCAACATTAGGTACACAAATCCGACATTGCATCCTCAATACCCCATCATCACCAATAGTCACATCTCTGGCATCACCGTGCTAAACCTTGTCCTTGAGGACAAGCAAATAAGGGTCATCATATTGTCGCTCCCTGATACGATCAAATAAGGAAGACTGAGAAACCATGCAAGCTAGAACTCGACTGGGCTTCGAAAGATCCAATCTCACAAAGTAGCTGGCTAAGGCCTGAACATCCATCGCCATAGGCCTCTCCGATGCTGGTAAATAAGCCAAACTTCCCAAACTTTTTGCCCAAAGCATCGGCCACCATATTGGCCTTACATGGGTGATACAAAATAGTGATGTCATAGTCCTTTAGCAACTCTAACCACCTCATCTGGCGCAAATTTAGATCCTTTTGCTTGAACAGGTGCTGCAAGCTCCGATGGTTAGTATAAATCTCACAGGGAACCCCGTATAAATAATGGCGCCAAATCTTCAGGGCGTGAACAGTGGTAGCTAACTCAAGATTGTGAACAAGGTAGTTCTTCTCATATACCTTCAACTATCTGGATGCGTAGGCAATCACCCTACTGTCCTGTATCAACACCGCTCCAAGGCTAATCCTCAAGGCGTCGCAATAGACCGTATAAGACCTCAAACCTATAGACAATATCAAAATTAGGGTTGTAGTCAATGCTGTCTTGAGATTCTGAAAGCTTGCCTCACACTCCTTCGTCCACTGAAATGGAGCAGCCTTCTGGGTCAACCTGGTCATAGGGGCTGCAATCGATGAAAACCCCTCCACAAACGACGATAGTAACCCACTAGGCCAAGGAAACTGCAGATCTCGGTAGCTGAGGATGGTTTGGGCCAACCCTTCACGGCCTCTATCTTCTTCGGATCCACCTGAATACCCCCACTCGATACCACGTGGCCTAAGAATACCACTGAATCCAACTAAAACTCACATTTCGAGAACTTAGCATATAACTTCTTCTCTCTCAGAGTCTGAAGCACAGTCCTCAGGTGCTACTCATGATCTTCCCGACTCCGGGAATACACCAGAATATCATCAATAAATACAATGACAAACGAGTCGAGATACGGATGGAATACACTATGCATCAAATGCATAAAGGCTGCTGGGGCATTGGTCAGCCCAAATGACATGACAAGGAACTCGTAATGACCATACCAAGTCCTAAAAGTAGTCTTTGGGATATCTGGCTCCCGAATCTTCAACTGATGGTAACTTGAGCGAAAGTCAATCTTAGAAAACACCCGTGCGCCTTGAAGTTGGTCAAACAGATCATCAATACGAGGCAAAGAATAACGTTTCTTCACTGTAACCTTGTTTAACTGGCAATAGTCAATACACATACGCATAGAACCATCATTTTTCTTCACAAATAAGACAGGATCACCCCCAAGGTGATACACTGGGCCAAATAAAACCCTTATCAAGCAATTCCTGTAATTGATCCTTCAACACCTTCAACTCAGGAAGAGCCATATGATACGGAGGAATAGAAATGGGCTGAGTGCCCAGCAACAGATCAATGCCAAAATCAATATCTCTATCAGGCGACATGCCCGGAAGGTCAGCTGGAAACACATTGAGAAATACCATACTATTGGAACTGAATCAACTGAAGGGGTATCAATACTAACATCTCTCACATAATCTAAATACAGGTCACACCCCTTCTCAACCATACGCTGAGCTTTAAGAAAAGAAATAACTCTACTGGGAAAGTGATCTAAAGTACCCCTCCACTCAACACGCGATACACCTGGCATATCCAGTGTCACGGTTTTGGCGTGATAATCTAGAATATCATAATGGGGCGACAACCAGTCCATGCCCAAGATAATGTCAAAATCTACCATTCTGAGCAACTATAAATCGGCTCTGGTTTCAAAACCACTAAGAGCAACCAAATACGACCGATAAATACGGTCCACAACAAGAGAATCTCCCACAGGAGTAGAAACATAAAGAGGGGAACTCAAAGAATCTCGAGGTACACCCAAATGCGGAGCAAAATAAGAAGACACATAAGTATAGGCGGAGCCTAGATCGAATAAAACCAATGCATCTCTATGACAAACTAAGACAATACCTATAATGATAGAATCGGAGGCGATAGCCTCGGTATGGGCACGAAGGGTAGAATATCTGTTCTGGCCTTCCCCTCTAGCTGGTTGGGCAGGTGGGGTAGCAACTGGTGCAGTGATCATAGCCTGAGAACTATGCGGAGCGTGCTGTGGCTGAGAAGTCTGTGGAGGTGCACTCCTTCCAAGTCTAGGGCAATCCCTCACCATATGGCGTGTGTCACCACACTCAAAACAAGCTCTGGGAGGACGTGGCAGTGGAAACTATGCGGTACGGGTACTCCAAGACCCCTGAACACCTGAAACACTGTGTAAAATCTGAGATACAAACTGAGCTGGCTAACCCATAAAACCTCTACCATGTCGTACTTTTCCTCCAAAATAAGGACCAGTGGGTCTCTCCAGTCTAAGAGGTCTCCTTACTTCCCTATGTTCTGTCTCCTAACCTCGTCTGTCCTCTCTCTCCTGGACCCACTTGTCCTCTACTCGGCGAGAGGTCCTCACCACCTGTTGAACTAGGACCACAGGATGTGTGGCTATGATACCTGGAACCCGACCAATGAGAACTCTCTACTCTGGAGTGGGGGTACCGAAAGTCTGGGTCCCTTCCCCGATCTGTAAGGTAGTTGGTACAACCTGAATCAACCCCGCCGGAACTATGTACCAAACATGCTCAGGAACTGTGCTAATGTCTCCTGAAGTGCTGGAGCAGTAGTAGTAGTAGGCGCATTCGGTGCCTGCACTCCGTCTGGAACTGCTAGTGGCACTTCGGTGGAAGCTCGCGCAGGTCCTTTGGTTGCACCACGTGTGCGTCCTCGGCCTCTACTCCGGCCTCAACTTCTGCCGACTCTCGCATGGGCGCGGGTGCCTGATCATCTCTAGTAGCATGTGTCCTTACCATCGGTGAGAGAATAGTAGATAGAACTTTAGAATTGTGAAATCAAAAATCTCGCACGACAAGGAATTCAAATGAAGTGGAATTTTCCTAACGGTTACATAGCCTCTCATAGATAAATACAGATATCTCCGTACCGATCAGCGAGACTCTAATAAACCGGCTTCTGATCCATGACTCCTATGAACCTAGAGCTCTGATACTAACTTGTCACAATCCCAGTTCGCCCTACATGAACCATCGTGATGGCACTTAGTCTCTACGACTAGGTAAGCCTAAAATGCGGAAGATAAACCAAATTTGCGGAAGAAAACAATTTAAAACAGAAATAGAGTAATAAAACAACGTTTAAAAGTGCCGCTCGAAATACACAATATTAACTCTTAAAACCAATACATTTTCCCAAAACCCGGGAAACCATGAATCACAAGCTAAGAGATACATAAGAAGCTCTAACTCCAAAAATGTCTAACCAAAAGGGTAATACTGAAGGGCTATACTATTACAGAAAGATAGAAAGGGACTCCTCAGTCTGCGGACGTAGCAGATATACCTCAAAGTCTTTACAGAAGTGCCTCGCCTCAAGAAATGATAAGACAGAGTGAATGTACCTGGATCTGCACATGAAAAACATGTGGAGAAGGGGCATGAGTACACTGCAGCGGTACTCAGTAAGTGCCAAGCCTAACCTCGGTCGGGTAGTGACGAGGAAGGTCAAGGCCCTACTAAGATAAAATAAAGAATATAAGACATGACAATACAAAATAAGCAGTACAGTTGAAAACCAACGATAAGAATTTAATACAGGAAAACAAGGAATTCAATAACTGAAACAGAGGCAAAACAATCACAAGGAAATAACCGGGGATCTCTCAGTATCCTGAGGATCTCTTAGTACCCTCAATATATGCCAGGGATCTCTTGGTATCCCGAGGATCTCTCGGTATCCTCAATATATGCTAGGGATCTCTTGGTATCCCGAGGATCTCCTGGTATCCTCAATGTATGCTAGGGATCTCTTGGTATCCCAAGGATCTCTTGGTATCCTCAATGTATGATAGGGATCTCTTGGTATCCTCAATGTAAGATAGGGATCTCTTGGTATCCTCAATGCATGAGAGGGATCTCTTGGTATCCTCAATGTACGTACTGATGATAAGACAGAGTGAAGGTACCTGGATCTGCACATGAAAAACGTGTGCAGAAGGGGCATGAGTACACCACAGCGGTACTCAGTAAGTGCCAAGCCTAACCTCGGTCGGGTAGTGACGAGTAAGGTCAAGGCCCTACTGAGATAAAATAAAGAATATAAGACATTACAGTAGAAGATAAGCAGTACAGTTGAAAACCAATGAAAAGAATTTAATACAGGAAAACAAGGAATTCAATAACTGAAATAGAGGCAAAACAATCACAAGGAAATAACTGGGGATCTCTCAGTATCCCGAGGATCTCTTAGTACCCTCAATATATGCCAGGGATCTCTTGGTATCCCGAGGATCTCTCGGTATCCCGAGGACCTCTCGGTATCCTCAATATATGCTAGGGATCTCTTGGTATCCCGAGGATCTCTCGGTATCCTCAATGTATGCTAGGGATCTCTTGGTATCCTCAATGTATGATATGGATCTCTTGGTATCCTCAATGTATGATAGGGATCTCTTGGTGTCCTCAATGCATGATAGGGATCTCTTGGTATCCCGAGGATTTCTTGGTATCCTCAATGTACGTGTTGGGGATCTCTCGGTATCCTGCACTTCAGCTCAAATCGTAAATGCGTACAGGGGATCTCCCAGGATGTCGTCCCGTAGTCCCAAAGTAAAACACATAAAAATGGCATAAGGAATACTCAAATAAACTCAACTTCATAACAAGGTAACACAGACAATTCTAACCTAGCATGCTTCACGTAATACAAATAAGGTAGTTAAAGCAATTAAGTCAATTAGACATGCTTCTCTAACTAAAAGCAGGTTTAAAAGTGCAAGTAGAATAAATAGAAAGGAAAAACACAATTAAAGTTACTTAACGAAAACCGGATATTCAACAATTAGCATAAGTACGCACTCGTCACCTCACGTACAAGGTATTTCAATTATCACAATACCAATCCTAAGGGAAAATCCCCAACACAAGGTTAGACAAGCCACTTACCTCGAACCGGCTCAATAATCAATCTGATACCACGCTCTTGCCACGAGTACTCGACTCCAAATGGCCTAAATTTATTCAATTCAATTGCATAATGTAAATAACACTTCAAGTAATTGGTTCTACAAAGAAATTCTAAGCTAATACGCGAAATTAGGTAAAATGACCAAAACGCCTCTCGGGCCCACGTCTTGGAATCGGGTAAAATTTACATTTTCAAAATCCTCATACTCTCACGAGTCTAACCATACCAAATTATCCAATTCCGATACCATTTGGTCCTTCAAATCATCATTTTACATTTTTGAAAGATTTCACAATTTTCTTCCCAAATTCCATCCCAAATCACGAATTAAATGATGAATTCAATGATAGATTCATGTACTCTAGCCAAATCCGAGTTAGAATCACTTACCCCGATGAATTTCTTGAAAAACCTTAGAAAAATTGCCAAAATATGAGCTCTCTAGGTCAAAATATGAAATAAAACCCTAAACCTCGTATTTATAATGCACCTCCCAGATTTTCACCACTGCTGACCGCACAAAAACCATAGCTGACCACGGTGGAGCACCGCTGACCGCACAAAAACCAGTGTTGTCCGCGTTGGATTTGACTGCAGTGACAGGCTTTAGTATTTTGGCCATAACTTTCTTTACAGATGTCTAAATTATGATTTCCTTACCTTTTTTGGAAATTAGACACGACGGCCTACAACTTTCGTTTTTGAATCATCTCAAAATTCCTTGTAGATCAAAAGATATAAGCTTTCGAAGTCAGACTAGTGAAACTTTCCTCACCACGGACTGCACTGGATTTTGTGCGGCCGCAAAGCCCCCACTGCGACAGCACAAAATCCTGTGTGGTCCGCACTGGTGGGTTCAGAGGTCTGCAACTCCTCTGGACCTGCAACAGCTATGATTTTATGACTAAAACATCCCGGAACTAACTCGAGCCCCTCGAGACTTCAAACCAAATGTACCAACACATCCCGTGACATCGTTCAAACTTGTTCAAAACTTCAAAACGCTCACAACAACATCAAATCACCAATCTAACATAGGATTCAAGCCTAAGAACTCCAAGAACTCTTAAATTATGCTTTCGATCAAAAAGTCTATCAAACCTCGCTCGAATGACCTGAAATTTTGCAAGCACATCACATTCAACACTACGAAGCTACTCCAACTTTCGGAATTCCATTCCGACCCTTAGATCAAAATCTCACTATCGGGACCGGAAACTTCAAAAATTTGGCTTTCGGCATTTCAAGCCTAAATTAGCTACAAACCTCCAAAACACAATTCGAACACGTGCCTAAGCCCGAAATCACCCAACGGAGCTAACGGAACCATCGGATTTCCATTCCGAAGCCGTCTTCATACTGTTTCGACTACGGTCACTTTCCAACACTTAAGCTCTCATTTAGGGACTAAGTGTACCAAAACTCTCCGAAACTCAAAACCGAACATCCCGACAAATCAAAATAGCAGAAATAAACTTGAGGAAAGCAGTTAATAGGGGATCGGGGCGTTAATTCTTAAGACGACCGGCCAGGTCGTCACAGTAATAATGCCAAGATAACCTTTGAGGTACCTCAAGATCCTGTATACTACATGTAGGTGTGCTTGACAAGGAGCATGCATATACTGGCTTACCAACCCCACAACATAGATAATGTCAAGTCAAGTGATAGTATGATATCTAAGTTTTCCCACAAGCCTCTGATGCCTGCATGGGAATACTTTTACTTCAAATACGGTGCCATGATATCAAACTTCAACTTTAAAAATATTCAACATCTTCAAACAAACAATAAATACAAAATGAGTAATTAAAGAAGTAATAATCTAACCTAAGTATGGATAACATGGTTAACAAAATAATATAAAACAAAAAAATAATTTCTATCTGCATGGTTTAACCCAATGACAACGCATAGGTATTCGTCACCTTACATATACGTTATCCCCACACATAAAACACGTACCAAATAGACCAATAAGTCCTAATCCCTCAAATCAAAGTAACCACGACACTTATCTCACTCTGCGAATCAAAGAAATCAACCAACCACGGCATTGCCTTTCGAACAATCCTCCAACACAACCGAATCTTGCTAATTATCAACCAAATGATTCAAAATAATCTTAGATTCTACCCATTAATGAAAGAGGTTCAATTTTAATCATTTTTTTAAAAGTCAAACATGGGCCCGCTTTGTCAAAATCCAAGATTCTGGCCAAAATTTGATTATTCATTCACCCCGATCCCGATTATGTTTCGAAATTCAACCTCAATTTGAGATCTAAATCTCAATTTTACAAAAATTACCAATTTCTACCCAAATCCCTAATTTCTACCATAGAAATCCTAAATTTGATATTGAAAGCTCATGAAAAGTAATGAAAAATTAAAAAGAAATGGATTAACGCCACTTACCAATGAATTTGGGAAGAAAAGTCTCTTAGAAAATCGACTCTAGAGTGTTAGGGTTAAGAAATGGTGTAAAATGAGCTAAGTCCTAATTTTTTCATCTTTTACCCAGCTGCGGATTCCGCAATTGTGTAATAATGTTAATAATTGCGAACACCACAAATGCGAGACAAGGGTCGCAAATGTGAACCCTGTCACAGAAGCCCAAAAGTCATAATTGCGACAAAAGGTTAGCAATTGCAAACAGACCCTCATTCATGAATGCGAACAAATTCTTCGCAAATGCGAAGATCATTCAGAAGTGCACTTAGTCGCAAATGCGACTCTCACATTTCGAAAATTGCGAACATGTTCCTCGCAAATGCGAGAGTAACCCAACACAGCCTATGCTCGCAAATGCGAACTCTTGTTCGCAAAAGTGAGACTCCGCAATTACGAGTCAGACCTCGCAAATGCGAGATTTGCAGCAAACACCAGAATTGGTATTGCACCAGAAATTTTCACACTAACCAAGCTCATCTGAAACATGTCTGAAACTCACTCGAACCTAAACATACACAAAAATGTAATAATATCACACGAATTTACTCGCGCAATCAAATCATAAAAATAATATCTAAGTCTACAAATTAAACCTCAAAATGAATGAAATTTCATAGTAAACTCAAGAACAACTAGAATCACATCTAAGCATCTGAAGCATGTCAAATTAATTCCGAATTGCACCAAATTTTACGGACAAGTTTCAAATAGTAATACAGACCTATTCTAAGTTTTAACATCAAAATCTGAACTCGTTAACTATGAAGTCAAATTACGGTCAAACATAGGTGATTTCCAAACTTTCAAAATACTAGCGTTCAGTAAAATGGGTCAAATCAACCAAGGACCTCCAATTTGAATTTCGGACATACGCCCAAGTCCAAAATCTGGATACGGACCTACTAAAATTGTCAAAATATCGATTCGGGGTCGTTTACACAAAAAAATTGACCGTGGTCAACTCAAATCATTTTTAAAGCTAAAATTCATGTTTTCTTCAATTTTTCACATAACTTTTTTCGGAAAAAAAACACTGACTACGCACGCAAATCAAAAAATACTAAATTGAGCTAATCGATGTCTCAGAAGATAAAAATAAGAGGTAGAACTCAAACTGATCTATCGAATCATTACAAAAATATAATCATATAGCTATATAAAATAATATTTAATATAATTATCAGATGAAATGTGTTTGCTTGACCACTTTTGACATAGTGTGGTTACGCCGCTGCATATGAGTTATGGTTGTCCAACGGGACGGGACGTCCCGTCCCGTCCCGCGTCCCGTCCCGCTTCAAGTTAAATGGGATGGGCATGTTAAACGGGACACGGGACGGGACGGGACGACCATTTTGTCCCGTTTGTCCCATCCCGTTTCGTCCCGTTTCATCCCGTCCCGCGTCTCGTCCCGCGTCCCGTCCCGCCATTTTTAAAAAAAAAACTAGTTGTTGGGCAACGGCTTAAATTGCAAAAATAGCCATTGCCAACGGTCCAAACAGCCCCTACCCCCCCCCCCCGAACACCCCCCAAACTTTTAATATAATCCCTAAGTTTATTTAATTACACTTTGGCCCTATTTTCTACTATAAATACCCCCATTCTTCTTCATTTTTTCCCACAAAAAATCAATCTTCTCTCTCAAATCTCTTACATTCTAATATTCTGTCTATATTCTATATTATTCTCTCAATTTTGTTACTATCAAGTATCAACTATCAACTTCAAGTATCAACTATCAAGTGATAACTTTCAAGTATTTGGGCAAATTGTTTGGAGCAACTTTCAAGCTTCAAATTAATTCGTCAAGTATTTGGAGCAATATTTTGGGCAATTTCTTCAAGTTTTAATATTTAATCACGGTGCACTCGTTCCATCTCCTAATTTTAATATATAATTTTTGCGTATCATTTTAGTGCTTAATTTTTGTGTTTACTTTACGTGTTATATTTTCGTATTTCATTTGTGTGTTTAATATTTGTATTAGCTTTTTTAATATAATTTCGTATTTAAATTATGGCACCTAAAAATGTATTTGGTATTTTTTAAAAAAGCAGTAAAAAAATAGTAAAGGTGAAAGTAGTAGTAATCCTAATCCTAACCCTTCTCCTAGACCTAGAATTAGAAAGCATATTGATGAAATGACTCATGTTGATGAAACTTCATTTTCCCAACCCCCCACATTTTATGATGTTCATGTTGGAGAACAATTAGATCATGAAACTTTACAAAGACAATTTGGCAATGATATTTTTTTTGAGGATGAAGAAAATGAGGAAGAAGAATTAGATGAAACACCCACTAGTCCCGCAACACAAGCTCCAACTCAGAGTCAATCTCAGTCTGGAGCTTTACCCTCTGTACCCCCTGTAAGGAGTAAGCCTGAGGTTGAACTTCCCAAAACATCACTTGTATGGAAATTTTTTAAACATGATAAAGTCAATCATCGTGCTATATGTGAAAAATATAAGCAAGTATTTGCACACACAACAAGTGGTGGGACGGGGGGTTTAAGTAGACACTTAATAAGGGATCACAAATCTTTATGGATACAAGCTAACATAGAAGCCGAAAAAATTATAGATCCTACCATCAGTACTGACACTCCTAGTGGATCTGGTTCTAATCAAATTCAACAACAACTTGACCCTGCTTCTGATCATTGTTTTACGCAAATATAACAAAGATAGAGATCGTGAGAACTTAGCAAAAATGGTGGCTGTCTGTGGCTTACCTTTTACTTTCCCTTCTCTCCCTGCTTTTGTGCATTAAATACAAGAAACTTATAACCCTGATTTTCAAGGTTTTCCTAAGACCACGGTTAGAAATGATGTTTTTAAATTTCAAACTGAATATCTTCAGTATATTCGTTGTGTATTTTTTCACTTAGATTGTAAAGTGTCTATCACATCTGATATAGGTTGTAGTCCTAATGGTTGTGATTATTTAACTGTTACATGTCATGTGGTTGATCATCACTAGAACTTGCAAAAACGTATTATTGGTTATAAATTTGTTGATTCAAAACACACTGGAGCATATATTGCAACTACTGTTCTACAAATACTTGATTTTTATGGATTCATTAATAAAGTTTTAACTATCACCTTAGATAATGCTTCTTCTAACACAACCGCAACAAATAGCTTAAAATCTAGACTTTGTCCAATTAATCCAACAATTTTTCATGTTAGATGTGCATGCCATATTTTTAACTTGGTTGTAAAAGATGGTCTTAATTTATTTTCTGATACTTGTAGTAAAATACAACATGCTTGTGGCTATATTTTTCGTGCTCATAAACAAAGTAGAATTCGTGAATTTGCTCAACAATGTGCTAGTGCTAACCTTCCATTTAGAAAAGTTCCAAAAGATGTTTGTACTAGGTGGAATTCTACTTATGAAATGCTTAAAGTTGCTTATAATTATCGGGTGCCTATCCAAAAAGTATTTAATATGCATAATGCTCACCCTGTTGATCAAATTGTTGATTCTGATTGGGATGAGATCAGAGAGCTTACTAAATTTTTAGAAAAATTTTATTATGCTACAAAACAATTTTCTGGTATATATTATCCTACTGTTACACAAATATTATGGTATATTTGTGGAATATTTGTTGTATTTGGTAAGTATAAAACAAATCCAACTTATGCACCGACCATTAAAGAAATGATTTTAAAATTTAAAAAGTATTTTTTTCCTATTCCCGAAGTTTATTTAATTTCTACTCTACTTAACCCATCTTTAAAACTAAGAGGTGCAAAGGGACTTGTTCGTAAAATTTATGAGAATTTAGAAATTCAAGAAAATGAACAACCATCTCTCGAAAACTGCCAAGCTAGCATATATATTCTTATGCTATATCAATGTTTGATAAATATAAATCTATGGATACAACTGGTTGTGAAACAGCTCCTTCTACTTCTAAGTCTAGAGCAGAAGTTTTATGGGAAGATATGGATGATATAACAGGTTTTGATTCCTCTATTGATGATGAACTTGATTCTTATGTTAATCAAGGATTGGAAAATATTAAAGACGAAGAAGGCAAGGAACAACATTTGTCATGGTGGAGGGAGCGTGACAAGGCTTTTTCAACACTTTCAATTATGGTCCGAGATATCCTGGCTATTCAAGCATCATCAGTAGCATCGGAGAGTGCTTTTAGCGCGGCAAGATTTCAAATTGGCGATCATAGACATTCATTAGCGGAGGACAGTCTAGAGATTTCCGTATTATTTAGAGATTGGATTAATGCAGAAAGAAGAAATCTTGGTCTTGAAAAATTAACCACTAGGGAAGAAGAAGAATACAATGAGATACTAACCACTGGGAGCGATGACGGCATGGATCTCATGGAACATCAATCAACATTGCCAATTCCAGTAGAATGTCCGAGAGATATTATTGATAAGTTACAAAGAAGATATATAGGATCTTACAAATATTAGTATGATAATTTGTAATTGGCTACTAAGAGACCTAGTTCAAACAGAACCCTTCCTAGAAGGTGGCTGCGTAGATTAGGTGCTCTTCAAAAGAATTATATTTGTATTTGAGATTTGAAAGTTCTATTAATAAAATAAAAGGCTCTAAGCGTTGAATTTTATTTATGAATTGTCTTAGTTACTTAATAGTTAATACTTTGAAATTATATTAAATAAATTATAACTCTATTATAAATTTATAATTACTAGAATATTTCATTACAAGTCTTTTGTTTTAATATTTTATAATTCTTTACTTAGTTTTCTAATTTTTATTTTAACATAGTAACATTTAAGTTTATTAAATAAGTCAAAAATCCAGCCGTTGCAAACTTTAAAAACATAGTAAATTTAAAAAAACTAGACGTTTTTTTTTAAAAAAAAAATACACTTAAGGCCCACAAACCCGTCCCATCCCGTTTGTTAGCGGGACGGGATGAGACGAACATTTCGTCCTGTTTGTCCCGTCTCGTTTCATCCCGTCCCGCTTCCATCCCGCTTAAATGTCGTCCCGTCCCGTTAATTTGGTCTCGTCCTGTCCCGTCTCGTCCCGTTGGACAGCCATAATATGAGTACATCGTTACAAATAGAATAGGAGGTTAAAGTAAAAATCTTCAAATATATAAATATTCATTACTAATTTTTAAATTGAAACAAAAAGTGCCATAGGAATTTGGAGTAGCAAATTACTTTTTCCACTAAACTTCCAACAAAACAATAAGGAGTCCGGAACCAAAATGTGGTTCTTTTAGACTCAAACTACACAAATAGGTGGTAAAAAAATAATCTTTTTATATATAGCGCCATAATACCTGGCGCTATATACTAACAGTAACGGCACCGTTAAGGTATAGCGCCAGGTATTGTGGCGCTATACTGTAAAAGTTGACATGGCCAGGTATAGCGCCACAATACCTGGCGCTATATATACATCATTAATGTATAGCGCCTGGTATAGTGGCGCTATACATAGATTTTCCCGGCCCCACCAATAATTCGTGACTTCAATAATTCAAAAGCATATAGTGCCAACTTTTTGGGCGCTATACCTATATAAAAATAAATTCCCGGCTAGCCATTTCCTATATAAAGAGGTTAGGATTGTATAGAAATTCATTCAAAAATTTTGTTACCTCTTGTTGAAACGTTTATTGTTCTTAAATTCTTCAACATTTTTTTTATTATGTCTGAAGAGCATAGAACAAGAGTTTCATTATATTGGGGGAGTGAGGTTGTGATGGAGAATAACTCTGTGGGCTACAGTTTACTTGCTCAGTGTCATGTTAAATTGCCACTTACAATAGAGTACGATAAATTGATATTGTTGTTATGCAAAAAACTGAGTGTGAGGAAACGTTCAGTGATACTTAAAGTAACCGGAATATATCTGTATTCCGTCACTCCGCAAGGGGTTGCTTTTTACTCATAGTTTAACATCGACAATGATGAAACTTTGAGTGATTTTCTGAGGACTCTGGACGAATGCCGGGAATTTCTTGTAATCACAATGTTGGAGATGTACGTGAAGGTCGAAGACGTTCCAAAAAACGAGGTTGTGCGTAGCAGAGATAACCCCCAGTCATCGGGTGGTTATTATGGAGCAGTTTTTGCCGGAGAGGTTTCGGATGAAAGAGTTTTCCTTTATTAAAACTTATCACCGCCGGCGAATGAGCAGCGAGAAAATAATTTATACCCTACTTTCCATAATTCACAAGACGAGTGAAAAACTTCAATTTTCATTTGTGTTAATTATGTATATTTTTGGTGTATTGAATTTGTATTAACGCTCATATATTTAATAGGGGGTACCGGCCGGATATGAATTTTACAAGTGGCCTATCCAGTAGTCATCACTTAATTGAAAACACCCATCATGACATTTCATCACATTACGATTTGTAAGTGAGGTGATATAGACATATGGAAATCATTTATTAATTCAGTAGCTTATATTTTTGTCGGTTGTGCAGTAAAAACGAGCAAGTTGAACCACCCGTACTCACTCAATTGACCGAAAACGACGTATTACATCGGGATCTGGCAGATGCACAGAGTGAGGAACAGAACAGTGATTACGATAACAATGCCGATGAATCCGGAGATGAGACACCCTTTTTCGTGAGGATGGTGATGAGCAGGATGAGGATGAAGGACCTGATTTGAAGAGAGACCCCCCTAGATGAAGAGTGTATGAGTCCGAAGTGCCGTTTCATTCAAGGGAGATTCCTTACATTGATAACTTGCCAACCGTGCCGGATGTGGAAGCTCTAACAAGGGATTTTGATGAAATCCGGACAGCAATGTGGGATGAGTCTAGACCAATGGTGCTTGCAAAGGGGATGCTTTTTCCTGATAAAACGCGCTTAAGCAGGGCTTGTAAAATACAGAACGTAAAAGAGTGTCGTGAGATGCAGGTATGGGAGTCAAGTCTGATGGTATACAAGGTTGTTTGCCGCAGGTGGTTTTGGCCATGTAATTGGACGTTGCGGGCGACCAAGAAGAAGACAGGTATGTGGAAAGTGGGTAAATACATTCCCACCCACACATGCGAAATGGACACATTCAACGGGAATCACTTCAACTTGGATATTGACTTGATTTCTCTTGTACTTATTCCGCATATCGAAGCGTCCATAAGGTATACAATCAAAGAGTGCATTACATCAGTCCACCAGGAATATGGCCATACCATTACGAAAAGAAAGGCATTTCTCGGGCGCAAACGAGCGTTTGAAATTGTCTACGGTAATTGGGATAAGTCATTTGCATCTCTGCCAAAGTACATGGACGCACTGCAGCACTTTAACCCCGGGACAGTTGTTGAATAGAAGCTTGAGCAGAGTCCGGGAACACCAGAATACATATTCAATTACGTGTTCTGGGCGTTTAAGCCAACAATTGATGGTTTTTCGCATTGCCGGCCAGTAATATCTATAGACGGAACTCATGTCTATGGAAAGTACGATATCAAGCTATTGATAGTTGTGGCAGTGGATGATAATGGATAGATATTTCCTCTATCTTTTGCTGTTTGTGCCAATGAAAGCACAGAGACATGGACGCTATTTTTGAACCACATGAAAGAGCACATTGTCAAAAAGCGTTCAGGTATTTGTCTAATATCTGATCGGCACAGTGGTATATTAAGTTCTGTGGAGAACTTGCCTGCATGGCAAGAACCTTATGCAAACCACCGTTACTATGTGAGGCACTTTAAGGCCAATTTCCAGAAGGCACATCCCAACAAGGATCTATATGATTTGATGTGGATGGCAGCAACAGATCACCAACAACATAAATTCCGGAGGCATATGGATTCTATCAGGTAAGAAGACGAGGCAGCCTATTGTTGGTTGATACGACATGACCCTGAAAAGTGGACGTTGCATGCGGATGGTGGCAGACGATGGGTAATTCTTACTACAAACGTGTCAGAGTCCTTCAACGGGTTATTAAAGTCGTCAAGAGGATTGACCGTCACAGCCATGGTGCGGATGTCGCTCAAGCAGATGGCGGAGAGGTTTGTTCAACGGTCTGCAACTGCAACGGAATTGATGGAGAGGGGTGTTGAATTTATGCCAGTGCCTATGAAGAGATTTGAGAAATACAGACGGCGAGCACATTGGCATTCATTTTTGCAGTATGATAACGAAAGAGGTGTTTTTGAAGTTCGCACCGCAGTCCATAATAATCGGGGTAATAATGTACATACAGTAAATGAATCTGTAAGGTTATGCTCCTGTGGGAAATGGTCCATCTACCACATGCCTTGCTCACATGCCATCAAGTGTTTTCAACGTGTTGGTTATGCGGAGACCAACTATGTTGATCAACAATATAGTGTTTCCAAGTACCTAAACACATATAGTGGTCAGTTACAGCCAGTGGGTGCTGAGCATTATTGGCCTCTGAAACCATTTAAAATGGTGTGTAACAAGTCCTATTTGCGTAAAAGACAGGTGCAGAAGAGAACACGTATACGGAACCAAATAGATGTTAGTGACACCGTTTATGCGCGCAAATATGGTATATGCTCGCAAACAGGACACGACCATCGTAAATATCCTTCAGCTGGTTTGGGTGGCAAAACTAATCAAGATCGTGGTGGGTGTTCTTCTAGTGTACCTAACTACCCATGAGTTGATGTTGTTATAATTAGTTGTTATATCTATGTTGAAAGATTTATGAAATAAAATTATGCTTGTTAACTATTATTTGTACTTTCCCATTTTACCTATTTAAATAATAATTTAATAAAATTATCTGTATATTTATTATGTGTGTGTTGTCTTGTTGAACTGAAAAAGCTGACCAGCTGACATAAAGTTGTCTTATCAACATCATGATATTTAACACGCAAAGTATAGCGCCATTAGATAGTTCGTTATGTGTGTGTTGTCTTGTCGAACTGAAAAAGCTGACCAGCTGACATAAAGTTATCTTGTCAACATCATGATATTTAACACGCAAAGTATAGCGCCATTAGATAGTCCGTTATGTGTGTGTTGTCTCGCCTATAAATAACGGGCTCATTGTAGTTATGTTGTGTGCTCAAAAATTACTAAAAGCAAATATTTTATTAAAGGTAAGGTTTTTTTTACTAAAAGCAAATATTACACAAATGGCTCAACCTCTTCGTCCACCAAAGTGCAACTGTGGAAAAGCATGCTTGATGCAAAATTGTTGGGAAGGTGGTGAAGTTGGACGCCGCTACTGGCACTGTATGAACCAGTTTTACAAGATTCCCGGCGAACCTATTTTTGATTTTCAAGAATGGGTTGATGAACCATGTTATCAGGAATGTTACAGAGAACAACTCCAGTTTCTTCATAATATGTGTTTAAGACAACAGGAAAATGAAAAAGAAAGCAATAGAATTATTGCAGACTTGAGGGCGAACCTGAAGGAGGTGGGAGAAGAAAAATGGAAAACACAATGGAATTGTGAAGCACAAAAGGATCGAAAAAAAATATAAACTGGAACTTGCGGAGGTGAAGGAGAAACTGAAAGAGGTAGAAGAAGAAAAAGAATAACTGGAAGAATGATTTAAGTGGTTGGAGCGGAGAATAAATAGCAACCGGGGCTAAACATTGGCATGTATGTGTTTAGTGTATTTTTCATATTTCATGTATTTTATTATGTTGGCCTGCTATGTTTGTGTTTGTGATTGTGTTTGTGCTGTAGTAATGTTTTTCTTGTGTGTTGTACTAAATTTTATTTTAATTGAAGTAGAAGTTAAGTTTAAGTGCTTGTGTTGTACTACATTTTATTTTAATTGAAATGGAAGTTAAGTTTAAGTGCTTGTGTTGTACTAAATTTTATTTTATGAAACTATCAAACGAATGGAGAACTAAAAAAGTAATGCGCATATTCAATTAAATAATATTGTTAATGTATACAAAAATATTATTTACACCATGTCAATGTGTCCCGCATCCGGTGTGTCTCAATGCAGCCGCTGGCCTGAGGCGCATCCCCTCCCGTCCGAGTACGCTATCAGGATCATCATCATCAAGTCATCTCCTTATAGCTGGATGCGGCGCAGGATGATATGTATCGGTGGTGCTGTCATCTCCAGTAGAAGGCTACATAATAATATGAAACTTAGTATAGAAAACTACATAACAATTCACAACAATTTATATTATCTTACCATCATCGTCTCTAGATCCTGAATGTAGTCATCTGTCGCTGCATCGCATGAAGCCTTAAAAAGGAAATTAATAAAGTTAAAGAAAATAAATAAGTTACAAAACACAAATTCAAATTCAATAATAATAAACTCATACCTGCGCATGTGATGTGGAGCCATAACTCAGTCGGCGCCCACTATAAAAATCTCGGGTCGGTCGATCCTCAACAGTGGTAGACGGGCCTGGGAAGTATCTACCCCAATCCACTCCTTGAATATCCGAGCCCGTGATCAATAACTGACCCAATGGGTTCACCTGCGATGGCACTGGAGTGCGATAAATTCCAAGGCTGTAAGACGGCATGTCCGTCTCATGCATGCCACCTGCCATATCAGCAGCAACATCATCAACAGGAGCCTCAACGCCCCCTTGCTGGGGACCACCTCCTCTCCGCCCACGACCACGTCGTCCGACACCACCAGCTCGTCGGGCACCACCAACTCGTGGGATACCACGGCCTCGCTGGTACGTGGTTGGGTCCATATAATCAGCCTCGTATGCCAAACATTGATCCGATCGGGCTCGCTGCAGTGTCTGGGCAGCCACATCCATGAATCGACGACTATACTCTTGCATGGCCACAGGATCGTGGACATAACTCTGCATCTGCTGCCCCATATGATAGACGGTATGCAATCCAATCGCCTGCACAAAGTAAAAAATATAAACTACATATTTGGCACTAAATTATAGCTATATAACTAATAATAACAGAAAACATACCAGGGTCTTGTGTCTCCCGGCGTATGGGACATACCGACCGTGTGCCTGATGAACTAGGTTCCCGATAACAAGTCGGGAAACAGTGCGGTACCATGCCATATAACGTGGAATAGGAAAGTGTTGCGGAGGTGGGGTCAAGTCCTCTCGCCTGTCCCAGGTAAACAACTGCTCGTTAAGCCATTCAATAAATGTGTCGCCTGCCCTAGACCGATCATCCCTCTCATAATGTAAAGCATGCCATGCAGGCGGAGTCGGTATAGGTTGCGGCAGGCCAAACTGACGAAATACCTGCTTGGAGGCATGATGCTCGACAATATCGAGGCATAAGAGCGGGACAAAAGCCCTCCAAATATGTCGGCCGAACGTGCAGTACGCTGGCAGGGTACCTATCACCTTATCGGTGTACGACGTCCAGATGAACTATCAAATAAGAACACAAATCGTTAGTATGCGCATCACTAAGTTAATCTATAACAGGTAAGTTTAGTTAGATATTCACCTGTGCGTCTTCCAGCAGATCCAACACATCCCTGCAGAGGGGGAGATTATGATGGGCATCATAATCTCGTGCAAGAATACGATGCATAACCCACCTACAAGCTAGAGGGAGTTGCGGAATTTCTACATTAGCTGGTAGTTGTGGTAGAGGTGGCTGAAACTGCAGAAATCGCTCCCAGACCCAAACCTAACATACAAAGTTGACGTAAAGTATAAGATTAACTATAACTAGGTAGAATTGTAACTAATGGACATATTATTTGAATATGTTGTCACCTGTAGAAGCGGCAGAAAGCCACCAACGTCTCTCTGTGTGTCGATGCAAGCCCAGCACATCTGCCTGTACAGATATGAGATGACAGCACCACCCCAGCTGTACAAAGATGTATCCTCGAACCGGGCAATATGATGCAGAAAACGGAGGCTCACTAGGTTCCCCGAAGTGTTCGGGAACAAGACCCCCCAAATAGAAGGAGCAACAGCAGCCTCGTATATCGCTGTACATCCACCTCCGCAGACTCATCGGTGATAGTATGGTGGATCTGCACCAGGTGGTCTCTAATGGGGACCAACTGTATACGACTAGAACCAGACGCTACCGCCTCGTCCTCCGGCATGAAACTCGTGAGCATGTGCAGCATATCCCAATATGTCTGCCGCGAATAATATCTCATGGTCACAGGCAGTAAAACTGGCAAGCCATCAGCGGAAAGGTCATATAAAATCTCAGCGTCCTGGAGTGTGATGGTTGCCTCGCCGATGGGCAAATGGAAAGTGTGCGTCTCCGGTCGCCACCGCTCAATCAAGGTCGTGATCAAAGCATAGTCGAGCTGTATCCGTCCAATCCTAATAATCCTATATAATCCCATCTCCTCCAAGTAATGAACCACGCAGGGATGTAGAACGCGGGGAGGACTCAAAAACTCCCACAATAGATCCTCTCTCCTAGCCCAGAAAGTCTGCGTAAGCAACTGTCCATCCCATATATACTCGGATCTATGCTGGGGCTGTAGGGCTAATAGATCCAACATCCGGGGGCCGGGATGTATAGTCGCGTCCATGTCGTCAACTGTAAACTATCATTAATAATTATGTGTTTTTATTATAATTTAAATTCATATTTTTTAATAACTTAATTGTACAAATTATATATATATATATATATATATATATATATATATATAATTATGTGTTTTTATTATAATTTAAATTCATATTTTTTTAATAACTTAATTGTACATATATATATATATATATATATATATAATTATGTGTTTTTATTATAATTTAAACTCATATTTTTTAATAACTTAATTGTACAAATTATATATATATATATAATTATGTGTTTTTATTATAATTTAAATTTATATTTTTTAATAACTTAATAGTACAAATTATTTATATATATATATATATATAATGTATTTTTATTATAATTTAAATTCATATTTTTTAATAACTTAATTGTACAAATTATTTATATATATATATATATATATATATATATATATATATATATATATATATATATATATATATATATAATAATGTGTTTTTATTATAATTTAAATTCATATTTTATAATAACTTAATTGTACAAATTATATATATATATATATATATATATATAATTATGTATTTTTATTATAATTTAAATTCATAATTTATAATAACTTAATTGTACAAATTACTAATTATGTGTGTTGATACAGTTATTAACTTAATTGTACAAAGTTTGCATTTCCAACTACCATTATAAGATACTTAAACAAAAGGAATTCTAAGCTAAAATACTACACATTACTACGCTACAAGACTCTAAATTTTACTACGCTATAAGGATCTACGTTTTACTACACTAAAAAGGTCTGGATTTTACTACACTAAAAAATAATCTAAACTAACCATAAACAACAAATAAATTTAATTGCAAATAAAATACAAAACGGCATGAAAAAACATATATATAAATCAGGATATTAACAGACAAATTTTTTTACTAATTTATATTTTTTTAGAAAACAGTAATATTAAATCCGGATAAATTTAACATGCTAGTTTCGGAAAAAAACACAAACCGAAATAGAACACATACAAATCAAATAATATACATTATTATAAATGTTTCAACTTAAAATAAATCGAAATACCTCGATTTAGAATTTTGGCAAAGCAAAAAGATTGAAATTTTGACTCCAAAATTGTGAATCAACAATAGCACGAAACTCTACTCGAATGTGGGACTCTTTTTCTTCGAGTTTTATGTGTCGGGGGGACCCAAAAAAAAAAATTTAAAAAAAAAATGACAGAAACGGGGTATTTGGTGGGGGACCAAGAAAGAAAGATAGGGGGTTTAACAATGGAGGATGAATCGCGTGGGGTATAAAATATATATGTATAGCGCCACTATACTTGGCGATATATATTAATGATGTATATATAGAGCCAGATATTGTGGCGTTATACCTCAGTATAGCGCCACAATACCTGACGCTATACTTTAACGGTGCCGTTACTGTTAGTATATAGCGTTAAGTATTATGGCGCTATATATAAAAAGATCATTTTTTTTACCACCTATTTATATAGTTTGAGTCCAAAGAAATAATATGAGGAGACTGACAAGTCAGTGACCTACTGTTTACTTTATCATCACCTCTCTTTCACTTCTTTCTTTTTAACCTCGCCAATGGCATCTCTTTGACCCGTAATCAACACTCCCCTCTTCTTCCTCATATTCCCTCCGTCTATATCTATTTCTCCCTCCTCATCTGATTAATCTTCCTTTTGGCCAAGTAAACAGAGATGGCTGTAGAGCTCATGATGGATTACAGAAACACAAGTAGGAATAGTTTTACTATTTTCAATACAAAGTTGGAAGAAAAGGCAGTGGTTCAAGAAGCTGCCTCTGGGCTTGAAGGCGTCGAAAAACTCCTCAAATTGTTGTCTCAAACTCAGAGTCAGTCTCAACAGCAGCAAAAACAGGGGAATTTATCTTCTTTCCTAAAGCAAGAAAATTCCCCTATGGAGATTGAAATGGTAGCTGATGCAGCTGTTACAAAGTTCAAGAACATAATTTCACTTCTTGGTCGAACCAAAACTGGCCACGCTCGATTCAGAAGAGCACCTACTACTTCCCCTCCAAAAGTCAAGAAAGATTTTATGGACAGTAAAGTTTATTGTCCAACTCCAATTCAACAAGTTCCTCCAGTCGCCTATGAGCTTTACGATCACCAATTCTTTAAAAATCCAAGAGATGGGGTTGTTGAGAACCAAGAATTGGTTACAAAAAAGAGCATTAACTTTTCCTATGGTCAAGATATTTCTCGCTCAAATTCGTTTAATATGTCAGCGTTAACAGGGGAAACAGAGAGTTCATCTTTCAAGATTTCAAATCTCTCTTCTGCTGGAAAGCCTCCTTTGTCTACTTCTTCTTCCTTTAAAAGAAAGTGCTGCTCGTCCGAGAACGACCTCTCTGGCAAGTGTAGTGGCTCCTCCGGCCGATGCCATTGTTCAAAAAGAAGGTAATAGTTATATATATATATATATATATATATATATATATATATATATATATATATATGTATGTATGTATGTATGTATATGGATTACTAATAGTTTACTTGATCTGTTCAAACAGGAAATTAAGACTTAAAAGGGTGGAAAGAGTTCCAGCAATTAGCATGAAAATGTCTGACATCCCACCTGATGATTATTCATGGAGAAAATATGGACAAAAGCCAATTAAAGGATCTCCACATCCAAGGTTTTGAGCTAATCCATGAATCCTTTTAAATATTTAACTTATACAATAATTGGCTTATACTATCAGTATAATTTTGCCCATTATAATAGTTACTTGTCTCGTTTTCAAGTTACAAATTTCACCTATGATAGATAATTACCTGGAACTACAATTAAAGTGACTTAGTTGTATAAAAATTCTTACCATTCATTATTAATGTATTTGAGACTAAACTGTTTTTTTTTTTTTTTTGTGTTGCTAAATAATGGCAGGGCATACTATAAATGTAGCAGTGTGAGAGGTTGTCCAGCACGTAAACATGTAGAGAGAGCTCTGGATGAACCAACCATGCTGATTGTTACGTACGAAGGCGAGCATAACCATTCCCTCTCTGTTGCAGAAACAAGTAGTCTCATTTTAGAGTCTTCCTAATTAGATCAAATTGTGGCAATCAATTATGATTAGTTAAAAAGGCATAGCTAGCTTTATTTGCCCTGCAAAAGAAAAAAGGGTGACAAATGTAAACTAGTACTATGTAAGACTAGTTAAGAAAGAAACTAAAACTTTATAGCAAAAGTGCGGTTAGAACTTATTGTCTTAAATATTTTCATGATCGATATTTATGTGGTTGGTTATGTGAGTATCTTGTTTAGGCCAGGATAAAATATAAATTTAAGATAAAAATAGTTTCTAAATATAAAAAAGTATCATTTTTTTTTAAACAAACTAAATAAAAAAGTTATTATGTAAAATGAAACATATGCAGAAATAGATTAATAGCTTTATGTCTCTTTATCAGTTATATAGTGGACTAAACCAATTCACAAGTACAGGAAAAAAAGAAGTTTAACTTCTATACATAGACAATATAACATTTTTCATGCTATCATGTCATAAATAGTAACTTGACATATAAGGCTATAATCTTCTATAACACATTAAATTATTTTGGTAGTGTCAAAATGTCATTACATTGTCTTTAAAGAAGAAAGAATTACTGATACCGGAGGGTTTGTGATTGGAAATAATCAAATGAAAAGAGATAAAAAAGGAAAAAGGGGTTGGTTACATGCAATCAGTTTCATTAAATGTTTGTCGGGTTTCCTGGTTAGCTTTGTCAACGTCGGATGCCTAACTTCTTTAATTTCTTATTATAGAATGGTGGAACATTATTTCATGGAATAGTCTAGCTTTTTCGCTTTTTTTTTTCTTTGGATAGTCCAAATGGTTGATGAAAAGTATTAGACAAAAAATGGGACTCGTGTTTGGGACGGTTGACCAAGAGAAAGGAAATACAAAGACTATGAGGCAAGAGATAGAGTAGAAGTTGGCAGTTGGCAGTTGGCAGTTGGCAAATGGGAAGGCTAATTTAGTTTTCTACTTTACTAATTGCAGCTAAAAAAAGGAAAAAATATACATAGTGGAAATTGATCCCTATATCTCTCATTAGTAACTCAAATTTCAACCAAGTACAATGAAATATGAGTGTCAACATGTAATATTATACCAATTTTAGAAAATATATACATAAAATATCAAATTTTACGAAGCAAAATGATTTCCTGACCACTTAAACTTATAGGGCTTTTGAAAGCCGATACATAAACTTTTGTCTTTCCCATTTAAACACTCAAACTCCTGAAATCTATAACTAATAAATACAATTGACCGTTGACCCATCTCATGTGGCGTCAGTTGGTCATAGTCAGCCCCCTGCGTGAATGTCATGACTTTTAGGAGCGTGAGAGACCCCTTCCCAACGCCCAACGGTCAAAAATAGGGCCTATTTAAGTGGGGTCTTATTCTTTCAATTGGATACACATTATCCCTCTATTATATGTATTTGAAGCTTCATTTCGCCTATTTCTTAAAATTTGAAGCTTTCTTTAATTTTTTTTTCTTCTTCCAGATTGTGATAATGAATCAAAGTCCTGTATTTTGTCATTGTGGAGTTGAAGCTCATATTTGCGACACTTGGAAGCCAACAAATCCAGGAAAGAGGTTTTATGGGTGCTCAAACTATGGTCGAGCTAATTCTTGTAATTGTTTTAGGTGGTTTGACTCACCTCTTCCAGATCACTATAAACAGGTGATTTCAGGGCTATTATCAAGAATTAAAGAGAGAGATCGACTACAACGTAGGAAGAGGGTGAAGATCACTGTAACTTTAGTTGTTGTAGTAGCACTAATAATTGTAATTTTCTTCTTAGTGTAGTTAGCACTAACTTCATAACCCTATGTACAATGATAATGACAGAATGAATGATGTATTTTTTGTGGAATGAAAAGCAATTTTAACATAAACAAGCACACATATATAAACAACCAAGTTCAATCAGCCTTCTTGGTTGACAAAATTAGCACTGAACTGCTGGCTAGTAGCAGAAATAGTTTAAACATTGTACCAAAAGAAAAGTCATAGTTAAACAGACTTAAGTTAACCTACAAATTAAGTTCTGCAACTAACAGACTTAAGTTACCACAAAAACAAACATTTAGTCAGCTTCAAGGTTGAGATTGGTTGATGTTTTGCTGAGATTGGCTCAAGTTTGGACATGGAGACTGGCTTGGCTGAGATGAAGAATGGACTTGAGGTTGGTTAAGGCTTGCTTGAATTTGTCTTCTCTTCAACAGTTGTTGAAGTTGCCTTTGTGATATAACATTTCTTCCTTGCCACCTTTGTCTAGGTGCACTGTATCCAAGATCGATATTGGTCTTCCCAGCATCCACTACTTTTGTAGGAGAAGAATGTACCCTATCTCTTGCTCCACACTGTATAGGAAGCCAAATTAGTACTCAAACTACTAATATATAAATAAAAATTCAAATCCTTAATGATCTTACCCTTTCTATCATTATTCCTGTATCACTAAACAATATACCAAATCCAGTAGTTCTTGGTCTTCCTCGTAGTCCACTACCTGTTGGCCTTCCTCTAATACTAGCTATAATATCCTCAAAAGTTCTTGATCTTATACTTCCAGTATCCTGATGTAAGATAAAGTACTTTCTTGTAATTTAAAAATTTTGGTCCTAATACAGATTAACTAAATTAACTAAAATAAATACTTACAAATGCACTTGCAACAGCTGATGGTTGAGTATTTCTGTCCCTGGCAGTTCTAGAGTCACTTGTAGGACCTGATTGTTGAGCTGTTGTTTGAGCAGCCTGTGATCGTTGAGTAGCACCAGCATTACTGGTTCCTGTTGTTACAAATCCTTGTCCTTTCTGAAATTTCAAAAATAAAAAATGAAATATAGAAACAACCAAAGTACAAGACACAATCAGACACAAATTAAATACATTACCAGGATAGGACACCCCTTCTTGTTATGGCCTACTGTCTTACAATTAGAGCATGTCATTGGTGTCCCTTTCCTTGATATCTTACCAAACTTCTTCTTAGGTTCATCTTGAGCTCTTTTTCTATTTTTCTTAGGTCTACCAGATATCTTGGTAATCACAGGAGGCTCAACAGTTGGATTCTGTGTTGATGGCCACATCTCCATGTTGGTTACTGGCTGTATGTAACAACTAAAATCCTTCAGGTATGTTTCTTTCTTGTACCAGTGGGTTACATAGTCAGCAGGCTCAAATCTCTTAAAAAATATTGCACATATTACATGGGAGCATGGTATTCCTTTGAGCTGCCATGATCTACATGTACATGTATTGTTGGAGAAGTCAAAAATATGTTTGTAAACCCCATGTTGTATCTCATACCCAGTATCCCCATTCCATTTAAATTCATGCTTAACAAAATATTGAGATTGTTCCTCTATGTACCCCATTGCTATAGGAGATACATCAGAAATCCACCTTGTTGCAAATTCTCTCATGGTAGTCATCCGCTCCATCACCTTCACTCTAATCTCTTCTAACATGGTTATGATAGACTTGTGCCTAGCAGACAAGATCCAACTGTTAAAGGTTTCACACATGTTGTTCTCCACAGAATCACATTTACTCTAATCTTTGAAGAATGCTCTACACCAACATGTTTTGGGTATCTTAGCAAGTCCTTAATGATCTTACTATCACCTAATTCTGCCAGCTCATCTATCTTAGCCTTCAAATATGTTTCAAATGAAGCCCTTGCACAAGACCAAAACTTCTTCCTTTTTTCCTCTCCTTTCCACTTTTGTTTCCAGTTGCTCCATATGTATCTTTCACACATTCTGTGCTTAGCATTTGGTAACAACTCAGAAACAGATGCAACAAGTCCCTTAAGCAACAAAAAAACAATTAGAATATCAGAAACATATATAAAGTATCCAAGTAATTAAAGGAAGAACAGGGGTGTAGTATATACCTTCTGCGTATCAAAAATGATGGTCAGCCCCTCACCTTGGGATTCAGTGAGCCGCAGATCATGCATCAGGCACCTAAAAAACCATAACTATGTGTGCTTTGTCTCCTTTTCCACCACTACCTAAGCAACAGGGTACATTTGGTTGTTACCATCTTTACCAATGTATGATAGTAGCTCACCCTTACACACACCCTTCAGAAATGCTCCATCAAAGCCAATAACATTTCTACACCCTTCCAACCAACCAACTTTGCAAGCATGTAGACAAATATAGATACCCACAAACACCTCCGTACCAGGTATTGTCTCATTGGAGGTCTTCACAACAATAGTGCTGCCATGATTTGTAGACCTCAACATGTCAGCATAATCTTATATTCTAGCAAACTCCTTTTTAGTAATCACCAAGATACTGACCCATGACCTGATGTTTAGCCCTAGCACATATGGATTTTCCCACATACACACCATACTTTATCCTAATCAAACCTGCAACTTCCTAAGTTTAATGTCAGGTTGGTTGATAATCTTGTCCTTGAAATGTTTAGCTACCCATGTTGTATTAGCCATCTTGTTTCTGGTTGCTCTAAAACACTTATGAACAGGATAATAGCTCTTGACAATGAAATTTCCTGTGTGTCCCTCCAAACTTTCCAAAATATGCCATCTACATCTTGTTGAGTTCACAGATTTTTCCCCAACCCTATGTTGTTCATTAGGCCTCAACTTAATTTGAACTCTTCTTTGTACAACATAATCTTGCAAAGCAGATCCGAGTTGTTTCACATTTTCAAACACCATTTCCAACTACAAACAAATTTTCTTACAAGCAGGATCAAAGTATAACCTACTGCTGTATCTTCTTGGTTGAGGGTTATGCACCACATCTTCTTCATCTACTTCATCATCTGTATCCTCACTACCTGGATCTGAACTGTCCAGATATTGCTCATCCCCTCCCAACTTTCCAGCATATTTGGATCCCCTATCTTTATACATGTCTTCAAAACCAGGGTCTATACCTACAGGTCCACTAGGTATCTCATCAGTATTAACTTCAGAAGATCTTAATTTACTACTTTTTGCATTCACTTTAGCCTGTCTAACAACAACAACTTCAGGTTCTAGGTCACTTGTCTCTCCAACAATATCCTCATCAGAACCATATAATGACTCATCTGTATCATCATTATCATCATATTTAGAAATAGCCTCATAATCTTTATCACTCTCAGTACTTATCTCATCACCCTCAGCATCACCCTCAACATCACCCTAAGAATCAGTTGCTAAATGAAAGGTATAGAAGTCACTTTCATCTTCACTAGACTCTTCTGTTTCAGAAGAACTTTCATCAGCCCTCTTTTTACCGTTCCCATGAGTGTTATCACCCCTATTTATATCATTGTTAGGTGAGTGTGTTGCCCTAGCATTAACATTACTTGTTTGCCCATGTAGCATTTCATTAAAGCCAAATGGCTGAACGTTAGTGGGGTCCACATTTAAACCACCTCTACTTTACATTTCATCTAGGTCCAAATTAATACATGGTGTATTAATTGTGTGACATATATACACATCAATAAAATCCCCATCTTTAAGGTCTTGACAGAAAGCTAACATATCAGCATCATATTTCAAAAATCTAAATTCTCCTTTTTGGTTAATTTTATATGCATTAGATAATATTTATCTACTGTTAAGTATCACATATCCTTAGCCAATCATGAAATTGAATTATATGTAATTCATCAATGTAAGCTTGAAGAACAACTGGCCAAGTTTGACCATTTACATACCTCATAATTGGGTCAGCCACTAACCACCCTAGATGATAAAACTGTAATTTTACATAGACAACCATTGAAACCTAAAAAAAGGGGGGGGGGGGGACAAGTCAGATACACTTTAACCCTAAAAAGCCATAAACTTTAACAAAAGGGGAGACAAGAATATTTTGATATTCAAAAAAGACCTAATTTTTTAACCCTAAATGCCATATCACTCATGAAAAAGACAAACCCCTAAAATAAAGTGAACGTACGACTGTTTTCCCCACAACCCTAATATAAAATCCCATAATTTGTGCATGCAGACAAAAGCCCTAATTTTTTAACCCCAAATGCCAGATCAGTCATGAAAAAGATAAAAAAAAACCTAAAAGAGTGAATATTCGAGTGTTTCCCCAAATATAAAATCCCTAATATAAAATCTCAAAAGGCGAAATGGCTTCCACTATATCAGATGAAAAATTATGCATGCAGACATACATAACTTTCACATTATTTGAATCATCAAACATTACAGACATTATTTCACAAGAAATTAGAAGACAAAGATGAAAACGACATCTAAAGAAACATACTAACCTTCAGAGACTAACGTGACTGAAATCGAAAGCTCAGACAAATCTCGATCAGCTTTTCATTAAAAAAGGGGGGACCCCAATCGTTGGTTTTGGAGTGATTAAGATTATTTTGGAAGGAGATGACCAGGTTAATCAGTCACTGCTTAACCTAGGTTTAAGAGGGGAAGGATGGTTAGAGAGAGGAAAAGAGACGAAAAGTGGGGGAGGGTTTGTCGGTGTGCTGATTAAAAGAGGGGGACCCCAATCGGTTTGGTTTAATTTCGCGCCATTGACGTGTACCAGTCTCATTGGTCATTTGCTGACTGGATGGACACGCTAGCGAATGTGTAATACACGCGCCTAGGGTCAAGGACAAATTGTGTTTATTAGTTATAGGTTTCAGGAGTTTGAGTGTTTGAATGAGAAAGACAAAAGTTTATGTATCGACTTTTAAAAGCTCTACAAATTTAAGTGGTCAGGAAGCCATTTTGCCAATTTTACGAAGAGACCACAAGGTAACGTGCCCCGTAAATACACCTATAAAGCCGCCCCTGTGAGTGTGTTTGTATTTTGGCATGGAATTTATAGCAAAACAGTTGGTTCTGTGTTAAGACTAGTAGTTGAGAAGAGAGGAAGACTGAAATATGGAAATTGTTGGTGCACATTCATAGGTCAAAAATAGCAGATGGGGGCTATTAAATGGAAATACTAAAGGGTCAATTTTCAAAGTATGGGGACCAACCTTTGTTTGTCTGCTACCACTTTTTTCTCTGCTTAACGTCAAACCTACTACTAAGCACGCAAGGGATTCTAGATATGGGTATTGTTGTCCCATTTCATCAATCCTTATATTTAAAATAAAATAGAAATCTTTGTCAATTCTTTTTCCATTGGAAAAATATCTATTCTTCATGTGAATGTTAAAAATTCACCATTTGATTAAAAAGACAACGCTTAACGCGAGATAAATGCAATTGAAAGTAGGATCGAAGAAATAATGGACAATGTACTTAAGGAAGCAGCAAAAGATATTAGTAAGAGGAGCGTCCCCAAAAGTCTGATAGTTACAGTGGAGTAACAGAAAATGGAAAGACAGGAGTTTGGGTACTAAGCTTAGCGCGTCTTTCAATCACTTCTTTACCTGTTTAGCTTAGTTTGAAAAAGGTATTCCAAAAATTGAAACCAATACTGTTTGTTTTAAATTAAAAAAGTAAAAAGTCTTAAAAATTAATGTTATTCTAACCTAAATTTGCACAACAACAATCCAATATAATCCCACAAGTAAGGTTGATGAGGGTAGTATGTGTTGGTGAAATTAAAATTAATTACAGTTGAAAAATAAGATGAAGAAAAATGAATAAATATTCTTCAGGCTGAACCGCAGATATCTCGCTTTCTTTAAGGAGATTCAAGCTCACTGCGGTAGTATCTTCAACGGTCCAACAGTAATACTCTTGACATGTCCCCTCCAGGATATAACATCCTGATAACGTCGTATGACTCGAACAAACTCTGGACAAGTTGTTGAGACCAAAGCTCCACCAAAATGAACACATTCCTGCAACAAAAATAAGTATTATCTTTTGTCGAGAATAAGTTGGAGACTTACATTTTCTCCTTCTATTAACTCTCTTTTTCACTCCACCAAGTTCACTTTTTTCATACACACTACCAAATTTTCCCATCTCAAACACAAGAAAGAAACACCACTATTTATAGGTGTAGAATCTCTTCAATGAAATAATAATAAGGTAGTGGGATAATAAAATTGTAGAATATGATTGGTGATTACAAAATTTAATTTTTAGTAGGTAATTAGTGGTAGATCATGGCATTGGTAGTTTCAAGAGTTACATCAAAATAGTGACCACTTTCTTGCCAATTTATAATCACTATCTCACAAGAAATAATTATAATATTAAAATGCACTAACACCTACAATATATAACCTTAGGGAGGTTATTTCTGGAGACACTCGGCTCAAGAAAAACAAAATTCTGGCAGTAGTGAAAAGGAATTACAGTAGTGAAGAAATCATAAAGAAAGAAGCAATAGCAACAACAAGATAATAGGAAAAGCGAAGTTAAAAGGTAGTAATAGAAATCTAAGACAAAGAAATATGAGACTACTACTTCATTCTACTACAGGACTGAAAAGAAGAACACTCGACTATTTCCTAACCTACAATTCTAATTCTTGACCTCCATGGTCTCCTATCCAGGGTCATGTCCTTGGTAAGTTGAAGGTGAGCCAGGTACTACCTAATCACCTCCCCCAATACTTCTTCATCTTGCCTCTACCTCTCCTTAGACCCTCCCCTATTGCCAACCTCTCACACCTGCTTACTAGGGCATCTGTGCATCTCCTCTTTATATGTAATCAACTAAAAACAAAAATCTTTTTGAGTTTTCATTTATAACTTTTTTCGATTTTCAAATATAAAACAGGAAATACGATAACGAGAGACTTGACAAACTCAACTATACTACGACAAACTCTAACACCAACTAAAAGAATCAGTGCTCTTGAACATGATTATAAGTACAAGACTACAAAAAAAAAGACTCAAAAAATAAAAATAAAAAATCTACTTAAGCAACTCCTGGATGCAACGGTCCTGACAAAGATGGTCCTTGGGCGCCTGTCATGCTTAAGCTATGGTAAGTAGATCCACACCTGTATGAAAAAAATAAGACCAAATAGAGTTAAAGATTTATAACACTATGTGAGACAATAAGAATTCATATTGGACACATGCAAAATATGATTGAGGCTATTTTGCAAAATGGCTTATGCGGCCAAAAGGTGGCTAGAAGTGCAAACTCAAAAAAAAATGACCTCTAAGGCATGGAAAAATTACTTTGCAGAAATGATCCATTTTGTAGAAATGGCCTATGTGGCCTAAAAAAATGGCTAAGCATACAAGTTCAATAGAATGGACCTTAAAACAGAGAGGAAACTTTGTTGTGGACATAGGACTCTAAGATATGGGTTAACAACCGCTTTTGCGAAAATAACCCCATTTTGCAAGAACGGACGACGCGTCCTAAAAGTGGCTAGATATATAAATTCAAGAAGGACGGACCTTAAAATAAGAAGATAACTAATTGTGGATCAAAAACTCTCCAAAAACCATTAAACAAGCCACTTTTATTTTGCAAAACGGCAAATGTGGCTTAAAGTGGCTAAAGATGCAAGATTTGGCTACGATCCTCGAAGCCAAGAACCTCAGACTCACTAAGAAGACTGGACCTATGTGGGCTTCCTACGTATCATGCTCCGAAAGACGAGAATCAGGTATACGTAGTTCGGGAAGTTTGGATACGCGCAAGAATAAAAAAACAACTGATTTGGAAAAAACATATTTTTGTCTTTTTTTGAAAAATGATGAAACATGTAAACTCTTTTTGGATTTTTTTTCCCTTTTTTATTTTTTTCAAAAAATGATGGGAAAGTGCAAAAAATATTTTTGGATTTTTCATTTTTTTGTCTTTTTCTTAAAAAAATGTGAAAAAAAACACAAATGGGCTCTACTTGCTTTATTTTCATACTTCACCCTCTTTTCTCTCTCATTTACCCTCAACAATCATTTGTCCGCCAAATGACCCTTTTTACCTTTGAAGAATGGAACATGTAGCACATAAGATGGATCAGGATGATTTTTTATTTTTTGGGTACACCTGTCCTAGACGGACTCAACCCCTGTGTTGAGTCCCCAAAGTCAAATGCACATGATGCAAACAACGTTCCTACTAGGGATTCGACTTGAGGTTATGTCATTCTATGTTGAAACCTAGGGGTATGTTCTAGACATGGCTTACCCGAGCGGACAACTCGAGCCGAGGTGGGGGCAATGTATCGAAAGCACGAAAGTCTACCCGGTCTAGTTACTGACCCAACCTCGTTCTATTTAGTATGACTCCTAACAAAAAAGTGGGCCACGTGTATGTGTGCACCATATTTTTAGAAGACTCAGAAGGGAACATAAGAATATCAACAAACAATAAAGCCAAGCATGGATCATATTAACAAGCTCGAATTCTGAACCCTGAATCATAGATTCTGGGTTCGATCCCCAGCAGAGTTGCTAGAGCTGTCACAACTCCTTTTTTCCGAGGGATAGGGGAGTTTTTCTAATTAAAATGACATAATCAAAATGAGATTAATTTATTAATCAGAGTCGCCACTTGGGATAATTTGTGGTGTACCAAGTCATCGTTTTATTTTAAATCCCAAATCTAGGAAATTGACTCTTATTTATTGTCTGCAAACACAGAAGCCCGAGTAAGCAATTCTGTTAAATCGGGAGAAGGTGTGAGGCACTCCTGGATTTCGTGGTTTTAGCACGACCGCTTTAATCATACTTGGCTTAATCACCTTGTTTAATTACATGTTTTAGAACCTATGTGTATTTTTCTTTTACCTCTCTTAATCACTTAGTTATGAAATTACCTTGAAACAAGTCACGCTTATGTGTACTCATTTTGTTTGGTGCATCAAAAATCATGTCACACATACGTGCACACAATTAATGGTACTTTATTATTATTAAGATTATTTGGACAAAGTCACGCGAACGTGCACAATCACGATGATAGATTAAGACACGCCTAAAGCAAACTACGAATATTCATTTTAGAAACCGTAATCATGTCATGCGAACGTGTACATAATCACGATAATAAATTCAAAACGCGCCTAAATGTTCGCCTACCCGGGTGTTGACGACCTAGCATGCTCTTAGCGGGTGATTTAATAAAAGTAAAATAAATAAAACTAACATAAATGAAATCATTTTCATGCTCATTCCATTTTTAACTTCTTATTTCATGCATTTGACCAAGCTCAATCCTAAAATATGAGAGCTATTAATTACTAATGGGCTTTGGTCATTCACCGCTCCCCACGGCCCAAATCATTCAGAAGAAAAGCATTTAAACAAATTGAGAACCAGAACCAGTACATGACAGAATAAACGAAAAGTAAATTAAAATATGATAAGAGCCTCTAAATCTAGCTAACCCGCCTCCCACTCTCACTAACGACATCAAATGTCTCTAAGTGCAGACTTGCCCTCTTAGTTCGTCACAATCTCCAGATTATCAAGGTACACTTGAAGCATCACTAATTCACGCAATGTTGTACGTGAACAAGAATTAACCATAAAAGAAACCATTAAGAACGTAAGGCTTGACTGAATATTGATGCAAAGCATGCCACAATTGTTAAACAGATTCTTTTGAAGTCTCCAACATTCTCAAAATTCAAACATGACAAAAGTATGATCTCATTTTAGGACTTGGACTAAATAAACTTATCACTTAAGCAAATGTGATCTCATAGAACAATTCACATGCGTAGTAATTATCAAAACAGTTGGCATGCTTTTCAATAATTATCAAGTAACAAATGCAATTTTCCAGCAACTTCTCAAATGAATGCCTATATGCTCATACTTAAACTCTGACAAAGTGGATAGAACCAATCTATAGAAGTCACCAAAGATAGTTTAGCATTTTAATACCTAAAGCATGAGGTGAATCTTCGACCCAGTAAGGAGAAACATATGCAAATTTGCACTTACACTACTCAACGAGACAATTTGACTTTAAATGCCATTTTAAACCGAAGCTTAATTAGAAGAAATCACTAAGCGACCTATCAGATTCTTGCATCAAAAGAATTTCCATAACACATTTCATGTCGAATTTCACTTAAAAAATAGAAACATTCATGACAATCGCCAACAAATGCATGATCGATTCACCCTTATGCTAACAGCCGAAAACAATAACTAGAGTGCAATTCTAGATCATGGATTCATTTAACAGTAGCACGACAGTTAAGCTTCAGCCATCACACGCTTTTGGAAAGAAACTAAAGTAGTTCTAACTTAAGAGTCAAGTACTGTCATATGCTACTTCGAGCAAAAAACAGTAGAAGTACTCACAGAAGGAAATCAAGACAATAACAACTCATATTAATTGGACAATTTTATAATTGATTGAATATCAGAACAAACAAATTGAAACCAAGCGTTTTTTGGGAAGAAATGACACTTCAGAACAACTAATGAGCTAAGTATAACCCTAGAAATTCATTACAATCAAATCTCAATCAATCCCCTCTAAACCAAACCTCGAACATTTTTCGAATCCCACAAACCTAAGGCTCTTATCACATTTCAATCATACTACTAATGAGAGTGAAAAGGAAAGAATAAACCTGTTTGAGCCAAAATTTCTTTAGTAATAATGGGAGAAATCAGTGAGTACAATCTCTTGTGCGAAAGCCGAACAAAAAAATAGCAACACGAACGAACAGAGATGGCGAATACGGGCCAAAACTCGAACGGCGATCAACAAACTGCGACAAACTCGAAACCAAACCTCGAAACTTCAAGCGAAACCCATTTTTTTCAGAAAAAACTCAAAAATCGGAATCAAAGATGAAGAAGACAGAAAGTAACTCTTTTCTTTATAGATTTTGTTTTGTTTTTTCTGAGATTTATACAAAGCAGAGAGTCGAAAATTAGCCCAAGAACCCTTGAACCTTTTTTTTCTTTCTAAAACCCTCCCAAGTTCTGTCCCGATTTTTCCTATTTTTGTTCTTGTATATATGTGTGTTTCTTATTTGTGGTGGTGAGGGAGCTCGGTGGCTATGGAGGATGGTTGGAGGCAGAGGAGGAATGGAGATGAGTAAGGGGAAATGGGAATTGCAGCTGATTTTTGTTTGAGATAGAGTGATGATGGAGAGGTCTTGTTTCTGATGGGTGTTCTAAGGTTGGAGAAATAGAGAAGATAGGGAGATTAAGAGGGGTGTCTGGTTGTTGTTCGCCGATGAGGCTGGTGCGACTGCTGAGAATTCATTAGAGGAGGGGGTCTGCCCTTTCCAGCTTCTTTTAAATTAGGTCTTCACTTTAGGATATTAAGTTATTTTTGGGTTTAATGGGTATTGGGCTTGAATTTAGGAATTATAGGTTATTTGGGCTAAGGTGAATTGGGTTGGTCCAAAATTGCTTAAGGAAATTCGAAAATGAGACTAGTTTTGGGATTGTTCAAACTCTTTTAGCTTAAATCCCAAATCTTATTTTAAAAAGTATAATGAATTTATAAAATATATAAATCACTCTTAATTAATTACTAACATATACTACTAAAATAAACTCGATATTAAAAGTGGAACAATTTTTGTATATTTTTTTAAAATTTTACAAGAGGTATATAAACTAAGAGTAACTAGATAAAATATCAATTAACTAAATAAAAGAAAAATATTTTTGTAATTTTTTTTTTGTGATGAAATAAAGTAAAAGCGTCAAAACTAGTTAAAATAGCGATATTAAACCTAAACTAAATATTTAAACGCTAAAATGTGTAAAATCTCGGGGAGGATTACATGCCTACATATAGAACTTACTTCTAAGTCTTGATGGCACATTTTTATCACACAAGACACCTAATGCAAGCCTCTATTTCATCCAACCCGCTCCAGTATGATGTGTGGCATGCTCATCAATCTCCTCATTACCTTGAATAATAGACCCAAGATACTTGAAACTTCCTCTCTTGGTGATGACTTATGTATCAAGCCTCACTTCTACGTCAGCCTCGTGATTCACGTTACTGAACTTGCACTCCAAGTATTTTGTTTTAGTCGTAATCAACCTGAAACCTTTAGACTCCAGAGTTTGTCTCCAAATTTCTAGCCTATCATTAACTTTGACTCGCATATCATTAATCACTACAATATCGTCTGCAAATAACAGACACCACGACACCTCCCCTTGGATGTGTCGCGTCAATATGTCTATCAATAACGCGAATACAAATGAGCTAAGAGTTGATCCCTCATATCGACAGGAAAATATTTCGGATCGTCAACTCTTGACTCCATCATACATGTCCTTGATGGACATAATATATTCTAAGGGTATCCCTTTAGCCTTCAAATATCCACATAGAATCTCCATTAGGACTTTATCGTATGTTTTTCTATGTCAATAAATATCATATGTAAGTCCATCTTCCTCTCTATATCATGTTCCACTAATATCCTTACAGGTTGAATGGATTCTGTGGTCCATTGCCCCAAGCATAAATTCGAAATCTCTCTCGAAAATAGAAACACTATCCTTACCCTTATCTCAACCACCCTCAGCCAAACTTTTATAGTATGGCTTAGTAATTTGATGCCCCTATAGTTGGCGCAGTTTTGATTATCTCCCTTATTCTTGAAAACCTTGTTCCTCAAGCGGCTCGTGCTACTTATGATTTGAATTAAAAATTTCCCCTATTCCCAGGTGGGATCCTGCTGTGTTTGACTTGAATCTTGAAAACTGAAAGTTGACCCTGTTCTTCGGGCGGACTCCTGCTGTCTTTGACTTGAATCTTGAAAACTGGAAGTTGACCCTATTCTTTAGGCGGGCTCCTGATGCCTCTGACTCGAACTTGAAAACTGAAAGTTAACCCTACTCTTCAGGCGAGGTCCTCCTGCTTGATTTTGACTTGAACTTGAAAACTGAAAATTGACCCTATTCTTTAGGCAGACTCCTGATACCTCTCTGACTTGAAATTGTAAACTAAAAGTTGACCCGGTTCTTCAAGCGGGATTCTCCTGATGCTTCTCTAACTTGAAATTGAAAACTGAATTCAGGCGGGCTCCTGATGCCTCCCTGACTTGAACTTCTAAACTGAAAGTTGACCCTGTTCTTCAGGTGGGCTCCTGACGTTTCTCTAACTTGCACTTGAAACTAATTTCTGAAATATTGACCCCTCGTTCTCCAAGTGGGATCCTCCTACTTGATCTAGAACGAAATTGAAAGTTGACCCCGTTCTTTAGGCGGGTTCCTGGTGCTTCTTTGACCTGGACCTAAAACCAATATCTGAAATGTTGCCCCTCGTTCTCCAGGTGTGTGCCTGCAATCAAAAACAACAAAACAAACAAACTTTTCTGCCCCAGTTTGCACTAGGAAGATTTGTGAGTTGTTAGCGAAACTGTAAAACACCTATGCTATAGATGAATGATGCAATGATGAGGGTAAAACTAAAAACTCGACTAGGATGTGCGTCTCCTGTGAGATCGAGCTTAAGAAAAACTATAAACTAAGCTTGACTAAACTAAAAATTGCCCCTATTCTTCAGGCAGGACCCTGAACTCAAGAAAAACTAGAGATTGAAAACTTAAGAAAACTAACAATTGACCCTATTCTCCAGGTGGGACCCCTGAACTTTAAGAGAAACTAAATATTGAAATCTTAAGGAAACTAACAACTGACTCTATTCTCCAGGCGGGACCCCTAAACTTAAGAAAAACTAAAGACTAACCACTTAAGAAAATTAAAAATGATCCTATTCTCCAAGCGGGGCTCCTGAACTTTAGGAAAGCTAAAGATTAACAACTTAAGAAAACTAAAATTGACCCTATTCTCCAGGCAGGACCCCTGAACTTAAGGAAAACTAAGACTAACAACTTAGGGGAACTAAAAACTGACCCTATTCTCCAGGAGGGATCCCTGAACTGAAGGAAAATTAAAGACTAACCACTTAAGAAAATTAAAAATGACTCTATTCTCTAGGCGGGACCCCTGAACTTAAGGAATGCTAAAGATTAATAATTTAAGGAAACTAAAACTAACCCTATTCTGCAGATGGGATCCCTGAACGTAAGGAAAACTAAAAACTCTTCTGACTAGGGAGAATGCCTAGGAGATAATGGTCATCTCAACTATGGGAATGCCTAGCAAGTAAAAACCTTCTCAAACAACATTTGTGCTGACCAGATTTGGGAACTGCACTTGAAAAATTCAAGCTTACAAGCTTTGATTTGGACATAGTCTTCATCCCTATTTCAAACAAAGAAAACTTATGAGTTTAAATATGGTGGTTGGTTTGTGGCCTTGACTTTGAGGGCGATTGTTCCTTCACTTGCCATGATAACTTTGATTTCAACTTGAAATAACTTGCTTGTTTATTGACTAACCACTTTATTTGTCAACTCTTATCAATGAAAACACCTCTGATCCATTCAAACCCCAAATCCCTCTATCTAGTTCATTGTGTTCATGAATTGACATATATCGCACCTTTATATTTCACATGAATCCCAAAGCACATCAATTGTCACCAACACATTGTGCATACTACTCTTTCCTGACTTAACCATTTTGATGTAATAGCTAGACTCCGCTTTGTGCAATTGGAAAGCTGGTAGCAAATTTTGAAGTCATTTCTCACTTGTTTTGATAAAACAGACTCAAGAAGAGGACTTAAACAAATCAAGAGGAACATAGTAAGGGGAAAGTGGAAAGAAATGATATCTAACAGGAAAATCACCAAGTAGAAACTTATCAGATGTGGATACCAACTCTAATGACCATGACATGCACTATTGGATTAAGTGGCCTAATATGTCAAGCAATTCTAATGTTTAACTCTTGTTGTATCTCTTTGCCGTGAAACTAGGCTTCAATGCTCCGATTATCCTATCTGATTCACGATCCTTATTTGACTTGTAGTGCCCGAAGGGTTTTCACCATCAATCCTCTCTCATTTTGTTTTTTCTCTCAACTCACCGTCGCCTTATAGTGCCTGTGAAGGTTTTCACTAATAAGACTCTCTCATTTTATTCTTTTCTTCTTATTTCTTCTGATTCTGCCGATGACAAGGCATTAACCATGGTAAAAATATCATATGCTCTTGGCATGTCTAGACTCAGCGCTCTCAAAAATTATCTGAGAGGTCTATTTTGGACTGTAATGCGGCTTTTGGACAGGGTTAGAAAGAAAGGATATCATAATATCTCAAAATAAGTAAAATAACAGGGTTAATTTATTTACAACTTTTGGAATCCATTTCAAAACTTTGCCCCAATTTCTAAAACAAGAGAATTTGATTATCTCTTCTCAATTTTTTTTGAGATGGAATTTCTAAGAAAATTGCCCCACTCTTGAATTCGTGGGATTATGAAATATTTTATTTGGTGCGACCAAACCGTAAGGCTGCCTACGTATCTTGTGGTGATAAAAATCAGGTCGAACGTAGGTCACAACTCATTCTTGTTTTGTTTTTTTTTTGCTATGTTTTTTCCTTTTTTTCTTTTCTTTTTCTTCTTTATCTCTATTTTTTTCTTTTTGAATTTTTATTTTGGAATGAATTTTCTAAAACAAATCTATGGGGATATGAGTTTTTTTACTCTAACTTGATTCCAAAAAAAAGGAGGTCAAAGAAATCAGCACAGGCTCAAAGGGGTACCAAAGGGTATAAAGTGTCTGGATAGCTAAAAGAGGGTCTCCCAATCTCTAAGAATACCAAGTATAACACATGCAACTTGAAGATGAAAAATGAAGATCATGCATAGCATTTCTTTTGCAGCATCAGCATTGGTATCACAGATATGCCTTCCACCTTTCCTTCGTGCCTTGTCAAGTAAAGAGCACTTCTTGGGTGATTTCTTCTTCAAAATGGATGTGCTCCATTAATTTGGAGCAAACTCCCTTGGCTTTATGTTGTAACATGAGATGCACTTAAACTTGCACTCAAAGTTGTTTGCTTCAAATTGTTTGGGATGCTCTTTCTTGTAACAAATTCTTGTCATCCTCTTAACTTTCCAAACCATATGCCCCAGTTTCACAATTCGGGCTTAAATGATCTCAAAATATCCAAATCGTTACTTATTTCCCTCCAATGTCCCTGTTGTGAGCACGTGATTTTTGCCCTATATTAGTTACTCACATAAATTCAAAATAAAATAATTTCTTTTCATCATTTGCAATTTTTGTAGATTTTGTGGCATTTTTTGTTAATTATTTGAATTTGTCTGTGCATTTCATTTTGTTTAATTAATGAAAAATACAAACATATGCTGCATTTCCATTTAGGATTTAATTTTTTGCATTTTTGAATTAATCAGTAATTTAAAATGGAAAAAATCACAAAATAATTCAATGTTGCACTTTAATTTTAATTTTTCGAATTCTGTTAGTTTTTTTTATTTGGTATTTAATTAGTGGCGGTAATTATTGTTTAAAATTAATTAATTTAATTTGATAAGATAATTTGATTAGGAATTAATTTAGGTTTTATTTTTAAATTTTAATTTAATTTAAAAGAAATTAAAAGAAAAAATTGAAAAAAAGAAGAAAACAAATGATGAGATCAGATTTTTCGGGCCAAAATTTGATTTCCCAGCCAAAACCGAATTCCCCTCCAATACCCGCTTAACCCAGGCCCAGAACCCGTCCTAACCCGGTCCATCTCCACACTAAATCAAACGACCCCGTTTTGATGAGCTTGAATCCCAGCCATCGATCTTCTTTAGATCCAACGGTTAGGAACCGTGGGTCTTGATGGTATATAAGTGTCCGAACGGACCCCGCCCCTCTCAGACCCCCCTCCTTTTCGTCTCTCACCATCTCAGAGACCCTCCTTTAGCCCCGCCCTAAACCACCGCCTGCCGCCCGCTGGAAATCGCCCACGGCGGCGGCCGACGTCCAAACCCTACCAAATTTACACCCCCTAACTCCTCTCCACCTCCCCATTCCAAAACCCCAAACCGTTTTTCTCAAATCCCAGCCTTGTTTCTCGAATCTTCAATCGAAAATCAGACTAAAACTTGATTTTTCCCAAATCACTCCGAATTAACACCCTGTGACCCCCAAGACTCCCTCGTTCCAAATTTCCACTCCGTTTCCTTTGAATTCCCGCGAAACTTCTCGAATTTCATATCGAAAAGCGAACCCTAAAATCCAAAAGTCATTTTCTATGGAATTTGGTAGCATGCATGGTCATAGGGTGGTATTTCGTCGAGTTTTGAAGCTTGGACTCATCAAGACTGATGTTGCTTAGTCTGTTCTTAACAAAGAACGACTGATCGACATTAGTTTTATTGGGTCCTTTGTCTCCGTCTGGCGTCGAGGTTGATTTGGTAAGTTCTTTTTCCCTTTTGTGTTTTCTTTCTCTCATTGTCTTATTATCATCCTCTTCCCCTTTCTTTAGTTTAGTTGTCTTATAGTAATGTGGCTGAAAGTTTAATTCGCCTTCTGAGTTCACCCTGCTTTTTTAGCCTTCTAGGTTAATTTAATTAGGTTTATTTGACAGCTTCATTCAATTCCGCATGTTACTTTAGGTCTTAGTCTTGTGAAGTCGTTTAGTTGTCAGCTTGGTTCAACCCATTTTGCTGTTTGGGCTCTGAATCTATTTCAGAATTCATTCCAAGGGATTTGATTTAGGGTATTGGGTCAAAATTGAGCCCAAATGTTGGTTTAAATATCGGGTCAATCTGACCCATATGGGTTCCTAGAGTAAATAATCAGGGTTCGAAGGGTAGTCTAGGTTATTGGCCTAAGGAATCTTGAGTGTAACTGAATAGGAAGCTTCTATTGGGGGTTTCTAAGGAAATTTCAGATTTTAGGTGTTTGAACTTGGGGAGCAAGTCAGAAAATGAGGGTTCAATGAGAAAAAATTAAAGTTAAGGGAAGGACTAGGAATGAAAACTGAAACCTGGGGTCTGCCCTAGTGACTTGCCTATAAAGGCATTCTTACTTGCCTTAGAAGTCAAGGATTTTAAGAGCTAAAAAATATCAGAAAACTGAGGCAGCTAGAAGAAAGGGTCTACTATTCCATTTAGAGCCTCATTCTAATAAAATTCTCGAACAACTAAGGGTAAAATGAGTTGAGTTTTGGTTTTTATCCAAGGGCTCAGGTTCAGATTTTAGGGGTATTCTGATTTTGAGCTTTGGGTGTTGCTTTGGTTAGTGGTTTTTTAGCATTTCTGGGTTGATCTTGTTGCTGAAACACTGCTCCTGTTACTGCTCAATTGCTGATCATCTCTTCTATCTTGTTTTTAAATTCCAGGTATTTCTTCATACCTTTTTCTAACAAATAAAGTGCCACAAGTTAGAACTAGACTGAATTTGTATACAGATTTGGATGTTCGAGTTGAAATTTGAATAGAAATCTTGTTTGAATGTTAAATTCTATTAGCTTCTGTTGTTTATACCTTTGTTTTCTTGTTATAATTTATGTGTTAAGTTGTCCAGCCGTGCTCAGGGATTTGAATTTGCTTTGTCTATTTAGAAGAACGCTGAACTTTTGGCTATGTAATGGTAAATGAATGCTCCTGGGTGCATGAAATGTCAAACATATAATAATATGCTTGAGTAGGTCCATTGGTCTTATAGCTTGAAATTAGAGTTTATTGTGATAGAGTGTTGTCACTGTTTGTGAGTTGGATGTGTACCATTACGCTTGGTTAGAACCCGACTTTTGAAATAATTTAAGTGGATTTGAATTGTTCAAAAAGCGAGATATGAAGTTCATACAGTAGGTGTGCACTTAGTTAGCTTGTTAACTATCTCATAGTTATTTTAATCACTTAGATTGTTAATCAAAAGAAATCATTTGTTCACTTTAAGGCATATGTGATCCAGGATTTAATCATTTAAATATTTTGGAAATATATTCTAATATGGTTCAGCCATATTTGCTTTACTACTTTCTCATTTTAAATATTAGAGCTTTGTAGAAGGGGCTGAATCTTGTTAAAAGAAAGTGATTGAATCATTATTTCATTAGCTAAGCTTGAATGAAAAGGACCATGGGATTGACGTGATAAGGAAACTAGCAAAAATGGGTAGGCTTAGACATTTGTTAACATTTTTTTAGTAGATTAGTTTAATTATTATTATTATTATTATTATTATTATTATTATTATTATTATTATTATTATTATTATTATTATTATTATTATTATTATTATTATTATTATTATTCCTTTCTATGCCTCATTTAGTATAGTTTTAGTTGTTTGCTTATTTAAATCCTTTGAAAAGTTTGAATGCTTGTTTAATGGAATGTTTGATTTTGCTTTTTGTTCGTTTCGTTCCATCACTGTTTATGTGCTTCTTCATGTGAATTGAGTCGTTGGGGTTGTACATTAGGAATGAAAATTAATTGTATCATGTCAATTATTTTACCTCATATTACTTGCTAGTGACGTGATCCACTTACCTCATAAATTTAGGCGCTACTTAGTCTATAACCGGGATTGGGTACACGTTCGCGTGATATAATTACGATTTTGAAAACGAAATCGGAGTATGCGTTCGCACAACTTGGACTAAACTTTCTTAATATTAATAAAGCGTTATTAATTGTGGACACGTTCGCGTGACATAATTTTTGACGTGCCAAACAAATGGGTACATGTACGCGTGACTCGTTTCAAGATAATTTTCTTAATTAAAAAGCGGTAAAGGGGTAAATGCACATAGGATCTAAAATCAGTAATAAAATAATTTCAATAAGCCAGGTATGATCAAAGAGACCGTGCTAGAACCACAGAACTCGGGAATACCTAACACCTTCTCCCGGGTTGATAAATTCCTTACCCGAATTTTTGTATTCACAGACCGTAAATAGAGTCAATTTTCCTCGATTCAGGATTTTAAACTGGTGACTTGGGACACCATAAATTATCTCAAGTGGCGACTCTGAATTGTAAATAATTAATCTCGTTTCGATTGTCCTTTAATCGGAAAAAACTCCCTTATATTTATGCCATTTATGGGGTGTAGTAAAAAGGAGGTGTGACAGCTCTGGCGACTCTGCTGGGGATCGAACCCAGAATCGTTGGTTCAGGGTTCAAGAATTCGAGCTTGTTAATATGATTTTGTTTGGCTTTATTGTTAATATTACTGTATTCTGTGAATCTTTTGTGCTAAATTCTATATGTTTACTGCTTTAATATTATTTGAATTGTATATAACTGTCTTCTTACGCCACCCATCTAAGTCTTCTGGAAATGGTGCATAAGTTCGCGTAGCCCGCTTTTTCTGTAGAAATTATACCAAATAGAACGAGGCTGGGCAAGCGATAAGGCCGGGTAGACTTCAGTGCTCCCGGTACATCACCCCCTCCTCGGCCCCAGTTGTCTGCTCGGGTACCCCAAGTCTAGACCAAAACCCCAGGATTTAAACCTAGAAAAACACAGCCTCATGCCGGATCCCTAGTAGGAACGTTTGTTTGCATCATGTGCATTTGACTTAAGGGACTCAACACAGGTGTTGGGTTCGTCTAGGACAGGTATGCCCGAAATAACAGACCATCCTGATGCATTCTACGTGCTATGTGAACATTTATTTGTTTTGGCTTGCATGCTGACCGGCCAGGGAAAGTAAAGTGAAAAAGGAAAACCAAGAGTGATATCGGGAAGGAAATAAGGCCCGGTTCTAAAAATCCCGGTATTTGAAAAATGTCCTAAAACTCTGCCCAAAAGTTTTCAAAAAGAGTTATTTCAGAAGAGTCAAACACTGTGTTATTTCAAATGTGTCAAAACTGACCAAACTACGCAGGTCTGATTCTTACCGGATGTGGGATACGTAGGCAACCTACATAAGGTTCGGCCTTATTTCTGAATAAAAAAGAGAAAGAAAAACAAGAAAAGAGAGTCGGTGATCGAGTGAATGCAATCTTGATTTTTGGTCAAAATAAACCGATCCAGCTTCGACAATGTCTTAAACCGTTCTTGCCGAGATAACCTCAGAGTATTCTTCAGTTGTCGAAAGGCTATTTTCGTAAAAGAATGGACAAGTTTGTGAAGGGTCATAAAATAATTCCCCCCAGCCTCAAAATTCGCGTGAAATTGGGAAGGGGCCGCATTTGCAAAAATAGTCATTTGGCTAAAGTTGGCATATAGGGGAAGAAATTATGGTTCTTTTCTTCTTTTCTTTTCCCTTTATTTTTCTTTTTTTCTTCAAAAAACTGTTTACAAAAGGGGTCCACTCGAGTCAACCCTAACCTTAATCTTCCACAGGAACAAATGAATACCATCCAGGAACCGCCAGAAGTGGTCAGGGAACAGGCTCAGCTACACTTGCGTATGTGGTGGAATGATCTAGACGAAGATGGTCATAAATGGGTGAAAAAGCAGTTGGGTGCTCTTACAAACATTTTTGAGATCAAACCACGGGAAGATTTGATCAAGGCTTTGGTAACTTTCTGGGATCCTGTCCACAATGTCTTTCGTTTCTCGGATTTTGAGATCACCCCCACTTTGGAGGAAATAGCCGGGTACATTAAATTCGGATGGGATTTGAGGAAGAAACGACTTATATTTCCAAGGGTTCCATCAGTGCACAAGTTCTTTGACCTCCTGAATATTAGTAAATAGACGAATAAAGAACGTGTGAGCAATGGGTGTTGTGCTTTCCATTTCTTATACTTCAGGTTCGGGCACTCTGCTGGTTTTGAAACGCATGAAAAAGGTCTGAGTAACAAACAAGACAAGGGCCTTTGGCAAATTCATCGCCGGTTCGCATTTATTGTGGCATTCTTGGGGATAATGATTTTTCCAAATGAGAAAGGGACGGTGGATATTCGTATGGCTAGAATTGCACAAATCCTTACTACCAAGGAAGATCATACACTTGCCCCGTTGGTGCTGGCGGATATTTATCGAGCATTGACTCTATGCAAAACAGGGGCTCAATTTTTTGAAGGTTGCAGCATCCTTCTGCAAATGTGGTTGATCGAGCACCTTCGCCATCATCCCAGATTCATGAGTTATGGTTCGACCCCGAATAACTTCATCACTAGTTACGAGGAGATGATAAAAGATTATAACGCACCAGAAGGGTTTGAAGCATGGGTCTCTCACTTGAAAGTTCTTAACGCAGGTCAGGTCGAGTGGACTATAGGATGGCTCCCGAGGACAGAAGCCATCTATATGACTGCTACCAAAGGCTACCTGAGGTTAATGGGTGTAAGGAGTATCCAGCCATATGCACTGCAGAGGGTCTTGAGGCAATTGGGAATGTATCAGATTGTGCCTGAAGATGAAGATCTAAGCACTCAGGTCATAGAGTTACATCCAGAAGCTGCATCGCCTGAGGCTGTAGTTCAGCAGGATTGGAGTAGCTGTCAGTATCTAAAAAATGGCACCTAGGTACCAGACATCACCAAGGGGGAAGTAGATCTAAATTATGCTGCTTGGTTTGAGAAAATGTCTTATGTAAATGACGAGTCAGAGCCCGAAAGGCCCGCCAAAAGGCCTCATGTTCAAGCCTTTGATGATAAAATTCAGGAGAGGTTAGCTTGGGGGAGAAGGAAAAGGAATATAAGGCCATCATCCATGGTCTACGAGAAGAGTTGAGAAATGTCACCTTCAATAATGATTTGCAGGCACAAGAGGCCGAAGGTGAAAGGAGAAGATTGGTGCGAGAAAATGAAGCCCTCAGAGCTCAGGTTCGACAGTTCAAAATTGAAGCCGAGAACCTAGGCTGAAGCAGGAAAGATGAAAGGCTCATTTATAACTTTCTCAAAAAGTACGTGACTATGAAGATGACCTGCAGAAAGCTGAGTCTGAACTAGCAAAAGCACGGGCGAGGTTGGCTAAAAGCACCGAAGGGTGTGCAGCTTTCGTTCAACAAATGAAAGAAAGATATGAAAAAGGGGTCACAGGTTGGGAAAAGGCAATTGGCAACCTCGAGGGTGAAATGGCTAAACAAGCCAAAAGTTTTAAGGCTGAAAGAGAACATTGTTACGCCTTAATGGCACGGTTAAAAAGAGACTTGCAACAACTCCAAGAGTAGAACTAGGTAGCCGAACGAACTTTGGAAGCCAGAACCAAACAAATTGGGTGTTTGTTGCAAGAGAAGGGCGTCATAAAAGAGCGAGTCAAAAGGGTTGCCAACTATATCGCAATGAAGTGCAGTAGCTGTGAGGATATGACTAGATCTATGTTCTTCGCTGCTGTGATGATTTTTGTTCGCCAGGTAATGGAAGATCTCTACCACCTTCAAGGGGATTTAGCAAGTCGGCCAACAACAAGGCCGAATGATGCCCCGCGGGTCCCGGGGGCGATTGAGGCATTGATGTATTCGTGATTTCTTGAGTCTGGATTTTCTTTCCGTTAAAGTCTGCTAGTTGTTTTGGAGTCTGTATTTCTTTTATCAGAGTATGTGGGTCGTTTTTTTTGAGTCTGTATTTCGTCTTTCATCAGAGTTTGTTAGTTTCTGTTTAAGTTTATTTCCGAGTCTTATTATGAAAAATTTGAAAATTCCAAAAAAAAAAGAAAAAAAAATGTGTTTTATTATTTTCATCTCCAAGAACTATGCTTGGTCTGATTCATGCGGGGTCATGATACGTAGGCAATCTCCATAGGATTCGACCGTAACCAAATAAAAGAGAGAAAGAAAATAAGAGGAAAAACAAGAGAGTAAAGAAAAAAAAGAGAGGAAAAACAAGAAAGAAAAGAGAGAAAATAAGAAATCAAGAGAGAATAAAAACAAAGAGAGAACAGAGGCAAGAGTGAAAGGAAGGAAATGAAAAAGAAAGAAAAGGGGGAAGTTTGCAATTAAAAGGCCGGGATGACGCATACAACCGATCAAATACATAATAGAGTCGGTTAGCTGTTTAGGTGCATTCATGCCCAATATGCGGTTGCCAATCTGTTAAAGCCTAATCGCTAACAAGGTTGTTGTTAATGTAGTGAGCCCAGGCAGTTGGTTAGTTGATTGGCATTCTGACAACTCACTCATACAACACCCGATCAAAAGATAGGCTGAATATGGCCAACCAGGAACCGAAAACAAGTATTGTCGACCCATCGAAAGAAGTGGAAGAATTGGACGTTAATGCGATGAGGGAAGAAATGTATAAGCTAAAGCAACAGATGGCTGAAATGTACCAAGCCTGGGCCAAGGGGCATCCACCACCGGTTTATCCCGCCAACCCTGCTTATATCCTACCATCAGCCCAGCCTCCGAAGCCTCCCATTGTGAACTCATCTCCAGCCTTTCCCCTCTACCAATAATTCCATGGCGCCACTTCCCATACTTCTCAAGCTCCACCACCCAAACAAGTTCCATACCTTCCCCCACCAATTACACCTGTTTTTGTGGTACCTCCACCTGCTATATTACATCGATCTTCGAGTGAACCCCTATTCCAAACTCACGACAACCAGTACTATCCCCCTGAACCCACCTTCAAAGTTCCAGAACCATATCCTTACACCCCCCATCTTGATCTCCCGGCAGAGACCGAGAAGCCACCCAAAAATCCCAAGCATGAAGAGATGATCAGAAAGGTCAAAAGCTTAGAACAATCGTTTCGAGATATGAGGGGGTTGTGAGGTCAAGTAAGTGTGGCCTATAAAGATTTATGTCTGTTCCCAGATGTTCAGTTACTAGCAGGGTTCAAAATGCCCAAGTTTGATCTATACGACGGGCATGGTGACCCAATAGCACACTTAAGAGGCTTTTGTAGCAATATGAGAGGAGCAGGAGGAAGGGATGAGTTGCTGATGGCATATTTCAACCAAAGTTTGAGCAGATCAGCATTAGAATGGTATACCAGACAAGATCACAGCAGGTGGTACACATGGGATGATTTGGCCCAAGCCTTTGCCTGCCATTTTCAATACAATCTCGAAATCATCCCACACCGTCTGTCATTGACAAAGATTGAGAAAAAGCCCGGGGAGAGCTTCAGGGAATATGGATTCCGTTGGAGAGAGCAAGTAACGAGGGTTGACCCTCCGATGAAAGAAAGTGAGATGGTTGATTATTTCTTGCAGGCTTTGGAGCCCACTTATTTCGATCACTTGGTGTCAGCAGTTGGCAAGTCCTTTAATGAAGTTGTAAAAATGGGAGGCATAGTTGAAAAGGGACTCAAGTCCAACAAGATCATGAGTTATTCAGCGATCAAAGCGACCACTCAGGCCACTCAAAATGGTACTGGGAGTGTGCTCGGGAAGAAGAAGAAGGAGGATGTTGCGACAATTGAGTCAGGAGCTTGGGTTGGATCCAGGAACCTTCCCCGTTGCTACAACCAGCCGCGACCCTATCTCCAAACTTACCCCCACACTCCATATAACCCACCACAACACTATTACCCACCGCCAGATCCCCATTTTTCTGTCCATCACGCACAAACCTATACCCAACCTCCCACTCACGCACAATGGCGTGCACCAGCTCCACAAAATCCATACCAAGCACTACAAAATAACTATCCACCCCTAAAAGCTTACAGAAATCCTCCTGGAATAGGTTTTCGACCCAACCAAGCCTTTAAGAATGAGAGGTTGCAAAAGCAAAAGACTTTCACTCCATTGGGAGAATCATATGCTAGTTTATTCCACAGACTGAGACAGTTGGATATGTTGAATCCGATCGAGGCTAAATTGCCGAATCCCCCTCCCAGAAATCTTGACCGCTCGGTGAGTTGTGAGTATTGTTCAGGGGCCCCGGGACATGACACAGAGAAATGCTAGAAATTGAAAATAGCCATTCAAGAACTCATTGACACCAATCGGATTGAGGTCCAAGCTCCGGAGGCGCCCAATATCAATCAGAATCCCTTGCCAACCCATCATGAAACAAATATGATTGAGATAGTGCATAAGGGAGGGGAGCCTAAGAATCCTTCGCAAACCGTCATGATGATTCGGGCTAGTGAAGCCAGGCCATTTGAAAAGTCAACAAGTGAGAAGTCTGTGATCAAATTGAACAGGGCAAATAATGAACCATTTGTGGAGGTCAAGAAGGGGTCCTCAAGTGATGTTGCAGGAAAACATGAAAGAGCAAAAGTGGTTGTACTAGGAGTGACGAACAAGCCTGTGGTAATTGTCAAGTGCGCCCCCAAAGATCCTGTCGTTATCAAACCAGTAACTCAATTACCGATAGTTAACAGCAAGGCAGTCCCATGGAATTATGAACGAGTGATAGTGACTTACAAGGGGAAAGAGGTTAAAGAAGAAGTGTGTGAGACTCATGGTTTGACTCGATCGGGGAGATGCTTTGCCCCCGAAGAGTTGAGGAAAGCTAAGACCTCAAAAGATAACCCAGTGTTGGTGAAGAAAGTTGTGACCGATGAAGAAGTAGAGGAGTTCTTGAGAAATATGAAAGTGCAGGACTATTCCATTGTGGAGCAGTTGAGGAAAACACCGGCTCAGATTTCATTATTGTCATTATTGATCCATTCCAACGAGCACTGTCGGGCTTTGATGAAGATCTTGAATGAGGCCCACGTTCCTGACAAATCTCAGTAAACCACTTGGAAAAGATAGCTAATAAGATATTTGAGGTAAACAGAGTCACTTTTTCTAATGATGAGTTGCCCGTGAAGGGTACCGAGCACAATAGAGCCCTCTATCTGACGAAGAAATGTGAAGATTCTGTGGTTACTCGGGTAGTGGTTGATAATGGGTCTAGCACGAACATTTTTCCTCTCTCCATATTGAACAAGCTGAAAGTGGAGGATGAAAGAATTCACAAGAACAGTATTTGCCTTCGGGGATTCGATGGTGGAGGGAAAGATTCAATCGGGGACATAGTGCTTGAGCTCACAATAGGGCCAGTTGAATTTACTATGGAATTCCAGGTACTCGATGTGGCTGTTTCCTATAATCTGCTATTGGGACGACCTTGGATTCATGCTGACAAAGCGGTCCCGTCTACTATACATCAAATTGTCAAGTTTGAATGGGATTGACAGGAAATTGTCGTACACGGCGAGGATAATTTGTGTGTGCCCAATGATGCCATTGTTCCGCTCATAGAGGTTGAAGATGACAAGGGGCCATGGGTTTATCAGGTTTTCGACACAGTATCGGCAGAGAAAGTTCTAGAAGGGAAGTGCGTTCCAACTCCAAAGGTAGCTACTGCATCAGTCATAGTAGTCGCTGAAATGTTGAAAAATGGTTTTGTACCGGGCAAGGGTTTGGGTGCATCTCTGCAAGGTATTGTGCAGCCAGTTTCTCTTCCAAAGAATCTGGATACTTTTGGTTTGGGGTTCAATCCTACAATTGCATATGTGAGACGAGCCCGCAAAATGAAACAGAAAGCATGGGCATTGCCAAGGCCAATCCCGCGTCTGTCCAGATCATTCGTCAGGCCGGGTATCAGAAAGCAATTATTGTCAAAGGTTCCTGGATCATTGATTGGTGCTGATGGAGACTTGGAAAAGAGGTTCGAAAGGTTATTCGCCGAGGTTAACATGGTTGAGGCTGGGGAAGGGTCCAACAAGGTAGATGTGCAATTCGTGGGACCACGTGTAAAAGTCAACAACTGGGAAGCTACTCCTCTTCCTACCCGGAGGGAGTCTTGGTAGTGGGTTTTGATTTTCTTTTAGTTGCCTAGATTATTCTAGGGTCTGTAATTCAGATATTATGTTTCGTCCAGTTGGATGTGTTAAAACCTTGTTATATTTAAATTCAATGAAATGCAATTGTTCCTTTCTCTTCATTTCTTCTAATTTTATTTTTGTTTTCTTCTTTTGTTCAGTTCTTTTTATGGTGATATCAATGACATGACATGCATGAGGAATCTTCGGCCCAGTTTTAAAAGCCAATATAACTCTGAAATAATAATACAAGAAATTGAGTGTGATGACGAGTTGGAATTTGATGATGATGAGGCCTATGAAGAAATTAGTAAGGAACTAAGTCATTTTGAGGAAAAGCCCAAACCTAATTTGAATGATACAAAAGCAGTTAATCTAGGGGACCAAGATAATGTCCGTGAAACTAAAATAAGTGTCCATCTAGAACCTCAACTCAGGGAGAAGATAATTGAAGCACTGTTCGAATACAAAGATGTTTTTGCATGGTCCTATGACGACATGCCGGGTCTAAGCACTGATTTAGTGGTTCACAAGTTGCCCACTGACCCGGCATTCCCTCCTGTCAAACAGAAGCTGAGAATGTTCAAAACGGAGTGTAAAGATCAAAGAAGAGGTCACCAAGCAGTTCAATGCCAAAGTCATTCGGGTCACCCGGTATCCCACCTGGTTAGCCAATATTGTGCCTGTGCCGAAGAAGGATGGCAAGACGAGGGTGTGTGTTGACTATCGGGATCTCAACAAGGCGAGTCCAAAAGACAATTTTCCATTGCCGAACATCCATATCTTGATTGACAATTGTGCCAAACATGAGATTGGTTCTTTTGTGGATTGTTACGCGGGTTATCATCAGATCTTAATGCATGAGGAAAATGCAGAAAAGATGGCATTCATCACGCCGTGGGGAATGTACTGCTATCGGGTCATGCCATTTGGCTTGAAAAATGCTGGGGCAACCTACATGAGGGCAATGACAATAATATTCCATGATATGATACACCGGGAAATCGAGGTGTACCTGGATGATGTGATCGTGAAGTCTAGAAAGCAGTCTGACCATGTCGGGGATCTGAGGAAGTTCTTCTAAAGGCTTCGCAGGTACAATCTCAAGCTCAATCCTGCAAAGTGTGCTTTTGGGGTGCCGTCTGGAAAGTTGATGGGGTTCGTGGTCAGCCGCCGGGGTATTGAACTAGACCCATCAAAAATCAAGGCCATCCAGGAATTTCCACCTCCGATGAATAAGACCGAAGTGATGAGTCTGTTGGGAAGATTGAATTACATCAGCCGGTTTATTGCTCAGCTCACGACAACCTGTGAGCCAATCTTCAAACTGTTAAAGAAAGATGTTGCGGTCAAGCGGACAGATGAATGTCAGGAAGACTTTGATAAGATAAAGGGGTACTTGTCAAGTCCACCCGTGTTGGTCCCGCCAGAACCAGGGCGACCTTTGATTCTATATTTGACGGTTTTGGGCAATTCATTCGGCTGTGTATTGGGTCAACATGATATCACTAGTAGGAAGGAGCAGGCCATCTATTACCTCAGCAAGAAATCCACATCGTACTAGGTTAAGTATACGCATCTTGAGAGGACATGTTGCACCCTAACTTAGGTGGCACAGAAGCTGAAACATTATTTGTCATCTTATACTACTTACCTCATATCTCGCTTGGATCCATTGAAGTATATCTTTCAGAAGCCTATGCCTACAGGAAGGCTTGCAAAGTGGCAGATCCTGCTCATAGAGTTTGACATTGTCTACGTGACTCAAACTGCAATGAAAGCACAGGCCTTGGCGGACCATTTGGCCGAGAATCCGGTTGATGAAGATTATGAACCTTTGAAAACTTATTTCCCCGATGAAGAGGTGATGCACGTTGATGAGTTGGAACAAGTTGAGAAGCCAGGATGGAAATTTTTCTTTGATGGCACTGCAAACATGAAGGGAATAGGGATATGAGCGGTACTTGTTTTTAAAATAGGGCAGCACTACCCTGTTACGGCTCAGCTTCATTTATATTGTACTAACAACATGGCAGAGTACGAGACATGCATTCTAGGTTTGAGGTTAGCTATGGATATGGGTGTCCAGGAAGTCTTGGTCTTGGGTGACTCGAACCTCTTGGTGCACCAAATTCATGGAGAATGGGAAACACGATATTTGAAACTCATACCATACAGAGAATGTTTGCATGATCTTTGCCAGCGGTTTCAGTCAATAGAATTCAGGCATATCCCAAGGATCCATAATGAAGTTGCCGATGCTTTGGCTACTCTGGCGTCAATGTTACATCATCCAGATAAGGCTTATGTGGACCCTTTGCAGATTCAGGTCCGTGATCAGCGTGCTTACTGTAATATGGTGGAAGAAGAACTTGATGTGGAGCCATGGTTCCATGATATCAAAGATTACATCAGGATGGGGGTATATCCGGTACAGGCCACATGTGATCAGAAAAGAACAATTTGACGATTGGCAAGTGGATTTTTCTTCAGTGGAGGGGTGTTATACAAAAGAACTCCAGATCTTGGATTGCTAAGATGCATAGATGCCAGACATGCCACAACTATCATGACTGAGGTACACTCCGGAGTTTATGGACCGCATATGAGTGGGTACATTCTGGCAAAGAAGATTCTCCGAGCAGGTTATTACTGGCTCACTATGGAGCGAGATTGCATCAGTTTTGTGCGCAAGTGTCATCAGTGCCAGGTGCATAGAGATTTGGTTCATTCCCCACCATCTGAATTGCATACAATGTCGGCACCATGGCCCTTTATTGCTTGGGGAATAGATGTCATTGGGCCAATCGAGCCAGCAACATCAAACGGACACAGATTTATTCTGGTAGCCATTGATTATTTTACCAAGTGGGTTGAAGCGAAAACTTTTAAATCTGTGACCAAGAAAGCAGTGGTCGATTTTGTGCATTTAAATATCATCTGTCTGTTTGGGATTCCGAAGGTAATCATCACGGACAATGGAACTAATCTCAACAGTCACCTGATGATGGAGACATGTCAGCAGTTTAAGATTATACATCGCAATTCCACCCCGTACCGCCCTAAGGTGAATGGAGCAGTCGAGGCAGCCAACAAGAATATAAAAAGATACTTCAAAAAATGGTGGAAGGTTCTAGACAGTGGCATGAAAAGCTGTCGTTTGCATTGCTGGGTTATCGCACTACTGTCCGTACTTCAGTAGGGGCCACTCCTTATTTGTTGGTGTATGGAACGGAGGCAGTAATACTCACAGAAATTGAAATCCCATCCCTTCAGATCGTTGCTGAGGCGGAAATTGATGATGTTGAGTGGGTCAAAACCCGCTTGGAGCAATTAAGTATGATTGATGAAAAGAGATAGGCAGCAGTATGTCACGGCCAATTGTACCAACAGAAAAAGGCGAGAGCATATAACAAGAAGGTACATCCACGGAAGTTCAAAGTGGGTCAATTAGTGCTGAGACGTATCTTGCCTCATTAGGCTGAAGCAAAAGGAAAATTCGCCCCAAACTGGCAGGGGCCATTTGTTGTAACTAGAGTGTTGTCCAATGGCGCATTATATTTGACAGATGTAGAAAGGAAATATGTAGAAATGGCTATCAATTTCGATGCAGTCAAGAGATACTATGTATGATTTCTTTGTTTGATTGTACTTGTTTGTATTTGGCATATTTTGAAGATTGAAATGATGAAGGTGTTTTTGTTCTGCTATCTAAACACTTTATCATTCGTTACCCCTTTGAGCCTTGTTTATTTTCTTTCATACCCCTCTTTCGGAATCAGCAGCAAGGATCATAAACACAAGCGTGAGAAAAGTAAAGGAAAAAGAGAAAAGAAAAGAACGAAAAGGAAAAAAATGAAAAGAAAATGAAAAAAAGAAAAGAGAAAAAGGGAAGGAATAAAAAAGAAAAAGAAGAAAGAAAAAACAACAAAACAACAAAAAGAGAAAAGGAAGAAAGAAAAGAAAAGAAAAGAGAAAGAGAAAAGAAAATCACAACGATAGAGCAATTCCTATGTCATGAACTACGTTCGACCTGATTCCTTTTAAGGATACATAGGCAGCCTTACGGTTCGGTCCCATCAAAATAAAAATCCAAAAGCCCCCAAGCAAGAAACTAGGGCAGAAGTTGTGGTTGTTGTAAGAAATCTGATTCCGAAAGTTGTAATTTTGAACCCATTTGAATTGTTTTGAGCCTTTTATACCCTTTCTTTCTAACCCTGTCCAAAATCCCACATTACGGTCCAAAGAAAGACCTTCTGATCAGTCTTTGAGAAATTCCAAGTCGAGCAAGTAAAGGTAATTCATGTCAGGGGCAACACTCTGGTTCAAGCAGGAAAATAAAAATGAGAGAGTCTTATTGGTGAAAACCCTTGCGGGCACCATGAGGCGACGAGAGCTGAGAGAAATCAAAGAATGAGAGAGTCTTATTGGTGAAAACCCTTACGGGCACCGTGAGGCGAAAGTGAGCTGAGAGATGAACGAATGAAAGAGGTCTGCTGGTAAAAACCTTTCAAGGCACTGCAGGATGAACAAGGTCAAGGTTTGGGTAAAGTAATTAGGTCATTGAAATTCTTAGGCAACGAAGTACGATGACTGAAAGTTGATTGGTAGGACATATTGGGCCTATTAATCCGAAATATATGTCATGACCCTCGATATCAGCTGTTCCACTCAGATAAGTTTCTTTTTCTTTTTCCCCTTTGTAGCAGTCATCTGTTTTTGGATTCTTCTTATCTTTAACCCACAAAGTCATTATATTTCATTTTCTTTTGGGTTTATTTGTCTAAGATGTTTCAATGTCAGTTTTTTTCAAAGCAAGTGAAAAAGAAATTCAAAGCTCACTACCAACTTCCAAAATTTTAAAGCATAGCCTGGTTAGAGCGTACTAAGGATAACATGATGTGAGAGGGGGTACAAAGAATTACTGGAAGTTTCATCGGTGGAATAGTTTGGTAATGTCATGGGAGATGCAAAGGTTCGGATAAAGGGGTCAGAGGTGTGAAACAACAACATGGGCATAGGACACTTGGTTCGTCAAAGGTCATGGGGTTTGAAAGTCAATTAGAAAGTCAAAACAGTTCAGGGCCAGTTCGGGGAAGCCATTTAGAACAAAACAATGCGGTGGAAAGATCTTCAGCAAGAATGTCATCAGCTAACCTCCATTTTAAACTGACAAATTTTTCTTTGATTAAAACAGGGGCAGGAAATTTCGGTTGTTTCGGAGAAACCCTCCGTGGAGAAAGCCAGGTGCCAAACAGGTTTGATTTTTGATTTTCAGGACCCTCATGAATAATGGGACCTACTTTTAAAGATTTCCATTGGATTACAAGACGTAGAAATAAAATTTTGTCATAAGGTAATATAATTCAGCCATAAAAGTGCCATTTTTAGGACAAGACTTGATTTTGATTTTTAGGACCTTCCCGGATAATAGGATGTAGTGTAAATCCCTCTTAGAAAACAGGACTTAGCGGAAGTAATATCTTTAGAAGATACAACTTAGATCTATAATTGTCAGTTGTCAGTACCTCCCTGGATAATAGGACTTAGCTTTCAAATTCTTAGTAACAGTTGGTAGAATGATTCAGTTTAACACTCACCCACGTGCCCAACTACCAAACTGGGGCAGGAAATTTTCTTTGTTTTATCTGTTTTGCTAAAGTCAGGAGCCCGCGTGGAGAGCAGGGAATACATTTCAAGTTGAAGTTAGGAGCCCGCCTGGAGAACAGGGAATACATTCAAGCGTAGCAGTCAGGAGCCCGCCTGGAGAACAAGAGAGTACAATTTAAGTTTTATCTTTCAAATTCTTTGTTTTGTCTATGTGGAAGTCAGGAGCCCGCCTGGAGAGAAGGGAATACTTTCAAATGCAGCAGTCAGGAGCCCGCCTGGAGAGCAGAGAGTACTTTCAAGTTGAAGTCAGGAGCCTGCCTGGAGAGCAGGGAATACTTTCAAGTTGAAGTTAGGAGCCCGCCTGGAGATCAGGGAATACTTTCAAGCGCAACAGTCAGGAGCCCGCCTGGAGAACAAGGGAGTACAATTCAAGTTTTAGCTTTCAAATTCTTTGTTTTATCTATGTGGAAGTCAGGAGCCCGCCTGGAGAGCAGGGAATACATTTCAAGTTAGAAGTCAGGAGCCCACCTGGAGAGCATGGAATACATTCAAATGCAGCAGTCAGGAGCCTGCTTGGAGAGCAGGGAATACTTTTAAGCGCAGCAGTTAGGAGCCCGCCTGGAGAACAAGGGAGTACCATTCAAGTTTTAGCTTTCAAATTCTTTGTTTTATCTATGTGGAAGTCAGGAGCCCGCCTGGAGAGCAGGGAATACATTTCAAGTTAGAAGTTAGGAGCCCACTTGGAGAGTAGGGAATACTTTCAAATGCAGCAGTTAGGAGCCCGCCTGGAGAGCAGCGAATACTTTCAAATGCAGCAGTCAGCAGCCCGCCTTGAGAGTAGGGAGTACTTTCAAGTTAAAGTCAGGAGCCCGCCTGGAAAGCAGGGAATACTTTCAAGTTTAGCAGTCAGGAGCCCGCCTGGAGAACAAGGGAGTACAATTCAAGTTTTGGTTTTCAAAATTCTTATTGATATTCGGTAATGTGATTCGTTTTACACTTACACATGGGCCCACATACCCAAACTGGGGCAGAAAAGTTTCTTTGTTTTTGTCTATTTTGCTGAAGTCAGGAGCCCGCCTGGATAGCATGGGAATACATTCACGTTTTGAAGTTAGGAGCCCGCCTGGAGAGCATTGGAATGCATATCAAGTTTAGCAGTCAGGCATCCACCCGGAGAAAGGGAAGCATCTCAGTTTACAATTCAAGGCGGCAACAAAAGAATTTTACCAAGAGAATACAAGACAACAAGGCAACAAGAAACACAAGAGCATGTTTGAAGATCTAGATAGGATTTTGTAAAGCATAGATCATAGTCTAGTCTAGCTTCTTTTATTTTTGACATGGTGTAATAAGGGGTTCAGTAAGCAGTAGCAGCAACAGCAGCAACAGTGAAATCACAGCTTCATGGTAGTCCCAACTACCAAAAATTCCCAACTACACTGACCTGATTCCTTTTTAGCCAAGGATATGTAGGCAACCTCGGAAGCAGGGTGCGGTCAAATATTTCAAAAATGCTTCCCACGGAGTATTCGAACGGGCAAAAAACACTCGTATCTGCTCACTTTATCTTTGCACGAAAACTCTTCGTATTTCCGAGCAAAGAGGGGAACCTATCATCCTCAAAACTTGGTTCATTGTTTCATGATTAGACTAACTTTTAAGACCAAGCTGAGAATTCAACATGCATGTCATGCCACTAGAGTCACCATGAAAAGAACTACAAAAGAAACAGAGAACTAAACACATGCAGATTAGAAAGAAAAAAACATGAGATTGCATTAAACAAACGGTGAAAGGGTTCGAACAACAAAACAAGCCAGCTAAACTGGTGTTACAATCCTGGAACAATCCTAGATAACACTAAACGAGCTACTACGACTAAACGAACTAGGAAAAATAAAAGGATAGAAGGGTTTGAGCCACAAGACAATATTCAGATTATAACCATGAAATAAATCGGACAACAGAAATGACAACAAAATAAACCACCAAGACTCCTCCCTGGCTAGCCAAGAAAAGAGCATCTTTCCAATCACCAAGCTAAATATCTTAGCCACTGAGTTCCACATCAAAAGTACTAGGACCTTCACAAGTCTCCATCACATTGACCTTAGCAAATTGCTTTTGGGTCCCTTTGTCGGCTCGTTCTTAAGATCAACTTCCGAAACCGAGAGTGATAGCGCTAAATGCTTTGAGGCAAGTGGCCCTCCGAGGATCTCAGAAGAGTTCTCATACTCCTTTTTAACACAAATCATACCCACCATACGCGTCTCATTATAAACAGGCGATGGACTTTGGCTAGTGTCCACTGTATCTAGATTTTGCACGACAATGTCACCTGCCTCAATTAGCTTCTAAACTGCTCTTTTCAGATGCCAACACTTTTCTATGCTGTGACCCGGGGCATTAGAGCAATATGCGCACCTTTGAGAATAATCAAAATTCTTTGGAAGAGGGTTTGACATTTTTATCTGAATCGGCTTCAACATGTCCAATTGCCTCAACCTTTAGAACAAACTGGCATATGATTCTCCAATAGGAGTGAAAGTCTTTTCTTTGTCCTGTTGCCTTTTGATTTTGTACTCTGGCCTTGGTTGGAACCTTTTGCGGGTAGGTAATTGACATGCTTGAGGAGGCGGGTAAGATATTTATGGAAATGGTGCAGGCCATCGCGGGTCCTGTGGATGTGGAGCATATGGTGGTGCATTGTGGATGGAGTACTGGGAAGGTGAGGTATGACTTTGGGGATTTTGTAGAGAGAAGTAGCATTGGGAAGGATTATCTAGAGCATAGGGATATTTATGGGGTTAATATTGAGGCTGAAAGCGTTGAGCAGGAATGCCAACTGGATCCTGTCGTTGGCGGGGCTCAACAACATCTTTTCTATTTCTCTTTCTTCCACCCAAACTTATTGAGATGTTCTGAGTGTCTTCTATGGTATCTTTCAATGCAGAATAACTCATGATTTTGCGTGACTTGATTCCCTCTTCTACCATATCCCCCATTTTTACCACATCATTGAAAGGTTTACCCAAGGCCGATATTAAATAACTGAAGTAGGTCAATCCCAGGGCTTGTAGGAAAAGCTCAACCACTTCTTCTTCACTAATCGGAGGACTTGATCGGTCCAACCCTACACCGCTACAAAGTGGCAAAAGCGGTTGATGCAGCTTTTACCCGAGATGGTCGGGATCGAATCCACAAGGAGCTAGAATGTTTGGGATTTGGATTCCTATCTAAACTAGCAGTGCATAGTGCTCTTAATTACACTTCCAATAATATTTATTTATTTTGTTACTTCTAATTTTATGCTAATGAGATGCGAAATTAAACTAAGTATGAATGCTTGTAAGGTATTCTTAATGGTTAAAGAGGCACTAGGGAAGTGATTTTCTCCTAGGTGAATACTTGACGGGATCTAAAGTTTAAGGCAAAGCTGTTATGTTCGGGATTGTGATATAGACAATGCACAAGACTACTCACTTTATACCTCTCGGTAGTTTGAGTAACGTTTCCCTAATTGACTTTCTCAAGACCAATTGGTTGTCAAAATTGTGCAAGCAATATAAGCTCAAGTCGGGTATTACTATCTCAAGGTTTAGCCCTTTAATTAGAGCTATCAATCTCTTGAATACACCCCAATTCCTTATTGGACTGATTTTCCTAGACTCAAGCTATCTTTCTCAAGAAAAGCTCAAGTCAAAAAGGCACAAATTAGTGTTTGCAACCACTAATTCAACATGGAAAATACAAATCAATCCAAATATCAACTACCCATAAACATCTAAGCCTTAAAACAAAAGACCCATCAAATACTCTCACTAGGGTTGAGCCACAACCCTAGCTAATGAGTCTAGCTACTCATAATAATGGAAGAAATCAGAAATTTAGATGAAGAATAACCCATATAATATGATTACAAACTAAGAATTTGAAGATTCAATGTTAAACTAGCTACAAATTACTCAAAATGGACTAAAACTACCGTTCACGTGCTCTGCTAAGATAAAGATTATCACAGATACCCTAAAAATGTGAAAAAGAAGTATTTATACAAGGCCGAATTTTCTGGACAAAAATACCCCTGACGGAGGTACCGCAGACCGCAGAAAATGCACCGTGGCCGCGATAAGGCTTTTTGCCTTGACTTTTCATTCTCTGAATCTGTCCACCGCGGGCCGCATAAAATGCACCGCGACCACGGTGGCTTCACTGCGGACCGCACAAAATGGACAGTGGACCGCAGTGCTTCCAACTTCTAAACTCCCAGCTCTCTGAATCCCCTCTCTGCGGACCGCATAAAATGGATTGCGGCCGCAATGAGGCTACTGCGACTGCGAAGAATCTACCCCGTACCGCAGTTCTTGAGCTTCCAAAGTTGCATCTCTCTGATCTTTTCCACCGCGGACCACACTAAATGGAATGCGGCCCCGGTGCGTCTATTGTGGCTGCAGTGGATTTTATGCTACAACAGTGCCTTGACTTGTTCTTGGTACTTATACGGGTTTCACTCCTTTTTGGGTTGGTTTTGACTACTTGTCACTTTTTTGACCAAACCCTGCAAACAAGCACACCATGTAAGCTTACGGGATTACTTGTATACATTTTTAGTCCAAAATTTGAGCAAAAAAGAGTATAAAATAGACTAGAATCCCTAGTTATCAACTCCCCCAAACTTAAGCTTTTGCTTGTGCTCAAGCAAATAATGTAATTCCCACCTGCTTAAGAATAAAACCAAGAATATTCAGTTGACCTAAAGTGACCTCATCTAGAATTAATTGGGACTAACAATTGCCCTCAAATCAAATGAATCATTAACAATATTCAACCGTTTAAGCACCATGGTTTTAGTGCGACACAAGAGCATAAAGAGTTGACTCAAATCATCAAAGAAACTCTTTCTACTACTTTGGTCATTGTGGAACATAAACTCATACTCCTCAACTCTCCATAAGCAAACCTCACTTTTAGGTTGTAGCACTCAGAATGAGGATTATGGAAATCACACTCATCTCTCTCAAAGAAAGGTCATAATTCCGGCTCTAAGTACCATAAGCTTGCCCCTTATATGAGTCACCACTAATGTAAGCTTCATTCAACTCAAGATCATATATGGCTTTTGTGGAGATATAGTGAAGGCTTTTGGTTTAGTGGAGGAAATATTTGGTCTAAGTAGGTTCCATCTTTCCTTAAGCACTTCATTTGCTTCATTTTTGGCACACATTATCTTGACTTTTAAAGTCATTCACTTCTTTTTTAGGGGTCAGAGAGACACACTGTCACTCTTTCTTGTTCATTTCAAACCTTTTTCTCTTTTCCAAATTGTCCACACCTTTCATCTCTTTACTTTTATTGATTCCCTTCATTTCTTCTACATTGTTCATTCTTTTTTACTTTTTGATTTTCTTTCTTTTTCTTTGAGCACTTCCTTTTCTTCATTTTGTACCGTTTACCACTTTGTTGCATTCCTCGTCTTTCCCCCAAACTTATGATTTTGCGTTGTGCTAAGGAAAGGTCGGGTGCCAAGAGAGGGTCTTTTTAGAACGGGTAAAGGCTTGTATCATGGTCTTTGAAAGAAAAAGGGCTATGGCTTAAAAGGGTTGACTAGGGATATTACCATTGGTAGGCTATAGATATTTTCAAGATAACATTCGGATCTAGGAGAGCGTATAATCACTTCTCAAGTCAAACTACACTTAAGATTTTGCTAGACAAACATTCAGGGCAAGTTCTAGACTAATGGCACAGGACTTGGACTTGCAATTCAAATTCTCACCACACAAGCTATAGGATTGCTAAAGAGACAGAGTCGGGGGCCCACAACAACCTTAACTAAGATTTGAGAAACACACATGGTCCCGAAAAACCACTTGATGATTATCGGCCAACACAAGAGTCTCAAGGTCACAACTTTCACCATCCTATACACACCAATTTGTTTTTGACCATAAGATCAAAGGTAAATGTGTTAGGCCCAAGTGAAGCTTTACTTGAGGTACTATTACTAATTAGCTACTATTTACACACAAAAAATAAATAAAAAGAAAATAGACTCAAACCCTTAAGAAGGTTATCATGACATCCATCATCGGGAAGAGCCACCCGGTTCACACAAATTCCACTTTTGTAAAGAACCATGGAATTAAGAAAACCAAAGGCTTATTGCACACAAAACTCAAAATAAGAAGCTACAAAAAAGAAGTAAGAAGCCATGAAAAAAAATGAGGAAAGTAAAATGAATATGTACAGTAGGGGATTTAGACGAATATACATAAGAGGAAATGAATATATATATCAGAAAGTGACTTTATATACAGACCAAGGTTGCAAAGTACAAAAAGTGAAAAAAAAAACTGGTAGAAATTATATACATACCAAAAGTGAAACAACATAATAAAACGAAAATAGTATCATATTTATGATCCAATATCATCAAAATAGGGCTACCCCCTCAAATGAAAGCTAGCATTGTCCTCAATGATAACTAACCAAAAATAGCTCAAGAAAAGATAGATAGTAAAGAGAAACTCCCTAGTGGCCCTCCGTCTTCATGGGATCATGAGCCTGGGTCCCTAGATCTTGTGATTGCTCGGGAACCTATAACTTGACCTCTATAACATGTGCCTGCACTGGGACCTGTGGCTGCTCTGAGACCTGAGGCTGGCTAGAGGAACCACCTTGCGGGTCCTCCAACTCTATCACTGCATCAGCCGTATGTGGGATCACTATCCTCCTCTTCGGTGCCCTCTCCACCTCTGCTCCTGCTCTAGCTCAGTCTGAGCTGCTGGAGGCTACTCATGCAACACCAACTCCAATGACATATGATCAACAGCCTTCATCTTTTCCACTTTTGCCCTCAACTCCTTCATAGACTCCTTTGATGCTTAAGTGTTTCTCAGCTTCTTTGTTTCCTTAGTCAGCTCCTTCAATTCTTTCCCATGAGTACCTACAGCCTCCAATATCAATTGATGGTTCTCCAGGAGCTTCTTCTAGTTTTCCAGAAGCTCCTTGAGAGTCTCTTCCACTGAGGCTAGAACTTGTGGCTGTGGGGGTACGGACTGGGCTACCACCGAGCTAGAAAGCACAGACAGCTTAGAAGTAGCTGCTTGCATCCAGTTGTTGATACTGGCAAGGGTTTGGCTCAAACTATGGGCAGTCAATGGGTAAGCTGAGGATGAGGGTATATATGGAGAATTGGCAGTAAAGGGTCCTGGGGCAATGTCTGGTGTAGCTGAGGGAGGCTGAGAAGAAGCTACTACTACTACTCGCTCTTCAGACTGGCCAGTAGAAGCAATAGTTTTGCCTTTAGGATCTTTGCCTTTGGGGTTGTCATCACCCTTGAGGCTGTACCAGAAGAAAGGCATCTTTGGCTTCACCTTCACATCAAACTTCCTTTTCTCCACATCTTGGTCCTCAAAGTACATTGTCAGGAAATTTGGGAAGGAGTAGGATCTATCACCTTCATGTACCACCCTTGTGATCACCTTAGACATAACATTCCTGATGTTGATCGGGTATCCTGCCATGATAGATGCCACCAATATTGCCTAGGAGATAGGTATAGAGTTCTCATGAGTAGTGGGGTCCAGCCTGCTGCATACTAAAGTCTCCCACCCCTTTGCCTCGAAGTTTAAAGGTCTCCTCAAAATTGGGACTCTTGATGTCAACCATGTTGGGGTGGTACCCGGGAGTGCCAAATATTCTGCCAACCACGGATAGCCTGACTCATCCAATGCTACCTTTTCTAAGTACAATGATTCATCTTCCTCCGAAAATCCCAGGTAGTCATTGATAGTCTTCCCATCGAACTTCATTGTCAAATTCTGCACCTTAGTCACTTTAGTGCCTTTTTTGATGTGGGCAGCATTAGTGTAGAACTCCTTGACTAAATGCTTATTTGCCTCCTCAACTGTGCTTGAAAAGTATTCCCAGCCCGGTCTCTTTCTGAATTGCCTCTTCACATTATGGTTGTGAGGCAGATGGTCCTTCTTAATGAATTTCCAATCAAGTATCAATTTCCTCTCGAGCCACCACTCTCGAAACTTGTGGTAAGTAATCTCACTAACAAATCTATCTTGCCAAGCCTCCGGATTGGTAGTTCTGTCCACCCCTCCCCCCACCCCCACCCCCAGTTTGGGGTTCTCCCCCTTCAATAGGATCCTCCTCGGGTGTTGAAGTTGTGGGTGAAGTAGATGTTGCACTGTCACTGCTCTCTACTGAGCCCTCAGACGACTCAGAAGAAATTTGAACTGAAGCTTGAGCAGTAGGAGAGCCTAGAGGTGCGGGCACATCTCTCAATCTACGCCTCTCCGGCCAGTCAGGAACATACTCTGGCATTGAATCGGAATCAGATGCCTCTCGGGAGGGCAAACACTCACTTCCCTTTGAATGGGAATCAGATCTATCTGCAGCCTTTATTGACTTTCTGATGTCCCCAATTTCATTCCGGATTTGGGGGGTCAATTTGATCATTCATTGTCCCCTACCCCGGGAGGACTCTCCTTTGCCTTTTTGTTTTTCACCTCCACCTCGTGATTTAACCATTGTCTGCAAGGAGAATTCATTTGGTGTTTGTTAGTATCACAACACCAGGAGAAATAGTGAAGAATATGATTAAATATAAATGACTGCGAATCGCATAAAAAGCAGTGTGGCCGCAAAGGAACCACTGTGAACCGCACAAAATGGCACTGTGATCCGTATTAAGGTGGGGGTCAGAATACCCACACTCTGATTCAAGGCACCGCGGACCACAAGAAATGATGTGCGGCCGCCGTAAGGCACCGCAGACCGCAGAAAATCAACAGCGGCCACGGTCCTCAAACTTTACCTCTCTGAAGTTTTACTACCGCGGACCGCAGAAAGGCACTGTGGTCACGGTAAACATAACTCAGCAACACCAGCTTAAGGTTTCAACATTTTTCTCATTTTTAGCTTAAATTCACATATTATCAACCCCCTAGGTTGTTAATCATCATTTTTCACTAATTAACCCTAATCTAAATAGCATTATGTAATTCTACGCTACAAATTGAAAGAAAAGGGAAGAAAAAATAGTACAACTAACTAATTAAAGGAAAATAAAACAAAGTTAAAAACTAGGGGAAGATTAAAAGTACTAGTAATGAGATGCAGCAAAGATGAATGAGAATCAATGATTGAATTTGTGCAATGAGGGCTTGATGAACAGTAGTTTTTTTCTATTTAGAAAGCAAATGATCGAAAAGTGTAAATGAAGGCTTGAGGTCCTATTTATAGAAAAAGGACTTGGGACCCACGATACCTACCCACCACAGTTCGCATAAAATGAACCGCGGACCGCATAAAATGCATTACGGCCGCAGTGACAATCTTTAGAGAACCTCCACTTTTTACCATTCAACACTGCGGACCGTAATGAAATTTGACCCCGCAACAAGGCCATTGCGGCCACGAAACATGCATTGCGGTAGCAGTCCAAACTTTAGAGAGTGCAATATTTTTCCAATTTGGTCTTGTACTTCATCAAAACAACCCTACACACATCTCACAACCAGTTAGTCCAAAAGAAAATCCTACACTAAAAAGAAAATCAAAGAAAAACAAAAAGAAATACACATGGGTTGCCTCCCAAGAAGCGCCTGATTTAACCTCTCGGCATGACGCAGGTTACCATCAAATCACTTTAGATGGATCAGTGCCACTACGTGGCTGTCATCAATCTTGCCAAGGTAGTGCTTGACTCTATGCCCATTAACTCTGAAGACCTTCCCATTTTTGTTCTTCATGTCAAGTGCACCAAACGGAGTTACAAGCACCACTTCAAAAGGTCCACTCCATTTCGACTTAAGCTTTCCCGAAAATAGATGTAACCGAGAATTGAACAAGAGAACCAAATCACCCACTTTGAACTCCTTGGTACGAGCATACTTATCATGAAGGTACTTCATCTTGTCCTTATACAAGGACGAACTGGAGTAAGCATGAAATCAGAATTCATCAAGTTCATTAAGCTTCTCCACACGAAGATTTGCTGCCACATCCCATTCAAGATTCAGCTTCCTCAAAGCCCACATAGCCTTATGCTCTAACTCAACCGGTAGATGGCAAGCTTTCCCAAACATTAACCGGTACAGAGACATACCAATCGGAGTCTTGTAAGCAGTCCTATAAGCCCATAGAGCATCATCCAATTTCTTTGACCAATCGGTCTTATTTGCATTGACCGTTTTGATAATATACTCTTGATTTCCCTATTTAAGACTTCAACTTGGCCACTCACCTAAGGATGATAAGGGGTAGAAACTTTGTGATTGACACCATACTTTGCAAGCAAAGTGTCAAAAGCTCTATTGCAAAAATGAGACCCCCATCACTTATGATTGCTCGAGGAGTGCCAAACCTAGTAAAAATACTCTTTTTGAGAAACGCAACAACACTCCGGGCCTCATTATTGGGTAAAGTCACAGCTTCAACTCACTTTGAAATATAGTCAACTGCCACTAGAATGTATGTGTTTCCACATAAACTAACAAATGGGCCCATGAAATAAATGCCCCACACATCAAAAATATCAACTTCGAGAATAGTATTGAGAGGCATCTCATCCTTCTTCGAAATTCCACCCGCTCTTTGACATTAGTCGTATCTCTTCACAAGTTCACCTACATATTTGTACAAAGTTGGCTTGTAAAACCTACAACTAAGAACCTTTGAAGTTGTTCTCGCCCCACCATGATGAACACCATAGGGAGAGGAATGACAAGCCTCTAAGATACTCAATTGCTCCTCCTCCAGGACACACCTCCATCCGGTGACAGTCCTGGTAGGAATCAACTCATTTTGCGCATTGGTAACCACGGTCATACCACCCTTTTTCGGCACACATTGCACTAGAGAAATCCAAGAGCTATCAGAGATGGGGTACACAACCCCGGTATCCAACCATTTGATCACCTTCTTTTTCACAACTTCTTGCATTGCCTCGTTCAACCTCCTTTGTGTTCCAAATAGGGCTTTGCATCATCTTCAAGAATAATCTTGTGCATACAAAAGGCAGGGCTTATCCCCCGAATATCAACTAAAGTCCATCTAATTGCCTTCTTTTATATTTGGAGCACCGCCAATGTGGCATCTACCTGCATGTTAGTAAGACGTGAGCAAAGAATAACTAGCAAAGTTGAACTAGGGCCTAAGAATTCATACCTGAGGTGTGGAGGCAACTACTTCAACTCCAACACCAGAGGTTCCTTGATTGAGGGCTTTGTTGGTGGAGTCTTCCTATTCTCAAGATCCAAAGAGAGTTTTCGAGGCTCATAATAGTAAGAGCCCATTATATGTAAAGCATTGACACACTCCATCCGACTTTCATCCTCATTTACATCAAGATTCAACAATATCGCCTCTGGAGGGTCCTCCACATTGATCATTGCACTAGTATCATTAACTATCACTACCGTGACAAGATCCACAAAAGAGCACACTTCAGAACTGTTGGGCTGCTTCATTGACTTGCACACATGAAAGATCACTTTCTCATCACCCACCCGGAAGGTGAGTTTCCCTACTTTCACATCAACTAAGACCTTCCCAGTTGCAAGTAAAATTCTTCCCAATATGATTGGAACCTCATAATCTGCCTCACAGTCCATGATCACAAAATCAGTTGGAAAAATGAACTTGTCCACCCGAACAAGGACATCATTTACAATACCAAACGGCCTCTTCGTAGTTCTATCCGCCATTTGCAACCTCTTTGAAGTAGCCCTAGGTTGCCCAATACCCAAAGTATTGAAAAAGGAGTAAGGCATCAAGTTGATACTTGCCCTCAAATCACAAAGAGCTTTTGCAAATTTTGCACTCCTAATAGTGCAAGGAATGTTGAAAGCGTCGGGATCTTCTAGCTTCAGAGCCATCGAGTGTACTATTGCACTAACTTGGTGGGTCATCTTGATGGTCTCACAATCCATGGATATTTTCTTTGTCACCAAGTCTTTCATGAACTTAGCATACCCCGACATTTGTTCTAGAGCTTCCACCAATTGCATACTTATTGATAAGCTTTTTATCATGTCAATGAACTTCTTAAACTAGTTCTCATTTTTCTACTTTGCAAGCCTTTGAGGATAAAATGGAGGTGGCCTTGGCAAAGGGTCCTTGGCTTTCGGCACAACCATTTCCGGCATGTCTATTACGTGTTCCCTAGACGGGTTCACGTCATTCTGAGTTTCCACCTCGACATCTTGGATATCAATCCTCACTTTCTCATTCATGTTTCATCAATCGCATTCTCAACCACCAAATAGATCTCATTCTCTTGCAACTCAACTTTATCACTCAAAATTTCTTTTTGTTTGGAGGCATTCACATCACCGCCTCATCCACTTCTTGTAGTTACCGCCATTACATGCCCGGAATTGTTCCTACCCTTCGGGTTAACTACCGTATCACTAGGTAGAGCCCCTAAGGGCAAGTATTCAAGGATTGTAAGATTTGGCCTAATTGAACCTCCAAGTTTTTGATTGAAGTATTGTGGGATGCCAACTGGGCATCAGAGTCAACGTTCTTTTTCATCATTTGTTCTAACATCATTTCGATTCTCCCCATTTCATTGTTGGAAGAACTAGGACCTTGGGATGGAAATGGGGGTGGATTTTTCGGTTGTTGATACATTGGCGACCTATGAAAGCCTTGCCCCTGATTTCCTTGGTTGTCATTGTTCCAACCACCTTGATTATTGTTTCCACTCCAGTTGTTGTTGTTGCCACTCCAATTACATTGATTGTTCTGATTATTGTTCTGGTTGCCCCAATTTGAATTTTGGTTGTTGTTCCCCCAATTACTATTCCCTTGTTGTTGATTTCCCTAATTGCATTGGGGTCTCCATTGTTATTGGTTGGAAGAATTGCCCATTTGGCCTTGATAGTTGTTCACATATTGCACTTCTTCATTCTGCTCATCATACCCATCATCTTGGAACCCACCACTATCTTGGTCATATTGATCCGAACTTCCTTAGTTTTGTTGACCTCTTTGTCTTCTTTTGTTCACTAACATGTTGACACCCTCTATAGCATTTACTTGTCGTGGAGCTTGAACCTGCTATAATTGTGCCTTTGCTAGCTGGTTCATTGTTCTTGTCAGTTCTACTATTGACTGCGCATGATCATGGCGTTCTTTGTGCAAGTGAATGACCGTGGGGTCACCCTGTGGCACATTGGCTCTACTTTTCCAAGCGGAGGATGTGTCAGCCATCTCATCCAATATTGCATTAGCCTCATCAAACGGTGTGTTCATGAAATTACCCCCAGTGAGTTGGTTCACTATGCACTAATTTGTTGTGTTAATGCCCCGGTAGAATGTCTGTTGTATCATTTCCTCAGTCATATCATTATTTGGGCATTCCTTTACCATGGTTCGGTATCTTTCCCATATCTCATGAAGTGGTTCGTTGGGCTCCTGCTTGAAAGCTAAGATTTCAATCCCTCAAGGTCGCCATGTGGCCCGGCGAGAAAAACTTTGCAATGAATTTATCCGCCAACTCATCCCAAGTAGTGATTGGAATGGTTGGGAAGCCTTTCAAGCCAATCCAAAGCCTTCCCTCTAAGTGAAAAAGGGAATAATATCAACTGAAGTGCATCCTCTGACACATTTGTTTGCTTGCTCCTCCAACAGGTATCCACGAAACCCTTAAGATGTTTGTAATCATTCTAATGGGGAGCACCTGTGAAATATCCTCGCTGCTCCAACAAGGTCAGCATCACATTTGTAATTTGGAAATTGCCCGCCCGGATCCGGGGTGGGACAATTGCACTAGCATATCCTTGGTTTGGAAGCACCCAAGGAGCCGTTCTTGGAGGAGGTGGGGGAGGGTCTGGAACATTATCATTGGCCTGGCGGCCTGTCCTTTGAGCTTGAGGCACTATAGGTACCTCATCATCAATATTATCATCTACCTCCTCCCCCGGTGGAAGGTCACCAAGAGGTGTGTTGTTGTTGTTTGCCGCCATTTTGTACCTGAGTTGGTGACACACACAAATTAGTAACACAGAAGGAAAGAAAAACAATATACAAAACTATTTAAATAGATAGCCAATATCGTTAGCTCCCAGGCAACGGCGCCAAAAAGTGATCGGGTCCAACCCTGCACCACTACAAAGTGGCAAGAGCGGTCTATGCAGCTTTTGCCAGAGATGGTCGGGATCGAATCCACAGGGAGCTAGAATGTTTGGGATTTGGATTCCTATCTAAACTAGCAGTGCGTAGTGCTCCTAATTACACTTCCAATCATATTTGTTTGTTTTGTTACTTCTAATTTTATGCAAAAGAGATGTGAAATTAAACTAAGTATGAATGCTTGTAAGGTTTTCTAAATGGTTAAAGAGGCACTAGGGAAGTGACTTTCTCCTAGGTGAATACTTGATGAGATCTAAAGCTTAACGTAAAGCTGTTATGTTGGGAATTACGATATAGCCAATGCACGAGACTACTCACTCTATTCCTCTCGGTAATTTGAGTGACTTTGCCCTAATTGACTTTCTCAAGACCAATTGGGTGTCAAAATTGTGCGAGCAATATAGGCTCAAGTTGGGTATTACTATCTCTAGGTTTAAACCTTTAATTAGACCTATCAATCTCTTAAATACACCCCCAATTTCTTATTGGACTAATTTTCCTAGACTCAAGCTCTCTTTCTCAAGAAAAGCCAAAGTCAAAAAGGCACAAATTAGTGTTTGCAACCATTAATTCAACATGGAAAATACAAATCAGTCCAAATATCAACTACCCATAAACATCTAAGCCTTTAAATAAAAGACCCATATACCCACACTAGGGTTGAGCCACAACCCTAGCTAATGGGTCTAGCTACTCATAATAATGGAAGAAATTATAAATTTAGATGAAGAATAACCCATATAATATGATTACAAACTAAGAATTTGAAGATTCAGAAAAATTACTCAAAATGGACTAAAACCGTCGTTCACGTGCTTTGCTATGATAAAGATTATCACAGATACCCTAAAAATGTGAAAAAGAAGTATTTATACAAGGCTAAATTTTCTGGACAAAAATACCACCTGACGGAGGTACCGCGGACTGCGGAAAATGCACCGCGACCGCGATGAGGCTTTTTGGCTTGACTTTTAATTCTCTGAATCTGGCCACCGCGGGCCGCATAAAATGCACCGCGGCCGCGGTGGCTTCACTGCGGACCGCACAAAATGGACCGCGGACTGCAGTGGCTTCCAACTCCTAAACTCCCAGCTCTCTGAATCCCCTCTCCACAGACCGCAGTGCTTGAGCTTCCAAAGTTGCATCTCTCTGATCTTTTCCACTGCGGACCGCACTAAATGGACTGCGGCCGCGGTGGGCCTGTTGCGGCTGTCGTGAATTTTATGCTACAACAATGCCTTGACTTGTTCTTGGTACTTGTGCAGGTTTCACTCCTTTTTGAGTTGGTTTTAACTACTTGTCACTTTTTTTACCAAACCCTGCAAACAAGCATAACATGTAAGCTTACGGGATTACTTGTATATATTTTTAGTCCAAAACTCAACCAAAAAAGGAGTATAAAATAAACTAGAGTCCCTAGTTATCAGGACTAACCCGAGCTACTTGTTCCCTCCATCTGAGCCCAAACTCCCTAAAACTTTCCTTTGGTTTCTTTTCCATCTTAGATAGGGAGGAGCGGTCTGGGATAATGTCTAGATTGTATTGAGAGTGTCGAAAAAAATCTTGAGCCATGTCACCCATGCATGCTACTTCTTGAAATCTTGACGAGTATACCATTCCAAGGTTGCCCCATTCAAACTCTCACTGAAATACTCCATCAACAAATTATCTTTCCCGCCAACACTTCTCATTTTACTGCAATAACTCCTCAGATGAGCTACTGGATCTCCATGCATATCATATAAGTTAAACTTTTGCATTTTAAACCCCACAGGCAGATGAACATTAGGGAACATACACAAGTTGTTGTAAGACATGTTAATCTGATTTCCCATCCCTTGCATGATTCTTAAGGATTGTTCTATACCTTTCAGCTTCATGGATATCTCATCTCGCCCTTATTTTCCTGTGAACTTTTCATTTTAACATGAGTGAGGGACCTTGTGGGAAACTTCTGAGGGGTAATATTGGGCATAATGAGTTTTGAGTGGGTGTTCATTGTTGGATCTATGAAGGGAAGATTGTTGAGAAGTTGTGATCGTGGGGATAATGGATATGACAGGAGGGCAATTATTGGGAAATGTAGTTGGAGGATGAGTGATAAAGCTACTAGGGTGATTGGGAAAGCTGTGATAAGCGGGAGAATCTGGAGAGTATGGGGGATCATCTGGCACTATGACCGGAGTTTAGGTAAGGGTAGCATCTAGGAAGCTAGGTGGTGGAGGGGGTGGTGCCTTCCCAATCATCCAAGCCTGATACATGTCTGTCATGTGTTGTCTTAATATCCTTACCTCTTCAACCAACCCATTATCCTGTTCAACCAATTTATTTTGGGCACCAGTATCAACCAACTCAATTCTGTTGTCATATGCCATTGCTGTTTGACTTTATGTTGTAGAAATGAGTTACCACTTTAAGAATGACAAACTAACCACCCTTCTGCTATGATGAAGATAACAAAGAGGAACAAAATGAAGTCATCATGTTAGCGTTAGGGCATTTAACATAAGATAATCTCACTTTATGTGCAATGCACCTAGTCACAGTTATCGGTTCTAAAATGACTTCGAGGGTACGAAGGTCAGATGGCATCATCCCAAGTTCACTCTTCTTGCCCCGTTTCCTTCTTCATTTTCCTTTCTAGCACCCCTTGGTTTTTTTTTATTTCCTTTCTCCTCTTTTCTTTTGCTTATCGCTCTTTTCTTTCCTCTCATTTCTGACGTCCCACAACTTCATTATTTTTTTTTCTCTTTTTTTGTTGTTTTTATTTTTTATTTTTTTATTTAATGATGATTCAATCGAACCCTATGTAGGTTGCCTACGTATCATGTCCCTCATGAATCAGATCAAGCGTATTTCGGGAAATGTAATAAACTAAAAACAAAAATCTTTTTGAGTTTTCATTTATAACTTTTTTTGGTTTTCAAATATAAAACAGGAAATACGATAACGAGAGACTTGACAAACTCAACTATACTACAACAAACTTTGACACCAACTAAAAGAATCAGTGCTCCTGAACATGACTATAAAGTACAAGACAACAAAAAAATAGACTCAAAAAATAAAAAATAAAAATCTACTTAAGCAACTCCTGGATGCAACGGTCCTGAAAAAGAGGGTCCTTGGGTGTTTGTCATGCTCAAGCTCTGGTAAGTAGATCCCCACCTGTATGAGAAAAATAAGACCAAATAGAGTTAAAGACTTAGAACACTATATGAGATAATAAGAATTCCTATTGGGCACATGCAAGATATGATTGAAGCTATTTTACAAAATGGCGAATGCGGCCAAAAGGTAGCTAGAAGTTCAAACTCAACAAAAGTGACCTCTAAGACATGGGAAAATTACTTTGCAGAAATGACCCATTTTGTAGAAATGGCCTATGTGGCCAAAAAATAGCTAAGCATGCAAGTTCAACAGAATGGACCTTAAATAGAGAGGACACTTTGTTGTGGACTTAGGACTCTAAGACATGGGTTAACAACCACTTTTGCGAAAATGGCCCCATTTTGCAAGAACGGTCGACGCGGCCTAAAAGTAGCTAGATATGAAAATTCAAGAAGGACGGACCTTAAAATAAGGAGACAACTAGTTGTGGATTGAAGACTCTCCAAACACAATTAAACAATCTACTTTACAAAAATAGCCCTATTTTGCAAAACGGCCAATGTGGCCAAAATGGCTAAAGATGCAAGCTTTGGCTACGATCCTCGAAGCCAAGAACCTAAGATTCACTAAGAATACCGGACCCTATGTGGGCTGCCTACGTACCATGCCCCAAAAGACGAGAATCAGGTATGTATAGTTCGGGAAGATTGGATATGAGCGAGAATAAAAAACAACTGATTTGGAGAAAACATATTTTTTGTTTTTTTTTTGAAAAATGATGAAACATGTAAACTCTTTTTGGATTTTTTCCCCTTTTTTTATTTTGTTTGTGATTTTTTTTTCGAAAAATGACGGGAAAGTGCAAAATCTTTTTTTGGGGATTCTTTATTTTTTTGTCTTTTTCTTAAAAAATATGTGAAAGAAAAACATAACTAAGCCCTACTTGCTTTATTTTCACACTTCACCCTCTTTTTTCTCTTATTTACCCTCAACCATCATTGGTTCGCCAAATGACCCTTTTTACCTTTAAAGAATGGAAAATGTAGCACATAAGATGGATCAGGATGATCTTTTATTTTTTGGGTACACCTGTCCTAGACCGACCCAAACCGTGTGTTGAGTCCCCAAAGTCAAATACACATGATGGAAACAACGTTCCTACTAGAGATTCGACATGAGGTTATGTCATTCTAGGTTGAAATTTAGGGGTATATTCTAGACATGGCTTACCCGAGCGGACAACTCGAGTCGAGGTAGGGGCAATGTACCGGGAGCACGAAAGTCTACCTGGCCTAGTTACTGACCCAGCCTCATACCGAGAGCATGAAAGTCTACTGGGCCATGCGTATGTGTGCACCATATTTTTAGAAGACTCAGAAGGGAAACGCAAGAAGACAATTTAATACGGTTCAAATAATATCAAAACGGCAAATAAGCGATAATTAGTACATTATGTCCACAAACACAATAATATAAACAAACAATAAAGCCAAGCATGGATCATATTAACAAGCTCGAATTCTGAACCCTGAACTAGAGATTCTGGGTTCGATCTCCAGCAGAATCGCTAGAGCTGTCACACCTCCTTTTTGCCGAGGGATAGGGGAGTTTTTCGAATTAAAGTGACATAATCGAAATGGGATTAATTTATTAATTAGAGTTAGCACTTGGGATAATTTATGGTGTCCCAAGTCACCGATTTATTTTAAATCCCAAATCGAAAAAATTGACTCTTATTTATGATCTATGAACATAGAAGACCGGGTAAGAAATTCTGTTAACCCGGAAGAAGGTGTGAGGCACTCCCGAATTCCGTAGTTTTAGCACGGTCGCTTTAATCATACCTGGCTTAATCAACTTGTTTAATTACGTGTTTTAAACCTATGTGCATTTTTCTTTTACCGCTCTTAATCACTTAGTTATGAAATTACCTTGAAACAAGTCACGCGTATGTGTACTCATTTTGTTTGGTGCGTCAAAAATCATGTCACACGTATGTGTACACAATTAATGATACTTTATTATTATTAAGATTATTTGGCCAAAGTCACGCGAACGTGTACACAATCACGATGATAGATTAAGTCATTCCTAAAACAAACTACGAATATTCATTTTAGAAACTGTAATCATGCCACGCGAACGTGTACATAATCACGATAATAAATTCAAAATGCGCCTAAAGGTTCGCCTATCCGGGTGTTGACGACCTAGCATGCTCCTAGCGGGTGATGTAATAAAAGTAAAATAAATAAAACTAACAGAAATGAAATTAATTTCATGCTCATTCCATTTTTAACTTCTTATTTCATGCATTTGATCAAGCTCAATCCTAAAACATGAGAGCTATTAATTACTAATAGGCTTTGGTCATTCACCACTCCCCACGGCCAAAATCATTCAGAAGCAAAGCATTTAAACAAATTGAGAACCAGAACCAGTACATGACATAATAAAAGAAAAGTAAATTAAAATATAATAAGAGCCTCTAAATCTAGCTAACCCCCCTCCAACTCTCACTAACGGCAACAAATGTCTCTAAGTGCAGACTTGCCCTCTTAGTTCGTCACAATTTCTTTATTATCAAGGTACACTTGAAGCATCACTACTTCACGCCATGTTGCACGTGAACAAGAATTAACCACAAAAAGAAACCATTAAGAACGTAAGGCTTGACTGAATATTGATGCAAAGCATGCCACAATTTTTAAACAGATTCTTTTGAAGTCTCCAACATTCTCAAAATTCAAACATGACAAAAATATGATCTCATTTTAGGACTTAGACTAAATCAACTTATCACTTAAGCAAATGTGATCTCATAGAACAATTCACATGCGTAGTAATTATCAAAAATAGCTGGCATGCTTTTCAATAATTATCAAGTAACAAATGCAATTTCCAGTAACTTCTCAAATGAATGCCTATATGCTCATACTTAAATTCTGACAAAGTGGATAGAACCAATCTATAGAAGTCACCAAAGATAGTTTAGCATTTTAATACCTAAAGCATGACGTGAATCTTCGATCCAGTAAAGAGAAACAGATGCAAATTTGCACCTACACTACTCAACAAGACAATTTGACTTCAAATGCCATTTTAAACCAAAGCTTAATTAGAAGAAAATCACTAAGCTACCTGTCATATTCTTTCATCAAAAGAATTTTCATAACACATTTCATGTTGATTTTCACTTAACAAATAGAAACATTCATGACAATCATCAACAAATGCATGATTGATTCACCCTTATGCTAACAGCCGAAAAAAATAACTAGAGTGCAATTCTAGATCAGTGATTTATTTAATAGTAGCACGACAGTTAAGCTTTAGCCATCACGTGCTTTTGGAAAGAAACTAAAGTGGTTCTGACTTAAGAATCTAGTACTTTCATATGCTGCTTCGAGCAAAATATAGTAGAAGTACTCACAGAAGGCAATCAAGACAACAACAACTCATATTAGTTGGACAATTTCACAATTGATTGAATATCAGAACAAACAAATTGAAACCAAACATTTTTGGGAAGAAATGGCACTTCAGAACAACTAATGAGCTAAGTATAACCCAAGAAATTCATTCCAATCAACTCTCAATCAATCCCCTCTAAACCAAACCTCGAACATTTTTCGAATCTGACAAACCTAAGGCTCCTATCATATTTCAATCATACTATTAATGAGAGTGAAAAGGAAAGAAATGAACCTGTTTGAGCCAAAATTTCTTTAGTAATAACGGGAGAAATCAATGAGTAAAATATCTTGTGCGAAAGAAGAACAAAAAAACTTCAACATGAACGAACAAAGACGGCGAACACGAACCAAAACTCGAACGGCAATCAACAAACCACGACGAACTCGAAACCAAACCTCGAAACTTCAAGCGAAACCCATTTTTTTTCAGAAAAAACTCAAAAATCGGAATTAAAGATGAAGAATACAGAAAGTAACTCTTTTCTTTATAGATTTTTTTTTGTTTTTTCTGAGATTTATACAAAGCAGAGAGTCAAAAATTAGCCCAAAAATCCTAGAACCTTTTTTTTCTTTCTAAAACCCTCTCAAGTTCTGTCTCGATTTTTCCTATTTCTGTTCTTGTATATGTATGTATGTTTCTTGTTTGTGGTGGTGAGGGAGCTCTGCGGCTATGGAGGATGGTTGGAGGCAGAGGCGGAATGGAGATGAGTGCGGGGGAATGGGAATTGCAGCTGAGTTTTGTTTGAGAAAGAGTGATGATGGAGAGGTCTTGTTTCTGCTGGGTGATCTAAGGCTGGAGAAATGGAGAAGATAGGGAGATTAAGAGGGGCGACTATTTGTTCGCCGATGAGGGTGGTACGGCTGCTAAAAATTCAAAAGAGGAAGGGGTCCGCCCTTTCCAACTTCTTTTAAATTAGGTCTTCACTTTAGGATATTAGGTTATTTTTGGGTTTAATGGGTATTGGGCTTGGATTTAGGAATTATAGGTTATTTGGGCTAAGGGGAATTGGGTTGGTCCAAAATTGCTTAAGGAAATTCAAAATGAGACTAGTTTTGGGATTGTTAAAAATCTTTTAGCTTAAATCCCAAATCTTATTCTAAAAAGTATAATGTATTTATAAAATATAGAAATCACTCTTAATTAATTAACATATACTACTAAAATAAGCTAGATATTAAGAGTAGAACTATTTTTGTATTTTTTTTAAAATCTTTACAAGAGGTAGATAAACTAAGAGTAACTAGATAAAATATCAATTAGCTAAATAAAAGAAAAATATTTTTGTAATTTTTATTTTTGTGATAAAATAAAGTAAAAGAGTCAAAACTAGTTAAAATAGCAATATTAAACCTAAACAAAATATTTAAACGCTAAAATGTGAAAAATCTCGGGGATAGTCAAAAATTACATGTCTACATATAGAACTTACTTCTAACTCTTGATGACACATTTGTATCACACAAGACACCTGATGCAAGCCTCTATTTCATCCAACCTGCTCCAGTATGATGTTGGCATGCTCATCAATCTCCTCATTATCTTGAATAATAGACCCATGATACTTGAAACTTCCTCTCTTGGTGATGACTTATGTATCAAGCCTCACATCTACGTTAGCCTCGTGATTCACATTACTGAATTTGCACTCCAAGTATTTTGTTTTAGTCGTAATCAACCTGAAACCTTTAGACTCCAGATTTTGTCTCCAAACTTCTAGCCTAAGATTAACATTGCCTCGCATCTCATCAATCACTACTATGTCGTCTGCAAATAACAGACACCACAAGGAGGCGAGGATTAGGCTCATGCATGTATGGAGGCAAGGATTAGCCTCATGCAGTCATGGAGTCAAGGATTAGACTCATGTAAGTAAGGAGGCAGGGATTAGCCTCATGCAAATGTGGGGGGATAGGGATTAGTCCCATGCAAAGAGTGAATAGAAGGTAAGAGTAGTATATTTCTTAGCTGTAAATGTATTCGATATCTGATGGCCTGATAGATAGTGAATTATCTTTGTGTACATATATTTTGCGAGTGTTATCGTTACGTCAAATGTGTCTGCGTTCAAAGAAAAATTGTAAGTTTTGTGAGGGGAGGTTGGTCTTGCTTCATCTACCGGCCTTGCTCTGCTTCGTTCTGAAAGCCTTTCGAGTTCCCCTGGGTGACACCTGACTATTATGGAAATAGAGTTTTCGAAAATATGCAATATTTGAAAAATAGAGTTTCTTTAGAAACGTATTGATATATCAAGTAATTTTGATGAACTTGTGACTGTGACACATCTCAAAGATGTTGCAGCTCTCTTATGGAATTTTGAGGGTCCTCCTCAAAATTCTGCCTCAGTTTGGTAGATGATCTTTGACTGATTGCGAATGATGGACCCTGCTGAACCTTCTTTGGAATTTTGAGAATCCTTCTCAAAATTCTGCCCCAGTTCTTAACTGATTACTGACTTTCGACATGCGATGGCGCTGGCTGGACTTGCTCCGAAATTTTAAGGACCCTCCTCAAAATTCTACCCCAGTTTCTGATTTTGGGGAAAATGAAAGTTATATTATAATATGACCGAACCCATAAGACTGTCTACGTATCCCCTCTTAAATGGGAATTAGGTCAAGCGTAGTTCAATTACATCAAATTAGGAAATGTAAAGTATCTAAGCATAGTATCTCTTGACTACGTCTGAATTGATTGATTTTGGCCAGACTTCTCCTTACATTTCTACAAGTATGAGTGCTCCTCATGTTAGTTAAAAATGGCTCTCATGTAAGTGGCCCCAGTATTCTTCAGACCGAATGGCATCATCTTGTAACAGTATACACCCAAGGTGTAATAAAAGTTGTCTTCTCTGCATCTTCTTCATCCATCCAAATCTGGTGATAGCCCATGAAGCTATCCACAAAGGATTGGAGTTTATACTTGGCGCAGTTGTCAATCAAAATGTGTATATTTGGCAGAGGGAAGTCGTCCTTGGGACTTGCTCTGTTTAAATGCCGATAGTCAACACATACCCTTACATTCCCGTCATTCTTTGGAACTGGCACGATGTTAGCTAACCAGGTTGGATATTCAACCACCCTAAGAACCTTGGCTTTGATCTGCTTGGTAACTTCCTTCTTGATTTTCAAACTCATGTATGGTTTGGATTTTTGAGTTTCTGCTTGATTGGCGGGCACATGGGATTAGTAGGCAACTTGTGAGCTACTATGGAAGTGCTCAAACCATTCATGTCATCATATGACCATGCGAAGATGTCCTCATATTCTTTTAGGAAATGAATGTACTCTTCTTTTTCTGTTGGCAACAAGTGAATGCTGATGAGGGTCTCTTTGACGGTCTCGGCGTCTCCCAAATCTAGTGCTTCTGTTTCGTCCAGGTTGGACTTGGGCTTATTCTCAAAATTTTCAACCTCTCTGACAATTTCCTCAGGTATAACGTCTTCTTCCCCTAAATTACTGTTCTCATGTTGCGTTGCCTTATTACATGTCACAGTCACTGGTTCATCAGGAAAAGTAATAATAGCATTATGGAAAGAAAAAGTGTGAAGATAGTAGTGAATAATAAAGAACAAATGCATTTAATTAAAACTTGAGAAATTGTTCAAACAAAACAAGGCTCGATGAATCGAGCTTTTATTTTGAAACAAGTAAATAATAAAACGAAACTACAGGAAATTTTAAATGCCTAAAACAGCTATAGAGGTAAATCCTACCAAGTTACCCAGGGACTCGACGGGCTCAGGATGGTGTGGCGGTCCAGTTCCAGAGAAAATCTTCCTTCTCCACAGTCTGAATAGTGAGGCCTTCTTCCCCCTCCTCCTCGATTATGGCACTGCAATCCATGTCTTCATCCTCCTGTCACACCTCATCTTTTTCCTACACCCCCGAGAGGGTGTATATAAGGGAGTTTTTCCAATTAAAGGACAATCGAAACGGGATTTATTGTAAATAAAATTCAGAGTCGCCACTTGGAATAATTTTATGGTGTCCCAAGTCACCAGTTCAAATCCCGAGTCAAGGAAAAGATTGACTTTGTATTACAATCTGCGAACCAAAAATTCGGGTAAGGAATTCTGTTAACCCGGGAGAAGGTGTTAGGCATTCCCGAGTTCTATGGTTCTAGCACGGTCTCTTAACTGTTATATTCGGCTTAATTATCTGATTTTAAACAATTATGAACCTATGTGCAAATTTTGGTTTTAACCGCTTTTATTTAAGTTTTAAAGAAAATTGCAATGTTATTAAAACACGTTTCGAACCACGTCACATAAATGCACCCGCGGTTCTTGACATATTTTAATATCGTTGAGACTTGGATTTGGGTGACATAAATGCGCACTTGAGTTTTAGGAAGGTAAATTATTAAAATATGCACCTAAAGCAACTACACGTTAGCAACTTTGCAAGGGCCATGAAAATTTGCTAAATGGCGCGCCTCGATTTCTAATTTCGATAGATGTTTGAATTATTCTTTGGAGGTCCATGAATTATGTGCTTGGCTAAATGGCACATCTCAAACCCATTTTAGGAACCTAGTCGGTGAAAGGGCGCTTAAAGGAGTTCTAATTACCTTTTAAAACTCAAGAATTCGAATCTACTTCGTAGTTGACAGGTGTTGCGTTAAATAACCAAATTATTAAAAAAACTGCTTCAGCAACGCTGACTAAACAAGGAAGAAAAATGGATTCAACGACACTGAACGAGCTCAAATGACATGAAGTGCATAACCCATTTACAAGTGCCTCTAAGGCTTGAGCCTGAGATGAACCCATTTCTTTTAGAGACTGAGATCAGCAAATGCAGGACTCGAGATCGAGTCCCCACGACACATGAGCAACAACTGAAAATTCCAGAGGTATCTACGTGAACCCATCTGATTACCGGTAGAGTAAATCAAACATCAAGCCTTCAAGCTTAGGCCATAAGGAGCCCAAGTCTTAGTGAATAATGAAAATCCAAAACTCAAACTCACAACGAGTAAGTGATGCCCACGATTCCATCGCTCGTATTGCTCAAATCTGTGGCCTAACATGGACCAATGCCTACTTCAGACCAATACTTGAGATAATAACATACCAACTAACATCAAACCCAAAATTTAAAACTAACATTTCCAGATGAGACAATTATTAGAACCTGCATTCCCTTATGTGATCAAGCATGATAGTAAGTCTCATCAACACTTGAAAATCAACACTATGCTACTATATAACCTACAATTAGTCCTCAATAATTTCTATGTTTCAAGAATGATAAGAATTCCACTACTACAACTAAAATTCAACCTATGTTTCTAATAGAATACTAAAAGTGCATACCAAATATGCATATACAACAACAGTAAAATCCTTGTAATTTCAGTAATCAAAGAAGCCATTCGGGCTGAATAAACTGCCACTACACCTGACTAACAAGGTCCATACCTTGTATACATTAGATGCATAAGAAACTTAAACAACATTAGGATTCAGAATGACAAGCTAAGATTTGTACAAAAAAAAGATTTGAATAACAAGTTTGACACATCAACAACACACATGACTGATTTTTAAAGAACTCATGCTCTGTTCCAAATCTCATTATCATTTATATGCAAATCCAAGGGTTTACACAGCTCTGATGGGCAAATCATAGGCTAATGGGATCCAGGAAGTACCTGAAGATTAAAAAGGGAAACCAAGAAGTATGGAGTCAGTTGCAAAGCAGCAATAGATCAGAACCTCAGCAGCAGTAAAATAACCAGCAAAAATCAACTTTGAACCAACAGGCATAACAAACTAAAACCCAATTTCAATCAAACAGTACCCCACAACCTTAAAATCAAGCTTTTACAAACCCAAATTCAATCCATTCTAAACCCCAGATGAATCAGAAAGTATTTTGGAACTTGAAAACTTCAGACATCAAAGAAAAGAAAAGTTCAATAGAACAGTGAAAACATTTAGCCATTCTTTTTTGGATTTTTCTCCTCCAAAAATCTGCCTTGAAAGGCAAGAAAATCTGCCTTTATAGGCAAGGCAAGTAGGGCAGCCTTAAGGAAATAAATTCTGCACTTAGGCCCTTCTCAGATTTTCATTTTAGCCTAGATACCCCTGGTTGAAAATTCAGAAGTTCAAATAAGTTCCCTTCCCCAGCTTCCTAGAAGCTTCCCATTCAGTTACACAAATATTCCCTTCCCCAATTTTCTAAACTACCCCTCGAGCCCTGATTATTTACCCCTGAAACCAAACGGGCCATGGGTCAAATTGACCCAATCGTTAAAACCCAGTCCGGCTTGCAAAACCCAAGTCCAAGTCCCTTTTGGGCTCCTGATTTCAACGGAACCTCAATTCCATAATTGAAAGCTCAGAAACCTACAAGTTCGTTTACAGAATCCGAAGGACTCGTGCAATTTTGGGCCCAACGCAGAAACAGAAACTCTAAAACACATTAAAACTTAAAAAAATAACAGAAAAGAACAAACACTAATTAAACAGATTGTAAAACTGACATGCGAATGCGGCCGATTTGAAGAGATGACAAAACAACAAAAAACAAAAAAAAATGAAAATCAGAAAAAAAAAAAAGAGTAGAAGAAGATGAGAATAGAACAAAAATATCCAAAGGTAAGGAAAAATACCTAAGAGTCTCGAACCAATAATAAACGGCGACTGAGTCTTCAAAGTTTTCCCAATTTCAGCCCAATTTGATATTAATCGTGTGTTCTTAGCAAGAACACACAAATAAAGTCAAGATAGGCCTAAATCTTCAACAAAATTTGATTTGGATGCTTTTGGGATTTTTAGGGCTTGACTTAGATCTAAGATTCGAGGAGCTTGAGTCCGATTCGAGGGAAAAGGATCATGGATTTGGGATGGGGAAGTAAAGGGGTTCTAGGGTGTGAATTTGGGTTGCTTTGGGGTGGCGCCGCCAGGCTCAAGGCGGTGGAAACTGGGGGCGGCGGGTTAGGGATTGGGGGTTTTTCTGAAGACCGCAGGTGAAAGAGAAACGAGGTGGAAGGGGGTTCTGAGGGGGGTGGGGTTTATTCGGACACTTAAATACATATGAAGGTTTAGTTCTGAGCCGTTCGATCAAGGGGAGATCAACGGCTCAGATTCCACAATCCAAAACTGTGTCGTTTCGGCTGAAGGGGTGACCAGACCGGGTAATAGGGCGGGTTTGGGCTGGATTGGGGCAGGCTTGGATGGGTTTTACATTGGGGCTGGAAAGATTAATTACTTAGCCCAACATTCCAATCCTCTTTCTTCTTTTCCTTTTCTTTTCCAATTTCAAATCCTTTTATTTTTCAAATTAAAAATAAAACCTAAATTAAATTTTTGAACTAAATTAACCTACCCAATTATATTAATCAATCACTCTAGTATTTACAATAATTAATTAAATCCTAAATTAAAAGAAAAACTATAGAATTCACAATTAAAGTGTTAAAAATGCAAAATGAGCTATTTTCTTCTTCTTTTTTTGTGATTTTTCCATTTTTATAAAACAACTAATTTGTCAATTAATCCTAAAAGGTAAAATTAAATCCTAAATGCAAATGCAACATATTTTTTGTATTTTTCATTAATTAAACAAAAATAAAAATGCACAGACAAATGCAGATAATTATCAGAAAATGCCACAAAATCCTCAAAATTCCAAATAATGAGAAGAAATTATTTTGTTTTGAATTTATGGGAGTAATTCATATAGGGCAAAAATCACGTGCTCACACCTCCAAGAACAAATTCTTCAACCCAGCTAGTGCTTCTTCTTCCGCAGTCCCCCATATTGTGTCGGCCTGGTGGAAAGCTTGTTCTAAATAGGGCATTGGCTGCTCAAGAGGGTAATATGGTCCACGCCATGGAGGTGACCACTCCATGTACTCTTGCCATGTGTATTGGTATCCGAGCCCAAAAGTGGTAGCATGATTTTTCAGCTGTATTGGCTTGGTGATACCTTGGAGGTTCTTTCCCAACCCTTTGCCGGGTTCATATCCGGACCATGCTAGTATGATTTTTATTTTGTTACTCCACCACTTATCCTTCTCGACGGCATTGATCCATTCAATGTGATGATAGGTTTCCCCTCCTAACCTTCTTCTATGTCCAGTGGTCGGGATGGTTTGACTAGTGTAGATGGGGTTACTCCCATCTCCGTGGATGCTCACCTCCTGACGGTTCCATTCAAATTTCACGGCTTGATGTAGTGTGGAAGGCACGGCTCCAGCAGTATGGATCCTTGGTAGGCCCAAAAGAAGATTGTATGAGGCTGGTATGTCAAGCACATGGAATTTAACATCGAACCAAGTTGGCCCCATCTGCAAGCAAAGGCTGATTTCCCCGATCGTGGCCCTCTGGGACCCATCAAAAGCCTTCACATTCATGCTTCCTACTAGTATCTCATGGAAACCTTTATCCAATCTCTTCATAGTATCCAATGGACAAATATTTAGGCTCGAACCTCCATCAACTAGGACCCTGGCAATGAACTTACCTTCAAATTGCACTGTAATATGCAACGCCCGATTGTGATTCAAACCTTCGGGCGGTAGCTCATCTTCATGGAATATAATCTTATGGCTCTCTAGCACTTGACTGACCATGTTGGCCATTTCTCTACCAGTGATGTTATTGGGTACATAAGCCTCGCTTAGTACTTTCATCAAAGCGTTCTTGTGTGCCTCTGAATTCTGCAATAGTGACACGATAGATATCTAAGCAAGGACTTTGTTCAGATGGTCATAGTATTCCTTTGCCTGTACTTTCCTCCATGGGTCATCTGACCCAGTCTCAATGATTGGATGCCTAGTAGTGGCCTCCTTACTCGAACCTCCCAAGTGTTCAGGTGTATAGACTCTTCCAGTTCTAGTCATCCCTTGTACAATGTCGGATTCTTCTATCTTAGTTTTCCCTTTTTGCAGAGCCTCGGCAACATAATCCCAGGGTATTACTTTTGAGTTGAATGGGGGTGTGGTTGATACCGTCACAATGAAAGGTGTGGCCACCTCTACTTCAAATGGAGCGGAGGCGGCTGTGGGCAGAGCCACTGTTACTTCGAATGGAACGGATGCCTTTACCTCAACATCAATAGTTCCCTGAGTTTGAACCACAATAGGAGTAAGTGTGACTGCAACCTAAAAGTCAACGCCTTCTCAAATTAGCCCGATTGACCCCTCAGGGTCCCATTCCTCATTAGTTTCTATAACATGTACATCATCACCTCTGTGATCAAGGAGGGGATTGTTACGGACATTAAGTGCGGTTTCCTTTACTTGTATGACCTTGTTGTCAATGAGCGTCTGGATCTTATCCTTCAATGTTCGGCACTCAGCAGTGGTGTGCCCTTTCATACCGGAATGGTATGCACAAGTTTTGTTCGGATTGACCCATTGGGATGGATTTTCTAGTGCCACAGCGGGAACAGGAGTGACGTAACCTGCGGCTTTCAACATTTCATACAGTTGGTCGATGGGCTCAGCAATGGCGATGTATTATTTGGGTGGCTTGTAGTCGAAGTTAGGTCTTGGTTTTGGATAATTTTGGCAAGCTGGTGGTGATTGGAAGTGGGATGTTGGGAATTATAGGTGTGATGGATAGTGGTTGGTTGGGAATATCTGGGAGATAAGGGCTGATATGTAGGCAGTGATGCTTGGTATGTGGGTGGGGGTGTTTGATATGTGGGTGGAGGTCTTTGGTATGTGGGAGGAGGTATTTGATATGTAAGTGGAGATTTTGGGCCTTGAGCCACCATTACGGCCCCAACATCTCTCTTCTTCGATATGCCACCTGATTGTAGTGCCTTATTTGTGGCTTATATAGTGCCTCAAAATTCGTTACCATCTCGCTCTTGATTCCTTCCTCAATCCTTTCCCCTACCTTGATGATATTAGAGAATTTGTGATTTTTCGATGACCATCAGTCTCTTATAATATTGTGGATCTTGTGCCTTGACGAAGAGCTTATTCATCTGTTCTTCGTCTAAAGAGGACCTGGATTTGGCCGCTTTCGACCTCCAACGAGTAGTGTACTCGCGGAAAGTCTCAGTAGGTTTCTTCTTAAGATTCTAAATATAGAAAACATTCGGTGCATTCTCTGTGTTAAACCTGAACTGGTCCATAAACTCTGACGCCATGATTACCCAATTAGCTAATTTCTTGAGATTTTGGCTGATATACCAAGATAAGCTTCCCCAGTAAGGCTCCTCATAAAGAGCTTTATCCATGTCTTTTCATATTTTCCGACCCCAACAAACTTGTCACAGTTGGTCCTTAGATGAACCCTGGGATCACCTGTACCATCGAACATTTCAAACTTGGGAGGTTTGTACCCCTCTGGTAGTTCGACATCTGGCTGCATGCACTGATCTTCATAGTTTAAATCCTTTATTCCTCTATCGCCTTCAACACCTTGAACTCAACCCATTAGCTTTTTGAGTTCTTCAGCCATGTTTTTAATGAGCATGTCCTTCTCGGAAGGTTCTGGTGCACAGGAGGTTGGTTGGGTAGAATGAGGTATAGTTTCCACGTATATGGGGTTGCTCTGATGGATGCCAGGGACTTAGGTATAGTGATGGTCATTGGTGGAGTTTTAGGGATTGGGAATGGGTTGTGTGTTTTGGGGAGTGTGGTAAGTAGTGGTTGGTGGGTACGGAATTGGTTGATGATGATGTTGTGATGGAGTTGGTATTGGCACTTGTGACGACCCGGCCGGTTGTCTTAAGAATATATGCCCTGATTCCCTATTAACTACTTTCCCCGAGTTTATTTCTGCTATTTTGATTTGCCGGGATGTTCGGTTTTGCGTTTCGGAGAGTTTTGGGACACTTAGTCCCTAAATGAGAGCTTAAGTGTTGGAAAGTTGGTCGTAGTTGAAATAGTGTGAAGACGGACTCAGAATGGAAATCAAATGGTTATGTTAGCTCCGTTGGGTGATTTTGGGGTTAGGAGTGTGTTCGGATTGTGTTTCGGAGGTCCGTAGCTAATTTAGGCTTGAAATGCCGAAAGTTGAATTTTGAAGTTTCCGGTCCGATAGTGAGATTTTGATCCGAGGGCCAGAATGGAATTTTGAGAGTTGCAGTAGTTCCGTTGTGTCATTTGGGATGTGTGTGCAAAATTTCAGCTCATTCGGATGTGTTTTGGTTGGGTGTTTGATCGAAAGAGGAATTCGGAAGATTTTAGAAACTTAGGCTTGAATCCATGTGTTTTGGTTGTTTTGATGTTGTTTGAGGTATTTTGAAGATTTGTACAAGTTTGAATAAGGTTTTAGGATATGTTGATGCCTTTGGTTGAGGTCCCGGGGACCTCGGGATGAATTCGGATGGTTACGGGGGAAATTTTGGAGTTGAAGTTGTTGCAGCAGCTAGTCTTGGCGCCGCAGAAGCGGTAAAAGGGCCGCAGAAGCGGCTTTTTGTCAATTCCTCAGGAACCGCAGATGCGGTGAAGGGCTCGCAGAAGCGGAACCGCTCCTACGATTAGAGGTCCGTAGATGTGGAAGCTGGCATTTTAATGAAAGTTGCAGATGCGATGTTGTGTCCACAGAAGCGGGACCGCAGATGCGGTCCGAGGGCCGCAAATGCGGAAATCGATGGGCAGGATATATAAATAGTTGCCTTCGCGAATTTGAGGGATTCTTTCACCATTTTCATCTGGGTTTGAAGCTTTTAAGAGAGACTTTTGAGGAAAACAAAGGGGAATTACTTGGAGGTAACGTCCTTGACTTCATAACTCATTTTTATGTGATTAAAGACATAATTAGTGGTGAGAAATTTGGGAAAAATGGGTATTAGGGCTTGAGTTTAAGAGACCTTTAAATGAGGATTTGAGGGGTCATTTGGACTCCGATTTCAGTGTTCTTGTTATGAATAGACTCGTGGGAATACGATATTTTTTGAAAATGTAAATTTCACCCGATTTCGAGATGTGGGTCCGAGGGGCATTTTGGTCATTTTATATAATTTCGCGTATTAGCTTAGACTTTAATTGTAGAATCAGTTACTGAAATGTTATTTATGTCATGCAATTGAATTGAATAGATTTGGGTCATTTGGAGTCGAGTAATCGGGGCAAAGACGTGGTGTCGGGTTGATTTTGAGCTGATTCGAGGTAAGTGGCTTGTCTAACCTTGTGTGGGGGACCTTCCCCTTAGGATATGATCTATTTGATAATTGAAATGCCTTGTACGTGAGGTGACGAGCGCGTACTTGAGCTATTGTTGAAAATCCGATTTTTTCTTAAGTATTTCAATTGAGTTCTTTTTCTTGTTTTATTCTACTTATGAATTTAGCCTGTTGCTAGTTTAGAAAAGCATGTTTAGTTGACTTAATTGCCTATTTGCTTAAACTGCCTTAATTGCATTACGTGAAGTATGTTAGTCTAGGATTAACTGTTTACTTGGTACGAAATTTAGCTTAATTGGGTATTCTTGTGTTGTTGTTGTGTGTTTTTACTTTGGGACTATGGGACGGCTTCCCAGGAGATCCCATGTATGTATTTATGATCTAAACTAAGGTGTGGGATACCAAGAGATCCCTGGCACGTATATTGAGGATACCTAGAGATCCTTGAGATACCAAGAGATCCCTAGCATATATTGAGGATACCAAGAGATCCTCGGGATACCGAGAGATCCCTAGCCTATATTGAGGATACCGAGAGATCCTCGGGATACCGAGAGATCCCTAGCATATATTGAGGATACCATGAGATCCTCGGGATACCAAGAGATCCCTAGCATATATTGGGGATACCAAGAGATCCTCGGGATACCAAGAGATCCCCGGTTATCATCCTTGTTTTGAGTGGTATTTCCTGGTGTTTGCCTTTATTTCTGTTTCGTTATTGTACTCTTATTAACCTGTATAGATTCTTACTATAGATTTTCAATTGTACTGCTTACCTTATCTTGTCATCTTTATATTTATTTAATCTCAGTAAGGCCCTGACCTTTCCTCGTCACTACCCAACTGAGGTCAGGCTTGGCACTTACTGAGTACCGTTATGGTGTACTCATGCCACTTCTGTACAGGCACCGCTAATCAGGCCTATCATCCTTGAGGAAGCGACTGCTCTAGAGACTTCGAGGTACATCTGCCGCGTCCGCAGACCGAGAAATCCCTTTCTATTCATGCTTTTATTATTTAGCCCTTCTGTATATTTCTGTTCTTATTAGACATTCCAGAGTTAGAGCTATATAGTATTGATCTTAGTTTGTGATTCTTGGGTTTCCGGGTCTTGGATTTACGTATTGGTATTGAGAGTTAAACATGGTGTATGCCGAGTGGCACATTTAAATACTATTATTTCTTTGTTCTTGTTTTAAATTGTTTCACTTCTTTAAATTTTGGTTTTTCTTCCGCAATTTAGGCTTACCTAGTCACAGAGACTAGGTGTCATCACAATGGTTCACGGAGGGCAAACCGGGGTCGTGGCAAGTTGGTATCAGAGCTCTAGGTTCATAGGAGTCATGGATCAAAAGCCGGTTTATTAGAGTATCGCTGATCAGTACAGAGACGTCTGTACTTATCTACGAGAGGCTGTGTAACCATTAGGAAAATTCCACTTCATTTGATTTCCCTATCGTGCGATATTTTGACATCACAATTCTAAACTTCTGTCTTCTATTCTCTCACAAATGGTGAGGACACATGCTACCCGAGATGATCAGGCACCCATGCCCCCTAATGCAGTTGTCAGAGGTTGGGGCCGGGGTAGAGGCCGAAGGCACGCACGTGGTGCAGTCAGGGAACTTGCGCGAGCTGCCATCGAGGTACCACCAGTGAATCCAGCCGGAGTCCAGGCACCTGACACGCCTACTGCTACTACTACTACAGCCCGTTTAGGAGACTTTGGCATAGTTCATGAGCATGTACACCACTTTGGCTCAGGCAAGGTTGTTTCCCCTTACTACAGCCACATCCCAGGCCGGGGGAGGAGCACAGACTCCCGCTGCCTGCGCTCCTAAGTAGTGAGTGTATGTTGAGCAGGTCCCTGAGATTATTCTTGTACCGCCTGTAGTGCCAGTTCAGCCTGAGGACAAGGCAGCGGCTTCCGAGGAGGAGCAGCTGAGGCTTGAGAGGTTCAAGAAGTACAAGCCTCCTGTATTTAGCGGTCTATCATCGGAGGATGCTCTGGGATTTCTAGATGAGAGTTACCGCATTCTCTGTACCATAGGTATATCAGGATCGAGCGGGGTTTCCTTCACTACTTTCCAGCTTCGAGGAGCCGCCTATGAGTGGTGGCACACATATGAGTTAGACAGTCCAGATGAGGCTACTTAACTGACTTGGGATCAGTTTTCAGATCTGTTCCTGAGGGAGTATGTCCCTCAGAGCCTCAGGGACGCATAGCGCATAGAGTTTGAGCATTTGCGCCAGGGTGCTATGAATGTCTCAGAGTATGTTGTCTGTTACACTAGTTTAGCTAGGCATGCACCAGCCTTGGTTTCTACTGTTCACGAGAGAGTTTGCCGATTTATTGAGGGCCTTATTCCCAGTATTAGATCTAGCATGGCTTGTGAGTTGGAGATGGATATTTCTCATCAATAGATGGTAAGAATTGATAGGAGGATTGAGGGTATGCATGCTAGGGAGAGGGAGGCCACGAGGTCTCGAGAGTCGGGCCATTATTTTGGTGCCCGTATCCTAGCTGTAGGTTGTCATGGTAGGGGTTATGTGAGTCACCCTGTTCATTCAGCTCTTCCAATAGCCAGTAGTGCTCCAGCTCCCCCTAGGCCCCAGGAGCCTAATTATGCACCTCTGGTTTCTAGCATGCCTCTTATGCGAGGTGCTTTCCAAGGTCAGTCCAGCAGACCTGGTTCGAGCTAGTCACAGCCGCCACGTCCTCCTAGAGCTTGTTTTGAGTGTGGTGACAGACGCCACATGGTAAGGGATTGCCCTAGACTTGGGAGGAGTGCACCTCTACAGACTTCTCAGCCACAGTGTGCCCCACAGAGTTCTCAGGCTATGATTACAGCTCCAGTTCCTACCCCACCTACTCAGCCAACTAGAGGCGGAGGTCGGGGAGGTAGAGGTCGCCCTAAAGGGGGAGGCCAGGCCAGATACTATGCCCTTCTTACCCGTACCGAAGTTGTTGCCTCTGATTTTGTCATCACATGTATTATATTGGTTTGTCGCAGAGATGCATCAATTCTATTCGATCTAGGCTCTACTTACTCTTATATGTCTTCTTATTTTGCTCCGCATTTGGTGTATCTCGGGATTCTTTGAGTTTCCATGTTTATGTTTCTACTCCTGTGGGAGATTCTCTTATTGTGGACCGCGTTTATCGGCGTTTGGTTGCTCTTAGTGGTTTTGAGACCAGAGCTTATCTATTATTGCTCAACATGGTAGATTTTGACATTATCTTGGGCATGGACTGGTTGTCGCCCCATTATGCTATTCTTGATTGTCACGCCAAAACCGTGATGTTGGCTATGCCAGGTGTACCGCGTGTTGAGTGGAGGGGTACTTTAGATCACACTCCCAATAGAGTTATTTCTTTTCTTAAAGCTCAGTGTATGATTGAGAAGGGGTGTAATGCGTATTTAGCTTATGTGAGAGATGTCAGTATTGATACTCCTTCAGTTAATTCAGTTCCAGTAGTACGGGATTTTCCCGATGTATTTCCAGCTGATCTTCTAGGCATGCCGCCTGATAGAGATATTGATTTTGGCATTGATCTGTTGCCAGGCACTCAGCCCATTTCTATTCCTTCGTATTGTATGGCTCCTCCTGAGTTGAAAGAGTTGAAGAATTAGTTGCAGGAATTGCTTAATAAGGGTTTTATTCGGCCCAATGTATCACCTTGGGGTGCTCCTATCTTGTTTGTGAAGAAAAAGGATGGTTCTATGCGTATGTGTATTGATTATCGCCAATTGAACAAAGTGACAGTGAAGAACCGTTATCCTTTGCCTCGTATTGATGATCTTTTTGACCAGCTTCATGGCGCACAAGTGTTTTCTAAGATTGATTTGTGCTCAGGTTACCATCAGTTGAAGATTTGGGAGCCAGATATCCTAAAGACTGCTTTCAGGACTCGGTATGGTCATTACGAGTTCCTTGTCATATCATTTGGGATGACCAATGCCCCAGCAGCCTTTATGCATTTGATGCACAATATGTCCCGGCCATATCTTGACTCGTTCATCATTGTCTTTATTGATGACATTCTGGTGTATTCCCGGAGTCGGGAAGATCATGAGCAACACCTGAGGATTGTGCTTTAGACTTTGAGAGAGAAGAAGTTATATGCTAAATTCTCGAAATATGAGTTTTGGTTTGATTCAGTGGCATTATCAGGCCACGTGGTATCGAATGAGGGTATTTAGGTGGATCCAAAGAAGATAGAGGTTGTGCAGAGTTGGCCCAAACCATCCTCAGCTATAGAGATCCGTAGTTTCCTTGGTTTGGCAGGTTACTACCATCGTTTTGTGGAGGGGTTTTCATCAATTGCAGCCCCCATGACCAGGTTGCCCCAGAAGGGTGCTCCGTTTCAGTGGACGGAGGTGTGTGAGGCGAGCTTTCATAAGCTCAAGACATCTTTGACCACAGTCCCAATTTTGATATTGCCTACAGGTTTGGGGTCTTATACGGTCTATTGTGATGCCCCGAGGGTTGGCCTCGGTGCGGTGTTGATGCAGAACGGTAGGGTGATTGCCTACGCGTCCAGACAATTGAAGATACATGAGAAGAACTACCTTGTTCACGGCCTTGAGTTAGCTGCCATTGTTCACGCCTTGAAGATTTGGCGCCATTACTTATACGGTGTTTCCTGTGAGATTTATACTGACCATCGAAGCTTGCAGTACCTGTTCAAGCAAAAGGATCTAAATTTGCACCAGAGGAGGTGGTTAGAGTTGCTAAAGGACTATGATATCACTACTTTGTATCACCCGGGCAAGGCTAATATGGTGGCCCATACTTTGAGTCGCCGGACAGAGAGTTTGGGGAGTTTGGCTTATCTACCAGCATCAGAGAGGCCTATGGCGATGGATGTTCAGGCCTTAGCTAGCCAGTTTGTAAGATTGGATCTTTCGGAGCCCAGTCGGGTTTTAGCTTGCGTGGTTTCTCGGTCGCCTTTATTTGACCGTATCAGGGAGCGACAGTATGATGACCCTCATTTGCTTGTCCTCAAGGACAAGATTTATCATAGTGATGCCAGAGATGTGACTATATGTGATGATGGGGTATTGAGGATGCAGTGTCGGATTTGTGTACCCAATGTTGATAGGCTTCGGGAGTTGATTCTGGAGGAGCTCATAGCTCGCTTATTCCATTCATCCGGGTGCTGTGAGATATATCAGGATTTGAGACAGCACTATTGGTGGAGGCGGATGAAGAAAGATATAGTTAGATTCATAGCTCGGTGCCTTAACTATCAGCAGGTGAAGTATAAGCACCAGAGACCGGGTGGTTTGCTTCAGCAGATAGAGATTCCAGAGTGAAAGTGGGAGCGGATCACCATGGACTTTGTAGTTGGGCTCCCACGAACTTTGAGAAAGTTTGATGCTATTTGGGTGATTGTGGATCGGCTAACCAAGTCCGCTCATTTCATTCCTGTGTGTACTATTTATTCTTCGGAGCGGTTGGCGGAGATTTATATTTGGGAGATTGTTCATCTGCATGGTATTTCAGTTTCCATCATTTCAGATAGAGGTACTCAATTCACATCACGGTTCTGGAGGGCCGTTCAGCATGAGTTGGGTACTCGGGTGGAGTTGAGTACAGCATTCCATACTCAGATGGATGGACAGTTCGAGTGCACTATTCAAATTCTTGAGGATATGCTCCGTGCGTGTTGAGTTTGGAGGGTCTTGTGATCAGTTCTTGCCATTGGCGGAGTTTGCTTATAATAATAGCTATCAGTCCAGTATTCAGATGGCACCGTATGGGGCTTTATATGGGAGACGGTGTAGATCCCCGGTGGGTTGGTCTGAGCTGGGTGAGGCTAGACTATTGGGCACAGACTTGGTACAGGATGCTTTAGAGAAGGTTAAGGTGATTTAGGATAGACTTCGTATAACCCAGTCCAGACAGAAGAGTTACGCGGACCGAAAGGTTCGTGATGTTTCCTATATGGTTGGAGAGCGGGTTCTGCTTTGGGTTTCGCTTATGAAGGGAGTCATGAGATTCGGGAAGAAAGGAAAGTTGAGTCTGAGATTTATTGGACCTTTTGAGATATTGAGGTGTGTTGGGGAGGTTGCCTATGAGCTTGCCTTACCTCCCAGCTCGGCCGGAGTTCATCCAGTATTTCATGTTTCGATGCTCTGGAGGTATCATGGTGATCTGTCGCACGTGTTGGATTTCAGTTAAGTCTAGTTGGACAAGGATCTATCCTATGTTGAGGAGCCGGTGGCGATATTGGACAGGCAGGTTAGAAAGCTGAGGTCAAAGAACATTGCATCAGTAAAGGTTCAGTGGCGGGGCCAGTCAATCGAGGAGGCGACCTGGGAGACCAAGCAGGATATGCGCAGCCGTTACTCGCATCTTTTCACTACTTCAGGTATGTCTCTATGCTCGTTCGAGGACGAACGAATGTTTAAGTGTAAGAGGATGTGACGACCCGGCCGGTCGTCTTAAGAATTTACGCCCTGATCCCCTATTAACTGCTTTCCCCGAGTTTATTTCTGCTATTTTGATTTGGCGGGATGTTCGGTTTTGAGTTTCGGAGAGTTTTGGGACACTTAGTCCCTAAATGAGAGCTTAAGTGTTGGAAAGTTGGCCGTAGTCGGAACAGTATGAAGACGGCATCGGAATAGAAATCTGATTGTTCCGTTAGCTCTGTTGGGTGATTTTCGGGTTAGGAGTATGTTCGGATTGTGTTTCGGAGGTCCGTAGCTAATTTAGGCTTGAAATGCCGAAAGTTGTATTTTTGAAGTTTCCGGTCCGATAGTGAGATTTTGATCCGAGGGCCGGAATGGAATTCTGAGAGTTGCAGTAGTTCCTTTGTGTCATTTGGGATGTGTGTGCAAAATTTCAACTCATTCGGACGTGTTTTGGTTGGATTTTTGATCGAAAGGGAAATTCAGAAGATTTTAGAAACTTAGGCTTGAATCCGATGTGTTTTGGTTGTTTTGATGTTGTTTGAGGTATTTTGAAGATTTGTACAAGTTTAAATAAGGTTTTAACATATGTTGATGCCTTTGGTTGAGGTCCCGGGGACCTTGGGATGAATTTGAATGGTTAACGAAGGAAATTTTGGAGTTGAAGTTGCTGCAGCAGCTGGTCTTCTTGTATTTTCGCATCTGCAGTTTGGGGACCGCAAATGCGGTGCTGCAGAAGCGACTTTGTGTCAATTCCTCAGGAACCGCAGATGCGGTGAAGGGCTCGCAGAAGCGGAACCGCTCTTGCGATTAGAGGTCCGCAGATGCGGAAGCTGGCATTTTAATGAAAGTCGCAGATGCGATGTTGTGTCCGCAGAAGCGGGATCGCAGATGCGGTCCCAGGGCCGCAATGTGGAAATTGCTGGGCAGAACATATAAATAGTTGTCATCACGAATTTGAGGGATTCTTTCACCATTGTCATCCGGGTTTGAAGCTTTTGCGAGAGATTTTTGAGGAAAACAAAGGGGAATCATTTAGAGGTAATGTCCTTGACTTCATAACTCGTTTTTATGTGATTAAACACCTAATTAGTGGTGAGAAAGTTGGGGAAAATGGGTAATTAGGGCTTGAGTTTAAGAGGCCTTTAAATGAGGATTTGAGGGGTCATTTGGACTCTAATTTCAGTGTTTTTGTTATGAATAGACTCGTGGGAGTACGAGGCTTTCTGAAAATATAAATTTCACCCAATTCCGAAACGTGGGCCCGAGGGGTATTTTGGTCATTTTACATAATTTCGCGTATTAGCTTAGACTTTAATTGTAGAATCAGTTACTTGAAATGTTATTTACGTCATGCAATTGAATTGAATAGATTTGGGTCATTTGGAGTCGAGTACTCGTGGCAAAGACGTGGTGTCGGGTTGATTTTGAGCTGGTTCAAGGTAAGTGGCTTGTCTAACCTTGTGTGGGGGACTTTCCCCCTAGGATATGATATTTTTGATAATTGAAATGCCTTGTACGTGAGGTGACGAGCGCGTACTTGAGCTAATTGTTGAAAATCCGGTTTTTCCTTAAGTATTTCAATTGAGTTATTTTTCCTGTTTTATTCTACTTGTGAATTTAGCCTATTGCTAGTTTAGAAAAGCATGTTTAGTTGACTTAATTGCCTATTTGCTTAAACTGCCTTAATTGCATTACGTGAAGCATGTTAGGCTAGGATTAACTATTTACTTGGTATGAAATTTAGCTTAATTGGGTATTCTTGTGTTGTTGCTATGTGTTTTTACTTTGGGATTACGGGACGGCATCCCAGGAGATCCCCTGTAAGTATTTATGATATGAACTGAGGTGCGGGATACCAAGAGATCCCTGGCACGTATATTGAGGATACCAAGAGATCCCTAGCATATTTTGAGGATACCAAGAGATCCTCGGGATACCGAGAGATCCCTAGTCTATATTGAGGATACCAAGAGATCCCTAGCATATATTGAGGATACCAAGAGATCCCTGGTTATCATCCTTGTTATAAGTGATATTTCCTAGTGTTTGCCTTTATTTCTGTTTCGTTATTGTACTCTTATTAACCTGTATAGATTCTTACTGTAGATTTTCAATTGTACTGCTTACCTTATCCTGTCATCTTTATATTTATTTAATCTTAGTAGGGACCTGACCTTTCCTCGTCACTACCCAACCGAGGTTAGGCTTGGCACTTACTGAGTACCGTTGTGGTGTACTCATGCCCCTTCTGCGCATGTTTTTCATGTGCAGATCTAGATACCGCTACACAGGCCTATCATCCTTGAGGAGGCGACTGCTCTAGAGACTTCGAGGTACATCTGCCGCGTCCGCAGACCAAGAAGTCCCTTTCTATTCCTGCTTTTAGTATTAGCCCTTCTGTATATTTTTGTTCTTATTAGACATTCCGGAGTTAGAGTTATGTGGTATTGATCTTAGCTTGTGATTCATGGGTTTCCGGGTCTTGGATTTATGTATTGGTATTGAGAGTTAAACATGATGTAAGCCGAGTGGCACATTTAAACATTATTATTACTTTATTCCTGTTTTAAATTGTTTCACTTCCGCAAATTTTGGTTTTTCTTCCGCAATTTAGGCTTACCTAGTCGTAGAGACTAGGTGCTGTCATGATGGTGCACGGAGGGCGAACCGGGATCGTGACAGCAGTGGATTGATGTTTTGGGGTAGAGTTGCGTATTGATTTGGTGCAGGAGGATTTTGTGGCTGTTGGTTTTGTGCGTTCTGAGAAGGTGTCGGGTTCTTTGTTTTTTGTTGGTTGAAATCAGGGACATTGAGGGTAAGTGACAGGTTTGCCAAATTGCGGACCTGCTCAAGTTCTCCTTGTAGTTCTAGTATCTTTTGTTCCAGTCTCAAAACCAGATCATTCGGGGCCGGAGTACTACGTCCATCTGAAGTCTCTGCGTTCTCAATATTTTCCTTTCGGATTCCACTTAGGTCGTCCATCTGTGATTTTCCTTTGCCTTTTGTGTTGCTTGGAGGAAGAGGTGGTGGAGGGCCACTGGATCTGGTATGATATGCTGATGAGGCCAGTATAAGTGAACCCACCTAAGGGAATGGGAATAACAATAAAAAATAAGCAAAAACAAAAAGGTAACAAGTTAGTGAGGATCCTAAAATGTTTGCAGTATTTAAACACATATTGCAGAAATGTAAATTCGTGTCCTACTTTGGGAACCTCGTTGTGTCGGAGGTAGGACTAGAGACAAATAAACTTGGAGAACTTTTAATGCCAATAAAGTCTTCATTTCATAATATAATAATAGACGAATCCCAAAATGACAATAAAAATAAGTCACTACTGGCACTTGGCCTTATTACATTTGGAAAACGAGTAAACCTAATCTATTTAGTCTCGGAATGGCCTTCCTCAGGTTGAATGTTCTTGTTAATCAAATCCTTCAGTTCGCGTAGGTTCATCAGTAAGAATGCCTTTGCTAAATGTTCTCCTTCATTTCCCCCAGCATTCTGGCAGTCGTTAACTCTCTTCCTCACTTTTCCTTCCAATTCCAACAGGCTGTATTCCAAATATTCCAGCTTCTCGCTAGATTTGGCGACCCTCTCTTTCCATTCATTGATTTTGTCATCTGATGGAAGATTCCTCCACCAGTCTAGTAAGAGTGAGGGTGCGCTAACCATACCGAAGCTGGGGACCTCGTGCCTCATTTTCTTCAAAATAAAAGGGTTAGACCTTACCCCCACCGGAGTCGACTATTTATACATTTATGATCAACATATCGGCATTTAGTTCTCCAAATTAATATATACAACGTGGTTGTGTCCATTGGAATTATGAAAAACCCAATGGACTTTGGATAAGGTTTATCTTAAAGGATCATTATGTGGACAACATAACTGATCCGAATAGGTTTGACCATGATGCATGCACAATTTTAACCAGAGTAAGGTTTCTATGGGGTTTTAGACTGGTACCCTCAAGCGGACAACTTGAGAGGGAAGGCATGGAACCGTCGACTGCACCGCTAATCGACTGGTTTTACCGCAAATAAGCCTTTCTGAATTTAAGGGTAGTAAATAGGAAGAGCGCCACCACTCATTAAAGCGTTGCTATAGGATTTGATACGCACGAGTGGAATATGATGCGGAGCATGATTTATGCAGCAAATAATAACATGTAGTCAAGTATTTTCACATAGGAAAATAAATACAGCATTTAAATAATTGAAAGACTGTTACAGGAAAAAGAAAATAAAGAGACAAGTTAGTTTCAGGGATAAAGAACCATAAATGCTAAAAAAATGAACAGTTAAATTCAAATAAAGGAGAAGGGTACGGGGTAAAGCATGCTTGGACTAATTTGTAAAAATATAAGTTCATTATGGTAAGATCCTAAAAGATATCCCCAGCAAAGTCGCCATGCTGTCCTACCCTCTTTTTTCCTTCCGTGGAGAGAGGTCTGGGTTTCGACATTTCATGGAGTGTGATAACTCATTTCCTTTTGGGAATTGGGTATTTGAAGAGTCGCCACCTAACGAGTTATGGTGCATTAGAGCACCTAGAGTAATTAACTCATGGATTGGTTTGCATTACCAGAGATTTAGGGTAAGGGCTCGAAATAACCTCGAGGGATAGGTGTTTGGCACCCCTCTTGGTCCACAACTGTGGGTCCCGGCCAAACTTATATTTACAAATTATTCCATTACAAATAAACAATTGAATCAAATAGGTTGCAAGTAAAGCATGTTGGATAACTCGAGTAATAAGATAAAGATTTTTTGACAAGTTGTATAAAACAAAGGTTAAAAAGGAATTTTGGAAAAAGGAGGAGTCCTAGGTTGGTTAGCCTATAGGATAACCCCACACAATTTCCGATAAACACTCCTTGATGAGGGGCTACATGTGACATTAACGCATAGTCATCATATCTCATATCTACCCTTCCCATCCCCTTAGTGGTCATGCAAAGTGAGTGTTTGGTCAGCGAACTCTATTGTGTGCTGTTACCCGTCCCTTCTTAATGGTCTTGGAGGGATTTAGGACCTCTACCTATAGGTGGTTCTACACAGACCCCTAAGGTTTTAAAGGGGAAAATTCTAAGGTGACAGGAAAAACAACTAGGACTTTAACACATAAGATAAAAGGGAGCAAATAGAGGCTCAAAGTTTCCTCCTCAAACAAGACATATAAATAGCACGACTCAAGCATAATTAAGGGCTTTTAATTAAACAGTATCCTAAGGCACGATATCTAGGTAAATATGTAGAAAACAAGCAACTTATTTGTAGACTTAGAAGTAAGGACCCTAACAGTTGCCTATTGGTTTTTAAAGCATGTTAAGATCAGAAAGACACTAAGTCACAGAAACAGCTTCAGAATTGCAAGTTTTGAAAAAATGCCCTACAGGCTTTCCTACGCGGAACACTAATACCTATGTCTTATAGTGAAACAAGGCGAGTTTTAAGATGGACTTTTAATACCTATTGGCATGTTGTCTAATGATAAAATGAGGCAGTTTTGAAAGAATTTGTTTCAGGAAATATACCACTTAATTAAACCAATTCAGAAGTGAACTAAATGTGAACCGGATAGAGTTATTTAAACTAAACTTAGGCGAGATCCATAGGCAAGATTTGATATTGTTCCCTATAGGCATGATATCTAAGTTTAACACTGATTTTAAAGACTTGCAGGCATAGAAACATACATAAACACTTGTTATAACAGAATCCGGGTTAAATCCTATGGGCATGGCATCTATTTGTTAGGCTGATTTTAAGACCTGTAGACATGATTTCTATTACGGAATTATTTGAAATATATAGGCATGATTTCTAACAATGTGAGATAAACGTGACAAGATGTAAAGTGCAATAAGCATAATTTCTACTTGGTAAGGCAATCAGATTAGAATGTAAAGACCTATAAGCTTGATTTCTACCCGTATTACCCCCATAAACATGTAGCTACCCATCCCTTTCACTAATTACCCCAATATTTGTTTACAACTTATTACAGGCCATATGAATAAATTACATAAGTAAATAAGAAAAGAAGAAGTTATTCTATAGGGAGCCTTCAATTAGGCCCAGATTTCCAAAGCCTCCAATAGTCTCAAATGCCTCAATTCCATAGACAAAATCATATTCTAGGTGCATCAAAGTTCCTTAAGGATCTCAAGGATCCCGGACAGTGCTTACACCTAGACTTGGTAACTGAAATTGAATAAATGCTGTTTGAAAAGGCCAGCCTTAGTATGCCAGAGTTCAGAGAGTTCTAAAGAGGATCTCAAGGCAGTACACATATTAGAAGGGGCAGAACTTATTGACTTAGGAGTAGAGTGAATGTGCTTGACACAAGTTGAAAAGTTTTAGTGGAAAAACTGTATTAAAAGGAAGTTTGTTTGAAAATAATTTAGTAAAAAACAATAGAGACAATTTTAAAAGAGATTGGAGTAATGAACAATAGTACCAACACCTTTATGACAGGTTTATACACAATCAGGAGTTACAATACCAAAGCAAGTTCAGTAGTCACAAATAGGGGTTAAGGGATTTGGGGATACATAGAACACTTGATTGTATAACAAGCAAAAGTCTTGGAAATTGGTACAAACATGCTCAGAAACAACTGAACAGACATAGTCACAGAACCAGACATGAAGAACAAACTTACATACAGGGGTGATAGGGATTTGGGGATTCATGGAGCATATGATGGTAAGCACATAACAGGTAGAGATAATTGGTATAGACATGCTCTAAAACAACACAGAGGGGTAATACACTGATCCTAAAGAAGGGATGTACATAACATGCTAATAACATATCAACTACAAGTTTCACAGCAAAACCATAGATAGAAGCAAACTAGAAAAAAAATTAACTAAAGCAATAAAAGAATCATATTGTTGTTGGAACTTTAAATTGAAACTAGAACATACCAGTAAAGAAGACAGTAAGAAAAGTGAAAGAGCAGGAGAACACAATGGTTAGCCTTGGCTTGCAGCCGACTAACTTAGAGTAGTAGCAAGTAGCACAAAAAAGGAGCAGAAGGTTTTAAGTGTGTGTGTGTGAGAGAGAGAGAGAGAGTTTTGAACCAAGAGTGTTCGTTTTGTGTTAATGAAAGAGAGTGGGTATATATAGGTTGAAAGCAGGTAAAAATCAAAGTTCATCAGTAATTGCGGAACTCAGAATCAATCAGTCATGAAATTAAGGTAAGTACTCCCTTTAATTAAGGGAATTAACTCAAACGATAAGAACAAGTGATAAATAAAGAAAGAAATCAGTGTATGACTAATAAATAAAGATTCAAATTTAGTAAGTATAGGGTAGACAATTAGGTCTAAGTTCAGAAAACTCCCATTAAGGAAATAGTTCAGTAAGAATAAAGTACAACAACAAACAAGGTAGGTAAATCAATTATTTGAACAGACGAGGTAGAAATTTAGGGTTTAAAGGAAGATCTTTCAATAAAACCATAAAATGAGGAATCCAGAATCAATCAAGAGGAAGTCATGATTCAGTACTCAGCATATAAATAGAGTAAGAGCAACCAAACATGCAGGTTAAACAGTATCGATAGAAAGAGGCAAGTCTTGAACAATCAAGATGAACATAATCGCATAGAGGTGGTATAAGTTAGGCTAAGAACCCAGTAAGAATATATTCAAGGCAAGGTAACCACAGAAGCTTAAATAAGAATCGAGTAGTCATGCTAACACGCAGAATTAAACAAAGAAAATCTAGAAAGAATTAGGGATTTTAACATAGGCGAGTTGAAAAAGCAGTAAAATCATAGAATTAGTTGAAATATGCAAGAAATAGAAGTTTAAACATAAAGAATCAGTTTAAACAAGGTTTTAGAAGAAGTTCCGAAAACCCCAATTTTAGAAGAAGGTGAAAACAACTTGAAATCGATGATTCTTGTAAAAGAGATTCAAGAACAGTGTAAAACATCAAAGGAACAGACTCAAATCGTTTAAAAATCGTACAAATCTAGGAGATGTAAGCAAAAATTAGGGTTTCAAAAGAAATCCAAGTAGAGATAAAAGAACCTGTTTAAAAACCTAAAGATCGTAACAAATATAGTGTGATTTTGCTAGAAATCACACAGGAGTAGCCAAGAACAGCAAAACAGCAAACCCTAGATATAAGTCGTTCATGGCCCAGGGCCCTTGAAGGCCTCAGAAAAGATGAGCATGACAATAGAGGAGCCATTGGAGGCTTAGGAATTAAAGGAAGATCATCGAAAAGACCAGAGAAGAAGGTAGGTAGTTGAAAGGAGATAGGGTTAGGTTGGGTAGTTGAGAGAAGAGAGGAGATGAGTGAATACAGAGGCAGCGGTCTCTGAGTTATGGAATAGGGTTAGGGGTCATTTGGGATAAAAAAAAAGGAAGGAACGAATAAGTGTCGTTGATCTAAAAGATCAACGGCCAGGATTTGACAGGTCCTGAGTCGGGTAGGCGGGTTTAGGGTTTGGGTCAGGTAGTTTGGTTAGAAATGGGCTGGGGTTGGGTTTAATTTAGGCTATAATTGAAATATAAATCTGGCTATGTTTTAAAATAGAATATTCCCCATATAATTTATAATAAATAATAAATAATTTCTGGAAAATAATTTTATGTACCAAAATGGTTTAAAATAGGTATTTAACATTTTAAAAATGTAGAAGGTCCATTTTACGCATATAAATGTAATTATACATTGAATAGGCTAATATTGCAATTATATGCAATTTAGTTTTAAAAATACCAAATACAATTATAAAATGCATAAAAAAATATTTTAACCATATTTTGGCATAAATATAGAAATTAAATGACTAAATTATCATAACAATAATTTGGGGGATAATTATTGGAGATTTTATGAATAAAAGGGAAGGAAATAAATCATTTTAAATCCTTAAAATTATGGAAAAAATTATAAAACCTTGTGCATGCTTATATATGCATATATATATGCTAGTTTGAAGGTATTTATGCATATATAAAAAATATAAGGAAAATTTGGGTATCAACAATAAGTATACGCACTTAGGTATCCTTCCACATGAGTAGTGATATCCTCCTCTGGGGAAGGGATCGCCACTTCTTTGTTCTCCCAGCCACAATCCTTTTCCACCTGCTCGAGTTCGTCTTTAATTATCAAGTAGAGGTATCGAGACATGGGTTTACATCGACCTGGGACCGACGCAGGTTTATCGACCTTGAAATCGGACGATAGCTCGCATGGCCCGGGAATGCACTTCTCAATACGAGGTGGCACCACCGTTCTACGGCCAACTGAACGTGATGAGGAGGCTTTTTCTTTCTGAGAAACGATTTTAGATGTTTTAGCCATTTGTTGTTTTTGAGAAATTCGAAAGAAGAGAAGGAGTGATGTAGGAAGAACAAATTCAAGAAAAGGTAAGCTCAGAGAAGATGAAGAAGCTAGTGAGATATTGAGAAAGATTTGAGAAGTAAAGATTGTAAATGTTGTGAAATTGACCTATTTATAGCGGTCGCCCTAACGGTTTGGGGAAGCTAGTGGCCGACCATCAGTCGCCTCCAATTAATGGCCTTCGAAACTATGCAGAAGCGACCTTTCAATCACTTCATTCGCTGATGTCACAAGATTAACATCATGATCGAGGTATCAGAGCATCGAGGATCAAATAATTTCTTATCATCTTACTCTAAGAAACGCGGAGACTATCTGTATACGGTCGAAATCAGGTATGCCCGATTTCACGGGCTCGAGGGGTCACTTCAAACCCGAGTTCAGGATGGGTCGACGATAGAATATAAGGTCCGAAGATCGAAGTAAGCTATGAGCGCCGAAGCCGAGTACGATCAACCTCGAGGTGATGCCGCTACGAGTTTGTAACAGAAACAGCAAGATTTCTGCCACGTCCTCAAAGATCATGGCGTAAATTCCGGAATAAACTTGTATGATGCCGCTACTAGGCGGTTAGACAGCTGTCCCAACAAGATTCTTTACGGTAAATAGAAATGTACCTTATTTAGGGTTTCCCTTACTATATAAAGGGGACCCCAATTATTTTTAACCACTATCAATCATTGGCAAAAAAAAAATACTCTCTTACTTTCTTGCTCATTGTTCATCAGAATTGTCCTTTAACTTTATTGTTCTTGACTTACCTCGAGGTCATCTTAGCTCAAGGTCGAGACTGGCTTGCACACTGGTTTGATTTCGTTTACTTCTTTCATTTATACGTTAGATTTCTTTGTTATTAATTAGTATTGAACTAAATTACATATCTTTAAAACCATAAACAAGTTTAATTGTTACTCGTATTTTCGAGGTAAACACTCATCAAAATCATCAAACACATACCCAATTTCATCAATTGATCACTTTTTGGAAAAATTAGAGACATTTAAGTTATACAAGTAAAGAGACCTATCCATTTTCAACAAAAAGAGAAAAATAGGAATTGGATTGATGATAAACTATAAAATTCTCGTTCTTTTGCTCCATCGTAAAAGAAAATCACTGCCCAACCACGCAAAGCAAATAATTATTTTTTATATATACTAAGTTTTTGCTATATTCGAGGTTCATGGAAGGGCTAGATCACACATTTACCTTATATTTATGTAAGATGCACTATAACAGTAAAGTTATAAAAGTTTACCCACTAATAAAATAAAGGCACTTTGATGGATAAGTTTTATTGTTATGTTAAATAATCTTTATTGACTTTAGTTACTATCATAGTGGGTCAGTTACTTTAATGCAAACTTTTTTTTTGGGACTTTTTTAGTAGTTGAATTCAAATATTTTAATGTGACAAAAAAAACTTGCAAGTTCACTGTTATAGTGAATATATTTAGTAACTTGTAATTTAACTTGTGCACACGTAAAGTAATTAACTCTTTGAGTGGTCACATGAAAATAAGTTGCCGGATTTCTTATTCTTGCTTGGATTAGAACTGAATGGTCAAGAAACTTCTATGAGACAAATGAGATTCCTGATGAAACAGGAAAAGTAAAAATACTACGGAGTATTAAGTAGCAAAGGTTGAGGAAAAAAAAAGGTAGAAAAGGACTAGTTAGCAAGCTTGTGTACATCTATATAATGTCTATATTGGACTCTCAAAATTAGGGGTGGACATTGATCGGTTCAATTTGATTGTGAATATTATCGGTTTAATGTATCGGTTATCAGTTTACAAATATGATAAACCGATAACACTACTAGAAAATTGACATTTTTCGTCCAAGGCATACCGATCGAAATCGGTTGGAAAAAAAAACTGACCGAAGTCGGTCGGAAATTAAGTATTTGATCGCAAAAGTCAACAAAAAATTTTCTGACAACGAAAATAATGGTCCCACAGCAAAACATAAAAATTCCTCGAAAATTGGTTAATACTTGACCAACACCTGGTCATACTTGTATATAATGTACAAAAATAATTTTTTATTAAAGGTTTTCTAAATTACCGACCCAATTCGGTCGGAAAGTTTGAAATTATTATTTTTCGCTCAGAACAAAAATTTAATATAGCTTACAATTAAATATTTCCGACTGAGTTCGGTTGGAAACACGATTTTAAAATAATTAAAATATAAATTTAATAATATTTTTGTAGGTGTAAATAATAAATAGCTTTTAAATAAATAATATTTAATACTTATTTGATATATATATATGTTTGTGTATATATATATATATATATATATATATATATATATATATCCGAAATCGGTCGGAAATTAATTTGTTTTTACCCAAAAATTCATAATTTTCGACCTAATTCGGTCGAAAATTTCAAATAAAATCTCCAATTTTCTAAAAATTATGAATTCATATTTATTTTTTAAAATAAATTAAAAATTTATTACAATTTACAAATAATTATTTATTTAAATAAAATTATTATTTATTTAAAATTTCGATAGATTTCGGTCGGTATTTGAAAATTAAAAAAATTTAATTAGTACCGACCGATTTTGGTCGGTAATTGAAGTTTGACATCAGTCAACGCTTTGAATAAACCGGCCGACTTCGGTCGGTATGCGTTAGCTACCATCAATTTTCCGACCAATTAAAAACGGTCAGAAATTGGTCAATTTTTATCAATTTTCGATCGATTTCGGTCGGCTTTGGTGGGCGAATTTACATAGTTTTTTTAGTAGTGTAACCGAACCGATAAGATATAGGTTATCGGTTAATTGGTTATCGACTATTATCGGTTCTGTTACCGATGTACCCAATAAGATAACTCAATCTAGAGTTAAGCAAAAAAGAGAAGAATTCACATATGGTATGCTAATTCTGTGTTCTAGCACAACTAATATTTGAAGCATGCTTCATTTTGACAAATTGAAACAATTTGATAACATTTGCTTCTGTGTGATGACCCAAAGGGTCATCTTGTATTTTAGAATCCGTATCCGGGTTTCGAGGCATTGAAACCCTCATTTCCTTCCCTCTCGATTTGCGTGTGTGGTCCGGACACATTTCCGGAAAGCTTTTATGTGAAATTTAAGAAATATATATTGAATTTGGCCTTTAAAATTTATTAAAGTTGACTTTGATCAATATTTTGGGTAAAGGGACCCGGACCCGTGATTTGACGGTCCCGTAGGGTCCATCGTAAAATATGAGACTTGGGTGTATGCCCGGAGTCGAATTCCGAGGTTCCTAGCCCGAGAAAAGACTTTTTAAAAAAAATTGTTTACTGGAAAAATATAAGGACTTTTGAAAATAAAATGATGTGTGATCTTGATGGTATCGGGCCCATATTTTGGTTCCGGAGCCTGATACATGTTTAATATAATATTTAAGTCGTATCTGTGAAATTTAGTAAGAATCGAAGTTGATTTGACGTGATTCGGACGTCCGGTGGTGAAAATAGTAAATTTGAAGTGTTCTTGAGGAAAATCATGAGTTTGAGGTTAAATTCGTAGTTTTTGGTGTTATTTTGGCATCTCGAGCAAGTCTGTATGATGTTCTTACATTTGATGCATGTTTGGTTTGGAGCTCTGAGGGCTCGGGTGAATTACGGATAGGCTTCGGCATGTATAGACTTAGGAAAAAGATATGTGATGCATAATTCCTAGAAAAATTGCAGGTCTCTGAACCTGGGGTTTCGCGGTCCGCGGTGGATTTTCGTGGCCGCGCTGGGGATTTCGCTGCCGCGATGGGATTTCATGGTCATCGGTGGACAAGGCCAAAGCTTTCGTGGCCGCGCTCATTATTTCGCTGTCAGCGATGAGTTTCGTGGTCGCGACCCTTTTTCTGCGGTCACCGTTTTGAGGATCTGTGAGGGCTATATAAACGGGACTTTTCATCCATTTTCATTTTTTTCAAGACCCTAAAGCATAACAGACGATTTTTCAAATACTCTTTCTTCCCTAAATCATATGTAAGTGATTTTAAACACATTTCTTTCACTCCTTAACTTCTTTTTACAAGATTTCATCCTAGAATCTAGGGTTTTCATGGTAGAATTGGGAATTTTGGGCAGAACTTAGAAATATTGAAATTTGGGGATTTAGACCTCAAATTGAGGTCGTATTCCAAAACCAATTGTATATCCGGGCTCGGGGTGAATGGGTAATCGGATTTTGGTTCGAATTTCGGGTTTGGACCAAGCGGGTCCGGGGTCGATTTTTTATTTTTCGGGGAAAACATTGGGGCAACTATATTCATGCATTAGAATTGGTTTATTTAGCATTTATTGATGTTATTAAGTAAATTATGACTAGATACAAGCGGACTGGAAGTGTAACCGAGAGGTAAAGCGGTAATTGAGGCTTGATTTTGTCCGTAGAATTGAGATAAGTGTTTGGTCTAACCTTAGCTTGAGGGAATAGGAGTTGTGATCTTATTTGCTACATGTTATTGTTGAGTACGACGTATAGGTATGATGACGAGTACCTAATACGTTGGTGTCAAGAATGTCCGTAAGTCTTATACCATGATTGTTGTGACTCTATTATGTGCTGCCCATGCTTAAACTGATGATTATCACTGTTGAACAGGACTTAAGATAATTTCTTGGTAATTGACCATTGTTGAGTGTTGGCTCAAGTTGAGATTTATTTTGTGAAGTAACTATTGAAATGATATTGGTTATAGCTGATTCCCTTGCCGGGATGTTATTGTTTCTATTGTTGATTCCCTTGTCCAGACATATTGTTCTATTGTTTGGGTAAGGAAGAGTGTAAAGCACGAAGGGTGATGTCGTGCATGCTATTGTGAGTGAGTGATAATGCATGAAGGGTGATGTCATGTCGATATTGTGAGAGTTAATGCACGAAGGGTGATGTCGTGCCAATATTGTGAGAATTAATGCACGAAGGGTGATGTCGTGCCATGATTATGAGAGGTAATACACAAAGGGTGATGTTGTGCTGTTTCTGTTATTTCTTATTGTGAGGATGAGAGTAAAAGCACGAAGGGTGATGTCATGCATGTGTTACTGATTCATTATTCTTGTTGATACAAATATGGTGTTCATTATGCTTCTCTATAGAATTACTGTTAGAACTTGATATTCCCCGCAGCATGTTTTCCCTCCCCATCTTTATCTGTTATTATTGTTTTGTTCGTAAATGACTTAATTGCACAGGTTTATATGGTTGTCGTATCCTAGCCTAGTCACTACTTCGCCGAGGTTAGGCTCGACACTTACCAGTACATGGGGTCGGTTGTACTGATGATGTACTCTGCACTTTCTATGTAGATTCGGTGCTGGACCTCGTGAGTAGATCATGAGTTGCTGCCTTCAGTCCATAGGAGACCCGAGGTAGATCTACTGGCGTTCGCAGACTTCGGAGTCCCCTTCCTTATGTTTTAGATATATTGTCTCTTTCATTTCGAGAACAGTTGTATTTCTTTTAAACCAATGTTTGTAGAAATCGTTAGATGCTCGTTACATTGTGACACCAGATCGTTGGGTAGCCTTGTTTTAGAACTTATATTGTTATGGAACTTCCACATTTTATACCTGCTTAGTTTTATTTGCAATTTATCACTGTTTGGGGTTAATTAATCAATGTGTTAGAATGTATCGGTTGGCTTGCCTAGCTTTCATGAGTAGGCACCATCACGGTCCCGACGGTAGGAAATCCGAGTCGTGACAAGTTGGTATCAGAGCACTAGGTTGCCTAGGTCTCACAATTTACGAACAAGCTAGGTAGATTTTGAGAGATCGGTACGGAGACGTCTGTGCTTATCCCCAGAGGCTACAAAGTTTAGGAATATTTTCACATCTATTCTCCTATGTCATGTGATTTGACTCCTCAATGCTAATTGAACTTCTACTTTTATACTTCCCGCCAAAAGAGAGAGGGTAAGGAGGTTTGTTGAGGGACTAGCTCAGCCTATCAGATTGCAGATGGCTAAGGAGACAGGGAGTGAGATTTCTTTTCAAGATGCAGCCAATATGGCCAGGCAAGTTGAGATGGTTCTATCATAGGAGAGTGGTCAGGGGTCTGACAAGAGGCCTCGTCATTCTGGCAGGTTCAGTGGTGCCTCGTCTGGAGGTAGGGATTCTTTTGGTAGAGGCCATCCTTATCGCGCCCCTTTTTTCCCTTTTTGATGGGGAAGTCTGGGTTTCGACATTCATGGGGGAACAACTCGTTTCCTTTTGGGAATAGGGTATTTTAAATAGTCGTCACCTGACGGATTATGGTGCGTTAGGGCACCTAAAATAATTAACTCGTGTAATTAGTTTGCATTACCAGAGAATAGGGTAAGGGCTCGAAATAACCTTGAGGGGAAGGTGTTAGGCACCCCTCGCGGTCCACAATGGTGGGTCCCGGTCAAACTTAAAGTATGTGAATTAGTTATTTAACAAGTAAACAATCTCAACATATAAAGGCATGTTTTGACATTCTAAATACATGTATGATTCAGGTAATGGAAGCAAGAGAGAGGTTTGAACAACATGCACATGTATAAAGAAAAGGAAGTTTACAAAATTTAAACATATAGGAATTGGGAAAGGGAAGTCCTAGGTTGATTGGCCTACAGGATTATACCCATGCAATGCCCGATAATCACTCCTCAATGAGGGGCAACATGTTACATTAGCGTGCAGGTTATCATATCATTACTACCTAATTCCCTGCCATTGGTCATGGCCTAAAGCATTCTAGCAATCTTAAGATATTCCCTATGCGTGCACTACCCGTCCCTTCCTTATGGCCCTGAGGTATTTAAGACCTCTAATTTAGGTAGTTCTAGACTATCCTAAAGGTACTTAAAGGAGAAAAATCTAGGCGACAACCAAATCAATTAGGACTGGACCAAAGATAGAACAATTAAAGTCTCAAGTTTTACCTCCACAAATAGAGCAAGCAAGTGCACGTCTTAAAAACAGTTTCAGATATTTAAGAGAAGCCCTAGAACAGGATATCTAGGTGAAAAAAGAATATGCAGTATTGAGTTAAGACTAAAGAGTCAACGACCTATTCAGTTTGCCTGCTGATTTTAGACTTGTTGAATATGAGCGGTCACGAATAACAAAGCATAGTTTTACAATTTGCAGGATTTTAATCACCCTATAGGCTTGCCTAGGCGTGTAACAGTGATGCCTATGAGCATGGTATCTAATCATTAATTAGTAATACATTACACCAGTAAACAATTTTAAAGCGGGCAATCTGGATCCTATAGGCATGCTTTCTAGTAATATTAATTAACACAACGTTGAAGACTATTAAAGAAACGAGTAGGTTAGTTAATTAAATTGATTCATAACCTACAGGCGAGAGTTCTGTGATTAAACTGATTTTAGATCGACATGATTTCTAATTAAAACTGATTTTAGATCTTATAGGCATGATTTCTAATTAAAACTAATTTTTAGATCCTATAGGCATGATTTCTAATTAAAACTGATTTTAGATCCTATAGGCATGATTTCTAATTAACTGATTTTAGATCCTATAGGCATGATGTTTAATCATGCAAAGTAAAGCAGGCAGAATTTGTTTGAACCAAAGCAAAACCCTATAGGCATATTATCTAACAAAACACATTTGAATCGAATTGAATCCTATAGGCATGTTATCTATCCAACTTTATCCACAGTATACAACTATCCTCCCTTTTCACTAGTCACCTTGATTATCTGTTTACAATTTGAATAAAAATTACATAAATAGAATAGAAATCAAGCTATAGGGAGCCTAAAGTATGCCCAAAGCAAATCCTGGTGTACCAAGCCTTCACTAGTCTCAAATGCCCAAGATTCATTGCCAATTTCGTGTCCAGGTGTGTCAGAGTTCCCTAAGGACCTCAAGGATCCCGGGCAGTGCTCACACCTAGATTTCTTCAAACAAAGACTGATTATGTGCAGTGTGAAAGTGTCAGCCCTGATATGTTAGAGTTTAGAGACATCTCAAGGACCTCTAAGCAGTACACATACCAGAGGGGCAGAACTTAATAACCTAAGAATAAGTGAGAGTGCTTGATATGATTTGAAAGAGTTTTGGTAAATAGTATAAAGTAGGGCCTTAGGAGTGAAGAGATTTTCTGAAACCAGTACTAGTTAGGGTGGTAAACAGTTTGAGAAAAGCATGAAAATATTTTTTTGAAATCAGAATGCAAGTCACAAAACAAACAGCTTCAAAAACATTTTGGGACAAACAGATTCCATACATGGAGAGAGAGGGGGTTTGGGGACACATAGAATACACCCTAGTGTATAAGCAAACAGATGCACAAACTTCTCATGAAGTTGTAGAATTAACAAGTTAGTTACAAATATTACAACAAAGACATGTTGAGAACACATAGATCTTGGACATGACCAATACACACAACTAGAGTACTTTGAAGGGCTGGATGACTTAGCAAGATCTCACTAGTAAAGTAGAGTAAGCAAGATTTAGATAAACAAACTAGGCAAGCACTTCATAAAACATTCATAGTTTAGAAATACTAATCATAGATAGAATAAGTAGAATTTAGACATACTGGGTGAGACAAGCAATGTAGCTTGGACATGCTAACGAGCAAACAAGATGCATGCAGTTATCACAAGACAGGATTGGGCATGCTAAATAGTAAATAGATCCTTGTGGGTAAATAAACTAATCATAGCTTCTAACAGAACAATCTCCAATATGCTAAGTGAAATAGTAGTTAGGCAGTGTGATCTAGGCATGCTGGTTACACATTGAGTAATATGATAGTAAAATAATAAACAGGATTGGAAGTCACAACTAATGAACTGAAACAACGAAGAAACACATAGTTTTGGAATTTGAATTGAATCAGGACATACCAGTTAAGGAGAGAATACATAGTATAGAGCAGAGATGGTGCAAATAGCCAGCCTTGGCTTACAGCCGGCTAGGTTAGTGAGAATTACAAGTAACAAAAGAAAATAGAGAGCTTTTGAGAGGGTGAGAGTACTGATGATAAACTAATGTTCGTCTCTAAGATGTTAAAATAAAGAGAGTTTATATAGTAGTTCAAGAGTAGGGCAAATAAGGTAAAGTAATCAATAATCAGCAATTAAGAGATTTCAGAATCAATCACACAAAGATTCAGCATAGTCTTCTTCTTTAATTAAGGAAAATTAGCCAACGGTAATGACAACAACTAATTAAGGCAAGAGGTTCAATCAGACTGAGTGAAAAAGTAAGAGTCAGAAGCCTTATTAAGGAAAGGAGTTCAAATCAAACCAAAATAAAGAACTTCAGAATAAAATAGTCAAGGGCTTAATTAAGTAAAGAATCATGTAAAGAATCAGTAAATATACAGCGGGCAAGAATGATTAGTTAAGGTCATAAACATGGAAACAACCAAGAATCATGCACACGAATTTTAATGGAGGAAATCACTCAACAATTCTGGAATGAACAAATCAATTCCCACAAACAAATAGGTTGAGTAAAGCTTTTAGGATCACAGAGAAATTAGACGGAAATAATTCGAAACCCTAATTTGAAACACTTAAAGAAGAAAAACTTGAAAGCATGTCAACACACAGAGATTCGAACAAACATAAATCATAGAAGTCAAAACCTAAAGTATCATAGTGTTTAAAAATCGGTTAGTGGTAGAGAAGTAAAAGCACCCAAAAGAATAGCCATGGAAGTTTAAAAATGCTTCAGATACCTAGAGGTTCGACCAACAAACAACAAATAAAAAAAATTCAAAAATCAATTAACCAGTAAAGAAATTAGGGAACTTTTTTAGAAAATTAGCGATGAACTCAGGATCGCTCTAGATCTACGGAGATCTGAACCGATTCAATTCCAAAGATTAGGTTTCTTGAAGAAAAGAGAAAGGGTAAAGAGAATCTGGCCTTTGAATCTAGGATTTGAACCGTGAAACTTTGATAGAAGTCATTCACGGACCATAGACGGAATTTAGAAGAGCTTAAAATGAGATCTGGACCAGATCTCTTCGAAATCCTTCCACGAAATCACACAATCGAGCGACCACAGGAGATAGGAGACAAGTGGACGCCTCGTACAGCCATGGGAAGCCATAGATCGGACAAGGATTAAGGGATTAGGGCTGGTTTTTGGTGGTGGCAGCTAAGGTTAGGTTTAGGTCTCATAGAGAATGGAGAGGAGAGGGTTTCAAGGTGGCTGTTTGGTGAGAATAGCCAGGTTTGTGGGGTCGTTTGGCCGTTGATCTCTATGATCAACGGCCAAGATTGAAAACTTTTGGGGCCGGGTTGGATATTATAGGTTTGTGCTAGGTGGATTTGGGCTGGTTTAATTGAATTGAGGTTAAAATTGGGCTAGGTAATTAGGCTAAATCCGAAAATAAGAAGGCCATTTGTTAAATACCCTATTTAATTGATAAAATAATTTTCAAAAATAACTAATAGGCTGTAAAAATGATTTTCATGCCTGGAAATATTTTAAAATAATTACTTGATATTTTAAAAATATAAAAGGCTATTTTCTGGCAACATAATATAATAATGCATGCATAGGCCATAATTGCAAAGTAATTACAATTGCAACCTAAAAATATAAATGTAGCTATTTGTGCAATAATTGAAATTTAGTACAAATGCAAATGATAAAAATTAAGCCATAAAATATTATCATAAAACTATTTGTGATGCAACCCATGATTGTTTTATAAATAAAATGCTGGGAGAAATTAATTAAAAAATTTTAAAAATGCAGAAATTGTATGAAAAATACTAATTGATGCCAAAGCATAGTTTTGAAAAATATTATGGGAAAATTGGGTATCAACAGCTACCCCTCTTTACCTGCGAAGGATAAAAGAGTTTTCGGGTAAAGAAATGATGGCCAATTTTGACCGAATGGAATATTTTGAAAGATAGAGGTCGGACTCTGTCTTTGAGCTGCGTACATATCCCCAATTTTACAGGAATCGGGCTATGTGCAGTTCTGGATTCATTGGCGGAATATACCGGTGAAGTCGTTACAAGAACGCACACGAGATTTTGGAATGGATGCAGGAGTGGTTATGGTAAACAGTCAAGTTTAAGTTAGTTGAAGGAACTGGAGCGAGGTCGCTCCTGCTAGGATAGTGGTTGCTTATTGGTCACCTGCAGATGAAGAGATGCTACAAACATGTATTTGTGCAAAAATTAAAACATGATGCAGATTCCCTTTTGGACCATGAAAGTTGTCTTCAGACGGTTAAGGATGACGTCCGCTGACCATGACGTCCTGGGCCATGAATTGTTTGGTAAGGGATTCGCAGGCCATGAAATGGTGTTCTCGGGCCATAAAGATGGTGCCTCTGACCCATGACGCCTTTGAATAATGATATGCAAATTTGAGAGATCTTCAGGCCATGGCATGGTGTCTTCCGGCTATGAAGATGATTCCTTTTAGACTATGACACCTTTGGATAGGTTGGCGATATTCAGCCCATGAAATGCAATAATATAATGTTAACAAGACAAGGCTTAGTCTTGTGAAATGAAGGGCAGAGCTTAGCCCGATTGAAAAGCAAATAGATAGTACCGGAATAGAGCAATATTTATGCAAGGAGGGACAACACTTAGTCCCATACAAATGTGGAGGCATGGATTAGCCTCATGCGAGTATGGAGGTAGGGATTAGCCTCATGCAAGTATGGAGGCAAGGATTAGCCTCATGCAAGTATGGAGGCAGAGATTAGCCTCATGCAAGTATGGAGGCAGGGATTAGCCTAATGCAGGTATGGAGGAAGGGATTAGCCTTGTGCAGATATAAAGGCAAGGATTAGGCTTATGCAAGTATGGAGGTAGGGATTAGCCTCGTGCAGATATGGAGGCAGGGATTAGCCTCGTGTAGATATGGAGGCAAGGATTAGCCTCGTGTAGATATGGAGGCAAGGATTAGCCTCGTACAGATATGGAGGCAAGGATTAACCTCGTGCAGATATGGAGGCAGGGATAAGCCTCATGCAAATATGGAGACAAGGATTAACCTTATGCAGGTGTGGAGGCAGGGATTAGCCTCATGCAGGTATGAAGGTAGGGATTAGCCTCATGTAGGTATGGAGGCAGGGATAAGCCGCATGCAAGTATGGAGGCAGGGATTAACCTCATGCAGATATGGATGCAGGGATTAGCCTCATGCGAGTATGTGGGACAGGGCTTAGTCCCATGCAAAAAGCGAGTAGCAAATAAGAGTAGTATATTTCTTAGCTTGAGATATATTTGGTGTCTGATGGCCCGATTGATAGTGATCTTATTACATGTATATATTTGTGGATGCTATCGCTACGTTAGATGTGCCTGCATTCAAATAAAAATTGTACGTTTCGTGAAAGGAGGTTGGTTTGTGCTTCTGTCCGCTGGCCTTGCTTTGTTCCGTTTTGGAGGCCTTTTTTGAGTTTCCCTGGGTAACACCTGACTCTTACGAAAAATAGAGTTTCGAAAATATGCAATTATTGATAAAAAATAGAGTTGTTTTAGAAACATATTGAAGTATCAAGTAGTTTTTAGATGAACTAGTGATTGTAACACATTTCAGAGACATTGCAGATTTCTCATGTTAGAATTTTGAGGGCCCTCCTCAAAATTCTGCCCCAGTTTGGTGGATGATCCTTCGATCGTTTGCGAGTAATGAGGCTTTGTCGACCTTTCTTTGGAATTTTGAGAATCCCTCTCAAAATTCTGCCCCAGTTTTCTTAATCGATTTTTGACCATCTGGCATATGCTGGCATTGGCTGGACTTGCTCCGGAATTTTGAGGGACCACCTCAAAATTCTGCCCCAGATTCTGATCTTGGGGGAAATGGAAATTTTATTATGATATGACCGAACCCACAGGGCTGCCTACGTATCTCCTCTTAAACGGGAATCAGGTCAACCGTAGTTTAATTATATCAGATGAGGAAATGTCTAAGCATAGTATCTCTTGACTACGTCTGAATTGATAGGTTTTGGCCAGAATTTTCCGTCCATTTTTGCAAGTATGATTGCTCTTCCTGTTAGTACCCTATGAACCATGTAGGGACCTTGCCAGTTGGGTGAAAATTTCCCTTTGGCTTCATCCTGATGTGGGAAGATCTTTTTCAGCACCAGCTGTCCTAGTGCAAATTGTCTTGGGTTAACCCTTTTGTTGAAAGCTCTCGACATTCTGTTCTGGTAAAGCTGACCGTGACATACTGTGTTCATTCTTTTCCCATCTATAAGGGCCAATTATTCATAGCGGCTCTTTTTCCATTCGGCATTGCTGAGTTCAGATTCATGTATGATTCTTAGAGAAGGAATCTCTATCTCAGCTGGGATAACAGCTTCGGTACCATAAACCAGCATGTAGGGAGTTGCCCCGGTTGATGTGCGAACTGTAGTGCAATATCCTAACAAAGCGAAGGGTAGTTTCTCGTGCCATTGCTTTTGGTTTTCCACCATCTTCCTTAGTATCTACTTGATGTTTTTGTTGGTGGCTTCTACGGATCCATTCATATGAGGTCTATAGGTTGTGGAATTCTTGTGCTTGATTTTGAAAGTTTCACACATGGCTTTCATCAGATCACTATTTAGATTGGCAGCATTATCAGTAAAAATGGACTTGAAAACTCCGAATCAGCAAACAATACGATCTTTGACAAAGTCTGTGACGACTTTCTTGGTTACAGCTTTGTAAGATGCGGCCTCTACCCATTTTGTGAAGTAATCAATGGCTACCAGAATAAACTTGTGCCTGTTTGAAATAGTAGGCTCAATCGGACTGATGACATCCGTTCCCCAGGTGGCGAATGGCCAAGGTGAGCTTGTTGCATTGAGCTCATTCGGCGGCACTTTTATCATATCGGCGTGCACTTGACATTGGTAGCATTTGTGGACATACTGGACATAATCTATCTCCATGGTCATCCAAAAGTAACCGGCCCTAAGTATCTTTTTGGCCAAGACAAAACCATTCATTTGCGGGTTGCAGGTCCCAGCATGTATGTCCTCAAGTAGTTTAGAAGCTTCTTTTGTGTCGACACATCTTAGCAATCCCAAATCAGGAGTTCTTCTATCAAAATTTCCTCCGTTGTGGAAGAAGTGATTGGACAATCTCCGGAGTGTGCGTTTCTTAGTGTGGTTTGCATGCTCCGGATATTCTCCTTTCGCCAAATACTCCTTGATGCCATGGAACCAAGGTTTTCCATCTGTTTCTTCTTCAACATGGGCACAGTATGCCTGCTGATTATGAATTCTCATCGGGATAGGATCAATGAAATTCTTATCTGAATGTTGTACCATGGATGACAAAGTGGCCAAAGCATTGGCAAACTCGTTCTGAATTATGGGAACATGCCGAAACTCTATCTTCGTGAACCTTTTTCTCAATTCCTGCACATGGTGTAGATATGGCAATATCTTGGAATTATTGGTGGCCCATTCTCCTTGTACTTGGTACACAAGTAGATCTGAATCACCGATTACCAGTAGCTCATGAATATTTATGTCGATTGCCATGTTGAGTCCTAGTATGCAGGCTTCATATTCTGCCATGTTGTTGGTGCAGGGAAATCTGAGTTTAGCAGATATCGGGTAATGTTGACCAGTTTCTGATATTAAAACTGCTTCAATGCCCACCCCTTTGAAATTTGCAACTCCATCAAAGATCATCCTCCAATTGTCGTATGCTTCGGTAATGTCCTCTCCTACGAACGACACTTCTTCATTAGGAAAATACGTTTTTAGGGGTTCGTATTCTCCTCCCAACGGATTTTCAGCAAGGTGGTTTACCAATGCTTGTCCTTTGACCACCTTTTAGGTTACGTAGACGATATCGAACTCACTTAACAGTATCTGCCATTTGGCTAGCTTCCCACTTGGCATGGGTTTCCGAAATATGTACTTCAAAGGGTCCATCCTGGATATGAGGTATGTGGTATAGGCACAGAAGTAATGCCCTCAACTGGGCAGTCCAAGTCAAAGCACAGATAGTGCGCTCTAGCAGAGAGTACCGTGCTTCATAAGGTGTGAACTTCTTACTCAAGTAACATATGGCTTGCTCTTTTCTCCCTATCTCATCAAGTTGTCCCAGAACATATCCAAAGGCTCCATCCAATGCAGATAGATAGAGTAGTAAAGGCCATCCCGACTCTGGCGGGACCAAAATTAGTGGTGTGGACAGGTACTCCTTGATTTTGTCGAAAGCTTTCGGACACTCCTCAGCCCAGCTTGTTTTGGCATCTTTTCTCAACATCTTGAAGATGGGTTCACATATGACTGTGGACTGTGCTATGAAGCGACTGATATAGTTTAGAAGTCCTAAGAATCTCATCACGTCCTTTTTACTCTTGGGTGGTGGCAATTCCTGAATAGCGTTGACTTTAGATGGATAGCTCGATCCCTCGACGACTGACAATGAATCCCAATAACTTTCCTGCGGGAACCCCGAATGCACACTTTGTGGGGTTCAGTTTTAAGTTGTATATTCTTAATCTGTCAAAGAACTTTTTCAAGTCCGTTATGTGATTTGCGGCCCTCTAAGATTTAATAATGACGTCGTCCACATACACCTCTATTTCTTTGTGTATCATATCATGGAAGATGGTTGTCATGGCCCTCATGTAAGTAGCCCAACATTCTTTAGACCAAATGGCATCATTTTGTAACAGTATACCCCTCATGGTGTAATAAAGGCGGTTTTCTCTGCATCTTCTTCGTCCATCCAAATCTGGTGATAACCTACAAAGTAATCCACAAAGGATTGGAGTTCATGCTTGGTGCAATTATTGACCAGGATGTGTATGTTTAGCAGTGGAAAGTCGTCCTTGGGACTAGCTCTATTTAAATCCCAATAGTCAACACATACTCTAACTTTCCCATCTTTCTTCGGAACGGGCACAATGTTGGCTAACCAGGTTAGGTACTCAACCACCCTGAGAACGTTGGCTTTGATCTGCTTGGTAACTTCCTCCTTGATTTTCAGGCTCATATCTGGTTTGAACTTTCTGAGTTTTTGCTTTACTAGTGGGCACATGGGATTAGTAGGCAACTTGTGAGCCACTATAGACGTGCTCAACCTGGTCATGTCATCATATGACCATGCAAAAATATTCTCATACTCTTTAGAAAATGAATGTACTCCTCTTTCTCTGTTAGCGATAAGTGAATGCTGATGCGAGTCTCCTTGACGGTCTCGGCGTCCCCCAAATTTACTGCTTTGGTTTCGTCCAGGTTGGACTTAGGCTTATTCTCAAAGTTTTCAACTTTCCTGACAACTTCCTCAGGTATCTTATCTTCTTCATCCGAATCACTTCTCATATTGCATTACCTCATTACATGTCACAGTCACCGGTTTATCAGGAAAAGTAACAATAACGCTGAAAGAAAAATATGAAAGATAATAATAAATAATAAAGAGCAATGCATTTGATTAAGACTTAAAACATCCAAATGAGTTTAAAAAACAAAATTACTAAAAATCTTAAATGCCTAGAATGGCTATAGGAATAAAATCTGCCAAGCTATCCAGGGACTCGGCAGGCCCGGGATGGCGTGGCGGTCCAGTTCCTGAGGACAGCTCCCTTCTCCACAGTCTGAATAGTGAGGCCTTCTTCCTCCTCCTCCTCAATTATTGCACTGCAGTCCATGTCTTTATCCTCCAAGAACAGATTCCTTAGCCCAGCTAATGCTTCTTCTTCTGCAGTTCCCCATATTGTATCAGCCTGGTGAAAAGCTTGATCCAGATGTGGCACTGGTTGCTCGAGAGGGTAATATGGTCCGCGCTATGGAGGCGACCAATCATTATACTCTTGCCATGTATACTGGTATCCGAGTCCGAAGGTAGTACCATGACATTTTAACTGTACCGGTTTAGTAATACCCTGGAGATTCTTTACAAGCCCTTTGTCGGGTTCATACCCAGACCATGCCAGTATGCTTTCTATTTTGCTACTCCACCATTTATCTTTTCTCAACGGCATTGACACGTTTGATGTGATGATAGGTTTCCCCTCCTAACCTTCTTCTGTTTCCAATAACCGGGATGGTTTGACTGGTGTAAATGGGGTTACTTCCGTCTCCGTGAATGATCACTTCCTGATGGTTCCATTCGAATTTCACGGCTTGATGTAGTGTGTAAACCACAGCTCCGGTAGCATATATCTATGGTCGGCCTAACAGAAGATTGTATGAGGCTGATATGTCGAGCACCTGAAATTCAACATCGAACCAAGTTGGCCCTATCTATTGACAAAGATTAATTTCCCCAATCGTGGCCCTTTGAGACCCATAAAAGGCTTTTACATTCATGATCCCTTCCCGTATTTCATGGAAACCTTTGCCCAATCTTTTCAAAGTATCCAATGGACAAATGTTGAGGCTTGAACGTCCATAAATCAAGACCCTGGCAATGAATTTATCCTCAAATTTCACTGTGATATGCAATGCTCGGTTGTGCTTCAACCCTTTAGGCGGTAGCTCATCCTCGTGGAAGATTATTTTGTGACTTTCCAGCACCTGCCATACCATATTGGCCATCTCTCCGCAGATGATATTGTTGGGCACATAAGCTTCACTCAACACCTTCATCAAAGCATTCTTGTGCGCCTCTGAATTTTGCAATAGTGACAGTATGAATATTTGAGCTGGAGTTTTGTTCAAATGATCGATGACGGAATATTCCCTTGCTTGTACTTTCCTTCAAAGGTCCTCTGGTCCAGTTTCAATGACAGGTTACTTGGTAGTGGAATCCTTACTTGGTCCTCCCAAGTGTTCAGGTGTATAGATTCTCCTAGTCCTAGTCATTCCTTGCGCAGCATCGGATTCCTCCATCTTTGCCTTTCCTTTTCGCCTAGCCTTGGAAACATAATCCCAGGGTATTGCTTTGAGTTGAAAGGAGGTGTGGTTGATACTGTCATCGTGAAAGGTGTGGCCACTTCCACTTCAAATGGAACAGGGGTGGCCGCAGGTGGAGCTACCTCTACCTCAAATGGAACTGATGCAGTTATCTCAACTTCGATCGGTGACTGAGTTTGTACTACAATAGGAGTAAATGTGACTGCAGGTTTAAAGTCATCACCTTCTCGAATAAGCCCGATTGACCCCTTAGGATCCCACTCTTCATCCATCTCTATCACATGTATCCCGCCACCCCTATGATCAGGGAGGGGGTTGTTGCGAACATTGGGTGCAGCTTCTTTCGCCTGTATAATCATATTGTCAATCAGTGTCTAGATTTTATCTTTCAATGTTCGGCACCCATCGATGGTATGCCCTTTCATACCGAAATAGTATGCACAGGCTTTGTTTGGGTTGACCCATTGGGATGGATTCTCTAATTCCACAGTGGGAATAGGGATGACGTAACCAGCGACTTTCAACCTTTTATACAGCTGGTCGATGGGTTCAGCAATGGAGGTATATTGTCTGGGTGGCTTGCAGTCAAAGTTGGTCATGGTCTTGGATAATTTTGGCGAGTTGGAGGTGACTGGAAATGAGATGGTTGGGAATTATAGGTATGATAGGCAGTGGCTGGTTGGGAATATCTAGGAGATGAAGGTTGATATGTGGGTGGCGATGCTTGGTATGTAGGTGGAGGTGTTTGATATATGGGTGGAGATATTTGATATGTGGGTAGAGGTGTTTGATATGTAAGTGGAGATTTCAAGCCTTGAGCCACCATTTTTCGATATGCCGCCTGAGTGTAATGCCTTATTTATGGCTTGTAATGCCACAAAGTTTGTCACCATCTCGCTCTTGATTCTTCTTCGATTCTTTATCCAAGTTTGATGATATCAGTGAATTTATGATTTTCAATAACCATCAACCTTTCATAATATTGTGAATCATGTGCTCTGACGAAGAACTTGTTCATTTGTTCCTCATCCAAAGATTGCCTGACTTTGGCTGCTTCTGACCTCCAATGAGTAGCGTACTCGCGAAAAGTTTTGGCGGGCTTCTTCTTAAGGTTCTGAATGTAGAAAACATTTGGTGCATTTTCTATGTTGAACCTGAATCGATCTATGAAATCAGATGCCATACTCACCCAATTGGACCATTTCTTAGGATCCTGGCTGATGTACCAGGACAGCATTTCCCGTAAGACTTCTCATAAAGAGTTTCATCTAGATCCTTTCATCCTTTCCGACCCCAACAAGCTTGTCATAATAAGTCCTCAAATGAACCCTGGGATCACCTGTACCGTCAAACATTTCGAACTTGGGAGGTTTGTAACACTTTGGCAATTTTACATCTAGTTGTATGCATAAGTCTTTATAGTTCAAACCTTCTATTCCTTTGTCGCCTTCAACACCCTGAACTCGACTTGTCAACTTCTTGAGTTCCTCGACCATGTTTTTAATGAGCAGGTCCTTCTCGGAAGATTCTAGTGTATAAGAGATTGGTTAGATATAGTGAGATATGGTTTATATGTATATAGGGTTGTTTTGGTAAGTGACAGGTGCCTGGGTGTAATGGTGGTCATTGGTTGAGTTTTGAGGATTAGTAATGGGTTGTGGTGTGTTCTAGGGAGTGTGATAAGTGGCGGTTGGTAGGTACTGAATTGGTTGATTGTGATATTGTGGCGGAGTTGGCATTGGTTTGAGATTTTGGGGTGGGGTTGCATATTGATGCGGTGCAAGAGGGTTTTATAGATGTTGGTTTGGTATGTTTTGGGGATGTGCTGGGTTCTTTGTATTTTATTGGTTGATGTCGGGGACATTCAGGGTGAGTGATAAGTTTGCCAAGTTGCGTACCTACTTAAGCTCTCCCTGTAGCTCCAATATCTTTTGTTCTAACCTCAAAACTAGATCATTTGGTGCCGGAATACTCCGACCGTCTGAAGTTTCTGCGTTTTCAGCATTCTCCTTTCGAATACCACTTAAGTCGTCCATTTTTGCTTTTCCTTTGCCTTTTTGTATTACTTGGAGGAGGTGGAGGGCCTCTAGATTTGGTGTGATACGCTGTTGATGCCAATATGAGCGAACCAACCTTAGGGGATGGGGATAAAGAGTACAGAAAAACAAAAAGGTAAACAATTCAGTAAGGGTACTGAAATGTTTGCAGTATTTAAACATATATTGCGGGAATATAAATTCGTGTCCTAATTTAGAAGCCTCGTTGTGCCGGAGGTAGACTTAGAGACAAATAAATTTGGGGAGATTTAGTGCCAAGAATTGCCTCATTTCATTAATGTAAAAATAAACGCCCAAAAATGAAACTAAACAAAATAATATTGCTAATGGCACTTGGTCTTATTACATTTGAAAGGAAAGCAAGTAAATCTAATCTACTTGGTCCCAGAAGGACCCTCTCCAGACAGGATGTAGTTGTCGATCAACCCTCCCAGCTCGCGCAGGTTCAACAATAGGAATGCCCTTGCTAGACGCCCTCTTTCATTTCCTTCAGCGTTCTGGCAGTCGGTGACTCTCTTCCTCATCTTCCCCTCCAATTCCATCAAGTTGTACTCCAGATATTCTAGCCTCTTTCTAGATTTAACAGCTCTTTCTTTCCACCCTTTATCATTTCCATTTCAGCCTTATGCTGCACCATATGCTCATCTTTAGACTCTCGAACTCTCTTGCGCAGCTTGTACTACCTCAACTCTGCTTCAGCAACCTCTTCTATGACCCTGTTTCCTGGCCCAGCCCTTGGCTCAAAGTACCCAACTATGTTATCCTCCAACCACGAAGGGTAAAGGTATAAGTGGGCCGCATGATATCGGTCTGGATAGATAGTATCCTTCTCCACAATAATCTTCAAATTCCATATATGTTGTGCTTCATTCTTATATGGGATGGAGTCACCTTAGAAATTGGCTCTGAAGTGACACATCTTAGTGATCCGTGGTATGATCTGTCTCCTGCCTACTTGTCTCATAACCCTGAGAGGAGCGTAAGGGTTTATGACCATTAACCCAATCAATACCAAGTGTGGAAAATCTCTGGATCTGATGATGAACTCATCGGTAGGGAACCACTCGAACATCCACTGAACCTAATCTTCGGTCAAATTTTTGAAAAGTTGTACCCATCCCACAACGTCCTCCGGTTGAGCAAACATGTCTGGAATATAGTTCATTCTTTTGGGATGATGGAAGGCTATGTGATCATTCCACGGCCTTCGCAGAAATTCTTGACGGTATTGTCCCTTTTGGAGATGTTCCAACAACTATACCTGTAACAACAAGTTGCAACCCTCGATGAACTTGAACCCCTTTTGACACCGCTCCAAAGCCCAGTACATGTCTACAACGATCATAGGGAGGATATTGTATGTCTCCCCCTCGATTCCATCCATCGGAGTTTTGGTCACCATGGCCAGCCTAGTATGGATTCTATCCCCTTGAATTGGGAATACCAACATGCCAAAGAAACACATAATAAACACGAAGATCCTGCGATGGACCCAACCCAAAGAAGTGATTGAGAACTTATCATCAAAAATACGGTAAGAGCTGTTGTGACCGTATCTTTCGTAAAGGAAATCAAAAGGTATGTAAGAGTCCTTTAGGCACTTCAAGTTGTCATTTTTCTTCATCCCCATCATCTGAAGGAATCCCCTAGTAGTGCGATTTTCAGGTGCTAACAATTAGGGCTATCCCAAGTCAACCCAAAAAATCCTCCTATTTCTTTTAGAAGGGGTCATTTCTATGTTCCCAAAATGGAACACAACCCTTTCCTTGTCCTAAAACATAGTTGCAGCCTCGATCAGCATTTTGTTGGGATGAAGATCTAACAGAGAAGGAAAGTTTCCTAAGAATCGTTTCACATGGTTTTGGTCACATGAAGGAAGATCCCTCCACCAATCTAGAAAGAGTGAGGGTATTCTACAAACCATACCGAATTTGGGGACATCGTGCCTCAGTTTCTGCAAAACAAAAGAGAGTTAGGCCCTTTCCCCCTCCAGATTCATCTATTTATACAGTAATGATTAGCATATTGGCACTTATTTATCCAAATTAATGCACATAATCGTGATTGTGTCCGTTGGGATTATGGAAAACCCGATGGACTTTAGGTAAGGTTTGTCTTAAAGGGTCATTATGTGGACAACATATTAACCCGGCTATGTTTGACCATGATACATGCACAATTAATCAGAGTGAAGCTGCTATAGAGATCTAGACTGGGACCCTCAAGTGGACAACTTGAGGGGGAAAGGCACGGAACCATCGAACGCACCGCTGATCGACTAGTTTTACCGCAAATATGCCTTTTCAAATTTAAAGGGTGATATATAGGAAGAGCGCAAACACCCATCAACCGTTGCTATAGGATTAATTATTCATGAGTGAAATATGATGTTGAGCATGATTTATGCAGCAATGAATAGCATGTTTTCAAGTATTTGCACGTAAGAAAAATAATAAATGCAGTATTTAAATAGTTGAAAGACAGTTACATAAAAGAAAACAAAAAGACAAGTCAGTTTCAGGATAATAAAGAGATCATAAATGCTTGGAAAATAGATAGTTAAATTCAAATACGGGGAAGGGTACGTGGGATAGAGCATGCGTGGACTAATTCACAAAATAAGTTCGTTATGGTAAGTGCCTAAAATATCCCTAGCAGAGTCGCCATGCTGTCGCTCCCCCTTTTTTCCCTTTTTGACGGGGAAGTCTGGGTTTCGACATTCATGGGGGAACAACTCATTTCCTTTAGAGAATTGGGTATTTTGAAGAGTCGCCACCTAACGGATTATGGTGCGTTAGGGCACCTAGAATAATTAACTCGTGTAACTAGTTTACATTACCAGAGATTAGGGTAAGGGATCAAAATAACCTTGAGGGGAAGGTGTTAGGCACCAATCGCGGTCCACAATGGCGGGTCCCGGCCGAACATAAACTATGTGAATTAGTCATTTAACAAGTAAACAATCTCAACACATAAAGGCATGTTTTGACATTCTAAATGCGTGTATGATTCGGGTAATGGAAGCAAGAGAGAGGTTTGAACAACTTGCACATGTATAAAGAAAATGAAGTTTACAAAATTTAAACATATAGGAGTTAGGAAAGGGAAGTCCTAGGTTGATTAGCCTACAGGATCATACCCATGCAATGTCTAGTAATCACTCCTCAATGAAGGGCTACACATGACATTAGCATGCAGGTCATCATATCCTTACTACCCAATTCCCTCCCCTTGGTCATGGCCTAAAGCGTTCTAGCAACCTTAAGATATCCCCTATGTGTGCACTACATGTCCCTTCCTTATGGCCCTAAGGTATTTAGGACCTCTAATTTAGGTAGTTCTAGACTATTCTAAGGTAATTAAAGGAGAAAAATCTAGGCGACAACCAAAACAATTAGGATTGGACCAAAGATAGAAAACCTAAAGCCTCAAGTTTTACCTCCACAAACAGAGCAAGCAAGTGCACGTCTTAAACACAGTTTTAGATATTTAAGAGAAGCCCTAGAACACGATATCTAGGTGAACAGAGAATATGTAGTATTGAGTTAAGACAAAGTGTCAAAGACCTATTCAGTTTGCATGTTGATTTTATACCTGTTGAATATGAGCAGTCACAAATAACAAAGTGTAGTTTTATAGTTTGCAGGATTTTAATCACCTTATAGACTTGCCTAGGTGTGTAATAGTGATGTCTTATGAGCATGGTATCTAATCATTAATCAGGAATGTAGTAAACCAGTAAACAATTATAAAGCGGGCAATCTGGATCCTATAGGCATGCTTTCTAGTAAATTAATTAACACAGCGTTGAAGACTATTAAAGAAACGAGTAGGTTAGTTAATTAAATTGATTCATAACCTACAGGCATGAGTTCTGTGATTAAACTTATTTTAGATCCTATAGACATGATTTCTAATTAAAACTGATTTTAGATCCTATAGGCATAATTTCTAATTAAAACTGATTTTTAGATCCTATATGCATGATTTCTAATTAAAACTGATTTTAGATCTTATAGGCATGATTTCTAATTAACTGATTTTAGATCCTATAGGCATGGTGTCTAATCATGTAAAGTAAAGCAGGCAGAATTTGTTTGAACCAAAGCAAAACCCTATAGGCATATTATCTAACAAAACACATTTGAATCAAAATGAACTCTATAGGCATGTTCTCTACCCAACTTTATCCACAGTATACAACTACCCTCCCTTTTCACTAGTTACCCTCATTATCTCTTTATAATTAATTATTACAGGCCAATAATTGAATAAAAATTAGATAAATAAAATAGAAATTAAGTTATAGGGAGCCTAAAGTAGGCCAAAGAAAATCCTGGTGTACCAAGCCTTCACTAGTCTCAAATGCCCAAGATTCATTACCAATTTCATGTCCATGTGTGTCAGAGTTCCCTAAGAACCTCAAGGATTTCGGCAGTGCTCACACCCAAACTTTCTTCAAACAAAGACTGATTATGTGCAGTGTGGAAGTGTCAGCCCTGATATGCTAGAGTTCAGAGACATCTCAGGGACCTCTAAGCAGTACACATACCAGAGGGGCAGAACCTAATAACCTAAGAATAAGTGAGAGTACTTGACATGATTTGAAAGAGTTTTGGTAAACAGTATAAAGAAGGGCCTTAGGAGTGAAGAGATTTTCTGAAACCAGTACTAGTTAGGGTGGTAAAACAGCTTGAGAAAAGCATGAAAAACATTTTTTTGAAATAGTGATGCAAGTCACAAAACAAACAGCTTCAGAAACATTTTAGGAAAAACAGATTACACACATAGAGAGAGAGGGGTTGGGGACACATAGAATACACCCTAGTGTATAAGCAAACATATGCAAAAACTTCTTAAGAGTTGTAGAATTAACAAGTTAGTTGCAAAGATTACAGCAAAGACATGTTGAGAACACATAGATCTTGGACATGACCAATACACACAACTAGAATACTTTGAAGGGCTGGATGACTTAGCAGGATCTCACTAGTAAAGTAGAGTAAGCAAGATTTAGATGAACAAACTAGGCAAGCACTTCATAAAACATTCATAGTTTAGAAATACTAATCACAAATAGAACAAGTAGAATTTAGATATGCTGGGTGAGACAAGCAATGTAGCTTGGGCATGCTAATGAGCAAACAAGATGCATGCAGTTATCACAAGACAGGATTAGGCATGCTAAATAGTAAACAGATCATTGTTGGTAAATAAACTAATCATAGCTTCTAACAGAACAAACTCCAACATGCTAAGTGAAACAGTAGTTAGGCAGTGTGATCTAGGCATGCTGGTTACACATTGAGTAACATGATAGTAAAATAATAAGCAGGATTGGAAGTCACAACAAAGAAACACATAGTTTTGGAATTTGAATTGAATCAGGACATACCAGTTAAGGAGAGAATACAGAGTATAGAGCAGAGATGGTGCAAATAGCCAGGCTTGGCTTACAGTCGGCTAGGTTAGTGAGAATTGCAAGTAATAGAAGAGAATAGAGAGCTTTTGAGAGTGTGAGGGTATTGATGATGAACTAATGTTCGTCTCTAAGAAGTTAAAATAAAGAGAGTTTATATAGTAGTTCAAGAGTAGAGCAAATAAGGTAAAGTAATCAATAATCAGTAATTAAGAGATTTCAGTATCAATCACACAAAGATTCAGCATAGTCTTCTTCTTTAATTAAGGAAAATTAGCCAACGGTAATGACATGAACTAATTAAGGCAAGAGGTTCAATCAGACTGAGTGAAGAAGTAAGAGTCAGAAGCCTTATTAAGGAAAGGAGTTCAAATCAAACCAAAATAAAGAACTTTAGAATAAAATAGTCAAGGGATTAATTAAGGAAAGAATCAGTAAATATACAGCGGGCAAGAACGATTAGTTAAGGTCATAAACATGGAAACAATCAAGAATCATGCACAGGAATTTTAATGGAGCAAATCACTCAACAATTCTGGAAAGAATGTATCAATTCCCACAAACAAATAGGTTGAGTAAAGCTTTTAGGAACATAGAGAAATTAGACGGAAAATAATTCGAAACCCTAATTTGAAAACACTTAAAGAAGAAAAACTTGAAAGCATGTCAACACACAGAGATTCGAACACACAGAAATCATAGAAGTCAAAACCTGAAGTATTGTAGTGTTTAAAAATTGGTTAGTAGTAGAGAAGTAAAAGAACCTAAAAGAATAGCCATAGAAATTTGAAAATGCTTCGGATACCCAAAGGTTCGACCAACAAACAACAGACAAAAAAAAGTTTAGAAATCAATTAACCAGTAAAGAAACAAAGGAAGTTTTTTAGAAAATCAGCGATGAACTCAGGATCGATCCAGATCTACGGAGATCTAAACCGATTCAAGTCCAAACATTAGGTTTCTTGAAGAAAAGATAAAGAGTAAAGAGAATCTGGCCTTTGAATAAAGGGTTTGAACCGTGAGACTTCGATAAAAATCATTCACGGACCATAAACGAACTTTAGAAGAGCTTAAAATGAGATCTGGACAAAATGTCTTCGAAATCCTTCCACGAAAATTACACAATCGAGCGACCAAGGGAGATAGGAGACAAGTAAAGGACTCGTACAGCAATAGGAAGCCATAGATCGGACAGGGATTAAGGGATTAGTGCTGGTTTTGGGTGGCGGCAGCTAGGGTTAGGTTTAGGTCTCAGAGTGAACAGAGAGGATAGGAGAGAACGGAGAGGATAGGGTTTCAGGGCAACTGTTTGGTGAGAATGGCCAGGTTTGGGGGGTCGTTTGGAACTAAAAAAGGAAATGGGTAATTGTGGCCGTTGGTCTTTGTGATCAATGGCCAAGATCGAAAGGATTTGGGGCCGGGTTGGATATAGGTTTGGGCTGGGTAGATTTGGGTTGGTTTAATTGAATTGAGGTTAAAATTGGGCTAGGTAATTAGGCAAAATCCGAAAATAAGAGGGCCATTTGTTAAATACTCTATTTAATTGATAAAATAATTTTTAAAAATAACTAATAGGCTGTAAAAACTAATTTTCATGCCTGAAAATTTTTTAAAATAATTACTTAATATTTTAAAAATATAAAAGGCTATTTTCTGGCAACATAATCTAATAATGCATGCATAGGCCATAATTGCAAAGTAATTACAATTGCAACCTAAAAATATAAATGTGGCTATTTGTGCAATAACTGAAACTTAGTACAAATGCAAATGATAAAAATTAAGCCATAAAAAATTATCATAAAACTATTTGTGATGCAACCCATGATTGATTTATAAATAAAATGCTGGGAGAAATTAATTAAAATGTTTTTAAAATGCAGAAATTGTATGAAAAATACTAATTGATGCCAAAGCGTAGTTTTGAAAAGTACTATAAGAAAAATTGGGTATCAACAATCCTCTCAGTCTGTTTCATTCAGCACTACAGGCTTCTCACGGTGCTCTAGGTGGTCGTGATTCTCATATGCAGTATTCAGATCAGCTACCATACAGCGCGTCACTAGCTCGTATCAGTGCACCGCAGCTCCAGAGTTTTCAAAGTAGTTGTCACACCTCCTTTTTTACACCCGAAAAAGGTATATGAGAGTTTTTCCAATTAAAGTGACAATAACCAAAACAGGATTATTCTTTAAGTTCAGAGTCGCCACTTGGGATAATTTATGGTGTCCCAAGTCACCGGTTTAAATCTCGAATCGAGGAAGTTTGACTCTGTTTTACAGTCCGCAAAACACAGAAATTCGAGTAAGGAATTCTGTTAACCCGGGAGAAGGTGTTAGGCATTCTCAGGTTTTGTGGTTTTAGCATGGCCGCTCAACTATTATTATTGGCTTAATTATCTGATTAATTACACATTTTTATACCTATTGTGCATTTTTAACCTTTAACTGCTTTTAATTATTTATGGAATTATTCTGGAACAAGTTACGATTGTCGTACTTGTTTGTTTGGTACACACTGCGAATTGTGTCACGGGAGTTGTAACCACGATCTACAATATGTTTATTTTATTAACATTATTAGAAATTGTGGCCGGGTCACATAAATGTACCCCCGGATTGAGATTTACGTATTGTGACCATGCCACGGGAACCGTACCCGTGATCACGATAATTTTATTATTAATTGCGCCTAAAGCAACTAGCACATTTAATTATTTTCCTAATATTTGAGATTGTTGTAAGTCCAAATTTATGAACAAGATATTATTAGGGGGCAAATAGGCTAGCTAACATGATCTATTAGTTGGCCAGATTCCTTATGGTCCAAAACCCACCTTATGACCCATTCTTATTCCTTGCCAAGAAAGAAGCAACTCCAATTTTTCCATCTACCCAATTAAAAGAATTTATAAAAGAACCAAGACTGCATACATCACAATCGAAATAAAAACTAATTAAAACAATTTAAATGAAAACTAAGGCATGATACTCAAACAACGTAAAATCACAAATCAACCAGCACACGCACCAAGCTATCATAAAAATGAGAATGAAAATTGAGAAATGGAACTTTTATTGGTGAACAATGTTGAAAATTGCAAATCAATCGGGCTAAACAAAGCAACAATCTTTGGACTGAAATACCGAGATTACAAACCGGAACCCCGAATCGACACCTTGTAGTGGTTGGGAGCAAGAGCGCCCCCTGCTTCTTATCTTCCCAACACGCATTGAAACGAGTGTAATGCACAAGCACCTGGAAAGCATTCCAACTTCTGATGGTTCAAAATTTTGACTAAGATAAGCCAGTAATCGGTCTTTAGCAGCGCCGATGGAAACATTTAGCAAGCTCCCATCACCTGCAAATCCAGAGCCAAAAGCCACTGAACAACGTCGGTTTCTCCTGATGTGCACATGCCGCCCGACAAAACGGAGTCGTACGAAAAATTATCCTCTAGGTGTGGAGAAACATTACATAATGACGGAATGGTAGGCTGGTCATTCGTCGTTACATTTATTAGGTTGTTTGACACTACTTTGGTTGTTGTTTTATGTATGAAGTGATTAGGGTGTGTGGGTTGTTTTATGGTATATTGTGATGGAGATAAGGTTGTAAAATGATGCATACATATTGTTATTATTGTTTCTTACTGTTGTTCGTATATGGTATTGGAGGAGGGCCTTGTTAGAGGGGAGATGCAGCCCAAATTTACGAAACGAGCAACTAGTTTAAGTTGCGGACTTAGCCTTTACTCAGCACTGATTTTGAATCTTCTTATGTTGTAGTAGATTAAGTTGAGTTGTTTGAATAATTGCTTGGAAGGTACTAAGGACTCAACGGAGTTAAGGTATGTTAAGGCAAAACCTTTCTTTCATTTTGGCATGATCCAGTAACTACATGTGTTTGATAACGAAATATAAAGAGAAGTTCATATTCCTGAATTTATGTATATTGTCCTAGTCTCCTAAGATACAAAATTCTCCCTTATCGAGACTTCATATTCAGTTTAGTTTTGTCTTCTTTCATCCAAGAGAGCAGAGAGTCTATATATATACAGTATTATTGGATTTTCACCACCATCGAGCTATAATCGATGGGTATGCCCCTATTGGGCAATCTCTGATTAGATGGTAAGTTATACACCGAGCCTACTGTGACCGAGCGCTTATGAGCGAGCCTACTACGGCAGAGCAGTTACATATACCGATCCTTATAGGGTCGGACAACTATTTTACTTACTATGTTGTAAGAGACGAGTCAGTATCAGCATGTAAGCATATCGTCAAATTATATTTGACACCCAGGTACTTTCAGTTATTATATTATCAATTCAGTTTCAGCTTTCAGTTATTCTATTTTCTTACATACTCGGTACATTATTTCGTACTGACGTCCCTTTTGCTGGGGACGCTGCATTTCATGCCTGTGGGTCCTGATAGACAGCTGGATAAACCTTCCTAGTAGACAAAGTCAAACACCAGCTTGGTTGGTAAACTCCACTTTCTTGGAGTTACCAGATCTATATCGTCGAGTACATTTTATATATACAGGTTTGATGGATAGGTCGAGGCCCTGTTCCAACCATGATACAGTTCGGTTATCCTTAGAGGCTTGTAGACGAGTCTTGTATATTTTTTTATATCAGTATTATAGCTTTACCAGCCATGTGTAGATGTTTAGTTTGGTATTGCTGGTTGTAGACATTATTTTAAGATGATTCGGGATATGGCCTCATCGTCCTAAGTTGAGGGTTACCTGTCCAGAGTTCACAATTATAGAGTAGTATGCTCGGGCCAAGTATGGCACGCGGTGCCAGCCACGCCTCTTCAGGTTTGGGGCGTAAGAATTTTTCGAGCAGAGTTGGGAATTGTTATAAATTGTTAACTTGTAAGCATTGGAGTATATTTTCATTGGTTTTCTCATTGTTTGACTAGTTTTGCAGCGACGGGGGGTCGATTTGAGGTGTTTGAGTGACGTTGGAGCCGATTATGGAACTTCGGAGCAAGGTAAGTCTCCTGTCTAACTCTGTGAGGGGGAAACTACTCCTAGGTGTTGTAATTGATATTTGCTAATTTCTGCGGGGGCTAGATATGCACGACGTGATGAGAGTCCGTACGTAGCTACATTTATGTTAATGCCCGGGTAGACTCTGGTTCACGCCATTCTATAACTGTACTATTTAAGTTATCTCTCACCTATTAAATTCTTTTACTTCATGTTACAATTAGCGACTAGATTAGTGTAGAGTGGTAGACTTGCTATTGTAGAGATTGGACGAACTTCATGATTTGCCACAGAATAATTGTGATCCTCTTACGAATTTCTCCCACATTGTGCGCGTTCATCGAAAAGCTTCTTTAAAGTTCATAACTCACATGTTTATTCATGAATAGGGTCAAGGACCCGTTAAATCTTCTTATTCTAATGGGATCGGGTCATTCTCCTTGGTAGTGTAATAGATATATCTATGGTTCGTATCGTTCGACCCTCGGCAGTGCATACACTTTGATGGGATCTGGCTGTTTGCCTTGAGAGGATTATGTACCACACTTTTATGGGAGCGGCCCGTTCTCCTAGGCAATATAATAGATGTATCTATGGTTATATACCAGATTATAATGGGATCGGGTTGTACGCCTCGACATTTCCATAAAATATTTGTATAGAATTGTGCGTATTAATTGTCAAAAAGCCAGTGTATATGGAAATTTTCCTGATTTGAATTATGAAGGCCTATCTGGTGAGGTCCATTATATATATATATATATATATATATATATATATATATATATATATATACACACACACTTTGATTGAGGAAGTAACTGCTAATCGAGAGTTTGAGTTTATTGTTGAGAGGACGATTGCACCACGTATTTATACTTATTTATTTCATTTATTTACTCTAGCCCATATCTATTTATTTCTTATTGAATCTGTCTTATTGGAACACTAGTAAGTGTCGATGTCAACCCCTCATCATCACTTCTGTAGGGTTAGGCTAGATACTTACTAGGTACGCGTTGATTTACGTACTCATGTTGCACTTATTGTGCAGGTATGCATATATGTTTCTAGTGGTCCTCTAGGTGCAGAGGCGTGGCTGTTGCAGGGACTTTACGGTGAGCTGCACTTCCTTGTTATGATTCGCAGCATATAGAGTCTCCATCAGAGTTATTTATATTTCCCCGTCTAACTTGTATTTCAGACGGATGTTGTATTATTGTTGTACTCATTAATAGATGCTCATGCACTTGTGACATCGGATTTTGGGTGTTTCTACTAGAGGTTTAGCAAGATGGTTCATGGAATTTTTATTATTTCACCCTGTAAATTCTATTTTATACTATTTAATTAATGAAAATTATGATTTCAAATACTAAAATGAGTAATTAAGTTAACCATTCACTGTTGGCTTGCCTGACGGCGGCGTTAGGTGTCATCACGACCTTTAGTAGATTTTGGGTCGTGACATCTTGGTATCAAAGCGTTAGGTTCACTTAGATCTCACGAGTCATGAACAAGTCTAGTATAGTCTTGCGGATCGGTACGGAGATGTCTATACTTATCTTCGAGAGTCTACAAGGCTATTAGGAGCACTTCCCTTCTTGATTTCTTATCGTGCAATTTGATTCTTTTGAGGTGTATGCCTTTATTTCCTTCCTACTCAATCTTACAACGTGAAGCACTTGTTATCAATTCGGAATCGAGGAATTGTAATGGTACTGCGGATGTGGTGCAGGATGTTTCTCCCTACGTATTTGATTGGGCTATTATCATTGCCTTATGGTAGGATGTTCTGTCCTTTCAGCTTAGTATCAGTGTTGCCTATGGTTTTGAGGTTGGGCACTGATTGTTATGATGATTTGTGCGTTGCTATCGCATAGTGTTGGTGTAATGGTAGGGGTCTTATTTATGGATCACGATAGTGAATGACTTGAAAGGAGGATCTCTCAGTTCACGGCTTAGAGTTTCAACATTTAAATTCCGGTGGAGGAAAGGCAATCAGACTATGGATGTTTAGTCCTTGGTTGAGGAAATGACGAGACTTGGTATTTTCAAGCGTGGTGGAATTCTCATTTGTGATATGGTGTCGTTGTCCTTGGTTAAATGTATTAAGGTTTGCCGATGTTATGGCCTCTTTGATTTTCCTACGGGGCAGGGTGCTATGAAATGGTACCTGAGAAGCGGTTGTCAAAGATAGCGGTGTGGAGCAGTTTTGGGATCAAATCGATGTTTATAATGTTGATGGCTCGATAAAAATAATGTTCGAGGAGGCTTAGAGTTGGTAGAAATTGGTTAGATCAGGTACCATAGAGATGGATTTTACTTTGAGGCAGTATTTATCAGCGAAGGATAAGGAAGGACATGGCGGAAGGAGTCTCGCGGTGGTTGAATTACTAGTAGGTCAAGTATGAAAAGCAGAAGTTGAGAAGTTGCTTAAAGGAGAGGGTTTAACCAAAGTGGGAGAGTGGAAGAGTAGCATATGGGTTTTGTAATAGGATAGCCACATGCCTTGAGGAAAGTTTAGAGCAATTTGGGAATCATAATGGACAGCGACTAGGTCTATGGAATTTATTTGGATGCAACATGACTTCAAGTTTGGAATGTATTGTTGGACTTTCAATTAATACCAATGGGGAAGAAGGAATCTTGGTGGATTCCAGGGTTATGTAATTGTAGCTTCAAGCTAAGTGGGGGAGCCCCATCGTCTATGATTGGATTGCGTGGTTGTCTACTTGTGATTTTTTTGGTTATCGGTGTATTGGTGGGCTATTACGACTAAGGAAAAAAAACTTTAGTGGTAATTCGAGCAAAGGATTTGAGAAACGTGTGTTATATTTGGCCTTATCGATTCATGTTCAGGTTTTGGGAAGACTTAGAGTTATGTTTCTTTTGGGGTTTATGTACACGGAAAAGAATTTGGTCGGGTACTTCTTTGATAGGGTGTTCACGTGCTAGCAGCGCATTAGAGTTTGGCTTATATTCGGAACCAAGTCAGAGTGGGTAACCCTCAACAGTGGTCCTAATTGGTTCAAGAATTTAAGTGCAATGCCTAAGAACTTTGAGTGTTCTATGTTATCATCGGGTATGCGGTGAAACATTGGAGAAAAGGAAGAAATAGCTCCAGATTAACAGAATGTCTTGCAGAATGGGTGTACCAGTTGGAGATGAGAATGTGCGCACAAGGAGGGTATGAGATGGTTCGTGTGTTTTGAGACAATGGGGTCCCATGAATTGGGTCACTTCGGATGAGTGCAAATTGAGTTCGTTATATTTTGAATGGAGCTATTATTATTTCTGAGGTAAGTCAAGAGTAAATTATAAGAAGTTGGTTTGGTTAGCAATGGTTGAATCAGCATGATTGTGGCAGTGATCAGTTTCTTCAGCATAAAGTTATACATGTAGTTTGTGGTTGTGCACTTGGGCTTGAGCGCCACCACAACTTGGTTACTTTGGGAGGTATTTGATTCGAAAGGCTTTGTGGTGTAAATGGATTCCAGAAGAGTCATGACGTTTAGATCATGACTCGAGGTTTGTATTTTTCTACAGTTTGGGAATTTAGTTGCGTGTTGCATTGGTTCTTCTGAAATGAGTTAAGTGAAAGGTTTCTAGCCAGTGAAGTGTTTATTCTACTAGTAGTTTAGGAGTTATGATGAAATTCTCGTACTCTCACGTAGTGGCATGTTAGGTGCAATGAGCAGCATGGGAATTAGAAATTGAGGATCAAAGTTACGGTTCGGTGTTGGCAAGAATATCACGAGCTCGGATGAGCAAGAATGAATTCAGACATTTTGAGTAAGCTCGTATTTTCTTTAGCGTCGCCTGAGAACGGTGTCATGTGTAAGAGGTTTTGTGTACTGATTTGTGGATTCTCAATTTACTTTACAACATTAGTATGGCTGGCGGTATGGATGTGCAGACTTTGTTACCTAGTGCGAAATGTCGTGGGAGCGTATCCCACAGGAAGATTGTTTAAGTGTGACATATAGTCACTTGATTGATTAGAGCTTGAAACCAAGTATGGAGATTGTGGTACTATCGCTAATATGAGAATTTATGCCTAAAAAGTGCTCTATTCATTTGGTCGTGTACTATGGAAGTTTGTTCTGAATTTGAAGGTTGTTCTTGTGTGTCATGGGAAAGGTTATTGTGGATCCTTGAAAGGTTATTAGCCCAGTACGGTACGATCAGAATCGGCTTGAGGTCCGTGGATGGATCTAAATGTGAATGTGTGCTCTATATGAGGCCGGATGTATTCATTTCAGCATAGCGTTGCTTACGGAGAAATCTTCAGGCCTTGGATGTTATTTCCATCATCAGCTATTCCATGCAGTCTCTATTGTGCCATGTCGGTTGTGAGACGGTTTGATTATTCGCACACGTATTGAGATCCCATATAGTTTGTGGTGTTGTGAGAGAAGGATGGCTCTCGAAATGCAGGTCATTTATTCCACCTTAGTTGTACTTGGATTTTGTAGCATACATCATTATCCATCTACCCAAAATTTGTATTATGCATTTGGCGTACTTGTGGCCGATATTTGGGCATTATATTTTGATGGGTATTTCCTTATTTATTGTTATGTGCAGATTGGGTGGCACGTCGCCACGGGTATGCTATTTTGATGGGGTTGCATGCCGCAACGGTATCATGGTTGGATCGGGTTGCACGCCACAACGATATCATGTGTGGATCGAATTGCATGCCGCAATAGTAAGATGTTGAGCACGGTTCCTTATATTTATTTTTGTGTGTCATGTTTCTTGCCTCTGAGAAAGGCTCATAGTATTTGATGGCCGTTTTATTCGTTACTCAGACTAGATAATCCTTTTCAAGAGTTTGTTTTTCCTTATGTGTCATATTCAAGTTATAGCTTGTTGGCGCATTGATGGTGTCATATGAAATATTAGATAGTGTTTAAGGTGGCTTAATGCTGGAGCATCTTGTACTGGGTGAGACGAGATTATTGGACCTGGGATTAGTGCGATCAGATTTATATAAGGCATATTAAAGAGCAAATATCGTTATTAAATTGAAAATGAGGTAATGGTTCTTGTCAGGAGGAGAGACTCAATAATTTATGATCTTGTGGTTATGAGTTTCTGCGCATCTTCTCCGTTGTGGCAGTATTGCAAAAGTTGGGGTAGGGCTTATATATGTTATGAGGTATACTATGGGCTTTGATCAGTGAAAATCTCAGCTGTTATGCTTGGGGGAGATTGCCTTAGGCAAATGAGTTATGGGGTACATGGTGTGATTTCAGCGGAGGAGCATGGTCACTGCGTTCAATGTCCGGTGATTGATACGGTATTCGCATAAAAAGCGGCTCCTTCCCTTCGCTATAAGCAGAGTTCCCAAGTTGGAGAATCCGATATCATAGAGAATTCTGGATGTTGGAATTTGGTTCTAAAGCTTGTTAGCTAAGGTAGTAGGAAGGATCTTCAGTCTGGCTCGAGCTAATGTGCTCAACTAGGTCGTGGTGGAATGGGTAGGTGCATGAGGTGTTAAACAGTGATTTTGGACAACTCCAGAGTAGTTCTTAGCACGTTCGAGGAAGAACATATATTTAAGTGGGAGAGAATGTGATGACCCGACCAGTCATTTTGAGTTGTAGTGTGTCGTTCGGTGGTTTGAGGCCTTGAGCAGCTTCACTTCAGGTATCATGACTTGTACGGGTGGTCGGAATTGAATTTCGGAAAGTTCGGAGTTAATTTCGGAAGAAAATTCTAATTTTGGAAGCTTAAGTTAGAAGAACTTACTAAGGTTTAACTTTTGAGTAAACGACCTCGGAATAAACATTTGAAAGTTCTAATAGGTTCGTATGATGATTTTGGACTTGGGCATATGTCTGGATCGGGTTTTGGATGACCTAGGAGCATTTCGGTACTTATTGTGGAAAGTTTGCAGTTTGGATGAATTTCATAAGTTTGAGTTGAAGTGGATTTTAATGTTTTCGAAGTTCATTTGGGCTTCTGAGCCTGTGAATATCTCCGTATGGTGATTCTGTTCTTAGGAGCACGTCCGAATGTGGATTTGGAGGTTTGTAGGTCATTTCGGGGTCTTTTGGCAAAAGTTGGAAATTTGAAGGTTTTTAGAAAGTTTGACCGGGAGTTGACTTTTTGATATCGGGTTCGGATTCCGATTTCGGAAGTGGGAGTAGGTCTGTAATGTCAAACGTGACTTGTGAACAAAATTTGAGGTCAATCGGAAGGGATTTGATAGGTTTCGACATCGAATATGGAAGTTAGAAGTCCAATAGTTCATTAAGCTTGAATCGATGCGCTGTCACGACCCGGTTTTTCCCACCGTCGGGATCGTGATGGCTCCTACTCTTGAAAGCTAGGCAAGCCAACAGATACATTTCTAACGCATAAATTATTAACCCAAACAATAATAAACAATAGCTAAAGCTAAGCAGATATAGAAGTTTCATAACAGTTCAAAACTCTGAAAAAAAGCTACTTCAATGTCTGGTGTCACAATTCACAAACATCTAAGAATTTTTACAAATACTAGTTTAAAGGAAAAATACATCTGTTTCTCGGAATGAAAGAAAACAGGAACTAAGATAGAAGGAAGGGGACTCTAGGATCTGCGAACGCCGGCAGATCTACCTTGGATCTCTTGTGGACTGAAGGCAACAACCTCGAACTCGGATCAGTGTGATCCAGTACCGGGATCTGCATAGAAAGTGCAGAGTGCATTTCCAGTACAATCGACCCCATGTACTGATAAGTGCCGAGCCTAACCTCGGCGAAGTAGTGACGAGGCTAGGACACGACAAAAAATATACAATATACTAATAGAATAACAAGTATTAAAAACTGAGCAAAAATGAACGGGAAGGGGAAACATGCTATGGGTTCCAACACAAAGAATCATAATAGTAAAGGAATCTAAACAGCTAGAACACTTGAACCGATAACGGCAAATAAACACAACAAACAGAAAAGGCACGGCATCACCCTTCGTGCTTTTACTCTCAATCCTCACCATGTAATCAATAATAGAAATGTGCAAGGCATCACCCTTTGTGATTTATCACTCTTCCTCACCATAGGCAACAACAGAAACAATAACAACCCGACAAGGACATCATAATCAAACAACTTCGTTTCATCATTTAATTTCACAACAGAAATCTCAACTTGAGTCAATACTCAACCAATATCCCAAACCAGGAACAATATAGTAAGACTTGTTTAACATGAGTAATAACTAGTTTCAGCAGGAACAATACATATAAAGGAACACAACGGTAACAAGTATAAGACTCGCTCGCATGTTATGAACCGACAACAACGTATAGATACTCGTCACCATACCTATACATCGTACTTAACAACTAATCAAGTAGAAAATAAGGCAACAACACCTAATCCCTCAAGATAAGGTTAGCCACAACACTTACCTCGATTCGACGGCCTCAATCAAACCTCAATTACCGCTTTACCTCTCGATTCCACCTCCAATCCGCTTGTATCTAATCATAATTAACTTAATAACATCAATAAATGCTAAAGAACCCAATTTCAATGCTTAATTATAGGTTTCCCAACATTTTTTCCAAAAAGTCAAAAACCGACCTCGGGCCCGCTTGATCAAAACTCGAAGTTCGGACCAAAACCCGATTACACATTCATCCCTGAGCCCGGATATACAATTGGTTTTGGAATCCGACCTCAATTTGAGGTCTAAATCCCCAAATTTCGAAATTCCTAAACTCTACCCAAAACACCCAATTTCCTCGAGAAAATCCATAGATTTTGTGATGAAATCTTGCAAAAAATGAAATAGATTGAAGAAATTAAGTTAAGAATCATTTACCTATGATTTGGGGAAGAACTTGCTCTAGATAAATCGCCTCTTGGAGTTTAGAATTTGAAAATTTTAGGAATGAATGAAAAATTATCGTCCAAGACCCTTTTACTCAGTTGCAGATGTCGCATTTGCGACCTGAGCTTCGCATTTGCGAAGCTCGCAAATGCGAACCCCTCACATTTCTGCTGCCTTCGCAAATGCGAAGGACAGTTCACAAATGCGAATATCATCATCCGCAAATGCGACTAAATGATCGCATTTGCGACCAATACCCCTCCCAGCTTTACTTCGCAAATGCAAAGCGTTCTTCGCAATTGCGAAGACTGTTGGCCCAGCTATGCTTTGCATTTACGATGAGTGGCTCGCAATTGCAGCACTGTCAGGCTTCGCAAATGCGAACTCTGGTCTCCCAATTGCGAGATCAAAGGCCAACACCAGAACTGAACCTGCTACATTTTTTTCCTAAGTCCAAAATACTCTGAAGCCTATCCAAAACTCACCCGAGCCCTCGGGGCTCCAAATCAAACATGCACACAAGTCTTAAAATATCATACAAACTTGCTCGCGCGATCAAATCGCCAAAATAACATCTAGAACTACGAATTCAACACCAAAACTCATGAAATTTTCAAGATAGTTCAAACTTTCTATTTTCTCAACCAAACGTTCGAATCATGTCAAATTACTTTCGTTTTTCACAAAATTTCACAAATAAGGTTAAAATATATTAACGGACCTTTGCCGGGCTCCGGAACTAAAATATGGGCCCGATACCAACAAGTTCAAGCATTATTCAATTTCTAAGAACCATTGTATTTATCAGTTAACAATTTTCTTCAAAAATTCATTTCTTGGGCTAGGGACCTCGGAATTCGATTCTAGGCATACGCCCAAGTCCTATATTTTACTACGTATCCTCCGCGTTGAAACATGGGTCCGGGTCTATTTACCTAAAATGTTGACCGAAGTCAACTAAAATCATCTTTTTAAGCCAAAACTCATCTTTTTCTTAAATTATTCACATAAGAGCTTTCTGGATACACACCCGGACTGTGCACGCAACTCGAGGAGAGATAAAATGAGGTTTTCAAGACCTCAGAATATGAAAACAGATCCTAAAACAAAAGATGACCTTTTAGGTCATCACATTCTCCACCTCTAAAACAATCGTTCGTCCTCAAACGGACATAAAAAAGTACCCGAGTCGGTGAAAAGATGGGGATATCTGCTCTGCATATCGGACTCGGGTTCCCAGGTAGCTGCTTCAATAGGCTGACCTCTCGACTACATACGAACTGAAGGGAAATTCTTCGATCTCAACTGACGAACCTACCGGTCTAGAATATCTACCGACTCCTCCTCATACGTCAAGTCCTTGTCCAATTGGACAGTGTTGAAGTCTAACACATGGGATGGATCACCGTCATACTTCCGAAGCATTGTCACATAAAACACTAGATGTATAGCTGATAAACTCGGTGGCAACGCAAATCTGTAAGCCACCTCTCCCACTCGATCAAGGATCTCAAAAGGCCTGATGAACCTAGGGCTTAACTTTCCCTTCTTCCCAAATCTCATCACGCCCTTCATGGGCGACACCCAAAGCAGCACTCGCTCTCCGACCATGAATGCCACATCACGAACCTTATGGTCGACACTCTTTTGCCTGGACTGAGTTGTACGAAGCCTATCCTGAATAATCTTAACCTTATCCAAGGCATCCTGTACCCAACAACTGAGCCTCCCCTTGCTCAAACCATCCAACCGGCGATCGACTTCGTCTACCATATAGTGCCTCATAGAGGACCATCTGGATGCTCGACTGATAACTGTTGTTGTAGGAAAACTTTGCTAATGGAAAGAACTGATCCCAAGAACCTCCAAAGTCAATAACACATGCACGAAGCATATCCTCCAAAACCTGAATAGTACGCTTGAACTGTCCGTCCGTCTAAGGATGAAATGATGTGCTCAACTCGACCCGCGTCCCAAACTCACGGTGTACTGCCCTCTAGAAATGCAAGGTAAATTGCGTACCTCGATCAGAAATGATAGACACATGCACACCATAAAGACGAACGATCTCCCGGATGTAGATCTCAGTCAAACGCTCCGGAATAGGAAACTATCACAGGAATGAAATGTGCTGACTTAGTCAGCCTATCCACAATAACCCACATTGAATCGAACTTTCTCTGAGTACGTGGGAGTCCAACATGAAGTCCATAGTGATACGATCCCACTTCCACTCAAGAATCTCAATCTTCTAAAGCAAACCACTAGGTCTCTGATGCTCGTACTTTACCTGCTGACAATTCTAACACTAAGCTATATACGCAACAATATCCTTATTCATCCTCCTCCACCAATAATGCTGCCGCAAGTCCTTATACATCTTAGCGGCGCCCAAATGGATAGAATACCAGGAACTATGGTCCTCTTCTAGTATCAACTCACGAAGTCTTAGGCATACAAACTTGACCCTGCATCCTCAAAACTCTGTCATCTCCAACTGTAACCTGTTTGGCACCTCCATGTCGCACTGTGTCCCTAAGGACAAGTAAATGAGAATCATCATACTGCCGATCTCTGATATGATAAAATAATAACCAAAGAGCGACTGTGCAAGCTAGAACACGGCTGGGCTCAGAAACATCCAACCTCACGAACTGATTGGCTAAAGCCTGAACATCTAAAGCAAGCGGTCTCTCACCAACTGTATTATACGCAAGGCTGCCCATACTGGCTGACTTCCTACTCAAAGTATCGGCCACTATATTGGCCTTCCCAGGATGATACAAGATGGTGATATCATAGTATTTTAATAGATCCAACCACCTCCTCTGCCACAAATTTAGCTCCTTCTTCTTGAACAAGTGTTGCAAACTCTTGTGATCCGTGAACACCTCACATAAAACGCCATATAAATAATGCCTCCAAATCTTAAGCGCGTGAACAATGGCTGCTAGCTCTAAATCATGAACTGGATAATTCTTCTTGTGAATTTTCAACTGCCGCGAAGCATATGCAATAACCTTGCCATTATGCATCAACACCGTACTAAGTCCACTACAGGATGCGTCGCAATATACTATATATGGCCCTGAACCTGTGGGCAATACCAATATCGGTGTCGTAGTCAAAGTTGCCTTGAGCTTCTGAAAGCTCGCCTCACACTCGTCCGACCACCTGAACGGGGCACCCTTCTAGGTCAACCTGGTCACCGGGGCTGTTATAGATGAGAACCCCTCCACAAACCGATGGTAATAACCCGCCAAGCCTAAGAAACTTTGAATCTCTGTAGCTGATGTGGGTCCGAGCTAGTCCTTGACTGACTCACTCTTCTTAGGATCCACCTGAATACCCTCTACTGATACAACATGACCCAAGAACGCCACTGAACTCAACCAAAACTCACATTTTGAAAACTTAGCATATAACTGGCTGTCTCTCAAAGTCTGAAAAATGACTCGAAGATACCGCTCGTACTCCTCTCAGTTGTGGGAGTAGATCAAGATATCATCAATGAAACAATCACAAAGGAATCCAGATAGGGCTTGAACACCCGGTTCAACAAATCCATAAATGTTGCTGGGGCATTTGTCAACCCAAATGACATCACTAGAAACTCATAATGCTTGTACCGAGAGTGAAAAGCTATCTTAGGGACATCGGATGCCCTAATCCTCAACTGATGGTAGCCAGATCTCAAATCAATCTTCGAAAACACTTTGGCACCATGAAGCTGATAAAAGAAATCATCAATTCTCGGCAATGGATATTTGTTCTTGATGGTGAGTTTGTTCAACTACTGATAATCTATGCACATCTTCATCAATCCATCATTTTTCTTAACAAACAACACTGGCGCACCCTAGGGCGAGACACTAGGTCTAATTAAGCCCTTATCAAGCAAGTCTTGCAACTGTTCCTTTAATTTTTTCGACTTTGGTGGGGCTATGCGGTACGTCGGAATAGAAATGGGTTGAGTGCCCGGAGCCAAATCAATGCAAAAGTCAATATCCCTGTCAGGTGGCATCCCCGGCATGTCTACAGGAAATACCTTTGGAAACTCCCGGACAACTGGCACAGAATCCATCGAAGGAACCTCAGCACTAGAATCACGAACATAAGCCAAATAAGCCAAACACCCCTTCTCGACCATGCGTTGAGCCTTCATATAAGAGATAACCCTGCTGGTAGAATGACCAGGACTCCCTTTCTACTCAATTCGAGGCAACCTCGGCAAAGCTAAGGTCGTGGTCTTGGCATGACAATCCAATATAGCATGATAGGGTGACAACCAATCCATCCCCAAAATAACATCAATGTCCATCATATCGAGAAGTAGGAGATCTACACTAGTCTCAAGACCCTCAATAACAACCACACACGAACGATAAACACGATCTACAATAATAGAATCACCCACTGGCGTGGACACATATACGGGAGCATCCAAAGAATCACGAGGAACAACCAAATATGAAGCAAAATAAGAAGACACATATGAGTATATAGACCATGGATCAAACATAACTGAAGCATCTCTACTACAAACCAGAACAGTAACTGTGATAACTGCATCGGAGGACTCAGCCTCAGGTCTAGCTAGGAAAGAATAACATCGGGGCTGGGCCCCACCACTCTGAACTAGGGCTGCTTATAGGGTGGATTGGGCGATTATTTACTCTTAACGGTTTGGCTTATCAATTATCGACTTTTAAATGTATTAATCCTCTAGCCACCCGATAAGATATCAGGCGGATTGGTATCGGTTTAGCTCTTATCGAGCGGTTATCGGGCGGTTATCGGCCTAAGTCAATCAAAATAAAATAAAATTTAGTCTTTTTATGTTTAAATAGGTGGTCGACATACTAAGAGGGACGAAGCAGAAGAGACACCGTGATGGGTAAATCATCTGTCTAGAATCTTATTTATGTTTATGCACATTGGCCTTAGTCCATGTGAAAGATTTCCAATTGGTCGTTGTTAAAACAAACGTTCGTCATGCTTAGAATTATAGGATGCTGAAACCCACGCAAAGTTGATGAAGCAGTGGTATAACTGGTGTTGTTATCTTGTTTCAGATAGTAAATTCTGTCTTTATTCCCAGTTAGATGACTCCTTTTATTTGGCTTTCTTTTATTCTAATTCACTTTGATAGAGTATCAGAGGAAGAAGGGTTTTTGATTATTTAATATATATATATATATATATATATATATATATATATACATGGATAAAAATAAATTTTATATGTATATATATATATATATATTCTTAACGGGTTAACATATTATTCGTTAAGAAAATTGAATAATATGTCCCTAAACCGATAAGCCGTTAATAAAAAAAATTCAAAATGTTCCCCGTCTGGTAAACCGTTAACCCGATACCAATAAGCCATTAATCTTCGATTTCGGTTCGGTTTCGGTTCAGTTTTGAATACACCTACTCTGAACTACATCCCTAGGACGGCCTCCTACTGGCTGGCCTTCACCTCTAGCGGCCTGACCTCCACCTCTAGATGTCTGACCCCTACCTCTAGCTGGCTGAGCGGGTGGCGGAATGCCCGATGCCGGAACCATGGCACGAGAACCCTGATGCTGAGAACTACTCGAGGCTCGAGGGAAAAATCTAGCAATATGCCTCGAATCACCACAAGTATAGCAAGACTTTGGCTGCTGAGACTGCTGACCCTGACGGCCTGAGTAACCACCCTAAAAACTCTAGATCGGAAGTGCACTGATAGGAGCTGGTGGTGCACTGTAGGGTAGCTAATTAGAATACTGCATATGAGAACCACGGCCACCTGGAACACCATGAGAAGCCTGAAGTGCTGAATGAAATGGCCTGGGAGGATGGCCTAAACCAAAAGAATCCCTACCTCCAAACGAGGCACTACTGAATCTGCCAAAATGACGAGGCCTCTCATCAAACCCCTGACCACTCCCCTGAGCTAGAACCATCTCAACCTGCCTGGCCACATTGGCCGCATCCTAAAAAGAAATCTCGCTCCCTGTCTTCTTAGCCATCTACAATATAATAGGCTGAGCGAGTCACTCAATAAACCTCCCCACCCTCTCTCTCTCTTTCTCTCTTAGTGGGGAGTAAAAGAAGAGCATGACGGGCCAAATAAATAAACCTCGTCTCGTACTGGGTGATAGTCATAGAACCCTACTGAAGACGCTCGAATCGCCTGCAGTACTCCTCTCTCTAAGTGACGGGAAGGAACTTATCGAGAAATAGCTGAGAGAACTGGTCCCAAGTCAAAGAAGGCAACCCATCTAGCCTGGCCAAACAATAATACCTCCACCATTTCTTGGCGGAACCTGACATACGAAAAGCAGCAAAGTCGGCCCCATTGGTCTCCACTATCCCATGTTCCATAGAACCTCATGACAGCTGTCCAAATAGTCTTAGGGATCCTCTGAAGATGTACCGCCATAGGTAGTAGTAAAAATCTTGGCGAACTTGTCCAATCTCCACAAAGCATCTGAAGACATAACTGACTCATCACCAGTTTGAGCTACAACACCTGGTGGAACTACCCAACTGGCTGAGCAACTGGAATCCGTAACTAAGGAGCCATCTGCTCTAGAGTGCGAGTAGCGGGAGTCTGTGCTCCTCCCCCATCCCGAGAGATGGTTAGTGCTACAGGAAGTATGCCGGCCTGAGTAACACTCTCCATAAGGCCCACCAGACGGACCAAAGCGTCCTGAAGTACCAAAGTAGCGATGAACCCCTCCGGAGCCTGAGCTGGCTCTGCTGGAACGTCTGGGCCAGAACCTCATCATCAAACTCTACCTGAGGCTCCGCCACTGGTACTGCTGCTCTAGGCCGAGCCCTGCCCTTACCTCGGCCTCTAGCACGGCCTCGGCCTCATCCTCTGTCCCTCGTAGGAGCTGCCACTGGGGGCTCGGGCTGCTAATCAGCTGATGAAGCGGTACATGTTCTTGTCATCTGTGAAAGAACATAGTAGAAGTCCAATTAGCATTGAGAAATCCAATTGCACGACAGAGAAGAATAGATGTGAAGTTATTCCTAAACTCTATAGCCTCTAGGGGATAAGCACAGATGTCTCCGTACCGATCCCTCAGACTCTACCTAGCTTGTTCGTGAATTGTAAAACCTAGGCAACCTAGTGCTCTGATACCAACTTGTCACGACTCATTTCTTCCCATCGTCGGGATCGTGATGGCGTCTACTCTTGAAAGCTGGGCAAGCCAACAGATACATTTCTAACGCATTAATTATTAACCCAAACAATAAATAAATAATAGCTAAAGCTAAGCAGATATAAAATGCGGAAGTTTCATAACAGTTCAAAACCCTGAAACAAGGCTACCCCAATGGTCTAGTGTCACAATTCACAAACGTCTAAGAATTTCTACAAATACTGGTTTAAAGGAAAAATACATCTGTTTCTTGGAATGAAAGAAAATAGGAACTAAGATAGAGGGAAAGGGACTCCAAGTTCTGCGAACGCCGGCAGATCTACCTTGGGTCTCCTATGGACTGAAGGCAGCAACCTCGAACTCGGATCAGTGTGGTCCAGTGCCGAGATCTGTAGAGAAAGTGCAGAGTGTCGTATTAGTACAACTGACCCCATGTGCTCGTAAGTGCTGAGCCTAACCTCGGCGAAGTAGTGATGAGGCTAGGACACGACAAATAATATAAACCTGTGTAGTTAAACAATATACTAATAGAATAACAAGTATTAAAAACTGAGAAGAAATGAATGGGAAAAGGCAACATGCTATGGGGTTCCAACACAAAGAATCATAGCAATAAAGGAATCTAAACAGCTAGAACATTTGAACCGATAACAACAAATAAACACAACAAACAGAAAAGGCACGGCAACATCCTTCGTGCTTTTACTCTCAATCCTCACCATATAATCAATAATAGAAATGTGCACGGTATCACCCTTAATGCTTTATCACTCCTCCTCACCATATGAATAATAGAAATGAACACGACATCACCCTTCGTGCTTTATCACTCTTCCTCACCATATGAATAATAGAAACGTATACGGCATCACCCTACGTGCTTTATCTCTCTTCCTCACCATATGCATAAATATAAATATAGATGTGCACGGCATCACCTTTCGTTCTTTATCACTCTTCCTCACCATATGCATAAATATAAATGTGCACGATGTCACCCTTCGTGCTTTATTACTCTTCCTCACCATAGGCAACAACAGAAACAATAACAACCCGGCAAGGGCATCACAATCAAATAACTTCATTTCATCATTTAATTTCACAACAGAAATCTCAACTTGAGCCAATACTCAATCAATATCAGAAACCAGGAACAATATAGTAAGACTTGTTTAATATGAGTAATAACTAGTTTCGGTAGGAACAATACGTATAAAGGAACACAACGGTCACAAGTATAAGACTCACTCGCATGCTATGACCTGACAACAATGTGTAGGTACTCGTTACCACACTGATACGTCGTACTTAACAACTAATCAAGTAGCAAATAAGGCAACAACACTTAATCCCTCAAGCTAAGGTTAGCCACAACACTTACCTTGATTCCACGGCCTCAATCAAACCTCATTACCGCTTTACCTCTCGATTCCACCTCCAATCCTCTTGTATCTAATCATAATTAACTTAATAACATCAATAAATGCTAAAGAATCCAATTCCAATGCTTAATTATAGGTTTCCCAATATTTTCCCCAAAAAGTCAAAAAACCGACCCCGGTCCCGCTTTGTCAAAACTCAAAGTTCGGACCAAAACCCGATTACCCATGCACCCCCGAACCCGGATAAATAATTGGTTTTGGAATCCGACCTCAATTTGAGGTCTAAATCCCCAAATTTTGAAATTCCTAAATTCTACCCAAAACATCCAATTTCCCCATGAAAATCCCTAGATTTTATGATGAAATCTTGTAAAAAGATGAAATAGATTGAAGGAATTGAGTTAAGAATCATTTACCTATAATTTGGGGAAGAACTTGCTCTAGGAAAATCGCCTCTTGAAGTTTAGGTTCTGAAAATTTGAGGAATGAATAAAATATTCCGTCCAAGACCCTTTTACTCAGCTGCAGATGTCGCATTTACGACCTGAGCTTCGCATTTGCAAAGCTCGTAAATGCGAGGAAAGCATCGCAAATGCGAACCCCTCACATTTTTGTTGCCTTCACAAATGCAAAGGAAAGTTCGCAAATGCGAACATCATCCTCCGCAAATGCAACTAAATGATCGCATTTGCGACCAATACCCCTCCCAGCTTTACTTTGCAAATGTGAAGAGTTCTTCACAATTGCGAAGACTGTTGGCCCAGCTACTCTTCGCATCTGCGATGAGTGGCTCGCAATTGCAACACTGTCAGGCTTCGCACATGCGAACTCTGGTCTCCCAATTGCGAGATCAGAGGCCAACACCAGAACTGGACCTGCAACATTTTTTCCTAAGTCCAAACATGCCCACAAGTCTTAAAACATCATAAAAACTTGCTCGCGCGATCAAACCGCCAAAATAACATCTAGAACTACGAATTCAATACCAAAACTCATGAAATTTTCAAGATAGTTCAAACTTTCTATTTTCTAAATCAAAGGTCCGAATCACGTCAAATTACTTCTATTTTCATCAAATTTCACAGATAAGGTAAAAACATTATAACGGACTTGTACCGAGCTCCGAAACCACAATACGGGCCCGATACCAATAAGTTCAAGCATTATTCAATTTCTAAAAACCATTGTATTTTTTAATTAACAATATTTTTCAAAAAATTATTTCTTGGGATAGGGACCTCGGAATTCGATTCCGGACATACGCCTAAGTCTCATATTTTACTACGGACACTCTGGGACCGTCGGAACACGGGTCCGGATCTGTTTACCCAAAATGTTGACTGAAGTCTACTAAAATTATCTTTTTAAGCCAAAATCATCTTTTTCTTAATTCTTCACATAAGAGCTTTTCGGATACACGCCTAGACTGCGCACGCAACTCGAGGAGAGATAAAATAAGGTTTTCAAGGCCTCAGAATACGAAAACGGATCCTAATACAAAAGATGACATTTTGGGTCATCACATGCGCAATTCGTATTTTAGATGTTATTTGGTATGATTTGAGACCTCGAGCAGGTCTGTGTTATGTTATGGAATTGGTTGGTGTAATTGGACGGGGTCCCAAGGGCCTCGAGTGTGTTTCGAGATGGTTTCGGACAAAGTTTGGCTGAGTTGTGATGGCTTATGTCTGGTGTCTGGTTTTGTTCTTCATGAACGCAAATGGATTCATGCATTCGTGAAGAAGGATCTATAGGCTGCTGACTTTTGTGCTTCGCGTTCGCAATTGAGGCATCACGTTTGTAAAGGGGAATTGGGCCTGGGAGATTCTTAGCCTTCGTGTTCGTGAAGGGTGCATCACGTTCGCGAAGGTTCGCCTGGTTAAGCAATGCGTTCGCGAGCTGGGACTCGCGTTCGCGAAGGGTAATTTTGGAGATGGTATTGCTTCGCAAAACCGAGGGACTTGCCGCGTTCGCGAAGAAGGTCGGACTGGGTAGTGTCTTTTAAAGACGGGGGTTTGGCCATTTTTATTTCATTTCCTCCATGGGAGCCGACCTAGGAGCAATTTTGGAGCACCATTTTCATCGTCAATAATGAGGTAGGTGATTTCTACTAGTTGTGAGTTAAATATATGAATTAAGGCTTGTAAATTCATGAGATTTTTTGAAGATTATGAGATTTTTAGAGAAAACTTAGAAATTAGTATTTTTGGATTTTGACCACAAAATTGGGCATGGAATTGAGAATAAATTATATATTTGAGTTAGTAATATTATGGGTAATGTTTATCTTCAAAAAGTTTCGGAATTCGGGCACTTGGGCCAGAGGGTCGACTTTATTGGTTTTTCGAGTAGAGTTAAAAATTGTTATAAATTGTTAACTTGTAAGCATTAGAGTATATTTTCATTGATTTGCACATTGTTTGACTAGTTTTGGAGCGACAGGGGGGAGTTGATTTGAGGTGTTGGAGTGGCGTTTGAGTTGGTTATGGAACTTCGGAGCAAGGTAAGTCTCATGTCTAACTTTGTGAGGGGGAAACTACCCCTAGGTGTTGTAATTGATATTTGCTACTTGTTACGGGGGTTACGTACGCACGAGATGACGAAACTCCGTACGTAGTTACATTCATATTATTGTCCGGGTAGACTTAGGTTCACGCCATGCTATAACTGTACTATTTGAGTTATCTCTTACCTATTAAATTCATGCATAGTATAAGTCATATTGCCAAAATGTAATTTGACTAATCTGCAGCACAATATGTATCACATGTTTTTTCTCCCTTTTCAACACTCTTAATAGGGATGGCAATGGGGCAGGCGGGGCGGGTTTATTTTTATACGGGTGCAGGGCGGGGTGGGACGGGTTAAATCAATTTTTAAAATTTTTAAAGTAGGGCAGAACGGGTTGCGGGTTTAGTACGGATTCAATGCGGGACAACTTTCAAAAAAGTATAGTATCTCTTTTGATTCGAAACATACTTAAGTTCCGATATAAAATATTTATTAATTATTATTTATTTAAGATTATCAAAGTTCTAACAATACCACACTCATGGACGTGCATATCTTACTTATCATATTGTAGATGTATTGTTTTCATTGCAATAGAGAATGTAGTTATGTTTATAGCTAAATATTAGTCTTAAATCTAAAACATACTTTTTTTTTATCGTCATTAAGAACTTGACGATTAAGTTATTAATAAGTTATAAGGTTACGTGCAATGGATCACTCGTTTTTCAGATCTCATATATAGTTTTATAAAATGTCACTTATCTCTTTTTAATTTTCTCGTCAGCAACTAAATGAGTTTCGATTTAGTGATATTTCAGTTTCAAATTTTAGTTTTACCCTAGTATCACAATAGTTTTACCATATATATGCAAAACAATTAAGTGGGGCGGGGCGACTTTTGGCGTTTTATAGATATAGGAAGAAATTCAAAAATAGCCAAATTTACAACCGGTTGTTCAAAAATAGTCTAGTTTCAAAAGTAATCGAAATTTAGCCACTTTTCATGTAAAGATAAATTTGCGCGAAAACACTGTTCAAAACCCGGAAAATACGCCAGTATATTATGCTGGAGTTCTAGCATAAGTATACTAGAACTCCAGCATAATATACTGGAGTTCCAGCAAGTATATCGATCCAGCATAATATACTGGAGTTTAGAGCACCGGTGCTCCAGTCTCCAGTATATTATACTGGAGCTAGCAAAGTATACCGGTCCAGCATAATATGCTATAGTTCATACACAGGTGCACCGAACTCCAGTATATTATGTTGGATCGGTCTTTGTTGCAACAAAATAGTGGCTATTTTTCATTGACTTAGTAAACGCTGACTATTTTTGAATAACCAGTCTGAAAACTGGCTATACCGTGCTATTTTTTACACAGATATAAGAATGATGAGGTTGGCCTATCACTCCTACAAAATTTAATAAGTAACAATATAAGTTCGAAAAATGACTTAATATTGAATTAATATTTTATAACAAATAACTTAATGTATAAAAAATATAGGGGATGTTATTTGGAATATTTACAAAAAAGGAAAAAAATAAAATAATGGCAACTCATTTGTAATATATGTTATACATTTTTCTCCCGCATTGTTGTAAATTTTGGCCTTTAAAATTTTCATATTACACATAACTTTTAGATGGTCAAAATGAATTAAAGTTATAGATAGTTAAAACATGGACTACACTTTTATGATAGAAATAAAGTTTTTAAGAAAATAATTATACAAATTCACGTCCATACAATAGCCTAAATATTTAATTTGGAAGAAACGCGTATGGAACTTTTGCTTTATCAAATGTATGTGTGTGCCTAATTTGTATGCCTAAATACAATAAGCAAATATATTATAGATGAATTGTTTGATTTATATAAGGTAAAACTCCAAGATGCGATTTTCCTAGAGCAAGTTCTTCCCCAAATTATAGGTAAATGATTCTCAACTCAATTCTTTCAATCTATTTAATCTTTTTACAAGATTTCATCATAAAATTTAGGGATTTTCATGGGGAAATTGGGTATTTTGGGTAGAATTTAGAAATTTCAAAATATGGGGATTTAGACCTCAAATTGAGGTCGGATTCCAAAACCAATTGTGTATCAGGGTTTGGGGTGAATGGGTAATCGGGTTTTTGTCCGAACTTTGAGTTTTGACCAAGCGGGCCTGGGGTCGCTTTTTTGACTTTTTGGGGAAAATATTGAGAAACCTATAATTAAGCATTTGAATAGGGTTCTTTAGCATTTATTGATGTTATTAAGTTAATTATGATTAGATACAAGCGGATTGGAGGTGGAATCGAGAGGTAAAGCGGTAATTGAGGTTTGATTGAGGCCGTGGAATCGAGGTAAGTGTTGTAGCTAACCTTAGCTTGAGGGATTAGGTGTTGTTGCCTTATTTGCTACTTGATTAGTTGTTAAGTACGACGTATAGGTGTGATGACGAGTACCTATACGTTGTTGTCGGGTCATGGCATGAGAGTGAGTCTTATACTTGTGACCGTTGTGTTCCTTTATACGTATTGTTCCTACTGAAACACAAAAGTTTTAACCCGCCCCGCACCCGTCCCGCCCTATTGCCATCCCTAACTCTTGAGGTGCCAATTTCTATACCAAAATAAAACAAAAAGAAGAAATTTAACAAACAAAAAAAAACAGTGGTTAAAAAAAGAAGCAAGAACAGAGAATGATATTCAGTTACTCTTCTTAATCCTCTATTTATCGAGATTTATGTTCCAAGTATTTTTTAGTTTTATTGAAATAAAATTTATAATTTGGTTTAGTTCTAAACCTTATATCTAATTTTTCTTGATAGACACAAAGTTAAGCGGTTAATATCAACTGCAATCAAAACCAAATGCAAACAAATAATACATGTTTCAATGATTTCTTTGAACACAAGCATAAGTAATATTTGTCAGATTACTATATACCACAAACATCAAAGAAGTAAGAAGAAAACCGTGACTCGCTAAATTGGATTTAAAAGAAAAATACAAATAATATTTTAACTTTTTTTAATATTTGTCGTCATTCAAGAATGAAACCTTAGGTTAAAAATGTAAACAATTTTTTTTATGGCTTTTCTTAATACTTCTCCCATTTTCAACTTTTGACCATCAAAAATTTATTTTATTGGCACATCTGATTGTTCAACTTTCAAGTGATCTTACAGTAAAAGAGGAGCATCCGATTTTGCTCCTCACAAGCTACAAAGATCAAGTAATAGATCTTCTTCTTCTCGTCTATTTTAATCGACCAACCTCTTCACTATTATTGTAACAATCAAAATGTCATGCAATCTAACCCTCGGCTTAATCCAAAAATTTGAGCAATATCTTTGTTATTCAATACTCTTATTCCAAATAGCTTATAACTTTGTAAAATTATATTTACAATTTGATTTTGAGAAAGTATAAATTTATTTTTATTTTTTCTTGGAAAGAAAAAGTCTGACAAACAACGACACTACTGTAGTAGAAATACACACAACCCATAAATATTATTTGGCATAGAAATAAATAACGTACCTTTCGAATTCATGAATGATCGAGGAGCACGTTGTAAAACATCAGTCAAAAGAAAAATAGATATTATTTGATTGTTTCTTGCATATCATCGAACAATTGGGGTGCATCAATAAACTCAAACAATGGGATTAAGAAAAAAGTGTAAGATATACAATTCTAGTAGCTATACTCCACAACTTACATTATTCAACTTATATATAGCACAAGAAGAACATCAATTAAAAAAAGAAGAAATTCACGCCATAAAACATCATCACAGCCCATTAAGAGAAAAACTTAAAATTTTAAAAAGTGAGAAGAAAGTTGAGATGCTCACCCAAACAAAGATGAAACTTAAATGCAACGGAGGAGGAAGAGAATTGCAGAGAATACCGAAGGAGAAAGAGAACCAAAGGAAGAAGGAGAAAGAGAACCAAAGGAAGGAGATCGAGAACAACAGAGAGATACAGTACACGTGTTTACTCACCAATGAAATGGTTCCAAATTTAATGTACAGTTTGAAAGTACGGGGGGAGAATTATATATTTTTAAAATTAATCTCTGTTAGTTGACTGATTTTTCAATTAGTCGACTAGATGCAATAAACTAACAGTTGTAATAACAGAATATAAGATGCTGAAAGTAAATGCAGAAATTAAAGACACCGAAATTTTTATACTGGTTCGGATTCAATGTGAATCCTAGTCCAGTCCCCTTGGGTTGCAAGGGAGTTCTCTTTAGTGAATGCGTTTCTTCGAGTACAATGGAAATGACGTGATAGCTTAGTTCCTATATCACTCGTCTCTTTTGATACAATGTCTCACCAGTGTTGTTCTCGCTTTCTTCTCTAACTTGTTACACAACAGGTCTTAGAGAGGTACAATATTTGTTTGCAGTAGAACAAAGAGAGGGTGTTTGGTTCGATCATAGTATGTTTGTCTAAGCCTTAAGGATGTGTATAAATACTTTGTAGGAGGCCGTTTGCTGAAAAGAATTGACAACTTAAGAGATTTGATCCTTGGAAAGAGATTGATTTTTTCCAAGAATAATGTTATTTGTCGTTGCTCTTCCTTGATGCGAGGGCATTGATAGCTTTCCTTCTACAGATCTTGATGAGCGAGTTTTACTCCTTGATTGTTGGTCCTTCCGAAATTAGCAGCTTGTCGGTGTTCTTCCTCATTGGTAGCTTTCCTTCTACAGGCTTTGATAACGCGAGTTTTACTCCTTAATTATTGCTCTTTCTGAAAATAGCAGCCTGATTGATTATCTGTAAAACCCTGCGAATTTCTATAATTAACCCGACTAATGTGAGCTTGAAAATTTTAATTCTTGAAGGATGGATCATGGATTAACCTACATTACAAAGAATGGATGCTTGGAACTTTAGGAATAAGTGGATAATCATTTTTTTAATGATAAGTTGGTGGAACCTGTTGGAATTAAGTCAAAATGTTATTCAATTGGGTCTTATTATTTAATTGAAAAAAATGAAAAGAAAGTCAATGCATTGAATTGACATAGAAAGAAAGGGACAAAAGATATGTACCAGTGATTGTCGCCTCCTTTAGTGCATCACATGCACATGGCGTCCCAAGGATTTGAAGTCCAGCATGCTAGGCAGTGAAGTGCGGCTAACGCGTACAAGTTGGCATCCGAAAATTTAAGCCAATAGCTGGAGCTTTTTAAAGACAATTACGGGTTAGGATTGGTCTTTTATTTGGGTTATTGTCTTTGAAGGCTTAGAGAGAGAAAGGAGTTCCATACCATTAATGCACCTTCAAGGTAAGAATTAAATGTCATTCTTTGGTAGATTTGGTTCATTTATTACATCTCTTAACCCTCCGACATCATGGAATTTATAGATCTTTGAAGAAAATCCCAAGGTCACTTCAAGAACTCAAATCTTGAAATTCTAGGGTTTGACAAAGAGGTAATCTCTTCACTCCAAACTTAGGTGTTATACTCCATGGACGTAGTAGAGTGTATTTATGAAGGTAGAATTTTATTTAAACATCTATTCATAAAACCCTAGAAGAATGGGTTGTAGGGATGATGAATAGTGTTGGATTTTGTTCAAACGATGTTATTTGAGCTTTCAATGGAATGACTAGATCCCATGACATGTTTAAGGATTTTGAGTTAAAGTTCAAGGATTTACCTTCAAATGATGAAATGAGGATTTTTGCTAAACTTATGAAATTAGACTTAAAGTGTTGGGCACTTAGTTGGGTTAGTTGGTATTGTTGTGATACGTTATTGAATTATGTGAGTTTGTATATGTAGATTGTGACTCGTTGGCATTATTGGATCATTTGGGGTAAGGTTGGAAGCAATTTGAGATACGTTGAAACTTATTACCTTTGGAACTTTTCTCCAAACTCATATCGAAACACGATTAAATTCAGCTTCTAAATGTGAGTCCTATCTTGTGGGGACAAGCGAGTTGGGATTGCACCATTTCTTGAATCATAAAAGATTTTGAGTGCTATGAATATTATTTCCTTGAAATGTTATTCAAATTTTAAAACTAAACAAATGAGAATAGCACTTGTAGTATTTTTTTTAAAAGCAAATACATGAGTTGTGAAATATTTTGGATTTAACTATTTTCAAATAGTTGATTTGGCTATGAATATCGTCATTGATAAATGTAAAGGTTTTGGGAGTTACTTAAGTTCACCGAGATTGACCTTGGATATTTTCCTCATTAGGTCATGAAACTACACGTGCCGGTGTAGGCGTAGAACCTACCTTACGGTTGGAGACTACGACAGAGTACTTCCCATTAGGGGGTACTATTGTGCTACTTTATTAGCACGGCTGAGTCGATTCGTGCGGCACCACGATGAGACGACCTGAGCAAGTAGGGTATATGATACTTGCTGCTAGGTACATAATCTAGTTGACTTTTCCTCGTGTCGGTGATGGTATAGTGCTCCCGGTAAATGAAAAATCTAACATGATTTTGTAAAGATCAACGCTAAAGGAAGACATTGAAATATGTTTTATCTTATTATTTTATTTTATTTTCTAAATTGTTAATTGATATAAATGCTTCTTTCTTATATCTATTGTTATTGCATATCTTACCATTCCTTAAGGCTTGCCCTATATTTTTGTTGGGGAACCGTTCATGATTCGTACTAGGCATGTGGAGCTTAGGCCTTTCGGCCACATTTCCATTTCTGTTTTCAGGGACTGGAACTGAGCAGCTTGGACCGCGTGGATAGGGCAGCTCTACATTTCTGTTGATACTTTTAGTGAGACTCCACCCTCGCACCCGTGGAGGACTTTATTATATTATCATTCTTTTGAGCCATCGGGTTATGCCTTGGTTGGCTATGTCATTCCGTGTCATAGAGATTCCATAGACAATAGTAGTACTCATTTTGGGTTGTAATCCTATGGTTACTCATATGGCATGCATGACTGAAACTTTCTTCTACCTTTTTGAAGTTTTCTTTCAAAGCAAAATAGTTGCTTAAAGATATTTTTATGATTTGGGTTATATCTTAAGATGATCGTATTTGAAGAGGCTTTCATATCCCCTAATAGGCATATAGATGAGTATTAATTTATGGGATGGTTCACTCGGGTTGGGTAGAGTACCGGGTGCCGGTCATTTGGTTTTAGGGCGTGACAAACTCTAGCAAGATATTCGATTGCTTCTTTTCCATTTAAATCAATCTCTGATTGATTCTGAATCTTCATATGGTTAATTGATTCCTTCAATCTTGGATACTTCCTTGAGTTCCTGCATAGATATATTATTTGCATCATTAAAATCAGATCCAACAAGCTCCCCCTTTTTATGATGACAAAATAATATATATGTATAAACAATAGTTGACTTCCCTGTGTTATACTCCCCCTCAATGTATATAGTTGACTGGTTCATGATACTCCCCCTCAGTTCATGCAGTTAACTATTCCATGGTTAGATGTTGTGGTCGACTCCTACCGTAGAGGATACTAGCTTACATTTACCCTTCAGTCGACTATACCTGTATATAAATACATATACTCTTCTCCCCCTTTTTGGCATCAGCAAAGTGGGAATAAATAGAACAAACCACGAACTAAAACAGAACTTACAACATTATGCAGCAGAGTTATAGTCCAAAAGAAACAACCAAAACAAAACAAAAAGAAATTGTCCAATGGCTGAGTTAACAGGCCAAAAATAGCACAGCAAAAAAAGATTGTCTTAAGCAACCACATTATCGACGCAGAAAATAGGTAAGAGTGTTGTAGATGGCCTCCTTCAATTGTTCAAAGCTAGCATTGGCTGAGATGCTCACTCCATCCAGCCTGTCATGAATTTCCTTGAAAGACTTGACAACATTCTCCCTTACTCTGAGAACAACAACTCTTATCTTGGACACATCAGACCCTGTTTCTTTGGAGATGGCATGAATGTCACCAATAGTTGATTGAGTGGCTGTGAGGAGATTTTTGATTTCAGAGAGTTGAATGTCAATGGCACAAAGATTCTCACCAAGATCAGGATCACCAGGGCTGGGATGAGAGGCAGAGGGTTTAGGTTTGGGATCTACAGAAGCATGTTTTACATCACCTTCGTGCTTCTTAACCCAGGAGCCCTTAACACTTACATATCTCATACTTGCAAAGGCTCTAGAATTGTAAGACTTTGAAACAGTGATAAAGGGATAAGCGGACAGGAAAATTTGGTGAGCTTCCAGGATGTGAGTGATGGGCATGCCATAGGGTAGACTGGTGGGATCTTCTGCACTTTCAATCATGAAATTAATGACCCAGGAGGATAACTTGACTTTTAGTTTGGTCACAAGGTAGTATACTAAGAAAGTGTCTCTTTGAGAGAAGGTGGAAAAGGAACTAGTGCGGGGAAGTAGAGTAGTTGCTACAATGTGCGCCAGGACTCATGTTTCGAAACTAACATCACTGGGGCCTAACTGGTTGCGAAGGGATTTAGAGGGACACTCAGCAATACATCGTTTAGCTTGATCAAAGGAAATTTCAAAATCATCGGGCCAGGTATTTTTGAAAAGCATAGGAAAACTAGAATATTTACACTGAAAGAGTGAATCAAACATAGCACAATCAAGAACAATGCGCTTACCTAACACTAAGGATTCCAACTTATCAAGTTTACTAGAGCGAAGATTAGCATAAAACATCTTTACCAGGGCTTCATAGACCTTAGACCTTAGGCGGAGGAATAGAGAGGAACTTATACCACCCTTGATGAACAAAAAGATTTTTTACCTTACAATTTAGGGCTTCTATATCATTGAGGTCGACTACTCTTCCAGGAGCAATGGGCTTGTCTTTCAAGGCAATGCAGAGATCCCTGTTTGGAGAATTCCAGAAATTCATGTCAGATTCTAGAGAGCCAGAAAGATCTATCTTGGGTTTCTTTGGAGTAGAGGAAACAGGGGGGTCTTCCATAGGTCGTTTTCCTAGGGCTTTTTCTCCTAAGATTTGAGAATGATCAGACAAATCTTCCTACGAAGAGGCGAAACCCTCAGAATGGTCGGACCCTAGGTCTACTTGTTATGGGGGCATAGAAGGGGGTTTTGCTTTAGAGCGGGTACTTTTTCTGGTGGAGGCGGATGGGTTCTTGGGTTGTTTGGCCATTGACGGATAGTGGTTTGAGCATAGCTTTGGAGAAGGGTTTTCTAGATGATAGGGATGAAAGTGATTGAAAAGGGATCTCCACCTTAAGAAGATAACCTTCTGACGGTTGAGTACAGAAAAGGAAAAGACGTCAATTGAATAGACGTGATGATTGGCTTTCCAACTTTGAACGATGAAACTGATGTGAAAGGAGAAGAAAAGAGAGGGAAAATGGAGGCGTAATAAATGCAAAAGTAAAAGACAATTATTAAACCTACAAAAGTAACCGTATTACACATAGGTCCTACAGGTTATTATTCAAGCAAGTAATGCCAAGTAATTTTCTTAAAGCACAAAATCTATCCTCTAATAACGGCTTAGTAAAAATATCTGCTAACTGATCAATTGTTCCAACAAAAGATATTTCTATATCTCCCTTAAGAACATGATCTCTAATAAAATAATGCTTGATATCTATATGCTTTGCTCTAGAATGATGCACAGGATTTTTTGAAAGACAAATAGCACTTGAATTATCACAAAAAATTTGTATAGGTTTAAAGGAAAGTTCATAGTCACCCAGTTGATGGGACATCCACAGTAATTGTGCACAACATTATCCAATAGCAATATATTCAGCTTCAGTGGTAGATAATGCAACTGATGCTTGTTTTTTTTTTACTGTTCCAAGATATCAATGCATTTCCAAGTAATTGACATGTACCACTTGTGCTCTTTCTATCTTCCTTATCACCTGCAAGGTCAGCATCTGAAAAACCTTCTAATTTAAAAGAGTAAGAGCGAGGATACCATAGTCCATGGGAGACAGTCCCAATGAGATATCAAATGATTCTCTTTACTGCAGTCATATGAGATTCCTTAGGAGTTGACTGAAACCTGGCACATTTACACACACTAAATATAATATCCGGTCAACTTGCAGTCAGATACAATAATGAGCCAATCATTCCACGATACTTAGTTTCATCAACAGGGATTCCCTGTTCATCTTTGTCTAGACTCATTGAAGGACTCATTGGTGTGCCAATTTTTTATTGCTCATGCAAAATTTTTGAATCAGTTCCTTTGTGTATTTGGTCTGACATATAAAGGTTCCTTCTTCAGATTGTTGAATTTGAAGTCCAAGGAAGAATGTTAGCTCTCCCATCATGCTCATTTAGAATTCACTTTGCATAAGATTTGAAAATTCCTTGCACATAAGAGTGTTAGCACTACCAAATATAATATCATCAACGTAAATCTGAATAATGAGATTACCTTCAGTTGATCTTTTAATATGCAAGGTAGTGTCTACTTTACCTCTTGTGAAGCCATGATCAATAAGAAAAGAGCTAAGTCTATCATACCATGCACGTGGAGCTTGCTTTAGTCCATATAGTGCCTTAGTGAGCTTATATACATGATAGGGAAACTTTGAATCTACAAACCCAGGCGGTTGTTTCACGTATACTTCTTCCTCAATAAATCCGTTCAAAAAGGCACTTTTGATGTCCATCTGAAACAACCTAAATCCTTTAAACGATGCATATGCCAGAAGAATTCGTATAGACTCCAAGCGAGCTACTGGAGAGAAAGTTTCGGCATAGTCGACTCCTTCCTGTTGTGAATATCCCTGAGCAACTAATCTGGCCTTATTCCTTACGACCTTTCCATCTTCATTCAATTTATTTCTAAAGACCCACTTTGTTCCGATTACAGAAATATTTTCAGGTTTGGGTATCAGTTTTCCCACTTGATTTTTGCCAAACTGATCTAACTCTTCCTGCATTGCCCGTACCCAACTTGAATCTTTTAGAGCTTCCTCTATCTTCTTTGGTTCAACTTGAGAGGTTAATGCTAAATTTGCTTTCTTTTTGAGAGCTCCCCTGGTTTTTATTCCTTCATTTGGATCCCCTATGATGAATTTTTGAGGATATTCGGGTTCGCTCCTCCATTCATTTGGACGCACTACATTAGTTGTCGACTCGATCGGATGATCTGGTACACTGCCGTTGATTTCATTAGTTGACTCTATCGTAACAGATTTATCAGTTGACTCTTGAGATTTGCTTGTCTCTTGAGTTTCTTGAGCTTGATCTTCATCACCTGCAGTAATTCCTTTCTCGACCAAGGGGTTATTTTCATCGAATATAACATGTACAGATTCTTTCACACATAATGTGCATTAATGATAGACTCTAAAAGATCTACTGTTTAATGAGTAACTTAGAAAAATATCTTCATCACTTCTTGGATCGAATTTTCCAAGGTTGTCCTTACTGTTATTGTGAATAAAATACTTACTTCTAAAGGGATGAAAGTAACTGATATTGGGACGTTTACCTTTCCATAGTTCATAAGGAGTCTTCTTCAGAATGGGCCTTATGAGACATTGGTTGAGAATGTGACATGTTGTACTTACACCTTCTGCCCAAAAGTGATTTGGCAGTGAGTGATCTAGTAATATAGTTCTTGCCATGTCTTGGAGGGTTCTGTTTTTCCTCTCAACAACCCCATTTTGCTGTGGTGATCGTGGTGTAGAGAAATTATGAGTGTATCCCTGATCATTATAGAAGTCTTCAAATTCTCTACTTTCAAATTCTCCTTCATGATCATTCTGAATTGTTGAAATCAGATATTCCTTTTCTCTTTCAACCTTTTTGTAGAAAATCTCAAAATTTCTTAATGCTTCATCTTTTTCCTGGGAGGATTGTTTTACCTGTCTCGTCTTCAATAGCACAGCCTGTTTTCTTAAAATTTACCTCATATCCTGAGTCACATAGTTGACTTATGCTTATGAGATTGTAGTTGAGTCCATCGATGAGATAAACTTCAGTAATGTCACAATTGTTATTAAAGGGAATTGTTTCAGTACCAATTATCTTTCCCTTTGAGTCATCCCCAAACTTAACGCTTACTCCATCAATTTTTTTAACTTTTTTGAACAGATTTTTATCACATGTCATGTGACTGGAACACTCTAAGTACCATTTCCTTTTCGGCTTATTCTGTGGTGTTCCTGCAAAATATAGTGATTACTTCCGGTGAGGAGGTGTGAGCGACTGGCGGTAGTGGGCACGCGGAGAGGTAGAGGACGACCTAAGAAGTATGGGGGAGAGGTGATCAGACAGGACATGGCACGACTTAGGATTACTGAGGACATGGCCCTTGACAGGGAATTATGGAGGTCGAGTATTAAGGTTGTAGGTTAGGGGAGAGTTGTGAATATTTCTACAGCACAATAGAGTGAGACTAGCCAGTTAGGAGTTAGACTAAGAATGTCATTGGTCGTCTATTGATGCAGGGCTTTACCTGCTAGTTTTACTATACCAGCCATCTTTTTCGTATTTTGTATTCTGTATTTCATATCTATTGTATTGCTGTTATTTTATTATGCATTTATATGGTACTAATATAGCGGCTTCTGTTGCTTTTTGAGCCGAGGGTCTCCTGGAAATATCCTCTCTACCCTTCGGGGTAGGGGTAAGGTCTGCGTACATATTACCCTCCCCAGACCCCACTTGTGGGATTATACTGGGTTGTTGTTGTTGTTGTTGTTTCTTTTAGGTACCCAAGCTTGCTTGGGTCCTGAAGGGTTAGTATTGCTAGATTCAGAATTGTTTTTTGGTTTCCAAACCCATCCTGAAACATTTGCTTTACGAAAGCGACAAAAGGAATATTTATGTCCACTTTTGTTATAGTAGTGACACGTAACTCCTGACCCACCTTTAGGTCTTTCATTAGTGTTAGTACTAGTGGACTTTGTTCTGGCTGGTTCTTTTCTAGTTGACTTGTAAGTCACCTGGTTTGACCTGACAGAACTGTGACTGGTGGATTTGCGCATGCCATTGAGTTGCATTTGCAATTCCTCAAATTCTTCTTGAAGTACTTCATTTTCAATTTCCCATACTTCATATTTGAGTTTCCAGTCTTTGACTTCTTTATTTAGTCTCTTAAGCTCATTCATCATTTTTTGAGACTCTTTCAAAGTTAAGTCAAGAATATCCTGTAATTCATTGCATCTTTCACAGTTATAAGATCTTACCTCACTTGTTTCACCTCGTGCCATGAAACAGTTCTCATTGTCATCTTTGCATTCATCATCTGAGGTGTCCTCATCCGTCCAGCATCCTGAGGATTTGTTCATCTCGTTTTCCAGAATCGTCATGAAGCAACGATTTGCTATCTCTTTGTGTTCTGAACTGTTTTCATCACTCCAACTTCCAAAAGATTTGTTCTTGTTAAGGCCTCTGGATTTTTTTTAGATCTGGGCACTCAGCTTGAATGTGTCCAAATCTTCCACACTCATAGCATTTTCCATCATTCTTGTCCTGTTCGTTGTATTGCCTGGATCGCCTAGGTGAAATTCTTCCTTTTCTCGTATTTCTGAATCTTCTCATTAAGCCATCCATGTTTCTTGATAGCATAGCAATCTCTTCTCGTAGAGCTTCAGGATCATCATCGATTTCATTTTTAGCTATTTCAGTTGAGGCCTTGAATGCGACTATTTTCCTTTTTTCTTCTTGACTAGTTTTCTTGAGATGTGTCTTTTCAAAGGCTATGAGTTCTCCTCATAGTTCATCATATAACAACAACAACAACAACGGCCCAGTATAATCCCACAAGTGGGGTCTGGGGAGGGTAATATGTACGCAAACCTTACCCCTACCCCGAAGGGTAGAAAGACTGTTTCCAGGAGACCCTCGGCTCAAAAAAAGCAACAGGAGCCAATATATTAGTACCATAAAAATGCATAATAAAATAACAGCAATATAAGAGATATGAAATACAGAATACGAAATACGAAATAGATGGCCGGTATAGTAAAACTAGCAGGTAAAGCCCTGCATCAATAGACGACCAATGACATTCTTAGTCTAACTCCTAACTGGCTAGTCTCACTCTATTGTGCTGTAGAAATATTCACAAGTTTCCCCTAACCTACAACCTTAATGCTCGACCTCCATAATTCCATGTCAAGGGCCATGTCCTCAGTAATCGTAGTTCATCATAGGATAACTTATTTAGATCCTGAGATTCAAGTGTGACTACTTTGGTCTGCCAAGTGATTGGTAGGCTTCTGAGAATTTTTTCTAACTTGATCACCACTCATATATGGTTTGCCAAATGCTTTTAGATCGCTAATTATTTTGCTGAATCTGACAAACATCTCTTCAATAGACTCTCCTTCTTTCATTAAAAAGAGTTCGTAATCATGAACCAACATGTTGATATGTGTTTCCTTTACTTTGCTGGTTCCTTCATATGTAACCTCAAGCTTGTCCCACATTTCTTTGGTTGTGTCACAGCTAGAGATTTTCTCATACTTTTCACTACTTATGGCATTATAAAGCAGGTTTCTCGCTTTATTGTTAACTTGTACCACTTCCATTTGCTCTTTTATATATGAGTCTATATCTTCAGGATCAGCAAGTGGTGGAGTAGTAGCTGACAGGGGATAGTTTCCCTTTTTGATGACTCTCCAAACTTTAACATCATATGCCTTGGCATAGATCTCCATATGCACTTTCTAGTGAGAGAAATATTGTCCATTGAAGTATGGTGGTCTAACTTTTGAAGTTCCTTCCTAGAAGAGAGCTCCTATGATAACTTGATTTGCCATGATCTTTTCTCACAAGCTGTTAAGCAAAAGAAAAATGTAAGCCTCGCTTTAATACCAATTGAAAGTACAAGAGGGGGAGGGGGAGATGAATTGTATATTTTTAAACTTAATCTCTGTTAGTTGACTGGTTTTTTAATTAGTCGACTAGATGCAATAAACTAACAGTTGTAATAACAAAATATAAGATGCTGAAAGTAAATGTAGGAATTAAAGACACCGAAATTTTTATACTGGTTCGGATTCAATGTGAATCCTAGTCCAGTCCCCTTGGGTTGCAAGAGAGTTCTCTTTAGTGAATGCGTTTCTTCGAGTACAATGGAAATGACGTAATAGCTCAGTTCCTATATCACTCGTCTCTTTTGATACAATGCCTCACCAGTGTTGTTCTTTCTTTCTTCTCTAACTTGTTACACAACAGGTCTTAGAGAGGTACAGTGTTTGCTTGCAGTAGAACAAATAGAGGGTGTTTGGTTCGATCATAGTATGTTTGTCTAAGCCTTAAGGATGTGTATAAATACTTTGTAGGAGACCGTTTGCTGAAGAGATTTGACAACTTAAAAGATTTGATCCTTGGAAAGAGATTAATTTTTTCCAAGAATAATGTTATTTGTCGTTGCTCTTCCTTGATGCGAGGGCATTGATAACTTTCCTTCTACAGATCTTGATGAGCTAGTTTTACTCCTTGATTGTTGGTCATTCCGAAATTAGCAGTTTGCCGTTGCTCTTCTTCATTGATAGCTTTCCTTCTACAGGCTTTGATAACGCGAGTTTTACTCCTTGATTATTGCTCTTTCTGAAAATAGCAGCTTGATTGATTATCTAGCAAGATCTTCGATTGCTTCTTTTCCATTTAAATCAATCTCTGATTGATTCTGAATTTTTAGATGGTCAATTGATTCCTTCCTCTTGATTCCTTCAATCTTGGATGCTTCCTTGAGATCCTACACAAATATATTATTTGCATCATTAAAATCAGATCCAACACAGTTAACACTTAATACTATATAAATGGGTCCAAGTTTATAGTACAAAGTATATTGCTTTTCTGTTCAACTCTTTAGTGCAATGTTCGTCCCATGTTTGTTCCACCCAACTGCCACTTCTAAAATATAGTAATATATCATTACCTTCCTTTGACAAATAATTCATACTACAAACGAAACTCTCTCAAATTTCCTTATTCATTTTATAGAAAGTAAGAGCATATTCTTAGTCTAGTATAATATCAGCTGCGCTCTCGTGGCCTTAGCATCAGAATTTTCTATCAAGTAACAGGAAGTATAAAGTCCGTTTCTTAAGTAACCAATCAAAGTACTGTATTAGGCAGGTAGAAAGAAATATATCTATCGAAAAAGTTTCCAACTTCCTCGGTATTCTATTCTGTCAATAAACCAATAGAACTCCAAATGTATGGCATGCAGCGAGACAAGACACACATGAATGCACAACAGAACTAGCTGTATTACTGTAGGTAAAGAAGCTAACTTATAGATACTTCAGAAAAGTCTTATATATCCTTGTAGTACAGTGCTTGGGCAACTGCATACCAAATATTCATGATAAGTTACTATACTTTTTGATGGTTCTGGACAATGACAACTCCTATTGAATGTGACAAATAAATGGCAAAATCAGGAGTTTCGCTAGGGATATTCAAGATTTAATATAAAATTAAATCTATGAAAAATAATTTATTAAGTATGGCAGATGTAACTGCGTGCAACAGGTGTGGTATAAATTGTGAAGTGATAGCACCAGGTGTGATGTAGGTACTTAATCAAATTAAGTAACCAGTATTGTCACATAAGTCGTGCTAGACTACCCAAGTGCCTAATCTCATCCATGGTGGCTGCGGGATGCCAAAGTTGCCTTAGGATTATAGTACTCTACCTTAGCACTAGGCATTAGGAGAAATTTCCATGCGAGTATAGTAACTTTGCGCCTCATTTTTTTTCTAATATCGTACTACTTTCTTTTAGGTTTTTATAATACAAGAAAGAGGAAATCTACCTTTTTTTTTTTTTGAATTAGAATGTGATGCTTTGAGTTGCATTACTACTTAGTATTGAATTGGAACATTTAGGGTAAAGTTTAATCTTCCCAAAAAAATTCTTTTCTTATTCCTACAGGTGTTTCTATATATAAAAATAATTTTTCTATCGGTATTCACAAATATGTCCATAAGAAGACAGTAATTTTAGTTCTGAGGATCAAAGTCATTTTTCTTTTCTAGAAAATAAATCTTCACGGTAATCAACTTACTAATATATGAAGTCTGTTGATAATATAACTGATGACATATAATTATGATGGTTGGATTAATAATAAATATTGAGATTCGCATGCTCTATAGTATTAATTCATGTTTGTAAGGAAATTGTATATGCTTCAAGTAAGTTATGACTTATGAACTGGCTAGGTTATTTTAAAACAAGTAGTATATTTTTCTCATCGATTTCATTTTTTTTTTGTGAAATTCTTTGCCCTATTCGTATCCATTGGAATTGCCCCATGATTGAGCAACATACATCTCAAGTTTTTAGCTTTATAAAGTGCAAGGTTATCGTGATAAACAATATATACAAGAAGAACAAATATGGCGGACACTTTTAAAAGAGCCTTGTGGTATTCTCCATTCCACAACTTTATTTTTTTCCTCTTCAGTTTTAATAATAACAACTTCTATGCTTTGTTGGCCCTTGTCAAATAAGAAAGGCAAAGGTAAATTAAAGTTGCTGTTGCGGTTGTTTTTTATCCTGGGCATAGAATGGAGCATTGGTGTAAAGAGAATTGCCTATCTTGATTTCTCTTTATAAGCAATATTCTACATAGCAAAAAGAAAAATATACTTTGACAAAGAAACGCCATTGCTTGATAGTTCATCTTCTGAATCATCATTTCAAATATAAAATATTAGTGATTTATATGTAAAGTATCCCTGCACCTATGGCACTTCTTTTGCTAAAATAAATATGTTATGTTAGCAGTAATAAAAATTAGTTATATATATACAACTCGAGATTAATAAACAAATTATTATGTTCCTTCATCTTTTAGAAGAGGGAAGTCCTGGGAATATTTGATTTTTTAGTTTGTTACAAACATTAGTTTAGTTATATTGTAACTATTTTTACCTGAGATAAAAAAAAACACATTAGGGACCCGTTTGTTCATATTTTTTTTTCTTTTTGTTATTTATTTTTTCAAAAACATGTTTGTCCATGGAATTTTGTAAGTTTTTCAAAAAATTTTGAAAATGAGTTTTTCAAAATAAACCACTTTTTCAATTTTTTTCTCACTCACAAAATTGCAACATTATTTCAAGTGAAATAAATGTCGAAACATAACTCCAAATTTCAAATACTATTTTTCAACTTAACTCTAAATATTTTTTTTTTAAATTACAATTTTTAGGTCCAAACGCTAACTAGATTTATAAATAAATACTCCACAAAAGATCTTAGTTGGCGTAAGAGGTAATTTTCCTCAAATTCCTTCGAGACCAGAAAAAGAAATTCAGAAAATACCGACGTACGGTGTCGTTTGAGTCTACGCATGAGAGATGCAAAGTCAAAGGGGAAAAAGAAGATGAGGAAAAGAAAGGAGGGTTCCATTTCAAGCATTGTGTGCGTAATCCATTACCCAAATATATAACCTTCCCTTCCCTCGTTTGATGGCCGTACGGCCATTTCACTTCTTTGTTTCCTTCCGCCACCACCACAACCATCGCCTCCTCTCTCCTTTTCCGGCCACCTCTTCTCTCTTCCCCTCTCTCCTCCGTCAGTTTTCCTCGAAAACTCCGTCGCTCTCTCTCACCCGACAGAAACACAAATCACCTTCTTCGTTACCTCCGCCGTCACCGTCATCTCCTTATCTTCATCGACCGTCGGCGACTTTATCCGAAACCCTGGCGCAGAAAATAGGGAAATCTATTCGGCGTCCCGGTGCGCCGTCCAAGGCCCGGGTTTATACGGACATCAATGTGATCCGACCCAAAGAGTATTGGGATTATGAATCCCTTACTGTTCAATGGGGGTAATTTGTTCATTTCTTGCTTGATTTACTTTGTTTAATTAAGGTTGTTTGAACGAATTTAACTTTTTATTTGTTGATTTGGTTGTATAGAGAGCAGGATGATTACGAGGTGGTAAGGAAAGTCGGCAGAGGAAAGTACAGCGAGGTGTTTGAGGGAATTCACACTACTAATAATGACAAATGCATCATCAAAATCCTTAAGCCTGTCAAGAAGAAAAAGGTTGCTCTTTTTCCTTCTTTCCTTCTTTATATAATATCCTTATTCAGTGCTAGTTTTATAAGCTGACATTGGTGCTTTTCAGATTTTTTAAGTTTTTCATTGTGAGGTGTCAAATATATCTATTGTTGGACGAGTTTTATTTCAGCTTGAGGAATGAGAATGGCATATTGTTTCATTTGCTTGTGCTTTATTTGAGTATGAACTAGAGTAGGCTCATTTTCTGGATAAGTAATGAAAAAGAATAGGCTCATTTGAGATGTTGAAATTGGCTTGATATATGGAGAAAGGAAAACTTGCTTGAGTTTTGAAAGATGCGGTCTACCATTTAAGATTGGAGCTGAAAAGAAGGTGAAACGGGGTGACTAGAATAGAATATTAAGGTAAGGTGAGTATTATTTAAAGAAACTGGCAACAAGTAGGTGCAATACTAAAAAGCAAGACTCAAAACCTTAATGCTACACATAAGGAGTGGAGGAAACCATCAAGGTATTTGTCATCTTACACCACGGAATCAGATTCTTAGAATGTTCAAGTCCTTAAAAGGGTTAGTCATTGCGTAATTCTGTGTCGCTGAGCGACATAATATATTATTGATATTCTTTAAGCTCATTAGATATCTTCTGGTTTAACTTTCTTAATCTTTCACTGTTTAGCCAAATAATTCTTTCAATTGCATATATCTATAACTGCTTATGTTTTGTTAGTTTACTGTAGTAGCTCGTGATTACTTGTGTGCTGGAGTATCATTTATCTGCAAGTAATCTGTGCATTTGTCTTTTTGTGGGCATTCTGATTCATGCTCTCTTATTTGTCAACATATCTTTGCACGTTATTTTGTATAGGTACTTATATATTATTGACACTAACTGCAGATCAAACGTGAGATTAAGATACTGCAGAATCTTTGTGGTGGACCTAATATTGTGAAGTTACTCGATATCGTTAGAGATCAGCAATCGAAGACCCCAAGCCTTATATTTGAATATGTGAATAACACAGATTTTAAAGTGCTGTATCCTAATCTTTCCGACTTCGATATTAGATATTACATCTATGAGTTGTTAAAGGCAAGTTCTCTGTTGATGTGGATTTTAAGGCCTCTCAAATATATGATCTTCGTTTTATCTTCAATATTTCCCTGGTTACGGAAGCTTGCTATAGATTATAGTAATATTATATTATTGCTATACAGGATGCTCCCTTTGAATCTCTTTTTCGGATAAAATCTGAAGATGATTATGTGCAAATTGCTTTGAGATGATGATCTTATTTCTAGTGAGAAATTTCACTACTCTTTTGAACAAATTTCGCAGAATGATTATGTGCATAATAGTTGATCTATTTCCATTTTTACCCTATCTAAAAGTTTGAATTCTTTTCTTAGGTTCAACCATTTGAACTAATCTCTTTAACTGAACTCTCCATTTCTTCAGTTTGGCACTATTGTCCAAAATATATCTTCTCCATTCAATATAATGATGTATCTAGATGTGGGTGTGCGCAAGCTGGCTCGGGCACCGCCGTCATAAAAAAAGTGAAAAAAATAATGTAGCCAGATATGATTTATCAAAAAGAAAAAAATGTAACTAGATTTTGTATTATCAATCTCCATACAAGTCAAAGTAGACAAGTATTTTGGAGTATGATCTAAAGCTCCTTGTTTGCTATTATGATTGGAGAAGACTCATTCTTTTGATATTTTGGCTGACTGGCGAGATTTGAGTTTAAAGATGGGTAACTGTATCATCTCAGGTTCATATTATTTCAACTTGATAATATGATGAGATTTCTCTGTTTGAGTACAATAAATTATTGACATGTTATAGACTTATAGTCTGTTTGGCCAAGCTTCTTTTTGGCCAAAAGCACTTTTGGCCAAAAATTGAGGTGTTTGGCCAAGCTTTTGGAAGGAAAAAAGTGCTTTTGAGGAGAAGCAGAAGCAGTTTTGGAGAAGCAGAAAAAAGTAGCTTCTCTCCAAAAGTACTTTTTTGAGAAGCACTTTTGGAAAAAATACACTTAGAAGCAGTTTTTTAAAGCTTGACCAAACACTAATTGTTGCTCAGAAGTGCTTTTCAAACTAATTAGCCAAACACAAACTGCTTCTCACCAAAAGTACTTTTGAGAAAAGCACTTCCGAAAAAAAGCACTTCTCAAAATAAGCTGATTTTTGCAGCTTGGCCAAACGGGCTATTAAAAGACAAATTATTGTACACAAGAATGAAATGAGTTATAATGGAACGAAATGAGTGTTGCTAGTCTGGGATCATGACAGTTGTTTGTGGTACAGCTGTTGTTTTACACAGTCAACTCTTTTTACATATATTTCTATATTATGCCTTGCAATTGATATTTTCTTGAGGTGCCAGAGAATTCAAGTATTACTGTATCCACTGCAGGCATTAGATTATTGCCATTCTCAAGGTATTATGCACCGTGATGTGAAGCCCCATAATGTAATGATTGATCATGAGCAGCGTAAACTTCGGTTAATAGATTGGGGACTTGCAGAATTTTATCATCCTGGAAAGGAATATAATGTCCGTGTGGCTTCTAGGTTCGATCTTCCACTGCTGTTTGTATCATTTGTCTTTTGAGATTTAAAATCATATCAATTTAACTTTTGAAGAAGGATTTCTCTTGTTTCCTTTATTTTTATTAATTGAGTGGTGGCAGGAATCTCAATTTGCTTCTAGTCGTTAGCATTTCTTTGTTGGGGCTAAGTGATAGAAGTTTCTGCATGTTAAAGCACCCAGGGGGGTACTTGGATCTAGAAAGGAGGACTATAGCTCCTTTAGCTATGTAAGGAGTCTATGAACTCCATCGAAGTGTCAAAATTATTTACATTGGACGTCCTACAATCAGTAAACATCTACATTTCGTATTGTGTACTGCGTCAAAGTTAAACATTCCTTCAAATCAACTGAGATTATGTTTGCATGCATTCCAAAGTGTGCATAAAAAGATATTGTGTTTTGAACAGTTTTTTCGGTGTTTCCTCATCCTCTGTTCTTACCAGCACCCTGGGAGTGCTATTCACTGCCTTTGGCATCACCAATTGAACACCTTTCTTTGGGAATCCATGTGCACCTAGCGTAGAATAGAGCACAATGGAAGCAAACAATCCCAATTGACGAGACCAACTAGTTGGATTAACGCTTAGTTGTGTTGATGTGCTCATATTAGGTCCAATGTTTACCCGGAGCCTTTAGATCTGTTTGCAAATTTGTATTTCAAATGAAATTTAGAGAACCTTTGATGTTGGAGAACACACCTTTTTTTTGTTGGATAAAGCGAGAAGCCGAGAACCTAATTTATCTTAATCCAAATTATTGAGCTTTGAATAAAACCGGTTTGAATGGAATGACATTGATATTGAGGATTCATATGGCTGCTCCTGACTAGCTTGGAATTGAGAAATAGTTTTCGTTGTTGTTTTATAGCTTTTACCATGTTTTTATTTTGATGATAACATGAAAAAGATTATGCTTAGAACTTCTAGGAGGCAATGCATGTGTTTATTTTGTCATTGTGCTCCTGAATCTAAGAGGATAATTTTTTGGTGGGAATGCATAGTTAGAAACCTACTTACCCAAAGAAAAAAATTGCATATTAGAAAATTGTATTTCCAGTTCTTACATAGGCTGGCCAAATTTTTGGCTCGAAAACGTATATGCTGGATTTATACTTGGTTTAGCAGTCTAATACTAAGAGTTCATTTTGATGGGAATGCAATTTGAGAGACAGAGAGGTTAGGATAATAAATGGATTTTGAAGTGCATTTCCTTGCAAGTGTTAGGGTCAGGAACCCAGCTGGGGTAAGGAATTGGGTTTGGTAGCGTAAGGAACAGAAGGGAGGTTTTTGAGCTCGGAAAAATCAAAGCAGAAGTATTTTGTCTGTCCGCTATTTATTAGTCATGTTCAATGGGATACATATTATGATAGTTAAGAGCATTCCCCCATCCATGAAGATATAGAACTTACATGAGGCTTTATAATTAAGTATCACCTCATTTATGTGATTATAAAATCCTAGGATCTTTGCCGTAATAGAGAAAAAATGATTCTGGTTTGTTGCATGCACCTTTTGTTACTTTATTGATGTGGGTTACATATGCTTTTTCTGCCCTTTTCCCCTCAAATACCAAAAACTAGTTTTAATTCTGTATCTAATCTCAATATTTTTGGAGGGCTTCTTTGGTTTCTCATTGTGGCTTCTGATGGACTTGCCTCCTCTCATTATGGTTGCAGATATTTCAAAGGTCCTGAACTACTTGTTGATTTGCAAGACTACGACTACTCGTTGGACTTGTGGAGTCTTGGTTGTATGTTTGCAGGAATGGTGAGCAACAATCTTTTTGCACCCTTTTTTGCCTCTCTTTTGGTATCATACAGATGCACATTCGAGACCTCATCTTGCATGTGTTATGCTCTCTACCTTTTTTTATTTGTCCTTGACTTGGTACTTACTTAATGCCATTCATGACTGATTCTCGCCTGGTAAATCATGCATGAATGGCAGATACTGAGGTCCAAAAGTCAGAACTTACTTGTCTGTTAAGGTCTCCTCTCACTTTGATGCTTACTTCTAAGGAATTGTACTATGTAGATATTCCGGAAGGAGCCTTTCTTCTATGGGCATGACAATTATGATCAGCTTGTGAAGATTGCGAAGGTATGTAGAATGCCCACCTTGAAGTTTATCGTTTAGCCTTTGATGTTTAATATATGGCATTTATGCTTTGGGAATGAAGTCACATCTTCCTTTTCTTTCTTTGATAAATTGGTAACTAACTCACATGTGAAGCTGAAAGAATCTTAATAGTGTTGATTCATCCAGATCAAATGTTTTCACAAACAATGTGAAATTGTACTATTGTGATTATGGACTTATGGTGCTTATGATAATGTCCCACACAGAGTAAATGGCTATATATAATACGCACGCCGCGCGGGGCGCGCGCATGCACACACACACACACACATATCTGTGTGTGTGTGTATATGTGTGTGTGTGAGTGCGCGTGCGCGTGTGCGTATTATATATTGCCATTTACTCTCTCTCTGTGTGTGTACATGTACGTGTGTGTGCTTTGAGCAAATTATGGTTTACATATAGAACTTGTTCCAACTGTATGAAGTTAATCACGAGCACAGATCTCTCCATCCGCAACCCATCATGTGAAGCTAAACAGGGCAACCTTAGAAATGAGACCAAGCAGTGAATAAGGAAATAAGCTTCAACAGGAGGGGGAGAGGGGGGATGTCGGTTCAAGAGAGAGACATCATGTAAATTGGTGGTATTGGTGGTGTTGTCTGTCCATGCACCTGTATTTATCAAGCCTCACCAATGCATCACTATAGGTCGTCCCGCAAGACGACATGCTTCATTAATAATAATTGGCCTTTGCATACTATCCAGTCACCCACAAGCCTTCTGATACTTTTTCTATCACTTGTTAAGATCATCAACTCCCCTGCCTTTTTTTTGGAGATTAGTAGCAAGTATTATATTACTGCAAATTGCCAAGCACTAAAATAGTGCTTGGATGTAAAAAAAAAAATTGTTCCATAAGATACATTACCTCTGTTAATTGATGACATCTATATTCTTTTTCTCCTTTTCATGTATATCTGACTGATTAGACCAGAGAGCTATTACATAAACATCTAACACTTCAGCATGCTTGTGGATGAAGTTTTTCCTTTAAAACGCCTCTTGTTGTACCCTTTGTTTCTTGTCCATCTACTGAGAAGTTTCTTGATGGTTGATTTCATCACCCATTTTAGTGCAAATAATATTCAAAACAAGGCTCCGTAAGTGGACATGAAGAGACAGGTGCCTGATGTCCTTTACCTCCTTTTTACAAAATATACTACAAATTTGTAGGCCCCTCCTGTGCAAGTTAGAGTTTGTCAACCTACCATCTTGGACTAACATCCAACTCAAAAGGTACTCCGTGAGGAGCAAAACCAAATTACATTCTGGGCCAAGAAAGAAAAGGACATCTTGAGGATACCAGACTTCTATAGCAGGAGTGAACAGAGTAGTCCCATTTCTCTGCAGATTCCAGATCAAAGAATCTGAGGTTTCTGGTTTAATAGAGATCTAATTAAGCTCGTTCGATACTGGTACGATTCTGTCAACCTCTGTCAAAATTGTCCCTTCTGAATTTCATGTTCCATTCATGCTCAGGCACCTTGGCACAACCACAATCTCCATGAAAGCCTACATCTGTTCTTGCATTTCTTTTTGCATGGTGCTCATTGAAAATGCACCATATTAAGAGCCCGTTTGGACATAAGAAATTTTTACAAATTTCAAAACAATGTTTGGTTATGAACTTTTTACAAATTTTCGAATCCAACTTGAAAATGCATTTTCGAATTTGAAAAGCTGATGGGAACCAGTTTTTCAATTGGAAAATTGGAAAGTTAGTATTTTGAAGTTTTACAAATTTACCCTATTTTTGAAATTTATAAAAGGACCTCAATCTGTAATTAAATTTTGGACTATATTTTGACATCCACCATTAGATCTACAATTTATACTTTTACTTGAAGGAGCCGCTACAACTTCTATTAGAGATTGTTCGTACAATTGAACAATCAGCATGTTTGATTGTTTGTTTCAAGTAGGATAATCAAGTCCGTGGTGGTTTTGATATTTTTTACAAATTGTGGGGTATAAATCATGTTTCATGGTTTTGAAAAAAATGCATCTAAATATGTTGCAAAAATTATAACCACACTTAACTTCATCTTCAAATCAAATTTATTGAAATTTCAAATTTGGAAAAAAATCTTGGAATTTATATCCAAACGCCTACTAAGTAAATTATGATCTGCCTATCGTTGCCCTAATAAATGGATTTCATCGATGACCTTTTGGACAAAGAGGGTCTCTAGCTGTTAAGACTCTTTCTTCTTTCATTTAATAATCCAAAGAAGCTTTTGAGAATATTGAGTTGTACTTGAAAAAAATGAAAGTTTTTCATTTATTGTTCCCTCTCCCCAAAAGTGAACTTTTTTGACAGAAGACTGAGGGGTTGCAATCTTATGTGCATAAGAGGACACACTATATTTGTCTCTTGTCTTTTCCTTTGTTTCTTGAATTCTCTTTTAGTTTTTTTTGGTGAGGGGAAAGGGAGTAATCTGGAGCCATTCTTCAAGGACTTGATCTACAACAACGACCCAGTGTAATCCCGCTAGTGGGGTCTGGGGAGGGTAGTGTGTACGCAGACCTTACCCCTACCCCGAGGGGTAGAGAAGTTGTTTCTTCAGGGACTTGATCATTTAGAAAATTCTTACATCCTATACAACAACATACCCTGTAGAATCCCATTAGAGATGCGGTTTTCGATAGATCCTCAATTCAAGAAAAGATGAAAAAAGAAGAAAGAACAAGGAAAAAGATGGAAAAGAAAAAGGAGAGAAAGGAGAAACGTAAAAAGAAAAAGTAGCATCAAATAGTAACAATAGAGAAATAAAATAAACGAAGTGAACGAAACAACATGAAGTAACGGAGATCGAAGAATAGGAAAATACACGAGTGCTACTAGTACTACTGGTAATGAAAGGGGAACTATCGATTACCTACTAATCTTCTACCCTAATTCTCAACCTCTACACTCTCCTATCATGGGTCTAGTGTTTTGGATAGCGTGCGGCGACAAATAGCGACGAGGGCCCGCTTCACTGAGGCAAGAGGCACGCAGCGAAATGCTCGCCTTTTTTATGTGAAGTGACAATTTATACAAAAACATAAAATATTATATACATATAACTAAAAACTCAATAATAATAATTTATTAATAAATATATCATTCAAAAATTGAAGACTCAATGGATAGTCATAGACTCGTAGTAGATTCATAAATTAAAGACTAATAGTCTAAACTCTAAAACAAGCAACATCTATTCTTCAAGATTTTCAAATTCTACAACTTCATAAATGTTAGCATTATATTGGCTATCATCTTCTTCATCAATTAGGGACCGGCTTGAACTTGCTACCCCCTTTCCCTTGTAACTTGAAGAACTCGCTCTAAGTCCATAGATATTCTCCTCAACTCCAACGGCCATAGAAATAGTACCCCAATCAAGATCATCTCCTTCATACACTTGTTCATCTTCATGATTTTGGGGGGCTCCAGTTAACCATTCATTTGCCTCGTCAATGTTGTCCAACATAATTGGATCAATGGTATCGCGAGCTTCATAACGTTGCCTCAATGTTCTATTGTATTTAATATACACTAGATCATTGAGATGCGATAGCTCAAGCCTATTCCTTTTCTTGGAGTGAATCTGCGCATAAGTTAGATTAATTAATAGATACTAATAATAATACAATATAGAATATATTAATATAATAAATCTACTTCTTACATGCTCAAATATGCTCCAATTTCTCTCGCATCCAGATGCACTACACGTTAGGCTTAATACTTTGATGGCAAACTTTTGCAAGTTTGGAGTTTGATGTCCAAATTGCTTCCACCATTCTACTATAGAAAAATATTTTAAAAGTTAATAAGTATAAATCAAATAAATTAAATTAAGGTTATAAGGATTTCTATATTAAAGTTAGTTACCTGGCGACCTTATGTCTCTGGCTCTAATGGCAGCCGGTAAACCAAATAGGCCCTCTGCTTGCGAGTACTTACCAAACTCCTCCCCTATTTGATCTATCGTCACTGAATTAGGGATCAACTTCTCAAGACATGCATGGTATCCAATCAACACCTCTGAATCCAAAGTTCCATCTCTAGTGTTCTTGTAAAATAATCCCGGGTTCAGGAGATGGCCTGCTGCATGCAAAGGTCGATGGAGTTGATTGTTCCACTTGGTATCAATTATCTCAAAAACTTTCTCATATTTCCTAACATCTCCCTCAAATGACGCTGCAATACTCTCTTTGGCTCTATCCATAGCTTCATAAAGATAGCCCATTGGTGTTTTTTCTCCCATCCACCATACGAAGCACCCTAATCAAAGGACCACCAACTTTAAGAGCCCGAACGACATCATTCCAGAATGATGGAGAAATAAAAACTTTGGCAGTTTCGTTACCCGCAGCTTCCTTTGCATATTTATTATCTTTCCATTCAGTCGAAAGAACTAGCTTTCTCAAATTTTTCTTTTGCAAGTAAAAACTATGCAAAGTTAAGAAAGCTGTTGCAAATCTAGTCTTGGCCGGTTTCACCGAATTTCTTTCATTTGTGAATTTCCTCATCAAATTCAACAACAACGGCCTCTGACTGATGTAAGCATATACCTTGATGGCCTAAGTGAAAACTGTAAAAGTAACAATAACAATTTTATAGTTAATACAATAGGACATAAGTATAAATAAAGTTAAAGGATTTAAAGATAACTATATTAAAGTTACCTGAAGCATATGGGTTTTCCTTGAATATGTCACCCAACATCAAGTTGATACAATGGGCAGCACATGGAGTCCAATAAATGTTTGTATAGATAGCTTCCATCATCTTCCCCGCACTAACATTCTCACTAGCATTATCTGTAACAATTTGTACAACATTTTTCTTTCCAATTTTATCAATAATATTTCTAAACAAGTTGTACATTTTGCTTCCATCCGTAGAAGAGTTGCTAGCATCGTGAGATTAAAAAAAAACACTCCTTCTTGGAGAGTTTACCAACACATTTATGATCATTTTTCCATTCCGTGCTGTCCATTTATCCATCATAATGGAACATCCAAACTTGTTCTATTCCACTTTATGCTCCTCAATAATTTGGTCTATCTTCTTCACCTCCTTTTAAAGATGAGTTACTCTAACTTCATGATAGCTATTTGGCTTCATTCCTGGGTCATATTGTCCTACAACCTCAATGAATTTATCAAAAGTTTTGTAGTTGACACAGTTGAAAGGAAGCCCTGCATCGTACATCCATGATGCAAAGGCACTGACGACGCGATCCCTCAAAATCTTCTTGGCTTCTAAACCCGAACCTTCTTCACCTTTTCCCCTTTCTTGTTGTTTTGCCGAGAAATAAAGATTGAGAGGACCTTTTGCCACCGTACGTGCCGTGGATGACCCACTAGAAGTATTTGGATTTATCTTATGAGTTTGGGAGGGGGGGGGGTGGAGGTCCCATTTCACCTTCTTCATCCATTTCATCATCTTCATCAATTAGATTCACCGATGCTTCATAATTCATTTGAGTTCTTGCCATATTTTTCTTTTCAACAAACGCTTTTACTTCCTCCCTAACCTCAGACGGACAAAGGGGACATTGTATTACATTTTTAAATCCACCTATCAAATGTTGCTTGTGACGAGTTATCCCACCATTATATGTTTTTTGACAAAACACACATTTAATTGCGAATCTTGACGTGCCTTGTATAGTATAATTCCAAGCTATATCATTTCATTTAGAATTATCGGATGACGCCATTTCAACGCTGTTTTATAGAAAAAAATTATCAAGTCAATATGCAATTAATCTACTATATAAAGAAGACAAAAAAATAGAGCAAAAACAATGATTCTGCCTTTGGAGTTTGGAAACACTGCCTCTGGAAAAAAAGCAAAGAAAAAAAGACAAAAAAACAGAGCAAAACCAAAAATTGATTCTGCCTTTGGAAACAACAAAGAAAGAAGAACAAAAATGAAAATTTTGCCTCTAGAAAAACAGCAAATAAAGAAGAAAGACAAAATAGAGCAAAAAAAAAAAAAAATAAGAGAAGAAGAAAAGCCTTGGTTTTTGCTCGACAAAAAAAGCACAAATGCAGAACCTATTTGGCTCTGTTTCTATCGACAAAAAACAGAAGAAAAAAAATAGAGAAGAGAGAAGCATACCTCTGTTTTTTCGCTGTTGAAGCTTGAAGAAGATGAAGCCAGATGATGAAGAAGAAGACTGAAGAAGACCGTTGATTTGTTCGCATGTGAAAAGCCCTAATCGCTGAAGTTTTTTTGTTCGCAGGTGAAAAAGATCTAAGCCCTAATTCCCGACTTAAGTCTTCTGCCTTTCTCTTTTTTTTTTTTAAAATAGCGACGCTACAGTCGCTACTCGCGACACTGCCGCCTCACGCAACACACCCTAAAGCGAGCGCTATTTGGAATCGCAACGCAACAGATGCTCTGAAGCGACACCCTCGCCTTGCCTCATGCTATTAGCGATGAGGCGAGCGCTATTTATAACACTGCATGGGTCATATTCTGAATAAGTTGAAGTAGCGGCATGTCCTGCCCACAGGTGTTTAACGGGCGGGCTGGGACGGGCTGAACAAAAAAAACCCAACCCGTTCGTTAACGGACCGGGTTGGTTAGCGGGCTGAGGATAGCAAGAATTTGCGGGGTTTTGTGGGCTCGTCCGGGTTCGGGCTTAACGGGCTCGGGCGGGCTGTGCTAATTATTATTTTTTTTAATTAAATTTTGTTAGCAACGGTACACAAATTAAAAAAAAAATTAAAATTTTTATTAGCCCGTTAACGTGCTGAATCGGGCTGCAGCCCGTTAACAACCCGTTAACGGGTTAGCGGGTTTAGCGGGTTCCGGTGCACCGGTATCTAAAATGTGTTCGTCTAAAACCCGCTCCCTGTCCAACCCGTCCCAGCCCGCCCTATATGCTACGGTGCCGGGCCGAACCAGGCTGAAAACGGGTCAGCCCGGCCCGATTAACAGGTTTAATCCTGCCTAATCACCTCTTTCTGGACCCTGGTACTTCTTTGGCCTGCCTCTATTTTAGACCTGCCATGGCCAACCTCTCATATCCTATAATGGAGCATTTGTGCTTCTCCTCTTCATGTGCCCGAATCATCTCCGCCAGAGGCGGATCCAGGATTTTGGCAGGATGGGTGCACTATTAAGAAGAGATGGATCCAAGGTATAAATTTTACGGGTTCAACCTTTATTTCTTACTATTGCGCACCCATTACACTTGAATTATAAGTTCAAAGTTAAAATTTTTAAATAGTAATTTTCTTACATCTATATCTATTTTTTATGTTAAAAATATTGGGATCAGTTGAACACATTAACTATATGCTACATCACACATTGCTACTAGTTTATCATACACATTTTGTTTAATCATATAAGATTCTATAGTAACAAAAGAAAAATAGGAATTTCAATGTTTGAAAGTATAAACCAAACAAAAAAAGAAATAAAAAGTACTTAATTAATACGCAAAAAGTGACACCACACGCGTATCTCCCATGGGCGTCTAGTTCTAAAAAAAGAAAAATAATAATAAGATTGACATAGATTTGAACTCACAACCTCTTTAGAGAGGTAGACCAAATAACCATCACATCATATTATATTTGAGCATGGGTATAATTAAATATTTTTGAGAAAATATAACATTACTATACATGATTTAGGGAGGGGAGCATGAGTTCATGTGCCCCATAGAACCCCCCTAGATACGCCCCTGATCTCAGCCTTGACTCTCACATCTTGTCCTCTATAGGAGCCACTCCCTCTTTGTCCCGAATAACCTTATTTCTAATCTTATCTATCCGGGTACGCCTACACATCCATCTCGGCATTCTTATCCCTGCTACTTTCATCTTTTGAATATGAGTTTTTGACTGGCCAACATTCAGTTTCATACAGCATATTAGGTCTAATTCTTATCACACAGAACACCGAATGCGAGCCTCCACTCCATCCAAAATTCTTGCATCCTATTTTTGGCCAAAATGCCTTAAACCTGGAAAAAGAAGCCAATGAAAGATTGCTTCGATTAGTTTACTTCTCAGTCATTCTCAGTCAACCCTGTTGCTCTTCCCTTGCTGAGTCCCACTTTCTCCTATGTTTATACTGTTGACTATTTTATCTTGAAGTATGCATACCCCCTCATCTGAAAGCTTAACATGTTTTTTTTTTGTTTGGGGGGAGGTGGGGGGGGGGGGGTTGCAGTGGATATTTTTTAATTTCAATTTCATGTCTACAGCATGTCATATCAAATCACGTGCAGGCCAGAAATCTTTTATTTGCATTGGGGGATGGGTGTGACAGGGTTATAGGTGTTCCGTGCAGATACTTCAAAATGCTCTACATAATTAGCAAAAGGCTGCACGTACTAATATTGGATAATTACAAATACCTATTTCGGATGCGTGCCATTAAATGAGTCTAGACATAAGCTTGGCTATGGCTAAACAAATGGAAATAGTTTGTTGATGGGTGTCTCTGAAATGCAGGACTCGTGCCTGCTCTCCAAACAATTAAGTAAATGGAAAGTAGGTTCGTGATGCATATGATTTCTTTTGAGCTAGACCGATCTATGTTCATTGCAGTCCCATTTCTGTTTTTGTTGAACTGTGGTCTTGCACCTGTGCTAAAATTAATCACCCTTGGCTCACCTAACTCAACTGTCAGTTCAGCCCTGCCTTGCCGGGTCTTAAAAGAATTCTAAATTGTTTGGAAGATGATATGACCAATTTTTTTGCAAGATTACCAGGGTAAACATGAATGAGTTGTATATTTGCATTTAGAAAAGAGTACAATACTTTGATGCGGAGACCCCTTAAAAGTTCCTTTTTTATGTTTTGATCATCAGATTCTGGGGACTGATGAATTAAATTCTTATCTAAACAAGTATAGATTGGAATTAGATCCTCATCTTGCAGCCCTTGTTGGACGGTTAGTATTGTCAACTCAAAAACTATATTTTCAAATGGATCATTCTCTGCTAGATAATTAGACTTTTTCATTGTTCAGACATAGTAGGAAACCATGGTCGAGGTTTATTAATTCTGAAAGCCAACATCTCGCAGGCCCCGAGGTATGAAAGCTAGTTTCGATAGATTTTATAAATACAATGAGGTGAAATTCTGTTTACCTAAAAATGTGCAATGCTTATTTTTCAGGCGGTTGATTTTGTTGACAAACTGCTCCGCTACGATCATCAGGAAAGACCAACTGCAAAAGAAGCAATGGTAAAATCCTCCCTGCCTTTCGTTTTTTTTCTCCAGCTTATTAAATAAATAAAGAAAGTTCTCTCTTTTTCCAAAATAAATAAATAAATAAAGTTCTCTTTTCCTTAATGAAGGTTAAAATTCCCAATTTTTTCCTTTAATCGTCTTTGATTTCTACTGGGCAATATGTTGTCAGTTCAAGGTTCTTAGAAATGTTGCCCACTGTAACTGTGATCGACATTGCAGGCTCATCCGTATTTTCATCCTATACGAAATGCTGAAAGCAGTAGAATCCGCACTCACTAAAAGATTTAGCATCCAATGGACCAAGTTCTCTGGTGACAGCCAATTATTGTGAACCGCTTCAATTAGTTGAGTTGCTGGTTATACTAGGTAGTTCTCTGTATGCCAGCTTCTTGTTAACTGTATTATCTCTTTTAGCTGTGTGAGACCTGAAAGAAAAAGCAAAATTCAATTTGTTTTCTCCGTTCCTGGATTACTTTCCTCTTAATTTATTTTCTTTTCTCTTATTTTTTGTGCTTCTGAAGTATAACTATATGAATTCGGTCGGAGTGTAATGTGTTGTTGAAACATTAAGAAATACTGAGCAGATGGATGGCTTTCCCTAGTATTTCCAAAACGTCAGATGACTCAAGGACTATATAAGTATTACTATGGTCCTACCTAGGTTTGAGAATATGTTTTCCTTTTGCTACCACAAAGAAAGGATATGGTAATGTACTGTACAAACATTTACAAACCCATGAACGCACATGTATTCATATCTAAGAACATGGTTTTCTTTGAAGATGCTTTTCTGCCAAGTCTATCGTTTTGTTCCATATGTTTTCGCATTTTAGCTGTAATGCTTAAAGGGCAATAATTGAAGGTTGCCATCTATTAATATTTGTGGCTTTCAACGTTGATTATAGCTAGACGTAATCATCGAATAATTTTATGACTACACTCTTTTTGCTTATGACTAAATGTTCGAAACCCAACGCTTTAGTAAGAGTGTAACTGTAGGTTTCAGGTGGCAAGAGTATTCCTTGTCGAGTGGTAGCAGGCACTTGAATAAAAAATAGTTTGACTATTCAAATAGTAATAATTTCATATGGAACGGGAAATAAAAAGCCCGCCCGGTATTTTTATTTGGATTACCCTCGTAAGTCTATTTCTTTGAGACTCATTTACACAACTTAAGAAAAATGAGGTGATTTGTTTTGGCAAATCTATTACCAACTTTCACCTCACTAGACAATATTTGCATTATTTAACTTCCTAAGGCGTATATACAATTGACAGGAGGTGGTGCTGGGGACCAAAATAATGTGGGACAGACAGCTTAAGGACAGCGGCATCCAAGTTTCTCCTCACAAATTTGGACATTTGGTATCTAATCAGCTTCTGGTACTCCTTTGGTCCTACAGTGTCTTACTTCTGGACCAGATAATCAAACCTTGGGAGGCACAAACACACCCAACTAGACTACATTTATTCCCTTGAGAAGTCATCTTCAACCCCTCTGCCACCCCAAATCAAATTGTTTTGGCAATTTGGCATCTTTCTTTTCATTGTCCGTTCCATTCTGTTCAGGTTCTTCTCAACTAAAAAGAGGGACCTCAAATCAGATATTTCATTGGTGGAATACTCGCAAATTAAGTGACCATATGATGTTATCATAGAATAAATTAGTTTTGCTTATTATATATAGTTACCTGTAGTTACTATTTTGATGATTTTATAATGCAGAAATTCTTTCACACTGTCGATATATGTTTGTAATGGAGAATGTACGTAAGACAAGCCAAGCAAGGTGTTTGCATAAATTTTCAAGATATGAAAAATAAACTGCAATCACAAAATAAGAGAAAAATATTTTTACTAATCAATTGTGAGTACAATTCTGTTTCTCCCTTGATTTTTCTCTCCTGATTATCTCTGTGATTCGAGGGCTGAAATAGCGTATTTCTCGAATGTAGGATGGGCAGACCTCCTGAATATGTATTTGATCTCCAGCTTCTTGAACTATTTGATTGTCAAGAAGTATTCAGCCATATTTTGATCTCTTTGTGAATATACCAAGAGTTTATGGGAATTTTGAGACACCTCTTCAAAAGAATATATATACCTTTATATAGGCGTGAGTTAGGGTAGAGTAACATCCAAGAAACCCTAATAGACTCCTAGGATTTCAAGAGTCTTTGTAGTATCTTTAATATAAGATTTGGCCTGATCCATTAAAATTTTGATGTCTACCCAGGCATATCCAACTTTGAACTAGACAGATAATCGCGGTTCGTTAAAATTTAAAAACTTGTCTTTCTTTTGAAGTGCAGGATATTGTGTGGATCATCCCCTATCTAGTCTAGGATTAAGATAAACTTCACTGATTGGAGTGCTATTCGTCTGCCTCGTGTCACTGCCCACTAGCCTTTTACAATATCCAATATGGCACCATAAATAGATCGATATATATATATGACAGGAATATAATTGGTGGGGCCGGGGTTATGAATGTTCACGATCTAGGATGTCTTGTCACCTCACCAGTAACGGATGTTGTTTTTGACAATAGATACTAACAACTGTACATATGATCATATTTATTTTGAACATTTTAAATCTTGATGTCAGAATATATACTTGTATTAATTAAATCCACACTTTCTCAAACAAAGAGATAATGAATCATGCAGTATCAATTGATATCCACTCACTTAAAATCATCAATCTACGTTTGCTAAATTTGAGCATACACTAGACAAATGATGCAGAGACGATAGGTATGAATTAGGACTGTTTGGATGGCATGGGATAAAAAGACTTGTGAATTTGCTCTTATCCTTTTCAAACATGAAAGCTTTTAGCCATTTTTAGAGGCCTCCCCGTAGACTAAAATTGAAAAAGAACCATATAGACACCATGCTTTCTGCTTCAGAACCTTTTTGTCTTTTGCACCACATAATTCCCCCTCTCCCAGATGATAAAGAATTGAGGCATCTCTCTCATTTGGGCGTTATGTCTTTTCATTTTCCAAAAGAGATGGTAGAGTCATGATTTGAAGTTTATAGCTTTTGAATTTTGTCATCGATTTTATAATTTGTTTTAGTTATTGAGTTTGCAATTAAATATTTATATTTATCTATAAATTACAAATATAAGAACTAAGTAAAAACTATTAGGTTTATTCAAATCCGTACGTAATACTCTAAATCTGCCCATGTGACGATCCAAGAGTATATCATCCCTCTTTTCCTTAATTATATGCTATTATTGTTTAGTTTTATATACCGATAATATGAAAATATTTACACATTAAGGGTGTGTTTGGTACAAAGGAAAATGTTTTTCTAAAAAATATTTTCATGAAAAATGAGTGGTTTTATTATTTATTTTTCCTTGTTTGGTTGGTGAGTGAAAAACTTTTTTCGGAAAATATTTTCTAGTGTTTGGTTTGAGAGTAGAAAATATATTTTTAGGAAAATATTTTTTTATGTTACTATCCTTACCCCTTTTCCCCAAGTCCCCATGTTTCCTTGCTCCCCCCCCCCTCCCAAATACCTAACGGTTTCGGAACTCTATTTTCTTCAACAATTTAATTATATATTCTTCTAATAATTCACACAAACCCAAAGTAATTAATGCTCCATAACTATAAAGAAAATACTCTTTTTTTGGTTGAAAAGAAAGTACTCTTTCTACAACATAAAAATAAAGTAATCGTTTATTAAAGTAAAAGAAAATATATTTTTTAATTATAAAAAGAAAATACTCATTTTGTTGAAATGAAAGAAATTACTTTTTTCTACATCATGAAAAAAAAGTACTTTTTTATTAAAATGAAAAGAAAAATACTTTTTTATATCATGAAAAGAAAACACTCATTTGTTGAAATGAAAAAAAAATTATTAACAACATTTTTATTTAGGGTGAGGGTGGGGGTTGGTTGGTGGGGATGGGGAATAGGGTGGAGAAAGTTGAAAAAGAATTTTGGAAAATGTTTTCCTCTCTTGACAAGGAAAACATTAGTTCACGAGGAAAATGTTTTCCAAAACATTTAAGCCAACAAAAAATGAAAAGATTGGAAAATATTTTCCGAAAAATATTTTCCATCGTACCAAACACACCCTAAGTTAACTTAAAACCAAAGTGTACATAAATTCGTTAACTAAATAACGCAATTAAAAAAAAGTAATTTATTGAAACGTAGAATTTAAAAATCTTTAATCAAAATACGTACAACTTGAGCTCTCTAAGCTTTTGTATGACTTCACTTGTCCTTGGCTCAGTGTGATTAACTCAATATATATGAGTAGATACTAATTAATTGAACTATTGTTCTTAGCTTGCTATAGGTGAAATACTAAATTCTGAGGTCTGCCAAAGAAATTCAAGCTCAGAGTCCCATTACGACATAGCTTAGCAGATAGATTACTTAATTCTCTACATAATTAATAAGGCATAAATTTTCCAATATCATGGTGGTTTCGATATACTAACTTGTATAATTTTCCACGAAGGAGTCCTTGAATAATATAGGAGTTAAGATGAAGCACTCCATACTTATGCCCAAGAAAAATGAGAAGGATTGGAAAAAGTGGCGAAACGAGGAATTTATATAAGGAATTCGAAAGTAGCAATTTTTGAATCCCTTTTGTCACTCACTAGATTTTTTTTTATCTGAATGAAATTCAACAACTTTTATATATATAACAAAAGAATTCGTTTTTGCCTTATTTGCATATATAGTTTTGAAGTATTTCCTTCCTTCAACGTAACCTAGACCTAGCTCCGCCACTGATTGAAAGTAGGCCACATAAGAACAGACATCACAATAACAACAACCCAGTAAAATTTCATAAGTGAGGTCTGGGGAGGGTAGAGTGTACGTTGACCTTACCTCTTCCCTGAAGGGATAGAGAGGCTGTTTCCGAAAGACCCTCGGCTCGAGAAGAAGAAAAATAAACAATAGACTAGTGACAACAATAGAAGATAAAAAATAGTAACAACATCGTAAGAAATAGAAAAATAGATGTAAAAACAATAACTATAGACAACAATATATACTACCATAGGAAACAGTGAGGAAACTATATAAACTACTAACAACCCACGGCGAAACATCAAACATAAGAACAGACATTCACGCATAATCAAATATAGGATTTAAGGAATTATATATGGTCCGGGTAAAAAATGTACACTCTCAGTTGAAATTTAACCCATGCATTATATCAAATTATCACTTTTTCTAGGGTATCATCATAACAAAACTTAAACATTACTCTAGCTCTTGTTCTTGTAGCTACCGCGAATAGGCAATCGTGGTCAAAATTACTGCTGCATGCATATGCAACATCTGTGAGTATGAGTAGTCTTATTTGCAAATTTGGCAGCAAAGGCTGTCATTATTAAGCACTAAATTAAAGTCTTCCAACATATATATTTTTTGTATTCCAAATTAAAAGAACGAACACATGTTTCAACCATTTGGAGGTGACAAACCGATTGAAATTTTAGCCATATAAGATACAGACAGGAAACACGCAAATAAAGTGAGAACATTGCTAAAATCATGTCAAATCACAGGCAAAATATGACTGCCCAGTGCAGAGGTACACAGTACAGAGAAATTGATGGTCCTGGACAATGCAAAGTGTAATAAAACTTGTTAGAAATATATATATGCAGTAGCTTAATGATGAAATAGCTAGCTGCTGTTGGTGATGAAGCATGCATCTGATCACAGTAAGGGAGAAAGAATCATTAACTCGTATACAGTGACACAACATAAAATCATACACTCCGATTCACACCACAATAATATCTGGTCGTGCTCAAGTTTTGTCACGACCCCGGTTCGCCCTCCGTGAACCATCGTGACGGCACCTAGTCTCTACGACTAGGTAAGCCTAAACTTGTGGAAGATAACCAAAACTTGCAGAAGTAAAACAATTTAAAAACAGAAATAAGCAATAACAGTGTTAAATGTGCCGCTCGGCATACACCATATTTATATAGATCTCAAAACCAATATCTAAATCCAAGCTGGAAACCCACGAATCACAAGCTAAGAAAAAAAACACTACATAGCTCTAACTCCGGAATTTGTCTAATAAGAACATAAAGTACAGAAGGGCTAAATACTAAAAGGCAGGAATAGAAAGGGACTCCTGTGTCTGCAGACGCGGCAGATGTACCTCGAAGTCTCTAAGTAGTCGCCTCCCTCAAGGATGGTAGGCCTGAGTAGAAGTACCTGGATATACACATGAAAAACATGCGCAGAAGGGGTATGAGTACACCACAGCGGTAAGCAGTAAGTGCCAAGCCTAACCTCGGTCGGGTAGTGACGAGGAAGTCAGGGCCCTACCGAGGTTAAATACAATATAAGGGTTAATAGTGTGGAATAAAATAGTATAAATAAGTGCAACAGTAAGAAATAACATAGAATTGACAAGACAATAATTAGAACAGAGACAAAACAAGCCACAGAAAGAAATACAGCTCAACACAGAGATAACAACCGGGGCACCTTCCAGGATACCGTCCTGTAGTCCCAATTACAACTGTCCAGTGGATCTCCCGGGATACCGTACATAGTCCATCATATATATGTCCGAAGGATCTCCTGGGATCCTGTCCCGTAGTCCAACTATCAATGCGCAGGGATCTACCGAAATTCCGATCCGTAGTCCCAAATGTAAATACCCAGTACTGGGGGAATCTACTGGGTGCATTCCCGTAGTTCCATATAACTGTACAGGGGGATCTACCGAAAATCTAACCCGTAGTCCCACAGTAAACAGACAAGGGGGAGCTACCGGAAACCCACGTCCGTAGTTCCAAAATAAATACACAGCAACAACAGGAAGATAAACAGAAATAGCAAAATTCATATTAAGGCAATAAGTGATTCTAGCCTAGCATGCTGCACATAAATCAAGTAAGGCAGGTTAAATCAAATGAAGCAATTAAGTCACTTAGACATGCTTTCCTAAGCTAACAACAGGCTTAATAGTACAAATAATAGAAACAGGAAATGAAACATACTAGTAAGTACTTACAGAAAACCGGATTTCCAACAATTAGCACAAGTACGCACTCGTCACCTCACGTACAAGGCATTTTAATTACCAAATATACCAATCCTAAGGGGAAGGTCCTCACACAAGGTTAGACAAGCCACTTACCTCGATGCCACGAACACAATTCACGATTCAACTATAGCTTTAACCCTTGATTCCACCACCAATTCACTCATATCTAGTCATACGTTACTTAATTACATCAATAAACGCTAAATGAATCAACCCCAATGCATGAAAATGAGTTTTCTAAAGTTTTACCCAAAAAGTCAAAAAATTGCCCCCGGCCCACATGGTCAAAATCCGAGGTTCGAACCAAAACCCGATTACCCATTCCCCCACGAACCCAAATATATGATTTGTTTTGAAATCGGACCTCAAATCGAGGTCCAATTCTCCAATTTTTGAAAAACCTAGGTTCTACCCAAAACACCCAATTTTCCCCATGTAAATCATTGATTTTGAGTTGAAATCATGTTAAAAGATATTAATAATTGAATAAAACTAGTTAAAAACGACTTACAATTGATTTGGAGAAGAAGAAGCCTTTGAAAAATCGTCCTAGGGTGTTTATGTTTCGAGAGGATATGAAAAATGAGTTTAAAATTGGTTACGTATAAAAGTTGCAGGTCGCATGTATGGGAAATGCGAACAGGGGTTCGCAATTCCTCTGCTATGTTGGGAAATGCGAAACAGGGCTCGCATTTGCGAACCATTTAGGAAAATAGGACCTTCGTATTTGCGAACAGCATGTCGCATTTTTGACTTGGGAATTGCGAAGAATGGGTCGCATTTGCGACCCAAGGCTGAACAGGGGTTTTCGCATTTGCGAACAAGGCAGGCCTGGGATGTTTTTCGCATTTGCGATCCAGACTTCGCATTTGCGATCCAGGCTTCGCATCTGCAGGCCTGGGCACACCAACTAAAATTCTGCAATTTTCTAAGTTCAAAATGCACCCCGTGGCATATCCAAAACTCACCTGAGCCCTCGGGGCTCCAAGCCAAATATACACACAACCTCAAAAACATCTCACGGACTTATTCGTGTACTCATATCACCAAAATAACATCAGAAACCTCGAATTAAACCTCAATATCAATGAAATTTCTCAAAACTTCTTTAAACACCGAAATTTCCAATTAAGGTCCGAATCACGTCAAACGGACTCCGTTTCTTACCAAACTTCACAGAATTATCTTAAATCATATATAAGACATGTACCGGGCACCGGAGCCAAAATACGGGCCCGATACCAACATGTTATAATCAAATTTCATTTCCAAATCCTTTAAACAATTTAAGAAAATAATTTTCTTTAAAAATTTATTTCTCGGGCTTGGGACCTCGGAATTCGATTTCGGGCATACGCCCAAGTCCCATATTTTCTTATGGACCCTCTAGGATTGTCAAATCACGGGCCCGTATCTGTTTACCCAAAATGTTGACCGAAGTCAAATTAACTTATTTTATAGTCAAAATTTATCATTTTCACAAATTTTCACATATAGGCTTTTCAGCTACGCGTTCGGACTGTGCACGCAAATTGAGGTGATGTTAAAAGAGGGTTTTAAGGCCTTAGAATGCAGAATTTTATTTTAAAACAAGTGATGACCTTATTCTCTGCCTCTAAAACAACCGTTCGTCCTCGAACGGACAGAAGAAGAAAGTACCCAAGTCAGAGAAAGATGGGGATAACGGCTTCGGATATCCCGCTCGGTCTCCCAGGTCGCCTTCTCGACCGGCTGACCCCGCCACTGAACCTTCACTAATGCAATCTTCTTTGACCTCAGCTTTCTAACTTGTCTGTCCAATATTGCCACTGTCTCCTCAATATAAGATAGATCCTTGTCCAACTGGATTGAACTGAAATCCAACACGTGCGATGGATTGCCGTGATACCTCCGGAGCATCGAAACATGAAATACCGGATGAACTCCTGCCAAGCTGGGAGGTAAGGCAAGCTCATAAGCAACCTCTCCCACACGCCTCAATATCTCAAAAGGGCCAATAAACCTCGGACTCAACTTCCCTTTCTTCCTGAATCTCATAACGCCCTTCATAGGCGAAATACGAAGCAAAACTCGCTCTCCAACCATATAGGAAACATCACGAACCTTTCGGTCCGCGTAACTCTTCTGTCTGGGCTGGGCTGTACGGAATCTATCCTGAATCACCTTAACCTTCTCTAACGCATCCTTTACCAAGTCTGTGCCCAATAGTCTAGCCTCACCCGACTCAAACCAACCCACCTGAGATCTACACCACCTCCCATATAAAGCCTCATACGGTGCCATCTGAATGCTGGACTGATAGCTGTTGTTATAAGCAAACTTCGCCAATGGCAAGAACTGATCCCAAGACCCTCCAAACTCAATCACACACGTACGAAGCATATCCTCAAGAATCTGAATAGTGTGCTCGGACTGTCCGTCCGTCTGAGGGTGAAATGCTGTACTCAACTCTACCCGAGTACCTAACTCATGCTGAACGACACTCTAGAACCGTGATATGAACTGAGTACCTCTATCTGAAATGATGGTAACCGGAATACCATGTAGACGAATAATCTCCCGGATATAGATCTCCGCCAACCGCTCCGAGGAATAAGCAGTGCCCACAGGAATAAAATGAGCAGACTTGGTCAACCGATCCATAATCACCCAAATAGCATCGAACTTCCTCAAAGTCCGTGGGAGCCCAACTACAAAGTCCATGGTGATCTGCTCCCACTTCCACTCCGGAATCTCTATCTGCTGAAGCAACCCACCCGGTCTCTGGTGTTCATACTTCACATGCTGACAATTGAGGCACCGAGCTACAAATCCAACTATATCCTTCTTCATCCGCATCCACCAGTAGTGCTGCCTCAAATCCTGATACATCTTCGCGGCACCCGGATGAATGGAATACCGCGAGCTATGGTCCTCCTCTAGAATCAACTCCCGAAGCCCATCAATATTGGGTACACAAATCCGACCCTGCATCCTCAATACCCCATCATCACCAATAGTCACATCTCTAGCATCACTATGCTGAACTTTGTCCTTGAGGACAAGAAAGTGATGGTCATCATACTGCCGCTCCCTGATACGATCAAATAAGGAAGACCGAGAAACCACGCAAGCTAGAAACCGACTGGGCTCCGAAAGATCCAATATCACAAACTAGCTAAATAAGGCTTGAACATCCATCGCCATATGCCTCTCCGATGCTGGTAAATAAGCCAAACTCCCCAAACTCTCTGCCCGACAACTCAAAGCATCGGCCACCACATTGGCCTTGCCCGGATGGTACAAAATAGTGATATCATAGTCCTTTAGCAACTCTAACTATCTTTTCTGGCGCAAATTTAGATCCTTTTGCTTGAACAAGTGCTGCAAGCTCTGGTGGTCAGTATAAATCTCACAAGGCACACCGTATAGGTAATGGTGCCAAATCTTCAGGGCGTGAACAATAGCAGCTAACTCAAGGTCGTGAACAGTGTATTTCTTCTCATATATCTTCAACTGTCTAGATGCGTAGGCAATCACCCTACCGTCATGCATCAACATCGCTCCGAGGCCAACCCTCGAGGCATCACAATAGACCGTATAAGACCTCAACCTATAGGCAGTATCAAAATTGGGGATGTGGTCAAAGTTGTCTTGAGCTTCTGAAAGCTTGCCAAACACTCCTCCGTCCACTGAAACGGAGCACCCTTTTGGGTCAACCTGGTCATAAGGGCTGCAATCGATGAAAACCCCTCCACAAAACGACGGTAGTAGCCAGCCAAACCAAGGAAACTGCGGATCTCTGTAGCTAAGGATGGTCTGGGACAACTCTGCACGACCTCTATCTTCTTCGGATCCACCTGAATACCCTCACTCGATACCACATTGCCTAGGAATGCCATTGAATCCAACCAAAACTCACATTTCGAGAATTTAACATATAACTTCTTCTCTCTCAAAGTCTGAAGCACAGTCCTCAGGTGCTACTCATGATCTACCCGACTCCGGGAATACACCAGAATATCATCAATGAACACAATGACAAACGATTCAAGATATGGACGGAACACACTGTGTATCAAATGCATAAAAGATGTTGGGGCATTGGTCAACCCAAATGACATGACAAGGAAATCGTAATGACCGTACCGAGTCCGGAAAGCAGTCTTCGGGATATCTGGCTCCCGAATCTTCAACTGATGGTAACTTGAGCGCAAATCAATCTTAGAAAACACCCGTGTGCCTTGAAGCTAGTCAAACAGGTCATCAATACGAGGCAAAGGATAACGATTCTTCACTGTAACCTTGTTCAACTGGCGATAATCAATACACACGCATAGAACCATTCTTTTTCTTCACAAACAAGACAGGAGCACCCCAAGGTGAAACACTAGGTCGAATAAAACCCTTATCAAGAAATTCCTGTAACTAATCCTTCAACTCCTTCAACTCAGGAGGAGCCATACGATACGGAGGAATAGAAATGGGCTGAACGCCCTACAACAGATCAATGCCAAAATCAATATCTCTATCAGGAAGCATGACTGGAAAATCAACTAGAAACACATCGGGAAAATACCGTACTACTGGAACTGAATCAACTGAAGGGGTATCAGTACTGACATCTCTCACATAAGCTAAATACGCGTCACACCCCTTCTCAACCATATGCTGAGCTTTAAGAAAAGAAATAACTCTACTGGGAGTATGATCTAAAGTACCCCTCCACTCAACACGTGGTACACCTGGCATAACCAGCATCACGGTTTTGGCGTGACAATCAATAATAGCATAATGGGGCGAAAACCAGTCCATGCCCAAGATAATATCAAAATCAACCATGCTGAGTAATAATAGATCGGCTCTGATCTCAAAACCACTAAGAGCAACCAAACATGACCGATAAACGCGGTCCACAATAAGAGAATCTCCCATATGAGTAGAAACATAAACAGGGAAACTCAAAGAATCTTGAGGTACACCTAAATGCAGAGCAAAATAAGAAGACACATAAGAGTAAGTAGAGCCTGGATCGAATAGAACCAATGCATCTCTATGGCAAACCAATATAATACCTGTGATGACAGAATCGGAGGCAACAACCTCTGTACGGGCAGGAAGGGCATAGTATCTGGCCTGGCCTCCCCCTCTAGGGAGACCTCTACCTCCCCGACCTCCACCTCTAGCTGGCTAAGCAGGTGGGGTAGCAATTGGAGCTGTAACCATAGCCTGAGAACTCTGTGCGGCACGCTATGACTGAGAAGTCTGTGGAGGTGCACCCCTCCCAAATCTGGGGCAATCCCTCACTAGATGGCGTGTGTCACCACACTCAAAACAAGATCTGGGAGGATGTGGTGGCTGTCACTGGCTAGGGCCAGGTCTGCTGGACTAACCTCTGAAAGCACCTCGCGCAAGAGTCGCGCTAGATACCGGTGGTGCATAATAAGGCTCCTGAGGTCTAGGAAGAGCTGGAGCACTACTGGCTGCTGGAAGAGATGAATGAATAGGACGACACATATAACCCATTCCATGATGACCTGTAGCTGGGGTACAGGCACCAAAATAATGGCCCCACTCTCGAGACCTCTTGGCCTCCCTCTCCTCTCTCTCCCTAGCTAGCATGCATACCCTCGATCCTTCTAGCAATGCTCACCACCTGCTTGTAATAAATATCCATCTCCAACTCATGAGCCATGCTATATTTGATGTAGGGGATAAGGTCCTCAATAAACAGGCGAACCCTTTCGCGGACAGTAGCAACCAAGGCTGGCGCATGCCTAGCCAAACTGGTGTAACGGACATCATACTCTGAGACAGTCATAGCGCCCTAGCGCAAATGCTCAATCTCTGCGCGCCATGCGTCCCCGAGGCTTTGAGGAACATACTCTCTTAGGAATATATCTGAAAATTGAGTCCAAGTCAATGAAGTAGCCTCATCTGGACTGTCTAACTCATAAGTGCGCCACCACTCATAGGCGGCTCCTCAAAGCTGGAAGGTAGTGAAAGAAACCCCGCTCGATCCTGAGATACCCATGGTATGGAGAATGCGGTAACACTCATCAAAAAATCCCAGAGCATCCTCCAATGCTAGACCACTAAATACAGGGGGCTTGTACTTCTTGAACCTCTCAAGCCTCAACTGCTCATCCTCGGAAGCCGCTGCCCTGTCCCCGGGCTGAACTGGCACTGTAGGCGGCAAAGGAATAATCTCAGGGGCCTGCTCAACATGCACTCGCTGCTCAGGAGTGCGGGCGATGGGAGTCTGTAATCCTCCCCCAGTTTGAGATGTAGATGCAACAACGGAAGCAACCCTGCCTGAGCCAAGGTGGTATACATGCTCATGAACTGCGCCAAAGTCTCCTGAAGGGCTGGAGTTGTAGTAGCAGTAAGCGTATCAAATGCCTAGACTCTGGCTGGAACTGTGGGTGGTACATCAGTGGCAGCTCGCGTAGGTGCTCTGGCTGCACCATATGTGCGTCCCCAACCTCTACCCAGGCCCCAGCCTCTAACGACTGCAGTAGGGGGCACGGGTGCCTGATCATCTCGAGTAGCACGTGTTCTCACCATCTGTGAGAGAATAGAAGACAGAAGTTTAGAATTGTGATGCCAAAATATCGCACGACAAGGAAATCAAATGAAGTGGAAATTTTCTTAACAGTTACATAGCCTCTCGTAGATAAGTACAAACGTCTCTGTACCGATCAGCGAGACTCTAATAAATCAGCTTGTGATCCGTGACTCCTATGAACTTAGAGCTCTGATACCAACTTGTCACGACCCCGGTTCGCCCTCCGTGAACCATCATGATGGCACCTAGTCTCTACGACTAGGTAAGCCTAAACTTGCAGAAGATAACCAAAACTTTCAGAAGTAAAACAATTTAAAAATAGAAATAAGGCAATAACAATGTTAAATATGCCGCTCGGCATACACCATATTTATATAGATCTCAAAACCAATGTCTAAATCCAAGACCCGGAAACCCACGAATCACAAGCTAAGAAAAAGAAACACTACATAGTTCTAACTCCAGAATTTGTCTAATAAGAATAGAAAGTATAGAAGGGCTAAATACTAAAAGGCAGGAATAAAAAGGGACTCCTGTGTCTGCGGACGCGGCAGGTGTATCTCAAAGTCTCTAAGTAGTCGCCCCCCTCAAGGATGGTAGGCCTGAGTAGAAGTACCTGGATTTGCACATGAAAAACATGTGCAGAAGGGGCATAAGTACACCACAGTGGTACTCAGTAAGTGCCAATTCTAACCTCGGTCGGGTAGTGACGAGGAAGGTCAGAGCCTTACTGAGGTTAAACGCAATATAAGGGTTAATAGTGTTGAATAAAATAGTATAAATAAGTGCAACATTAAGAAATAACATAGAATTGACAGGACAACAACAACTAGAACAGAGACAAAACAAGCCACGGAAAGAAATACAGTTCAACACAGAGATAACAACCGGGGCACCTTCCAGGATACCGTCCTGTAGTCCTAATTACAACTGTCCAGTGGATCTCCCAGAATACCGTTCTATAGTCCATCATATATATGTCCGAAGGATATCTCGGGATCCCGTCCCGTAGTCCAACTATCAATGCACGGGGATCTATCGGAATCCCGATCCGTAGTCCCAATTGTAATACCCAGTACTGGGGAAATCTACCCGGTGCATTCCCGTAGTTCCATATAACTGTGCAGGGGGATCTACCAAGAATCTAACCCGTAGTCCCAAAGTAAATGTGCAGGGGGATCTACTGGGAATCTAACCCGTAGTCCCAAAGTAAACAAACAAGGGGGAGCTACCGGAATCCCACGTCCGTAGTCCCAAAATAAATACACAGCAGCAGCAGAAAGATAAACATAAATAGTAAAATTCATATTAAGGCAATAACTGATTCTAGCCTAGCATGCTGCACATAATTCAAGTAAGGAAGGTTAAATCAAATGAAGCAATTAAGTCACTTAGACATGCTTTCCTAAGCTAACAATAGGCTTAATAGTGCAAGTAATAGAAACAGGAAAGGAAACATACTAGTAAGTACTTAAAGAAAATCGGATTTCCAATAATTAGCACTAGTACGCACTCGTCACCTCACGTACAAGGTATTTCAATTACCAAATATACCAATCCTAAGGGGAAGGTCCCCCACACAAGGTTAGACAAGCCACTTACCTCGATGCCACGAACACAATTCACGATTCAACTATAGTTTTACCCCTTGATTCCACCACCAATTCACTCATATCTAGTCACAAGTTACTTAATTACATCAATAAACGCTAAATGAATCAACCCCAATGCATGAAAATGAGTTTTCTAAAGTTTTACCCAAAAAGTCAAAAAATCGCCCCCGGGCCCACATGGTCAAAACTTGAGGTTCGAACCAAAACCCGATTACACATTCCCTTACGAACCCAAATATATGATTTGTTTTGAAATCGGACCTCAAATCGAGGTCCAAATCTCCAATTTTTGAAAAACCTAGGTTCTACCCAAAACACTCAATTTTCCCTATGGAAATCATTGATTTTGAGTTGAAATCATGTTAAAAGTTGTTAATGATCAAAGAAAACTAGTTAAAATGACTTACAATTGATTTGGAGAAGAAGAAGCCTTTGAAAAATCGTCCTAGGGTGTTTATGTTTTGAGAGGATACGAAAAATGGGTTTAAAATCAGTTAAGTATAAAAGTTGTAGGTCGCAGGTATGAGAAATGCGAACAGGGGTTCGCAACCTTTTCTCTGTTGGGAAATGCGAAACAAGGATCACATTTGCTAACCCTTTAGGAAAATAGGACCTTTGCATTTGCGAACAGCATGTCACATTTGCGACTTGGGAATTGTGAAGAATGGGTCGCATTTGCGACCCAAGGCTGAACAGGGGTTTTCGCATTTGCGAACAAGTCAGGCTTGGGCTGTTTTTTTACATTTGCGATCCAGCCTTCGCATTTGCGAGCTCGCATTTACGAGCCAGGCTTCACAAATGCGAAGCCTGTAGGCCTGGGCACACCAGCTAACGTTCTGCAATTTTCTAAGTTCAAAATGCACCCCGTGGCCTATCCAAAATTCACCCGAGCCCTCGGGGCTCCAAGCCAAATATACACACAACCTCAAAAATATCTCACAGACTTATTCGTGTACTCATATCACCAAAATAACATCAGAAACCTCGAATTAAACCTCAATATCAATGAAATTTCTCAAAACTTCTTTAAACACTGAACTTTCCAATTAAGGTCCGAATCACGTCAAACGGACTCCGTTTCTTACCAAACTTCACAGAATTATTTTAAATCATATATAAGACCTATACCGGGTGCCGGAACTAAAATACGGGCCGGATACCAATATGTTCTAATCAAATTTCATTTCCATATCCTTTAAACAATTTCAGAAAATAATTTTCTTTAAAAATTCATTTCTCGGGCTTGGGACCTCGGAATTCAATTCCGGGCATGCGCCCAAGTCCCATATTTTCCTACGGACCCTTCCGGACCGTCAAATCATGGGTCCAGATCCGTTTACCCAAAACGTTGACCGAAGTCAAATTAACTCATTTTATAGTCAAAATTTATCATTTTTACAGACTTTCACATATAGGCTTTCCGGCTATGTGCCCGGACTGCGCATGTAAATCGAGGTGATGTTAAAAGAGGTTTTAAGGCCTCAGAACGTAGAATTTTATTTTAAAACAAGTGATGATCTTTTGGGTCATCACAAGTTTGATGCAACCTGCTTATTTGTCACCTCAAATTATATTATTAGGTTATTAAAAGATAATCTAGTAAAAGGATTATTCATGATAAATGGAACTTATTATTAGTAAAATAAAGTATAGTACACCAACTGTGTAAAAAATTACATTATAAGTATATTACAACTACCGGTGATCACAAATCCGTTATATTCTCCGATCTCATCATCTCCCGGAAACTCGCCATTAGCCATGTGGAATACGTCCCACATTTCCCCTTCTCCCGCCAACATTCTTACAAAAACACCAACATAACCGCCATATTTCTTTCTCGCGTATTCTGAATCCTCTGCACATAATAAAACTGCAATTTTTTTCCTTCCATTGTTAATTACTAAGTATTTTTCTTCAGGCGTAAATAAAGTAAAAAAACACGTATAAAATAGATTTTCGCTATTGAATTTTTTCGTGATCTCAAAAGATATAAAACAGATTTTTGGTTGTAAGGGTAATTTGTAGCAAATATTGGTTTTCATTTCTAGGTTTTTGCTACCCTATTCTCCTAGTTCCGTGGGTGTTTGTGCATTTTTGCAGGTATCATTTTTGGGAGTGCACGCGCACAAGCAGTAAAGTAGCAGCTATACACCAGGTTCCGTAGCATCGGGAGTATACCAAGTCAGGAGTTCCAGGTTCTATTCACGGGAATTGGTACCTCTCGCCTATTGTTTCTCTGTCCCCTGTGTTAATTACTTTATTAGCGTAGTATTTCGTACTACTCTAGTCAGTTTAGTGGGCTTGTAGTTACTATTTGTTCCCTTTGTTGTTTTATGTGGTATTTTTTTCTCCGTTTCATTTTTAGACCTTCATAGGAATAGAAACTATAGTTTGCAATGGAAAAGTAAGGTCATGTCCTCGAGGAGCTCGGATAGTGAGAAGGGGGGTAGGGCAAGGGACGGGGGTGGGACGGGGCCCAAAAGGGGTATAGGGAACAAGGTAGCCTGTAGGTTGAGAGTTGGATCGTGGAATATAGGGACGTTGACGGGTAAGTCTATAGAGCTGGTGAAGATTCTCCAGAAGAGGAGGGTCAATATAGTGTGTGTGCAAGAGACTAGGTGGGTAGGATCGAAGGCGAGGAATGTAGACGGGTATAAATTGTGGTTCTACGGAGTCGTGAAGGGCAAGAACGAAGTGGGCATTTTGGTGGACAGGGAGCTTAGAGAGTCGGTGGTAGAGGTAAGATGGGTGAATGACGGATTGATGGCGATTAAAGTAGTAGTTGGAGGGAGCACTTTGAATGTCATTAGCGCTTACACGCCGCAAACGGGCTTGGACGAGGAGGTAAAAAAGGCGCTTCTGGGAGTCGCTGGATGAGGTGGTGTGAGGTATTCTGCCGACGGAGAAGCTATTCATAGAAAGGGATTTTAATGGTCATATTGGGTCGTCGGCTGGTGGCTATGGTGAGGTGCACGGTGGCTTCGGCTTTGGTGAAAGGAACGGGGGTGGTACCTCACTGTTGGATTTCACTAGAGCTTTTGAGTTGGTGATTGTGAACTCTATGTTTCCGAAGAGGGAGGAACATTTGGTTACTTTCCGGAGTATGGTGGCTAAGACTCAAATTGACTATCTCCTCCTCAGGAGGCATGATAGGGGGTTGTGCGAGGATTGCAACGTGATCCCGAGTGAGAACCTCGCAACTCAACATAGGCTCCTAATGATGGACGTCGGTATTCTGATGAAGAGGAAGAAGAGGTTTATACGGGATCCGTCAAGGATCAGGTGGGGTGCTTTGTCTAAGGATACTGCGCAAGAGTTGTAGGGGCGGTTGACAAATATGGGTGCCTGGAAGAGTGGTGGGGATGCTAGCGCTATGTGGACGGTAACGACAGACTGTATAAGGGAGGTAGCAAGAGAAGTGTTGGGAGTTTCGAAAGGCTATTATGGCGGGCACCAAGGCGACTGGTGGTGGAATGACGTGGTCCAAGATAAAGTGGAAGCCAAGAAAGTGGCGTACATTAAGTTAGTAGAGAGCACCGACGAGGATCAAAGGAGAGCGAATAAAGAAAGATATAAGGAGGCTAGGAAGGAGGCGAAAGTAGCGGTCACAAAGGCTAAGACTGTTGCTTTTTGACGGCTTTATGAGGAACTGGGGGGTAAAGGTGGGGATAAGAAGTTATTTCGATTGGACAAAGCAAGAGAGAAGAAGGCTTGCGATCTGGATCAAGTGAGGTGTATCAAAGACGAGGACAGTTGAGTATTGATGGAAGATGCCCAGATTAGGCAAAGATGGCAGTCGTACTTTCATAAACTTTTGAATGAAGATGGGGATGGAAACATCGTGTTAGGGCAATTGGGGAACTCCGAGAGTCACCGAGACTTTAGGTATTGTAGGCGCATTAAGGTTGAGGAGGTTGTGGGTGCGATGGGTAAAATGAGTCAGGGCAAAGCGACCGGACCTGACGAGATTCCAGTAGAGTTTTGGAGATATGCGGGTAGGGCAGGCTTGGAGTGGATGACTGAGATGTTTAATGTTATCTTCAAGATAAAAAGGATGCCTGATGAGTGGCGGTGGAGTACAATGGTTCCGGTGTACAAGAACAAAGAGGATATCCAGAATTGTAACAACTATAGAGGTATCAAGTTACTAAGTCATACCATGAAAGTCTGGGAGAGGGTGGTGGAAATGAGGATAAGGAGGGCGGTGTCTATATCGGAAAACCAGTTTGGGTTCATGCCGGGCCGTTCTACTACGGAAGCTATCAACATTATCAGGAGGTTGGTGGAACTATACAGGGATAAGAAGAGGGATTTGCATATGGTGTTTATTGACCTAGAGAAGGCATATGACAAGGTCCCTAGGGACATCCTTTGGAGGTGTCTGGAGGTGAAAGGTGTGCCGGTGGCTTACATTAGGGCAATAAAGGATATGTATGATGGAGCTATGACTCGGGTTAGGACTGTGGGAGGTGACTCAGAGCCTTTTCCGGTGGTTATGGGATTACACCAATGATCTGCGCTCAGCCCATTCTTATTTGCTCTGGCGATGGACGCACTGACACACCATATCCAAGGAGAGGTGCCATGGTGTATGTTGTTCGCTGATGATATAGTTCTAATTAATGAGACGCGAGACCCATTAATGGGAGACTAGAGGTATGGAGGCAGACTCTAGAGTCTAAAGGTTTCAAGTTGAGTAGGACTAAGACAGAATATGTGGAATGTAAGTTCACCAACATGACGGGGGAAGCGGATGTGGAAGTTAGGCTTGACTCATAGGTCATCCTCAAAAGAGAAAGTTTTAAGTACTTAGGGTCTATTATCCAGGGAGATGAGGATATCGATAGGGATGTTACACACCGTATAGGAGTGGGGTGGATGAAATGGAGGTTAGCGTCTGGAGTCCTGTGTGACAAGAATGTTCCACCGAAACTCAAAAGTAAGTTATATAAAGCGGTGGTTAGACCGGCCATGTTGTATGGAGCTGAGTGTTGGCCAGTCAAGAATTCACATATCCAGACGATGAAAGTAGCAAAAATGAGGATGTTGAGATGGATGTGTGTGCACACTAGGCTAGATAAGATTCAGAATGAAGATATTCGGGAGAGGGTGGGCGTGGCTCCTGTGGACGACAAGATGCGGGAAGCGCGACTTAGATGGTTCGGACACTTGTGGAGGGGAAGCCTAGATACACCGGTTAGGAGGTGTGAGCGGTTAACTTTGGCAGGTACGAGAAGAGGCAGAGGGCGGCCTAGGAAGTATTGGGGCGAGGTGATCAAGCAGGACATGGCGCGACTTCAGATTTTCGAGGACATGGCTCTTGATAGGAACATGTGGAGGTCGAGCATTAGGGTGGTAGGCTAGAGGGTAGTCGAGAGTTCTTCTCTCTTTGTACCGGGTAGTCTGTTTGAGTTTCGTTAGGTTTGTTAGCGGTCTTTGTTGTATTCACATTGGTGTTTTGCATAATTTTGTGTTATTGTCCTTTTACTTATTTGTTGTGGTTATTTTCTTTCTGGTATCTTTTATTGTTACATGTCTTTTCTCTTATTTCTTTTATGATATTATTGCTTTTCCTGTTGAGCCGAGAGTCTCCTAAAAACAGCCTCTCTGCCCTTTTTGGGGTAGGGGTAAAGTCTGCGTATACTCTACTCTCCCCAAACCCCGCTAGTGGGATTTTACTGAGTATGTTGTTGTTGTATAAGTATATTATATAGTAAATTAAATCTTGGGAATTTGGCGAAGCCAAGGTCGTATCCTAGTGTCGGACACTTGGCATACACTAGCCCTAACAAAGCCAAGTTTGAAAGAAAGGAAGAAATGACAGCTCAATTATATGTACATTCACTTTCAAAAGTACAAAACATATCTTTACTAAATCTATCTATATTATGTTTCTCTCTTTCCTCTGCCAGCCCCAACACTCACACCTGTACAACACCTTCATTATGGAATTTGCCTCGTCATTTTCGTGTTTCAAACATTATCTTTGGACATTGAAAAGAAAAAGGATTTATCTTTGGTACCTTCTTGTAATTGGCAAAATAGTAAAAACGTGCTTTTATAATCTTCCTGTAAATGGCAAAAAATAGACTCTAGTTTTGTGTTGTCCAAGTGACCTCATCGATTTATTCACATGATCAGGTGTTGGTTCTGTCCAAGCATACGTATTTAGGAATTAGGCGTTAGAGATAGAGTATTTTAGAGATAGAGTATCAGAAGTGGAAGGATTTTTGATATTTAATATATATATAAATAAAAATAAATTTGATATATATATATATATATATATATGGTTTAACGAATTATTCGTTAGAAAAATTGAATAATCCGGCCCCAAACTGATAAGCCGTTAATAAAAAAAATTTAATCCGTTCCCCATCCGTTAAACCATTAACCCGATACGAATAAGCCATTAAACTTCGATTTCAGTTCAGTTTTCGGTTTCGGTTCGATTTTGAACACTCCTACTGATGGTTAGGGAGGTAAAGACAAATTTGAAGTCCAACATTAATTGGTGTAGCTTAAATGGTTAAGTTTAGAATTATAAAGGATTCAAATCTCAATAAATATAAAAATGCCTGATCATCAATCTAAATCTTAGTGGATAAATAATAAATTTACCCATATCCCAGACAAATTAATCGCACAAGATAATTAGGACACACTTTTATAAAAAATAAAAACAAACCTGAAGTCATATTTACCGTGGCTCCTCAAATACGCATAATTCTACTTGCGATTTTCAAAAAAACCATGTGACCACACTGAACAGTATTTGCCGGGGTGGTCAACCGAGGTCTTTGTGACAAAAGACACCGACTGATAGTAGTCCAAAAAGTCATGGCAGCACAATGTTTCCTAGCTATCAAATGAGACGAAAAACGAAAGTCACTACTCACTACTGAAAATGAGCGTTAGATTAAAAGAGTTGGTTATTAGGTTATTGAGTCATGTTAAAGATTTTTTATCTTATTAGTTTATCCGCGTGTGAATTGCATGTATATACCAAATCATGTAATTCACGATTTTATAAAATGATATCAATATTATCTAAACAAAATTTTTGTAAAGATTTACGCATGAAAGAATAATGCGTAAGTTTATGTGATCATCGTTAAGTAACTTATTTGCCGAGGTTAAGATTATGGAATAACACCTCAATACAAGAAGATGAACATTCAAAGTTTAATTGGATACTCATATTTTTTTATTTTTTTATTTTTTTATTTTATGAGGTATAAATATATAATGAAGTGTATCTCATTAACGTTGTTTAACAACTATCTAAATATGTATTCTTTCTCAAACAACACAAAACAAAATAGGCACATAGTCAACCAATAATCAAGTGCTCTTTAATTAACTAAGATAATCACGTAGTTAAACTAAGAGGAGGGGTTGCTCTGATGGTAAGCAACCTCCACTTCCAACCAAGAGGTTGTGAGTTCAAGTCTCCCCAAGAGCAATGTGGGAAGTTCTTGGAGGGAAGGATGCCGAGGGTCTATTTGGAAACAACCTCTCTACCCCAGGGTAGGGGTAAGGTCTGCGTACACACTACCCTCCCCAGACCCCCACTAAGTGGGATTATACTGGGTGGTTGTTGTTGTTGTTGTGTAAGCACGTAGTTAAACAAGAAGATAATTAAAGGGCTTAATTATAACAAAACATATCAAGAATTCATTCTACAAAAGGTTCAATCAAAACCCTAGAGGAGAAAATTAGCTACTCATAATAGTTCGTAAAAATACAATACTGAAATTTATTGTAACGACCCGGCCGCTCGTTTTGTGTATTTGAGCCCTGTTTCTCCTTTTGAAGCTTTCCGTATGTGTATTTGTGGTTTTATAACTTGTGGGGATGGTTAATTTTATTTCGGGGGAATTTTGGAATGATTTGGATCATTTGGTTCTTGATTTAGAAGTTTAAGTTGGAAATATTGACCGAGGTTTGACTTTTGTCAAAATGACCTCGGAACGGTATTTTGATGGTTCCAATAGGTTCGTATAGTGATTTTAGACTTAAGCGTATGCCCGAATGTGATGACCTTATAGGTCATTTTCAGTACTAACCTCTATTTTCGTATTTCGAGACCTCTATTAGTTCCATTTGATATTTCTGGATTGGTATGCATGGTCCGTATTATTTTCCGAAAGGTTTTGACGTAAAAATTTAAAGAAAAAGTGATTTTAAGCATAAAATGGAACTTTTTGAGTTGACCACGATCAACATTCTTGGTAAATGATCTCGGATTAGTGTTTTGACGATTTCGGTAGGTTCGTATGATATTTTTGGACTTGTACGCATTTTGGTTGGGGTCTGGGGTGATCTGAGCGCATTTCAGCACGTTATGCGAAAAATTGTGAAAATGAGTTTTAATGATCGATTCTTGTTAATTGATGTTATTTTGATGAATTGAGGTAGCGAGCAAGTTTATATTTGCGAGCCTCGCTTTTGCGAAAAAGAGTTCGCATTTGCGAGCAGGGGCCTAGGCTGGGTGACTTCACATTTGCAAGGAAAATGTTCGCATTTGCAAAGTTTGGGCAGCCACATTTGCGAACATTCAGGTCGCATTTGCGACCACTGGTAGATATTGTCATCTTCGCATTTACGAAAAATTTAGGCATATTTGCAATGGGGGACCTTTCACATTTGCAAACAAAATGTCACATTTGCGGAGTCTGCTAACCTGATGCACTGATCGCATTTTTGATCCGTATTTCGCATTTGCGTTATTCACAGTTGTGAATAAGAGTTTGCAATTGCGATACCTACAGCTAGGTAAAAGATGGGAAAAACGGGGCTTAACTCATTTTACACCATTTCTCAACCCTAAACACTCTAGAGGTGATTTTCTTGAGAGCCTTTCTTCCTAAAATCATTGGTAAGTAACTCTAATCCAGTATCTTTTAATCCCTCATTACTTTTCATGAATTTTTTTTTTACATCAAATCTAGGATTTTCATGATAAAAGCTAAGGATTTGGGTAGAATATAGGAATTTTATAAAATTAAGATTTAGACCTCAAATTGAGGCCACATTTCGAAATAAATTATATAATTAGGCTCGGAGGTGAATGGGTAATCAGATTTTGGTCCAGATCTAGGATTTTGACCTTTGGTTCGTGGTTACATAATTAGGCTCGTGGTTACATATTTTGAAACAAATTACATAATAAGGCTCGTGGTTAATTTTTGTTGACTTTTTTTTCAAATTCATCAAAGATTGAACCTTTTTCCTTCGTGGTGTAGTTTCTAAAGCTTATTTTGAATTGTCTGATCGATAATTGACTAGATTCGGTTGGTTTGGAGGCTTGTTCGAAAGGCAAAGATATGGTTGGTTGATTTATTTGGTTGCGAAGTGAGGTAAGTATCGTATCTATCTTTGACTTGAAGGAATTAGAACTTGTTGGTCTATTTGTTATGTGAATTATGTGGGGAAACGATATATATGCGGGGTGACGAGTGTATATGCGCCGTCATGTGTTTAAAGCATGCGTGATTGAGCTATTTACTTTCATGTCTTCATTTATTCATGTTATCTCTTGCTACATAGTTTAGTAGCTACATGTTCTTACTTGCTATCCATGCTTTACTTGTTACTTAATTATTACTTGTTTCAATTTGTATATTTTCCACCTAATATTTGCTTACCCGCTACATGCTTCTAATTGCATTAATTGTATATTTTCGTTGTTTCATGTTTTACTTGCTGTTATTGTCCTTATATTACTTGAAGCACTTTATTATGTCATTCCATTTATATGAGCCTTTTAGCTATTCGGTATTGATGTTTTTCCAAGTTTTGGGATAACAAAGTATTAGCTATTCCCCATTTGTACTAGTAGTTCCTTATTGTTCCGCACATTCAATCTCTTTTGTGTCGATATTTTGTATATAATGGTATTGAGTTTTTTATGTTAATAAATTAATATTTGGGGATCGGATTGCACGCCACAATGATGTAGAAATAAATTTATATTGGGGGATCGGGTCCTCCGCAACAGAAAATGATATGAAGTGATATTGGGATCGGGTTTCACACCGCAACAAATATTATGTTGAAAGTTGAGATTGGGTTGCACGCCGCAATAGATTTGATGTATTGTAGTTGTTTGTGCTGTAGAGTTTATTCTCGGTATTGTGATATGAGATTTGAGATTATGTTATTTTGGATCCCTCCAGCAGTTGACCTTCGGATCCGTTTATATGATTTTTCTGTTTTATCTATATTTCTATATTCTGTTATTATTTGTATAGGTTTATTGTGAATGCCTTTGTCATAACATCGTCACTAATTCATCGATGTTAGGCTCAACAGTTACAGAGTAAATGGGGTCGATTGTACTCATGCTACACTTTTGCACTTCTTCTGCAGATATCAGTGTCAGTCCCAGTGGCACGTAGAGGAGTTCTTTCCCGGATCTACTTACAACTGGAGACTTGAGGTAAAGCTGCTGACGTTTGTAGTCCCTGAAGTCCCATTCTATTTTGTCTTTAATATTTATCTTATTTCAAACAATTATATTTCGTTCAAACTTTATTTGTAAAACTCTAGTATGCTCATATATTTGTGACTTCAGATTTTTGGGATCTGTTTAGATTGTGTTACATTGTATTTATCACATCTAATTCATTTTATTTCTGTTTTGTATTATTAAGGTTCTACTTTAAAATTGCTAAATGGTTAAATAATTTCCTAATGTTGGCTTGCTTAGCAAGCGGTTGTTAGGTGTCACGATCCCTTAATTAAAATTTTAGGTCGTGAAACCGAAATTGAATTCGGAGGTTCCAAGCTTGATTTGACTTGTTTTATCAAAAGTTGACAATTTGAAGGTTTTGAAAATCCTTAAGTTTGACAGTAGGTTGACTTTGTGGCTATCGGTTTTGGATTTTGATTTCGGAACATGAAATAGGGTTGTCTTGTCATTTGGAACTTGTCTGCAAAATTTGGTGTCATTCCGAGTTGATTTGATAGGAATTGGACGCTTAGTTGTGATTCTAACTATTCTTGAGTTCGTTGTGAAATTTTATGTGTTTGATGCCCGATTCATGGTTCCGGATGTTATTTTGGTATTTTGATCGCGAGAGCGAGCTCGTATGATATTTTTAGACTTGTGTTGATATTTTGCGGGAGCCCCGAGGGCTCGGGTGAGTTTCGAACGTGTTTCAGATTGGTTTGAACTTTTTCTAGGTTGTTGGTGTGCTGGCGGTGCAGTTATCACAATTGCAAAGTCAGTGTCATAGTTACGACTTTCCTTGGGCTTGTCAGGTGCCGTATTTGTGATGGAATATCCGCATTTGTGAGGGTTCGCAATTGCGAGCCCCAGGCCGTTTTGCGACTTCTGCACCTGAACAAAAAGGATGAAATATGAGACTTAGCATCATTTATCATATTGTAGAACCCTAGATTCGGTAGGGGCGATTTTGAGGAGGAATTTTCACATACAATTATTGGGTAAGTGATTTAAAACTAATTTCAATTATATTACATGATTATTTATGAGATTTAACCTCTAATCCATAGAATTTGAAGTGAATCTTGGGGGGACTTTGTTTATGCTTTGAAAAATGAAAATTTAAAATTTGAGAGTCGAATTAAACTCAAATTTGAAAAAAATAAATATGGACTCATGAGGTTATGGATAGTCGAGATCTACCCTTGGACTCGGGGTTTGACCCCGGGGGGGGGGGGTTCGGAGTTGACTTTTGGGGAATTATGTAAATATCTTAATTTTATTAATCGAAAGTGGTTTCTCTTACATTGTTTGATGATATTAAGTTATTTTTTGTTAGATTTGAGCTGTTCAGAGGCAAAATTTAAAGGAGAAGCCATATTTGAGTGTTGATTTGGCCTAGTTGAGGTAAGTATCTTGCCTAACTTTGTGCGGGAGAACTACCCCACAGGATTTGGTTTAATTGCACTATTTGAATTATTTGAAAGACGTATACACGGGGTATGAAGTGTGTTGTAACATCCCTATTGATCATTTTGTGTATTTAAGCCTTGTTCCCCTTTTGATACTTCACACATGTGTATTTGTGGTTTTATGACTTGCGTGGTTGGTTAGTTTCGTTCTGAAAATTTTTTGGGTTGATTTGGACCTTTTGGTTCTTGGTTTAGAAGCCTAAGTTGAAAATGTTGACCAACATTTTACCTTTGTGAAAATGACCCCGAATGTTTTGATGGCTCCGATATGTTTGTACCGTAGTTTTGGACTTGGTCATATGCCCGAAATCTAATTCGGAGGTCCCTAGTTTTGTCGAAAGTTGACAATTTGAGGTTTAGAAGTTTTTCCAAGTTTTACCATATGTTGAATTTTTGGCTATCGGGTTCAGAATTTGTTTTTGGTAATTGGAAAGGTCTGTTTTGATATTTGGAACTTGAATGGAAAATTTGGTGTCATTTGGAGTTGGTTTAATAGGTTTCGGGCACTTGGTTTCAATTATAGGGGTTCTTGAGTTTTCTTTTGAAATTCATGTGTTTTGATGTCTGATTCGTAGTTCTTGATGTTATTTTTGTGTTTTAATATTGCGAATGAGTTCGTATGATATACTTATACTTGTATGGATGTTTGGTTTGGAGCTACGAGGGCTCGGTGAGTTTCAGATGTGTTTCGGATTGGATTGAACTCATTTTGGGTTGTTGGTGTGCTAGTGCTGCAGTTATCACAATTGCGAGCACTAGCCTTGTAATTGCAAAGTGAATAGTGGGGGAGAAGGTATCGCAGTTGCGATGCCCCACTCGCAATTACGAAGATAGGGTAGTCTAGTAGGATCGCATTTGCGATGGGAACAAGGTTGGCATATGCGAATTTGAAAACCCAGTGTCGCATTTGTGACTTTCCCTTAGGTTGTCAGGAGCCGCTGATCACGCCCAACTATGCCTTATAAACAAGACACCCGAACGTTGCAAATATAATCTGAGTATTTAGCCCATAGTCGAACCCACAAGGAATTAACCTATCAATTACTTTCGTTAGACTTACTAAATTTTCCGGAATCAACTTCCCAAATGTTGTCAATAACAATTGATGGTATTTCTATTAACTACGAATGAAAGTAAATCAAAAATTGAAAACTAACTATGATTAAGTTGTAAACAATTAAGAGAAGCTTCTAAGGTTATGATTTCCCTATTGATGGAATCCCTTCCGGTTATGTTTCATATAGATTCACCAAATCATCTCTATCAATCATGAGCACTCCTATTACCGTAAATCTCTCCCGAGTAATCACGATAATTTACTAGACGCACTCTCCAGAGATACGCTAGCTAGCTTTGTTTATTATAGCTCACTTTAGATTGCACCCAAGGCTTTGTTATCCCTAATCTCGCCTTTAAACCCGCAGTTATTGATCCCTAATATACTTTGGGAGTGGTGTTGTTCAACAATTACCTAAATATGAACTCTCTCCCGAGTTATGCACACTAAATAGGCACAACTAATTGAGGATCCTGTCAATTAACTACAACAAACACGTAGTTGAACAAATAGAGATTAAACTGGCAAACTATATTAACATCACAAGAAGTTCATCCTTTAATAGGTTCCATCAAAACCCTAGACTAAGGAATTAGCTACTCATGACAAAACAAGATGAAACTACTAAATTATTCATAATGTGTAATTACAAGAAAATAAAAGAGATAGAAAAACTCTAATGTTTGGTTGATCTTCTCACACTTATTCTTGCCTCCAAAGTAGTCTAAAAACAAGCTTAAAACAATCTTGGGCGAGTTTCTATAGCTTATAAGGGTTTGGAACAAGTTTTTCCGAATTTACACTTTGGTCCAAAAATTTCTGACGTGTGAATAGTGCACCGCAGTCGCGGCTCGACCGCGGTGGGAGCTGATCAATCTGCCTCGAGCTTTAGTCAACCGCGGTTGCACCGCGGTTCCACCACGGTCGCGGTGAAATTTGCTCAGGCCATTTTCTCACTTCTTTGTGCTCGGGTACTTCTCGAGTGGCGTTTTCTTCACATTATTGCATCCAAAACACTCCGTGGTGCTTCCTCACTTAGAATATTCCCTGCGAAACAAAAGAACACCATTTAGAGCATTTTGTTGGCAATTTACCTATAAAACAACAATAAAGCATGGTACTATTAAGGTGTAAATATCATCTATATAGCCTAATATCAACACGCCACACTTAAATCATTGCTAGTCCTCGAGCAATCCACCACACTCCATCAAAGTTCCTTCCCTAAGCTTTTCCCTTAACGACTCACACCTTGAACATTTTTCCAAAGTTGCACCTAGTAGTGAACAACCTTTACCTCAAAAGTCAAATCTCTCGTACCATGCAACATTCACACTTACTCAAACCACTCTATGCAAGAGTCAAGACTTACCTTTCCTTTGTGAATCACATTCCCTCACATCACACAAGAGAGTAGTTCCACATATGGTGATAATTAGAACAATTAGGAACTTAGATAGACAAAATTCGCTCACTCTCAAAAAGAACATTCACATGCCACAAAGATGCACCATAAGCTTGCCCGTAGTGTAATACTCTACTAATCGAGCTCACTCAGTCTAAGATCAATAGGACTTTACTTAGTTGTAATGTAGGCTAAAGGACGGGTAAAATATATTTGGATATAGTGACTAACCTCTCTAAGTACTTTTAATACAATTACACTAACCTTCAAGACCATACTTATGTCAACCAAACACTCCACCACTTTTATTTAAAAACATCCCCATCCATTAGGTCCAGTTGTAACAAACCACCACTTATCAATTACTACATTTTACTCATTTTTTTTTCTTCTGTGGTTCTCATTCTTTTACTCTTCAACACTCTTCACCTTTTCTCTATTTCAATGGTTCCACTCAAAAACCAAACCACCACCCCACACTTGTGCTTTTTGCATAATTTCAGTACCATTCAAGTGCTCATGGGAGGTAAAAGGGTTCAAACAACAGGCTATTCAAACAATTGGGTAAGTCTCGCAATGTGGTTGCCAAAGAAACAGGCTTATAGGCTCAACGGGATTGAATAAGATGTATTACATTCAGGTGGGTTTACTTTATGTGTCTGCCTCAACAAAGAAATACCTATATCACTTCTAAAACTGAATGAAAATACTATTTCGCTTTGCAAACACACAGAGCAAGTTCTAGGCATCAAATGTGAATCATGGAATATAGTAAAACTCATACACACATGACACATGACTCACTCTGGATTGATTTATCAAGACATTCCCTTTTGAGTGTTCAAGTTAGATACAAACATACAATTTTAAGGCACTTTAGCAAGATTCAACCATTGAGACTAAGCGTTACACTCTAGTGTCTATTTTGTTCAGGTGTATCAACGCTAAGGGTTTCTCCTTCGATTTTAGCTCACAGCCCATTAATCCTAATCTAAAAATTAAAAAGAAACAAAATGAACAAAAACTACCTACACCCGGTTCAAGCTAAACCCTTGGAAAAGAACCGTGGCCCAAAGAAAAACCAAGGGGGAGTTACTACACTACCTAAAAATAAAATAAAAAATCTTTTTGGTATTTTCTATAGACTAACTTCCCTCAAGACAATTCTCTAAAGGATCCGTCATCAGGAAGAGTCTCTATATTCCTTTTTTTTTTCTCGACTTAGTCCATCAAGAACCTCGCCGAAAGAGATCCGTCGTCGGGACAAGTCACTTACCTATTTTAACTTACTTAATGAACAATTACTCAAAACATCAAAACAATCAAAGCAAAACAAAACAAAATAAAATCAAACAGTCAATTGTTACGAATACATACATACAGTGGAGTATCCCCCACCCCACACTTAAAATGTAGACATGTCCTCATGGCTTAAAAATTTAAAGAACAGTGAGGTAAAGGAACTTCCCTGGAGGATCACTCCTGATCGGAGACGGAGTCTGGATTCACATTGCAAGCACGACCAAAAGCTCTCAGCCAGCCTAAGAATTTCTTCTCCGACTTCACCTGCCGGTCAGCCACCGCGTCTACGCGGGCACCCAAAATTAATGATTGAGGTACGCAACCTAGCCATCTCTTGCTCCAAAGATGTCATGTGGGTACTCCGGCGAGGCTGTGATGGGCCTGCCTCTTCAACTCTCGGAGGTGGTGGGACCTCAGCTGCCTCAACATCATCATCATCATCAGATTCATCATCTTATTCATCAGACATTCACCACCGGCTCCATCCCAATTCTGATTTTTCTTGCCAAGAACGGGGCTTTTGGTCTTAATTTTCCATCAATTCTAAGGTCTTCAGGGACTCTAGCAAGGCGGCACAACCTGGTGACTAGAGAAGGAAAGTAGAAGCCTTTGAGCAACTCAGGTGATCTAATGAGCATCTCGTCATGGAGGAGCTGGGCCACATCAAAATCCTTGTGAGCCATGAAATAGTAGATTGCTGACGCTCGTGGTAGATTGAGATCGGTCGTGTTGCTGGAAGGCAACAATCAACTGTTGATAATAGTTAGCCAACACTTAGCCTCCCAATTGAGAGACTGGGAGTTAAATGTGATACTGTGCTTTATCCATATGTATTCTCTGTCTGGCACACATATAGTTTCAAGAAGAGTTCCACACAAGGTACTTGTTCGGCTAAAAGTACGATAATCATCAGTTTCTTCCCTGAACACTGGCAGCCGATAAACCCTGCGGATGGCCTCGATAGATGCATTTACTGGAGTATTGTGCACAGTAAAAACCCTATTCTCACGCTCCGGGTAGTTCGCATAGAACTCCCTGACCATCTGAACATTGGCCACCTCCGGTACCTCGAAGAAGATGTCCAGCTGACACCTCCTCAATTCATTGAAGATGTTCGGGCATTCCACCTATAAGGCCGTCTGTCAATATGCACCTCATGTAGCAATTTCTTTGTTGCCTTTGCATTGTATCTGTCCTCTGCCGGTTTGGAGACAAACCTAGTGCTGTTAAACTGTGGTGCACTGGCCTGACTCCTAGCTCTCGAGGAGCTTCCCGGTCCACTAGCGGAGGACCCAGTGTTGCGTTTCTTCCTAGATGAACTCATTGTACCTGTCAAACAGAGAAACACCTATTAGTGAGTGTGTGAAATGTGTGACTATGGGTGGTTACTCAGACTTCACCACAACCATGTCACATTAGCCCTTATAACTCTATTGGGGAAATTTTCCAAACACCTTGTGGGCAAGGCACTTATCCTAACACATATAGCCCTCATGGGTACATCAAAACATCCCCCAAATCAAAGATACTACGACACCATCACACTCCATAATACTTCATTCAACACCCACCAACACCCACCTTTTCACCATATCAAACACACAACTCCTTCACCAATCAATCTCAAAAACGAAATGCAAAAGAAAAACTAAGAAGACACTAACAAAAATCTACTAACAATTACTACACCATTACAACATTAAACTAGCATAAACTACAAAAAAATACAAAAAGAAAAGAGAAGGGAGAGATGAGTATTACATACCCGGAAGAGTGAAGGAGTAAGAGGAATGAAGACGGGGAAGTGGGATGAGTGAAGAAGAGGAAGAAGAAGAAGAAGAGAGGGATTTTGGATTTTTTGGGGGGGTTAGGGTTTAGAGAGAGCGATTGAGAGTTAGAGAGGGTGGTTAGTTGTTTATGGGGGGAGATTGTTTAAGTGGGGGTTATAAAATTAAAAGAAGAAGAAAAAGAAAGAAAAACGGAGAAAAAAAAGAAATTAAAAATACCTGGTACCCACCGCGGTCGACCGCGGTCCCACCGTGGCCACGGTGGGTTTAAAATTGGAGGTAGAAAAGTCATGTCTCACCGCGGTTCTACCGCAGTCCCATCGCGGTCGCGGTGGGTTCGACGATGTTGAGGCAGAATGCCTGGCCTCTACCGCGGTTGCGGTGCTGATGCTCATTTTTTTAATATAGGAAGTTACAAAAAAACACTAAAAATAACATTCATGGGTTGCCTCCCACGCAGCGCCTGATTTAACCTCGCGACACGATGCAAACAAGCGCATTTAAGGCTCGCTCGACCTCTGAGGTTCCGTCAGGTAGATCTCTGACACTTCCTTTGGTTTTTTCATGCCTATGTATAGCTTTAATCTCTGCCCATTGACTCTAAATGTGTGAGAGTCTTTCTCCGAGTCAATCTCCACAGCTCTTGAAGGGAAGACTTCTACCACTAGAAATGGACCAGATCATCGTGACTTAAGCTTAACAGGGAATAACGGTAATCTTGAGTTATAGAGAAATACCATGTCCCCAGGTTTGACAATGTTCTGGTTGTGCAACCTCTTCATTCTTTCCTTGTACAACCTTGTACTCTCAAAAGCAAGATATCTGAACTCGTCAAGCTCATGCAATTCAGTGATTCTCGTTGTGCCCGCAACCTTAATATCTAGGTTCAACTATTTCAGTGCCCACCAAGCTTTATGTGCAAGTTCCACTGGCAAGTGGCAGGCCTTCCCAAACACCAACTTATATGATGACATACCAATTGGTGTTTTAAAAGCAGTTCTATAAGCCTAGAGTGCATCATCTAGCTTTTTCGCCCAATCAGTTCTTGTGGCGTTCACAGTCTGGGTTAGCACACTCTTTATCTCTCTATTGGACACTTCAACCTGCCCACTAGACAGAACTGGGTGCCTCCGTCACTGATAATCGCTCTTGGTGTCCCAAAGCGGGTGAATATGTTCTTTTTCAAAAATCCCACCACCACTCTTGCATCATTAGTGGGCAACGCTACAACTTCTACCCATTTAGACACGTAATCCACAGCAACACGTATGTACTTATTGCCATAGGAGCTGACGAAGGGTCCCATGAAGTCAATCCCCCAGACATCAAACACTTCCACCTCTTGAATTAGGTTCATGGACATCTCATGGCGACGGGAAATGTTCTTGGTCCGCTGACATTCATTATAGCCCTTCACCCATTGGTGCGCATCTTTAAACACTGTTGGCCAAAAGAAGCCTGCCTCTAGCACTTTCGCAGCTGTCTTGACTCCTCCAAAATGCCCTCCATACGCCGATGCATGACATGCTTGCAAAACAGAAGATTGTTCTATCTCGGGGACGCACCTCCGGATCATATTGTCAACACATATTCGAAACAGGTAAGGTTCATCCCAATAATACATGCGGCAGTCACGATAAAACTTTTTCTTTTGTACAGAGGAAAGGTTATAGGGAACTATATTACTGGTCAGGCAATTTGCAAAGTCTGCATACCATGGCACTTCCTCAAGACTAGTAGCGAGCAGCTGCTCGTCTGGAAAGGTTTCCAGAATATCCTCAAGCTCAATTGAGTTTTCAGCTCTCTCAAGTCATGATAGATGATCATCGACTTAGTTTTCTGTGCCCTTACGATCACGAATTTCGAGGTTGAATTCTTGTAGTAGCAATACCCAACGAATCAGGCGCGACTTAGACTCCTTCTTCTCAATCAAGTACTTGAGAGCTGCATGATCAGTGTGTACAATTACCTTAGAGCCAATCAGGTATGATCTGAACTTGTCGAAAGAAAACACCACAGCCAACATCTCCTTCTCAGTCACAGTGTAGTCAGCTGGGTTCCACTCAGCGTTCTACTAGTATAGTAGATTGGATGCATTATCTTGTCTTTCCACTGTCCCAACACTGCCACCACTGCATAGTCACTAGCGTCACACATGAGTTCAAAAGGTTGCTCCCAGTCGAGGGCAACAATAATGGGTGCTGTGACTAGCCTCTTCTTCAGCTCCTCAAATGCTACCCTGCAATCATCAGAAAACAAGAAGGGGTGATCTTTTTCTAACAACTTATAGAGAGGGTTGACAATTTTTGAGAAGTCTCTTATGAATCTCTGGTAGAAACCGACATGCCCGAGGAAGCTCCTGATTGCCTTGACTGAAGTTGGAGGGGGCAGCTTTGCTATCACATCCACTTTAGCACGATCTACCTCAATTCCTTTGCTTGACACCCGGTGCCCCAAGACTATGCCCTCTTGTACCATGAAATGATACTTCTCCTAATTAAGAACCAGGTTAGTCTCGATACACCGTTTCAGCACATGAGTCAGATTTATAAGACACTCATCAAATGAGTTTTCCACAACTAAGAAGTCATCCATGAACACCTCCATTATGTCCTCTAACATGTCAGTGAATATGGCCATCATGCACCTTTGGAATGTGGCGGGTGCATTGCATAGGCCAAATGGCATCTTCCGAAAGGCATAAATGCCATACGGGTAAGTGAAGGAGGTCTTCTCTCTGTCCTCTGGTGCAATGGAGATCTGATTGTACCCTGAGTACCCATCCAGAAAATAGAAGTGTGACCTCCCTGCCACTCTGTCTAGCATCTGATCAATGAAGTGAAGTGCGAAGTGGTCTTTCCGGGTGGCTAGATTTAACTTTCTATAATCCATACGAATTCTCCAGCCCGTGACAGTTCTCGTAGAGATCAGTTCATTGTTATCATTTTTAACTACCGTCATGCCACCCTTTTTAGGTACACATTGAACCGGGCTAACCCAGCTGCTTTCAGAGATTGGGAAAATGATTCCCGCATCTAACCACTTTATTACTTCTTTCTTCACCACTTCCTTCATGTTGGGGTTCGGCCTTCTTTGGTGTTCCCTGAAAGGTTTGTGTCCCTCTTCCAGCAGAATTTTATGCATACAGTAGGCGGGGCTGATCCCCTTTATGTCTGCCATGGTCCACCCAATGACAGTCTTACACTCCTTGAGTACCTGCAAGGGTTGTTGTGCCTGCGCATCTAACAAACTAGATGAGATAATAACAGGTAATGTGGAGTCAGGTCCAAGGAACTCATACCTGAGATAGGCGGGCAGTGGCTTCAACTCCAGCTTTTGGGGTTTTTCGATGGATGGCTTGGCTGGAAGAGTTTCTCTATTTTCTAAGTGCAAGGGCTCATATTCAAGTGTTCTGTCCCAGAACCCTCTGCCCTTTAGTGCCAACACCCATTCTACCATTTCTTCTCCATTCACCTCATCTAAATTCATCAGGCATGCAACAATAGGGTCCTCAATAGTCAGCATCTCATCATCAGTTTCGACAATTACATCCACGACATCAATAGGAGAGCAATTGGCGAATTGACTTGGTCGCCTCATAGATTTCTGCACATTAAATGTTATCTCTTCTTTGTTCACTCTCATCTTGAGCTTCCCAGTCTCACAATCAATGAGAGCTCTCCTAGTGGCCAAGAACGGCCTTCCCAAAATTATGGGAATTTCTTCATCCACCTTGCAGTCCAAGATCACAAAATCTGCAGGCAATACAAATTTCCCCACCTGAATCAACACATCATCCAGGATACCAGAGGGTCTTTTTACAGTTCTATCAGCCAGCTACAACAACATATGGGTCTAGCTCTTCCAATCCCCAGCCTCTTATAAATCGCCAGGGGCATAAGATTAATGTTAGCCCCTATATCACAAAATGCCTTAGCAAAATCAAAATTACCAATAGTGTAGGGAATTGTAAAGCTCCCTGGGTCAGATAGCTTCTACGCAATTTGTCTAGTCACCACTGCACTGCAGGTCTAAGTAAGAGTCACCGTGGCCATTTTTTGGAAATCGAATTTTCTCGACATTAAGTCCTTCATCATTTTTGCATACCCAGGCATCTCTTTCAAAGTATCAATCAATGGAATATTTACCTGGATTTGTTTCAACATCTCCAAGAATTTTTTGTACTGCTCCTCTTTCTAGTGCTTAGCTAGCCTCTGAGGGAATGGTGCATGAGGTCTCTTCTTCCTAATGCCTTGAGACTGCTCTTTATTAGCTGCCACCTCAACTACTTGTTCCTGGGCTGTCTCAGCTTCTTTCTCAGTCTCAATCTGAATGTTGTGTTCTTCCTGAGCAGGCTGAACTGTCACCTCTATCAGTTTCGTTAACTCATCTAGCTCAATGGGCACTGGTATGAGAGTCTCAGCCTATCTGCTCTCTCGATCCCTTTCTTGCTCTACGTCTAAATCTCTGCCATTCCGTAGACTCACTGCCATCAACTGCTTCGGGCCTTGATCTTTGGGGTTTATTTGAGTGTTTGCAGGTAATGTCCCATGAGGATGATTGTTTAGAGACATTGAAATTTGGTCCATCTGCACTTCAATATTCTTGATAGCTGAATCATGTGCATCTACTCTCTCACTAATTTTTACATTAGGCACAATAACCTGCTGCATCATTGCCTCAAGTCTAGCAAACCCATCTTCCTGCCGCCCACCATGCTGCTGCTAAGTAGGGTGATACCCTTGCTGCTGATTCTGATTGTTATATCTCTGTGGCTGTGGATATGGTGCCATATTGTTAGGAGGTCTCATACCTCCCATGTTCCCATTGTTGAACTATGGTTGGATTGGCCTATATGGCTGATTTTGCTGGCCCCAATTCTAACTACCCTGTCTCTAGACTCCATAATTAGACACATAGTTCATGTATTCAGGGTAGTGATGATTATCAAATTTTGCATTCCACTGGTTACCAATTGGCTGACTGAAGCAAGATGTGCACAAGCCCCCATTGGTAGTATCTATGATGTGTACCTGTTGCTTCTGCCCTGACTCTTCCTCCTTTTTGGTGAATATACTCATCTGTGTCAATAAGGTGGCCATATTTTCAGCCATAGAGTTGGATGGATCGAAGGGCACTGAGTGAACCACTAGAATGATCGGTACATTCTTGGATGTCCATCCCGAATTCTGTGCCATTTTGTCAAGCAGACTCTGGCCTTCTCTCCATGTTTTGCTCAAAAATGCTCTACCAGCTGAAGCATCAACAATGTTCTTCACACTATCTGACAATTCCATGTAAAACCGCTGCTCCAACATCAAATCTGGAATTCCATGGTGCGGACATATAACCAACATCCCTTTGAAGCGTTCCCATGTTTCATGCAGTGTCTCCATTAGTCTCTGTTTGAAACTCAAAATTTTATCAATTTGTTGCGTAGTCTTGTTGGGTGGGTGGAACTTGTTATGGAATTGCTTGACTAACTTCTCCTAAGTTGTTATGGAATTTATGGAGAGTGAGTTTAGCCAGGTCTAGGCAGCTCCTATCACTGAGAATGGAAACAATAACAACTTGATTGCTTCCGGAGTTACGTTGGGCTGCCTTTGCGTTTTGCAGATTGACAGGAAATTTTTCAAGTGCTGTTGAGGATCTTCGACTTGTGACCCTGAAAATAGTCCCTTGTTTTGCATCAAGTGCAGCATGTTATTCGTGATTTGGAATGATTCAGCCTGTATCTGCGGGACTATAATCGCACTGGCTAGATTTTCAGTTGTGGGTTGTGGCCAGTCATAGAGAGCAGCCTCTGGCACAAGAGGTGCCACAGATGCTAATGGAGCTGCTGGGTCTACCACGTTGTCCCCCATGTCTGGTTCGATTTGTTCAGTTGCTTGTTTTTGTTTGCTTTTTCGGTTAGCCGAATTCAAGTCCTTGAAAACTTTCTCAGGATCTGAAAAATGCTTCAAATACTTCACCAGTTCTCGATGAGTTTCTAGGCATGCACCTGCACAACTAAGTCAACAAACGTTAAAATTTCGATGTAAAGATTGGGTATAGAGAAAACTGACTACACTAAGAATTTTTGTACTTCTTTCAATTGTAATTGATAACACCGTTAAGTCCCCGGCAACGACGCCAAAATTTGATCACGCCCAACTATGCCTTATAACCAGGACACGCGGACGTTGCAAATATAATCTGAGTATTTAGCCCAGAGTCGAACCCACAAAGAATTAACCTATCAATTACTTTTGTTAGACTTACTAAATTCTCCAGAATCAACTTCCCAAACGTTGTCAATAACAATTGATGGTATTTCTATTAACTACGAACGAAAGTAAATCAACAACTGAAAACTAACTATGATTAAGTTGTGAACAATTAAGAGAAGGTTCTACGGTTATGATTTTCCCTATTGATGGAATCCCTTCCGGTTATGTTTCATATAGATTCACCAAATCATCTCTATCAATCATCAACACTCCTATTACCGTAAATCTTTCCCGAGTAATCATGATAATTTACTAGACGCACTCTCCCGAGATACGCTAGCTGGCTTTGTTTATTACAGCTCACTTTAGATTACACCCAAGGCTTCGTTATCCCTAATCCCGCCTTTAAACCTGCAGTTATTGATCCCTCATATACTTTGGGAGTGGTGTTGTTCAATAATTACCTAAATATGCACTCTCTCCCGAGTTATGCACACTAACTAGGCACAACTAATTGAGGATCCTGTCAATTAACTACAACAAACACGTAGTTGAACAAATAGAGATTAAACTGGCAAACTATATTAACATCACAAGAAGTTCATCCTTTAATAGGTTCCACCAAAACCCTAGACTAAGGAATTAGCTACTCATGACAAAACAAGCTAAAACTACTAAATTATTCATAATGTGTAATTACAAGAAAATAAAAGAGATAGAAAAACTCTAATGTTTGGTTGATCTTCTCACACTTGTTCTTGCCTCCAAAGTAGTCTAAAAACAAGCTTAAAACAATCTTGGGCGAGTTTCTATAGCTTATAAGGGTTTGGAACAAGTTTTTCCGAATTTACACTTTGGTCCAAAAATTTCTGACGCGTGAATAGTGCACCGCGGTCGCAGCTCGACCGCGGTGGGAGTTGATCAATCTGCCTCGAGCTTTAGTCAACCGCAGTTGCGTTGGAATTTGCTCAGACCATTTTCTCGCTTCTTTGTGCTCGGGTACTTCTCGAGTGGCGTTTTCTTCACATTATTGCCTCCAAAACACTCTGTGGTGCTTCCTCACTTAGAATATTCCCTGCAAAACAAAAGAACACCATTTAGAGCATTTTATTGGCAATTTACCTATAAAACAATAATAAAGCATGGTACTATTAAGGTGTAAATATCATCTATATAGCCTAACATCAGCCGCTATTGAGAGGCCTTCTTTGCAATTGCGATATCTACAACTGAACAAAAGGATGGAAAATTGGGATTTCAGCTCATTTCTTTCATTTTAAAATCCTAGACTCAGTAGGAGGAGATTTGGAAAGAGAATTTTCACCTACAATCATTGGGCTTAAGTAGTTTTAATCAATTTTTAACTATATTTCATGATTATATATAGTATTTAACATCAAATTATGAGAATCAAAGGGTAATTTTGGGGTTTTTGTCCAAGTTTTGAATCATGAAAATTTAGGTTTTAAGAGTTAAATTGGGCTCGAATTTGAAAACAAAACACATATATAGACTCGTGGGGGGTAATGGATAGTTAAGATCTACCCTTGGACTCTTGTTTTGACCAGACGGGCCAGGGTTGACTTTTGGGGAATTTTGTAAAAATCATAGCTTTATCTATCATAATTGGTTTCTCTTGCATTTTTTGATGTTACTAAGTCGTTTTGGTTAGATTAGAGCCGTGTGGAGGCAAATTTTAGGGAAAAAACTATTTTTGGCTAATATTAAATATATATAGACTCGATGGGTTATGGATAGTCAAGATCTACCCTTGGACTCGGGTTTTGACCGGGCGAGCCTTGGGTTAATTTCTATTGACTTTTGGGAAATTTTGTAAAGATCATTGCTTTATCAATCATAATTGGTTTCTCTAGTATTATTTGATGCTATTTAATCATTTTAGTTAGATTTGAGCCGAGTGGAGACGAATTTTAGGGGAAAAACTATTTTTGAGGGATGATTTGGCCTAGGTGAGGTAAGTATCTTGTCCAACATTGTGTGGGGGAACTACCCCTTAGTTGTTATTTTATTTTATCTCTTTCATTGTTAAGCTAATTGTAACGATCCGGCCAGTCGTTTTGTGTATTGTAGCCTCGTTTTCTTGTTTATTACTTTTTCTATATTCATTTGTGGTTTTGTGACTTGCCGAGGTGATTAGTTTGGTTTGGAGGATGTTTCGGAGTGAACTGGGACACTTAGTCCTAATAGGAGCTTAAGTTGGAAGAGTTGACTGAAGTTTGACTTTTGTGTAGACGTCTCCTAAATAGAGTTTTGATGGTCTCCATAGCTTCTTTTCATGATTTCAGACTTAGGCATATGTCCGGAATTGGATTTGGAGGTCTGTAGGTTAATTTGTTGCATTTTAGCGAAAGTTAGAAAGTTGAAGGTTTGGAAGGTTGAGAGGTTTGATCGAGAGTTGGCTTTGTTGATACTAGGTTTGGATTTTAATTTTGGAAGTTGGAATAGGTCCGTTGTTTCATTTGGGACTTGCCTGCAAAATTCGAGGCCATTTGGAGTTGAACTGATATGATTCGGCATTAGTTTTGAAAGTTAGAAGTTCATTAGTTCTTTAGGCTTGAATTGGGGTGCGATTTGTGATTTTAACGATGTTTTATGTGACTTGAGGACTTGAATAGGTTCTTGTTGTGTTTTGGGATTGGTTGGTGTGATTGGATGGGATCTCGGGGGCCTCAGGTGTGTTTCGGATGGGTTTCAGACCATTTCCCTTATATTTGGACTGCTGATATGATATCTAGTGTGGGCTTCTCCGCGTTTGCGAAACAGGCTTGCATTCGCGAAGTATTATTTTTGACAGGTGGTTTTTGTTCTTCGTGTTTGCGACACAGGGTTCATGTTCGCAAAGTCTTGATGAGGTTGTGCATCACGATCATGAGCAGGGAGCTGCATTCACGTAGAAGGGAGGCCGGCTTGGGGGCATTAGACACTTAGCCTTCGTGTTCGTAGGAGAGCTATCGCGTTAGCATAGGCATGTGTTCGATTGTAATCGTGTTCGTGATAGGGTCACCACATTCGCAAAGGTATTTCGACAGCTGATAAGATTTGTGCTTCGGGAACGCGAGGCATCTTCTGCATTCGCGAAGGGGAAATAACTGAGCAGAGTGTTAAAAATCCATTTCGATGGTTAGAATTATTATATCATAATTTGAGTTGTAGAGCTCGATTTTGGAGGGGATTTTCAAGATTTGGATTGAAGTAAATATTTTTGGCTCGGCTTTGTTATTATGTCATGATTCCATTTTTGTTTTTAACATTTAATTAGTTGAAGAAATGGGGAATTTTTATAAAAACTTCCTAAAGTAAAATTTGGGGATTTGAAGGTCGAATTGAGGTTGGAATTAGATGAAATTGGCATGGTTGAACTCATTATTGAATGGTATTCGAAATTTGTGAGTGTGACCTGTTCCAGGATGCGAGCCTGGTGTTGGATTTTTTATTTTGATAATGATCAAAACTTTATTGTTTGAAGTTGTTCCCTACGACATTATTTGTTGATATTGAGTTGTTTGTGACGAAATTTGAGTCGTTTAGAGGCAGATATGAGTAGGAAGGGCTTGTGGAGTATTGATTGATAAGTAACACATCTAAACTTAGATTTGAGGGCATTTAACCCTGAGAACTACGTTATATGAAAGATATTGGGGTGACCTACACCCTAGGTGGTGGGCGTGTGTGCGTGCACAAATCTGTTCATGGTTTGGGGTGGCCTTTAGGCTATTACCGGGCTTGTTTTGCTATCTTATCTTGTTATTCCCGTGTTTTCCCTACTTGTTTGTTCAATTAAACTGTGATTCATGTTAGATATCATGTCTAAGCTAAGTGCTATTTGTTCGAGACTTGATAGGGTTATTCTTGATGTTTCAGAGCTATATGCCTTATTTGTACACATGTTCTCAGTCATGATGCTTTATCCGTGCATGATATCTCTGTCTCAGTACTTCTCATTTTATTCCTTACATGTTGTTGATGCCTTTTATGTGTAACATTGTTAAACTGAGCATTTTGAGATGTGTTTATCTGGTACATGAACAATAAATGACTGAGTTTGGGCCATAGAGTCGGTTTGGTATTGATTTTAAGGTGACACATTCGCCAAGCCCATATTGGACTGAGTGTTATTGTTTTGGGGAGACGCGTGCACCAGACCTCACTATTGGGCTAAATGATTATGATGCTTAGGCATGATCCACCCTCAAGTGTCTGACATGAAAGTAATGGCGCATGCACAATATTTTATATACGTGCTTTGATGACGGGCAGTTATGCTAGGCACTCGTACAATGCTAAGTGTGAATATTGATGGATCCATGTGACATTGTTGATTGACATGTAGTCATAGAGGTGTACCTTACACCTGCTAGCTATTAATGGAAATGCTTTATCTGTGTTGGGCTTTAACTGTTATATTTAAAAGCATGCCTAAATTTCTGAAATGTGAACAAGCCGAACATGATACCATTGAGCTACTTGTTTCTACTATTTTTCCTTTATATTCTGAACTGTTACTGGTTACTGATATTGGCATTTGACTATTGTTCTAAGCTCATCACTACTTTCAGCCCAAGGTTAGTATTGTTATGTATTGAGTACATGGGATCGGTTATACTCACACTACACTCTACACTTCGTGTACAGATCCAGGTACATCTGGTCGAGTTGATATTCAGACTTGAGTTATTGCCAGGTTTTGCCATTTTAATTTGATTTCATTGTTATTGTATGACTGTTGCCTTACCTAGTGGGTTGGGGTTAGGTGCCATCACGACTAGTGGATATCATGACATTTATGTTTTGCACTTGAATTTAGAAGTTGGCCTTCCCGAACGCGATTGGAGGATTGCGAACACAGAAGGCTAGGAGATGGTTCATCACAAACACAATCGGCTGATCGCGAACATAAAGAGTGTTTTTTGTCAGTGGCTTTTGTGATCGAGAAGAAGAAATCACTGAGTAGACTTGATTTTTAATATAGGACTTGGCTCATTTTCTCTCATTTTCACTTGGGTAGGCCGGTTTAGAGAGCTATTTTGTGAGGATTTTCATCAAGAATCACAAGGTAAGTAAATTTTACCCATTTTTTAGTTAAATACATGGATTATGGGTAGATTTTAACATGAAAATTAGTGAAAATTATGAAATTTGGTTGGAAACCTAGGGTTTGGTAAAAATGGGATTTAACCACGAAATTAATAATGGAATTGGGATTAAATTATATATTTGAGTTTGTAATTCCATATGTAACGTTTATCTTCAAAAATATCTAGAATCCGGGCACGTAGGCCCGGGGGTGACTTTTATGGGCTTTCCGAATTTTGTTGGGAAGTTAGTTTAATAGTTAAATTATGAGCTTTTGAGCATATATTGATTAGTTTGTACGACTTTTGCCTAGTTTCGGATTGATCGGTGTTTGAAGATTTCTTGTGAGGTTAAGAACCGAATAATGTGCTTGAATGCGAGGTGAAGAGAGTCCGTACGGAGCTATTGATAAGTCAGGATTTTGACTACTTATTAGCGCCTTTTAGCTTGTGTTTTAGTCTAAAAGCATTGAATTGTGTTTCCAAAACTGATGAAATGTGCAAAATTATAGGAATGTGGAAGTTGGATTCCCGAGATGAAATCCGACTCAAAAAGGAGTAATCTAAACATAAGGCAATAAAGTTTACAAAGTGCAGACTGCAAAATTTCATCTACAGCCGCAAACAGTGAAGGAAATCCCAGCAGGCATTCTAGAAAACTGCGGACCACATAGGAATTATGCGGTCGCAAAAGAAGAACTTTAGATCAACTTTAGAGGGTATGCAAATTTCCAAGTTCCGAGTCCCTCAGAATTGTGGACCACACAAGAATTGTGCAGTCACAGAAGAAGTGCCCTGCAGCCGTAGAAGCAAAGGTGCGGACCGTGGAAGACTAGGTTGCGGCCGCAGTGCTAAATCTGCGACCGCCGAAATGTTGCCTTGTGGCCGTAGTTAAGAATTGTTCGGCCGCAGAACCTCCTGAGGGGCATTTGTTTTCTGAAATTGTCAGCCTTGTATAAATAGAAGAGTTTTATGAAATTAGGTCAAGTTTTGAATATTTTATGTACTGTAGCCGTTTCTCTTTGCTTCTTTAGGAAACTTTAACTTATTTTGGTGATTTAACATTAGATTTCTCTATTTTAATCTTCCGATATGAGTTTTATTATCTTTTCTTCTTGGGTTTCTTCTATACCCACTATGAGTAGCTAGATTTTTACTAGAGTTGTGACCCAACCCTAGTGTGTAAACCTTATGGGTGATTAATTTTATACTTGTTTATGAATGAGTGTTTATTATTTAGCTTAGTTCATGCTTCAATTATAGAATTAATAGTTGCAAACATTAATTCATGCCTATTTGACTTGGTTTCTTCTTGAGAAAGAGGGACCTAGTCTAGGTTAACTTAGCTAACAAGAAATTGAGTCAATTGAGAGATTGATTAACCCAATTAAAGGGTTCAATCTAGAGATAGTAACAACCCGACTTGAGCTCTTATCAACCGTTTTGGTGGATACCCATTTGGTCTTGAGAAAGCCAAATTGGGCAAAACCACTCTTTGACTGAGTGGTATTGAGTGGGCAATGTAGTGTTGTGCGCTATAATACACCCCAGTCAATAAAACGAGCATAAAAGTCTTTATCCCTTTAGGAAAACACCTAGGTCATGGTCACATCCTTAGGCCTTTTATATATTTGGAATACACTCAAAAATAATCATCTCTAGTTTATAACTTTAAATTTGCAATCATTAGCTTAATTTTAGAAGTAGAAACAAAAAACTTATTTGTGGAAGTACAATCTAGATACTTCATTTGCTTATTCCAGATATATACTCCTAACTCCCATCTTAGCTCCCTGAGGATTCGATCCCGACTCTTTGTTGGATTTTATTATTGCAAACGACCGTGTCATACCTCTTCAGAGGCGTGCATTTGGATGTGATCAATTTTTGGCGCCATTGCTAGGGAGTTAAAAATGGTGTTAGCTATATATTTGGGTTTGCGTGTGGATTATCTTCTTTTCCTTCTGTGTTATTAATTTGAGTGAATCAATTATAGGTACAATAAACTCGGAAACATGCCTTTTGGGGGATGTAGATGTTGAGGATGACTAAGTTAAAGAGGTTCCTCTTGAACCACAAGCCAATAGAAGAGACTGGGCGCCTCATGACAATGTCCCAATTCCATCCCCACCTCCACCAAGAGTGGCTCCACACCGGGTGGTGCCGAATGAAGGGTATGCCACTGCAATAGTCCCTCCCCGTATTAGGGCAGAAAACTTTCATATCACCAATGTGATGCTCACTTTTGCTAGAGCAACAAGGTTTCTTCACCTGGGATCCAAGTCAAAATGCATACAAATACTTGAAAAGGTTTGTGGACACTTGTTGGGGGAGTAAACAAACAAACGTCTTCGAGGATGCTTTAAGGCTAAGGCTTTTTCCTTTCTCTCTACTGGGGAAAGCCTTAGATTGGTTGGAACGATTCCTAAACCATTCCATTCATACTTAAATTTATTGCCAAGTTCTTCTCTCCCGGGCATATGTCTACTCTTAGGAATGAGATTCTAGCATTCAAGCAAGAGCCCAATGAACCGCTACACGAGATATGAGAGCGGTATAGGACAATAGTCAAAGAGCATCCCAATAACGATATGACAGAGAATATGATTTAACAAACTTTCTATCGTGGGATTAACATGACAAACCAATATGTGGTGAATCAACTTGCTGGAGGGAATTTCATGACTACGCCGTATGTAGAAGCTTGTGAGATTTTAGATGCAATGGTGGATACATAATCGGCACGGCAATCCGGGCTAATTTTCCATAAGGTGATCCGAACGTGATTCAGCTCCATAAATAGTTGCATGACCATGGGCAAACCATTGTCGAATTGACCACCACTATGAATCAATTAGCAAAGGCTCAACTTCAACAAGTGCAAAGTGCAAAATCCTAAGCAAGTCAATTCTATGAAGGGAATAAACATGATGGTGAAAAGAAGTCGTGGAGGGCACTATCAAGGAGTATGGAAATAATCAAGGTAATTGGAGTGGCAACAATCAATGAAGTCGGGGAGGTAACAATCAAGGAGTATGGAACAATAATCAAGGCAACCGAGGGTCAGGCTTTCGAAGGCCCCCGATGTATCAACAACTGAGCAACCCGCCTCCTTATCCTTTCCATGGTCCAAGTTCTTCCTACAATGAAATGGGGCATATTGAGAATATGTTCAAGAAAATGATGGAGAAAAATGCCGATTTCGATGCCCAATTTGCCTCACACAATACATCAATCCACAACTTGGAATTCCAAATGGAGCAAATCTCTCAAGCTCTAAATACTCGTCCTAAGAGGGCACTACCAAGTGACATGGCGGTGGACCCAAAGGGTGGGAACAACACGGGGCATGCCATAGTCGTTACTACAAGAAGTGGAAAAGGTGGGAATACACCCACCTCAAGCCAATGCCAACTTGTGGATGAAGAGCAAGTAGTACAAGAAGAGGAGATCTCGAACAATGTTTACCAATCTAATGATGGGGTTCGGATAAATATTGATGATAGTGTGGAAGAGACTTAAGAGGAGGTGAACGCATCTAGGGATCACATTGTTGACATGCCAGAACTAGTAGTGCAAAAGGCTAAGGCACCATCGCCTAAGCCTCCACCTTCATACCCTGAAAGACTTGCAAAGCAAAATGGTGAAAACCAATTCAAGAAGTTTATCCAAATGATGAAGAGTCTCTCAATAACTGTGCCACTAGTTGAAGCCTTGGAGTAAATGACCGGTTATGCAAAGTTCATGAAGGATCTTGTGACAAAGAAGTGGTCGATGAATTTTGAAACTATCAAAGTCACTCATCAAGTGAGTGCAATTGTGCATGCAATGGCTCCCAAATTGGATGATCCCGGTGTTTTCATGTTTCCTTGTACAATTGGAAGTGTCGAGTTTGCAAAATCTCTTTGTGATTTTAGGGCAAGTATAAATTTGATGCCCTATTCGACTTTCAAGACATTGGTTATTGGGAAACCAAGGCCCACCTCTATGAGATTGAAAATGGCCATTCGCACTATGAAGAGACCCTTTGGAGTGATTGAGGATGTTTTGGTTCATGTTGATAAATTCATTCTCCCGGCGAGTTTTGTTATTCTAGATTGTGAGGTTGATTATGAGGTGCCGATTATTCTTGATAGTCCTTTCCTTGCTATGGGGAAGGCTCTTTGTGATGTTGAAGTCGGAGAACTTACTTTCCGGGTTTGTGATAAAAAAGTGGTTTTCAATGTGTGTAAGTCCATGAGGCAATCCAATACCAATGAGGTGTGCTCTTTCGTTGACTTAGTGACTGATGTGATTGTGGATGAAACATGTGTTGTGATAAATATTGGTGATATTTTGGAGGTCTTCTTGCTCAACTTTGACGATGGCGAGATGGATGGTTTCGTAGAATGTGTGAACTCTACAAGGAATGGGGTCGTACACCTATGAACCTCAAAAATTGTCCTTGGATCTTGAAAATAGGACAACTTCTTATACAAAGCCTTCAATCGAAGAGCCTCCTAAATTGAGTTGAAGCCATTGCCTCCACATCTTCGGTATGAATTTCTTGGCCCTTCTTCTACTTTACCAGGTTATTCTTTTATCTTGTTTGACTAACGTGCAAGTAGATTCTACATTGGCAGTGCTACAAAAGAGGAATAAAGCTATTGGATGGACATTGATGGATATTCGGGGGATAAGCTCCGCATTTTGCATGCACAAGATTAACTAGGAGGAAGCTGCCAAAACATCTATTGAATATCAAAGGAGACTTAATAAAGCCATGCAAGAGGTTGCTAAAAAGGAGATCTGACAGTGGTTGGATTTCGAGGTTGTCTACCCCATTTCCGATAGTTCGTGGACTTCTCCGGTTCAATGTGTCCCAAAGAAGGGGGAATGACGGTGGTCACCAATGACAAGAATAAGTTGATTCCTACAATAATTGACCGGGTGGAGAGTGTGTATGGACTATCATAAGCTCAACCAAGTCATAATGAAGGACCATTTTCCACTTCCCTTTCTAGATCAAATGCTTGATAGATTGGCCGACCGTGCTTTCTATTGCTTCCTTGATGGGTATTCCGGCTACAACCAAATTATTATTGCTCCGGAGGATCAAAAGGAAACAATCTTTACATGCCCCTATGGTAATTTTGCTTTCAAGCGGATGCCATTTGGTTTGTGCAATGCACCAGCGACTTTTCAAAGGTGTATGATGGATATATTCATGGACATGGTGGAAGATTACCTTGAATTTTTCATGGATGACTTCTCGGTGGTTGAAAATTCTTTTGATGATTCTCTCACAAACCTGGATAAAGTGTTGGCAAGATGTGAAGAAACAAATTTGGTGCTAAATTGGGAGAAATGTCATTTCATGATGGAGGAAGACATTGTCCTTGACCACAAAATCTCAAAGAATGGAATTCAAGTTGACAAGGCAAATATTGAGGTGATTTCTAAACTTCCACCTCTAACTTTGGTAAAGGGCGTGCGGAGTGTCTTAGGTAACGTAGGGTTTTAGCGTCGCTTCATCAAGGATATTTATAAGATGGTGAACCCGTTGTGCAAGGTTCTCGAGAAAGATGCTAAGTTTAACTTCAATGATGATTGCATGAGAGCTTTTGAATTGCTAAAGTTCAAGTTGACAACAAATCCCATCATCACCGCTCCAAATTGGAGTGTTCCTTTTGAGCCATGAGCAATGCAAGTGATGCAGCGGTGGGGGCTGTTTTAAGGCAATGCATCAACAAGATCTTTCATCCGGTCTACTATGATAGTAAGACCATGAATAGTGCCCAAGTCAACTGTACCATTACGGAGAAAGAGCTCCTTGCCATTGTGTTTGGTATTGAGAAGTTCCGCTCGTACTTGATGGGTGCTAAAGTGATTTTCCACACGGATCATGCGGCGCTTCATTATCTTATGAGCAAGAAATATTCCAAAGCTCGGTTGATGAGATGGGTGCTTTTGTTGCAAGAGTTTGGCATTGACATCCAAGATAGAAAAGGAAGTGAAAACCAAGTGGCAGACCACTTATCTCGTTTGGAGGAGGAGGGGAGGCGGCATGATTGCCTTGAAATCAATGACTCCTCCCATGTGAGAGCAACTCTTGGCTATTTCAATGAAGGAGGTGCCATGGTTCACAGATCTAGCAAATTTCCTTGTGTGTGGTATCATTCCGGATGAGTTCTCTTCAAACCAAAGGAAGAATCTCAAAAGGGATTGTCAAGATTATTACTGGGATGAACCATACCTTTTCTGGATCTGTACGGATGGGGTGATTAGAAGATGTGTACCGGAAGAAGAGCAAAGTGAAATTCTTGGGGCTTGTCATTCTTTACCTTATGGTGGTCACCATGGTAGAGCAGGAATGACGACCAAACTGCTAAGTTGCGGTTTCTATTGGCCCACTAGTTACAAGGATACAAGTGATCTAGTGAAAAGATGTGATGAATGTCAAAGGGCCGGTAGAATCTCAAAGAAAAATGAAATGCCCCTCACCACCATTTTGGAGATTGATATTTTCTATGTGTGGGGTAATGACTTCGTGGTTCCTTTTGCGAGTTCTTGTGAAAACACCTATATCTTATTTGCGGTTGATTATGTATCCAAATGGGTTGATGCCGTTTCTCTACCCAACAATGAGGCGAGAAGTGCGGTGGCGTTCTTGAAAAAGAATATTTTCACAACGTTTGGTACTCCGCGGGCTATCATAAGCGATTGGGGAGGGGGTCAACTTTTTGCAACAAAGCCTTCGACACCTTACTTACCAAGTATGATGTCACTCATAAAGTCACGACTCCCTATCATCCACAAGCAAGCGGTAAAGTGGAAGTCTCCAGCCGGGAGATAAAGAGTATTTTGTCCAAAACAAGTGAATGCTAACCAGACGGATTGGTACAAGAAACTTGATGATGCTTTATGGGCTTATCGGACGACTTACAAAAAACCTATCGAAATGTCTCCGTACCGGTTGGTGTTAGAAAAAGCTTGTCATATTCCGGTGGAACTTGAGTTCCGGTATTGTGCATACACAAGTTCATCCTTATACAAATAGAAGATGAAATATCTTCATGATAAGTACATTTGGAACAAAGAGTTCAAAGAGGGCGATCTTGTGTTGTTGTTCAACTCACGATTGAGAATGTTTCCCGAGAAGTTGAAGTCTAAATAGAGTGGCGCATTTGAAGTTATGGGTGTGACACTCTTTGGTGCATTGGACTTGAAGAACAAAAACAATAAGGTATTCCGAGTCAATGGTCACTGGGTGAAGCACTATTTGGGAAAGTTGGAGATGGCCACATAGTGGCAGTGATTAATTTCAATTGTTGGTATTCTGTGTCGTGCCATGATGTTAAATCTAGCGCTTCTTGGGAGGAAACCCATGTTTCTTTTTTTTTTCTTTTCTTCTTTTGTAGTTAGGTATTATTTTTGTGCTAACTAGATTTGAAGTGTGTTGCAGGAATAAGTGTGCTTTACAGGAATTGTGCCCAGGAATTTGGTTAAGTGTGGAAATAATTACGGACCGTAATTGTATTGTGTGGACTGCACAATTATGGTTGCTGAAGCAAAAAGTTCTTTGCGGCCGCACAATTACATTGCGGACCGCATAAATTGAAGGTGGAAAATGAAAACTCTCTGAACTTGGTCTGTTAGAAAAATGGCCAATCTGCAGTCACAAGACAAAATCTGTGGTCTGCAACAAACTCTGTGGCCGCACAACAAATTCTGCGGACCACAACAATAAAAGGGCATCTAAGCCCTAGGTAACAGAGTGCGGAACACAATAGGAATTCTGCGGCCGCACTCACTTCCCCTTTCCTTGGCAGGCATCGAATACTATAAATAGAGATGCTAGGGCACTGTTCCCCTTTTCCCTCTCTAAGCTCACAATTAGCACAAATTTGAACTTTTATCTTAAATTGTCTGCCTACATGCCTAACCACTTTTGATCAATCATATCTTGAACTCATTCACATTTGGTAAGCTTCATCATCTTGTTAATTTCTTTTAATTTTAGATTTTTAGTGAAAATATAGACCATTTGTTTGTTGAATCTATTTGAACAACCATGTGGGGTAAATATGTAGTGGGTAGACTGGAAAAATGCTCTAAGGAGAAAGGGTAAATAGATTTTCATGCATAGATGTTGTTTACATGTCAAAAGTTTGCAAAAAATTTAAGCCCTAGGTAAAAATGACTGTTTATCGCAATTGGTTGAAATTTGCGGCCGCACAAGAAATTGTGCGGTTTGTAGAAGTTAAAGTCTAGGGTAATTTAGTAAGGCATGGTTTTGTAGCCGCAATGAAAAATGTGTGGACCACAGAAATTTTGTTGCGGCCACAGAAAAACTTATATCCTATGATCAGAGAGTTTTCAAATAGTGACTCTCATGTGTGGCCGCAAGACAATTTGTGCGAACCGCAAAAAACTGGTTGCGGTAGCAAAATAGCTAATTCTCTATCATTAGAGAGTTGGCATATTGGTGGTATCTGAGTTACGACCGTAATGAGAAATGTGCGGACCACAATACATTTTTGCGGCCGCAATGGTAAATTGTACGGTCCGCAATGCCCATTTTGCAGATGCAATTAACATTCTGCAGACCGCAACTCCGTACCTTGCAAGCATATTTTCAACTTTTTTCTTCACTGTCTTCTCTGGTGTATTCTTGTCTATTTGAACTTGAATTGAAACTCTTCCTTTGCTTTGTACATAAAATGGTTCCATCTCGAGGTAGAGGTGAGACTTCAAAGGAGAGGGGTGAACCTTCCAGGGGTCGAGGTAAGAGTACTTTACCCTTCGCCCTACAAAAGATAATCACAAAGAAGACTACACCCGGTAGAGGGAAAGGTGCATAGGACTCTGAGTCCAGTTCTTATGTCCCGTCTAGGGAAGCATCGGAGGGAAACTCGGTTCAAGAGCAGCCGACTGTCCAATTAAAGCCACCAGGAAGGTATCAACCCCGGGACGAGCCTTCCACATCTTAGAGCACTTCAGAGGGTTCAGAAAGTGCTAGTGAGGCTTCTGAGCCATCCAGTACACTTGTCCTTGAGGCACCAGATACTACTATTGATGACATCCCTGATGATGGTAGAAGGGGAGATGCTACAGTTGCCGGCCTTGAAAGATCGAGAAAGAAAGAGGTATAGGAGGATCATTTTGTCAATTTGGATGCTTTCTCTAGCTTTCGTGAGTGGTGGCCAGTGAGGTCGCTCATTCTTGAGTGATAGTTCCAGTTGCAAGATCTAGAAAAGTACAACTCTGCAGTGTTGAGGTAGTTTAGAAAACGCAAAGTGTGGATGTGGTTTACCTAGAGCGTGGTGGATGCTAAGGAGTACATTGTTTGGGAATTCTATGCCAATGTGGAGCACATCAAAACAGAGACAAAAGTGAGAAACCTCAAGGTGTGATTTGACCAGCACACATTGAACACATACTTGAGGTTTGAGGATGTCGAGCCTACAAAGTACTTAGAGAAGTATGCACTTGGGGAGGCAGCCCGTCCTTGGTTAGCAGAGATTTTAGCAGCTCCTGGGCTACCACCACCATGGATCACAACAGGGTTCCAATTCAGAGGAACACTATGAACTTTGAAGCGAAGGGGTGGAAAATCTTTGTCTGCAGCAGACTAGACCCGTGCCAAAATGAGACCAATCTTCCAACTCCGCGGGCAGTTCTAGTTGCTTTTATAATGGCTGGGTACTCGATCAATATAGGTCCCGTGATGTCGGTCAGCATCTCTGTGATCACTAGGCAAGTTGACTCGTCTTACCCGTATTCCAACACTATTATAGAGTATCTCACAGATGCCGGGGTAGAGCTGAAAGATTATGATATGAAGGTGTAGCCGAAGAAGCCGTTCTCATGGTACTCTCTGATGGATAATACGAACCCAAAGAACAAGGTTCAACCTCCTACCATTGCGGGCCAGTCTGACGAGCCAGCTATGGTAGTTGTGGAGTTAGTTGATGGTTCATCCACTTCGGCCGAGTCTTCCTCCAGTTCCACAGCGATGCCTCCACCACCATCTTCAGTTTCCACAGCTTTTCCTGCCACAGGTTCCACCTCGGCTTTGAAGCCTGTGCCTATACCTATTGCTCCACTTTCTGCGCTGCGAGTCTCCCAAACACTGGAAAGACTCAACAACTAGATGCAGACAACCACTACAAAGCTGTCTGACATATCCAGTACTGTTGCAGCACAATTATCCATTCAGGCACCTCAGGTTCCCCCAATAGTGGGAGATACATTGAAGAAGCTCCCGAAGAACCAGACTACTATCATGAACACTCAAGTACATCATGGGTCAGTGATTGAGGAGATGAGAAAGGAAGTAAAGAAAATAAGAATGTCCCAGGCTTCTAAGAAGTCAGTAGACAAGCTCTGGAGATAGGTGACCAAGATTGCAGCAGCCGGAGATCTCCTATTTGAGATACTGATTGATCCAGCTCTTACAACACCAGCAACACCATCACCTCCATTGGCACCAGCTGGCCAGTCTGAGGAGCCAGACCTGGCTGTCGACACTACCGAGGAAGTGCGTCAGATGTTCACCAACCCAGTCACTTCCAGAGTTGAGAATAATGAGATCTAGTTTAAGGAGACTGAGGGCGGTGATGTTATTGTGGACACAGAGATGTCTAAGGAGCCATAGGGAGTTTTCTTCACTCTTTCCTTTCGTTTAATCTTATTTTATTAAGCATTAGGGACAATACTTATTTTTATTAGGTAAGGGGGGGGAGGTTGGAGACATCTGATCTTATTTAATGATTCTGAGACATTTGGCCTGTAATTAACTTGATACTATTTTCATTTTTTATCACATTATATATATATATATATTCTCTATGCTCTCTCATTATGTATATTCGTTATGCTTTTAATAGTTTTTTCTTGTAGTTTCTTTATGTTTGTTTTCGTTTAGTAGCTTCTTTTTGAATTAGTAGCTTCTTTTTGATTTACTAGCTTCTTTTTATGTTTTAGTAGATAATAAGTCTTTGGTTTTCTTAATACCAAAGTTCTTTCCAAAGGTAGTTTTTGTATGAACTGGGTGTCGCTTTCCAACGATGGATGGTGTGACAACCTTCTTAAAGGAATAAGCGTTTTGTGTTTAGGTAATAATAGTAGTAGTAATGAATAAACGATCTGATTTAGTCAAACTCAAAGAGTCAAACATGCTTTATTTGGCACCAACACACTTAATTACGTGCTAATGGTTAGAGACAAGTTTTTAAAAAGCAAATAGCTCTAGTTAGTGACTTTGTGACTCTTGTGTTGACTTTGATACCATCGAGTGGTCTAATTGGACCATAGTGAACTTCAATCCTGAATGTGGTCGTTGTAACCCCTCGACTCTATCCTCTTTAACAATCTAGTTGAGTGAGGGATGAGATGCTTTGTTGCTAGTCCAAGTACCTATGCAGAAGGTCTAGAACTTGCCTCGAATGTGTTTCAAGGCGAAATCGTAAGTTTTGCTTGGCTTGAGAAGTGATTATAGTCTTTTCTTGGCCCGTTTGAATTTTCCATTACATACCAATGTTGTTATACCTAATCCAAAAGCCTTCATTACATCCCGAAAAAAGTCCTACTTGATTTTGAGCCAAATGAACTATATTTTTGATGATCTACATGAGGGGCAAGCCTACAGTACTGGAAGCCGTACTTGTGACATTCTCATGAGAGAGGTGAGTGAACCTTTCATAACCTTTGAACTGTGTGCTATATTCTTAAGTGATCTTGACAAATTAAAAGTAGAGGGGGAAGAGTTTGGAGTCCACCATGACCTACAAGATAGAGTGAGAGTCCTTGATGAGTAAAGTCAACCCTTGATGCTCGAATGTCACTTTAGAGCTATATGTGCATAAATGTTTAACTTGTTGCCTTGTCAATAATGAATTAGTAGTATGGATAATTGTTGGTCCCAACTGAGGTGTGAATGGTTCACCCGTGGCTAGCTGTAATGTGCCTTAACTTTTAGAGGTGGGAACAATTTTGTTTGCTTGAGGACAATGAAAGACTTATGTTTAGGGGAGTTGATAAGTGGAGATTTGACTACTTATTAATTCCTTTTAGCTTTTGTTTTAGTCTAAAAGCATTGAATTGTATTTACAAAATTAATAAAATGTGCATAATTGCAGGAATGTTGAAAGTTGGACTCCTAAGATGAAATTCGACTTAAAAAGGAGTAATCTAAACACAAGGAAATAAAAGGCACAGAAGCTTACAAAGTGCGAACCCCAAAATTTCATTTGTGGCCGCAAACAATGAAGGAAATCCTAGCAGACTTTCTAGCAAACTGTGGACCGCACAAGAATTATGCAGCCGCAAAAGAAGAGCTTGAGATCAACTTCAGAGGGTGTGCCAATTTCCAATTTTCGAGTCCCTCAGAATTGCAGACTGCACAAGAATTGTGCGGCAACAGAAGAAGTGCCTTGTGGCTGCAGAAGTAAAGGTGCGGATCACAGAAAACTAGGTTGCAGACGTAGTGCTAAATCTGCGGACCGTAGAAATGTTGCCTCTTGGCCATAGTTAAGAATTGTGCGGCCACAAAATTCCAACTCCTACAAGATAAAGAATTCTGCGGACCGCAAATGGATTGTGCGGCAGAAGAACTTCCCGAGGGGCATTTTTGTCCGAAATTATCAACCTTGTATAAAAAGAAGAGTTTCACGAAATTATATCAAGTTTTGAATATTTTAAGTACTGTAGCCGTTTCTCTTTGCTTTTTTTAAGGAAAATTTAGCTTATTTTAGTGATTTAACATTAGATTTCTCTATTTCAATTTTCTAATATGAGTTTTATTATCTTTTCTTCTTTGTTTTCTTCTACACCCACTATGAGTAGCTAAATTTTTAATAGTGTTGTGACCCAAACCTAGTGTGTAAACCTTATGTGTGATTAATTTTATGCTTGTTTATGAATAAGTGCTTATTATTTAGCTTATTTTATTCTTCAATTGTTGAATTAATGGTTTCCAATATTGATTCATGCCTATTTGACTTGGTCTCTTCTTGAGAAAGAGGGACCTAGTCTAGGTTAACTTTGCTAACAAGGAATTGAGTCAATTGAGAGATTGATTAACCCAATTAAAGGGTTCAACCTAGAGATAGTAACAATCTAATTTGAGCTTTTATCAACCATTTTGGTAGACATCCATTTGGTTTGATAAATCCAAATTGGGAAAAAGCACTCTCTGACCGAGAGGTATTGAGTGGGCAGCGTAGTGTTGTGTGCTATAATACACCCTAGTCAATAAAACGAGCATATAAGTGTTTATCCCATTAGGCAAACACCTAGGTCATGGTCACAACCCTAGGCCTTTAATATATTTGGAAAACACTCAAAAACAATCATATATAGTTTTATAGCTTTAAATTTGCAATCATTAGCTTAATTTTAGAAGTAAAAATAAAAACCTATTTGTTGAAGTACAATCTAGATACTTCATTTGCTTATTCCGGATATATACTCCTAACTCTCATCTTAGCTCCCTGAGGATTTGATCCCGACTCTTTGTTGGGTTTTATTATTGCAAACGACCGTGTCATACCTCTTTAGATGCGTGCATTAGGACGTGATAAGCTATATCCTTATTATGTTCGGGTAGACTTAGATTCACATCATGCCTTAAATATGCTATTTGTATTTACCTTGTATATTTGATTTCCTTAATTTATGACTTATATTGACACTAGAATAAAATATTGACCAAGTCTCTTACTTTGGAAATCTTTGGAATATTCGATAAACAACAGAGCTATGTCTTCATGATTCTAATGGGATCAGGCTGTTTGCCTCGACAATATTATAAATTACTCTTATGAGATCGAATAGTTCACCTCATCATGGTAACACTATTCTTATGGGACCGAGCCGTATGTCTCGGAAGTACTGTGTATCTCTTTTCCTATAATATCGGGTTGTTCGCCTCGACAGACTCGTGCTTAGTAATTGAGATTTGATTTGGTTTGATATCAGTTGAGTTCGTGACTTCGATGCCGGTTATGACAATTTAGTGATTTCATATTGATCCATGTTTGAAAATTTACTATTAAGTTTTTCGGTTTTGTTGCTACTTGTTGTACTTCCTACATGTCTACTTTATGTGTTTTATTATTTGACCACTAGTAAGTATTAAGTAGGCCCCTCGTCACTATTTCTTTGAAGTTAGACTGGATACGTGCTGATTTACGTACTCATGCTACACTTCTACGCTGATTGTACAGGTAGTGAGACAGATATTTCAGTGGTCACACGAGCGCATAGACGCACTTTCATGGAGACTTAGTGGTGAAGTGCTTTCCTTGCTTCGATTTATAGAGCGCAGAGTCTTCCTCTACTTTATTTATTGTTTCTGTCTATTTTATTTCAGACAATGGTTGTAGTAGTTTTGTATATTTCCTAGATTGCTCATGCACTTGTGAAATCGGATTTTGGGGGCTTCTAGTGGAATTTTACGGTTGCACATATTGTTACTATCACATTACTTTATGTACTATTCGGACCTGTATTTTTGGTAAAGCAGTGCATATATTTCCATGAGTTTCATGTTTAGTTCCTATTTAATTAATGAAAATTTTAAGTTTAAAGGCTAAATTGGATAATTTAACAGGAGGTTCACTGTTGGCTTATCTAACTACATCGTTGGGAGCCATCGCGATCTATTATGGGATTAGGGTCATGACCGTTGATTTGAACCATTATTATTTTCTTTAATTTATTTCACTTGTATTTTTAACTGTATTTGATTATTTGCTGTTTTATCACATGTTTACTCTTGGTTGTCATTTATTGCTTTTACTTTCCGTTGTAAGCTTTATAAAAATATTCTGCATAAGTTTTTATGTTTAGTGAGTCTCATGACTTGACCTCGCCACTACTCCACTAAGATTAGTCTTGATACTTACTAGGTACCATTGTGATTTACTCATACTATATTTCTACACTTTTCTTTGCATATTCATGTACCTCTGCCCTTGTCAGAAGCTAGTGAGTGAATTTAGACAATTGAGAAAACTTCAAGGTATACCTACTTGACGCTCGCATGCCTCGGAGTCATCTTCTAGTGATCATATGCTACTGTTTCTTTTATTTTTGAACAATATTATAATAAAGATTCCTAGTGTATTTCAATAGAGCTTATGACTGTGTACTACCGATTTTGGGATAATATGACTGTTATCCCGTTTTGGCTTTCATTATGTCATTTATCAGTTTATTTGTTTCTGTTAAATTCTCAATATGTGCTAGACTTACCTAGTCTTAGAGGCTAGATGCCGTCACGATCCTAAAGGCAAAATTTTGGGATTGTGACATTTATAACCAACATTAATGAAAAGCAGGAAGAAGAAAGGAAAAACTCGTTGATAAATCTTTTGCCTTGCTCCCTGCGTATCCTTCCCTCCAAAAGTCTGCTCTCTCCTCAAAAAGGCATTTTACGATGTATTAATATGACCTAGGGTTTGCATTTGGGTGAAACTCAATACTCAAATTTCGGAAAGTAGAACTAGGATATATGCCAAGGTTCGCACCTCGCGCGGCCTTAAGGCACAATAACATATAAAATTTTCCCCATGAAACGGTCCACGTCTGTGGCATTCACTTTGGTCTTTTGCACGAAGGCCAACTCCCTTAGCGCGCCATCCCTCACGTGACACACAGGCTTAAGGCATGCTCCCAGATTTTATTTCTTCATCTCTTTTTCGGATGGAATCGTTTTATTTTGATCACTTTTCATCCAAACTTGTTTTGACACATGAACATAATCCACTTCAAAAATCATGTGATCTCCCTCTACTCGCATAACAAATAGGATGAAAATATACTCATAAATAAGTACTTTATATTATTTATGTCATTAAATGCTTCCTTATAGAGTATAGATGATATTCATGATATATGTCCCTTTTATCTATTTCAGTTGCTCTGTCATGATCAGAACTATTCCCCAACATTTAAAGCCCTCTTGAAAAATGCAACATTAAATTATTCATATGAGAAAATGTGTTGCAGTAGATATAATCCACAATTAGAGATTGTTTGACCATGTGCTTTATTGTCGTCATTACAAAATATAAACCTAAATGAAATTATTTTCGGATGAAGTTGAAAGAATATCCTTCATTATTTAGGGAGAAATTTGAATTCTTAGGATAATTTGGTAGCAAATTTACTCGTGCAATTTCTGCACGCATATGTATGATATTGATTTATCATTTTTCATTTTCTAAAATTTACCATCATTTTCAGGAAAATTTGTTACAAAGTAACCGTTAAATGAGAACTCCTACATTTAAATTACAAATTGCATAAATTTTACTAATTTATCCATATATTATGTTAAATGTTCATTTCACATGAAAACTTGTGTGACTTTAACTTACCTTTTATTTGTAGCCATTATCTCTCTTCTCTTGTTTCGTCCTCCAATAAGTAATTTTGCTATTACTAATATGTAAATTACACCTGAAAAGCACAACAATAACAACAACGACAACATAGTTAGTATTATTCCACACTGTAGGGTCTGGGAAGGGTAGTGTGTACCTAGACCTTACCCTTACCTGTGAGAATAGAGAGATTGTTTCTAATAGACCCTCGACTCAGGAAAGCATAAGCACCACATTAATGAAAATATAGACAAGAAGGGACAATACTAAAAGACATATAAAAGAAGAATAAAAACAACAAGATAGTAAGGTGATCAACAATGAAAGAAAAAAATATTTAGTCATAAAAACTTACTACCAATAGAAAGCGAGACTGCGTACCAATACTACTGTTATGAACACTCTAGACTACCTACTCTGCTACCTAATCCTCGATCTCCATATCTTCCTATCAAGGGTCATGTCCTCGGTCAGTTGAAGTTGCGCCATGTCTTGCCTAATCACCTCTCCCCACCTCTTCTTTGGCCTACTTCTACCTCTACACAAACCCTCCAATATTAACTTTTCACACATTCTCACCGGGGCATCTGTGCTCCCCTCTTCAAATGACCAAACCTCCTAAGTTGCGCTACCCGCATCTTGTCCTTAATACGTACCACACTCACCTTGTCGCGAATAACCTCATTACTAATCCTATCTAACTTAGTGTGCCCGCACATCTATCTCAACATCGTCATCTCTACTACCTTCATCTTATAGACATGAGAGATCTTGATTGTCCAACACTCAGCTCCGTACAACATCGTCGGTGTGACCACCACTTTATAGAACTTACTTTTAAGTTTCGGTGGCACCTTCTTGTCACACAAAACATCAAAAACGAGCCTCCATTTCATCCATCCCTCCTTAATACGATGTGTGACATCTTTAGCAATCTCCCCATTCACCTGCATAATAGACCCAAGATACTCAAAACTTTCTCTCCTAAGGATGACCTGCGAATCCAACCTTACCTCCCTTTTCCCCCTTGGGTTTCAGCACAGAACTTACACTCTAAGTATTTTGTCTTGGTACTACTCAACTTGAAACTTTTAGACTCCAGGGTCTGCCTCCATACCTCTAACTGTGCATTCACACCGCCCTGCGTCTCGTCAATCAATACAATATCATCTACAAATAGCACGCACCACGACACCTCCCCTTGGATGTGATGCGTTAGTACGTCCATCGCCAGGGTAAACAAAAAAGGGCTGAGTACCGACCCTAATACAACCCCATCATAACCGAAAAATGGTCCGAGTCCCCACCCACCGTCTTCACTCGGATCTTTGCTCCATCATACATGTCCTTAATCATCCTAGCGTAGGCAACATGTAAAACTCTAGCCTCCAAACATCTCCACAAAACCTCCATCGAAACTTTTATCATACTCCTTTTTCTAAGTCGATAAATACCATATGCAAGTCTTTCTTCCTCTCCCTATACTCTCCATCAATCTCTTAACAAGGTAGATGGATTCTATAGTCAAACTCCCCCACATAAATCCAAATTGGTTCTCGAAATAAGACACACTCCCCTTCACCCTTAGCTTTAGCACTCTCTCCCAGACTTTCATAGTATGGATAAGCAGTTTGATACCCCGATAGTTATTGCAATTTTGGATATCACCCTTGTTCTTGTGTACAGAAACCATCATGCTCCACCTCCACTCTTCGGCATCTTCTTTGTTCTAAAAATGACATTAAATAACCTAGTGAGCCACTCCAAGCCCGCCTTGCCCCCACTCTTCCAAAATTCTACCAGGATTTCATCCGGCCTGGTCAATTTTCCCCTACTCATCTTACGTATAGCCCTCTCCACTTCATCAACTCTAATACGCTTACAATACCCAAGTTACAACGACTCCCGGAGAGTTCCAACTCACCCTGTAAAATGCTCCGGTCCCCCTCCTCATTCAAGAGACTATGGAAGTAGGTCTGCCATCTGCGACGGATAAGTCCCTCATCCAATAAAACTCTACCTTCTTTGTTCTTGATGCACTTCACTTGGTAAAAGTCACGAGCCTTCTTTTCTCGCGCCTTGGATAATCTGAACAACCTCTTATCCCCACCTCGGCCCTCGAGTTCCACATACAAATGACTAAAAGATGCAGTCTTGGCTGCCGTAACTTCTAGCTTTGTCTCTTTCTTAACCAACTTATATTGCTCCCTATTCGCCCTTTTCTCCTCCTCGTCTAAACTTTCCACTAACTTCAGCTACGCCGCTTTCTTGGTTTCCACTTTTCCTTGCACCTCTCTATTCCACCACCAGAGTAACCCTTTGAGACCCCTAATACTTCTCTCGCGGCTTCTCTAATGTACTGCGCAGTCGTGGTTCACATAGCGCTTGCGTCCCCACTAACCCGCTAAGCCCCCATAATTAGCAGTTTGACCCCCCAACTCCGGAGCTTTAGCTTCTGTCAAGGCTTCTCACTTGATCCTATGTTGGCTATACATCATCCTCTTCCTCCTCTTCCTCGTGATCTCAAGGTCCATGATCAGGAGCCTATGAAGGGTCGAGAGGTTCTCACTCGGGATGACCTTGTAATCTGTGCAAAGACTTCTATTGGACTTCCTGCAGAGTAAATAATCAATCTAAGTCTCAATAACCGAACTCCAGAAGGTGACCAAGTGCTCCCTCTTTTTTGGGAAACTCAAGTTTGCTATCACCAATCAAATGCTCTAGCAAAGTCCAGCAAAGACATTCCTCCTCCGTTTCTAACTCCAAAACCAAAGCCACCATGCACATCATCATAACCCCCAAACGTCGATCCAATGTGACCGTTGAAATTTCTTCCTATGAAAAGCTTCTCGGTATGTGGGATACCACGCATCATCTCATCCAAATCCTCCCAGAAACGCCTCTTGACTTCCTTATCCAAGCCTGCTTACGGTGTGTACGTGATAATAGGCTAAATTGTTTAATATAGCCTATGTTTTAGCTCAACTTAAGGATGGTTTACTATTGTAAATGTTCAAATAATGCAAAAATTGGCTCTAATCATGACTTTAATGTCTCACAGGAGTTCAATAAACAAATAAGGATTTATGATGGTAATCAAGTGAAAAATGGAGTCAAATGACGAAAAGTTGAGCAGCAACATCTTAACAAGAGAAAACCCCACTAGCGCGGGTCATGCGCTCCCGCTCTAGTTCAATTGTTTTGGACAGAAAGAAACCCCACTAGCGCGGGTCATGCGCTGGTCATGCACTCCCGCGCTAGTCCAGTTCGGGAAATAAATTATTTGGGGCAAAATGGGAAATTTGAGGGGATCCACTCAACTTACATAAAGTAAAGCTCCATTATTGAGAAATAGATCAAATTTTGAGGAGAAAAATCCAGAGAAGAAGGAGGAGTTCTTGGAGCTAAAAAAGGAGAAGAAGAACAACATCTTGGAGCAAGGATTCAAAGAGTTCTTCTAAACTTTCTTCTATTTGTTTGTTTATATTATGTTTAAAACTTTTATTGTTGATTTTTGTATGATTATGAGTAGCTAAAAACTCTAGTATTCTTGGGTCATGGATGTTAGATAATTATGTTGTTTGAAGCTTAGATTGAAGATATTGTATTTATCGTTATGGATTGTTTATTTGATTCTGCTTCTAATTATTTTACTGCATAGCTAACAATGAAATATTATTTATGAATCTTGAATTAAACTTGACAAAGGAAATTCTTGATTGCATATAGAATCAAATAGAGCAAGATCCGGATCCTGGGCATCCGGTGAAAGATTCGCAATTAAGATAGAACTATACTTAATTGCCTTGCTTGGTTGAAAAATAGGAGTTGTAAATGCATTCTTGCTAATATTAATACCATAGTCATATAGGTATTAGTTTAACTTGAATAGATGCATAAGAACTCGAAAGATTCTTATGAATATTATTAACCTTATAATCAATAACCCGGATAATTCAATAAATCCATTTTAAGCTATAATGGTAGCATAATTTCTAGCAAGTCCATGACCCGAGAATATATTTATCCAACTTGTTATAAACATATTGTGAAATTGGTGTAGTAATTTTGTGTTAAATTATTGTGCAATTACTAAGTAAATTGTAAATTGGTTCTTTATATATTTTGTGATAATTTAGCTTGAATTGATAATTGTTTGAGTCTACATCAGTCGATAAGTTGATCACAATTCCTCGTGGGAACGATACTCTACTTACTACTATATTACTTGTCGATCGCGTACACTTGTGTGAGTGTTTTGGTCGCAACAAGTTTTTGGCGCCGTTGCCGGGGAATTAGACATTAACTATTCTTCTGGGTTAGACTTTTATTATTATCTTTACAAGTTTATTTTCTTTTCTTTTTGTAAATATGTTATTTTTATAACTATTTGATTTTTCTCTTAGTATGTTTCTAGTTCTCTCAGGATGACATCTGAGGATGAAATATACAGAGGTAAGGTTAATGATGAAGACGCTTGGTTAATCAAAGATTTTTATGGCCCGTATTTTTTTGCTAGTCATGACCTCACCTCTTGGACATCTAAATTTGAATATGGGAGTAAGGGTTGTTATTGGGACGAATATTCTCGATTAGTGGATTCTACGAAACGACGTTGTTTACTAACAACGATGATGAATGATTGGTCTAAGGAGAGAGATGAACTTACACAAAAAAGTGATAATTTTGGCTTGGTTATGCATAACTTGGATGCAGATTTGAGTGCAAAGGTTGATGCGTGTAACGCCCAACAATTTAATAATGAGTTATGTGAAGTTAAAAAAAATCTTCTAGATCAAATTGAGGAGCTAAAACGAGAAGACCAATCACTAGACCCTGTTTTTCTTGAGGATGCCAATATTGAGAAGAGTGCTCTAGAGTTATGTGAGGGAGTAGATAACATTACTTTGGGAGAATTGAGTGTTTGTATAACTGGGGATGTAAATAGTAGTAAAATTCATGAGTTATGGCGCATTAGACCTCATTCCAATCATTTTTCTACGTTGTGCTTAGATAGTAAGATAGTAATTGAGCCATCTGAGCCTATGGGGGAGTCAAAGAGTGAGGATGAAAGTGCCTATATTCTTGAATTTGTTGTGTCGAAAAGCAAAAATTACATTCCCCATTTAAAGGCCAAGAAGTGCAGAATAAAAAAATTATTATTTGGCCTGGTTATCATTGTAGCCCCACCACTTGAGCATAGCCACAGACTTGAAGCCAAATTGGGGGCTCAATTCATAAGTTCAAGGTGGAGGCAAAAAGTGGTTCACGTCGTGCCGCGATGTTAAATTAGGCGCTTGTTGGGAGGCAACCCAGCTTTACTGCTTTCTTTTATTTTTGACTTTTTTTCTTATTGTAATATTCTTGCAGTGTTGTTTTATTTTGTAGGATTTTGAGCATATGGAGTCAAAGCCAATGGGCATGTGCAAAAGCGAGCAGGTGGTTGAAACTAAGTGTGAGGTACCCGCACAAGGGATCATACATGGGAGAAGTCTGAGTATCCCGTGAACTGCTAATTCTTCGGCCTTTGGCCTACCAGGGAGTCTCTTTTACCTTCTTGTTATTCTCAGTGTGCATTGAGGACATTGCACAATTTTAAGTGTGGGGTGAGGAGATTGTTTGGGTGCTTTTCTATGCTATCTTAGCTCAGTTGTAGTACTTAATTTTAGTGTAGTAGTTTTTGACACAAAGGAAAAATATGTAGACACTTCCTGATGATGGATCCTTTAGACAAATTTCTTAAGGGAAGTTAGTCTAAGAAAATACCAAAAAAATAAAATAAAAAAATAGCCTATTTGTGTCTTAGGAAGTGTAGCAATCCCCCCTTGGTTTTTCTTTAAGCCGCGGTTTTTTTCCAAGGGTTTATCTTGAACCGGGCATAGGTAGTTTTAAATTTCTGTTTTTATATTTTTTATTTATTTTTTAGACTAAAATAAGGAGTTATAAGCTATAGAAAAGTGAACTCATAGCGTTGACACACCTGAACACAATAGACCCTAGAGTGTAACGCTTAGTCCTAATTGTTGAATCTCACTGAAAGTGCCTTAATTTGTATGTTTGTACTGAATTGAATGCTCGTAATGGAGTGTCTTGATGAGCTGATCTGGAATGAGTCATATGCCATGTGTGGTGAGTATTTGTGTAGTCCATGTATTGTACTTGTGTCTAGAACTTGCCCGGTATGTGAGTTGAAGCGAAATTTGAGGTGATGCTCGGTTTGAAAAATGATGTTAGGCTTTCTTTGACCTTTTTGAGCTTAATTGCTTATTAAAAATAAAATTTGTCCCTAGTTAACCCTTTTGAGCCTTCAGACTTTTTGTTTGGCACCCGCATTACAAGCCTATATCCTTTTGTTCTTAATTGACAGTGTTTTGATATTTTTACCTCTTAAAGCACTTTAATTGTGAGAAGAACGCTAAAAGAAGTAAGAAGGAAATAAGTGTGGGGTGGCTTTTGAGTGGAACCAATAAAAGGATGAAAGGTGCACTTATGTTGTAAATGAATACACCACTAGCAGAAATTGAGTGACAAGAAAAATTACATTGTGTTTTGCTCTAGCTAGTGGGAATGAATTAATAGAGTGCTTAAAGAAGAAAGGCGTATTTGTTGGATGATATTGTGTATAAATGAGAAGTGGGTTGAAGAATTTATTTTCGAAAATTGCTCATGTGATGTGTTAAAGTGCTTAGGGGTTGAGTCACTATTCCTAAATACATCCTACCCGTCCCTTAGCCCACATTACAACCATGAAAAAGTCCTAATTGATTTTGGATTGAGCTAGCCTACATTAGTAGAGATTTACATTAAGGGCAAGCTTATGGTACCAATTGCATGCATGTGACCTCTTTTGTGAGAGTGAGTGATTTCCTTGATATATGTGAATATATGAATTGAATGTGGGGGATTGAACTCAGTTTTTGTTGATGTAATTGTGAAGGCATATGAATCGTGACGGAGAAGCAAGTCTTGATTTCTGTGTAGAGTACTTTGAGGAAGTGTAAATATTGCATGACACTTGAGAGTTGACTTTGAGGCTAGGATTGTTCACTGCTAGGCATAATATATGTACAATGTTCTAGGTGTAATGCGTGAGGGGAAATGGTTGAGTGAAGAATTCTCTAAAAATAATATAGTGGATTGCTCGAGGACTAGCAATAAGTTAAGTGTGGGGTGTTGATAATAGGCTAAATTGTTTAATATAGCCTATGTTTTAGCTCAACTTAAGGATGGTTTACTATTGTAAATGTTCAAATAATGCAAAAATTGGCTCTAATCATGACTTTAATGTCTCACAGGAGTTCAATAAATAAATGAGGATTTATGATGGTAATCAAGTGAAAAATGGAGTCAAATGACGAAAAGTTGAGCAGCAACATCTTAACAAGAGAAAACCTTACTAGCGCGGGTCATGCGCTGGTCATGCGCTCCCGCGCTAGTTCAATTGTTTTGGACAGAAAGAAACCCCACTAGCGCGGGTCATGCGCTGGTCATGCGCTCCCGCGCTAGTCCAGTCCGGGAAATAAATTATTTGGGGGAAAAATGGAAAATCTGAGGGGATCCACTCAACTTACATAAAGTAAAGCTCCATTATTGAGAAATAGATCAGATTTTGAGGAGAAAAAGCCAGAGAAGAAGGAGGAGTTCTTGGAGCTAAAAAAGGAGAAGAAGAACAACATCTTAGAGCAAGGATTCAAAGAGTTCTTCTAAACTTTCTTCTATTTGTTTGTTTGTATTATGTTTAAAACTTTTATTGTTGATTTTTGTATGATTATGAGTAGCTAAAAACTCTAGTATTCTTGGGTCATGAATGTTAGATAATTATGTTGTTTGAAGCTTAGATTGAAGATATTGTATTTATCGTTATGGATTGTTTATTTGATTCTGCTTCTAATTATTTTACTGCATAGCTAACAATGAAATATTATTTATGAATCTTGAATTAAACTTGACAAAGGAAATTCTTGATTGCATATAGAATCAAATAGAGCAAGATCCGGATCCTGGGCATCGGGTGAAAGATTCGCAATTAAGATAGAACTATACTTAATTGCCTTGCTTGGTTGAAAAATAGGAGTTGTAAATGCATTCTTGCTAATATTAATACCATAATCATATATGTATTAGTTTAACTTGAATAGATGCAAAAGAACTCGAAAGATTCTTATGAATATTATTAACCTTATAATCAATAACCCGGATAATTCAATAAATCCATTTTAAGCTAAAATGGTAGCATAATTTCTAGCAAGTCCATGACTCGAGAATATATTTATCCAACTTGTTATAAACATATTGTGAAATTGGTGTAATAATTTTGTGTTAAATTATTGTGCAATTACTAAGTAAATTGTAAATTGGTTCTTTATATATTTTGTGATAATTTAACTTGAATTGATAATTGTTTGAGTCTACATCGGTCGATAAGTTGATCACAATTCCTCGTGGGAACGATACTCTACTTACTACTATATTACTTGTCGATCGCGTACACTTGCGTGAGTGTTTTGGTCGCAACAGTACGCATTGATTATGTTCAAAGTAAAACCTCCAACAACTAGGTTAATAGTCATCAGCCTGTCATTCTCCCTCCTAACCTCCACCACTAGTTCACGGAGGTCGTTATCAACCAAGATATCTACCCCGTTCCTGCCCCCACCCTCCCAGAATACCATAGTTTGAACCTGTCTATATCGTGCGCCTTATCTCCTACCCACCTAGTCTCCTGTACACATATTACATCTGAAAAGTATGAGACTAAAATTAATGGTAAATATCCAGTAATTATGTGTGAAGATAATTTATAAGATTCCTATAAAGAATTACCAAATATAGTTGTCGTATGACCAAGAGATGTAAACTAGAACTATGACCTTTTTTTCTTTTAATTTGGGTTTTCTGTTTATGTTCTTATTTTGTAATTTCAATTGATATGCATGTCAAAAATGTTTGCATTTAGATTTCAAGATTGTGAAGAGTTGCAACTTTCACTAATAGGAAGGATCACATCATATCCCTTCAAATAAATTGGTGTTTTATTTAAATTTTTTATTATAAATAAAGTATTTAAATTATTTAGAAGGGAATTTAGATATTTTAACTTTATCGTTAAGAGCTTTCCGCTTCTATAATAATAGCAAATATAGATATAGATTACTTATCATTTTAGAGAATCAAGATATAATAAATTATTTTTCTCTTTTTGTCCTAATTGTTAATTGGACTTCAAAGTACAAATGTATAGCATAGATAATCCAAATGTGAGGAGTAAATACGGTTATAATTATCAAAAAACTCATCTCATGAATAAATATCTTAAGGGATGTACACAAAAAAAAAAAAAAACATACAACAACTGAAGTGATAACCGGATAGAGTAACACATTTACGAAAGATCTCTCTTTTGTACGTCCGCGCAGCAACTAGCATAACAATTGTGAATATGCTGCCTACTATCCCCGTTTTTAAAAATTTTTATCCCCTTTTTTTCTTCCCTCATTCGAGCAGCTCATATTCATTATCTTAATTAGGAAATGAATTTATGTTATAAACACAGGTAATATATGTATTTTTATAATACTAGTGTAATTTAACTTTTGATAGGAGCTTACTTACTGTTTTTATCAAAGATCTATTAATTCTTATTCTAGTAATTTATGTATAATTACCTTATAAGTGATTTAATTGTATAAGTATTTTATACCGCCAAGGCATAAAACTTAGAATTCGTAAGAACTAGCTAAGCTTAAGTTTCCAAGTAAACACCAAATCTTATTGGCACGTGACAAGGGACACTATGAATATGAGGACTTTCCTTTAGTAACTCGTCACCGGCCCTACAACCTTCATTGTGCAGTGAATATGATTTGGCCAAAAGGACAATGTATGGACGTTGAATTAGATGACGAAAAGGAAGCAACATCCTGCCATAATATTATCAGACCGATACATTTGCGTTAATTTTTTCAACTTCTTTCTTGATTCATTTTCTTTTTTTGTGTAATGACCCGGCCGGCCATTTTAAGAAATAATGTCTCGTTCGGCGGCTTAAGGTCTCGAGCAGCTTCGTATATTGTGTTATGACTTACGTGTATGACCGAGTTCAGTTTTGGAATGATTCAGGGTCAATTTGGGAGAAGAATTCTTATTTTAGAAACTTAAGCGGTAAGAGTTGACCGGAGTTTTGACTTTGAGAAAATGACTCCGAAATGGCGTTCTGCAGATTCCAACAGCTTCGTATGGTGATTTTAGACTTAGGCATGTATCCGGATTGAGATTTGGAGGTCCATAGGGTAATTTGAAGCATTTCGGCGAAATTTGGAAAAGTTGAAGTTTTGGAAGGTTGAGAGGTTTGACCAAGGGTTGACTTTTGTGATATCGGGGTCGGAATGCGATTTCGAGAGTTGGACTAGCTCTGTTATGTCTATTGGAACTTGCATGCAAAATTTGACGTCATTCAGGTTTAATTTGATAGGTTTCGGCGCGAGTTTTAAAAGTTGGAAGATTTGAAGGTTCATAAGTTTGATTCTTGATGCGATTCGTAGTTTCGACATCGCTTGATGTGATTTGAGACCTCGAGCTAGTCCATGGTATGTTATGAAACTTGTTGGTATATTTCGACGGGGCCCCGGAGGCCTCGGGCATGTATCGGATATGCTATGGGCCATTTTCTCTTGTTTTAGATGGATGTTCTGGTATCTGGTATCCCCTTCTATGTGATCGCATAGGCGAAGTCGCGATCGCAAAAGCTATTTCGTGGACTGATCATTTTCCTTCTTTGTGTTCACATAGGCCAGTCCACGATCGTAGAAGTGTGCCTTTTTGTTCTCCGCGTTCGCATCTCTCTGTTTGCGTTCGCATAGTGCCCTTTATCTGGGCAGTGATTTTCTCCTTAAAGGCGATCACACCTTTCTCCTCGCGATCGCAAAGTGTGGCCTTGGCAGCTGGTAATTCTTTCACTCTACAATCGCATGAGTCCATACGCGATCGCGTAGCATATTTTGGGGTAGTAGCCATTTCCTTCTTTGCGATCGCATTATTCCTTCTGCGATTGCAATGTACAAGTACCTGGGCAGAATATAAAAGTACTTTATTCCGAGTGTTAGCCATTTGTATCATTTTTGGAGTTGTGGAGCTTCATTTTGAGCGATTATGTTACAACCCATATTCACGTACGTTAGTTCATACCGTAAGTTAGTCAACGTAAATCCGATAAGAGATTATCTTTGAGATGATAAGAAGTTAATCCAATTGGTCTTAAATGATGCAAGGGTGTATAAGGGGGGTTAACAAGTATTATAAGTTAAACGAATCAAGAATGTTGTAACCCATATTTTCGGGTAAGCCTAGAGGTGCTTAATATATTCAAGAGATCATGTTTTAAAGTATTTTATATCCGTATCATAAGTCTTGAAGTCAAACGAGTTATGAAACAAATGTCGACAAAAGTTGGTACAACTTACGTTCATAATTTAACTTAAACTTTAGGTCAAAATATTACTAAGCTTTTCTCCAAATTTACTGGGAATTACGGAGTAATCTACCCACCAAATTGAATATCTATGAGTCTAGTTTTTAACTCATTAAACCGTTCGTCCATATGATCTCGGAATAGAGAGATATTCACATTTTTATGAGACTGCGCCAAGAACCTGTCTTTGGGGCCCACATAGGCAGTTTAAGACACACACGCGCGCGCGTGCGCACACACGCACACACACACACACACACACACACACACACACACACATATATATATATATATATATATATATATATATATATATATAAGGGGCCTCAACCCCGTTTTAAGTCATTTTTAGTGTACTCAGACCTTAGAACCCTATAAACATCCTCTCAAGTTTCTCTCATGATCCAACATCCAAACAAAGGCAAACGACATAAATCAAGTGTCGAGAATACCGTGGTGCTAGTAAGTTTCTTGTTCTTCTTGTTGTTGCTCATTTTTGTATTGTTTCATCTCGTGTGGGAGATTATTTTAAGTGGTTTATGTTCTGTAAATACTCCCTCAAGTTTTTAATATCAACCCTAGGTGATTTCAAGTCTTCTAAAGTGATTCTAGTGCCAAAAACCCCTAATTGATTGCTAGTTCACTTCCTTGTTCTTGTGGCAGCATTGGAGGGATATTTCATGGAAAATTAAGGTCAAATTGGAGTTTTTCTTTCTGTTTACAGGTAAGAAACCTCTTACCCTACATGTATTTAAGATTATCCAAGTTGCGGCTAAGTCAATGAAGCTAGAACTTGTGAAATATATATCGAACGACTTGGTAGTAATTTATTGGTTAGTGGACTATTTTGGGAGGCTCAATATGATTATTATTGATGTTGTTTGGGCTGTTTTGTGATTGTTTTGACTTATGGGAAGTCATATAAATAGGGGAGGTTCTGTCCGTTTCATCGTAAAATAGGTTGCAGTCAATACATAATAGTTACGACGCCTAAAAGATAACGATAGTGTCATTTCTCTTATTGTAGGCTAAGGAGTCGTGAAATTTGCATAGCTTGAGGTTGGGCAGTATATACAAGGTATGTGAGGCTATCCCTTTCCTTCTTTTTCAAAACTCCGATTGTACATAATGTAATGAATGAGCTTCCAAAGATGGTCTACTCTTAGAAGCTAGCAGTACTTACATTGTTTCCCTTCTTATGGAGCGATTGATATTGATGTTGCTTCTCTTATTCTTATGTTATCAATGTTGTTGGTACTTCCTGATTCTTTATAAGATTCATGATGAATAGTTAGTCCTAATAACGTGTAAAAAGGATGCCGACCTTACGTCACTCCGAAAGGTTGAAAATATTATTCGAATGAGTCCAGCATGCATTATATATATGTATCTATTTTAGTTTACCGAGTCGCGCTATAGATGACCGGGTACGACACCTATTGTGCAACCACTGATCAGTTGGGTTTTACCGAGCTCTATGTGGCCGGGTACGATTCTACCGAGCCTTATAATGGCTGAGTACGTTTTTACCGAGCCTATTACGGCCGGGTACAACATGATAATGCTGCTCACAGAGGCATATATTTTAAAATTTTATTTCATGTCTGTAGCCCTCAGAGGTACCCAGATGATACATGTTGTATATTCTCAAGCCCTGTTTACATTACTACTCGTACTTATACTTTCCTGCCTTACATACTCAATACTTTATTCGTATTGACGTCCTTTTGATTTGTGAATGTTTCATGTCGTGTTGCAGGTCCTGATAGACGGGTAGATGTAGCTCCCCCACCACAGTAGGCTGCCCAATTCAGCGGTTATTGGCGAGATCCCTTCTCCGGACTTGCCTTGGTCTTGGTATGCATTTTTTATAGATATTATGGGTATGTCGGGGCCCTATTCCGACAATGTTGCAACACTTATGTTTCTTTAGAGGCTCATAGACATGTGTTGACTCATGTATAGTTTGGTATGCCTTGTCGGCTGATTTTGTTGTATAGTCTTTCATGGCAGCGTGGTAGCTCGTGCCTTATATATAGTTTCTTGACTGTCTAGTCATCGTATGTTATGTATGTTCATAACATTATCTTTCATTGTTGGTCGTTCATGATCCATGTCTACTATTTATATTGACCTCGTCGGCCCTTAAAGATAATAAGGAAGATTAGATAAAATGTATGGTAGTGCGCGACAGATATGGCCCGGGAGCTAGTCATGACCCTCCAGTTTGGGTCGTGACAAACTTGGTATCAGAGAAAGTTTGTCCTAGGGGTTGCCTATGAGCCGTGTCTATTAGATTCTTGAATATAGATGTGTAGCGCGCCACATTTATAAATAGGAGGCTACATGACATCTAGGGTTGTTACCTTCTTACTGAATCTAGATCGTGTGTAGAGTTGAGTCGTAAGTGTTCGTCTCTAATATTCACCTTGGTGGAGGGCATGGATATTTCTCATATTCAGGCTTATGCCCAGACCCTAAAGGATCGTAAGCGCCAGCAAAGGGCAGGTAGGGAGCAAGATAGGGGCCAGCATAAGAGGGCAAGATTTGTGGGGTATTCTGATGACTTTAGAGGCAGTGTCAGGCCCCAGTCTTCGAGGAGTTTGGCGCCACCTGTAGCTAGTTCTCCTCCACAGTTTTAGAGGCCTCGGTATGATTGATTTACCTATTCTGGTCCAGGTTAGAGTTCGCGAGCATTAGGCTCGCAATATCATAAGGAAGCTAGTCAGACGAGACCCCCAACACCACGTTGTGATCAGTGCGGCAAGGCCTACTTTGGACTGTGTTATCGAGGTTCTGATGCGTGCTATTCTTGCGGACAACCTGGACATATGATGTGTGACTGTCCTAACAGAGGAGGTGGTGGTATGGCTCAGCCGACTGGATCTATGTCTAGTTCTTCCTCATCAATTCGACCTCCAGCACGAGGTTTTTAGCAGTCGATAGGTCGTGGTAGAGGTAGAGGTGCAGTGCGAGTTTGAATGGTGCTCAATATCGAACCTATGCTCTAGTAGGTCGACATGATCTTGAGTCGTCTTCGGATGTTATTACAGGTATATTGTCTATGTTTTCTTACGATGTACATGCGCTGATTGATCCGAGATTTACATTATCATATATTACACCCTTTGTGGCTAATAAGTTTGGCTTTGAATTTGAATTGATATGTAAACCACTTGTGGTATCTACTCCGATAAGGGATTCTGTGATTGCTAGGAGGGTATATAGAGGTTGCACAGTGATGATTTGTAGTCGTCAAACCTCAGCAAATTTATTTGAGTTAGAAATGGTTGATTTTGATGTGATAATGAGGATGGACTGGTTGGCCTCATCCTATGAAAATGTTGACTGTCGTACGAAGATGGTTAGGTTTCAGTTTCCTGTGAACCCGTCATTGAATGAGAGGGGAACATTTCTACGCCGAAAGGTAGGTTTATTTCCTATCTTAAGGAAAGGGAGATGATATCAAAAGGCTATATTTATCATCTCGTTCGTGTTAGGGATGCGGAGGTGAAGCCGCCTACTCTACAATCAATCTATGTGGTCAATGAATTTTCAGATGTTTTCCCAGATGAACTCCCAGGCCTTCCTCCTAAAAGGGCGATTGAGCTTAGCACTGATGTGTTGCCTGACACTCAACCCATATCTATTCCTCCATACAGGATGGCTCCGACAGAGTTGTGAGAGTTGAAGGCGCAGTTGAAGGAATTGCTGGATAAGGGCTTTATTAGGCCTAGAACTTCACCTTGGGGTGTACCAGTTCTATTTGTGTGGAAGAAAGACGGGTTGTTAAGGATGGTATTGATTATCGACAGCTGAATAAGTTTACTATAAAGAACAAGTATCCACTTCCAAGGATTAATGACATGTTTTATGAACTCCAGGGTGACAAGTATTTCTCCAAGATTGACTTACGTTCAAGGTATCATCAGGTGAGGGTTAAGGAGAAGGATATTCCAAAGACGGCCTTCCGGACAAGATATGTGCACTTTGAGTTCTTGGTGATATGTTTGGGCTAACAAATTCCCCATTAACTTTTATGGATCTCATGAATACTGTATTCAGGCCCTATCTTGATGTGTGCGTGATTGTATTCATTGATGACATTCTGGTGTATTCTCGTTCAGAGGCGGAACATTCAGGCCACTTGCAGATAGTATTACAGGCGCTTTAGGATCGTAAGTTATATGCTAGGCTCTCCAAATATGAATTCTGGCTCAACTCATTAACATTCCTTCGCCATGTGATATCTGACGAGGGTAATAGTGTCGACCCTCAGAAGACCGATGTAGTAAACAACTGGCCGAGACCTACCACACCATCAGAAGTCCATAGCTTCCTAGGGCTAGCAGGATATTATAAGCGGTTTGTAGAAGAGTTTTCCTCTATATCAGCACCATTGACTAAGTTAACACAGAAAGCTACTAAGTTTCAGTGGTCTGACGCTTGTGAACGAAGTTTTAGGAGCTAAAGAATCGATTGATATCCGCGCCAGTGCTCACTCTCCCAAAAGGAATAGAAGGTTATGTGGTATATTGTGATGACTTAGGTATAGGTTTGGGGAGCGTATTGATGCAACGTGGGAAGGTGATTGCTTATGCATCAAGACAATTGAAGATGCATGAAAAGAATTACCCGACCCATCATTTGGAATTGGCTGCAGTAATATATGCTTTGAAGATATGGCGACACTACTTATACGGTGTCCATGTTGACATCTACACAGATCACAAGAGTTTACAATACATCTTCAAGCAGAAGGAGTTGAATTTGAGGCAGCGTAGATAGCTTAAATTATTGAAAGATTATGATGTTGAGATATTGTACCATCCAGGTAAAGCCAATGTTATGGCAGACGCTCTTAGTCGTAAGTTAATGGGAAGCTTAGTACACATTGAGACAGGTAGATAGGGGTTGACTAAAGAGATTCATTAGCTAGCCAATATGAGAATCAGATTGTTTGACTCTGATGACAGAGGTGTTACTATATAGAATACATCATAATCATCTTTGGTAGCTGAGGTAAAAGCACGACAATATGAATTCCTATCTTAGTACGATTTAAAGAGAGCATTCAACAGTGTAAAATTATGGCTTTTGAGATCGGAGAAGATATGGCACTAAGATACCAGGGCCGACTATGTGTGCCTAATGTGGCAGGGTTGTGAGAGAAGATTATGATTGAGATTCATCAATCCCGATATTCCATCCATCCCGGATCAACAAAGATGTATCATGACGTTAAGGAGCAGTATTGGTGGGATAACATGAAAGAGTCCATTGCAGAATTTGTAGCCCAGTGTCCTAATTGTCACCAAGTAAAGATCGAACATTAGAAATCCGGTGGATTGCTTCAGAATATAGAGATTCCGACCTGGAAATAAGAGGTGATTAATATGGACTTTATTATTGGATTACCTCGCTTTTATCATAAGTTTGACTCCATCTGGGTGATAGTTGATCGACTTACAAAATGTGCCAATTTTCTACCAGTTAAGACATCTTACATAGCTAAAAATTATGCAAAGTTGTATATCAAGGAGATTTTTAGGCTTCATGGTGTATCGATATCTATTATATTAGATTGAGGAGCTCAATTTACGGCTAACGTTTGGAGGTCATTTCAGAAGGGTTTAGGCATACAAGTGAATCTCAGCACTGTATTTCATCCGCAGTCTAACAGACAGGCTGAACGTACCATTCAGACACTTGAAGATATGCTACGAGTATGTGATATGCTACGAGTATGTGTTCTAGATTTCAAGGGGAATTGGGATGACCATCTTCTACTCATAGAATTTGCCTACAATAATAGCTACCATTCTAGTATTAAAATGGCCCCATACGAGGCACTATACTGGAGGAGATGTAGATCACCAATTGGATGGTTCAAAGTTGGTGAAACAGAATTATATGAGCTAGATTTGATTCATCAAGCCATTGAGAAGGTGAAAGTGGTACAAGAGCGACTAAGGGCGGCGCAAATCAGGAAAAAGTCTTATTTCAATGTCCAAAGTCATGATCTGGAGTTTAAGGTTGGTGATTGGGTTTTCCTGAGGATCTCACCGATGAAGGGTATTATGCGTTTCGGGAAGAAAGGTAAGCGGAGTCTGCGGTATGTCGGGCCGTATAAAATTCTTCGATGAATTGGATCGGTTGCTTATGAGTTAGAATTGCTATCCTAATTGGAATTTGTCCACCCGACATTCCATGTATCTATGTTGAGAAAATATATTGGAGACCCTTCTCGAGTCGCTCCTATCAAATATGTACAAGTTACAGAGGATCTATAATATGAAGAAGTGCCAGTGGCTATATTAGATCGACAAGTCCGCAAGTTGAGAACAAAGATGTAGCTTCCGTCAAAGTATTGTGGAGGAACAAAAATATGGAAGAAATGAAATGGGAAGCAGAAGAGGAGATAAATTCAAAATACCCTTACCTGTTCCAGAATGAAGATAACAATGATGCCAGGAGAACGAAAAACGTATTAGAAGGTGAAACAACTATATGAGGTAAGCAATAGCTTGAGAATACTCTTCCTTAATACAAAATGGTGATATGCAGATAATGTACATATCCATAATGATTTGTGTATCCTTGTGACGGAATACAGTGGGTTTAACTTCTTGCGAGTGTGGCTAGTTCCCATTTCATAGGAGAAACTTGGCCAGAAATTTCTGTTGAAATCCATGATGAGTAAGACTCCCCATAGACCTTTACATTCGAGGACAAATGTTGTTATGGGGGGAGGGTGTTACAACCTATATTCACGTATATTAGGTCATACCGTAAGTTAGTCAACGTAAATCTGAGAAGAGATTATCTTTGAGATTATAAGTAGTTAATCCTATTGGTCTTAAATGATACAAGGGTGTATAAGGGGGGTTAACAAGTATTAGAAGTTAAACTAATCAAGGATGTTGTAACCCATATTTTCGGGTAAACCTAGAGGTGCTTAATATATTCAAGAGGTCATGTTTTAAGGTATCTTAATCATATAATATCCGTATTATAAGTCTTGAAGTCAAACGAGTTATGAAACAAAAGTCGACAAAAGTTGGCGCAACTTATGTTCATAATTTATCTTAAACTTTAAGTCAAACATTACTAAGCTTTTCTCCCAATTTACAGGGAATTATGGGGTAATCTACCCACAAAATTGAATATCCATGAGTTTAGTTTCCAACGCATTAAACCGTTCATCCATACGATCTTGGAGTAGAGAAATATTTGCATTTTTGCGAGATTGCGCCAAGCACCTCTCTATGGGGCCCACATAGGCGGTTTAAGACGTATGTATATGTATAAAAGAGGCCTCAACCCCGTTTTAAGTCATTTTTCAGTGTATTCAGACCTTAGAACCCTAAAAACATCCTCTCAAATTTCTCTCATGATCCAAGACCCAAACAAAGGGCAAACAACACAAATCAAGTGTCGGGAATCCCGTGGCACTAGTAAGTTTCTTGTTCTTCTTGTTGTTGCTCATTTTTGTATTGTTATAGCTCGTGTGTGAGGTTGTTTTAAGTGGTTTTTGTTCTGTAAATACTCCCTCAAGTTTTTAATATCAACCCTAGGTGATTTCAAGTCTTCTAAAGTGATTCTAGTGCCGAAAACCCCTAATTGATTACTAGTTTCGCTTCCTTGTTCTTGTGGCAGCATTGGAGGGATATTTCATGGAAAATTAAGGTCAAATTGGAGCTTTTATTTCTGTTTACAGGTAAGGAACCTCTTACCCTACATGTATTTAAGATTATCCAAGTTGCGGCTAAGTCATTGAAGCTAGAACTTGTGAAATATATATCGAAAGACATGGTAGTAATATTGTTAGTTGGTGGAATATTTTGGGAGGCTCAATATGATTATTATTGATGTTGTTTGGGCTGTTTGGTGATTGTTTTGACTTGTGGGAAGTCAAGTTCTGTCCATTTCATCGTAAAATAGGTTACAATTGATACATAATAGTTACGATGCCTAAACAATAACGATAGTGTCATTTCTCTTATTGTAGACTAAGGAGTCATGACATTTGCATAGCTTGAGGTTGGTCAGTATATACAAGGTATGTGAGGCTATCCCTTTCCTTCTTTTTCACGACTCCGATTGTACATAATGTAATGAATGAGCTTCCAAAGATGGTCTACTCTTAGAAGCTAGAAGTACTTACATTGTTTCCCTTCTTATGGAGCGATTGATATTGATGTTGCTTCTCTTATTCTTATGTTATCAATATTGTTGGTACTTCCTGATTCTTTATAAGATTCATGATGAATAGTTAGTCCTAATAACGTGTAAAAAGGATGCCGACCTTACGTCACTCCGAAAGGTTGAAAATATTATTTGAATGAGTCCAACATGCATTATATATATGTATCTATTTTAGTTTACCGAGTCACGTTATAGACGGCCGGGTACGACACCTATTGTGCAACTACTGATCAGTTGGATTTTACCGAGCTCCACGTGGATGGGTACAATTCTACCGAGCCTTATGATGGCTGGGTACGTTTTTACCGAGCCTATTACGGTCGGGTACGTCATGATGATGATGATGCCCACAGAGGCGTATGTTTTAAAAGTTTATGTATATATATGTATGTATCATGCATTTCATGTCAGTAGCCCTCAGAGGTACCTAGATGTTACAGGTTATATATTCTCTATCCATGTTTACATTACTGCTCGTACTTATGCTTTACTGCCTTACATATTCAGTACTTTATTCGTACTGATGTCCTTTTTATTTATGGACGCTGCATGTCATGCTGCAGGTCCTGATAGACGGGTAGACACAACTCCCCCACCAAAGTAGGCTGCTTTGTTCAGCGGTTATTGGCGAGATCCCTTCTCCGGACTTGCAGTGATCTTGGTATGCATTTTTGTTATAGATATTATGGGTATGTTGGGGCCCTATTCCGGCAATGTTGCAGCACTTATATTCCTTTAAAGGCTCATAGACAGGTGTCGACTCATGTGTAGTTTGGTATGCCTTGTCGGCTGATTTTTGTTGTATAGTCTTTCATGGCAGCGTGATAGCTCGTACCTTATATATAGTTTCTTGACTGTCTGGTCATCCTATGTTATGTATGTTCATGTTATTATCTTTCATTGTTGGTTGTTCCTAATCCATGTCTACCATTTATATTGACATCGTCAGCCCTTAAAGATAATAAGAAAGGTTAGAAAAAATGTATATTGGTGCTCGACAGATATGGCCAGGGTGCTAGTCATGACCCTCCAGTTTGGGTCGTGACAAATTCTTCGTGGGTTTTTTCAAGTAAATCAGTAGGGTAACTGTTCTTCACCCGGAATTTATGACATTTCATGATTCTATCTTTATTTTTATTATTAAATTAGTGTCTTGAGTTGAGGAAAAAGGGGATTTTTGAAGAAATCTTTCAAAATGAAAATGATGATTTGAGAGACGAATTGGTATCGTAATTTGATAATTTTGGTATGGTTGAACTCATATCGAAATGGGTGTTTGAGTCTTGTAAATTTTATTGGTTTCGAGGTACGGTCCCGAGGGCTGACTTTTGGGTTAACTTCATAGTTTTTGATAAAGATTGAAGCTTATTTATCCGGAATAGTTCCTTATGAGTTTTATTTATGTTTTGAAGTTATTTTGGCTAGATTTGAGCCGTCCGAAGGTTGTTTCACTCGAGGATTTCATTTTAGAGTAAAAATTTATCTTATTTGAGGTAAGTATCTTGCCTTACTTTGTGTAGGGGAACTACCCTTAGGATTTGAGTTTTTTATGCTAATTGTGTCATGTGTAGTCCGTGTACACGAGGTGACGAGTGCGTGCTCGGGTTTATTTGTATAAAGTTGACCTTTTAAGGCTCTTAGGTCCTTATGTTCATTAGATATGAAGTTGCTTTGTTATGATTAAGTTTCCCTTTTACTAGTTTCACCTTCATGTGTTTTAATTGGAATTAATTGCTTCATGTTCCACTCTTATTACTTATTTGATTCTTGTGTGCCTTAAATGAAGTTGTTGCCTATTCAATTACCATGCTATCTTTTTCGTTGCTTACCTTAATTAAGTTGTTGTATTGCTTCCGTAATTTGCTCAAACCTAAATGAAGTTAGTTATCCTTTATCATAGTTGCCTCATCCTTATTTGAAATTAATGACTCATGTTATCTCCCTTGTTGTCAAATTGTACTTTTATGAAGTTATGGTTACATATTAATTCTCCCTTGTTGAGCTATTCTTATTGTGACTAGTATTCTATATTGTGTTTATTCTTTGTGAGCTCGTTCTGCCAATTCTTTGCATTCTAAAGCTCTTGAGTTGATTTACTTATCATATTCTCGGGTATTGTTGTGGTTGTTGCTGTTTTACTCAGTTTGTTGAGCCGAGAGCTATGCGCAGTTGTGATATTGAAACTATTTAGAGGAAGTGTTGTGGAATATGGGCACATGTTGTGAAGGTCATTCTATTATGTTGTTGTATTTTTGGCACGTGATATGGTTGGGAGGATTTGTTCCGGTGTTTGCACGAGGTTTCTGTCGTGCTAGTGTTACTATTGATGTTGCACATGCGGCATGACAAGGCGGGCTATATACATGTGTTTGCGCATGTGGCAAGACAAGATGAGAACATTGCTATGCGCATGCAACAAGACAAGGCTGGCGTTTACTTTATTATTGCGCACGTGGCGAGACAAGGTCAGCTATGTTAGGGATTGATTTGTGATGACTTGTGATGGCCTAAGGGCATTGTTGTTGTTGATATTTGTGTAGTGATGTACCTAACTTGTGTGAATTTTACCTTGTGCAAATTGTAAGGATCGTTTCTTATGTTCCATTCACTTTTTCTATTCTTACTAGTTGGCCTAAAACTGTGATAGAACACTTGCACAAGCATACACGTAATTTATCACCCTATCGGTTTAAGAAGGTGGATTCTGATGTTATTGATCATTCTTTCATACCCTCGTCTACTTGCCTTCTATGTGGGAATTGTTCTATTCTCACGTGAGTTTTCTGTGTAGTTACCAGTTGTAATAAGGGCACAAGATGCCAAATGTTTAAGCTTTACGGATTGGGACCCGTGAATTGTGACTATTTTTGAGATTTGAAACCTCGTAGAGATTATTGGATAAACCTGGTGTGAAATCGGTAATTCTTGTCGAGTTGCTACTTGCCTTTCCTTTATTTGTTCTCACCGGATTTAAACTGTGTTCAGCTTACTCCACTGTGTTATTACTTGTTGTGTTCCGCTGCTAATTGTTGCTTCTAGTTCTTATTGCAAGTTATTGTTGTCATCATGCATAACTTGGTAGAGATATCGTACTCTGTTAGTTCTACACCTATACTTGTCCAGGTTATTTAGTCTAGTAGCTGTCTTGACTGTCCCTCGTCACTACTCCATTGAGGTTGGTCTTGATACTTACGGGGTACCGTTGTGGTGTACTCATACTACGCTTCTGCATATTTTTGTGAAGATCCAGGTATTTCGGAGTCAGTCGATCGCTAGCTAGTTGTACGGATCTTGCTGTGGAAACTCAAGGTAAACGTGATGCTGCGTTCGCAGGCTTCAGAGTCACCTTCAGATATTGTACTTGCACTGTTTCATCTCTACTTCGAAACAGTTGTATTTGTAGGCTTTCTAGCAAACTCAATAGAGCTTATGACTTGTACTACTGATTTTGAGATTGTAAATTTGTATAGAGATTTCTATTTCGTATTTGTTAGTAGATAGTTATATATTGTCGTTATTTATGTAAATATTAAGCTTACCTAGTACCTAAGACTAGGTGCCATCACGACATCCTACGGAGGAAAATTTGAATCATGACATTTTGTTCCCTTTTCTTAATCAGGCGAAATATGTTATATTCTCACTCTCTTGCTATTGTCCGACGCGCTAGTTAAGCTCTCCGTGCGGTGCTTTCTTTTGTTTTCAGTAAAAGTTAATTTTTGTACACTAACAATATATCATTGTTTTATGCGATCAAGTTAAGAAGACTTTCGCAAAAAGTAAAAATAACTTGTTATGCAAATGCACTTATATATATATAGGGGCGGATATAAGTTTGGGAAAGCGGTGTCACTTATATATATATAGGGGCGGATATAAGTTTGGGAAAGCGGTGTCACGTGACACCGCTTCCCCGGAAAAAACTACTAAAAAGCTGGGTAAATTTGTACTTAAACAGGTCAAAACGATAAAAAGAAATTAAGATGACACCGCTTGTCAAAGCAAGAAAACTACTCCGGCTGGTTACTCGGGGCCTTCATGCTGCACGGTCACAGAATCGATTCTAGGATGTCCAAATTATGTTTAGACTTTTTGATCTCAGTCAAGTCACAAGTGGCTTAATATTTTAGAAAGTTTGTCATTAAGAATAAGATTCTCAAAAGTCAAGAGAACCACTAATATTAAAAATATCTGAAGAGGAACTCTATGATATAAAGTTTTTGCTTTATTTGTAAAATTGAAATTTTAATTTGTTATTTATATAAAATACCAAATGGAAAGATATTCTCCTAAAGTATCGTTTAAGGTTTTAAATCAAATTCAACCTCTTAAAGATTAGTTAAGTTGGAGTAGAGAGTAAAGGGATCAAACCAAATGGAAGCAATAAGAAGAGAACGTTCAAATTGAAGAGAAACCAAAAGAAAAAACTTAAAATTAACTTTCATTAATGCATATGAAAAAATAATCTTGTCGATATTAATTGTACAACGTATTTGAATGTGCTATATTAATGTGTTATTGTTGCAGTGACCTATTTATTTACTTACTGTTTTAAATAGTGACACCGCTTACATAAAATCATGCGTATGCCACTATATATATATATATATATATATATATATATATACATACATGTTCATAAGTTAGATCCGTTTAGTACTTGTAAATGCTTACGCTAATGATGATTATTGGATCCTGCTTTGGTTTGAGAATGAGACGATTAAATTAAATAATGTAAAGCAGCCATCCTTTATCATCATATTTTTTTCCTTAACGTCTGTTGTGTTCGTTGGGTGGTTGCTAATCGTAAACTACGATAGTACTGGTAGATACATAATCTAACATTATGCATATATGATAACTTGAAAAAAAAAAGGTACTGTATACGATAAGTTTATCCATTGTCGGCATATCAAATTTTTTATTTTGGAACTTGTTAGGATAAGCGATCAAGAAAGAGGATGCCAAATACAAATAATTATGTGTTTAATGAAAATTATCATTTCGTCATTATTAGATCCTAAAATGCTCATCTTCCATAATAATTGATCTGTGACTAAGAGAGATTCTTGTTTTTAGCGTACTCAATAAGTGCATTGAAGTCGATTTAAGAGAAAAACTGTGAATGGTCTGACCATTTAATTGCTGAAGAAATATCTTGGTATGTCTACGTTGAAATTATAGGTCTCTAGGGCTTTGTAATGGTCCATTTACCCAGACAAAGAATAGTAACAAACATCATCAATTTACTACGGTATATTTATTGTCTCCTAATTGACTAATGATAGACAAGAAGAAGAATATCTCACGTCTCTAGAATATTTTTTAATTACTCTATATTTTATTATTCACTTTATTCAAATGTGCAATTATTGTTTTCCTCCAACAGTTGGAATATATACGTAATATCGTTTCTTCTGTGTCTAAACCATCCATCCTTCAAAAGACGAAACTTTTTTTAGTTCTATACTTCTAGTTCATATATAAAATATTTCAGGTGAACAACTCATTTATTGTACATTAGTTTTCCAATTAGTTGAGGTTACTGTTGAGTTTTACAATAATGAAATGAAGTTCAGTTAGAACAGAGATGACATCACGTAAAGTGTAGAGACATTGACAATATCATTTTCATGAACATTTATCATTCTTAATGTCGGATATATTCTTTGGCTTGTGCTACAGTCATTGTCATCACCAGAATCATCTTCAATTCTTCTCCTTTTTTCTTCCTGAGCATGTTTATCCTACTCTAAACAAATAATTATAAAATGGAGGATCATCTTTTTCTCTCATATTTTCGAATAACTGCAGCCCTTCAACAACAATAACTGCTTAGTAAAATTTCACAGATGGGGTTTGGGGAGGGTAGTATGTACGCAGACCTTATCCCTACTCCGGAGTAGTAGAAATATTATTTCCGATAGACCATCGGCACAATAAGATGAAACGAGACAATATAGCAGTAACAACAGAGGCATCAAGAAAGATATTACTAGCAATGTACTAACCAGAAAATAGAGAGACAAGTAATACTACTAAGCATTAACAATGGCACAATACCATAGACTCGATGGAATAATAAAGACACAATTGGAGTCACTAACATCCTAGGAAAAAATATTTCCATACGGATAATTACAAGTAAGACAATAAAGAAAAATAACAAGAACTGTTCAACCAACAAGCCTCTTTTAGCATGGAATGTACAACAAAGTCACAACCAAGGTACCATGCCTCATATTCATATTTCGCAGGTTCAATCACAATCTTTCCTTATATCACGTGTGAGCCTTGCATTTATTTTTGAAAATATTTTTTCCAAAATAGCTACATGCATTTTAGCCCCCTTATCTCATCGCGTGGCTTCAAGTAATTCCCTTACTAAAACCACACGTATAAATTCTCACCTTATATCACCGCATGCATATCAACCCCTATTCCAATACCACCGCATATGTATCAATATCACAACACAATAATCAACTTGCACCACATGTGCCCATATATCATAGCACTTGCCAAAATCAACAATACTAATGTTATCACAACATATAACCCATGGCTCAATCACAATATCTACAAAATATCAATAATAAAAAAATGAATGAGAAATGCTCAACAAAGAAAGATATCTCAACAATTACCAACTTCAACCTCAATGTGATAATGACCTCTACAACTTCAGCACCAATAAATCAACAAGAAGATATTCCTCGAAATAACAACTTCAAGTAAGAGTATTTTAACAATAAAAGAGATAACAAAACAATAAAGAAGGTAGCAACTTCAATTAAGCATATAAGAGCAATTACAACAATAAAGGGTATAACAAATGCTAACAACATCAATTAGAGAACGTGAGAGTAAATTTAACAATAAAAGATGTTGCATGTTAGAACAAATTCAAGTAAAGGCATGGAAGAGGTCCAAAAGTCTAAACCGGTCAAAATACCATATATAGCCCATGTACACAGTCATCGCCTTGTGTACACGTCTTTCACATAGTACAATTAGCACAAATAACCCTAATCCTAAGGATAGTTCCTTCACACAAAGTTAGGAAAGATACTTACCACAACTAAGCCAAATCAACCCTCGAATTTAGCTTTTACCCTAAAATTCGTCTCCACGCGGCTCAAATCTAACCAAAAGTGACTTAATATTACCAAACAATTCAAGGGAAATCAATTACAATAGATAAAGCTTTGATCTTTACATAATTCCCAAAAAGTCAACAAATGTCAACCCTTGGCTCGCCCGGTCGAATCTCGGGTCCAAGGGTAGATTCTGACTACCCATAACCCCACGAGTCTATATATATATTTTATTTTCAAATCCGAGTCCAAATCAACTCTCAAAACTCAAATCTTTATTTTTCAAAATTTTGACAAAAATCCTCAATTTTCATCTTTGATTCTCATAAATTTGTTATTGAATCTAAGATATAATCATGAAATATAGTTAAAAATTAATTAGAATCACTTACCCAATATTTGTAGATGAAAATTCCCTCTCTAAATGGCCTCCTACCGAATCTAGGGTTCTAAAATATGATAAAATAATATGAAATCCCGACTTTCTAACCTTTTTGTTCAGTTGCAGATGGTGCAATTACGACACTGGGTTCACAATTGTGAATCCTCGCAATTGTAAAGAATTTCTCGCAATTGCGGCTACTGACAACCTAAGTGGGACTTTGCAAATGTGACACTGGATTCGCATATGTGAACCCTGTCCCCTTCGCAAATATGATAAAGTATGTCGCAATTTTGAGTCTAACCATATTGGCCTATGTTCGCAATTGCGAGCAAGTCATCACAATTGTGATACCTAACCCTCACATGCTCACTTTGTAATTGCGAGGCTGGTGCTCGTAATTGTGACATGAGAGTACCAGTATACCAGCAAATCATGTTTCATTCAAAACTCATCAGAAACTCATCCGACCACTTGGGGCTTCAAAACAATCATCCTCACAAGTTTTAAAATATCATAAGAACTCGCTCACACGATCAAAACACAAATATAACATCTAGAACTACGAACCGTATATCAAAACGCATTAATTTTAAAGAAAATTTCAAGAACCTCTATAATTGCGACAAAGAGTCTGAATCCTATCAAATCAAATCCAAATGACACCAAATTTTGCAGACAAGATCTAATAAGCATAACAGATCTATTCTAAATCCCAAAAATAAATTCCAATCTCGATAGACAAAAGTGAACCTACAATCAAACTTGGGGATTCTTCTAAACCTCAAATTGCCAATTTTTGGCAAAACAACACCAATCGACCTCAGAAGCTCCGAATTCGATTCCAGGCATATACTCAAGTCCAAAATCACGGTGCGAACCTATTGGACCATCAAATACCATTCCGAGGTCTTTTACCCAAAATTCAAACTTTTGGTCAACATTTCTAACATAGGCTTCTAAACCAAGAATCAAATGTTCCAAATCAACCCGAAATCTTCTCGGAACAAAACTAATCTAGCCCGCAAGTCATAAAGCTAAAATTACATATGTGTGAAGCATCAAAAGGGAATATGTGGAGCAAATACACAAAATGACCGATCAGGTGGTTGCATTCTCCCCCTCTTAAAATTAATGCTCATCCTCGAACGTGCATAGAGACATACCTGAAGTGGTGAAAAGGTGTGGATAATGACTCTCATGACGTGCTCGGTCTCCCTGGTCGCCTCCTTGACCGAATGACCCCTCCATTGGACCTTCACTGAAGCGATACTCTTTGACCTCAACTTTCGGACTTGCCTGTCCAAGCCACCAGCTCCTCAACATAAGTCAAATCCTTGTCCAATTGGACCGAGCTGAAATCTAATACATGCGATGGATCACCATAATACTTTCGGAGCATAAAAAGATGGAACACCGAGTGAACTGCCAATAAGCTTGGTGGCATTGAAAGTCCATAGGCCACCTCACTAACTCTCTCAAGGATATCAAAAGGACCTATATACCTAGGGCTCAGCTTGCCATTCTTCCCCAATCTCATCACACCCTTCATGGGTGACACTCGAAGCAAAACCCTCTCTCCCACCATAAATGCTATATCACGAGCCTTCCGACCAACATAACACTTATGTCTAGACTGTGCTGTACGAAGTTGATCTTGAAGCAACTTGACTTTCTCCTAGGCATCCCAAACCAAATCAATGCCCAACAACCTAGCCTCACCCGACTCAAACCAACCAACTGGAGAACGACACTGTCTCCTATATATGACCTCATAAGGATCCATTTGAATACTTTATTGGTAGTTATTATAGGGGAACTATGAAAGAGGCAAGAATTGATCCTAATAACACCCGAAATCCATAACACATACGGGTAGCATATCTTCCAAAATCTGAATAGTGTGCTCGGACTTCCCGTCCGTCTAGGGGAGGCTGAAATATTATACTCAACTCAACCAGTGTGCCTAACTCATGGTACATTGCTCTCCAGAAATACGATGTGAATTACGTGCCTTGATCGGAGATAATGGACACCGGCATAGCATGGAGACGAAAAATCTTGCGAATATAGATCTTAGCCAACTACTCTGAAGAATAGATAGTCACCATTGGAATGAAATATGCCAGCTTGCTCAGTCTATACGCAATTAAACACACTACGTCAAATTTATTTAAAGTCTATGGGAGCCTAAGTTTGGGAATCTGAAGTCTCTAAAACAATCCGCCCGACCTCTGATGCTCGTACTTCACCTGTTGATAGTTCAAGCACCGAGCCACATATGCCACTATATCTTTCTTCATTCTCCTCCACTAATAATGCTGCTTCAAATCCTAATACATCTTATCGGCACCCAGATGAATGGAATACGTGAACTATGGGCCTCCTCAAGAATCAACTCACACTATACATTTACATTGGGCACACATATCCTGCCCTACATCCGCAACACTGTGTCATCTCCAATAGAAACCTCTTTGGCCTACCTTCCTTGTAAGCCTGCCACTGCTAATACATTGCTCTTGACAGCTAGAATGTAGTGAAAGCAACTCCGCTCACCTCCACAATACCCATGGTGTGGAGAATACGTTGGCACTTCTCTAGAAAACGTTGCGCATCCTTAGTAGTTACACCATCAAAAGTAGGAGGATCATACTTCTTGAACCTTTGCATTCTCCTCTGCTCTTCCTGAGATGTCGCCGGCCTAACCTCAGGTTGAATCAAAATAAATAGCTATGCTGGCATGATACCTGGGACCTGATCAACATGGACCCGCTGATCTGGTTATGGGCCGCAAGAGTCTAATCTCCTCCCCCTAGCCTAAGATGTGGCTTGTTAAAGGGGAATCAATATCGCCTAAGATAGAGTTCCAAACATGTTCAAGACCTATGCTAGGGTCTCCTGAAGTCCAGGGGAAGTAACACGTGCCTCGGGTGCCTATCCCCCAATCAGAGCTACTGGTGTTACTCAGTCACTGCACGAGCAACTGTTCTGACTATAGCATGTGCCCCTCCTCAGCCTGCCCTTGCCTCGCGTGGCTCTAGCAGGGGCGCAAGTGTCTAATCATCGAATCCGGTAGTACGTGTCCTTACCATCTGTGAGAGAGTAGAAAGACAAAGATTCAAATTTTTAAGTCAACCAAATCACATGATAAGGAATCAAAGGAGTGGAATTTCCTAAAAGTTCTTATCCTCTCGAAGATAAGTACAAAAGTTTTTGTACCGATCCACAAGACTCTAGTAAACTTGCTTATGCCTCGTAACGCCTATGAACCTAGAGCTCTGATACCAACTTTTCACGACCCCAAGTTTTAACCTTAGGATGTCATGATGGAACATTTTCTCTAAGACTAGGTAAGCATAACATGTAGTGAGAAATAGCAAAAATAATAACTTAAACATCAAACTAAAACTATTAAACTATCAAAGCAGAATCCAAAAGGTACAACTATCAAAACTTCCCAAAACTTGGTGGAACCGAGTCATAAGCTCTACAAGAGTACACTAATAGTCTTGAAATACAGTACTGTTTCAGAACAAGAAATAAATAGTAGAACGTATAAAAGTAAAAGGTGACTTAGAAGCCTACGACACTAATAGTCTTGAAATACAGTACTGTACCTTGAAGTCTTCGACAAAATCTAATCAACCACTAGCATCCAGCACGGGTAGATGCACATGTATCTGCACAAAATGTGCAGAAGCATAGTATGAGTACACCATAATGGTACTTAGTAAGTATCAAGCCTAACCTCGGTAAAGTAGTAGAGAGGCCATGTCAAGACACCTACTAGGATAATAAAATTGAACAAAATATAGCATAGTCTAATAATGGAAATCGAGGAAGTTAATGATAGATAAACAATTCAATAATGTAATCCAAAAACGGAAACTTAAGGGGAAAAGAAAACAAGTAGTGACACATGTTGAACAACAAGTAGTTAAATACGGACAACTACGATTAAGACAATGAAGAAAAATAACAAGAAATGTTAAACCAACAAGCCTCTTTTAGAACAGAATGGACAACAAAAGTCACAACCGAGCTACTATGCCTCATATTCACATTTCCTAATTTCAATCACAATCTTTTCTTATATCACCGAGTGAGCCTTGCATTTATTTTTGAAATTATTTTCCCGAAATAGCTACAACTGCATGCGTATCAACTCCTATCTTACCGTATGCGTATCAACTCCTATCCTTATACAACTGCATACATATCAACATCACAATATAATAATCAACTTGCACCACATTTGCACATATGCCACAACACTTGCCAAAATTAACAATACCGATGTTATCACAACATATGGCACATGGATCAATCACAATGTGTACAAAATCTTAATAACAACAAAATAAATGAGGAATGCTCAACAAGGAAATATATCTCACAATTATCAACTTCAACTTCAATGTGATAATGACTTCCCCAACTTCAACAATATTAACTCAACAAGAAGATATTCCACGAAATAACAACTTCAAGTAAGAGTATTTCAAGGAAAGATATCTCACAATTATCAACTTCAACCTCAATGTGATAATTACTTCCACAACTTCAATGTTAATAACTCAACAAGAAGATATTCCACGAAATAACAACTTCAAGTAAGGGTATTTCAACAATAAAAAGGGTAACAAGACAATAAGGAAGTTAGCAACTTCAATTAAGCCTTTAAGAGAAATTACAACAATAAAGTGTATAACAAATGCTAACAACATCAATTAGGGAATAAGAGAGTAAATCTAACAGTAAAAGATGTAGCATGTTACAACAAATTCAAGTAAACGTATGGAAGAGCTCTAAAAGTCTAAACCGGTTAAAATACAACATATAGCTCGTGTACACACTTGTCACCTTGTGTACACGTCTTTCACATAGTACAATTAGCACAAATAATCCAAATCCTAAGGGGTAGTTCCCCACACAAAGTTAGACAAGATAAGTACCTCAACTAGGCAAAATCAACCCTCGAACTTAGCTTTTCCCCTAAAATTAGCCTCCACACGGCTCAAATCTAACCAAAAGTGACTTAATATTACCAATTAGAAAAACCAAATACAATAGATAAAGCTTTGATCCTTACGCAATTTCTAAAAAGTCAACAAAAGTCAACCCCGGCTCATCCAGTCAAAATCCGGGTCCAATGGCAGATTCTGACTACGCATAACCCCACATGTATGTATATGTATTTTATTTTCAAATCCGAGTCCAAATCGACTCTCAAAACTCAAATCTTCATTTTTCTAAACATTGAAACAAATCCCCAATTTTTCTCTTTGATTCTCATAAATTTGATGTTGAATCTAAGATATAATCATGAAATATTGTTGGAAATTAATTAGAACCACTTACCAAATGTTTGTAGATGAAAATCCCCTCTCCAAATCCCCTCCTACAGAGTGTAGGGTTCTAAATTATGATAAAATGATATGAAATCCTAACTTTACAACCTTTTGTTTAGTTGCAGATGTCGCAATTGCGAACCCTCGCAATTGCAAACCCTCTCAATTGTAAAGAATTTCTCACAATTGTGTCTATTGACAGCCTAAATGGGACTTTGCAAATATGATATTGGATTTGTAATTTTGAACCTTGTCCCCTTCACAAATACGACAAAGTATGTCGCAATTGCGAGTCAACCCAGATTGGCCTATGTTCGCAATTGTGAGTGAGTCATCGCAATTGCAATACGTGACCCTTACCGGATCACTTCTCAATTGCGAGGTTGATGCTCGCAATTGCAAAATCATAGCACTAGCATACAAGCAAATCTTGTTTTAGTCCAAAACATTCTGAAATGCATCTGAAACTCATCTGAGCCCTCGAGGCTCCAAACCAAACATCCACACAAGTATAAAAACATCATAAGAACTCACTTGTGCGATCAAAACACAAAAATAACTTCTAGAACTACGAATAGGACATCAAAACGCATGAATTTCAAAGAAAAATTCAAGAACCTCTAGATTTGCAACTAAGCGTCTGAATCCTATCAAATCAAATCCAAATGACACCAAATGTTGCGGAAAATTTCTAATTAGAATAATGGAAATATTACAAGCCCCAATAACAAATTGCAATCTTGATAGCCAAAAGTCAACCTAGGTCAAACTCGGGGATTCTTTTAAATCTCAAATTGCCAATTTTTGGCAAAATAATAAAAATCGACCTATGGACCTCCGAATTCGATTCCAGGAATATGCCCAAGGCCAAAATCACAATACGAACTTATCGGAGCCAACAAAATACCATTTCGGGGTTGTTTTCACTAAAGTAAAACTTTTGGTCAAAATTTCTAACTTAGGCTTCTAAACTAAGAATCAAAGGGTCCAAATCAACCCAAAAGTTTTCCGAAATAAAATCAATCAACCCCGCAAGTCATAAAGTCAAAATACACATGTGTAAAGCACCAAAAGGGAAAATGTGGAACAAATATATAAAATGACTGGCCAGGTCGTTATAATAATATAGACATGACAAATAAATGAATATGATGGAGACTCTGTGTGATGCAGATCGTAACACGGAATGCAACTCATCCTAAAGTCCCCTCAACAGTTGTGCCCATGCGCCTAAATGACCACCAAAAGTACCTGTCTCAATACTTGCACAATCAGTGCATAAGTATAGCATGAGTAGATAAATCAACGCATACCCAGTAAATGCCTAGCCTAACCCCGGAGAAGTAGTGATAAGGGTTCGATATCGATACTTACTAGTGGTCCAATAAATCAATACAATATATTATAAATAGATATGAAACACCACGGTAATGATGAGGTAAGAAACTGTAACTAACATAATCTTCCAAAGTAATGACAATATGAATTCCTCAAATATCATGTGCTATCTCAAACGGATAAGATAATCATGTAAATTCCAAGTCTCAAATCAAAAGGGAAATCTCATGAATATTCAGACTTCTAGTGAATAGTGCACGAATTATACCAAGGTTGTACGACCCGATCCATAATAGTCATGTACATACACTAACGAGGTCGTACGGCCAGATCTATGGATGCATCTCAAATATATTGTCGAGGTCGTATGACCTGATACATAATGCTATTTCATAGCACTATCGAGGCAAACGGCCCGATCCACAGGATTAGAAAAACTCTTCGAACTATGAGTCAAATAATTACACACAAGGATAGGCACATAATATAACATATTTTTTTACCAACAATCAATGTATTCCGCTAAAATTCAAGGTAATGAAGTTCGGCCTAACATAATCCCTAATCGAATTCCAATTATAAATTATTAAACTAACAACTTGAGTTCAAATGATACAAATATTGTATGATAAAGTCCTAAGTCTACCCAAACATGAACATGATTTTAGCTACGCACGGACTCTTGTCACCTCGTGCGTACGTAGCACCCACAACTAGTAGAAAACAACAATTTAACACCTACAGGATAATTTTTCCCTCACAAGGTTAGACAGGAGACTTACCTCGCTCCGAAATTCGATAACTCGCTCTAACGCCTATCTAACACATCAAGCCAAAGCCAAACGGTCCAAAACTAACAAAACAATGTGCAAACCAATCAGAATATACTTCAATACTCGTAATTTAACAATTTATACCAATTCCCAACTCTACACGAAAAGTCAACAAAGACAACCCCCAGCCACTTAGAAAATTCTCGAATATAACTACTATCCATAACAACACAAACTCAAATATACAATTTATTCCTAATTCCATATCCAATTTTGTATTAAAAAGAAACCAAGATTACCATTTCTATGTTTTCTTCAAAAATCCCACAAATTCTACCAATTTCCATGTTTAAATCTACGTGTACTCTCTGTATTTAACTTATGACAAGTGGGAATAACTTATCTCTGTCGCGCCCCCGTTTTACTTCGTGGAATAAGGTTTCTAACATTTTGGTTGGGACAACTCTTTCCTTTTGGGAAAGGGGATTTGCAGTTTTGAAGAGTCGTCACCTAACTATTTAAGGTGCATTAGGACACCTATAGGGTTCATTTATAACTACGTTTGGTAACCAGAGATAGGGTAAGGGCTTGAAATTATCCTAAGGGGAAGGTGTTAGGCACCCCTCAGGATCCACTAGTGTGGTTCCCGGTCAAATAATTTTTTGTGAATTTGTAAAATGAGCAAATAAACAAGTATGACTCAAATAGTAGGGGATTTAAGTTTAACAACATAAATGTTTGTAAAGCAATTAATGAAAATCAAGAGTTTAAAAGAATTACAATCTAAGCACATTTATGAATCTAAAGAGGGGGTGTCCTAGGTTTGTTTATAATATGGATCACATCAATGCAATACCCGGTATGACACTCCTCAAAGAGGGGCTACACATGGTATTAACGCACCGATCATCATATCCATATCTACCCTTTCCCACCCCGTAAAGGTAATTAAAGCGAAGGTTGGTCTCGACCCCTGTTGCATGATGTTACCCGTCCATTCCTATCAGTCTCGGAGGAATTTGGGACTCCTATCGTATAAAAGGGGGTTCTAGGCAGACCCTCAGGTTTAAAGGTAAAATACTAGGCGAAAAATACGAACACATAGGACTGCATTTAGGGGGGAATCACAGAAAATAGATAGAAGGCTTAGATATACCTCAACATACAATACACATAAGCAGCACGACTCATACACAATTAAGGTCTGAATTCAAATTCTAAGCATGGTATCTAAGTGATAACAACAGAGCCAGATTTTTTTACATGACTCACAAAAGAAGTCCGAATCAGGATTGCTTACTGATTTTAACATGTTGACAGTTAAACACTAATCACAAAGACGATTCTGGTTTTATTTTAAAGCTGATTGCCTAAGGCTTGCCTAGGCGTAAAATAATATGCAGTAGTTACCAGAATTATCAAAACAATTTGGAAATTATTTTACCTAAACCATGTTGTTCTAAATATTGCAAAGACATGCACGATTATGACCAGTTTCACTTAAATCGAACATGGAATTGTTTTATGATAGTTTAACTAGGTGTAACTGAGTGAGATTCTAAAATAGGGTATCTAACGTGCACATATGAAAAATGCAGAATATGCAGAATTCCTAAAGCATGGTTTCTAAATGCCCAAAGAGTTATAACATGGTTTCAAGGTGTGTAGGGGAGCAACAATTTCATATTAATGCTGTTATTTAGCCTAAAACAGGATTTCCAAGTGATAAAGTGATGCCAAATGAGATGCTGAAACACTAAATCTAAGAACATGATATCTAATGCATGACATGCTTTGAATGAGTTGATATTGCACATATAGGAAATGTAAACCTAAGACATGGTTACTAGCCATCCCCAATACTTGTTTACAACAGATTATTACAGACCAATACTGAAATGAATAACATAAGTAGAAATGAAAAATAAGAAGTTACACTATAGAGAGCCTGATTAGGACTTCCTCCCCGAGTTATGTAATAAATCACCTCAAGCGCCAGGATTGTTTCATAGCCCTTCTCATATCCGGGTGTGTCAGAGTTCCCTAAGGACCTCAAGGGATCCCGGGCAGTGCTCACACCCAGATTTCATAGCCAAGACAGAGTAAGTGCAATGTGGAAAGGCCAGCTTTTGTGTGTCCAAGTTCAGAGGGAGCTCAAGGGTCCCAAGGCAAGGCTCATACAAAAGGGGCAGAACTTAGTGGTCTAAGAGTAAGGTGAGAGTGCTTAGCATAGTTTTGAAAAGGTTGAATTGGAAAACAGTTTTGAAACAACATGTTTGAAATAAGTTTGCAAAACAACAAAAAAGTTGCTTAGGGAAAAATAGTTTTGAAAGGAGAAGGGGAATAGGAGAAACAACAACTTGGAACAAGTCAGCACACACAAAACAAGTTCAAAGAGTAGTATCATTTCAACATTTACAAGCAGGGAAGTAAAGGGTTGGGGACATAGAGAGCCCAAATTAGAAACACGTAAATATGAATGAGAAGAGAAGCATATAGACCAGCAGGTACTAGCAACTGATTTGCCTCCAAAACACTAAACTACTACTTCAAAGTGTTAACTAGGGAATCATGCTCGAAATTAGAATAGTAATAAGACATAGGGACAGGGTATGGGAATAGTCATGTTGAGGATATAGGTCTATTACACATAATTAATCATGCTGCTTAGTGTTAATCAGGTACATTAGGAGTCTATGATACTAACATGGCATACTAGTTGAGAGAAATAAACAAGAACTCAAGTAGACATACTGGTCGAGTATCAAACAAGACAAGTAATACCCAGATATGCCGATTACACACTTGACCAAGAGAGGGCAAAACTTAAGCATGCTGAATAAAGCAGTAAACAAGAAGGGCAATTGAACACATAAGCCATTAAATTAATGCAGAAGGAGACATGGCTTAACATACATGGAGCACATAGAGTTGAGTTTCAGAATTGAACTAGGAACATACCAGTTAAGGAAGCAAAATGCAGAAAGTAAAGCAAGCAGAGTTCCATAGTCTAGCCTTGGCTTTCAGCCGGCTAGACAAGCAGTTAGCACAAGTAGTAGAGAGAGAAGAGAGAATTTTTATGTGTGTGTGTGTTTTTTGAACTGATTGTTCGTGTCCCTAGAAGTGAGAATAGAGGAGAGAATATATAGTAGTTGAGAGCAGAGTAAAGTAAGGTAAAGAATCAATCATTCAGTAATTAGGGAAAATTACATAATCAATCATGCATAAAATCAACAAGGTTCTCTTCTAGTAAAGGGGTGATCAGTTAATGATAGAGAGCAGGACATATAACTAAGTAAAGAAAATTAAATACTTAAGTACGAGGTGGGTAATTGAGGGTAAATGAACAAAAATTTAAATTAAGGGAACAATCAATAAGAACCAACAAGTACCACAGTTAATCGTAAATAAGGGAAGAAATAATCAAAGGTCGTAGAAATAGGAAAATAACCGGAAATCAGTATATAGGTATTACCATTGCAAATCAATGAATAAGAATTCAAAATAATACTAATTCAGGGAAAATGATATAGGTTTTCCATGAATAAGCAACTAAGCCAAGTATAAACGGAAAGAATCGAATCTGAAACCCTAATAGAGGCATATTAGGGTAAAATCACAAGATATTCTAATTAAACGAAGAAGTAATTATGTAAATCAAAGCCTAGAACATTGACCTATATCAATTAACACGAACAAGTGCAGAATCCAAACAAAGTGTCAAAATTTGGAGGTTTTAGCATAGGCTAGTTAGGGTTAAGGAATAACTCAACAAAATCAATCAAAACACATAGACACAAGGGACTAAATACTTAAAATCAGAAAGCGTTTTGAAGAAAAGGATTTTCAGAAACCCTAGTTTAGAAAAGAGCAACTAAAATCAAAATAGTTAGTTAAAATTGGAGATTTTTAAAGGAAAATGCTTAATAATACTCGAATCACCTCAGATATATAAAGATCTGAGAAGAATCGAACAGTAGCGAATCTAGGGTTTTCGGAAAATTGTAGAGACTAAGAAAATCGGTTATAAACTCATCGATTCAAACGAAAAACAAGATGAAATCCTTTCTTATAAACGAAAATGGTCGGAGACAGGCCAGTGAACAAGTTTCAAATCGTAACAGTTTGGCTTTCTTTAATATCTTCTCAAGGACTCATGAAGTCGAAGAGCCATGGAGTATAGGAGACCAGAGGTGGTCGGAGAAGGAACATGAACACCATAGGAAGGAGGTTCTAGTCGGTAATGGTGATTAGGTTTAGGGCGAGTTGAGAGAGAATTTGGGAGAGGAGGGATTTAGAGACGATGCAAATGAGAGAATGGGGGTAGGGTTTGAGGGGTCGTTTGATTAAAAAAGGAAAAGGCTAACGTGGACCGTTGACTTCAGAGATTAACGAAAATGATTAGAAGAGGCTCTGGGTCGGGGCAGGTTAGATAAGAAATTGGGCTGGGGTTTTAATTCAATTAGGCAAGAATTGAAAAATGGAATTGGCTATTTTTTAAATACCCAATTAAAATTAGATAAATAATTAATAAAAATAGCTAATAATTAGATAAAATGAAACTAAATCTAAATAGGTGAAATTAAGGTAATTAAATAATATTTAAAATATAGAATGGCTGATTACTGAATTAAAATAGCATAAAGTGTATATTTAAGCTATAATTGCAAAATTATTGTAATTATAGCCAAACAATGCCAAATTGGCTACTTTGTGAAATAATTAAATCCTAATGGGATTAAAAATGATATATTTAGCTAAGAAATACTTTGAAATTACTTGTAATGAAATTCATAAATAATTATTGGATATAAAGTATTGAATAAATTATAAAATAAATTGATAATAATATGGAAAATATGAAAAAATACCAATTATTATAAAAAGTGATTTTGAAGGTATATATGCAAATTTAAAAATAGTTTCAGGAAAAATTGGGTATCAACAGCTGCCCCTCTTTACCCGGGAAGAATGAAAGAGTTTCGGGGTAAAGTAATGATGGCCAATTTTGATCGAGCGAAACGGTTTGAAGAGGGTAGGATACACCCTGGCTGCTGAGCTGCCTACATATCCCTGGTTTCACAGGAATCAGTCCGCATATAATTTCGGATTCACCTGCGGAGTATACTGATGAAGACATCTCAAGAACGGACGCGATATCTAGGGCTTGGTGAGTGGACGGTTTACGGGAATGGTTAGGTTTGTTATGGCTAAGGGAACTGGAGCAGGATTGCTTCTGGTGGGATAGAAGTCGCTCTCCAGCTTACCTGTAAATAGAAACAATACAAGCATATACTGTGCCTAAATTTAAACATGATGCAAATTCCCATTGGACCATGAATGTTGTCTTTGGACGCTTTGGAATGGCGCCCTCAGACCAGGATGTCCTGGGCTATAAAGGGTATGATAAAGGATTCACAGGCCATAAAATGATGTTCTTGGGCTATGAGGATGGTGCCTCCGAACCATGATGCCTTTGAATAATGATATGCAAAAGATTGAAAGGGATCCTCAGGCCCTGACATGGTGTTCTCTGGCTATGAAGATGGTTCCTCCGAACGATAATGCCTTTGGATGAGTTCGCGATATTTTAGCCTATGAAGGATGCAGTAGTATGATACGGACAAGTCAGAGCTTAGTCTTGCGAATTGAAGGGCGGGGCTTAGCATGTAAGAGAAGCGAGATAAATAATGCTTGGGATAACACTTAGTTTCAAAGAAAATTGTAGGTAGAGCTTAACCTCGGAAGGCAGAATGGTAGCCTTATGCAAATTGGAAGGCAAAATAGTAGCCTTATACAATGCAGATGCGAATGGAGACAACGTTCAGTCTCAGAAGGCAGAATGGTAGCCTTATGCAGATTGGAAGGCAGAATAGTAGCCTTATGCAATGCAGATGCAGATGAAGACAGCTTTAGTCTCGGAGGCAGGATGGTAGCCTTATGCAGATTGGAAGGCAGAATAATATCCTTATGCAGATTGGAAGGCAGAATAGTAGCCTTATGCAATATAGATGCAGATGGAGGTAGAGCTTAACCTCGGAAGACAGAATGGTAGCCTTATGCATATTGGAAGGCAGAATAGTAGCCTTATGCAAGAAATAAAATAACAAATGACAGTAGAGTTTTCTTAGCTGATAGCAGATTGCGGCATCATGATTACTGGGAGCATTATGACGTACGGAACATCACTGGTGTGTGCTGATAGCAAATGTTGGCAAATGCAATGGTTCTGAGAGTCGTATTTTGAACAATGTTTGTCCCATGGGCATACAGTATGTTTAATGATTTCGCAATCCTAGTGCCTGCATCCAAAGAAAAATCATGATTTTTGTAAGGGGAAGGTTAGTTCGTATCCCCGCTGGCTTTGCTTGACTCGTCCAGCTTTGATCTGGCTAAGCCGTCTGTATCATTGGGGTAGCGTTGCTAAACAAAGCAGTTTCAATAATAAACATGCATGATTTTGTTTAAAGTATGACATAAATGTATAATTAAAAATAGCTTTTAGATGAACCAACGGCTGTGACATGGTTCAGGACATTGCGACCTCTCCTGCTACGGAATTTTGAGGGTCCTCCTCAAAATTATACCCCAGTTTGATGTGTTGACATTTCTAACTGCTGCTCGTGCGATGATCGGCTAAAATTACTTCGGAATTTTGAGGGTCCTCCTCAAAATTCTACCCTAGTTTCCAATTGTGGGGAAAATGAAAATTTTTATTGAATTTTGACCGAACCCATAGGGCTGCCTATGTATCCCCTCTTAAACGGGAATCAGGTCAGGCGTAGTTCAATTTACATCATATAAGGGAAGTATAAATATTACACATAGTAACACTTGGCAGCATCTGAATTGATCGGCTTTGGCCAGACTTCTCCATCCATTTCTACTAGTATGAGGGCTCTTTCTGTCAAAACCCGGTGAACCATATATGGACCCTGCCAGTTAGGAGAGAACTTCCATTTAGCTTCATCTTGATGCGGAAAATTTTTATTTAACACCAGCTACCCCGGTGTGAACTATCTTGGCTTGACTCTCTTGTTGAAGGATCTGGACATTCTGTTCTGACAGAGTTGACCATGGCAAACTGCGTTCATTCCCTTTCCGTCTCTAATGGCTAGTTGCTCATAATGACTTTTTACCCTCTCTGTGTCGTCGAGCTCAGATTCTTGTATAATCCTTAGGAAAGGAATTTCTACCTCAACGGGAATGACAACCTCTGTACTGTAAACCACCATGTAGGGGTTGCCCCGGTTGATGTGCGGACCGTGGTACAATACCCCAAAATAACAAATGATAACTTCTCGTGCCACTATCATTTTCCTTAATATCTTCTTGATATTCTTGTTGGCGGCTTCTACAACTCCATTCATCTGAGGCCTGTAGGCTGTGGAATTCTTGTGTTTGATCTTGAAAGTTTCTCACATAGCTTTCATCATGTCGCTATTGAGGTTGGAGCTATTATCAATAATGATTGACTCTGGAATCCCGAATCGACAAACAATGCGGTCGCGGACAAAGTCTGCCACGACTTTCTTAGTCACTGCTTTGTAAGATGCTACTTCGACCCATTTGGTGAAACAGTCTATGGCTACCATGATAAACCTGTGTCCGTTGGAAGCAGTAGGCTCGATTGGTCCAATAACATCCATCCCCCAGGCAGCAAACAGCCACGGTAATCTTGTTGTGTTAAGCTCGCTTGGAGGTACCTTTATTATTTCTACATGTATTTGATAGTAGTGGCATTTCCGGACATACTGGATGTAGTCTGTTTCTATAGTCATCCAAAAGTAACCATCCCGGAGTATCTTCTTAGCTAAGACAAAACCATTCATATGTGGACTGCAGGTCCTAACATGAATTTCCTCTAGTAGCCTAGATGCTTCCTTTGCGTTGACACATCTTAATAATACTAAATAGGGAGTCCTCCTATACAGGATTCCTCCACTGTGAAAAAGTTGTTGGACAATCTCCGAAGTGTGCATTTTTTGAGTAGGATTAACAAGCTCCGGGTACTCTCCTTTTGCCAAATATTCCTTGATATCATGAAACCAAGGCTTTCCGTCTGCTACCTCTTCGACATGGGCATAGTAAGCTGGCTAATTATGGATTTTCACTAGAATGGGATCAATGAAATTCTTGTCGGGATGTTGTATCATACATCCAAAGCAATGCATCGGCGAACTCATTCTGGATTTTGGGAACATGCTAGAATTCCGTCTTTGTGAACCTCTTTCTCAATTCCTGTACGTGATGTAGATACAGGAGTATCTTGGAGTTCTTGGTTGCCCATTATTCTCGTACCTGATGTATAAGTAATTCTGAATCTCCAATTACTAGCAGCGCTTGAACGTTCATGTCAATGGCCATTTGGAGTCCTAAGTTGCAAGCTTCATATTCGGCCATATTGTTGGTGCAGGGGAACCTGAGTTTGGCAGACATCGGATAATGCTGACCGGTTTCTGATATTAGAACTGCTCCTATGCCAACTCCTTTGAAGTTTGATGCTCTGTCGAAGAACATTCTCCAACCGTTATAGGATTTCGCAATGTCTTCTCCTGTAAATGATACGTCTTCATCAAGAAAATACATTTTCAAGGGTTCGTATCCTCTATCCACGGGGTTTTCAGCAAGGTGGTCTACCATTGCCTATCCCTTGACAGCTTTCTGAGTTATGTAAACAATGTCGAACTCACTCAACAGGATTTGCCACTTGGCTAGCTTGTCGGTGGGCATGGGATTTTGAAAGATGTACTTCAAAGGATCCATCCTCGATATGAGATATGTAGTATAGATGCTGAAGTAATGTCTCAACTTATGAGCTACCTAAGTCAAAGCACAACAGGTGCGTTCCAATAGAGAATACCGAGCCTCGTACGGGGTGAACTTTTTACTTAGATAATAAATCGCTTGTTCCTTCCTCCCTGTTTCAACATTCTTCCCCAGAACATAGACAAAAGCTCCATCCAACACTGCAAGGTAGAGTAATAAGGGTCTATCTGGCTCGGGCGGGACTAAGACCGGTGACGTTGACAAATACTCTTTGATTTTGTCGAAGGCCTTTTAGCAGTCATCGGTCTATTTGGTGGCGGCATCTTTCTTCAACATCTTAATGATTGGCTCACAGATAACTGTAGACTGTGCTATTAATCGACTGATGTAGTTAAGCCTTCCCAAGAAACTTAACACATCTTTCTTGTTCTTTGGTGGTGGTAGTTCCTGAATGGTTTTGACTTTCGATGGATCCAATCTATTCCTCGGAGGCTCACAATAAACCCAAGCAATTTCCAGCAGGAATTTCAAATGCGCACTTTGCGGGGGTTTAGTTTCAGGTTGTATCTCTGCAGCCTATTGAAGAACTTTCTCAGATCTTCTATATGGTCAGTGGCCTTCTTGGATTTGATAATAACATCATCCATATATACCTCTATCTCCCTGTGTATCATATCATGGAAAATGGTAGTCATGACCCTCATGTAAGTGTCCCCTACATTCTTTAGGCCGAATGGAATCATCTTGTAACAATACACTCCCCACGGCATAATGAAAGCCGTTTTCTCAGTATCTTCCTCATCCATCGAGATCTGATGATAACTAGTGAAGCAATCTACGAATGGCTGTAGTTCATGCTTTGCGCAATTATCAACTAGGATGTGTATATTTGGCAAAAGGGAAGTTATCTTTCGGACTGGACCGGTTGAGATCCCGGTAGTCGATACAAACTCTGACCTTCCCATCCTTCTTTGGCTCTAGCATAATGTTTGCTAACCATGTCGGGTATTCTACTACCCTGAGAACCTTAGCGTTGATCTGCTTGGTGGCTTCTTCCTTGATTTTCAAACTCATATCAGGCTTGAACGTTTTGAGCTTTTGCTTTACCGGTGGACACATTGGATCGGTTGGCAATTTGTGAGCCACAATAGACATACTCAGACCAGTCATGTCATTGTACGACCAGGCGAATATGTCCTCATACTCCTTTAGAGATTCTATGTATTATTTCTTCTCTGATGGCGATAGGTGAATGCTGATTCGTGTGTCCTTGATGTTTTTTTCATTTTCCAAGTTGACAATCTCGGTCTCGTACAGGTTGGACTTAGGTCTATTCTCAAAGTTCTCAACTTCTTTGACAATCTCGTCAGGTATGTCATCTTCTTCTGAATCCATGTCTGTTTGTTGCGTTGTCTCATTTCATATCACAATCATTGGTTCATCAAGAAAAGTAATAGTAATGCTGTATTGGTAAAGTAAGGAGAAAAATGATAGCAATAAATATTAATTCATAAGAAAAATCAAAAATGATTTTGATAAAATAAATACTGTTTTGAACATCGAAGATCTTATTGCCGAAATTCAAAAATGCGAAAAGGAAATCATTTAGTAAAAACAGTGAATAATGCTTGTTTTAGTCTTGCTACCCCGAGGCACATCGGGGTTTGGTTGTCCTGATGGACCAATTCTTGAGATGTGCCCCTCTGCTCACAGCCTATGTGGAAGGGCCTTCCTCCCTCTCCTCCTCGAAAATAATGTAACAGTCCATATCACTGTCCTCTGGAAACAAGTTCTTTACTGCTGTAAGTGCTTCTTCTTCATCTGACCCATAAATAATGTTGGCCTATTGGAAGGTCTGCTCCAGATGCGGTATTTGCATCTCTAGTGGATAGTAAGGACCGCGCCATAGTGGCGACCAGTTATTGAATTCTTCCCAGGTGTATTTATATCCCAAACCGAAGGTAGTGCCATGTTTCTTGAGTTTTATGGGTTTAGAGATTACTTGGAGGTTCTTGCCGAGCCATTTGCCAGGTTCGTACCCACTTCAACTCAGTATACTCTTGACTTTGCTATCCCACCATTTGTCTTTATCGATAGTATTGACTCCCTCAATGTGGTGGTAAGTTTCTCCACCCAGCTTCCTTCTTCCTTCGATCACCATAATGGTCTGACGACTGTATATAGGGTTTCTACCGTCGCCGTGGATGATCACTTCCTGGTGATTCCATTCGAACTTTACTGCATGATGCAACGTTGATGCTACAACCCCATCAACATGAATCCATGGCCGTCTCAGCAGTAAGTTGTAAGATGGTGGTACATCTATTACCTGGAAATCGACCTCGAACTAGGTTGTTCCCATCTGCAGGCATAGGCTAATCTCACCAATGGTGGACCTCTGAGAACCATCGAAGGCTTTCACATTGATTTCTCCATCCTTTATCTCATGCAGCCCTTTACCCAACTTCTTGAGTGTTACCAGTGGACAAATGTTAAGACTGGAACCTTCATCGATCAGGATTCTGGTGATGAAGTGATCTTCGCATTGTGCGGTGATGTGCAGTGCTTTGTTGTGCCCCAGCCTTTCAGGTTGCAGCTCATCTTCATGAAAGGTGATCTTATGGCTTTCCAGCACTTGTCCTAACATATTAGCCACATCCCCGCTAGTGATGTTACTTGGTACATATGCTTTATTTAGCACCTTTAACAAAGCATTCTTGTGCGTCTCAGAATTTTGCAGCAAAGAGAGAATAGATATTTGCACTGGCATCTAGTTCAACTGGTCAATGACCGAATATTCCTTGGCCTATATTTTTCTCCAAAGGTCATCCAGACCTGTCTCAATAAGGGGCGGCAGATTAGAGGCCCACTTGCTTGATTCAGTTAGATGTTTAGGGGTATAGACTCTACTAGTTCTTGTCATACCCTGTGCTGCGACAGTTTCTTCAATCCTAATCTTGCCCTTCCTTCTCGCCTCGACTGTATAGTCCCAGGGTACAAAATTTGTATAGAATGGTTGCATGGTAGACATCGCCACTAGGACCGACGCAACTATCCTTACTTCGAATGGAACAGGTACCTTGGGTGGCAAGACTGCAACCTCAAATGGTGTGAGTGCATTTGCCGGAGACACGAATTCAACCTCAATTGGTACAGGTGTCTTTGCGGGTGGCACTACTTCTAACTCAACAGGTATAGACATATTCACCTCAGCGTTCCCAGACAGTTGGATCTAGACTATGATTGGATTGAGAGTAATTGTTGGTTTCTTCGAGTCATCACCTTCTGCGATCAACCAGATTGATCCCTCGGGATCCCAGTCATCTTCTACTTCAATCATGTGGATAACTCCACCTTTATGTTCTAGCAAAGGGTTGTTGCGGATGTTTGGAGCGGGTTCCTTTGCCACAATGATCTTGTTATCAATCAAAGACTGTATCTGATCTTTCAAGGAGCGGCATTCATCGATGGTGTGCCCTTTTATGCCGGAGTGGTATGTACAGGACTTGTTTGGGTTAACCTACTAAGAAGAGTTATCAGGGGTTGCAGCAGGGATGTGGATGACATAACCAACAACTTTGAGCCTCTCATACAGCTGGTCGATGGGTTCAGCAATGACTGTATATTATTTTGGAGGTTTGCTATCAAAATTAGGTCGGGGTCTAGGGAAATTTTGGCGTGCAGGGGGTAATTGGTAGTGGGATGGTTGAGCATTATAAGTTTGGTAGACATGAGCGAGTTGGGAGTATCTGGGTGAAATAGGTTGATATGTAGGAGGTGGAGATGACTGATAAGTTGGTGGCAGATCTTGGTACGAGGGTGATGGTTCTTGGTAATTTGGGGTTGGCTGGTATCTTAGTGGAGGTGTTGGGTAAACTTGGTATTTAAGGGGAGACTTGGTCCTTTGTGCAATCATCACGGCCCATACATCCCTTTTATTGGACACACCACCGGACTGTAGAGCCTTATTTGTAGCTTGCAAGGCCTCAAAATTTGTAACCATACCGCTTTTAATACCTTTTTAATTCTCTCACCTAATTTGATAATGTCGGAAAACTTGTGGTTCTCAATCATCATCAGTCGTTCATAGTACTGCGAGTCCTAATCCCGGACAAAAAATTTGTTCATTTGCTCCTCTTCTAAGGCATGTCTGACCTTAGCAACTTCGGACCTCCAGCGAGTAGCTTGCTTGCGAAACGTCTCCGTAAGTTTCTTCTTCAAATTCTGGATATAGAACACGTCTGGTGCATTCTCTGTATTAAACCTGAATCTGTCCATAAAGTCAGATACCATGCCTACCCAGCTTGACCACTTCTTGGGATCTTGGCTGATGTACCAAGATAATGCATCTCCTTTCATACTCCTAATGAACAGCTTCATGCGGATCCTTTCATCCTTCCTTACTCCAACCAGCTTGTCACAATATGTCCTCAGATGGACCCTTGGATCAGCCGTACCAACAAATATTTTGAACTTAGGAGGTTTGTACCCCTTAGGCAGTTCGACATCAGGCTGTATACAAAGATCCTCATAGTTCAACCCCTTGATTCCTTTGCCTCCCTCAACGCCCTGAATCCGGCTGGTCAATTTATTAAGTTCCTCGGCCAAGTTCCTGATAAGCAGATCTTTTTCATCAGACTCAAGGGTGCATGAGATAGGTTGGGTGGAGTGTGGCATGGTCTCCACGTAGATAGGAGTGTTATGGTGGCCTGGTGTATGGGTGTGAAAATGGTCGTTTGTGGAGTTCTGAGGTTCTGAGATGAGTAGTGGAATGTTGTTTGGGGTAAGGAAAGTGTTACATTGGTTCTTTGGTGGAGCAACATGATGGTGAGGCGCGGGATGATTCTGCTATTTTGGGATATTTTAAGGAGGTGTAAGGTTTTGAGCGTTAGAGAAGTTGATATCTGGGGTGTTGAGGGAAAATGACAGGTTTGCCAGATTTCAAACCTGATCGAGCTCTTCCTGGAATTTTAACAGTTTCTGTTCAAGTTATGACACATTCTCGTTAGGAACCTGAATACCCTGGCCATCAGTGGCCTCTACCCGCTCAGCTGTGTTCTCTTTCCTAATGTTGCTTAAATCTTCCATTTTATACTTGCCTTTGTTCTTTCCTTTAGACGGACTAAGAGGAGGAGTGGGTGGAGGGCCCCTGGATCTCATGAAATAAGATGATGATGCCAGAGTGCACGAACTAACCTTTGGAGAGGGGAATAATAAAAACAAAAATAAAAACAAAAATAAAAACAAAAGGTAATCAAGTCTGTGTGGATTATAAAAAGTATTGCAATATTTAAACACAGTGCGGGAATGTAATGTGTGTCCTACTTTGGGAACCCCTTTGTGCCCGAGGTAGGCCTAGTAACAAATTGATTTGGAGAACTTAAATGCTAAATGCCTCATTTTACTGATAAAGATAGGCGAATCCCAAAATGACACTAAATAAGCAAGAAATAAAAGTCACTAATGGTCATTGGCCTTATTACATTCAAAAAGCGAAAAAGTAAATTCCTATCTATTTGGTCCTAGAAGGACCTTCCTCAGGTTGAATGCTCTCGTTGATCAAATCCACCAGCTCGTGTAGGTTCACTAGTAAAAATGCCTTTGCCAGGTATTCTCCTTCGTTTCCTTCAGCGTTCTGGCAGTCTGCGATTCTCTTCCTCACTTTTCCTTCCAATTCCAACAGACTGTATTCTAGATATTCCAACTTTTCACTAGCTTTGGAGGCCCTCTCTTTCCACTCATTGATTTGGTCATTTGATGGAAGACTCTTCCACCAGTCTAGTAAGAGTGAGGGTGTGCTAACTATACCGAAGCTGGGGACCTCGTTCTTCATTTTCTGCAAAACAAAAGGGTTAAGACCATACCTCCATCGGACTCGACTATTAATATCAACAATTAGATGAAGCATTTAGTTCTCCAAATAAATGCACATAACGTGATGATGTCCATTTGGGTTTAGGGAAACCCAGTGGACTTTTGGACAAGGATATCTTAAAGGATCATTATGTGGACAACATAACTGACCCGACTAGGCTTGACCATGATGCATGCATAATTTAATAGAGTAAGGTTTCTATGGGGGTTTAGACTAAACCCTTGAGCGGACAACTCAAGGGCGAAGGCACGGAACTGTTGACTGCACCATTGATCGACTAGTTTTACCGCAAATAAGCCTTTCCGAATTTAGGGGGTAATGATATGAGAAGGGCGCAACTACTCATCAAGCGTTGCTATAGTTTTTGTTTGGCACGAGTGGAGTATGATGTTGAGCATGATTATGCAATAATTAAAAGCATGTTGACATGTATTTGCTCGTTAATAAAGCGATAAATACAATAGTTTTATAATTTAAAGCAGTTATAAAGGAAGGAGACAAGAAAGATATGTCAGTTTTACTTCTGAAAAAGAAATTAAATGCTTGAAGAAATTAAACAAGTAATTTCACATAGGGAGGGGTACAAATTCACAAAAACGGTATGAAATGGTAAAAGCCTAAATATCCCCAACAGAGTTGTCATGCTGTCGCGCCCCTTTTTTCCTTTGCGGAATCTGGTTTATGACATTTTGGTTGGGACAACTCTTTCCTTTTAGGAAAGAAGGTTTGCAGTTTTGAAGAGTCGCCACCTAACAATTTAAGGTGCGTTAGGACACCTATGAGGTTCATTTATAACTACGTTTGGTAACCAGAGATAGGGTAAGGGTTTGAAATTATCCTAAGGGAAAAGTGTTAGGCACCCCTCAAGATCCACTAGTGTGGTTCCCAGCCAAACAACTTTTTGTGAATTTTACAATTAGCAAATAAACAATTATGGCTCAAAAAGTAGGGGATTTAAGTTTAACAACATAAATGTCTGTAAAGCAATTAATGAAAAGCAAGAGTTTAAAAGAATTACAATCTAAGCACATTTATGAATCTAAAGAGGTGGGGGGGGGGTGTCCTAGGTTTCTTTATAATATGGATCACATCAATGCAATACCCGGTATGACACTCCTCAAAGAGGGGCTACACATGATATTAACGCATCGGTCATCATATCCATATCTACCCTTTCCCGTCTAGTGAAGGTAATTAAAGCGAAAGTTGGTTTCGACCCCTATTGCATGATGTTACCCGTCCATTCCTATCAGTCCCGGAGGAATTTGGGACTCTTATCGTATAAAAGGGGGTTCTAGGCAGACCTTCAGGTTTAAAGGTAAAATACTAGGTGAATAATACGAGCACATAGGACTGCATTTAGGGGGAAACACAGAAAGCAGACAGAAGGCTCAGATATACCTCCATAGATAGTACACATAAGCAACACGAGTCATACACAGTTAAGGTCTGAATTCAGATTCTAAGCATGGTATCTAAGTGATAACAGTAGAACCAGATTTATTACATGACTCAGAAAAGAAGTCCGAATGAGGCTTGCCTACTGATTTTAACATGTTGACAGTTAAACACTAATCACTAAGACGGTTCTGGTTTTATTTTAAAGCTGATTGCCTAAGGCTTGCCTAGGCATAAAATAATATGTAGCAGTTACCAGAATTATCAAAACAGTTTGGAAATTATTTTACCTAAAGCTTGATGTTCTACATATTGCAAAGACATGCAGGATTATGACCAGTTTTACTTAAATCAAACATGGAACTATTTTATGATAGTTTAACTAGGTGTAACTGAGCGAGATTCTAAAAAACGGTATCTAACATGTACATATGAAAAATGCAGAATGATTGCAGAATATGCATAATTCCTAAAGCATGGTTTCTAAATGCCCAAAGAGTTACAACATGGTTTCAAGGTGTACGGGAGCAACAGCTTCATCTTAATGCTGTTATTTAGCCTAAAGTAGGACTTCTAAGTGATAAAGTGATGCCAAATAAAATGCTGAAATAATAAACCTAAGAACATGGTATCTAATGCATGACATGCTTTGAATGGGTTGATATAGCACATATAGAAAATGTAAACCTAAGACATGGTTTATACCCATTGATGTTGATAGCATACATAACTACCTTCCCCTTTTCACTAGCCAGCCCCAATACTTGTTTACAATAGATTATTACAGACCAATACTGAAATGAATTACATAAGTAGAATGAAAAATAAGAAGTTACATTATAGAGAGCCTGATTAGGACTTCCTCCCTGAGTTATGTAACAAATCACCTCAAGTGCCAATATTGTTTCATAACCCTTCTCATATCCGAGTGTGTCAGAGTTCCTTAAGGACCTCAAGGGATCCCGGGCAGTGCTCACACCCAGATTTCATAGCCAGGACAGAGTAAGTGCAGTGTGGAAAGGCCAGCTTTTGTGTGTCCAAGTTCAGAGGGAGCTCAAGGGTCCCAAGGCAAGGCACACACAAAAGGGACAGAACTTAGTGGTCTAAGAGTAAGGTGAGAGTGCTTAGCATAGTTTTGAAAAGGATGAATTGGAAAACAATTTTGAAACAGCATGTTTGAAATAAGTTTGCAAAACAACAGAAGAGTCGCTTAGGGAAAAACAGTTTTGAAAGGAGAAGGGAATAGGAGCAACAACAACTTGGAACAAGCCAGCACATACAGAACAAGTTCAAAGAGTAGTATCATTTCAACATTCACAAGCAGGGAAGTAAAGGGTTAGGGATACAGAGAGCCCAAATCAAAAAGACGTAAACATGGATGAGAAGAGAAGCATATAGACTAGCATGTACATAGAACAAGTAGCAACTGATTGGCCTCCAGAACACAAAACTACTACTTCAAAGTGTTAACTAGGGAATCATGATCGAAATTAGAATAGTAATAAGACATAGGGACAGGGTATAGGAATAGTCATGTTGAGGATAGGGGTCTATTACACATAATTATTCATGCTGCTTAGTGTTAATCATGTACATTAGGAGTCTATGACACTTACATGGCATACTAGTTGATAGAAATAAATAGGAACTCAAGTAGACATGCTGGCCGAGGATCAAACAAGACAAGTGATACCCAGACATGCTGATTACACACTTGACCAAGAGAGGGCAAAATTTAAGCATGCTGAATAAAGCAGTAAACAAGAAGGCAATTGAACACATAAGTCATTAAATTAATGCAGAAAGAGACATGGCTTAACAGACATGGAGCACATAGAGTTGAGTTTCAGAATTGAACTAGAAACATACCAGTTAAAGAAGCAAAATGCAGAAAGTAAAGCAAGTAGAGTTCCACAGTCTAGCCTTGGCTTTCATCTGGATAGACAAGCAGTTAGCACAAGTAGTAGAGAGAGAAGAGAGAATTTTTATGTGTGTGTGTGTGTTTTTTGAACTGATTGATCGTGTCCCTGGAAGTGAGAATTGAGGAGAGTATATATAGTAGTTGAGAGCAGAGTAAAGTAAGGTAAAGAATCAATAATTCAGTAATTAAGGAAAATTACATAATCAATCATGCATAAAATCAACAAGGTTCTGTTCTAGTAAAGGAGTGATCAGTTAATGATAAAGAGCATGGCATATAATTAAGGAAAGAAAATTAAATACTTAAGTACGGGGTGGGTAATTAAGGGTAAATGAACAAAAATTCAATTAAGGGAACAATCAATAAGAATCAGCAAGTACCACAGTTAATCGTAAATAAAGCAAGAAATAATCAAAGGTCGTAGAAATAGGAAATAACCGGAAATCAGTATATAGGTATTACCATAGCAAATTAATGAATAAGGATTCAAAATAATACTAATTCAGGGAAAATGATATAGGTTTTCCATGAATAAGCAACTAAGCCAAGTGTAAACGGAAAGAATCGAATCTGAAACCCTAATAGAGGTATATTAGGGTAAACTCACAAGATATTCTAATTAAACGAAGAAGTAATCATGTAAATCAAAGCTTAGAACATTGTCCTATATCAAAAACACGGACAAGTGCAGAATCCAAACAAAGTGTCAAAAATTGGGGGTTTTAGCATTAGCTAGTTAGGGTTAAGGAAGAATTCAACAAAATCAATCAAAACACATAGACACAGGGGAATAAATACTTAAAATCAGAAAGCATTTTGAGGAAAAGGATTTTCAGAAACCCTAGTTTAGAAAAGAGCGACTAAAATCAAAATAGTTAGTTAAAATGGGAGATTTTTAAAGGAAAAAGCTTAATAATACTCGTATCACCTCAGATATATAAAGATCTGAGAGGATCGAACAATAGCAAATCTCGGGTTTTCGAAAAATAGTAGAGACGAAGAAAATCGTTTAAAAACTCATGGATTCAAACGAAAAACAAGAGGAAATCCTTTCTTATAAACGAAAATGGCCGGAGATAGGCCAGTGAACGAGTTTCAAATCGTAACAGTTTGGCTTTCCTTGAGATCTTCTCAAGGACTCATGAAGTCGAAGAGCCATGGAGTATAGGAGACCAGAGGTGGTCAGAGAAGGCATGCAAGCACCATAGGAAGGAGGTTCTCGCCGGTAATGGTGATTAGGGTTAGGGTGAGTTGAGAAAGAATTTGGGAGAGGAGGGATTCAGAGGTGGTGCAAATGAGAGAATGGGGGTAGGGTTTCGGGGTTGTTTGATTAAAAAAGGAAAGGGATAATGTGGTCCGTTTATCTCAGAGATCAACGACCACGATTAGAAGAGGTTCTGGGTCGGGTCAAGTTAGATAAAAAATTGGGTTGGGGTTTTAATTAGAATTGGGCTGGGATTTTAATTCAGTTAGGCTAGAATTAAAAAATGGAATTGGCTATTTGTTAAATACCCAATTAAAATTAGATAAATAATTAATAAAAATAGCTAATAATTAGATAAAATGAAATTAAAGCTAAATAGGTGGAATTAAGGTAATTAACTAATATTTAAAATATAGAATGACTGATTACTGATTTAAAATTGCACAAAGTGTATAATTAGGCTATAATTGCAAAATTATTGTAATTATAGCCAAACAATGCCAAATTGGCTAATTTGTGAAATAATTAAATCCTAATAGGATTAAAAATGATATATTGAGCTAAGAGATACTTTGAAATTAATTGTAGTGCAATTCATGAATAATTATTGGATATAATATACTGAATAAATTAGAAAATAAATTGATAATAATATGAAAAATTATGGAAAAATACAAATTATTATAAAAAGTGATTTTGAAGGTATATATGCAAATTTAAAAATAGTTTGAGGAAAAAATGGGTATCAACACCTCTTTATAGATGATGAAAATTTTCCTTTAAAGAGCTCCAAAAATCACCTAACCATGTGAATATATGAGAGGAATGGGCTAAGTACTGATATAAAAAGCATTCTGCCCCAGCCTTTTCATTTTGTGATCGTGGAAACCTCCTCGCGATCGCAAAGGCCAAAATAACAGCTTCCCAAAAATACACTATGTTTTCGCGACACACAGACTGCGTTTGCGATTCCCCCTGTCCTTGCCCTATGCGTACGGGGTCACAGAGCTGCATTCGTGAAGGCTTAACTCCAGCCAGATCCACCAGCTGCCTTCCTTATTTGCAGTCCCGTTGTCCTTCCACGATCGCGCATAACAGTCTACCCAAGCCTACACAAATGCGAGCCCAGCTTTGCGAACGCAAAGGCAAACTTTCCAGTCCCCATCAAATTCCCTTTCGCGTACGCGAACTCCACATCTTGATCACGATGCACAAATCCTTCCCAAATCCAGTTACTCTTCGCGATCGCATCTCACCATCCGGCTACCACTAATAAAAAAAGATAATTTCTCCGAAACACACCCAAGGCCCCCGGGAACCTGTCCATCACACCAACTAGTCCTAATACCTTATCTGAACTTATCCAATGGCTCAAAACATCACGAATTACATTAAAACCATGAATCGATGATCAAAATCCTTCTATTAGCTTTTAAACATTCAAACTTTGCCGAACACGTATGAATCACACTTAAACATTCTAGAATGAGGCCAAATTTTATGAACAAGTTACAAACCATAATACGAACCTATTCAAAGCTTGGAATCACAAACGGAATAATACCAAAGGTTAAATAAAATATCGACTAAGTGCCAAAATGCTCCCAGTCCACCCCGAAACTCGATTCGAATATACGCCCAAGTCCAAAATAATCACACTAACCTATTGGAATGTTTAAATCTTAATTCCTAGGTTGTTTACTCAAAGGTCAAACCTTAGTCAACTCTTTCCACTTAAAGCTTCCGAATTTATAATTATTCTTATAAATCAACTCTGAACTTCTCAGAAATAAAAAACAACCACACGTGCAAGTCATAATACATAATGTGAAGCTATTCAAGGCCTCAAACCTCCGAACGGCGTGCTAGAGTCCAAAATGACCGATCGGGTCGTTACCTTCTCCCCCACTTAAACCTACGTTCATCCTCGAACGTGCCATGAATCATTTTAAAGTTGTGAAAAATCGTTGTATAACACCCCGTGCACTTGTCCATGCCATCACAACTCATATGAGCATATTAGCTCAACTCAGACGAGAGAACCTTCATGCTACCTTAGCCCACAAGCCTAAGAACCCATTCCAACATTTGTAATTCTCCACAAGGTCTGATTCTAGCATATGTACATTGCATCGATCCACAAAAGCTGTACTATACATATGCACCCAAGTCGTAGCCACACGATGCATCACATAGTTTATTTTTCCATGATAACATCCCTCAACCAAAATAACTGCAAATTTACGAACCCAATTCCTGTAATATACCTCATAACATATACAAGCTCTTTTCCAACCCTCACAATACTACAACAAAGAAAGAGGTGTATAGAAACTCATGACCACCTATCAAATCAATAACTCATGGAGTCCCTCTGTTCAACAAGAACCATTTCCGCTTTACGAACTCACTAGTGGCATTTTCTATCCAACATATATTATATCAATATGATTACACTGATTCCAAGCCCAACAACCTTGTATCACCTAGTACAAGCTTCTAGGTCGACAAGACATCAATGCCATATAAAGTCTCATATGACGTCATCAATGCGCCAATAAGCCTCAACTCATATATGATCAATAAGGAAAAGTGAACCTGAGTACAGAACTATCCAACCTGCATAACAACTAAAACAGCCGAACAAATGCTAAAAACCTATCTCAAAGATGAGAAACGAGACATAAATGATACGTACAAGGAATCGTACCCAACATCTCACTATTACAGCTTGAAACCTAATCCATATATCATACTCGTGGCGGCGTGCCACCCGATCCACACATAACAATCGATAATGGAATACCCATTGGGCCAATATGCTCATACCCTCTAAACACATATATATCATCCACAAGCACGCCAATTGCATAAACATAACATTGGGGAGACGTATAGCATCACGTGCTTCAATATGTATGCACAACTAAGGTGCAGTAAGCAACCAAAATCTTGAGAGCCATCTCGCTCATATAATACCACAATTTACACAAGATCACAACCCATGTGGCATAAAAGAGTAATGCATGAAGTAGACGACGACAAAAATAACGTCCATCATGCCCGAAAACGCATCCATGAGCAATGCTATGCTGAATAATCATACCTGATTTGCTGTAAAATATACATTCCCAATAGGCCTACCAATGGGCCTCAAAGCCGATTTCGATCATCCCAAAACAGGTCAATAACCTTCACAAGATCCACAATGACTCTATCCATGACACATACGATCAACCGTCAAATCAATAAAAAACATCAACAGGTTGCAACCAAAGAAAAAGAGTGTATGCCAGACATAAACTCTCCAATTAGCAAAAATACCAAAATCTTCATGCATGATTTCAATCATTACCACTTAAATGACTGACATGTCACAATCATGCGATCATCTCGTGAGAGATACTCCCACAACCTTCCACATCAGGTAGCAAAATATGTATATCTATGGCCACCGGCCATGTTATTTCTATAGTGCGAATCAAAATACCTAAATCAAAACATGAAAGCCTCTTCCACAAACACACCATTATCCGGCTACACCAAAATAGCGTCCACCTCCTTTGAACATCTAAACTCTCTACCGTTCCTTCGAACTCATAACATCCCTGTCAAAACGGAGCCACAACCTTGATCCTTCAATTTCAATTCCATACCGCTCACTGCATCCATCATGCTGTTACGCGAGAGAACAAGAATTTTATCATAACTCCTAAACCACCAATAGAATAAACACTTCATCAGCTAGAAAGCTTTCACTTAACTTATTCTAGAGGAGAATCGTAACACACAACCAACTTCACGTAACCACAAAAGACATAGACCTCAAGTTGTGGCCGAGAGGGTCAAAACTCTTCGGATTTGCACATAACCAAACCATCAGGAGTGAATACCTCTAAATCAATCAAATTACAGATACTTCCAAGCCCGTAAGTATAGCCATGAAACACCTGTATATCCTTACCACACTGAAGGAACCAATCAATTCCTTAGCCCTGCTGATCCAAACCACTACTACGCCGACTCAGCTTTTTCCGATTTCCCTTTTGACTTACCTTCAAGGTAACTCCTCTTTTTACTAGCACACTATGGATCCCAAATAACACTGATCATGAGTGACCCTAAACCGTAAGACCAGCGCCTCAATACCCATGAGCCATTTTATACTTTCATTATGCACTTAATAGTATCTCCAACTAATACACCCATCCCGATGAGAATATTCTTGAATCCAGAGCTGTTTTTTCTACCTCTCTTATGCTGCTCTATAGACTCCGTGATAACCTAGAAATACTCCCAATACCCTTCAAACTTTACTACAAAACCCAATCTTCAGCGACACATAACGAACCAGAAAATCATTGCGCATCACACCTTAAATCCTAAATTAACTAGAACCATTATTGAGAGTCCCCCACTCTGACATGGTACTGAGTATATAATCGAACAACTAGTGCTCTGTTAGCATATGAATACTCCGAAAGAAGCAACCGAATGAATCATTTCCCTTGCATATAACATTTATAAAGAGGCGTAAAGCCGGAGTCATCCCAAATCTTATTGATATGTGCTCTATTAGCACATGAATACTCTAGAAGAAGCAACCAAATGAATAATTTTCCTTGCATATCACATTTACAAAGAGGTGTAAAGATGGATTCATCCCAAATCTTCACATATCAATAAGGTTAAACATAGCACACATCTATCAAATCCCTTGCTCGAATTACCCCTGATGTTTTATTCCCTTAGTCATAACTAATCCACCAACATATCGAGAACCAGAAACTGCAAAGGCACATAACCACATCACCCAATCATAAACCGCAGGCTCTTAGCTTTAAGACACACTCACAAACTCCAAGGACCCACAATGTCTTATCCTCCTAGCTACCATGATCCCACACTATTACCCAACCAAATTTCTCACAAACTCTTGTTAAATGCTTCATAACATATCTCGAATTATGATCTCCAAATGCACACTCGACCTCATGAGAGCCGCACCATTTTCTTCAAGCGATCCAAGCCCACATCGTAGCACATACCTCGTGTTGGATAGAAATTAGTAGTCTTTATAGGAACTTCATAAAAAAATCATATGATCCCAAACCTTCTCACAGGAGATAGCCCACCTATGTAATCTCATATCGACATCCCCAAACGATATTGCCATAGTTGTGTCTACTATTAAATTAGTTAATTCTTATGAGTCTACACTCATCCGCCATCCATAAGAATTCATCCATCCATTAACATCAACTGAAGGCCCAACAATACGCTTAATGCTCGAATCTATGTTATATCCCAAAACAACAATCAAATGTTCACATTCCTATACATTCCAAGTAAACTGTTTTCGTCACATTCGAACTTCCTAAATACAGAAGCCACCACTTCAAACGAAATACCAAACTTACTTATTTGTCCACCATGACCCCAATCACTCTAAACTTTCTCAAAGCATGTGGCTCTCCTACCACAGAATCCATACGATATGCTGCCACTCCTACCCCGGTTAAACCATCTTCCTAAGCAAACCACTAGATCTCTATTGCTCGTACTTGACCTACTAGCAGTCCAACCACCGCGATGCATATCCTACCATGTCTCTTCTCATCATCTGCCGCCAGTCATTTCACTCCAAATCACGATCTATCTTCGTAGCACCTAAAAAAATAGATTGCCATTAACTCTAATCCTCCTTAAGATCATTCCTCGAGCCACCAACATAAGAAACACCGCTTTGACCCTGAAGCCCCCACACAACGCCATCTCTGATAACCACTTCTTAAGTACCATTTCAAAGTACCTTTCCCCAAAGGCAAACTAATGAAGACCATCATACCAACGAGCCTTAATACGTTCAACAAGAACGACGACACTACATCACAAACAAGAATTCCACCAAGTTCGAACATATCCAATCTCGCTACTCTTTCAACCAAAGCCTAAACATCTATAGTCCAATTGCCTCTCCTATGATGGAATTTAATGCCAAATCTCTAGACCATGAACCGAATAATCCTCCCCTCGAGTCATTCACTATCATGACACATAAATAAGCACCCTACCAGTTACACTAGCACTGCATGATAACAACGCATGAACATCACAATACATTGTGCATAGTCTCAAAACCAGTTGCAATGGTAAAACTGGCTGAAATGACAAAACACCCCTCCACAAGGCTACGATAATAATCTGCATACATACAGATAAAAAGACATCCTTCACCATATTTGTAGCATCTTCACAACTCATAGGCACCCAATAAAGACCGAATGCTCGACATTGTATAAGAATGAATTGGAAGAAAAGGAAGACATAAGATTCAATGAAATCAAATCGCACAACGAGGAATCAAATAAGGAAAGTTCTCCTAATATCCTTGTAGCCTATCGAAGATAAGTACAAATGTCTCTGTAATGATCCACAAGACTATACTAGACTTAGTCATGACTCGTGAGACCTAAGTGAACCTAGTGCTCTGATACCAAACTGTCACGACCCAATTCCCGCTATAGGTCATGATGGCACCCAACACCGCTGTTAGGCAAGCCAATGACGAACTACCAACTTAATTATTCATTTTATTGTTGTTGAAATTATGTGTTTTATTAAGTAAAGAAAATTAGGCATATAAAAATATGGAGATATAAAGCATTAATAAAAACATAAATGGAAAATGTGACAATACTAGATAAATACCATAGACATCTACTAGGAATTTCCAAAACCCGGTGTCACAAGTGCATGAGCATCTACTAGTAAGTACAATACTAATAAAATATTTGTTGGGAATGTAATATACACAGGTCAAAAGAAATACATATGATGGAGACTCTGTATGCTGCAAATCGTAACATTAAATGTAGTTCACCATAAAGTCACCTCAATAGCTACGCCCATACGCCCAAATGACCTCCAAAAGTACATGTCTCAATACCTGTAATCAGTCTAGAAGTGTATTACTAGTACGTAAATCAACACATGCCTAGTAGGTATCTAGCCTAACCCTTGGAGAAGTAGTGACGAGGGGTCGACATCGACACTTACTAGTGCTCCAATAAATCAGTACAATAAATTATAGTTAGATATGAAACACAATGTTAATGATGAGGTAAGAAACTATAACTGACAAAATCCTCCAACATAATGACAATATGAATTCCTCAAATATCATGGGCTATCTCAAATAAATAAGATAATTATGTAAATTCCAAGTCTCAAATCAAAAGGGAAATATCATAAATATTTTGACATCTAGCGATATTATGCAGAAATTATGCCGAGGTTGTACGACCCGATCCATAATAGTCGTGCACATACACTGTCGAGGTCGTACCGCCAGATCTATGGATGTATCTCAAATATACTGTCGAGGTCGTATGACCTGATCCATAATGCTATTTTGTAGCATTACCGAGGCATACGGCCCGATCCACATGAATAGAGTAACTATTCGAAATATGAGTCAAACAATTATAACACAAGCATGGGCAATTTAAGAAAGCATACTTTTTTACCAACAATCAAGTATTCTGCGAAAACTCAAGGTAATGAAACTCGGCCTAACATAATCCCTAATCAAATTCTAATTATAATCTATTAAGTTAACTAGTAGAGTTCAAATGATATAAATATTGCATGGTAAAGTCCTAAGTCTACCCGGACATAAACATGATTTTAGCTACGCACAGACTCTAATCACCTCGTGAGTACGTAGCACCCACAACTAGTAGCAAATAACAATTTGGCACCTACAAGGTTGTTTCTTTCTCACAAGTTTAGACGGGAGGCTTACCTCACTCTGAAATCTGATAACCAGCTCCAACGCCTCTCTAACATCTATAGCCTAAGCCAAACAATCTGAAACTAATCAGACAACATGCAAACCAATCAATATATATATTTCAATACTCGTGATTTAACAATTTATAACAATTCTCAACTCTACTTGAAAATTCAACAAAGTCAACCCCCAGACCCACGTGCACGGATTCTGACAATTCTCGAAGATAACTACTACCCATAATACAAAGAACTCAAATATATAATTTATTCCTAATTCCATGTCCAATTTTGTGGTAAAAAATCCAAGATTACCATTTATAGATTTTCTTCTAAACTCCCAAAATTTCTACCAATTTTCATGTTTAAATCTATATATACTCCATGTATTTAACTTACAACTAGTGGGAATAACTTACCTCATGATAGATGATGAAAATTTCCCGTCAAAGAGCTCAAAAAATTGCCCAACCAAGTGAGAATGTGAGAGGGATATGCTAAGTCCCAAAAAAATAATATTATGCCTAGGCCTTTCCTTTTCGCGATTGTAGAAGCCTCCTAATCAACAGCTTCCAAAATACACTATGCGTTTGTGATGCCCTTCGGTCCCTGCCCTTCGCGTTTGGGGTCAGAGAGCTACGTTCATGAAGGCTTAACTCCTACCAGACCCACTATCTGCCTTCTTTATTCGCAGTTGTGTTGTCCTTCCGCAATCGCACACAACAGCCTACCCAAGCCTACAAAAATGTGAGCCCAGCTCCGCGAACGCAAAGGCAAACCTTCTAGCCCCCATCAAATTCCCTTTCACGAACGCAAACTCCACATCGCGATTGCGATCCACAAATCCTTCCCAGCTCCAGTTACTTTTCGCGATCGTATCTCACTATTTGCAATCGCAATGCATACCATGAACACCAGAAATCAGCAATGATAAAACAAGGAGAATTTGTCTAAAATCATCCCGAAACACACCCGAGGCCCCCGAGACCCCATCCAATTATACCAACTAGTCCTAATACCTTATCCAAACTTATCTAAAGGCTCGAAACTCTATGAATAACATCAAAATCACAAATCGATGATCAAACTTTGCAAAATGCGTACGAATCACACTTAAATATTTTGAAATTATGCCAAATTTTACGTACAAGTCACAAATCACAATACGAACCTATTCCAAGGCTCAGAATCCCAAATAGACATTAAGTACTGTTGATACCCAATATTGTTTTTTTAATATTTTTATAGAAATATATAATTTCAAGAATAGTATATATATGCATATGTAAGCATGCACAGGGTTTTTATAATTTTTCTATAATTGTAAAGTCTTTAAAATTTCCAATAATTATCCTTCAAATTATTTTTTTGATAATTTAGCCAACTAAATCCTATATTTATGCCAAAATAGTGCTTAATAATTTTTAGTGCATTTTTTATAATTGCATTTGTATTTTTTAAACTAATTTGCATATATTTGCAATACTAACCCTATTAACGCATAATTACATTTATATGCATAAAAAGATCTTCTATATTTTTAAAATGTTAAATATCTATTTTAAATCATTTTTGAGAACTAAATTAGTTTTTAGAAATTATCTATTATTTAGTATTAATTATATAGGGTTAAATTGACTATTTAAAACTTAGCCAATTTGTATTTCAATTTTAGCCTAATTTCAACCCAACACCCAGCCCAATTATTAATTAAATTACTCGACCCAGGCCCCAAATACATCCTATCCGACCTAAAACCCATCAGATCCTGGTTAACGACCCTCGTTTGTTCTTTCATTTTTATTCCAAACGACCCCCTAACCTTAAGCATTTCTCCACATCTGTCGCTCTAAAAATCCTCTATTCCCTCAAAACACTCTCAACCTAACCCTAATCTTCAACCGCCGACCTCCCATCTCCGGTCATCTCCGGTGACCTCTCATCGTCTCTTAAGCCTCCAATGGCTTCTCTCATGCCATGCCTGCCTTCCCTAAGGTCTTCAAGGGCCCAGGACCATGCCGACTTGCATCTAGTGTTCATCTCCTGCCTGTTCTTGGTTATTCCAGTGTAATTTCAAGCGAAATCATTCTATATTTGCTATGATCCTTGGGATTCTAGAAAGGTTTCTTCATCTCTATATGGGTTCTCTTGAAACCCTAATTTCTTTTCTATACCTCCTAGATATGTACAAATCTAGGATTATTTGAGTTTGTTTTTTGAATGTTTACACTATCCTCGAGGTTCTTTACAAGAATCATGTGGTTTCAAGTGTTTTTCATCTTCTTCTGAAACTAGGGTTTTCAGAACTTACTTTTAAAACCTTGTTTAACAGATTCTTTGTGTTTAAGCTTCTATTTCTTACATATTTTGACTGATTCTATGAGTTTAGTACATCTTTAACTCGTCTATGCTGAAAGCCCTAATTTTCAGGGTTCTTTCGTTTGGTTCTGTGTATTAGCATGACTGCCCGGTTCTCGTTTTTGAGATTCTGTGATTTCTCGTGACTATCTTGCCTTGATATGTTTCTACTAAATTTCTTAGCCTAAATTTACACTGATTCTATATGCTTGTGTTCATCTTGACTGTTCAAGATTTGCCTTTTCTCATTGAATCAGTATTGTTTAACTTTCATGTTTGCTAAAGCTGTACGTCGACTCTTGACTTTCCGGGTCTTACTTTATTTATATGCTAAACACTTACTCATGACTTTCTCTTTGATTGATTCTGAATTTCCTGTTTCTTGGTCTGATTTGAACACTTTCCCTTAAAACTTCGATCCCTACCTTTCTATCAATTTGATTGATTCTCTTACCTTGGCTGCATTGGTACTTGATTCTTATTGACGGTCTCCTTAATTAGAGTTTTTCTGAACCTATCCCTAATTGTTTACTCTATGCCTACTATGTTTCAATTATTTCCTTGTCTACATATTAATTTCTTTCCTTATTTATTACTTTTTCTTACCGTTTAAACTGATTCCCTTAAATTAAGGGAGTACATGTACTGATTTTGCTCTAATTGGTTCTGAGTTCCATAATTACTATGCAATTGTGATTCTTGTCTTATTTTACCTAGTTTCAAACTACTATATATACATACTCTCTCATTAACAAACACACGAACACATTAGTTCAAAACTCTCTCACACTGAAAACTTTTTTGCTCTCTCTTTGGTTACTTGCTATTATTCTGAGTTAGCTGGCTGCAAGCCAAGGCTAACTATTGTGCTCTCCTGTTCCTCACTTTGTGTTTACTATCTCTCTACTGGTATTTTCTGATTTCTATTCAAGTCCCAAAACCAATATGTTTCTTTTATTGCTTCAGTTTATCATGTTTCTAATTTGTTTCTATCTATGGTTCTGTTGTTCAACATGTAATTGACATGTTTACATTACTTCTTCATCTAGCACGCTAGTTTAAACCTCTTATGGATTTTCAGAACATGTTCTACCCCCTAGTAGTTTGTCTCAATCTGACTATACCCTGTTTGGAATGCTTGTTTACTTGTTATCCAGTTTCGATATGCAAACTGATCTGCCACTTTAAATGGTTGATTCCATGATTATTTTTGAAATTCCTACTGTGTTGGTACCAATAGCTATCCCCTAATCCCACAAACCCCACAAGAACTGCTATGCTCTTATATACTATGTGCTGTATGTGTCCCCAATTCCCATTCCCCTGTGTGAAGAACTGTTATTTGAGTGTTGCTGAACTTGTTTAATTACACAACTATTTTCAAAAGTTGTTTTACTAAACAACTCTTTTGTTTATAAAATTATTTCAACTAAGTCTCTTTTACACTGCTTTCCTGCTAAAACCTTTTGAAAACTATGTCAAGCACTCTCACTTTACTCCTAAGTCCCTTGGTTATGCCCCCTACAGTGTGTGTACTACCTTGGGATCCTTCTGAGATCTCTCTGAACTCTAGCACACTGAGGATGGCCCTTCCACACTGCATTTACTCAATCCCTATTATGGAAAGTCTAGGTGTGAGCACTGCCCGAGATCCTCGAGATCCTTAGGGAACTCTGACGCACCTAGACAATGATATTGTCTATGGAATTTGGCATTTGAGGCTATTGGAGGCTTGGGAAAATAATTTGGGCCTGTGTCAGGCTCCCTACAGTGTAACTTCTTCTTTTATTTTATTTATTTATGTAATTCATTCATCTGGTTTGTAATAATTATTTGTAAACAAATATTGGGGTGATTAGTGAAAGGGGGTGGGTAGTTACATATCTGTGGGGTAATATAGTTAGAAACCATGCCTATAAGATTTCATACTTACTGTGTTTGCCTTACCATACTAAGTAGATACCATACTTATAGAATGAGATCAGGTTTAGTTTCTGTTACAATGGGTGTTTACATTTGTTTCCATTAGATATCATGCCTATAAGTTTCTAACATCAGTTCTTAACAATTAGATACCATGCCTATGGTAATTAAAAAATCAAAAATTCTACCTATAAAATAAAAAAAATCAATAAGTTAGTTCAATTCATGTTAGTTTTGGAACTGGCCTAATCAATGGTTTGTTTTCCTTAAATGGATTCTTTCAAATATTGCTTTCACTGTCCCTAGACACCATGCCTATAAGAACTCAAGAGTCCATTTTAAAAATTGTTCACTGCTTTACTATATCAATATAGTTATCATGCACTTCTTTACTATATCAATATAGTTATCATGCTCTTAAGACATCACTGTTCTATGTTTAGGCAAGCCTATAGGGCAATTTTAAAATTCTGCAACTCTGAAACAATTTTTTTGTTGCTTAAAGCCGTTCAGATTTAACAGACTTAAAATCAGTAGGCAAACTGATAGGGCCATTGCTTCTGAGTTTATAAAATAAACTACCTATCTTCTATGTTATGATATTCAGTTAGACATCATGCCTTAGGATCCTATTTAATAATATTACTCTTATTTGTGTTTGAGTCGTGTTGTTACATGCCTTATCTATGGAGGTAAAACTGAGCCACTTATTTGATCCTTCTGCTTTTATTCGCTAAGAGTCCTATGTGTTCTTACTTGTTGCCTTAGTATTTTCTCCTTTAAACCTTAGGGGTCAATAAAGAATTGCCTATAGGTAGAGGTCCTAATTTCCTCCAGGAACATTAGGAAGGGACGGGTAACAACACGCAATAGATATCGCTAACCAACACTCACTTTGATAACCGCTATGGGGTGGGAAGGGTAGATATGGGATATGATGACTACGCGCTAATGTCACATGTAGCCCCTCATTGAGGAGTGTTTACCGGACATTGTGTGGGGTGATCTTGTAGGCTAACCAACCTAGGACCCCTCCTTTCCCAAATTCCTTTTGTTTAAAACTTTGTTTTATATGTACACAACTTGTTCAAATCCTTTGTCTTATTATTTGAGTCATATAATATGCAACGTGCTTTATCTGCAATTATTTATTATAAGTACATATTCGTTAAAGGACTAATTCATAAGTATAAGTTCGACCGGGACCCATAGTTGTGGACCGAGACGAGTGCTTACCCCCTTCCCCTTAAGGTTATTTCGTGCCCTTACCCTAAATCTCTAGTAATGCAAACCAATCCAAGAGTTAATCGCTCTAGGTTCCCTAATGCACCTTAATCTGTTAGGTGGCGACTCTTCAAATACCCAATTCCCAAAAGAAAGTGAGTTACTACCTCCCATGAACGTCAAAACCCGGAACACTCTCCGCCGAGGGAAAAAAGGGGGCACGACAGCATGGCAACTCTGCTGGGGATACCTTTAGGCTCTTACCATAATGACCTTCTTTTTTTATGAATTAGTCCAAGCATGCTTTATCCCATACCCCTTTCCCTCATTTGACTTTAAATGTCCGTTTTCTTTTAAGCATTTATAATTCTTTATCACTAAAACTGACGTGTCTCTTTGTTTGCTTTTCCTTTAACTGTCTTTCAATTATTTCAATACTGTATGTATTTTTTTCCTACGTGCAAATACTTGACTACAAGTTATTAATTGCTGCATAAATCATGCTCCACATCATATTCCACTCGTGCGTATCAAATCCTATAGCAACGCTTAAATGAGTGGTTGCGCTCTTCCTATTTATTACCCTTAAATTCGCAAAGGCTTATTTGCGGTAAAACCAATCGATCAGTAGTGCAGTCGACGGTCCTGTGCCTTCCCCCTCAAGTTGTGCGCTTGAGGGTACCAGCCTAAAACCCCATAGTAGCCTTGCTCTGGTCAAAATTGTGCATGCATCGTAGTCAAACCTAGTCGGATCAATATTTTGTTCACATAATGAATCTTTAAGATAAGCCTTATCCAAAGTCCATCGAGTTTTCCATAATCCCAACGGACACGACCATGTTTTGTGCATTAATTTGGAGAACTAAATATCGATATGTTGATCATAAATATATAAATAGTCGAGCCCGGTGGGGGTAAAACCTAACCTTTTTGTTTTGCAGAAATGAGGCACGAGGTCCCTAGATTCGGTATGGTTAGTAACATCCCACCATTGCTGCTAGATTGGTGGGAGGACCTTTCCTCAAGTGACAAAAAACATGTGAGAAAGTACCTGGGTAACTTGCCTTCCTTGCTAGATATTGAGCCAAACAACAAATTAATTGAGGCTGCCACTTTATTCTGGGATAGCGAAAGGGCTATGTTTCATTTCAGCGACATAGACATGACACCGCTTCTAAAAGAAACTGGAGGGCTTGCAGGATTGACTTGGGATAGTCCTGGGTTATTGTACTAAAAAACCGTACTGACAGGGGATTTTTAAAGACGATGGGGCTGTAGAAGAAGGTCAACCTAGTGTTCTTAAAGGAATCTTACATACCTTTCGAATACCTGTATGAGAGGTATGGCCATAGCAAGTCTTTCCGTACCTACCATGATGAGATCTCTCTCACTTCTCTGGGTCACATCCACTGCAGAGTATTCATATTCATTGTGTGCTTCTTAGGCCTGATAGTGTTCCTAATGAAAAAGGGAAGAATCCATACTAGGTTGACCATGGTCGCCAAGACTTTATTAGAAGTGATTAATGGACAGACATATACCATTGTCCCCATGATCATAGCCAATATCTACAGGGCTCTGGAGCGCTATCAAAGATGGGTCAAGCATTTCGAGGTTTGTAATTTGTTGCTGCAGTTATGGTTGTTGGAGCATTTTCAAAAGGGTCACTATCGTCAAGAATTTCCGTGAAGGGCTTGGAACGAACATATTGACTTCCATCACCCCAAGCGGATGACTTACATTCCAGACAGGTTTGCCCAGCCGGAAACTTCTAAAGAATGGGTAGTTTTTTTCGACAACCTGACCAAGGAACAGGTGTAATGGATGTTTGAATAGTTCCCAAAAGGCGAATTCATCATCAGATCCAGGGATGCTCCGCACTTGGTGCTGATCGGGTTAAGAGGGACATACCCCTATGTCCCTATCCGAGTTATGAGGCAAGCAGGCATGAAACAGGTAGTACTAAGGGTTTTCAAGATGATCCATTTTAGGGCAGACTTCTAAGATGATGACGTCCCGTACAAGTGCCAAGTTCAACACATGTGGCACTACAAAATCATTGTGGAGAAGAACGCCATTGAGCCATATAGGTATCATGCAGGGTGCGAGCCTCCCTACCCAGCATGGTTAGAGGACAATCTAAAAGGAATGGTGACACCAGGGGCCGGTCTAGGGAACAAAATCATAGATGAAGAAGTTGAAGCTCAAGTAAAATACAACAGGCTGCGCAAGAGGGTCCACGACTTTGAGAATGAGCACCGGGACACACATGAGAGGAATGTGAGGTTGATCGAGGATTGGAAAGAGATGTCAACCACTTCCAACAGGAAACTGGAATATCTGGTGCGAGGAATAGTGAAGTTGGAAGGTAAAATCATAAAGAGGATTGAAAATTGCAAGAACGCTGAAGGAGCTGAAGGAGGACATCTGACCAGAGCCTATTTGCTGTTGGGGCTGAGCGAGCTGGGGGATCTATATGATGTTGTCCGGAAGATTGAATCTGGGGAAGGTCCTTCTGGGACCAAATAGGCTATATTTATTTGCTTTTTCCTAAAAATGTAATAAGGTCAAGTGTTAGTAGTGACTTATTTTCTTATCTTAGTGTCGTTTTGGAATTCGTCTATTTTTATATTATGAAATAAAACATTTATTGGCATTTAAAGTTCTTCAAATTTATTTGTCGCTAGGCCTACCTCGGGTACAATGAGATTCCCAAATTAAGACGCGAATTTACATTTTCGCAATATATGTTTAAATACTGCAAATATTTCAGAATCCTCACTAACTTGTTACCTCTTTGTTTTTCCTTATTTTTGATTATTCCCATCCCCTTAGGTTGGTTCACTCATACTGGCCTCATCAACGTATCATACCAGATCTAGAGGCCCTCTACCTCCTCCTCCTCCAAGCAACACAAAAGGCAAAGGAAAAGCAAATATGGACGACTTAAGTGGTATCCGAAAGGAGAATGTTGAGAATGCAGAAACCTCAGATGGTCGTAGTACTCTGGCCCCAAATGATCTAGTCTTGAGACTGGAACAAAAGATACTGGAATTGCAAGGAGAACTTGAGCAGGTTCGGAACTTGGAAAACTTGTCACTCACCCTCAATGTCCCCGGCATCTACCAACAGAACACAAAGAACCCAACACCTCCTCATAATACACAAAACCAACATCCACAAAATCCTCCATCACCAAATCAATACGCAACTCCACCCCAAAATCTCAATCCATTGCCAATACCAACTCCACCACAACATCACCATCAACCAATTTAGTACCCACCAACCACCACCTAACACACTCCCCAAAATACACCACAACCCATTCCCGATCCCCAAAACTCCACCAATGACCATCACTATGCCCAAATCCCTGGCACCCATCAAAGCAAACCTATATATGTGGAAACCGTACCTCACTCTACCCAACCAATCTCATATACACCAGAATCCTCCAAGAAGGACCTGCTCATTAAAAACATGGCTGAAGAACTCAAGAAGTTAACAAGACAAGTTCAAGGTGTTGAAGGCGACGGAGGAATAGAAGGTTTAAACTATGAAGACCTATGCATACATCCAGATGTGGAACTACCTAAGGGGTACAAACCTCCCAAGTTCGAGATGTTCGACTGCATAAGTGATCCTAGGGCTCATCTAAGGACCTATTGTGACAATCTTGTCGGGGTTAGAAAAGATGAAAAGATCTGGATGAAGCTCTTTATGAGGAGTGTTACTGGGGATGCTTTGCCTTGGTATATCAGCCAAGACCCCAAGAAATGGTCTAGTTGGGTAAGCATGGCATCAGATTTCATGGACCGGTTCAGGTTCAACACAGAGAACGCACCAGATGTTTTCTACATTCAGAATCTTAAGAAGAAACCTACTGAGACTTTCCGTGAGTATGCTACTCGTTGGAGGTCAGAAGCAGCCAAGGTCAGGCCATCTTTGGACGAAGAACAGATGAATAAATTCCTCGTCAGAGCACATGATCCGCAATATTATGAAAAGTTGATGGTTATCGAAAATCACAAATTCTATGATATCATCAAACTCAGAGAAAGGATCGAGGAAGGAATCAAGAGCAGGATTGTAACGAATTTTGAGGCACTATAAGCCACAAATAAAGCATTACAATCAGGTGGCATATCGAAGAAGAGAGACGTTGGGGCAGTAATAGTAGCCTAGAGTCCAAAATCTCCACTTGTCTATCAAACCCCTCCACCCACATATCAAATACCTCCACCTACATATCAAACACCTCCGCCCACATATCAATCATCACCGCGTACATATCAACCCTCATCTCCCAGATACTCTCAAACATCCACTGTACATCACACCTACAACTCCCAACCATCCCATTTCCAATCACCTCCAACTCGCCAAAACTTTCCAAGACCAAGACCCAACTTCGACCACAAGATATCCAAATAATACACCGCCATTGCTGAGCCCATCGACCAATTGTATGAAAGGTTGAAAGCCGCGGGTTACATTACCCATGTTCCTGCTGTGGCATTAGAAAATCCATCCCAATGTGTCAATCCGAACAAAACTTGTGCGTACTATTCCGGTATGAAAGGGCACACCACTGCTGAGTGCTGAACATTGAAGGATAAGATCCAGATGCTAATTGACAACAAAGTCATGCAGGTGAAGTAAGCCACACCTAATGTCCGCAACAATCCCCTAATTGATCACAAATGTGATGGAGTACATGTGATAGAGATAAATGAAGAATGAGACCCTGAGGGATCGATTGGGCTTATTCGAGAAGGCGATGACTTTAAGGTTGCAGTCACACTTACTCCTATTGTATCATAGACTTAGGCACCAATCAAGGTTGAGGTAACTACATCAGTTCCATTCGAGGTGGAGGTGGCTCCTCCTGCAGCCACCCCCGCTCCATTTGAAGTAGAAGTGGTCACACCTTTCATCGTAACAGTATCAACCATACCCCTATTCAACTCAAAAGCAATACCCTGGGATTATGTTACCGAGGCTCGGCGAAAAGGGAAGGGCAAGGTACAGGAATCTGACACCACACAAGGAATGACTAGAAATAGAAGAGTCCATACACCGGAACATTTGGGAGGATCAATTAAGGATGTCACTACTAGGCAGCCTATCACTGAGATCGGGCCAGATGACCTGTGGAGGAAAGTACAGGCAAAGGAGTATTCTGTTGTTGACCATCTGAACAAAGTCCCTGCTCAGATATATATCCTGTCACTATTGCAAAATTCAGAGGCACACAAGAATGCTTTAATGAAAGTGTTGAGCGCGGCTTATGTACCCAATTACATTTCCGACATAGAAATGGTCAACATGGTTAGGAAAGTACTATAAAGTCATAAGATTATCTTGCACGAAGATGAGCTACCACCTGAGGGGATGAATCATAATCGAGCATTGCATATTAAGGTGCAATTTGAAGACAAGTGCATTGCCAGGGTCTTGGTTGATGGAGGTTCGAGCCTAAATATTTGTCCATTGGACACTATGAAAAGGTTGGACAAAGGTTATCATGAAATACGGGCAGGAAGCATGAACATGAAAGCTTTCAATGGGTCCCAAAGGGCCACGATCGGGGAAATCAACTTTGTTTACAGATGGGGCCAACTTGTTTCGACATCGAATTTTAGGTACTCGACATACCAGCCTCATATAACCTTCTGTTGGGTCGGCCATAGATCTATGTAGCTGGAGCCGTGCCTTCCACACTACATCAAGCCGTGAAGTTTGAATGCAACCGCTAGGAGGTAATCATTCACGGAGATGGAAGTAATCCCATCTACACTAGTCAAACAATCCCGACTATTGGGCATAGAAGAAGGCTAGGAGGGGAAATTTATCATCATATTGAACGGGTGAATGCCGTCGAGAAGGATAAGTGGTGGAGTAACAAAATAGAAAGCATACTAGCATGGTCTGGATATGAACCTAGCAAAGGGTTGGGAAAGAAACTTCAAGGTATCACTAAACCAATACATCTGAAAAATCATAGTACTACCTTTGGGCTTGGATACCAGTACACATGGCAAGAGTATAGGGATTGGTCGCCTCCATGGCGTGGATCATATTACCCTCTTGAGCAGCCAGTGCCACATTCGGAACAAGCTTTTCACCAGGCTGATACGATATGGGGGACCACAGAAGAAGAAGCACTAGCTGGGTTGGAGAATTTGTTCTTGGAGGATGAAGACATGGACTGCAATGCCATAATTGAGGAGGAGAAGGAAGAAGGCCTCACTATTCAGACCGTCAAGAAGGGTTCTGTTCTTAGAAACTGGACCGCCACACCATCCCGAGCCCACCGAGTCCTTGGGTAGCTTGGCAAAATTTACTTCTATAGCCATTCTAGGCATTTAAGATTTTCCGTAATTTTGTTTTAAGCTTTACTTGTTTCAAATTAAATGCTTGATTCATCGAGCTATACTTTGTCTGGACAATTTTTTAGTTTTAATCAAATACATTTGCTCTTTATTATTCACTACAATCTTTACACTTTTCCTTTCTACAACGTTATTATTACTTTTCCTGATGAACCAGTGACTGTGACATGTAATGAGGCAATGCAACATGACAATAGTGATTTAGAGGAAGAAGATAAGATACCTGAGGAAATTGTCAGGGAGGTTGAAATTTTTGAGAACAAGCCCAAGTCCAATCTGGACGAGACCAAAGCAATAAATTTGGGGGACGCTAAGACCGTCAAGGAGACCCGCATCAGCATTCACTTGTCACCAACCGAGAAGGAAGAATACATTCGCTTCCTAAAAGATTATGAGGATATTTTTGTATGGTCGTATGATGATATAACTGGTTTGAGCACATCCATAGTGGCTCACAAGCTGCCTACCAATCCCATGTGTCTACTAGTAAAACAGAAACTCAGAAAATTTAAACTAGACATGAGCCTGAAAATCAAGGAGGAAGTTACCAAGCAGATCAAAGCCAAAGTTCTCAGGGTGGTTGAGTACCCAACCTGGTTAGCTAACATCGCGCCAGTTTCGAAGAAGGATGGGAAAGTCAGAGTATGTGTTGACTATCGGGATTTAAATAGAGTAAGTCCTAAGGACGACTTCCCACTACCAAATATACACATCCTGATCGATAATTGTGCCAAGCATGAACTCCAATCCTTTGTAGATTGCTTCGCGGGTTATCACCAGATTTGGATGGATGAAGAAGATGCATAGAAGACAGCTTTCATCACACCGTGGGGTGTATACTGTTACAAGATGATGCCATTTGGTCTAAAGAATGCTGGGGCCACTTATATGAGAGCCATGACAACCATCTTCCATGATATGATACACAAAGAAATAGAGGTGTATGTGGACGATGTCATGATCAAATCTAAGAGGGCCGCAGATCACATAGCGGATCTGAGAAAGTTCTTTAACAGGCTAAGGAGGTGCAATTTGAAACTGAACCCCGCAAAGTGTCTATTCAGGGTTCCCGCAGGAAAGTTATTTGGATTCATCATCAGTAGTTGAGGGATCGAGCTGGATCCATATAAAGTCAGGGCTATTCAGGAATTACCACTGCCTAAGAGCAAAAAGGACGTGATGACTTTCCTAGGATGTCTCAACTACATCATCCGCTTCATAGCATAGTCCATAGTCATATCTAAGAAAAGATGCCAAAACAAGATGGATTGAGGATTGTCAGAAAGCCTTTGGCAAGATCAAGGAGTACTTATCCACACCACCAGTACTGGTCCCGCAAGATCCGGGATGGCTTTTGCTACTCTATCTATCTGTACTAGATGGAGCCTTCGGATGTGTTTTGGAACAACATGGCAAGACATGAAGAAAGGAGCAATCCATATATTACATGAATAAGAAGTTCACACCTTACGAAGCACGATATTCTCTACTTGAACGCACTTTATATGCTTTGACTTGGACAACTCAGAAATTGAGGCACTACTTATGTGCCTACACTACATACCTCATATCCAGGATGGATCCTCTGAAGTACATATTTCAGAAACCCATGCCGACTGGAAGTTGGCTAAATGGCAGATACTATTAAGTGAGTTCGATATCGTTTATGTAACTCAAAAGGCGGTCAATGGACAAGCATTGGCAGATCATCTTGTTGAAAATTTGGTAGGACGAGCATACGAGCCTTTGAAAACATATTTCCCTAATGAAAAAGTGTCATTCGTAGGGGAAGACATTACCAAAGCATATGACGGTTGGAGGATGTTCTTTGATGGAGCTACAAATTTAAAGGAGTAGGCGTTGGAGCAGTTTTGGTATCAGAAACGGGTCAGCATCATCCGGTGTCTGCTAAACTAAGATTTCCCTGCACCAACAATATCGCAAAGTATGAAACCTGCATTCTAGGACTCAACATGGCAGTCGACATGAACATTTAGGAGCTGTTGGTGATCGGTGATTTGGATTTGCTCGTGCACCAAGTACAAGGAGAGTGGGCTACCAAGAATTCCAAGATATTGTCGTATCTGCACCATGTGCAGGAATTGAGAAAGAAGTTTACGAAGATAGAATTCTGGCATGTGCCCAGAATCTAGAATGAGTTTGTCGATGTATTGGCCATTTTGTCATCTATGATAAAATATCTAGATAAGAATTATATTGATCCCATTTCGGTGAGGATCCATAATTAGTCGGTATATTGTGCTTATGTTGAAGAAGAAACGGATGGAAAGCCTTAGTTCCATGACATCCAGGAGTACTTATCAAAAGGAGAATACCCGGAGCATGCAAATCACATTCAGAAATGCACACTCCGGAGATTGTCCAATCACTTCTTCCACAGCGGAGGGAACTTATACAGAAGAACTCCTGATTTGGGTTTACTAAGATGTATCAACGTAAAGAAAGCTTCTAAGCTACTTGAGGAGATGCATGCCGGGACCTGTGGCCCGCACATAAATGGTTTCGCCTTGGCTAAGAAGATACTTAAGGCTGATTACTTTTGGATGACCATGGAAACAAATTGCATCCAGTATGTCCGAAAGTGCTTTCAATGCCAAGTGCATGCCGATATGATAAAAGTGCCGCCAAATGAACTTAATACAACACGCTCTCCTTGGCCATTCGCCGCCTAGGGAATGGATGTTATTGGTCCGATTGAGCCCACCACTTCAAACGGACACAGGCTTATTCTGGTAGCCTTTGATTACTTCACAAAATGGGTTGAGGCTACATCTTACAAAGCTATGACCAAGAAAGTCATCGCAGATTTTGTCAAGGATCGTATTGTTTGCCAATTTGGAGTTCCCGAAGCCATTAGTACTGATAATTCCGCCAATCTCAACAATGAACTGATGAAAGCTATGTGGGAAACTTTCAAAATCAAGCATAAGAATTCCACAGCCTACAAACCTCAGATGAACGAAGCCGTAGAAGCATGTATGTGGAAAAATCAGAGAGCCTAATTTCTTTCTATCGAGTCACTTAAGAAGAACACATCGAGACCCCGCGGAGGCGAAGCTGCGATTGAGTTCCCTCCCTCAGAGCTCATCGAGGCCCGACTTAAAGAGGACGTAGATTGAGGCTAGAGCAAAATGGGGAATTCCCAAGGCACATAGCTAAGTCTGACAAAGCCGGCCTACCCGGAGCCTGTATCAAGGCGTCGCGTCTAGCCGTCCCATCTCCATGATTTTACATTTAATGTATTTTGTACTATGGAAGGATTCCCCTCCTATATAAAGGGGATCCTCATTACTTTGTAAGCAGCTGATATTGCTGCAACTACTCTACACAAGATCAATAACATTTCTCTCTTTTTTCTCTCTAACTTATTCGCTCGAGGCTGCCTTATTCATTTATTACTTTCATACTTGTTCTTCGTTTATTGCTTAACATTGGCCATAAAGAACTTTCTTTTAATTATATCCTAACTGTTATTTCCTCCCCGATTACCCCCGATAGCTCGAGCTTGAGCCCAGGCATCGGCCTCGAGGCCCCTCACTGGCCAATTTGAGGCCAGAGTAACTGGTCTCTCGGTTGGATTAAAGTTCTATTTTAGCTTGCATTTCTTCTCTTATCTTCATACGCCTAGCATCAGATTCTCTAACAACTAGCATAAAAATAGATCACATATTTTTAGAGTCCCATTTACAAATTTAATTGCTATTACCATTTTCACGGTAAACAATAGTGATTATTTTCTTACTGGTTTCATTATACAACACAAGTTATCTTTCACACTTTTTCTTGTCCGAGATCTTCAATTTCAGGTCAAAATGTCTGGCTCAATAAACAGATTCAAGAACGACAACGTCAAAAACCACAGAGAAAATAGTGTGGTTGTTCTAGTCATTGGCGTGCTGCAACAAAACCCCGATAATGCACTTGGACCGATTCCAGCGGACGTGGATTCACAAGATGCGCAGCAGGTCGACGAAACCTCACACACCGACATGAGCATACAACATGGCGACCAAAAGGAAGTCCAAAAGATGCCAGCTCGGGAAAAATAGGAAGTTAGCCTTCATGTTATTTATGAAATGTTGTAGGCACGACAGTTGGCTATCGCTTAGTTGCAAAGCCACCCGAAGACTCCCAGCACAGTAGCACCGGAAACTACTCTCCCAACCGAACAGGTACCTGGGAGATCGAGCAACAACAGATCGATAGTCGACCCTGCCACCGTAAAAATGCTTGAGGATCTCACCAAAGGGATAAAATTGGGCAAGAAAATGATAGCAACCAACGATCAGAAGTTCGGGACCTACAACTCCATGGTCGACCAAATCCCGGGTGCACCCCCGATCCTGAAGGGTGTGGATTCGAAGAAGTTTATACAAAGTCTGTTCCCCAAAGAAGCAGCCCAGAAACCCATTCCAAAGAAATTCGGAATGCCAGAACTCCCAAAGTACAACAGGACATCAGACCCCGATGAACGCGTTATCGCCTACACTCGCACGGTAAAGGGCAATAACTTAAAAGACGACGAGATCGAGTCCGTCTTACTGAAGAAGTTCGGAGAAATGCTCTTGAAGGGAAACGCACTCGAATGGGGCCATGATGTGGCATCATAACCTAGCTCCCAACCCCGTAGACTCACTTACCGTACTGGAAGATTCCTTTATAAAGGCACACGCTAGTGCCATCGAAGTGGCGATAGGAAAGTCCGACGCATCCGAGATTAAGCAAAGGGAGAATGAAATGCTGCAGGGATTCATATCTCGTTTTCAGATGGAATGAACGGAACTACCCCTGGTCTCCGACGATTGGGCGGTGCACGCCTTCACTCGAGGTCTAAATAAATGATGCTCGGTGGCTTCAGGACAGCTGAAACAGAACTTGATCGAGTATCCAATTAAGACCTGGTTGGACGCCCACAACCAGTACCAGTCACAAATTAGGGTCGAAGATGACCAGCTGGGAGCCCCATCGGGCTCAGTATACCCAAGCAGGCTCCTGGCAAAGAAACCAAAACCAAACAAAGAAAGATACCGTCTGTACACCGAAGATAGGAGGAATGCCCCAAGGCACAACCTACCTCACAACGGTCGGAGATTGGATCGAGGACAATATCCTCGAGGACTCATCAAAATAGCCAGATTCGATGGAGACACGAGGCCAGTGAGGGTGCCTCGCCCATCAGAATACAACTTCAATGTCCTTGTATCGGACATCGTGTTCACCGTCAGTGAAACCAGGGACACCAAATGGCCTAGGCCTATTTAGTCAGATCCTTCCCAGAGGAGTCACAGCTTGGTATGTGAAGTACATAATACGCACGACCATAGGACCAAAGATTGCCATCATCTCCGAAAGAAAATAGCCAAGCTACTCAATAAAAATCATTGCCGAGAACTTTTGAACGATCGGGCTCGAGTTTACTTCCGAGTAAGAAAGGTAGCCAAGAAGAACAAAGCAAATGGGCCGCGACATATTACCATGATAGTGGAGGAGCGGCTATACTTTCCAAGAACTTATAAAGAGGAGGATAAAAATGTTCGTCACCAGAGGAAAATGGACCTGGGGATACGTATCCGAAGATACCCTTGCATTCGGCCAGGAAGGCACCCCCTTTGAAAGTCCATCCGCTCAGAAGAGCCGGGGAACAGAGACTAAGTTCCAATAGGAAATGATGTACCGGACCGAACGGTCGAGGGAACCGTGTCCGCATAAGCCGGGCTTACGGTAACACAACGTCATGTACTTACCCCAAGCAATCAATAAAATATCTTTCCGCCAGAAGCATCTCGTACACCAAAGAAAATTTAACATGTTCACAGCAAAGATCCCTCCATCGAGTACATCCCGAAATACTCAGAGTCTAGCGTCAACAATTTGATACCCGCATGATCTCAGGGTCGGAACTCCATGCTCGTAAGTCCTCAATGAGGTAATTCTGAGCTCACGAGTAATGGCTTTCAAGCCTAAGCAAACCTAATGACTCGGAGACTGTCACCAATCACCATTTACTAAAACACCCGAGGCCGTAAGACCCCGAGCGGGCGAACTTTGTCTAGCGAGATCCATTTTACATAACAACACAAAAAACCGTAAGACCTCAACAGACATGAGAAAACTGTAAGACCTCAACAGGCATGAGAAAACTGTAAGACGTCAACAGGTATGAGAAAATTGTAAGACCTCAACAGGCATGAAAAAACTGTAAGACCTCAGCAGGCATGAAAAAACTGTAAGACCTCAACAGGCATGAAAATTTTGTAAGACCTTACTACAAGTATAAAACTCGATCCCAAAGTTTAAGCTATATGTCGCATTTGTAAGACTCCCGAAAGGGCATAACCTCGATGTAGATGCCTAAACTACCATACTCAGGATCAAAAATGGCTCCGGCAAAACATAAATGACTACAGTCAATACAGCTGCACCAGCCAAATTAACGCGACTCGGGGACGCCCGACCGTCGCTAAACAATCACAGGCCATTACTTTGAATCTACTTCGAAAAGAACCGGCTAAAACAGGCTACCCTCGATAGGCAAACGAGCTTCGACCATGTTATCTCCAAATCACAAGGCTTCAAGCTACTCAGCCTACGAGCTAAACCTTCCGAGGTACTCGAACATCGCCGCTAATGACTTGAAATCGAGGTTTTTCCCGAACCGATGACGGGTCGGGCAAAATTTTTTCAAAAAAGTCCTTAACGAGAGGAAAACAAATCCTACATATGCCTTAGGGCAAAAGTGTAAGAATCGTTGTCGCCAGCCAAATGAGGTTCAGGGCCACACACTAAAAGGTTGCAACGACCAAAAATGTAAGAGCCACTATTGCCAGCTTAAAATTTGAAAGCTTGAGGATTAAAATGAGCTCTAGTCATAACCCGATTCGGAGATCGGATCCAATATAGTTAACTATACATGCCTAAGGGCAAAAGCATAAGAGCTATTATCGCTAGCCAAATGAGCCTCAAGGCCACACACTAAAAGGTTGAAACGACCAAAAGTATAAGAGCCATTGTCGCCAGCTTGTTTGAAAACTTGAGAGTCAAAGTGAGCTTGAGTTGTAACCCGATTCGTAGAACGGATCCAAAATAGTTAGCTATACATGCCTAAGGGCATAACGTAAGAGCCATCGTCGCCAGCTTCACAAGCTTCAAGGCCACATACATAAAAGGTTGCTTCGACCCAAGGCGTAAGAGCCACTATCGCCAGCCCCCCCAAAAGAACTTGAGGGTTAATTGATATTGAGTCGCAACCCGACTCAGAGACTGAACCAAAAATAGTTAAAGTACAAATGCCCAAGGGCAAGGCGTAAGAGCCATTGTCACCCGCCCATGCAGACACAAAACTTGAGGGTTAAATGAGCTCGAGTCATAATCCGACTTGGAGACTGAACCCAAGACAATCAAGCAAAAACGTAAGGGCTCCAACGCCAGCTTACACTAAAGGTAGCATCGACCGAACGTGTAAGAGACCCAGGCATGCCTGATAAGCCTCGGAGCCATATTATGAATCTAAAGATTCTCGCAAACTCTGAAACCAATCCCCCTGGTCAGAAGCAAAGCAAAAAAGGACATATAGGAAATAAAGCTTCAGGTTTTCTTTTATACACAAAAAAGTGCTTTCTCCATCTACAAACGCGGTCTGCGAATATCACAAACAAAAGGGCAAAGTCTACGCTCCACTCTAGAAGGCTACGACCTACCAGCCTCATCTTCACTCTCCACAGCATCGGACAAAAGTGACTGAGCATCACGCTTGTCCGCCCTCGCTCGAGCCAGCTCTTCGAGGAGAACAAAACCCCTAGCGCCGATCTCTTCAAGTACCTTTCTTCGGGATCTACAATGAACATATTCCTTGATCCTCTCTTTGCGATCAATGTCCCTCTTTAACTCGGCTTGGGCATCAGTAGCATCCTTCAAATGAATCGCCATCTCCTGATCAGCCTTAGTCTGTCCCAAAGCTGCTTCAGCCCGATCATCAACAATCTCAGCCCTAACCTTCGAAAGTTCGGACTTGAGTTTTGTGATCATATATGCTTGAATAGAAGTGTTGTCACGAGCCAAGAAGAGTTGGGCCTCGAAGGTAGGAACTTTAGCCAAGGCAACCTTCTACTCTGAAGCTTGAACCTGCACCTGAGCTCTTAGCTCGCCACAGTCATTCCTAACTCGGTCGGCTTCACCCCTAAGGTGCTCTAGAGCCTCCATCTTTTTCTGTAGCTGAGATAGGAAAGAAGTTAACCTAAAAGGTTAAAAGGCAAAATGCATACCGCGAGAAGTTACATGCTCCATCAAATAGCTCTCGTAGTTCGAGCTCCGGTACGCCTCATATCGCTAGTGCATCAACTCAACTTCTTTCTCCTCATAGAGGAGCCTAAAGGACATACCCTCATCTAGATATTTTTGGAGCCTATACCCATGATAGAGCAGCTCATACCTAAGCCAATCAAAGGCCTACAAATGAAAAACTCAATAAGGAAGAGAAGACACAAGATGCAGAAGGCCTATGCCAAAACTCACCGTGAAGTGAAGCCGGCGGACTTCCTTGAAGGCCAAGCACACCTCTATTGGTCCAGCCCTCTCGGCCCTAGAAGAACCAACTTTGGTTGAAGCATGATCACTTAGAGGAACCACCGCTCTGGAACCGGAGACTTCAGGTACAACAGGCTCGGGCGATGTTTTCTCCTCGAAGACTTGGACCCGTTTAGCCCTGCTAAAAGGTCCATCGCACTACGAGTGCATATCTTCATCCGAGGAAAGCACCTACAATGCTATCCCCTCGCCCCATCCGTAGTCTCTCCTCACTATCTCCAGATGCTCCTTTCTTATCGAAGATATGGTCTTTAGAGTAAACTCCCGTGGATCCTGAGCACTGGGAGTGGAACTCTCCCCTTCCTGCTGGGCAGGCCCCGAAGTGATGGTCATGACTATGGTGGAACTAGCAAACCGAAGTAGGAACCTACACGAACACTTTTGCACTTAAGGTAACGAAGGACTCGATGCCAAGGCAGAAGGACAACTGTCTAAAATAATGGGATCTTCCAAGAAGCGGGATACACCCTATATATATGTGGGGAAGAACAACGATTCACCTATCCAGGATAGGCCCCGGGAGGCCAACGGCTTCGATGCGGATCCCGAGGTAGTACCCGACCCCAAGGATCTCTATCAAAGAAAGTTAGGCCCCGAAAGGTCAGTGACATCATCTCCAGTCCCGAGAAGGTATACGGCCTCGAAGGCTCCTCCCAAGAAGAAATTTAAGCACTTCAAGCTCCGTCCATGAGGGTTCGACCTCAGGACATCACCCGGCCATGGGCAACCTCTACCAAGGAACCCATCTACAAAGCCTTAAAAGATTATCTACATCAAGTCCAAAGTAAATATCCAGGTGCCTGGAGCTGACCTTCACTCAGAGACCACCCTCAAAGATTCCAAGGTTCGATACGCCATCATTATGCGGTTCGAGGGTCCCGATGATTAGAGTCTATCAGATCGCTTCAGGCTTAGTCCGAGGGACCACGGTAGGCTCATAAAGGAGCCATTTTCGTCAGCCAAAAGCTAGAAAGAATATCAACGATCATCAACAAAGGCATACAGTCAAAATCCCCATAAACGTACAAGAATATACAAGAATATGGTGAATACCAAAAGCAGAAGTAAAGAAGATGTCCTTTTATTTCATAAATATTGGCTTACAATGTCCCCCGAGGGGTCCTTACATATAATTATAAAAGCCCGCAAGGGGTCCTTACATAGAAACAAAGAAACGAAGAGGTATACACCCGTAGTGAAAACCTAAGAACCTAGTCCATCCTCGAGGGTTCATCTCCGGTGTCAGCATCTTCGAGCGCCGCCTCCTCGAGTTCGCATCCTCGAAGGCAACTTCTTCGGTCGCCATCTCCTCTAAGTTCCTAGCTAAATCCCACGAAAAGTCCTCGCCAAGGGAGAAGATGAATAAAAGGAGAAGGGGGGTGCATAAGAGGCAGAGAAAACAAACATAGCCTGCCGAAGCCAAAGGTTGAAGATTCGTTGGGCCCCAGCCTTAGTGGCCGGTTGTGTCATTTTATCCCTCAGGAAATAAAAAACCCAAGGGATGAAGTGCCACACCAGGCCAAGGTAGGAGAGTGAGTAGCGGTGCATAATCCGAATAAGTTTCTAAAAAAGAGGAGGGTCAATTCCCCGTCTACCATCATCTCGAGCCAATAAGGATAGCAATAACAATCACAACAACAACAACAGTGACGACAAAACGGTATAATCTCGATCGACAAAGGGAAGCTCAGCCAAGAGGTAACTACACAGCCTATAGGAGCGCTGCCAAATGACCTTGAGGCTGTAAACTCCAAAGATGGTGATCAACAATAGAGGAAGATGGCGAGGAGAAAGGGATGAACGAGCGGATGAAGACACTTGGATAGAAAAACAACGCCAGAACGCCCCCATTTATGGGAGATAATGATGCGGTCATTGAGGCCTTTGGAAGACTGATCGGCAGATGCAATTACTGCGTTCTTGAAAAATCGAATCGACAGCAGTACTTTCACCTCAAAGAACGGGAATCCACAGCGCATTGAATGATGTTGAAAAGACAAGTCCATGGGATGTCCTGGTTATCGTAAAATCTGGTGCCATAGGTTGTGTCATCGATATGATGTCATCACGGGAAGCTCGAGGAGTCGGGTATCAGAATTGTTTTCCATCGCTTTATTTTGAGAAATGCGGAGACTATCTGTATGCGACAAAATCAGAGGGCCTAATTTCTTGCTATTGAATCACTTCAGAAGAACACCTCGAGACCCCGAGGACATGAAGCTACGACTTATTTACCTCCCTCGGAGCTCGTTGAGGCCCGACTTAAAGAGGACGTATATCGAGGCTAGAGCAAATGGGGAATTCCCAAGGCATACGACTAAGTCTGACAGCCAACCTACCCAGAGCCTGTATCAAGGCGTTGCGTCTATCCGTTGCATTTCCATGCTTTTACATTTAATGTATTTTGTACTATGGAAGGATTACCCTCCTATATAAAGGGGACCCTCATCACTTTGTATGCAGCTGTTGTTGCTCCAACTACTCTACACAAGATCAATAACATTTCTCTCTCTCTTTTCTCTCTAACTTATTCGCTTGAGGCTGCCTCTTTCATTTATTGTTTTCATACTTGTTCTTCGCTTATTGCTTAACATTGGCCATACAGAGCTTTCTTTTAATTATATCCTAACTGTTGCTTCCTCCCCGGTTACCCCCAATAGCTCGAGTTTGAGCCCAGACATCGGCCTCGAGGCCCCCACCGGCCAGTTCGAGGCCAGAGTAACTGGTCTCTCGGTTCGATTAAAGTTCTATTTTAGCTCTCATTTCATCTCTTATCTTCATACGCCTAGCATCAGCTGCTCCAACAACTAACATAAAAATAGATCACGTATTTTTAGAGTCCCATTTATAAATTTAATTGTTATTACCATTTTCACGGTAAATAAAGCCACCAACAAAAACATCAAGAAGATACTAAGGAAAATGGTAGAGAACCACAAACAATGGCATAAAAATTTACCTTTCGCTTTATTGGGATACCACACCACGGTTCACATATAAACCGGGGCAACTCCATACATGCTGGTTTATGGTATCGAGGCTGTCATCCCAGCGAAAGTAGAGATTCCTTCTTTGAGAGTCATATAGGAAGCTGAACTCAGTGATGCATAGTGGATACAGAGTCAATATGAATAATTGGCCCTCATCGATGGAAAGAGGATGAAAGAAGTGTGTCACGTCCAACTTTATCAGAATAGAATATCTAGAGCTTTTAACAAAAAGGTAAAACCAAGACACTTCGCACCAGGGCAGCTGGGTATGGAAGAAAATCTTCCCACATCAAGATGAAGCCAAAGAGAAATTATCTCCCAAATGGCAAGGTCTGTATATGGTTCACAGGGTACTGATAGGAGGAGCACTCATACTCATAGAAATGGATGGAGAAATCTAGCAAAAACCAATCAATTCAGACGCAATCAAGAGATACTATGCCTAGATTATTTTACTATTTCTCTTCTGATATAATTGAACTACGCTTGACCTGATTCTCGTTTAAGAGGGATACGTAGGCAACCTTATGAGTTCATTCATATTATAATAAATTTTCATTTCCCCCAAGTTCAGAAACTGGGGCAGAATTTTGAGGAGGACCCTCAAAATTCCGGAGCAAGTCCAGCCAACACCATCGCATGCCAGAAAGTCGGTTAAGAAACTGGAGCAGAATTTTGAGAAGGACTCTTAAAATTCCAGAGAAGATTCATCAAGGCCTATTATCCGCAAACAGTAGAAGGATCATCTACTAAACTAGGGCAGAATTTTGAGGAGGACCCTCAATATTCTAACATAAGAGAGTTGCAATGCCTTTGAGAAGTGTTATAGTCACTAGTTCATCTAAATGTATCAATATTTTTTTGAAATAACTCTATTTTATCTATAATTGCGTATTTTTTGAAAAAACTCTATTTCCATAACAGTCAGGTGTTACCCAGGGGAACTTGAAATGGGCTTTTAGAACGGAACGCAGTAAGGCTAGTGGACGAAGCATGAACCAACCTCCCCCTCACAGAACTTACAATTTTTCTTTGAACGCAGGCATATCTGATGTAACGATAACATCCGCAAATATAGGCACGTAGCAAGATTACTACCAATTAGGACATCAGACACCGAATGTATCTCCAGCTAAGACATACACTACTCTTATTTGCTACTTGCTCTTTGCATGAGGCTAATCTTTGCCTCCACATCCGCATGAGGCTAATCCCTGCCTCCATATTTGCATGAGGCTAATCCCTGTCTCCACATTTGCATAAGGCTAATCCTTGCCTCCATATATGCATGTGGCTAATCCCTGCCTCCATATTTGCATGAGGATAATCCTTGCCTCCTTATTTGCATGAGGTTAATCCTTGTCTCCCTATTTTCATGAGGCTAATCCCTGCCTCCCTTTTTGCATGAGGCTAATCCCTGCCTCCCTATTTGCATTAGGCTAATCCCTGCCTCATAATTTGCATGAGGTTAATCCTTGACTCCCTATTTGCATGAGGCTAATCCCTGCCTCCCTTTTTGCATGAGGCTAATCCCTGCCTCCCTATTTGCATGAGGCTAATCCCTGCCTCCATACTTGCATGAGGCTAATCCCTGCCTCATAATTTGCATGAGGCTAATCCTTGCCTTCATACCTGCATGAGGCTAATCCTTGCCTCCATACCTGCATGAGGCTAATCCCTACCTTCCAATTTACATGAGGCTAATCCCTGCCTCCATACCTGCATGAGGCTAATCCTAGCCTCCATATTCACATGGGATTAAGCACCATCCCTTTTCGCACAAATATTGTTCTATTTTACTATCTATTTGTTTTTCAATCGGGATAAGCTCTGCCCTCCATTTCACAAGACTAAGCCTTATCTTGTTAACATCATGTTATAGCATATTATGGCCCGAAATATCGTCAATCTATCCGGAGGCGTCATAGTCCAAAGGCATCATCCTCATAGCCGGAAGACACCATGCCATGGCCTGAGGATCTCTCAAATTTGCATATCATTATTCAATGGCGTCATGGTTCGGAGGCATCATTTCCATGGCCCGAGAACATTATTTCATGGCTTGCTAATCCCTCACTAAACAATTCAAGTCCAAGGACATCATGGTCCAAGGATGTCATCTTTAACTGTCCAAAGACAACCTCATGGTCCAAAGGGAATCTACATCATGTTTAAATTTTCGCAAATACATGTTTGTAGCATCATTTATCTGCAGGTAACCAGTAAGCAACCGCTATCCTAGTAGGAGCGATCTTGCTCCAATTCCTTCAACTGTCCCGAGCCTTAACCACTCACCAGCCGCTTCCGCATCGCGTGTCCGTTCGAGCCTTAACAAAATTCATAGGCATATTCCATAGATGAATCCAGAACTACACATGACCTAATTCATGTAAAACCAGCAATATGTAGGCAACTCAAAGACTGGAGTCCGGCCTCTTTCTTTCAAAACCTTCCGCCCGGTCAAAATTGGCCATCATTTCTTTACCCAAAAAATCTTTCATCCTTCCCGGGTAAAGAGGGGCAGCTGTTGATACCAATTTTTTCCTATATATTTTTATAGATATATATACTTTAAAAAATAGCATATATATGTATATGCAAGCATGCACAGGGTTTTTATAATTTTTCTATAATTTTAAAGGCTTTAAAATGATTTAATCCTTCCCTTTTACTTATAAAATTTCCAATAATTATCCTTCAAATTATTATTGTGATAATTTAGCCATCTAAATCCTATATTTATGCCAAATTAGTTCTTAACTATTTTTAGTGTATTTTTTATAATTGCATTTGCATTTTTTAAACTAATTTGCATATATTTGCAATACTAACCCTATTAACGCATTATTACATTTATATGTAGAAAATAATCTTCTATATTTTTAAAATGTTGAATATCTATTTTAAATCATTTTAGTACATCAAATTATTTTTTAGAAATCATCTATTATTTATTATAAATTATATAGCGTTAAATTGGCTATTTAAAACTTAGTCAAATTGTATTTCAATTTTTGCCTAATTTCAATCCAACACCCAGCCCAATTCTTAATTAAATTACCCGACCTAGGCCCCAAACACATCCTATCTTAATCAATAGCCCTCGTTTGTTCTTTCCTTTTTAATTCCAACGACCCCCTAACCCTAACCATTTCTCCACATTTGCCGCCCTAAAATCAAATCTTCCCTTAAAACACTCTCAACTTAACCCTAATCTTCAACTGCCAACCTCCCATCTCCGGCCATCTCCGGTGACCTCTCATCGTTTCTTAAGCCTCCAGTGGCTTCTCGTATGCCATGCTTGCCTTCCCTAAGGTCTTCAAGGGCCCAGGGCCATGCCGACTTGCATCTAGTGTTCATCTCCTGCCCGTTCTTGGTTATTCCAGTGTAATTTCAAGCGAAATCATTCTATATTTGCTATGATCCTTGGGATTCTAGACAGGTTTCTTCATCTCTATACGGGTTCTCTCGAAACCCTAATTTCTTTTCTATACCTCCTAGATCTGTACAGATTTAGGACGATTTGAGTTTGCTTTTTGAATGTTTTACACTATCCTCGAGGTTCTTTACAAGAATCATGTGGTTTCAAGTGTTTTTCATCCTCTTCTGAAACTAGGGTTTTCGGAACTTCCTTTTAAAACCTTGTTTAACTTATTCTTTGTGTTTAAGCTTCTATTTCTTACATATTTTGACTGATTCTATGAATTTAATACATCTTTAACTCGTCTATGCTGAAAGCTCTAATTTTCAAGGTTCTTTCGTTTGGTTCTATGTATTAGCATGACTGACTGATTCTCGTTTTTGAGATTCTGTGATTTCTAGTGACTATCTTGCCTTGATATGTTTCTACTAAGTTTCTTAGCCTAAATTTACATTGATTCTGTATGTTTGTGTTCATTTTGACTGTTCAAGACTTGCCTTTTCTCATTGAATCAATATTGTTTAACTCTCATGTTTGCTAGAGTTGTATGTCGACTCATGACTATCCGGGTCTTACTTTTTTTGTATGCTAAAGACTTACTCATCACTTTCTCTTTGATTTTTTCTGAATTCCCAATTTCTTGGTCTGATTTGAACACTTTCCTTTAAACATTTGATCCCTACCTTTCTACTCAATTTGATTGATTCTCTTACCTTGGCTGCATTGGTACTTGATTCTTACTGACTCTCTTCTTAATTAGAGTTCTTCTGAACCTAGACCTAATTGTTACTCTATGCCTACTATATTTGAATTATTTCCTTGTCTACACATTGATTTCTTTCCTTATTTGTTACTTGTTCTTACCGTTTGAACTGATTCCCTTAAATTAAGGGTGTACTTGTACCGATTTTGCTCTAATTGATTCTGTGTTCCATAATTACTATGCAATTTTGATTTGTGCCTTATTTTACCTAGTTTCGAACTATTATATATACATACTCACTCATTAACACAAACATACGAACACATTAGTTCAAAACTCTCTCACACTCAAAACTTTTCTGCTCTCTCTTTGGTTACTTGCTATTATTCTGAGTTAGCTGGCTACAAGCCAAGGCTAACTATTGTGCTCTCCTGTTCCTCACTTTGTGTTTACTATCTCTCTACTGGTATTTTCTGATTTCTATTCAAGTCCCAAAACCAATATGTTTCTTTTATTGCTTCAGTTTATCATGTTTCTAATTTGTTTCTATCTATGGTTCTGTTGTTCAACATGTAATTGACATGTTTACATTACTTCTTCATCTAGCATGCTAGTTTAAACCTCTTATGGCTTTTCAGAACATGTTCTACCCCCTAGTAGTTTGTCTCAATCTGACTATACCCTGTTTGGAATGCTTGTTTACTTGTTATCCAGTTTCGATATGCAAACTGATCTGCCACTTTAAATGGTTGATTCCATGATTATTTTTGAAATTCCTACTGTGTTGGTACCAATAGCTATCCCCTAATCCCACAAACCCCACAAGAACTGCTATGCTCCTATATACTATGTGTTGTATGTGTCCCCAATTCCCATTCTCCTGTGTTAAGAACTGTTATTTGAGTGTTGCTGAACTTGTTTGACTGACTTGCTGTTTGTTTAATTACACAACTATTTTCAAAAGTTGTTTTACTAAACAACTCTCTTGTTTATAAAATTATTTCAACTAAGTCTCTTTTACACTGCTTTCCTGCTAAAACCTTTTGAAAACTATGTCAAGCACTCTCACTTTACTCCTAAGTCCCTTGGTTATGCCCCCTACAGTGTGTGTACTACCTTGGGATCCTTCTGAGATCTCTCTGAACTCTAGCACACTGAGGTTGGCCCTTCCACACTGCATTTACTCAATCCCTATTATGGAAAGTCTAGGTGTGAGCACTGTCCGAGATCCTCGAGATCCTTAGGGAACTCTGACGCACCTAGACAATGATATTGTCTATGGAATTTGGCATTTGAGGCTATTGGAGGCTTGGGAAAATCACTTGGGCCTGTGTCAAACTCCCTATAGTGTAACTTCTTCTTTTATTTTATCTATTTATGTAATTCATTCTTCTGGTTTGTAATAATTATTTTTAAATGAATATTGGGGTGATTAGTAAAAGGGGGTGGGTAATTACATATCTGTGGGGTAATATGGGTAGAAACCATGCCTATAGGATTTCATGCTTGCTGTGTTTGCCTTACCATGCTAGAAATTATGCCTATAGGTTTTTAGTGGTTCCAATAATAGAAATCATATCTATAGGTTTGAAAATCAACTTCATAAGTAGATACCATACTTATAGAATGAGATCAGGTTCAGTTTCGGTTATAACGGGTATTTACATTTGTTTCCATTAAATATCATGCCTATAATTTCTAACATCAGTTCTTAACAATTAGATACCATGCCTATAGAAATTAAAAAATCAGAAATTCTGCCTATAGAATAACAAAAATCAATAAGTCAGTTCAATTCATGTTGGTTTCGAAATTGGCCTAATCAATGGTTTGTTTTTCTTAAATGGATTCTTTCAAATACTGCCTTCACTGTCCCTAGATAGCATGCCTATAGGTACCCAAGAGTCCGTTTTAAAAATTGTTCACTGCTTTACTATATCAACGTAGTTATCATGCTCTTAAGACATCATTGTTCTGCGTTTAGGCAAGCCTATATGGCAATTTTAAAATTATGCAACTTTGAAACTCTTTTTTTTCTGCTTAAATTTGTTCATATTTAACAAGCTCAAAATCAGTAGGCAAACTGATAGGGCCATTACTTCTGAGTTTATAAAATAAACTACCTATCTTCTATGTTATGATAGTCACTTAGACATCATGCCTTAGGATCCTGTTTAATAATATTACCCTTATTTGTGTTTGAGTCATGTTATTACATGCCTTATCTGTGGAGGTAAAACTATAGCCTCTTATTTGCTCATTCTGCTTTTATTCTCTAAGAGTCCTATGTGTTCTTGCTTGTCGCCTTAGTATTTTCTCCTTTAAACCTTAGGGGTCTATCTAGAACTGCCTATAGGTAGAGGTCCTAATTTCCTCCAGGACCATTGGAAGGGACGGGTAATAGCACGCAATAGATATCTCTAACTAACACTCGCTTTCATAACCGCTAAGGGGTGGGAAGGGCAGATATGGGATATGATGACTACGTGCTAATGTCACGTGTAGCCCCTCATTGAGAAGTGTTTACCGGACATTGAGTGGGGTGATCCTATAGGCTAACCAACCTAGGACCCTTCCTTTCCCAAATTACTTTTGTTTAAAACTTTGTTTTATATGTACACAACTTGTTCAAATCCTTTGTCTTATAATTTGAGTCATATAATGTGCAACATGCTTTATCTGCAATTAATTATTTTAAGTACTTATTCGTTAAAGGACTAATTCATAAGTATAAGCTCGGTCGGGACCCACAGTTGTGGACCAAGAGGGGTGCCTAACACCTTCCCCTCAAGGTTATTTGGGGCTGTTACCCTAAATCTCTGGTAATGCAAAACCAATTCAAGAGTTAATCGCTCTAGGTGCCCTAACGCACCTTAATCCATTAGGTGACGACTCTTCAAATACCCAATTTCCAAAAGGAAGTGAGTAACTACCCCCATGAACGTCGGAACCCGGACCTCTCTCCGTGGAGGGAAAAAAGGGGTCGCGACAAGTACACTAAAGTCCAGTTCCAATCAAACTCAGAAAATTCTAAAATCTTAAAAATGCCAACTTTTCGCAATAAGCGTCGAAATGCTCCCAGTCCACCCGAAACACGATCTGAACATATGCCAAATTCCAAAATTATCATACGAAACTATTAGAATCTTCAAATCGTAATTCCAAGGTCATCTACTCAAAGGTCCAACCTTTGTCAACTCTTTCAACTTAAAGCTTCTAAATTTATAATTATTTTTCCAAATCAACTGTGAACTTCTCAAAAATTTAGACAACCACTCATGCAAGTCGTAATACATAAATTGAAGTTACTTAAGGCCTCAAATCACTGAACGACATGCTAGAGTCCAAAACGACCGGTCGAGTCGTTACAAGTTCGATCATTTTCTTTTTCGCCATGGATACTTCATCCCATATGACTAATTTTGCGTCTTGAATAAAACATGTTAGTGAGCTTTGTTTACTGATGTTGCATGTGAGATTCTCATCAACATTTATTGAAATTTTAAAACATGAATGTGATGTTTGTCCACCAGGAAGTATAGAAGCAGCTATACCGGAAATGGCAGTTGCCAATGCTATATATCTTTTAGATTGTATAGTTTCCAGCAATACACACTATAAGCATGTTTTCCCAGTTCCTCTACGACCATCAATAAATTAACGCTCCTGCTTTGTTTGAAAAATTCTCTCTGTAATTATATTGTATGCTTTGAGTTGATTTTTATTCATTTTTTTGTGTAGTTTTATATCCTCTTCAGTGATAGTGATAGTGCTTTCATAGTATACCTCTTTTGCCTTTTTTGCAACTATAAAAGACCTTATTGTTTCTGGAATAAGAAGATATTCACTTATGTCACCACCCATAGAGTGCAATATGTCATTACTATGGTTTTAAACCATGTACCGAATATCTTTTTTCTGAATATTTGGTAACAAGTTATAATCCTCTTACATATGCTCTTCAAACTTCTCCCACGATTGTTTTGGGTTAATTGGATTGCAGTAGATCAATAATGTATTAGATAAACGTCTTAAATTGTATGGGATTTGGTAACTTGTTGCTTCTGACATGCATTATGTCAAACTATTGTCACTCTATTGGAATCTGCGTTTTTCAACAGATTTCCTAAAAGTGCTACAGTATTCTCCATTTATAGTTTGAAAATCCCTATATGATTTTTATCCTCTATATTCATTAGTAACATTCTAAGATATTACCGCTCTCCTTCTGTTGGATGACATGTTACAACACGAACAATATCACGTTATTTTTGTTTGGGCACGTCCACATCTTGTCTGTTGCAGACCAAACAAAATGTTCGGGGAATTCTCGATATAAAAGATCGAGTTCTGCAGCGTTTGTGTTAATTCTATTCATCTTGAAAAATTGTGCTAACATCGTCTGCTTAACCATTAGATTACAAGCTTATTTATATTTTCACTACTTTTAAATGAAACAAATTATTTTCCTTTAAGGTGAAGCCGAAGAGGGCAGACACTCGGTAACATTTCACTAATAGAGAAACCGTACAAGTTCCACATAGCTTCTGGAGGCGAGACCCACCTAACAAAATGATATTTTTGTATCTCGTCTATTACGTTTATGTCCTTATTGTGTACAAAAAATGCAATATTATCGTGCCTTTTACATATATACTTACAAAGATACTTAACGACTTTAATATATAAACATATCTCAACATTCACATGGCAGCCAAATTTCCCGAGAAAAAGGATTATATGGAACAACGCATGAGTTATCCAATAATATTCTCTTACTTTTACCACCACTCCTGTATTTATGTCTTCTATAAATTGGTTAAGATTCTTTTCCTTTTGATGTCTCATCCGCAAAGCTTTTTGGGTATTTGAATTTGCAGCAACTTTGTTTCTACATACATGAATTTATGGAGTTTATATTACCACATTGACCATACATCATGTATTTACGAACATGTGAATTAAATTTGGTTCTGCATTTTTATTAGGTAGTTCAGCACTAATAATATTATCATATAAAATTTGCTGCCCATAAGTGAGGGCGGGCTGATGAAGGCTGTAACGATCCGACCGGTTGAGTAATTTTGATCTATTTCTCTTATTTGATGACTTACATATATATATATATATATATATATATATATATATATATATATATATATATATATATGTAATTATTGTTACGCGACTTGCCAAGGTAGTTGGTTTGATTTCGGAGAGATTTTGGAGTGAATTGGGACACTTAGTCCCAAGATTGGAAGCTTAAGTTGTAAGAGATGATCGGGATTTAATTTTTATGTAGATGCCATCAGAATAGTATTTTGATGGTTTCAAAAGCTTCATATGGTGAGTTTGGAGGCGATGTCCGGATGTAGATTTGGAGATCCTTAGGTTGATTTGGTGATTTTTGGCGAAAGTTGGAAATTTGAAGGTTTAGAAGGTTGATCGGTTGGACCGAGAGTTGAAATTGATAATATCAACTTCAGATATTAGTTTCGGGAGTTGGACTAGTTCTATTGTGTAACTTGGAACTTGCATAAAATATTTGAGGTCATTCTGAGATGTTTAGGTTTGTTCGGCGTTAAGTTGTGAATTTGGAAGTTCCTTAATTTCCTTAGGCTTGAATTGAGGTGTGATTTATGGTTTTGATGTTGTTTGGTGTGCTTTGAGGCCTCGAGCAGGTCCATATTATGTTTTAGGATTGGTTGACGTGATTGTACGGGGGTATGCATTTTTTACTCAGATTTGTTCATTATTTATGATTCGGTTATTATTTTTACCATTAAATTGATGAATCTAAGTAAAGAAATTGAGAATTTTAGTAAAAACCTTTCTAAAGTAAAAACTAAGGATTTGAAGGTTGATTTGAGGTCAGAATTGGATGAAAAGGTATGCTTGGACTCATATTCGAATTAGTGTTCAGAATTTGTGATTTTTGACGGGTTCTGAGAGGCAACTCGAGTTGACTTTTTATTTTTGTTCAAGATCAAAGTTTTATTGTTTGGGGTTCTTTCCTACTGCATTATTTGATGTTACTAAGTTGTTTATGAATAGATTCGAGTTGTTCCGAGGTTGATTTGTGGAGGAAAGGCTTCTTTGAGTACTGCTTTGCGTATTTTGAGGTAAGTAAGATATCTAAACTTGGATTTGAGGGTAATTATTCCTAAGAACTATAATATTTGAGATATGTTGAGGGTGATGCACGTGCTAGGTGATGGGCATGTGTGTGTGTGCCGAATTATTCATGATTTGGGTGGACTTTAGACTATTACCGAACTTGTTTTACTATCATGCCTTATTTTATCCATGTTTTCTATACTTGTACCATTATTTGAGTTACGATTCATGTTAGAAATCATATATATGCTATGTGCTTATTTATTTGAGATATGGTAGGGCTATTCTTGTTATTTTGAGCTATTTGCCTTAATTGTACACATACTCTCCATCATGATGCTATATCCGTGTATGATATTTCTGTCTCAGTGTTTTCTTATTTTGATTTCTCACATGTTATTGATGCCACGTATGTATAACACCATTGTTTTAAGTATTGTGAGATATGGTTAATTGAGACTTGAGCGGTTGATGACTGAGCTTAGGCCATAAAGCCGACGTGGTATTGGTTTTGGGGTGACGTGTACGCCAGGCCCATATTGGGCTAATTAGTGCTGAGTACGGGCGACGCATGCATCAGGCCTCATTATTGGGTTATGTGATGTTGATTAGCGCTTGGGCCAAGATGCACTCCTCTGGAGTCTGATACTATAGTTAACGCAGGCACAGTGATATATACGTACTTTATTGAGGGGCATTATGCCAGGCACCCGTACAGTGCTGAGTGTAGTTGTGTGTGATGGTGAGGGGAATTTTTCCAAGCACTATGAGCATGATGAGTGTGGTTATTCTCGATGGTTTCACTATGATGATATTGAATTTATATTTATATTTGACATGTAGTCATAGAGATGTACTTTTCTCATGTTAATAGTTAAATAAAACAGCTTATGTGTCTTGGGCTTTGAGTATTATACTTGAAAAGCATTTCTAATTTTTCGTAATTGTGAACAAACTAAACATGAAATCTTTGAGTTATTTATTTCTATTGTCTTCATTATAGTCAGCATTGTTATTGATTATTGATTGAGTACTAACTCCTCATCTGATCTAGTCACTGCTTTCCGCTTAAGGATAGGTTTATTACTTATTGAGTACATGGGGTCGGTTATACTCATACTACACTCTCCACTTCAAGTGCAGACCCAGGTACTTATTGTTGCGTGATTTCTAGAGTTCGCACCGGTACTAGATCGAGGAGACTACAAGGTAGCTGCTATGTCGTTCGCTGACCTTAGAGTTCTCTTTCATTTATTTTCGCTATTACTGTTGATAATAAGCTAGATTTATTTAATTTGGCGATTGTTTATGCCCTAGATTGATTATGTTTCAATGTTATAATATAGTTAAATGATGAAAAATGGGCTCTAATTGTGAATTTCATAAGTTGCAGGAGTGAGGAGCTTGTATGAAGCCTTAAAGCTGTGATTGGAGCTACATTGAAGCAAGAAAAAAACCCTAGGAGATGAGTACGCAACAAGACGAGAAAAAGAATAGTTAAAATGAAGGCCTGGACTAGCGCGTCCATTAGCGCGACCGCGCTAGTCCAGATGGTCGAAGTAGAATGGTAGGGCATTAGCGCGACCGCGCTAGCCCGGTTCTAGAATATTAATTTTCAGGGGTAAACTTGGAAGTCTGGGGGAAAATTGACTTAACCTATAGAAGGTCAAGCTCGCCCAATGAGGGATTATGCAACTTTTCATAGTTTAGTGCAAGAGAAGGAGAGGCAAGAGGCAAGGAGGAGAATTCAACATCAAGTTTTTCCTTTCTTCCTTTTGTTTTATGATTTATGATGAATCTGATTATTGTTGTGATGAACACTAGTATGAGTAGCTAAATATTTAGTCTAAGGTTTGATAGAACCTATTGAAGGATGAACTTCTTGATTATGTTAATATAGCTTGCCATTTTAATCTCTATTTGTTCAACTACGTGCTTGTTGTAGTTAATTGACATGATCCTCAATTAGCTATGCCTATTTAGTGTGCATAACTCGAGAGAGAGTGCATATTTAGGTAATTGTTGAACAACACCACTCCCAAAATATATGAGGGATCAATAATTGCGGGTTTAAAGGAGGGATTAGGGATAACGAAGCCTTGGGTGCATTCTAAAGTGAGCGGTAATAAACAAAGCCAGCTGGTGTAACTCGGAGGAGTGCGTCTAGTAGATTATCGTGATAACTCGGGAGAAATTTACAGTAGTAAGAGTGCTCATGATTTATAGAGATGATTTGGTGATTCTATGTGAAGCATAACTGGAAGGGAGTCCATCAATAGGGGAAATCATAGCCTTAGAACCTTCTCTTAATTGTTTACAACTCAATTATAGTTAGTTTTCAGTTGCTTATTTACATTCATTCATAGTTAGTAGAAATACCCTCAATTGTTATTTACAACGTCTGAGAAGTTGATTCTGTGGAATTTAGTAAGTCTAACGAGAAGTAATTGATAGGTTAATTTCTCGTGGGTTCGACTCTGGGCCAAATTCTCAGATTATATTTGCAATGTCCGTGTGTCCTTTTTTATAAGGCATATTTGGGCAACATCTAATTTTGCCGCCGTTGCCGGGGACTTTAAAGGTGTTATCAATTACAATTGAAAGAAGTACAAAAGTTCTTAGTGTAGTCAATTTTCTCTATACCCAATCTTTACATTGAAATTTTAACATTTGTTGACTTGGTTGCATAGGTGCATGCCTAGAAACTCATCGAGAACTGGTGAAGTATTTGAAGCATTATCAGATCCAGAGAAAGTTTTCAAGGCCTTGAACCGGTCCAACCAGAAAAACAAATAACAACAAACAACTGAACACTTCGAGACAGAAATGGGAGATCACGAAGAGAACCCAACTATACCAATAGCGCCAGTGGCACCTCTTGTGCCAGAGGTAGCTCTCTATGACTGGGAACAACCCACAGCTGAAAATCTAGCCACCTCAATTTTAGTCCTGCAGATACAGGCTGAATCATTCCAAATCACGAATAACATGCTATACTTTTTGCAAAACAAGGGACTATTTTCGGGGTCACAAGTCGAAGATCCTCAATAGCACTTGAAGAATTTCCTGTAAATCTGCAAAACCCAAAGGCAGCCCAACGTAACTCCGGAAGCAATCAAGCTGTTATTATTTCCATTCTTAGTGACAGGAGCTTCCCAGACCTGGCTAAACTCGCTTCCCATAAATTCCATAACAACTTGGGAGGAGTTAGTCAAGCAATTCGTCAACAAGTTCCACCCACCCAACAAAACCGCTCAACAAATTGATGAAATTTTGAGTTTTAAACAGAGACCAATGGAGACACTACATGAAACATGGGAACGATTCAAGGGGATGCTGGTTATATGTATGCACCATGGTACTCCAGATCTGATGTTGGGGCAGCAATTTTACATGGGATTGTCAGATAGCATGAAGAACATTGTTAATGCTTCAGCTGGTGGAGCATTTTTTAACAAAACATGGAGAGAAGGTCAGGATCTGCTTGACAGAATGGCACAGAATTCAGGATAGATAACCAAGAATGCACCTATCACTCCAGTGGTGCACTTAGTGCCCTTAGATCCACCCAACTCTATGGCTGAAAATATGGCCACCTTATTGACACAGATGAGCATACTCACCAAAAAGGTAGAAATGTCAGTGCATAAGCAGTAGGTACACATTGTAATTACTACCAATAGGGGCTTGTGCACATCGTGCATTAGTCACCCAATTGGTAACCAGTGGAATGTAGAACATGATTACCATCACTACCCTGAAGACATGAACTATGTGTCGAATTATGGAGGCCAAAGACTAGAGGATCAGAATTGGGGCCAGCAGAATTAGCAGTACAGGCCAGCCCATCCATAGTTCAACAATGGGAACATGGGAGGTATGAGACCCCCTAACAATATGGCACCTTACCTAAGGCCACAGAGATATAATAATCAAAATCAGCATCAGGGGTATCACCCTCCTCAGCAGCAGCATGGTGGAAGGCAGAAAGATAGGTTTGCTAGACTTGAAGCACTGATGCAGCAGGTTAATTGTTCTAATGCAAAGAGTAGTAGATGCACATGATTCAGCAATCAAAAATATTGAAATGCATATGGGCCAAATTTTGATGTCTTTGAACAATCGTCCTCATGTGACACTACCTGCAGACACCCAAATAAATCCAAAAGATCAAGGCTCGAAGCAGCTGATGGCGGTGAGTCTACGTAATGGCCAAGATTTGGATGCAGAGTAAGAGAGGGCTCGGGAAACTAGAAAAGCTGAGACACTCATACCAGTGCCCATTGAGTTGGATGAGTTAACGAAACTGACAAAGGTGACAGTCCAACCTGCCCAAGAAGAAAATAACATTCAGATTGAGACCGAGAAAGATGCTGAGACAACCCAGTAACCAGTAGTTGAGGTGGCAGCTGATAAAGATCAATCCCAAATGATTGGGAAGAAGAGACTGCCTGCACTCTTCCCTCAGAGGCTGGCTAAGTACCAAAAGGAGGAGCAATACAAGAAGTTCTTGGAGATGTTGAAACAAATCCAGGTAAATATTCCATTGATTGATGCTTTGAAAGAGGTGCCTGGGTATGCAAAAATGATGAAGGACTTGATGTCCCGAAAATTTGATTTCCAAAACTTGGACACAGTTACTCTTACTCAGACCTGTAGTGCAGTGGTGACTAGACCAATTGCAGAAAAGTTGTCTGACCCATGGAGCTTTACAATTCCATGCACTATTGGTAATTTTGCTTTTGCTAAGGCACTGTATGATCTAGGGGCCAGCATAAATCTTATGCCCCTGGCGATTTATAAGAGGTTGGGTATTGGAAGAGCTAGACCCACCTCTATGTTGTTGTAGCTGGCTGACAAGACTGTAAAGCGACCCTCAGGTATCCTGGATGACGTGTTGATTTAGGTAGGGAAATTTGTGTTCCCTGCAGATTTTGTGATCTTAGACTGCAAAGTAGATGAAGAGATTCCCATAATTTTGGGAAGGCCGTTCTTGGCCACTAAGAGAGCTCTCATTTATTGTAAGACTAGGGAGCTCAAGATGAGATTGAATGACGAAGAGATAACATTCAATGTGCAGAAATCTATGAGGCGACCAAGTGAATTCGCCAATTGCTCTTTTACTGATGCTGTGGATGTAATCGTAGAGACTGATGATGAGATGCTAACTATTGATGACCCTCTTTCTGCATGTCTAATGAATTTAGATGAGGTAAATGGAGAAGAACTAGCAGAATGGGTGATGACATTAGAGGGTAGAAGGTTCTGGGATAGAACTCTGGAATTTGAGCCCTTGCACTTGGAAAATAGAGAAACTCCTCCAGCCAAGCCATCCATCGAAGAACCACCAAAGCTGGAGTTGAAGCCACTGCCCACCCATCTCAAGTATAAGTTCCTTGGACCTGACTCCATATTACCTATTATTATCTCATCTAGTTTATTAGATGTGCAGGCACAACAACTCTTGCAGATACTCAAGGAGTGTAAGACTGTCATTGGGTGGACCATGGCAGACATAAAGGGGATCAGCTCAGCCTACTATATGCACAAAATTCTCTTGGAAGAGGGACACAAACCTTCCAGGGAGCACCAAAGAAGGTTGAACCCCAACATGAAGGAAGTAGTGAAGAAAGAAGTGATAAAGTGGTTAGATGCAGGAATCATTTTCCCAATATCTGACAGCAGCTGGGTTAGCCCGGTTCAATGCGTACCTAAAAAGGGTGGCATGGCGGTAGTTAAAAATAATAACAATGAACTGATCTCTACAAGAACCATCATGGGCTGGAGAATTTGCATGGATTACAGAAAGTTAAATCTAGCCACCCGGAAAGACCACTTCCCACTTCCCTTCATTGATGAGATGTTAGACAGATTGGTAGGGAGGTTGCATTTTTGTTTTCTGGATGGGTACTCAGGGTAAAATCAGATCTCCATTGCACCAGAGGATAGGGAGAACACTTCCTTCACGTGCCCGTATGGCATTTATGCCTTTAGAAGGATACCCTTTGGGCTATGCAATGCACCCACCACATTCCAAATGTGCATGACGACCATATTCACTAACATGGTAGAGGACATAATAGAGGTGTTCATGGATGACTTCTTCGTGGTGAGAAACTCATTTGATGAGTGCCTGATAAATCTAACTTGTGTGCTAAAAAGGTGTATTGAGACTAACCTGGTTCTTAATTGGGAGAAGTGTCATTTCATGGTACAAGAGGGGATAGTCTTGGGGCACCGAGTGTCAAGCAAAGGAATTGAGGTGGATCGTGCTAAAGTGGATGTGATAGCAAAGCTCCCCCCTCCAACTTCAGTCAAGGCAATCAGGAGCTTCCTCGGGCATGCCGGTTTCTACCGGAGATTCATAAGAGACTTCTCAAAAATTGCCAACCCTCTCTGTAAGTTGTTAGAAAAAGATCACCCTTTCTCGTTTTCTAATGATTGCAGGGTAGCATTCGAGGAGCTGAAAAAGAGGCTGGTCACAGCACCTATCATTGTTGATCCCGACTGGGAGCAACCATTCGAACTCATGTGTGATGCCAGTGACTATGCAGTGGGGGAAGTGCTGGGACAGCGGAAAGACAAGCTGATGCATCCAATCTACTATGGTAGTATAACACTGAGTGGAGCTCAGCTGAACTACACTGTGACTGAGAAGGAGATGTTGGCGGTGGTGTTTGCTTTCGACAAGTTCAGATCATATCTGATTGGCTCTAAGGTAATTGTATACACTGATCATGCAACTCTCAAGCACTTGATTGAGAAGAAGGAGTCTAAGCCGCGCCTGATTCGTTGGGTGCTGCTATTGCAAGAATTCAACCTCAAAATCCGTGACTGTAAGGGCACAGAAAATCAAGTCGCTGACCATCTATCACGACTTGAAGGAGCTGAAAACTCAGTCAAGGTTGAAGATATTCTAGAAACCTTTCCAGACGAGCAGCTGCTCGCTACTAGTCTTAAGGAAGTTCCATGGTATGCAGATTATGCAAATTACCTGGCCAGCGGTATAATTCCCTATGACCTTTCATCTGTACAAAAGAAAATTTTTTATCGTAACTGCCGCATGTATTATTGGGATGAGCCCTATCTATTTAGAATATGTGTTGACAATATGATTCGGAGGTGTGTCCCCGAGATAGAACAATCTTCTGTTTTGCAGGCTTGTCACGCATCGGCATGTGGAGGACATTTTGGAGGAGCTAGGACAACTGCTAAAGTGCTAGAGGCCGGATTATTTTGGCTAACAGTGTTTAAAGATGAACACCAATGGGTGAAGGGCTGCAATGAATGTTAGCGGACCGGGAACATTTCCCGTCGCCATGAATCCGATTCAAGAGGTGGAAGTGTTTGATGTCTGGGGGATTGACTTCATGGGTTCCTTCGTCAGCTCCTTTGGAAATAAGTACATACTTGTTGCTGTGGGATTATGTGTCCAAATGGGTAGAAGCTTCAGCGTTGCCCACTTATGATGCAAGAGTGGTGGTGAGATTTTTTAAGAAGAACATATTCACCCGTTTTGGGACACCAAGAGCGATCATCAGTGACGGAGTCACACACTTCTGTAATAGAGCTTTCGAGAAGTTGCTCACAAAGTATTATGTATGCCACAAGGTGGCTACCCCATATCATCCCCAGACTAGTGGGTAGGTTGAAGTGTCCAACAAAGAGATCAAGAGTGTGCTACCTAAGACGGTGAACGCCACAAGAACTAAATGGGCGAAAAAGCTAGATGATGCACTCTGGGCGTATATAACCGCTTTTAAAACACCAATTGGTATGTCGCCATATAAGTTGGTGTTTTGGAAGGTCTGCCACTTGCCAGTGGACTTGAACATAAAGCTTGGTGGGCACTAAACAGCTAAACCTTGACATTGAAGCTGCGGGCACAATGAGGATCACTGAATTGCATGAGCTCGACGAGTTCCGACATCTTGCTTTTGAGAGCACAAGGTTGTACAAGGAAAGAATGAAGAGATTTCATGACCATAACATTGTTGAGCGACATTTCAAACCCGAGGACATGGTACTGCTCTATAATTCAAGATTACGGCTTTTCCCGGGTAAGCTTAAGTCACGATGGTCTGGGCCATTTCGAGTGGTTGAAGTATTCCCTTCAGAAGCTGTAGAGATTGCCTCAGAGAAAGAATCTTACACATTTAGAGTCAATATGAAGTGATTGAAGTTTTTCATAGGCATAAAGAACCAAAGGAAGTGTCAGAGGTCCACCTAATGGAACCTCAAAGGTCGAGCGAGCCTTAAATGCGTTTGTCTGTGTCGTGCCACGACATTAACTAAGGCTCCGGTTGGGAGGCAACCCAATGATAGTAGTAGTTGTTAATTGTGAGTTTTAGGAAGTGCTAACCAATGCAGGTGACAATGGGTGGGTGATAAAGCCATCGAAAGTGGTAAAAATAGATGGAAAATGTGAAACATTTCTGCCCAGGAGCACGCTCGTGCTATAGGCCGCTCTATTTGGGCAAACATTCTGCCCGGCCCACACTCGTGAATGCGCTAGTAGCCGCGCTAGTGGGTAAACATTCTTTCTGGCCTACGCTCGTGAACGCGCTACTAGCCTCGCTACTAGCGCGATCGCGCTAGTGGCCGCGCTAGTCCCAACAATTTTTTTTGTTATATTTTCTGAGTTGTTCTACTTTTATTTTTATTTTTTTATGTTAGTTGTAATAAAACCCCCCTACTTTAATCCCCCAACCCCACGCCCCAATCCCAATCCCCACACTCCAATTCCAAACGAAAGAGAAAGAGAAACAAAACCCTCCCCAAATTCTCTTCTTCATCAAATCCCCTTCACCTTAAACTCCCCTCTTCCACAAATTTTCATCTTTTTCAATTGGTTCCATGTCTCCAACCACATTCTCCTCCATCTTTCTTCTCTGTTACCCACCTTCTATCACTACAGGTACTATGACTCCATCTCGGAAATGCCACGCCACAGGTGCATCTTCTAGCAGCCAAGCCAGCTCGTCCAGGACATGAGGGGCAGCCCCTGCACGCCCCTTTGATAGTACCAGATTTGTCTCGGCCAAGGCTCAGGATCGCTTTGCGGCGAAGGCCTCTAAAAAACCAGATTCTGAAGAGGGGTATTAACATCAGATCGGTCCAGCGACACTACCCTCACATGTACACTGAGCTGCTGAGGTGGGGGTTGCAAACCTTCATTAATCAACCAGGTGAGGGCAATGTAATGGTTGTTAGAGAGTTTTATGCCAATGTGTCGGAGCATGACAATGGCATAGTCACGGTGCACCGAAAGGAAGTGAATGCTTTTATTGAGGCGATATGGACGGCATACCAGTTTCCCCCTCCTGTGGTTGATTATGATGACTTTTATGAGTATGGTCGTAACCCAACACACGAAAAGTGGGAGCAATTCTTTGAAATAATATGTGTACTGGGGAAGGAAGTGGTTTGGATGAAATATGGTGAGAAGTTTCACTCCTCGGCACTAACCTTTGAAGGAAAGTGTTGGTTGTATCTTATCAACAACCGTCTATTTCCATCTTTCAACACTACAGAGGTAAATGGGCCTCGAGCATCTTTGATTTGGTGCTTCGTCAATGGTCACAACTTCGACGTGGCCAAAGTGATACATGAAGAGATGTTCATCCACTGCCCAGTAAAAAGGTATAGGTTCTTTAGTTACTCAACTTTGTAGGGAAGCTCGGGTACCCGAAAATCTAGCTGTGGATGGGCTAGTACCAAAAGACCGCAAGTTTCGGGCTGACAAGGTATCCACGGGTAAGGAGCCGACGGAAGCTGAGAGAGAGTATAGTAGTGGCTCTGATGACTCGTAGGAAGAGGAGGACGAGCAGGAGGACATAGGGGCCGAACCACAGGCCCATGAGCACAGTGCAGCAGTTGCAGCACCATCTAGCACTGCAACATCTTCATAGCCATGCTATAGTACTCGCATGACCGCTTTGGAGCAGGGTATGGCTGGGTTGTGTACCTCCGTCACTACTTTGGGTGCCCGCGCTGACGCAGTGGTTGACCGGCAGGTGAAGTCCGAAAAGAAATTCTTAGGCTAGCTGAGAGCTCTAGGTCGTGCTTGCCATGTGAACTTGGATACCATCTCCAATCAGGAGTGATATTTCAAGGAAGTTCTTTTACCTCAGTGTCCTTTAAATTTTGAGGACATGTCTACATTTTAAGTGTAGGGTGGGGATACTTCAATGTATATATATTGTACAATTTGTTTGTTTGATGTTTCTTTGTTTTGCATTGATTGTTCTTGGTGTTTGAGTAATAGTTTCATTAGGTTAGTTTAAAGTAGGTAAGTGGCTTGTCCCGACAACGGATCTCTTTCGGCGGGATTCTTGAGGGACTAAGTCGATCGAAAAAAAAGGAAATATGGAGACTCTTCCTGATGACGGAGTCTTTAGACAATTTTCTTGAGGGAAGTAAGTCTAGAGAAAAGACCAAAAAGATTTTTTTAGGTAGTGTAGTAACCCCCCCTGGTTTTTCTTTGGGCCACGGTTCTTTTCCAAAGGTTTAGCTTGAATCGGGTATAGGTAGTTTTTGTACATTTTGTTTTCTTTTTAGTAAAGTTAAGCCTCTAGCATTGATACACCTGAACACAATAAACACTAGAGTGCAACGCTTAGTCTCAGTAGTTGATTCTTGCTAAAGTGCCTTAAGAATTATATGACTGACTTGAATACTCAGAAGAGAGTGTCTTGATAAGCCAATCTGTAATGAGTCATTTGCCATGTGTTTGTGAGCTTTACTGTACTCCATGATTCACATTTGATGCCTAGAACTTGCCTTGTGTGTTTGCAAAGCGAAATAGTAGTTTCATTCAGTCTTAGAAGTGATATAGGCATTTCTTTGTTGAGCCAGACATATAAAGTAAACCCACCTAATTGTATTACATATTTGTTAACCCCGTTGAGCCTATAAACTTGTTTCTTTGGCAACCACATTGCGAACCTTACCCAATTGTTTGAATAGCCTGTTGTTTGTACCCTTTTACCTCCCATAAGCACTTGAATGGTATGGAAATTATGCAAAGGCAAAAGTGTGTGTGTGGGGGGGGTGGTTTGGTTTTTTGAGTGGAACCATTGAAATAGAGAAAAGGTGCAGTGTTTGGAAAAGTAAAAGAATAAGCACCACTGAAAAAAAAGAGTAAATGTAGTAATCGATAAGTGGTGGTTTGTTATAATTACATCTAATGGATGGGGTTGTTGTAAATAAAAGAAAAAGTGGTGGGATGTCTGGTTGACATAAGTATAGCTTTGAATGATTAATGTAATTATATAAAAAAGTGCTTAGGGAGGTTAGTCACTATATCCAAATATATCCTACCCGTCCCTTAGCCTACATTATAACCAAGTGAAGTCCTATTGATCTTAGACTGAGTGGGCTCGATTAGTAGAGTAGTACACTACGGGCAAGCCTATGTTGCATCTTTGTGGCATGTGAATGTTCTTTTTGAGAGTGAGATAGTTTTGTCTATCTAAGTTCCTAATTGTTCTAAACATCATTATATGTGGAACTACTCTCTTGTGTGAATGTGAGGGCATGTGATTCATGAAGGAAGGGCAAGTTTTGACTTCTGTGTAGAGTAGTTTGAGAAAGTATGAATATTGCACGGCACATGAGAGTCGACTTTTGAGGCTAAAATTGTTCACTACTAGGCGTAACTCATGTGATTTGTTCTTGGTGTGATGCAATAGGGAAGAATTCATAGTGAAGGAACCTCTATAGAGTGTGGTGGATTGCTCGAGGACTAGCAATGATTTAAGTGTGGGTTGTTGATAATAGGCTAGATTTATGTAATTTGGCGATTGTTTATGCCCTAGCTTGATTATGTTTCAATGTTATAATACAGTTAAATGATGAAAAATGGGCTCTAATTGTGAATTTCACACGTTGCAGGAGTGAGGAGCTTGTATGAGGCCTTAAAGTTGTGATGAAAAAAATCCTAGGAGATGAGTACGCAACAAGACGAGAAAAAGAATAGTTAAAATGAAGGCCTGGACTAGCGCGGCCGCGCTAGCCCAGTTCCGTAATATTAATTTTCAGGGGTAAACTTGGAAGTCTAGGGAAAACATCACTTAACCTATAGAAGGTCAAGCTCGTCCAATGAGGGATTTTGCAGCTTTTCATAGTTTAGTGCAAGAGAAGGAGAGGCAAGAGGCAAGGAGGAGAATTCAACATCAAGTTCTTCCATTCTTCATTTTGTTTTATGATTTGTGATGAATCTGATTATTGTTGTGATGAACACTAGTATGAGTAGCTAAATATTTAGTCTAAGGTTTGATGGAACCTATTGAAGGATGAACTTCTTGATTATGTTAATATAGTTTGCCATTTTAATCTCTATTTGTTCAACTACGTGCTTGTTGTAGTTATTTGACAGGATCCTCAATTAGCTGTGCCTATTTAGTGTACATAACTCGGGAGAGAGTGCATATTTAGGTAATTGTTGAATAACACCACTCCCAAAATATATGAGGGATCAATAATTGCGGGTTTAAAGGCGGGATTAGGGATAACGAAGTCTTGGGTTCATTCTCAAGTGAGCGGTAATATACAAAGCCAGCTAGCGTAACTCGGAAGAGTGCGTCTAGTAGATTATCGTTATTACTCCGGAGAGATTTACGGTAGTAAGAGTGCTCATGATTGATAGAGATGATTTGGTGATTCTATGTGAAGCATAACCGGAAGGGAGTCCATCAATAGGGGAAATCATAGCCTTAGATCCTTCTCTTAATTGTTTACAACTCAATTATAGTTAGTTTTCAGTTGCTTATTTACATTTATTCGTAGTTAGTAGAAATACCCTCAATTGTTATTTACAACGTTTAAGAAGTTGATTTCGTGGAAGTTAGTAAGTCTAATGAGAAGTAATTGATAGGTTAATTCCTTGTGGGTTCAACTCTGGACTAAATACTCAGATTATATTTGCAATGTCCGTGTGTCCTTTTTTGTAAGGCATATTTGGGCGACATATACTGTTATATTGTTTAGACAGTTGTATTGAGGATTTGGCCTTGTATATTGATACTCAGTAGTGCTCATGTACTCGTTGACACCGTATTATTGGGATGGTTGTAGTTGTGATATTATTGCTTTCTTAGATATTTCATGATATTTCCGTTATTTGAATTGTTCAGTTTTGTTTATTGAGTTCTCTGCTATTGTGAAATTGTTGGCTTGTCAAGCAAGTAGTTTTAGGTATCGTCACGGCTCCGGTGGAAGTTTGCGTCGTGCAAAGGCGGTATCAAGAAGGACTAGAAGGCTTGTAAGCTGGAAAGCTTCTGAAGAAGTGGTGAATATATCACTCTATGCGAATCCCACATCGGAATGAGAGAATAAAGTAAAGAGCTTTATAAGGCATGACACAAGTTCATATGGTACGCGCGCTTTTGGACTTGATATGGCGTAGTCCCAAAAAGAAATATATGCGGGCCTAACCCCAAACTGGACAATAAGTGGCATGGGTTTGGACATGACATATATTGTATCAGAGCCAAATATACCTTAGTATGACGGTAGGACAAACCTCAACGAGGACGCTGAGTCCAGAAGAGGGTGAGGGGTAAATGTGATACGTATGACGGAGTCAAGCAAGATTGGCAGGCTTCTAGGCTAGAAAGCTTCTGAATAAGGGGTGCACATATTACCTTAGGCGAATCCCACATTGGAATGGGAGAGCTTTATAAGGTATGACACAATTTCACGTGGTCACACGTTTTTAGGACTCGATGTGATGTAGCCCTAAAGATAAATTCGTACGGATGTAGGCCTAAAGCAGGCAATACGTACCAAGGGCTTGGGTCATAACAAATACGAATTAACTTACTGTTGACAATAAAAGGTGCCAATCGTCGTGATCCTTCAAATGTGATCAAAGATGATTTTATGCCTTTATTCTATGAGTTTAAATTATGTGTAGTGGCTGTGTATATAAATGGTGGAGCCATATCTAATGAAGAGCTTCAATTGAATCCCTGTTATCGATAAGTTATACTGTACAGATAGGACAAAAATAATTCTTTGATTATATATATATCTATACAGTATATATATATATATATATATATATCTATACAGTAAATATATATATATATATATATATATATTTTAATTCCCTTGGCATAAGCAAAGTTTTCATTGTTGTGGCAAAAATCATTCAAAAATTACATTTGGCAGCATATTCAAGTTGAATGCCTTATGAAAATTTCTAACTCCGCCACTGCTATCAATCAGGATATATTATTGACAACAAGATGTACCTTTCATTGCAAATCTTATTTGTGAATTAGAAAATCACTTGCTATCTTCGTAATATGAGATGGTATAAAGAATTCATTTTGTCTTCAAATAAAATCATTATTCTATTAGTCTTAGTAATAAATACTAGTCAAGCTGGTCACTCATGTCCTACGGTACTTCTCTAGTTGTCTAACTCAAGTTATAAAATAACAAATCACAAGCAACACATTTATATGTATTGATAGATACTCGGGACTCTTTAACTTCATATATACTTTTAGATTGTCTGTTCATAATGATGAAACCACAAAGTATCTCCATTGCCGCAAAGAAATTTTGTGTTTGTCCTTACTAGAAATAGAATTTAATAGGCGTAATAGGGACAAGAAGTTGTATAGGCTAGCTAAGGTGAAAGAAAGGAAGGGCTGTGATCTGGATCGAGTGCAGTGCATCAAAGACGGAGACGGTAGAGTTTTGATGGAGGAGGCACAAATTAAGCAAAGATGCAGATATATTTCCAATTCTTGAATGAAGAGGGGGATGTGAATATTGTGTTGGATGATTTGGAACACTTCGAGAGTCGTCGTCACTTTGGGTACCATAGGCGCATAAGATTTGAGGAGGTTGAGGTTTCTATGCGTAGGATGAGCAGGGGTAGAGCGACCGGGCCAGTCAAAATCCCTGTAGAATTCTGGAAGAATGTAGGTAGGCAGGCTTGGAGTAGCTTACAGATTTGTTTAACGTCATTTTTAAGACGAAAAAGATACCCGAAGAATTAAGGTGAAGTACGATAATTTCGTTGTACAAGAACAAAGGAATATCCAAATTGTAACAACTATATGGGTATCAAGTTTCTAAGCCATACGATGAAAGTTTGGGAAAGGGTAATTGGAGTGAGGGTGAGGAGGTGTGTTTCTATTTTTTGAGAACTAGTTTGATTTCATGTCGAGTCAGCCGACAGCAGAAGCGATTCACCTTGTGAGGAGATTGGTGGAGTGATATAGGAAAATGAAGATGGACTTGCATATAGTATTCATTAACCTAGAGAAAACTTATGATAAGCCCCGCGAGAAGTTCATTATGGATATATGGAGGCTGAAGGTTTGCATTTAGCTTACATTAGACTAATTACGGATATGTATGATAGAGCTAAGACTCGGGTAAGAATTGTGGGGGTAGACTTGGAATACTTCCTGATTGTGATAGGATTGTATCATGGATCAACTCTTAGTCCATTTTTATTTTCCTTGGCAATGGATGCACTGACACGATACACTCAATGGGAGGTTCTATGGTGTATGTTATTTACAAATGATATAGATTTGATGGAAGATGCACGAGGTGGTGTTAACGAGATGCTGGAGGTTTGGAGACAGAATGTTTCAAGTTGAGCAGGATCAGAATAGAGTATTTAGAGCGCAAGTTTAATGATGTTATCCAGGAAGCGGACATGGATGTGAGGCTTGATACACAAGTCATCAAACAATGGGAAGTACTAGCATTCTAAGGATAAAAGGATAGCATACTAACACTAAGCGGACATGGTGGCATTAGTGTTAGCATGCTATCCTTTTATCCTTAGAATGCTAGTACTTCCCATTGTTTGATTACTATCTTGGCTTCGCTTCCTTAACATTTTGTTGTTATTACTATTTATAACCATTGCTCCTTTTCTTTAGTCGAGGGTCTATCGAAAACAGTCTTTCCATCTTTCTAAGATAGGGATAAGTACACTCTATCCTCTCCAAACCATACTTATAGGAATTCAGGGTTGTTGTTGTTGTTTTCGAATCTATAACATATGCAGCTTAGAAAGAAAAATCCCTCCCCGGCCCCAAACAAAGAAAAATTGTTCTTGATCGGACACACCTCATATCGTTGGATATTATAATACTTTAAAAATATTTGGAAATTACCTTGTCCTTTGAGAAAGAATATCGAGGGCTTTATAAGTATTGATTGAATTCTCCGAACACGAATAGTTAAGAAAGCATACGGTAAAAATCGAGTCTGAAACTTAAATAATAGTATTTTGGACTCAAAATACCATTATACAGTTAAAAAAAAGTTACATTTCTAACTAAAACGTAATATTATATTGCGTTTTAGTTTAACGGAAAGTTAGCCGTTAAAGTAAAACGCAGTATAATACTACATTTTATTTAATAATTTATTTTTATAGGAAAACGTAGTATAGTTCTACGTTTTAGGAAAACGTAGTATTATACTGTGTTTTCCTATAAAAAAATATAAGCTCGTCTTCTTCCCCACGACAGAACCACTGGTTCTATTTTAAACACCCCCTCCTCTCCCTCTACTGGTCCCCCCTCCGATTAAAAAAAATTCCCTGGGCCCCACCCGTCACACAAAAAGTAAAGAGCGTAGATCCCGCATACATCCCAAGCCTTCGATTGTTGTGGATTCCTTCTTTCGGGCTCAAAATTTTAAATTTCCGACATTTCAAAAAACATAAATCGAGGTATTCCGATTTAGTTTATGTCGAAACTCGTAGAGCATATGCATATTTGTTTTCTTGAATAAGTTTCCACGTTGATTTGTGTTATGTTTGCGATTAAATTTGTATGTTATTTTTACCCGGATTAAATTATTAGAGTTTTAAAAAATTAGTTAAAAGTTGAGAAATAATTTTTATTGATAATAAAATTGTTCACAAATATCTTTTACTGTTTTATATGTAATTTCGTGAATGTTATGTTCATATATTTATTGTTTTTATTTAGTTTAAATTATTTATTTGCTTAAAGAATAGTGATCTTTTAGCGTAGTAAAATCTAGAGTCTTATAGCGTAGTAAAATATAGAGCCTTTTAGCATAGTAAAATATAGAGCATTTTAGCGTAGTAAAATATAGAGTCTTTTAGCGTAGAGTCTCTGTAGTTTAAGTATCTACTAACTACAAACTCTATCCAATTACACTTTACAAAATTAATTATTTAATAATAAACTTACAGAACTAACAAATTAATATATGTTGTCAAATTAAATATCGAGCATGGAACTCATAGTTATATATCCTGTCCAATTAAAAATTAATTATTTAATTTATAAAACTAACAAAATTTTAAAAATATTGAAATTGACACACATAAGAATTCAGGATAACTTGGTCCTAGTGGAACCCATAGATAATTTATTAAACTCACGAAATTCTAAAAATTTTGAAATTGACACACATAATAATTAAGGATAGCTTGGTGCTACTGGGCTACAAATATCGAGCATGAAACCCATAGTTATATACTATGTCCAATTAAAAATTAATTATTTTAATTATTAAACTAACAAAAATTTAAAAATATTGAAATTGACACACTTAAGAATTAAAGATAGCTTGGTGCTACTGGGCCTCAAATATCGAGCCTAGAACCCATAAATATTTACTCTATCCAATTAAATAATTTATTATTTAATTATTATAACACAAACAAAATTCTAAAACTATTAAAATTGACACACATAAGAATTAAGGATAGCTTGGTGCTACTAGGCCTCAAATATCGAGCCTGGAACCCATAGATATTTAGTTTGTCCAATTAAATAATTAATTATTTAATTATTATAACACAAACAAAATTCTAAAAATATTAAAATTGACACGCATAAGAATTCAAGATAGCTTGGTGCTACTAGGCCCAAATATTGAGCCTGAAACCCATAGTTATATACGCTGTCCTATTAAATAATTAAATATTAATTATTATAACACAAACACACAATTAATATTGTTTAAATTACAGTAGATGACATGGACTTGCCGCCTGTGCATCCTGGACCAACCTCAGATCAGATATTAGTGTTACAGGGCGAACATAGGTCCGCCTACATATGGGAGGGACATCTATTGGATCAGAGTCTCCATGCCAGGAGACCGGACTACTTGTGGGACTTTTTGAGGCAGAGAGATTTACATCCCCACGTAGTCCATCGCCTGTGTGCTACGGTCTTCCTTAGGATTTTTGAGATTGGGCGGCTGCAGCTCGACTGGTCTCTCATCACGGCGTTGATAGAGCGATGGCGATCAGAGACGCACACTTTTCACCTTCCCACTAGAGAGGCCACCATCACGCTTCAGGATGTTCAGGTTTTATATGGGCTTCGTGTTGATGGACTGGTCGTTGCACTGCCCCAGTATATGAGAGCTATGACGCGTGCCCAATATTTGGATTTCTGGGACAGTATACTGGTTTCAGGCCACAGGGTGAGGCTGTAATTAGAGAGGGCAGTCGCATTTCTGTGATAGCTATCAGAGAGCATATGGAGGTATTGCACCCCGACATTACTGGCGAGACAGAGGATCTCCATATTTACCGGTACACGAGGTTGGCTTTGTTCCTTCTTTTTGGGGGTGTGTTGTTCCCGAACACTTCGGGAAATCTAGTGATTATGCGCTTTCTACATCATCTCCAACAGCTAGATGAGTTACCCCAGTATAGCTGGGGTGCTGCTGTTCTGGCCTACCTGTACAGGAGTATGTGTCGGGCTAGCATGGGCATCCAGGTGGACATATGTGGTTTTCTGCCGCTTCTACAGGTGACAACATATTCGAATACTCTGTTCATTACTTCGAATTCTATATAGTCAAAATGGCTCTTAAATTTTACATCAACCGTTTATATTAGGTTTGGGCCTGGTAGTGGATCCTGCCGTTGCAGCCATCTCTACCACCATTAGAGCCGGGTGTACCACCTCCGTTTCTCCCTCTAGCTAGGAGGTGGGTTCTTTGGCGTGGAAACTACCGAGGCATTGACGCTCATCATAATCTCCCCCTTGTCAGGGATGTCTTGGATATGCTGGAGGCCGCACAGGTAAATATGTACCTAAACTTACTTGTTATAAATTCACTTGCGTTGCGCATACTCACTTTTATGTTATTATTTTATAGTTCATCTGGACTCCATACAACGACAAGTTGCTAGTTGATCTGCCCGATTATTGCTCGGTCGACCGACAGCTTTGGAGCACTTCCGTCCCGCTGATGTGCCTCGATGTTGTGGAGCATCATGCCACAGAGCGGGTACTTCTCCAGTTTGACCGTCCCCGGACTATACCGAGGGATCCTGGATGGGTGGCTACTCATTATCAGCGGGATGATCATTTGAGGGTGGACGACGCATTTGTAGAATGGCTAGAGGCGCAGGTCCTTATTTGGGAGCAGCGAGAGGATTTGATTCCGCCACCACCTTCACAAATCCAGGCGGCGACTATTGAGCTCTATATGTCATGTACAACCGTCACACCCGACTGATGATCGGGAACCCCATTCATGTACCTGGCGATCGTTTCAGACCATACGCCGGGAGGCACGAGGCACTGGTATGTTTTTGTTTGAACCCATACTTATAACTATGATATAGCGTTATGTAATTAATATTTTAAATGTTGTGCAGGCTATTGGGCATCACATGTTCTACCAGGTGGGATAGGAGATGCAGCAGCATGCGGACAATGTTGCAATCGTTGAGTATGGCCGGCAGGTGGAAGAGCTGGCTCTCCGAACCCTGCAGCGGGCTAGAGAGGACGAGAGGTTGGATCACGAGCTTGAGTATGCAGCGCCAGAGCATCACCATCGGGGTAGGCCTGTCCTACGAGGCAGGGGTCAGGCACGAGGCAGGGCTGCTCCACGAGGCAGGGCTTTCCCACGAGGCAGGGGTACCCCACGGGGTCGCGAGGGACGACGAGGAGGTGGTCCCTAGTAAGGGGGCGTTGAGGCACCTGTCGACCCACCTGTTGAGTCACCTAAGGAGGATCTTGGAGATGATCAGCCAGGTTATTTCCCTCAACAAGACGAGCCTTCCAGCGGCATGCCATTGTACAGCCTTCAGCTGTCTTTACCAGCATCGCAGGTCACCCCATCATATCCATTGTTGATCATGGGTACATTCGACGGAGATGTAGACCAGTTCTTTTCAGGCCCATCTACCGCAACTGAGGATTGGTTGAATTTTGGCTTATCCCCGGCGGTTGATACGAATCTATCATAGGCGCAAGTATGTTTGTATTACTGTAAAATTTCAATTTGTTTTCTTTTCCTTAATGATTTACCATAAATTATTTTTTAATTTTCTTATTAAGGCTTAATCCCAGCCCATCACGGAGGCTACTGTATGCGATGATGAGGACACCACGGATGCTTATACTCAAGAGGCCGACAAGACCATGGTGAGAAAATGTTTTTGACTTAATACGTACATTACTAATATACATTTTCATATGCTAAGCTTAATAATTGTTTTGTAGGTTGCTGACAGCTCGACGGCCCCTTCTACCGATCCTGCCAGCTGTATTGTCAATACTGCAGGACATTCTCACATAAAGAGGCGACTTGGATGGCGGGCGCAGGTTGAATTTTGGCTTATCCCCGGCGGTTGATACGGATCTATCATAGGCGCAAGTATGTTTGTATTACTGTAAAATTTCAATTTGTTTTCTTTTCCTTAATGATTTACCATAAATTATTTTTTAATTTTCTTATTAAGGCTTAATCCCAGCCCATCACGGAGGCTACTGTATGCGATGATGAGGACACCACGGATGCTTATACTCAAGAGGCCGACAAGACCATGGTGAGAAAATGTTTTTGACTTAATACGTACATTACTAATATACATTTTCATATGCTAAGCTTAATAATTGTTTTGTAGGTTTCTGACAGCTCGACGGCCCCTTCTACCGATCCTGCCAGCTGTATTGTCAATACTGCAGGACATTCTCACATAAAGAGGTGACTTGGATGGCGGGCGCAGGTTGAATTTTGGCTTATCCCCGGCGGTTGATACGGATCTATCATAGGCGCAAGTATGTTTGTATTACTGTAAAATTTCAATTTGTTTTCTTTTCCTTAATGATTTACCATAAATTATTTTTTAGTTTTCTTATTAAGGCTTAATCCCAGCCCATCACGGAGGCTACTGTATGCGATGATGAGGACACCACGGATGCTTATACTCAAGAGGCCGACAAGACCATGGTGAGAAAATGTTTTTGACTTAATACGTACATTACTAATATACATTTTCATATGCTAAGCTTAATAATTGTTGTGTAGGTTGCTGACAGCTCGACGGCCCCTTCTACCGATCCTGCCAGCTGTATTGTCAATACTGCAGGACATTCTCACATAAAGAGGCGACTTGATGATGATGATCCTGATAGTGTACCCGGGAGACAGGGAATGCGACTCAGGCCAGCGGCTGCACTGAAGCACACAGACTGCGGGACTCATTGATTTATTTTTGTTTGTATTTTGTGTAAATACTACATTATGTAAATAATGGTAAGAATTGTATTTTAACAACAATTTTATTTTAACAGAATTTGAACAACAATTTTATTTTAACAGTACAACACAAACACAAACATAGTAAACCTAACGAAACATAAATTCAGTACAACTAATGAAAACACATGACAAGGGAAACATAAAGAAACACTACTACGCTCAACACGTACATGTCATTATTTAGTCACCACCGCCTAGTATTCTCTGCTCCAACCACTTGAGCTGGTCTTCCAGCTTTTTTTTTCTTCTTCCACCTCCTTGAGTTTCATCTTTAACCCCGCAACTTCTTGCTTGGATTGGTGCTCTCTTTCCCACTACTTTGTACACAAATTATGAAGAAAATAGAAATTGTCTTTATAGTATTCCTGCTCACAGGGTTCATCAATCCATACCTCAAAATTGCATGTAGGTTCGTCGGGTTGCCTATAAAACTTGTTCATACATGCCCAGTAGCAGCGTCTAGCTTCATCCCAATAATCGTGCATCATGTATTTTTTGCCGCACTTGCACCTTAGGACATAAATGGGTTGTTGAGACATTTGTTAAAGCGTAAAGAGAAACCTTAGTTTTATGGAAATATTTGTTATTGGTTATTGTTAAGCGCAAAAAATAACTAGAATGCACCATTATTTATAGATAAGATTTCACACAAAACGTAGTATTATACCACGCTTTACATATTAAAGTTTTCTGAAACGAAACAGCTTTTGCGCAGTCGGTTCAGCTTTTTCAGATCGACAAGACAACATACAAAACGTAGTATTATACCACGCTTTACGTATTAAATTTTTCTGAAACGAAATAGCTTTTGCGTAGTCGGTTCAGCTTTTTCAGACCGACAAGACAACACATAAAACGTAGTATTATACCATGTTTTACATATTAAATTTTAAGAAGGATAATAAATGATGTCTTGATTTTATAGGTTTTTTTTAATTTTAAGATTGGTCTTCTTTACTAACACCAATAAGTTGAATATTTGAACTACCATATCAGCCTCCCAATTCAAAAGATCATGTTAAAAAATAAGATGTAACAAGATTGTAAAACATAATTTTATTTGATAGATATTTTAACATACACAAGTACAGACACGTAATACAAAAAAATAATACGAAAACAAAAGACTAGGTGTATCCTTGATAGTTGGGTACATTCGACGAACTTGCACCAGGAGCTAGATTACCACCGCCACGCACACCACCTGAAGGACATTTATGCCGGTCATGTCCTGTTTGCGAGCATATGCCACATTTACGCGCATAAACGGTGTCACCAGCATCCATTTGGTTTTGTATACGCGTTCTCTTTTGCACTTGCAGCTTGCACAAATAGTCCTTGTTACACACCATTTTAAAGGTTATGGCAGCCAATAATGCTCAACACCCAATGGCTACAACTGCCCACTATACGTGTCTACGTATGCAGCAACACTATATTGCCTATCGATATAGTTGGTTGCCCTTAAACCAACTTGTTGAAAGCACTTCAAGGCATGTGCGCAGGGCATGTGGTAGATGGTACATTTCCCACATGAACACAACCTGCTAGCATCATTCACCGTCTGTAGCTTATTCCCGTGGTGTCCGCGGATAGCGGTCTTAACTTCAAAAATACCTCGGTCGTGATCGTACTGTAAAAATGAATTCCAATGGGCTCGCCTCATGTACTTCTCAAATCTTCTCATTGGTATTGGCATAAATTGAACGCCTCTGTCCATCAATACCGATGCAGCTCGATGCCTTTCAACAAACCTCTACGCAATCTATTTGAATGTCATCCGGACCATGGCAGTGGCAGGCAATCCAGGGGTAGACTTCAACAAGCCATTGAATGACTCCGACACATTTGTAGTCAGGGCTCGCCATCGTCTGCCGCCATCAACATGCAATGTCCACATCTGAAGCTCTTTTCCCATCAGCTAAGTATAGGCTCGTGGATCTAACTTTCGGATCGCTTCCATGCACCGCATGAATTTGCACTGCTAGTGCTCAGTTGTAGCCATCCACATTAAATCATGCAAGGCCTTGTCGTGATATTTCTTCTGGAAATTGGCCTTTAGGTGCCTCACACAGTAAGGGTGGTATGTATAGGGTTCCTGCCATTCAGAAAAATGTAGTACAGAACTTAAAATACCACCATGTCGATCAGATATTAGACAAATACCTGAACGTTGTTTGACAACGTGCTACTTCAAGTGGTTCAAAAAAACATCCACGTCTCTTCGCTTTCGTTGGCACAAATGACAAAAGCTAGTGGAAATATTTGTCTGTTGGCATCTACTGCAACTGCAATCAAAAGCTTAATATTATACTTTCCATAAACATGAGTACCGTCTATGGAAATTACAGGACGGCAATGCACAAAACCAGCAATTGCTGGTTTAAATGACCAGAACATATAGTTGAAAATATATTCCGGTCTGTCCGGACTCCGCTCACACCTTCATTCAACAAAAGTCTCGAGGTTAAATTGTTGCAGTGTGGCCATGTACCTGGGCAGAGATGAAAAAAACTTATCCCAATTACCATAAATAAGTTCAAAGGCATGTTTGCGCCTGAGATATGCCTTTCTTTTGGTTATAGTACAACCATACTCCTGGTGGACGGCTGTAATACACTCTTTAATCTTGAACCTAATGGACACTTCCAAATATGGAATCAAGACAAGAGAAATCAAGTCTACATCTAGGTTGAAGTGATTCTCATTGAATGTGTCCATTTCACATCTGTGGGTGCTAATATATTTACCCACTTTCCACAACCCTAATTTCTTCTTGCTCGCACGCAAAATCTAGTGACAACCCATAAAGTCTCTACGGTATACAGCCTTGTACACCTCCATAGTTGACTCATTTACCGTGATCTCACGTCACTGTCTTACGCTGTAGATTTTTACAGCCCTGATTAGGCGAGCTTTATAAGGGAAATACATGCCCTTTGCCAGCACCACTGACTTATCCCACATTGCTGACCGAATTTCATCATCATCCCTTGTGAGGGCATCCACGTCCGGCATACTTGGCAAATTATCAAGGTAGGGAATATTCCACTCATGAAACGGCATGTGGGACTCGTACACTCTTAGTCTAACGGGAGGTGGAGGAGCATACTCCCTCGTCAGCTCAAGTTCGGCATCCACTTCCTCCTCATTATCATCCTCATCAGGGAAAGGTGTGTTATCTCCAGACTCACCGGCATTGTTGTCATAACCACTATCATCTTCCTGACTCTGCGCATCTGCCAAATCACGAGTCAATACGTCGTCTATGGGCAACTGTGTGAGGTCGGGAACATCAAGTTGCTCTTTTTCACTACACAAAAAGAACAAAATGATAAGCTACTCAACTTGATAAATAATTTACATATAGCTATATCACTTTACTTACAAGTCGTACTGTGTTGACGTTCCATGATGGACATTTTCTTGTTGGTGATGACTCTCTAATGGACCACTATGGTCCAACACACCAGAACTACGCATATTCCAACTAGGAGCGAGGTCATAACTTGTAAAATTCATATCCGGACGGTACCCCTATGAAAAATATGAGTGTTAATACAAATCCAATTCAAAAGACTTTAAATAAACATCTCTAAAGCGTAGAAAAATTGAAGTTTACCAGTCGTCTTGTGGATTATATAAAGTCGAAAAATTATTTTGTGGTTGCTCATTCGCCGTTGGTAACAAGTTTAAATCAAGGCAAGCTCTTTCATCAGGAATCGGTCCGGCAAAAACTACTCTAGAATAACCACCCGATGACTGGGGGTTATCCCTAATATGCACACCCTTATTATTGGGAACGTCTTCAACCTTGACGTACATTTCCAACAATTTTATTGCAATAAATTCCATGTATTCATCCGGAATTCGCAAAAATTCTTTAAGAGTTTCATCATCTTCGATGTTAAACTCAGAATAATAAGCAAACCCCTACGGAGTCATGGAATACGGAAATCTACCGGTTACTTTAAGGTTCACTGAGCGTTTCCTCACACTTATTTTTTTACGTAACAACGCAATTTATCGTACTCTATTGTAAGCGGCAATTTAACATGACACTGTGGAGATGAACTATACCTCACAGAGTTATTCTTCATTACAACCTCACCCCCCAATATAATGAAACCCTTATTTTTGGCTCTTCAGATATTATAAAAAAAATGCTTGATAACAAGAAGAGAAGTATGAACGGAAGTTTAAAGGAAAATTTTGAATGGATTTTCATAAAATCCTAACGCCTTTAAATAAGGCAAGTCCTACCTTGGGGTGCAGAATTTTTTATGTAAAATGCAGTATAATACCACGTTTTATGTATTTGAATTATTGTTATGTCAGTTATCTGCAGAACACTTATTGGTGGGCTCAAAAAATAATGTAAAACGCAGTATAATACTACGTTTTAGTAAAACGTAGTATTATATTATGTTTTACATTAAATGTTTGTCCTGAGGGGTAAGAATGGAGTGGGTATCCTGGTAGATAGCCATCTTAGAGAGTCCATGGTAGAGGTTAGGCGGGTGAATGATAGACTAATGACTATTAAGTTGGTGGTGGGTGAGAGTACTTTAAATGTCGTTAGCGCATACGCACCGCAAGCAGGCTTGGATGAGGATATTAAGAGGCGCTTTTGGGAGGGGTTGGATGAGATTGTTCGTAGTATACCTTCTAAGAGGTTATTCATAGAAGGAGATTTCAATGGTCATATTGGGTCATCTGCAGGTGGGTACACTGAGGTGCATGACGGCTTTGGTTTCGGGGAGCGGAATGGAGGGGGCATTTCGCTGTTGGACTTTGCCAAGGCTTTCGATCTAGTCATTGCGAACTCGAGTTTTACGAAGCGAGATGAACATTTGGTTACTTACCAAAGTTCGGTGGCGAAGACTCAGATTGATTATCTCCTCCTCAGGAGATGCGACAGAAGGTTGTGCAAGGACTGCAAGGTTATCCCAGGTGAGACCCTCTCAACGCAACATAGGCTTTTGGTGATGGACATTTGTATTAGAATAAGGAGGAAGAAGAGGTCAGTACAAGGACACCTCGGGATTAGGTGGGCACCTTAACTAAGGATAAAGCTAAGGAGTTGGAAGGAAGGTTATCGACAATGGGAGCTTGGAGAAGTAGTGGGGACGCAAACACAATGTGGTCGACGATGGCGGACTGTATAAGAAAGGTGACGAGAGTGGTGTTAGGGATATATACGGGCCACAATGGTGGCCACAAAGGAGATTGGTGGTGGAATGTAGTTGTCCAAGGTAAAGTGGAAACAAAGAAGGCGGCTTACCTGCGGTTAGTAGGGAGCACTGACGAGGAGGAGAAGAGAGAGAACAGTCAAAGGTATAGGGTAGCTAGGAAGGAGGCGAAGATGGCAGTGACGAAGGCTAAGATGACAACTTTTGCTCGTCTGTATGAGGAACTAAGGAACAAAGGTGGGGAGAAGAAGTTATTCCGACTCGCTAAGGCGAGAGAGAGGACAAATCGGGATCTGGACCAAGTGAGGTGCATAAAAGATGATGATGGCATAAAAGATGATGATGGCATCAAATCGGGATCTGGACCAAGTTTTGATGGGAGATGACCAGATTAAGAGGAGGTGGCAAACTTACTTTCATAAACTTCTAAGTGAAGAAGGGGATCAGGATATTATACTTGGGGAATTGAGGAATGCCGACAGTAACCATGAATTAAGTAATTGTAGGGACATTGAGATCGATGAAGTCATGGAGGCAATGCGTAAGATAAGAAGGGGCAGAGCTACCGGGCCAGACGAAATTCCGATTGAACTGTGGAGGTGTGTGGGTAGAGCAAGCGTGGAATGGCTTACTGCATTGTTTAGTGTTATATTCAAGACTAATAGGATGCCTGAAGAGTGGAGGTGGAGTACAATGGTCCTGTTGTATAAGAACAAAGGTGATGTCCAGAGCTGTAACAACTATAGGGGCATCAAATTACTAAGTCATACCATGAAAGTTTGGGAGAGAGTGGTAGAGATGAGAGTGCGAAGGACGGTGTCTATTTCAGACAACCAGTTCGGGTTCATGTCGGGGCGATCTACCATAGAAGCTATCCAGCTTATTAGGAGGATGGTGGAACAGTACAGGGATAGGAAGAAGGATCTCCACATGGTGTTTATTGATCTGGAGAAAGCGTACGATAGGGTTCCTCGGGAGGTCTTATGGAGCTGCTTAGAGGATAAAGGGGTCCTGGTTGATTATATTAGGGTGATTAAAGACATGTATGCTGGAGCTAAGACTCGGGTTAGGACAGTAGAAGGCGACTCTGAACACTTTCCAGTTATTACGGGGTTGCACCAAGGGTCTGCGCTCAGCCCATTCCTATTTTCCCTGGTGATGGATGCACTGACTCATCATATTCAAGGTGAGGTGCCATGGTGCATGCTATTTGCTGATAACATTATTCTAATTGACGAGACACGAGGCGGCATCAACGAGAGGCTAGAGATTTGGAGACATGCTCTTGAGTCTAAAGGTTTCAAGTTGAGCAGGACGAAGATGGAATACCTCGAGTGCAAATTTGGAGTTGAGCCGACGGAAGCGGGAGTTGAAGTGAGGCTTGACTCTCAAGTCATTCCCAAGAGGGGTAGTTTCAAGTACCTTGGATCGGTTATTCAGGGGATCGGGGAGATTGACGAGGATGTCACACACCGTATAGGGGTGGGGTGGATGAAGTGGAGGTTAGCGTCGGGAGTCTTGTGTGACAAGAAAGTGCCACCGTTACTAAAAGGTAAGTTTTATAGAGCAGTGGTTAGGCCTGCCATGTTATATGGAACTGAATATTGGCCGGTAAAGAACTCACACATCCAGAAGATGAAAGTAGCAGAGATGAGGATGTTGAGGTGGATGTGCGGGCATACAAGGATGGATAAGATTAGGAATGAAGATATTCGAGAGAAGGTGGGCGTGGCCCCCATGGAGGACAAGATGCGGGAAGTAAGACTCAGATGGTTCGGGCACATTCAGAGGAGGAGCACTGATGCACCGGTGAGGAGGTGTGAGCGACTGGCTGTAGTGGGCACGCGGAGAGGTAGAGGGCGACCTAAGAAGTATTGGGGAGAGGTGATCAGACAGGACATGGCGCGACTTAGGATTACTGAGGACATGGCCCTTGACAGAGAATTATGGAGGTCGAGCATTAAGGTTGTAGGTTAGGGAGAGTTGTGAATATTTCTACAACACAATAGAGTGAGACTAGCCAGTTAGGAGTTAGACTAAGAATGTCAGTGGTCGTCTATTGATGCAGGGCTTTACCTGCTAGTTTTACTATACCAGCAATCTATTTCGTATTTCGTATTCTGTATTACATATCTCTTATATTGCTGTTATTTTATTATGCATTTTTATGGTACTAATATATCGGCTCCTGTTGCTTTTTTTTTTAGCCGAGGGTCTCCTGGAAATAGCCTCTCTACCCTTCGAGGTAAGGGTAAGGTCTGCGTACATATTACCCTCCCCAGACCCCACTTGTGGGATTATACTGGGTCGTTGTTGTTGTTGTTGTTGTTGTTGTTACATTAAAAAAAACGAATATTGTCAGTTATCCTAAAAATAAGGAATATTGGTGTGCCCAAATTGAAGTAAAACGCAGTATTATAATACGTTTTAGTAAAACGTAGTATTATACTGCATTTTACTTTAACGGCTAACTTTCCGTTAAACTAAAATGCAGTATAATACTGTGTTTTAGTTAGAAATGTAACTTTTTTTAACTGTATAATGGTATTTTGAACTGTATTTTGAGTCCAAAATACTATTATTTAAGTTTCGACTCGTAAAAGTTCTATCCCATCCTAACATATGTAATCGAATTCGGTTAATATTTGTTGGTGTATCAACTTTTAAAACTATTATAGACCTAGTAGATATTTAAAAAGGGCACCCTATTTCCTTGTCTTATAGAAGCCTACCGAGATTAATAGTACTTTAGGCTAGTGAATTTTATGTACTATATGTTTAGTTTAAGACAATAGTTGCAACTAGGGGAGAAGCTACATATATGTTATATGTATAGAAGTATTGAATTCTTAAAATATAAGAAAAACTTCTACTATACCACTTCCCACTACACAAATATAATTACATCAGCCCATGCGTACGAAGTTTATGCGATAGATTTTGGTGGGAGCTTTCGGAGAAATACCAAGCATAGAAAATGGTCAAACTGGTTGTAATTGTATACATTCAATTCAAGTGGAATATATAAATGATGCTATTGTAAAAATTAAAATAGAAGTCTCTTTTCTGCAGGTGCCCTTTCAAATATCTATTGTTTCAAATCGTACTAATAAACTAATAATTCTGATGAAGACCAGCCCTTAATTGTTAAATGTCTTGAAACTAACTCGTAACTTCTAATACAGGAAAAACACTATACAATAGTACATGCTTGACTAAGCTTAAATATATTTTTCTTAAAAATCAATGATCATGTACTTTAGCGTTAATTTCTCATTTGCACAAATATAAGTGGTCCCCAACTTTTATATATATATATATATGCTTAATTTTGTCTTGGTCTAACACTAACTGATAATTTTGCAAACAATCATAGTCAATAAGTCGCTGAATCTAATTGGTTAAAACTATGAAACCGAGTTGGTATGAGGTCTCAGTTTCTATAGAAAAGTTTGAGTATTTAATTAGTTTTGAAGTTTTAAATATACGAAAATTGACACAAAGATGATGCTATATGGACGGAAATCCTGGCGAGCATTCGTGATGGAATTTACCTAGAAAAGTCGGAATTTACCTAAAAAAATTGGGTTTCCCACACGCAGTACTCGAGATTTGTATTAAAGTCAACACTAATTCGAATGTGTATGGTGCAAGGGATAAAGGAGAAAAACACTCTCCATCAGAATTTTTTTTATTTTTATCGCTTGAACTTGAGACCTATAGTTAATGGTGGGATAAACATACCACCGACGAGCCGTCGTGGTTAGAGAGTCAATTTACAAATGAAATTGACTTGATTTGGCCGAAAAGGCAAGTCGAAGTCTAATTTGCAAGTTTGCTCTCCATCGTTTCCTTTCACTTTCCTAGAAGCCAAATGTGTCTTTATATATATAAACTCAATTATTTTGTGGTCATTATCAAGTAGAATATTTGTTAGGGTCTTATTGAAAATATCGAGACCTATAGAAAAATAACCCCACTTACTTGTAGTTGTAAGCAGTTCCAATGAGAATTTTGGAATTTTGTCAGCATGTTTATTTAATTTATAAGTTAAGACGCAATTATTGTCCAGACCGTTTTGTGCGTTGTAAATATACAATTCCATTGTAACGTCAATTCTGCTTAAAATAAATATATAGAGAGTGAGAGGGTCACTTTCTAACGATAAAATAAAAATCAACAAATAAAAGGGAGTTTGTTTATTGGTACTAACTAATAAAGAAACTGGAGTTGCAATTGGTTTTTATGATTACAAATTCTTTACCCCAATAATTCATTACTCTGCAATGTCTTGTAAACGATGCTCTTTTTAGATAATCCATAACTGATTTTGAAATGATCGTAACTGGAATTATTAAAATTATCATTTATAAGAAGAAATAACTTATTAGTAGTAGTTTTTAGTTTTTATTTCTTTCAAAAAAAAATTCTTTTTTGTTGTACTAACTTTTAAGGAAAAAAAGAGACATTTATGTCATGTTAAATCTCTCTTTAATGTAAAATTTAAAAGATTTTATTCTGAGTCTTTCTTTAGTTATTCCGTCCAACTTGATTTCGGGATAATTTATTTGCAACTGAAAGTGCATAGTCCAGAAAAAGGTGTGCACACGTATTTAAAATTTAAGGGTATGTTGTCTTCACCACAAAATTGAAAGATACTCTAGTGAAATTTAGGCTCCATTTTGCAATTCTTTTAGAAAGTACTTACGGCGGGGGTTCGTTTTCTATTTATTTATTTTTTTAAAATCTTTTGGAAATTCTATGAAATTTCTTTTTCTCATTCGTATAAAATTTCTCAAATGTAACAATCATATAAGCACGTTTAAATTAAAATAATTCAAAAAGCTTTTTTGAATTAACTATTTTAGAGCCGCCTTACATTTTTATAGGCTATAAATGGAGATATTTTACGTTGATAATGATGTGAAAGACTAGGCAGTAGGCAGTAAATACTAGTACAATCATAATCTCACCTTGCCCTAAGACAATGATTAAGGTGCAACCTCTTAGAGTTAAAAACAGAAATCTAAATCTACATTAATTTAAGTTTTATGCATTGATAATGTAAAAATATTTGAATTTTTAAGTCATTTATCATATGATAGTGACATAAAATTATATGATAAACATTATTAATAGTTTTGTTTACCCTAAAAATGAGTAACAATTAAATTAGTACGCAATTTTAAGAATACGTGGTTTAATTCTATAAGAACAACAGGTAAACGAGTTAAAGGTAAAGTAAGTGGTCAAACCAATGGCAGCGTAATAACCAAACCCAATCTTAGATTGAATAGTGAGATTCGTCCTCGATTGGACCCTCGATACAAGTTCGGTCGCGAGTGAAAAAAAGAACAAATGAATAATGCCTTGAACGATAGCTAGAAGACAAAAGTAAACTGTTATAGCTTTGATTTGCGTGTCACAGTGTGTCAGAATAAAGAAAACCTTTTCCTTTATATAGTAGAGGAATTTCAGTCCCAGTATAAGTCTAAAAATGTAAAAATCTTTCTTTTCCAGTAAATGTTGATCTACAGTTGATACTGAACGAGATTCTCGCCATAATAACCGGTTGAAGGTGAATACCACGGCTCCCTGCTCGTCATGCATAACCGTTCACCGCATCCCCCGAGGTCCAGAAGCTATACTTGGCCCGAATATGTTATTTCACTATGTTCGGTCTCAGATACACCGTTCATTCCTCCCGGGTTTCGATACGAAGGGGCCCTGGGCCTCGATTGTAATCACTTCGAGTCATTCTTCCCTTTTGTTTCTTCATCGGGGAATCACGGAAAACTTTATCCCCGATTTTACTCATACACAGAGAGTCCCCTTATTTTCGAGGGAGTAAATTTATCGAAGCGACAGAAAGCAATAAATTAACCCCGGTTCCTTTTTCCGTACGCTACAACCAAGTTGTCGAGTCAGCGAAATATCCCATCAGTCACGTTGTTCTGACTTCGGGCACGTGTTATCCACCAGTTGACCATCCTCGAATGCGAAACGTCACGCGTTGATTACCTTTTCTCTATAAAAGCTTCGACCCCTTTGTCACTTTTTACTTTCCGATTCCAGAGCTTCCTGACTTACCCTCAAATTATTCACTTATTTCTAACCCCTTCAAACTTTCATCCATTTTTTCTAGATCTTCATATTTTTATCTTAAAAATTCATACTCATTTGTCACATCTTCAAGTCAGACCTTCATCCCAATCTTCAAATCTTCATCCTCATCTTCAAACCTTCATCCTTACCTTCAAACCTTTATATTTTCTAGAATCTGATGGCAAAAAATTCCTAATTGGTGCTTCAACATACTGTCCCTTCCACTTTCAACCCGGACACGGATGCCGAGGTGGCCATTCCTAAGGTAGCTCCAGAGCCTCCTTTGAAGAGCTTCATCCCCGAGGGTTGTTCCATTGAGAACAACTTCAAAGTCGAGAAGGCATCCAATCAACAGGACTGGGGGGAGGGAGTATGGAGGTACATATACTCTGTTACCAAGGACACACTCCCTACAATTTGAGTGGATTGCAACTGGGAGGGCAAGGAAGTGGTCGTCCCCGGGCCCAACGAAGACATTGCCACTCATATAGGGGTATCTAAGTGTTTACTTATCCCTTCTTGCTCGCCCCAGTGGACCCTATAATTCTCGGCTTCTGCAAAAGGTACAAGGTCTGCCTTGGCATATTCACTCGTCCTATTGGAGGATCGTAATCCTCCTTCGCCACTTCGTCAACAATACCGAAGCACCTCAGTTTACCCTCGACTACCTAATTCGTCTCTACAATCCCCGAGTCTTCTGATGGGGGTTGATCAAGTTCGTTCGTCGATAAAGCAAAGATCCATTCTCGAGCATCGATGAAGATCGAGATCGAGATTTGTAGGGAAGTTCGTTCGGGTGAAAACCAAAGACCTCATTCCCCCCAAATTCTTATCGCTCCGTAAAAGGTGGAACTCATCTCGTAAGTGTTCTCCCCTTCCTGAGTACTTGGTGCATCCTTGTTCTTTTTATAACTTCATGTGTCTACCATTGTGCAGTGGTCGCCCATGTTCCCAATGCAGTCCCCCACTTCAAGGAGTGGATCGATGGAATCTGCAAACAAATGTCTTAATTCGAGAACGAATGGCACAAACTTTCTAAGGGCAAGTGGGAAGCCCATTCCTATGGTGAGTCTTCCTCCCGAATAATTAAATTTTCATACTTGAATTTTATTTCTGCTAAGTCTTTTTCCCTTTCACAGGTTTGCCAAGACCACTGAGCTTCGGCCATTGGATGAGGACGAGGGCTCTTCCTCGCTTGTTGAACCCTCCGCATTGGGACAGCCTGGAGCTACTGCAAAGGAGGAGAAGAAGAAAAGGAGGAAATCCTATGGCTCCCCAGACGCCAGGTCAAGAAGAAGAGGGTAGATGTTCAGGTTCATAAAAGCAACAAAAAAAGTACCAAAGCGGGTACAGAACCCCGATTCCCTCTTCTTTCTAAGGGATTACCCTGAGGTTGATAATATGGATTTCATCTCTCATAGTTCAACCATTGAATAAGGAGAACAAGCGGCAATCGAAGAAGGTGGCTGAGAGGCCGATCCCCCTCAGCTCGGGAGCCAGAAGGAGAATCAGAGGTCACGACCTCATGAGAAAATGCCCCTGTCCCAAATGAAGTAGCCTATGTCATCGACATCATGGAGTCGCCATCTCACACAGAGTCTATGTTCGAGGAGGCTCAAGCCGATAAAGAAAAATCAAATGATACGGCACGGAGCGCAGATGATTCCCTCAACATATTTTTCGACGGCATGGACATGAGCGCATTGGAGGATTATTCCAGTCTTGGTCACCTGGATGTCTTAAAAAAAGATGTGCCATCGGGATCAGGCAAGCCGAGCTCGACCTTGAAGCTAGTGAGGAAGTTCCCTGCTTCGAGTGTGGATCCCGACCGCAAAAGAACGATCGTTCTTACTATCCCAACGGAAGATAGGGTGTTGTCCGCTTCGGTGGGTATGCCAACTATCTTCGCCTGGTAATCGAGGAGGAGCAGGTGAAGATGAACGAAGTAGGAACATCGAGCCTTTTCAACGAGGCACAACAGGCACTAAACCAAGTAATTTGTCTATTCCTAGTGCCCTTTGTAAATCTTGCTTAATTTTAGCATGCTCTTACGATCTTATCATTTTGCTTTTAAAGCTTTGGTGCTCAACCATGAAAGCTTCCTTCAGTCTCGAATGGAAGTATGTCAGCTCGAGTTCGATCTCAAAGAGAAAGTTCAGTAGAAGGACATGTATAGGGTTCTCAGTGAACAAAAAGACTAGGCACTCAAAGATCTCCAGATTCTCTATGTTGAGTTGGTAAAGGCACAGATGGAGGCCTTGTCTATGAAATAGGAGCATGGCAAACTGGTTGTGTCAACTAAAGAGTCTCATGGACATGAGAGGGATCTCATTTTTCTTTGAGATTCCACCGGCCCGTTGAAATTCATCACATGTTTTCACCAAATCACTAGTATCATTGTAAAGAGTAGTCCAATAGAAGTCATTACTAAGCACTTTGGCCATTGTTTTTGCTCCACCATGATGACCACCATATGGAAAAGAATGACAAGCCCCAAGAATATCACCTTGATCTTCTTTCGGTACACACCTCATAATCACTCCATCCATAAAAATCACGAAAAGGTATGGTTCATCCTAACAATAATCTTGATAATCTCTTTTGACCTTCTTCCTTTGGCTTGAAGAGTACTCATCCGGAATGATTCCACACAAAAGAAAATTTGCCAATTCCACGAACCATGGCACCTTTGTCATTGAAATTGATAGAAGTTGCTCATTAGGGAAGGAGTCATTGATTTCAAGGCCATCATGCGGCCTCCCCTCCTCCTCCAAACGAGACAAGTGGTTCGCCACATGGTTTTCACTACCTTTCCTATCGTGTATGTCAATATCAATTTCTTGTAACAAGTATAGCCATATTACAACCGAGCTTTGGAGTCCTTTTTGCTCATAAGATAACAAAGTGCCGCATGGTCCGTGTGGACAATAACTTTTTCATCCATCAAGTACGGCCGAAACTTCTCAATTGAAAATACAATAGCAAGGAGCTCTTTCTCCGTAACAGCATACTTGACTTGGGCTATATTCATGGTCATACTAGCATAGTAGACCGAATGGAAAATCTTGTTGATACATTGCCCCAAAACAGATCCAACCGCAACTTCACTTGCATCAAACATAAGTTCAAAAGGCACTCTCCAATTTGGAGCAGTAATAATAGGAGTAGTTGTTAACTTGAGCTTCAATAATTCAAACGCTCTCATGCAATCATCATTGAAATTGAACTTGGCATCTTTCTCAAGGAGGTTGCAAAATGGGTTCACCACTTTAGAGAAATCTTTGATAAAGCGCCGGTAAAAACCTGCATGGCATAGAAAGCTCCCCACACCCTTCACCGAAGTTGGGGGTAGAAGCTTAGAAATCACCTCAATCTTTGCCTTGTCAACTTCAATTCCATTCCTTGAGATTTTATGGCCAAGAACAATACCTTCCTCATCCATGAAATGACATTTCTCTCAATTGAGTACCAAGTTGGTTTCTTCACATCTAGCCAACACTTTGTCCAAATTTGCAAGACAATCATAAAAAGAATCCCCAATCACTAAGAGGTCATCCATGAAAACTTCAAGGTATTCCTCCACCATATCCATGAAAATTGCCATCATACACTGTTGAAAAGTCGTCGGTGCATTGCACAAGCCAAATGGCATCAAGTTGAAAGCAAAAGTACCATAGGGACATGTAAAGGTTTTTTTCTCTTGATCTTCTGGAAAATAAGAATTTAGTTGTAGCTCGAGTACCTATCAATAAAGCAATAGAAAGCATGGCCGGCGAATCTATCGAGCATTTGATCTAAGAAAGGAAGTGAAAAGTGATCATTCCTTGTTACTTTGTTGAGCTTGCGATAATCCATACACACCCTCCAATCGGTCACCGTTCTTGTAGGAATCAATTCATTCTTATCATTTATGACCACCGTCATGCCACCCTTCTTTGGGTCATATTGAACCAGAAAAGTCTATGAATTATCAGAGATGGGGTATATAACCCTGGCATCTAACCAATTGATAATCTCCTTTTTGACAACTTCTTGCATAGCCTCATTGAGTATTCTTTGATGTTCAATAGATGGTTTAGTACCCTTCTCCAACTTGATCTTATGCATGCAAAAGGCGGGGCTTATACCCCTAATATCCACCAAGGTACACCCAATATCCTTCTTACTCTTTTGTAACATCGCCAATGTGGAATCTTCCTGCACATTAGTCAAACAAGAGGAAAGAATAACCGATAAATTAGAGTTGGGGCCAAGAAATTCATACTTAAGTTGTGGAGGCAATGGCTTCAACTCCAAGGTAGGTGGCTCTTCAACAGAAGGCTTTGTAGGAGGAGTTTTCCTATTTTCAAGATCCATAGATAATTTCCAGGGTGCATTGTTGTACGACCCTATTCCTTGCAAAGTGTTCACACATTCCATGAAACCATCCATCTCGTCATCATCAAAGTTGAGCAAGACGGCATCTAATATATCAAAAACATTGATAGTAGAACTTGTATCATCAACAATGACATCGGTCACCAAATCTACAAAAGAACATACCTCATTGCTATTTGGTTGCCGTATGGACTTACACACATGGAATACTACTTTTTCATCACCAACCCGGAAGTGAGTTCTCTGAATTCAACATCACAAGGATCCTTAACCGTAGCAAGGAAAGGTCTTCCAAGAATAATTGGCACTTCATAATCAACTTCACAATCTAGAATGACAAAGTCCGCCGGAAGAATGAATTTATCAACCCGGACCAAAACATCTTCAATCACACCCAACACTTTTTTATGGTACGATCGGCCATTTGCAATCTCATAGAAGTGGGTCTTGTTTTCCCTATCCCCAAAGTCTTGAAAACCAAATAGGGCATCAAATTTATACTTTCCCCAAGATCACAAAGAGCTTTAGCAAACTCAGCACTTCCAATTGTACAAGGAATCATGAAAGCACCGGGATCCTCCAACCTAGGAGCCATTGAATGAACAATCACACTCACTTGATGAGTGACTTTGATGGATTCAAAATTCATCGACCGTTTTTTTGCCACAAGATCTTTCATAAACTTTGCATAACCGGGTATTTGTTCCAAAGCTTCTACCAATGGCACATTGATTGAAAGACTCTTCATCATTTTAATGAACTTTTAAATTGATTCTCACCATTTTTTTTGGCAAGTCTTTGAGGGTATGGAGGTGGAGGCTTAGGCAATGGTGTCTCACTATCGGCTCCAGTATGTCAATGATATGTTCCCTAGACAGGTTCACCTCTTCTTGAGTCTCTTCCACACTATCATCAATATCAATCTGAACTTCCTCATTTGGTTGAAAAACATTGTTCGTGATCTCTTCTTCTTGCATTACTCGATCATCATCAACAAGTCGCCTTCCACTTGAGGTGGGTGCATTCCCTCATCTTCCACTTCTTGTTATAACCAATATAGCATGCCCCATATTGTTACCACGCTTTGGGTTTTCCACCGTGTCACTTGGTAGTGCACCCTTAGGATGAGAATTTAGAGCTTGAGAGATTTTTCCCGTTTGAACTTCTAGATTGCGGATTGATGTGTTGTGTGAGGCAAGTTGGGCATCCGAATCGGCATTCTTTTCCATCATTTGCTTGAAAATATTCTCAATACGTCCCATCTTATTGTTTGAAGAACTTGAACTATGAGAAAGATAAGGAGGTGGGTTTCTCAGTACTTAATACATTGGGGGACTTTGAAAACCCGACCCTCGGTTGCCTTGATTGTTACCCTAACCACCTTGGTTGTTGCCTCCCCAATTTTCTTGGTTGTTTCTGCTCCAATTTCCTTGATTGTTGTTGTTATGCCAATTCTCTTGATTGTTAGAATTTCAATTGCCATGATTGTTTTGTGGTCTTCATTGTTGTTGGTTTGGGCCTTGGATTGTTTCTTTGCCCTTGAAAATTGTTTCACATATTGCACTTCCTCCTCTCGCTCATTATAAGAATTATCTTGATCAAAACCGCCATCATCTTGGACATAGTTCTCCACTCGAGTTTGCACTTGTGGGCCCTTAGTCTTCTTCTTGTTCACCAATACATTCACTCCCTCCATAGAATAAACATTCTTAGGAGCTTGCACTTGATTAATAAGTTGGGCCTTTGCTAGTTGAGTCATGGTAGTGTCCAATTAGGCAATAGCTTGCCCATGGTCTTGCAATTCTTTGTGGAGGTGGATCATGATCGCATCACCTTGTGGAACATTTTCCTGGCATTTCCAAACCGATGACGTCTCCGCCATCTCATCTAGGATATCACACGCCTCCTCATAAGGCATAGTCATAAAGTTTCCAACTTCTAGTTGATTCACTACACATTGGTTGGTTGTATTAATCCCACGATAAAAAGTTTGTTGCAAAATGTTTTTCGTCATATGGTTGTTGGGATATTCCGTAACCATTGTTCTATAGTGCTCCCAAATTTCGTGTAGTGGTTCATTATGCTCTTGTTTGAATTCCAAGATCTCATCTCGAAGTGTGGCCATGTGCCCGAGAGAGAAAAATTTAGCAATGAACTTGGCTGCCAACTCATCTCAAGTGTGAATTGAATGGTTCAGCAAACGTTCCAACCAATCTAAAGCTTTCCCCCGTAGAGAGACGGGAAAAAGCCTTAGCCTCAATGAATCCTCGGAAATATTAATTTGCTTGCTCCCCCAAAATGTATCCCCAAAACCCTTCAAATGTTGTAAGAATTTTGTGTTGGTGCACCGGTAAATAAACCCCATTGCTCAAGTAATTTGAGAAACACGTTTGTGATTTGAAAGTTGTCCACCCTAATACGGGGAAGGACTATTGCACTAGAATAACCTTCGTTGGGCAATATTTGGTGTTGAGTCGTTCGTGGTGGAGGTGGGGGTAGAATGGGCACATTTTCATGTGGTACCCGGCCTCTCCGATTGGCTTGTGGCTCTTGGGGTACATCATCTACTTGTTCCACCTCGCCGTCCAAGTCCCCAAAAGGCAAATTTTTGAGCTCATTGTTTGCAATGTTTGTACCTATGATTTCTTAAGCAAATTAGTACCATGGAAGGGAAATAAGATATTCCAAAAACACACTCAAATATATAGCTAACACCATTTTAAATCCTCGGCAATGGCGCCAAAATTTGATCCACTCTCAATCCACACTCAACAATGAGTGGAAGAGGTCGTTGGAAGAATGATACCCAACTATGAGTCAGGGTCGATTTCCTCAGGGAGCTAACAATGGGTGTTAGAGTGTATACTTGATGCGTGAAGACGAAACAACTTAAATACACTTCCAATCAAGTTGGTTTTGCAAATTACTTCTATAAGCTACATTATTAATCCTCAATTAGAGAGATGAAACTAGAATTTGACTAATTGTTTTTGGTCATTTTCAAATAGGTAAAAAGGCCTAGGAATGTAACATTCGCCTAGGTGTTCGCCTAATGGGTTAATTACGTTAACACTTATTTTATTGATTGAGGTATATTATAGCTCTCAAATCTAAGTTACCCACTCAATACCTCTCGGTCATAGAGTGATTTTGCCCAAAGTTGGCTTTCTCAAGCCCAAATGGGTATCAAGCTAAATAGTTGATATGAGCTCAAGTCGGGTTTTCTCTATCTCTAGTTCAAATCATTTAATTAGGCTAATCAAATCATTAACTAGCCCAATTTCTTATTAGCCAAGTTTTTCTAGACTAGGTCCCTCTTTCTCAAGTAAAGACCAAGTCAAAAGGGCATGAATTAATCTTTGCAACCATTAATTCTAAAATTAAAGCATGAACACAGCTAAATAACAAACACACAATCATAAACAAGTATTAAATCAAATAACCATAAGGTTTACACACTAGGGTTGGATTACAACCCTAGTAAATGTCTCGCTACTCATAGTAGAAAATGAAGAAAACAAACAAGAAATACTAATTAAACCCATAATATAAAATTAACATGATAAACTATGATGTTTTTGTCTAAAAATGATCACAAATTACCGAAAATCATAAACTACAATGGCTACAGCTAAGAAAACATCAAAACTTGACCTAAAAATGTGATTCTTGTCTATTTGTAGTGGCTCAAAATTTCAGGAGGTTCTGCGGTCGCCCATTTCTATGTGCGGTCCGCACATTGCTTGAGTCTGCAGTGGATAGATTCTATAGCCACACAATTTGATCTGCACCTACATTTCAGCATCTGCGACCGCACAATTCATATGTGGTCTGCACTTCGGGCAAGGCTTCAGTATTAGTCATTTTGCACTCTCTCTGAACTTTCTGAATTCTTGTCACTGCGACCATGTTCATTTGCCGCACATATTGTGTGCGGTCTGCACATATTGTGTGCGGTCCGCACTTCTATTTCAATAACTTCTAGTCTTCTACATCCGATTTGCAGCCGCAAAGAGAATTATGTGGTCCGCACTTGCTTCTGCGATCACAGAAATACTTCTACGGACCGCACATCTGGTCTGGTGCGTCCCTTCTTTCCTTGTGCACCGGAACACTCCTTTTTGAGTTAGATTTCTTCATTATAGTCCAAATCTCCAACATTCCTGCAATTTGCATACTTTCATTAGTTTTGGGAACATAAATTAACACTTTCGAACTTAAATAAAAGTAAAAAGGTTCTAATAAGTGGTCAAAATCCACACATATTAACTCCCCCAGACTTAAGTCTTTGTTTGTCCTCAAGCAAATAGATTAGTTCCCACCTCCTCAGAGTGAAAGGTCATTACAACAAGTCAGTGGTAAGCCATTCATATTCAATTGGGACCAATAATTACCCATACTACTCATGCATTATCAACAAGGTGACAAGTCAAATATCATGCACATATAGTTCTAATGTGACATTTTAGCTTCAAGAATTGACTTTACACATCAAGGACTCTTGTTTTATCATGTAGGTCATGGTGGACTCCAAACTCTTCCTCCTCTACTTTCCATTTGCCAAGATCATTTAAAAAGTTAGCACTCAAGCTTAAGAGTCATTACTAGATCACTCTTCTCTCACAAGAGAATGCCACAAGTACGGCTTCAAGTACCATAGACTTTCCCCTCACGTAGATCACCACTAATGTAATCACTCGGTTCGAAATAAAGTACGACTTATTTCGGGTTGTAATGAAGGCTTTTGGATTATGGTAGGATACCATATGGGTAAGTGGTTACACCTTTCCTTAAGCACTCCACATTTTCATTTCTTGGCTCACAATTACCAATTCTTAGAGGCACTCTCTTTTTATCGGGGACTAGAGAGACTTGACATCACTCTTTCTTGTTCATTTGATTCTTTTTATCCCTTGATGCTCATGTTAGGGATCATTACCTCTTTTTGAATCCATCAACCCTTCCACTTATTCTCTTTTTTTTTGCATTTTTCTCTTTGTTCTTTTTTTTCCTTTTCTTGCCTTCATTTTTCATAGAGATCATTTCTTTTATATTTTTATGCCTTGATACCTCTTTTAAATTCCTAAACTCTCCCCCAAACTTATGCCTTAAGCCACTTATTTCACAAGAGTGTTAAGAAAGGCCCGAGTGCCAAGAGAGGATCACGACAAAACGGGTAAAGACTTATAACATAGTTATCAAATGAGAAAGGCTAGAGGCTCAAAGGGAGTTGACTAGGGATAATGACATTGGTTGTAAATAGAAAGCTCAAACGGACCAAGGAAAGCCTACAATCATTTTCCAAACCAAGAAAAATTTAGGATTTTGCCTTGAAGCACATTCGGGGCAAGTCTAGACCATTCGCATGGAAATTTGGACTAGTAACAAATCACCTTACCCCTGATGCAACTAGACCGTAAAAGAGGATAGAGTCGAGAGCCTAAAACAACCACACTCAAGTTAAAGATCACTATGATCCAATAAACAACTCGATGATTAACAAAGTCAACTAAAGAGTATCAAAGCCATTAACTACAACTATTTTCTTTCAAAAAACTTGTTTCAAACCATAAGCACATAGTTAAGTGTGTTGGTGCCAAATGAAGCATGAATAACTCTTTTTCGAGAATGACTTGATTAGGCTTTTTATTCATTACTACTACTATTATTATTACCAAACATAAAAAACAAACTCACTCCCTTAAGAAGGTTGTCACGCCATCCATTGTTGGGATGAGTCACCCGATTCACACAAAACTACCTATGAAAAGAATCGTGATATTAAGAAAATCAAAGGATTATTATTTACGAAAACATAAAAAGAAGCTACAAACAAAACAAGAACTAAAGTGGAAAAATAAAGAAGCTAATGAACAATAACTACTAAAGATAAATAAACTACAAATGTATCCAAAATGTGTCAATGTCAAATCAAATAAACTCCACCACCACCATCACCAACCCTCCCCCCCCCCCCCATAAAAGTAAGCATTGTCCCCAATGTCTAACAAAATAAGAGTGAAGGAAGAGAGGGTGAAGAAAACCCCCTAAGGATCCTTGGACATCTCAGTGTCCCTAGCAACATCATATCCCGTTGGGTCATCCAACTGTATCTCATCATTATCATATTTGGGTGTGCCGGGAGTGGTAAACATCGCACGCACTGCCTCAACAGTGTCGATAGCAAGGCATGGCTTATCAAACTGGCCAGTTGGTGCAACAGATGCAGATAGTGCCTATGGATCTGGGATGGACTGGTGTGGGTCAAGTAACATATCAAATGGTAGATCCCTAGTCATTGCAAGTCTGGTCATCTTCTTGCCTGGGACTTCCTCATCTTCTTCACTTCTTTGTCCAACTCCTCAATAACTGACACATTCTATGCCAGAGTGTCTATGATCATCTTCTGGTTGTCCAAAATCTTCTTCAACTTCTTATCAAGATCATAGGAGAGCTATGGTGCCTGTGTAGATGACTACGCTGCAACAGTACTAGATATTTTTGCATCTAGTTTTTGAGACTCGCTAATGTCTGGGAGACTCGCAGAGCAAATAACGGAGCTATATGCATGGTAGTAGCCTCGAATCTAGAGCAGGAGCTGCCCTGGGGGCTGTGGTCTGATTTGAAGGTGGTGACAGAGGCATAACAGCAGCACTAGATGAGGGCTTAGCAGAGGTAGATGGAATGCCATTTGTCTCAGTAACTACCACTGACGGCTCATCAAACTGGCCTGTGGTGGTAGAAGCTGAGCTCTCTTGATTGGGTTGGTCACATCCATTAATGAATACTAGTTAAATGGCTTCTTCGGCTTCACATTTGTGTCATATAATCTTGGCTCTACCTTTGCATCAGTGAGGTACTCTATGATAGTGTTGGGATAAGGATAGGACAAGCTAGTCTACTGTGCTACCAATAAAATGTTGGCCGACATCATGGTACCCATATTAATTGGGTCATAGACGCAACAAGAACAATCCGAGCAAGAGGCAGATGAGTCTTATTCTGGCACGGATCAAGTTTGCTACATGATCGGGTCCAACCCTAAACCACTACAGAGTGGCAAGAGCGGTCAATGCAGCTTTTACTCGAGAAGGTCGGGATCGAATCCAGAGGGAGCTAGAATGTTTGGGAATTGGGTTCATATCTACACTAGTAACGTGCAAAGTAATTTTTTACACTTCTAAACATGTGTTGATGGTTCACTAATCTAGATTATCACTAATGATGCTGAAATTAAGCTAAGTATGATATCTTTTTGTGAGGTTTTCTTCATTTATGGAAAGGCACTAGGGAAGTGACTTTACCCTAGGTGAATACTTGACAGGTTCTAAAGCGTAAGGCAAAGTTGTTATGTTTAGGATTGCGATATAGCCAATGCACAAAACGACTCACTCTATACCTATTGATGCTTGATTGACTTTGCCCTAATTGGCTTTCTCAAGACCAATTGGGTGTCAAAATTGTGCAAGCAATATAGGCTCAAGTCGGGTATTACTATCTCTAGGTTTAACCTTTAATTGGGGCTATCAATCTCTTGAATATACCCCAATTCCTTGTTGGCTTGATTTTCCTAGACTCAAGCTCTCTTTCTTATGAAGAGCCCAAGTCAAAAGGCATAAATTAGTGTTTGCAACCACTAATTCAACATGGAAAACATAAATCAGGCCAAATATCAACCACCCATAAACATCTAAGCCTTAAAACAAGAGGCCCATCAAATACCCACACTAGGGTTGAGCCACAACCCTAGCTAATGGGTCTAACTACTCATAATAATGGAAGAAATCAGATATTGAGATGAAAAATAACCCATAAAATATAATTACAATCTAAGATTCGAAGATTCAATGTTAAACTAGCTACAATATTACTCAAATAGCTAAAAGATGGTGTTCACGTGCTCAGCAACATATAAGATGACATAAAAATCTAAAAAAGAAGTATTTATACAATGTCGATTTTTCTGGATAAAAATGCCCCTGAAGGAGGTACCGCGGATCGCGGAAAATGGACTACGGTCGCGGTGAGGCTTTTTGGCTTCAAATCTTGTTCTCTGAATCTGGCCACCGCGGACCGTAATAAATGGACCACGGCCACGATGGCTTCACCGCTGCCACATAAAATCAACCGCGGTCAACGGTGTCTTGAAACTTCCAAACTTCATGTTCTCTGAATCTCTTCTCCGCGGATCGTAACAAATGGACCGCGACCGCGATGAGGCTACCACGGCCGCGAAGAATCAATCTCCTGTCGCGTTGCTTGAAATTCCATAATTGCATCTTCTCTGATCTTTTCCGCCGCGGACCACGATAAAAGAACCGCGATCGCGGTGGGTCTATTGCAGTCGCAGTGGATTTACTGCTTTAACAGTGCTTTGACTTGTTCTTAGCACTTTTGCAGGTTTCACTCCTTTTTGAGCTGATTTAGCCCTATTTTGATGATGTTGGACTGTAATTATGATACTATTTTATTTTTTTTGTTATGCTTTTTCACTCTTGGTATGCATATAATTTTATCAGTTTATTTCACTTTTCGTATTTTGCAATCGTGGTTTGTATATAAAGTTACTTTCTTATGTATATATTCATTCCCTCTTATGTATATTCGTTTAAATCTCCTATTGTACATATTTAGTTTATCTTCCGTATTTTCTTTCATAGCTTCTTACTTCATTTTAGTAGCTTCTTTTTCATTTCGTAGCTTCTTATTTTGAGTTTTGCGTTCAATAAACCCTTGGTTTTCTTAATGTCATGGTTCTTTCCAAAGGTGGAGTGTGTGTGAATCGTGTGTCTCTTCTCGATGATGGATGGCATGACAACCTTCTTAAGGGTTTGAGTCTATTTTTTTCATTTTTGTGTAAATAGTAGCTAGTGTGTAATAGTGCCTCAAGAAAAGATTCACTTGGGTGTAACACATTTGCCTTTGACCTTATGGTTAAAAATAAATTGGTATGTATAGGATGGTGACAATTGTGACCTTGAGACTCTTGTGTTGGCTAATCATCATCAAGTGGTTTTTCGGGACCATTTGCGTTGCTCAAATCTTAGCTATGGTTGTGGGCTCCCGACTCTGTCTGTTTAGCAATCCTATATCTTGTGTGGTGAGAATTTGATTTGCAAGTCCAAGTCCCGTGCCATTGAGTCTAGAACTTGCCCTGAATGTTTGTCTAGGCTAAATCCTAAGTGTAGTTTGATTTGAGAAGTGATTATAGGCTCTCCTTTATCCGAATGGTATCTTGAAAGCATCCATAGCCTACCAATGATAATATCCCTACTCAACCCCTTTGAGCCATATCCCTTTTTCTTTCAAAGACCATGATACAACCTTTACCCGTTTTAAAAAGACCCTCTCTTGGCACCCGATCTTTCCTTAGCACAAGGCAAAAACATAAATTTGGGGGGAGAGACGAGGAATGCAAAATATGGTAAAAGGTACATAATGAAGAAAAGGAAAGGCAAAAATAAAAAGAAATAAAATCAAAAAGTCAAAAATAATGAACAATGTAGAAGAAATGAAGGGATTCAATAAAAGTAAAAAGATGAAAGTCGTGGAAAGATTAGAAAGGAGAAAAATGTTTGAAATGAACAAGAAAGAGTGATGGTGTGTCTCTCTAACCCATAAGAAAGAAGTAACTGACTCAAAGAGTCAAGAGAATGTGTGCCAAAATGAAGCAAATGAAGTGCTTAAGGGAAGATAAAACCTTCTTAGACCAAATATATCCTACCCTGAACCAAAAGCCTTCATTGTATCCCCACAAAAGCCCTACATGATCTTGAGTTGAGTGAAGCTTACATTAGTGGTGACTCACATAAGGGGCAAGCTTATGGTACTTAGAGCCGGACTCACATAATGAATATAAAATATACTAGAATCCCTAGTTATAAACTCCCCCATACTAGACTCACATAATGAATATAAAATATACTAGAATCCCTAGTTATAAACTCCCCCAAACTTAAGCTTTTGCTTGTCCTCAAGCAAACAAAGTAAGTCCCACCTCCTTAAGAATAAAACCAAGAAAATTCAGTTGACCTAAAGTGACCTCATCTAGAATCAATTGGGACTAACAATTGCCCTCAATTCAAATGAATCATTAACAACATTCAACCCTTTTAAGCACCATGGTTTCAGTGCGACACAAAAGTATCAAGAGTTGACTCAACTCATCAAGAAAGCTCGTTCTACTACTTATTGTGGAATCCAAACTTATACTCCTCACTCTTCTTAAAGCAAAACCTCACTTTTAGATCGTAGTGCTCAGAACGAGGATTGTGGAAAATACACCCATCTCTCTCAAAGAAAGGTCACAAGTCCGACTCTAAGTACCATAAGTTTGCCCCTTATGTGAGTCACCACTAATGTAAGCTTCACTCAACTCAAGATCATATAGGGATTTTGTGGGGATAAATAAAAGCTTTCAGTTCAGGGTAGGATATATTTGGTCTAAGAAGGTTTCATCTCCCTTTAAGCACTTCATTTGCTTCATTTTGGCACACATTCTCTTGACTCTTTGAGTCAGTTACTTATTTATTAGGGGCTAGAGAGACACACCATCTCTCTTTCTTGTTCATTTCAAACCTTTTTCTCCTTTCTAATCTTTCCATGCCTTTCATCTTTTTACTTTTATTGAATCCCTTCATTTCTTCTACACTGTTCATTCTTTTTGACTTTTTGATTTTCATTCTTTTTCTTTTTGCCTTTCCTTTTCTTTATTATGTACCTTTTACCACTTTTGCATTCCTCGTCTCTCCCCCCAAACTTATGTTTTTTCCTTGTGCTAAGGAAAGATCGGGTGCCAAGAGAGGGTCTTTTTAGAATGGGTAAAGGCTTGTATCATGGTCTTTGAAAGAAAAAGGGCTATGGCTCAAAGGGGTTGACTAGGGATATTATAATTGGTAGGACATGGATGCTTTCAAGATACCATTCGGATCAAGGAGAGCCTATAATCACTTCTCAAGTCAAAATACACTTAGGATTTCTTCTAGACAAATATTCAGGGCAAGTTTTAGACTCAATGGCATGGGACTTGGACATGCAAATCAAATTCTCACCACACAAGCTATAGGATTGCTAAAGAGATAGAGTCGGGGGGCCACAACAACCTTAGCTAAGATTTGAGCAACGCGAATGGTCCCAAAAAACTACTTGATGATTATTAGCGAACACAAGAGTCTCACGGTCACAATTGTCACTATCCTATACACACCAATTTGTTTTTAACCATAAGGTCAAAGGCCAATGTGTTAGGCCTAAGTGTAGCTTTGCTTGAGGCACTATTACTCACTAGCTACTATTTACACAAAAACGAAAAGAAAATAGACTCAAACCCTTAAGAAGGTTGTCATGCCATCCATCATCGAGAAGCGACACACGATTCACACACACTCCACCTTTGGAAAGAACCGTGACATTAAGAAAACCAAGGGTTTATTGAACGCAAAACTCAAAATAAGAAGCTACGAAATGAAAAAGAAGCTACTAAAATGAATTAAGAAGCTATGAAAGAAAATACAGAGGGTAAACTAAATATGTACAATAGGGGATTTAAACGAATATACATAAGAGGGAATGGATATATACACAAGACAGTAACTTTATATACAAACCAAGATTGCAAAATACGAATAATGAAATAAACTGGTAAAATTATATACATACCAAAAGTGAAAAAGCATTACAAAAAAATAGTATCATAATTATAGTCCAACATTATCAAAATAGGGCTACCCCCTCAAATGAAACTAGCATTGTCCTCAATGCTAACTAGCAAAAAATAAGCTCAAAAAGAAGATAGAGAGTAAAGAAAACTCCCTATGGGTTCTCCGTCTGTATGGGGTCATAAGCCTGGGTCCCTGGGTTCTGTGACTGCTCGGGAACCTATGACTATATCCCTGTAACCTGTGCCTACTCTGGGATCTGAGGCTGGCTAGAGGAACCTCCCTGTGGGTCCTTCAACTTAATCACTACATAATCTAACTTGGGATCACTCTCCTCCTCTTTGGTGCCCTCTCCAACTCCTACTCCGGCTCAGTGAGCTGCTGGAGGCTGGTCATACAACAGTAGCTCCAATGGTAGATGATTAGAAGCCTTTATCTTCTCCACTTCTCCCCTCAACTCCTTCAGAGACTCCTTTGAGGCCCGAGTATGATTTAACTTCTTTGTCTGTATGGTCATCTCCTTCAGTGATTTTCCATGAGCATATATAACATCCATAATCAACTTTTGGTTCTCTAGGAGCTTCTTCTGGTTGTCTAGAAGCTCCTTGAGAGTCTCCTCCACTAAAGCTGGAACCTGTGGTTGTGGGGGTACGGATTAGGCTTCCACTGAACTAGAAAGTACAGAAAACTTAGTTGTTGTCTGTATCCAGTTGTTGATACTACAGAGCATTTGGTTCAAACGGTGGGTAGTCAATGGGTGGCTGAGGATGATGGAATATCTGGAGTGGAAGTAGATGGTCCAGAGGCAATATCTGGTGTGGCTGTGGGAGGCTAAGAAGAAGGGACTACTACTAGTGGCTCTTCAGACTGGCCAGTAGAAGTAGTGGCTTTGCCTTTAGGATCATTGGCTTTGGGGTTGTCATCTGCCTTGAGGCTATACCAGGAAATTTCCTGGCATCTTGGGTTTCACCTTCACGTCAAAGTTTCTTTTCTCCACATTCTAGTCTTCCAAATACATTGTAAGGAAAATTGGGAAGGGGTATGATCTATCACCTTCATTGGCCACCCTAGTGATAACCCTAGACATGACATTCCTGATATTGATCGGGAACCCCGCCATAATAGAAGCCACTAATATTTCCCAGGAGACCATCATGGAGTTTTCATGGGTAATGGGGTCTATCCTGCTGCATACAAAAGTCTCCCACCCCTTCGCCTTGAAATTTAGAGTTTTTCTCAAAATTTGAATTCCTAATGTCAACCATGCTGGGGTGGTGCCGGGGATATCCAAATATGATGCTAACCATGGACGGGCTGCCTCATCAAGTGCCAATTTCTCCAAGTAAAATGATTCATCCTCCTCAGGAAAGCCCAGGTACTCATTGATTGTCTTCCCATCGAACTTCACTATCAAGTTCCGCACTCTAGTGACTTTGGTATCCTACTTGATGTGGGAAGCATTGGCGTAAAACTCTTTGACTAAGTGCTTGTTTGCCTCTGATACCTTGTTGGAGAAGTAATCCCATCCCACACGTTCATTGAATTGTAGTTTCATGTTGGGGTTGTGTGGCAAGAGATCCCTCTCTATGAACTGGCGCTCAATAATAAGCTTCCTCAGAGGCCACCATTCTCAGAACTTGTGGTATGCCAGCTCACTGACAAACCACTTTTGTCACACCTCGAGGTTTCTAGTTCTTTCCACCCCCCCCCGGTTGGGGAACACACCATCCTTTATCATCCGGTACCTCATCGATGGGATCCTCTCCAGGTGACGAAACTGTAGGTGAAGTAGAGGCTGCACTATCACTACTCTCTTCTGAGCCCTCAGATGACTCAAAAGAAACTTGAACTGAAGCACGAGCAGTAGGAGAGTCTAGAGGGATAGGTATATCTCTCAACCTGTGTCTCTCCGGGAAGTCGGGTACATATTCCGTCCCTGATTCAGACTTTGATGCCTCCCGGGAGGGCACATACTCACTTCCCTCAGAATGGTAAATAGCTCTATCTGCAGCTTTGATTAGTTTTCTGGTGTCTCCAATTGATTTTCAAACCTGTGGGGTCAATTTTATCATTCCTCGTCCTCTACCCCGGGAGGGCTCCCCTTTTCCTTTATGCTTGTCACCACCCCCTCTTGATTTAACCATTGTCTGCAAGGAGAATTCAGTTAATGTTTTTAGTGCAAAGATTGGAAGAAGCAGTGCAAAAAAGTAGTTGACAGTGTAAAACACAACTGCAGACCGCGGTCCGCAAAAAATGCACTGCGGTCACGAAGTCTGCACCATGGACCGCAAAAAGTCAATCGCGGATCGCAAAGAGGTGGGGTTCAGACTACCCACTCTCTGATTCAGGTTCACCGCGGGCCGTAATGATGCGCGGCTGCGATAAGGCACTGCGGACCACGTAAAATCAATCGCGACCGTGGTCCTTCAAATGTACCTCTTTGAAGTTCACCATTGCCGACCATGGAAAAACACATCGCGGTTACGGAGAGGCACCGCGTACAACAAAAAATCGACCGCGGTCGCAGTAGGCAAAACCAAGCAATACTAACCTAGGGTTTCTAGGCTTTATGCTTTTTAGCACAAGTAAAAACACAAACAACTCCCCTAGGTAGTTAATAACAATTTAGAACTAAATTAGCCCTAATCTAATTAACATTACAGGCTCCTACAACTAATTTAAGACAAAATAGATGAAGAAGAAAAAAGAAAGAACTAAACCTATAAATTTAGAAAACAATAAGAACAAAATTAAAGATTCACGAGTGATTGGAGTTACTAGATGTGCAATGCAGATGATTGAAAATCAGTACTTGAATTTCTGCAACCTAGGGTTTTGATGAACAGTGTCTTATGCCTTTTAGATTGAAAATGAGCGAAAAGTGTAAAATGAGGCTTGTGGGTTTACTTATAGAAAAAGACCTGGGACCTACACTATTTACCCACCGCGGAACGCGATTATGAAACTCAGAAGGGAACTAGCATGGTCTTCACCGCGGACCGTAGAGAATGCACTGCTGCCGCGGTAAGGCACCGCAGATCGCGAAAAGAGCATTGTGGCCGCGGTTGAAACTTCAGAGAACTATCACATTGGCACATTTAGCACCACTGACCGCGGTTAGTTACCGGCTCCGCGGTTAGCCCATCGCGACCTCAAAAAATGCATCGCGGCAGCGGTCCTAACTTTAGAGAGTGCAATATTTTTCCAATTTGGTCGTGCACTGCATCAAAACATCCCTACACATATCTCACAACTAGTTAGTCCAAAAATAGATCCTACACTAAGAATTAAATCAAAAAGAAAGAAATAAAAACACATGGATTGCCTCCCAAGAAGTGCCTGATTTAACGTCGCAGCACAATGCAGGTTACCATCAAATCACTTTAGATGGATCATTGCCACCACATCGCTGTCATCAATCTTGCCAAGATAGTGTTTGGCTCTGTGCCATTAACTTTGAAGATCTCTCCATTTTTGTTTTTCAAGTCAAGTGCACCAAACGGAGTCACAAGCACCACTTCAAAAGGTCCACTCCATTCCGACTTAAGCTTTCCCGAAAATAGACGTAATCGAGAATTGAACAAGAGAACCAAATCGCCCACTTTGAACTCCTTGCCACGAGCATACTTGTCATGAAGGTACTTCATCTTGTCCTTATATAAGGACAAACTGGAGTAGGCATGAAATCGGAATTCATCAAGTTCATTAAGCTGCTCCACACGAAGATTTGTTGCCACATCCCATTCAAGATTTAGCTTCCTCAAAGCCCAATCGGAGTCTTGTAGGCAGTTATATAAGCCCATAGAGCATCATCTAATTTCTTTGACAAATCAGTCCTATTTTCATTGACCGTCTTTGACAATATACTCTTGATTTCTCTATTTGAGACTTCAACTTGGCCACTTTCATGAGGATGATAAGGGGTCGAAACTTTGTGATTGACACCGTACTTTGCAAGAAAAGTGTCAAAAGCTCTATTGCAAAAATGAGACCGCCGATTACTTATGATTGCTCAAGGAGTTCCAAACCTAGTAAAAATACTCTTCTTGAGAAACGCAACAACACTCCGAGCCTCATTATTGGGTAAATCCATGGCCTCAACCCACTTTGAAACATAGTCAACTACCACTAGAATGTATGTGTTGCCACATGAACTAACAAACTGGCCCATAAAATCAATGCCCCACACATCAAAGATATCAACTTCGAGAATAGTGGTGAGAGGCATCTCATCCTTCTTTGAAATTCCACTCGCTCTTTGACATTCGTCGCATCTCTTCACAAGTTCACTTGCATCCTTGTACAATGTTGGCCAGTAAAAACCATAACTAAACATTGAAGTTGTCCTCGCCCCACTATGATGACCACCGTAGGGAGAGGAATGACAAACCTCTAAAATACTAAATTGCTCCTCTTCTGGGACACATATACAGATCACACCATCAGTGCAGATCGTGAACATGTAAGGCTCATCCCAATAGTAGTCCAAACTATCCCATTAAAGCTTCTTCCTTTAGTTAGAAGAGAGCTCACACGGTACAATACCATTGATAAAGAAGTTGAAAACATCCGCGAACCATGGCATGCTTTTCACTGGTACGGAGAGGAGTTTCTCATTAGGAAAAGAATCATTAATTTTAAGGCCATCATGGGGCCTCCCCTCCTCCTCCAAGCAGGACAAGTGGTCCGCCACTTGGTTTTCACACCCTTTTCGGTCCACAATCACCAAATCAAACTCTTGAAGCAATAAGACCCATCTCATCAACCGAGCTTTGGAATCCTTCTTCGTCATCAAGTAGCGGAGTGGGACATGGTCGGTATGAACTATTACTTTGGCACCCATAAGATAAGGCCCAAACTTCTCCATTGCGAACAAAATAGCCAACAACTCTTTTTTCATCACTGTGTAATTCACTTAAGCATCATTCATTGTTTTGCTTGCATAATACACCGGGAGAAACATTTTATTCACTTTTTGACTCAAGATCGCTCCAACCGCAATGTCACTCATGTCACACATGAGCTCAAAAGGCAAGCTCCAATTGGGTGCGGTAATAATAGGAGTGGTGGTCAACTTGTACTTGAAGAGTTCAAAAGCTATCATGCATTGCAAACTTCGCATCCTTTTCTAAAAGTTTGCACAAAGTATTCACTACCTTCGAAAAGTCCTTGATAAATCTTCGGTAGAACCCCACATGCCCAAGAAAACTTCTAACCCCTTTGACTGGGTAGGAGGAGGAAGCTTTGAGATCACTTCAATTTTAGCCTTGTCCACCTCTATGTCGTTCTTTGAGATCTTATGGCCAAGGACAATGCCCTCCTCGACCATAAAGTGGCATTTCTCCCAATTAAGGACAAGATTGGTTTCTTCACACCGGGCCAACACCTTGTCAAGATTTTTCAAACATTCATCAAATGAGTCACCCACAACACTGAAGTCGTCCATGAACACCTCCAAAATTTCCTCCACCATGTCGATAAATATGGTCATCATATACCGCTGAAATGTAGCCAGTGCATTACACAACCCAAATGGCATCCTAGAAAAAGCAAAAGTACCATACGGACACATGAAGGTAGTTTTCTCCTGATCTTTCGGAGCAATCAAAATCTGGTTGTACCAAGAGTACCCATCCAAAAAATAGTATAAGGCACTCCCATCAAGTCTATCTAGCATCTGGTCAAGAAAAGTCAATGGAAAGTGATCCTTGCGGGTCACTTTATTCAACTTACGGTAATCCATGCACACCCTCCATCCAGTGACAGTCCTGGTAGGAATCAACACATTTTGCACATTAATAACCATGGTCATACCACCCTTCTTCAGCACACATTGCACTGGTGAAGTCCAAGCACTATCCGAGATGGGGTACACAACCCCGGCATCCAACCACTTGATCACCTCCTCTTTCACAACTTCTTGCATACCCTCATTCAACCTCCTCTGATGTTCCACGGAGGGCTTGGCATCTTCCTCAAGAATAATCTTATGCATGTAAAAGGCAGGGCTTATCCCCCAGATATCAGCTAAAGTCCATCCAATTGCCTTCTTCCATTTTTGGAGCACCGCTAATGTTGCATCTACCTGCAAGTTAGTAAGATAAGAGGAAAGAATAACTGGCAAAATTGAACTAGGGCCTAAGAATTCATACCTGAGATGTGGAGGCAACGACTTCAACTCCATCATGGGAGGTTCCTCGATTGAGGGCTTTGTTGGTGTAGTCTTTCTATTCTCAAGATCCAAAGAGAGCTTCCAAGGCTCATAAGAGTAAGATCCTATTCCATGTAAATCATTAACACACTCCACCCGACCTTCATCTTCGTTTACATCAAGATTCAAAAATACCGCCTCTAGAGGGTCCTGCACATTGATTATTGCACTAGTATTATCAACTACCACTGCCGTGACAAGATCCACGAAAGAGCACATTTCAGTACTGTTGGGCTTCTTTATTGACTTGCACACATGAAAGACCACTTTTTCATCACCCACCCGGAAGGTGAGTTCCCCTGCTTCCATATCAACTAAGGCCTTCCCAGTTGCAAGGAAAGGTTTTTCCAAGATTATAGGCACCACATAATCGACCTCGCAGTCAAGAATCACAAAATCAGTTGGCAAGATAAATTTGTCCTCCCGGACAAGAACATCATCAATTATACCCAATGATCTCTTCATTGTTCAATCCGCCATTTGCAATCTCATGGAAGTCGGCCTCGGTTGCCCAATATCCAAAGTATTGAAAATGGAATAAGGCATCAAGTTGATACTTTCCCCCAAATCACGTAGAGCTTTTGCAAAGTCTGCACTCCCAATGGTGCAAGGAAAGGTGAAAGCGCCGGGATCTTCTAGCTTCGGAGCCATCGAATGCACTATTACACTAACTTGGTGGGTCAACTTGATGGTCTAACAATCCATGGATCTTTTCTTTGTGACCAAGTCTTTCATGAACTTGGCATAACCCGGTATTTGTTCTAGAGCCTCCACCAAAGGCACATTAATTGATAAGCTCTTCATCATGTCCATAAATTTCTTAAACTGGTTCTCATTTTACTGCTTCGCGATCTTTTGAGGATAAGGTGGAGGTGGCCTTGGCAAAGGAGCCTTGGCTTTAGGCACAACCATTTTCGGCATGTCTATTACGTGTTCCCTAAACAGGTTCACGTCATTCTGAGTTTCCACCTCGTTATCTTGGATATCAATCCTCACTTCCTCATTCAAGTTTTCATTAGTCACATTCTCAACCACCAAAGGGATATCATCCTCTTGCAACTCAACTTCATCACTCAAAATTTCTTTTTGTTTGGAGGCATTCACATCACCGCCTCATCCACTTCTTGTAGTTACCGTCATTGCATGCTCGGTATTGTTCCCACCCTTCGGGTTGTCTACCGTATCACTAGGTAAAGCCCCCTTAGGGCGAGTATTCAAGGATTGTGAGATTTGGCCTAATTGAACCTCCAAGTTTCTGATTAAAGTATTGTGAGATGCCAATTGGGCATCATAGTCAGCATTTGTTTTCATCATCTATTAAAACATCATTTCGATTCTCCCCATTTCATTGTTGGATGAACTAGGACCTTGGGATGGATATGGGGATAGATTGTTCGGTTGTTGATACATCGGGGGCCTTTGAAAGCCTTGCCCCCAATTTCCTTGATTGTTATTGTTCTAACCACCCTAATTGTTGTTTCCACCCCAGTTGTTGTTGTTGCCACTCCAATTACCCTGATTGTTCTAGTTATTTTTTTCCCCAATTTGAATTTTGGTTGTTGTTCCCCCAATTACTATTCCCATGTTGTTGTTGATTTCCCCAATTGCCTTGGGATCTCCATTGTTGTTGTTGGTTAGAAGAATTGCCCCTTTGGCCATGATAGTTGTTCAGGTATTGCACTTATTCATTCTGCTCATCATCTTGGAACCCACCACTATCTTGGTCATATTGATCCTAACTCTCTTGGTTCTGTTGACCTCTTTATCTTCTTTTGTTCACTAACATGTTGACACCGTCCATAGCATTTACTTGTCGTGGAATTTGAACATACTGTATTTGTGCCTTTGCTAGCTAATTCATTGTTGTTGTCAGCTCTGATATTGCCTTCCCATGATCATGGAGTTCTTTGTGCAAGTGAAAGACCATGGGGTCACCCTATGGTACATTGGCTCTACTTTGCCAAGCGGTGGACGTGTCAGCCATCTCATCCAATATTGCATTAGCCTCATCATACAGTGTGTTCATGAAATTACCCCCGGCGAGTTTGTTCACTATGCACTGATTTGTTGTGTTAATGCCTCGGTAGAATGTCTGTTGTATCATTGCCTCAGTCATATCATTATTTGGGCATTCCTTTACCATAGTCCGGTATCTTTCCCATATCTCATGCAGTGGTTTGTTGGTCTCATATTTGAAAGCTATGATTTCATCCCTCAGGTCACCATGTGGCTCGGTGAGAAAACTTTTGCAATGAATTTATCCGCCAACTCATCCCAAGTAATGATGGAATAGTTGGGAAGCCTTTCAAGCCAGTACAAAGCTTTCCCTCCATGTGAAAAAGGGAATAATCTCAACCGAAGTGCATCCTCTGACACATTAGTTTGCTTGCTCCCCCAACAGGTATTAACGAAGCCTTTAAGATGTTTGTAAGCATTCTTATGATGAGCACCTATGAAATACCCTCGCTGCTCCAACAAAGTCAACATCACATTTGTAATTTGGAAATTGCCCACCCGGATCCGGGGTGGGACAATTGCACTAGCATATCCTTGATTTAGAAGCACCCGAGGAGCCACTCTTGGAGGTGGCGAGGAGGGTCTGGAACATTATCATTAGCCTAACGGCCTCTACTTTGTCCTTGAGGTACTAAACGTACCTCATCCTCTCCATTGTCCTAATTAACTTTAGGATCCGACCTGGCCCGCGCCGTCCAAGTCCAAGTCTTTGATTATATAATATATAAATATATAGTGTACTTAATTTCACACACTTAAAAGTATGTGTCCTAAATCAAAGACATATAAGGGACAAGTGCTTAAAAAGCTCCAAAAGGAACTTCTCTCTGCCTTTGCTAGCTGGTTCATTGTTGTTGTCAGTTCTGATATTGCCTACCCATGATCATGGAGCTCTTTGTGCAAGTGAAAGACCGTGGGGTCACCCTATGGCACATTGGCTCTGCTTTGCCAAGCGGAGGACGTGTCAGCCATCTCATCCAATATTGCATTAGCCTCATCATACGGTGTGTTCATGAAATTTCCCCCGGTGAGTTGGTTCACTATGCACTGATTTGTTGTGTTAATGCCTCGGTAGAATGTCTGTTGTATCATTGCCTTAGTCACATCATTATTTGGGCATTCCTTTACCATAGTCCAGTATCTTTCCCATATCTCATGCAGTGGTTTGTTGGTCTCCTATTTGAAAGCTAAGATTTCATCCCTCAGGTTACCATGTGGCCCGGCGAGAAAAATTTTGCAATGAATCTATCCGCCAACTCATCCCAAGTAGTGATGGAATGGTTGGGAAGCCTTTCAATCCAGTACAAAGCTTTCCCTCTAAGTCAAAAAGGGAATAGTTTCAACCGAAGTGCATCCTCTAACACATTAGTTTGCTTGCTCCCCAACAGGTATCAACAAAGCCTTTAAGATGTTTGTAAGCATTCTTATGGGGAGCACCTATGAAATACCCTGGTTGTTCCAACAAAGTCAACATCACATTTGTAATCTGGAAATTGCCTGCCCGGATCCGTGGTGGGACATTTGCACTAGCATATCCTTGATTTGAAAGCACCCGAGGAGCCACTCTTGGAGGTGGCGGGGAGGGTCTGGAACATTATCATTATCCTGACGGCCTCTACTTTGTACTTGAGGTACCTCATCCTCTCCATTGTCATCAACCTCTTCCCCTGGGATCACGTTTCCAAGAGGGTCATTGTTATTGTTTGTCGCCATTTTGTACCTGGATTGATAATTCACCCAAGTAAGTAAACAAGAAGGAAATAAAAACTAAACACAAAACTAGATAGATAGATAGATAGATAGATAGATAGCCAAAAATCATGTAAATCCTCGGCAACGGTGCCAAAAAGTGATCGGGTCCAACCCTACACCACTACAGAGCGGCAAGAGCTGTCGATGCAGCTTTTACTCGAGAGGGTCGGGATTGAATCCACATGGAGCAAGAATGTTTGGCGATTTAATTGCACAATTAAGTTTGTAGGATATTGTTGAGTTAGTGTGTGTGTTTGGTTAGGAGCCCTGAGGGCTCGGGAGTGTTTCGGAAGTGTTTCGGAGTGGTTTTAGCCTTAGAGATGTTGCAGAATCTGCTGTCTGCTGTTGCCAAGTTCTTTATTCTATGCGATCGCATAGCTATATCTGCGATCACATAGTGTAAATTTTCAGGGGTTTAGTTTGTTCTATGCGATCGCATAGTGCCTCCTGCGATCGCATAGTGTGTTAGCCCAGCCTTCACTATTTTACTCTATGCGATCGCATTGTGTCACGACCCAAACTGGAGGGCCATGACTAGCACCCGACCATACTTGCCGATCACCAACGTACATTTTATCTAACTTTTTTATTATCTTTTAGGGTTGACGAGATCAATATAAATGGTAGACATGGATCATGGACAACCAACAATAAAATATGATGGCATGAACATACATAGCAGGGGATGACCAGACAATCAAGAAACTACATATAAGGTACGAGCTACCACGCTACCATGAAAGACTATACAACAAAAACCAGCCGACAAGGCATACCAAACTATACATGAGTCGACACTTGTCTATGAGCCTCTAAATGAACATAAGTGCTGCAACATAGCTGGAACAGGGCCCCAGCATACCCATAATGTCTATAACAAAAATGCATACCAAGACCACGACAAGTCCGGAGAAGGGATCTCGCCAATCACTACTGAACTGGACAACCTACTGTGGTGGGGGAGCTGCACCTGCCTGTCTATTAGGTCCTGCAGCACGACATGCAACGTCCACAAACAAAAGGATGTCAGTATGAATAAAGTACTGAGTATGTAAGGCAGTGAACCATAAATACGAACAGTAATGTAAGCAGGGATAGAGAATATACAACCTGGAACATCTGAGTACCTCTGAGGGCTACTGACATGAAATGCATGATACATATGTATGTATACATAAACTTTTAAAACATACATCTCTATGGACATCATCATCATCATATCGTACCCAGCCATAATAGGCTCGGTAAAAAAGTAGCCGACCGTCATAAGGCTCGGTAGAATCGTACCCGGCCACGTGGAGCTCGGTAAAACCCAACTGATTAGTGGTTGCACAATAGGTACCGTACCCGGCAGACTCTAGCGCGGCTCGGTAGAGTAAAATTGATACATATATATAATGCATGATCGACTCATGGAATCACATTCTAAACCTTTCGGAGTGACGTAAGGTCGGTATCCTCTATACACGTTATTAGGACCAACTCTTCATTATGAACCTTATAAGAATCAGGAAGTACCAATAACATTGATAGCATAAGAATAAGAGAAGCAACATTAACATCAATCGTTCCATAAGAGAGAAAGCAATGTAAGTACTGCTAGCTTCTAAGAGTAGAGTATCTTTGGAAGCTCGTTCATTACATTATGTACAATCGGAGTCGTGCAAAAGAAGAAAAGGGATAGCCTCACATACATTGTATATACTTCCCCAATCACAAGCTATGCAATTGTCAAAACTCCTTAGTCTACAATAGGAGAAATGATACTATCGTTATCATTTAAGCGTCATAACTATTATGTATCGACCACAACCTATTTTACGTTGAAACGGACAACACCTCCGCTATATATATGACTTCACACCATTCAAAACAATTACCAAACATCCCAAACAACATCAATAATAAACATATTGAGCCTCCCAAAACAGTCCACGCACAACCTAATTACATCATACATACGACGACCACCGTAGCCGTGTCAAACGACCCGAAAATGTTATGAATAACTATCAGCCCACAACCCTACATATATATGGTGTTTATCCACACCCTTACACCTCCAAAACTCCACAAAATAGTAGTAAAACACGCAGCCCAATAGCAACACAAAACAGTACGCTACAAGTGAATAACTCGAACTCACTGCTTCCGATCACCGTCCTGTGAGTTCTTACATGTATAGAACGAATTACCATGAATTCACAGTAGAGAAAAAATGTATGAAAGATGGCAGTAACTTACCTTACTTGTTGGATAACTCAGCCCTTCCCTTGGTTCTTCAAACTCTAGGTTTTACCTTCAAATAGAACTTGAAAGAGAGGGAAAATCGATTAGGGTTTGTGTGGGATTTTTGGGGAGGAGTTGCAGGGGTTAACTTTGGTTTTGAGGGTCTGAAATATGGATGAAATAACTGAGTTCATAACCCCTTAAAAGTCCTCTCTTGGCCGACTTAGGTCTTTTAATTTTGTCCTATCATTTTGGCAAGTAGGTGATGCACCTACTTGTCATCTACCAATCTGCGCAGGCTTGCGAAAATATGAATATCTCTATACTCCGAGATCGTATTGACAAACGGATTAATGAGTTAGAAACTAGACTCATAGATATTTAATTTGGTGGGTAGATCACCCCGTAATTCCTTGTAAATTAGGAGAAAAGCTTAGAAACATTTAACCTAATGTTTAAGTAAAATTATGAACCTAAGTTGCGACAACGTTTGTCGACTTTTGTTTCATAACTCGTTTGACTTCAAGACTTATGATACGGATATTATATGATTCAAATACCTTAATACATGACCTCTTGAGTGTATTAAGAACCTCTAGGTTTACCTGAAAATACGAGTTACAACATCCTTGATTCGTTTAACTTCTAATACTTGTTAATCACCCTTATACACCCTTGTATCACTTAAGACCAATAGGATTAACTTCTTATCATCTCAAAGGTAATTCCTTCTTGGATTTATGTTAACTAATATATGGCATGAACTAACGCGTATGGATACGGGTTGTAACACTCTTCCCCCCTTAGGAACATTCGTCCTCGAATGTAAGGGTTCATGGGGAGTATAAATCATCGTGGATTCCGGCCAAGTTTCTCCCATAAATAGAGGACAAATATGCAAGCGGTTAACTCAACGTATGGCCTTACAAGAGTATGAAAAGCATTATGGACATGTACATTATCTGCATATCGCCATTTTGTATTAAGGAAGAATTTTCTCAAGTTATTGCTAACCTCATAGAGCCATTTCACCTTCCAATGTATCATGTGTTCCACCAGCATCCTTGTTATCTTCATTCTGGAATAGGTATGGGTATTTAGACTTCATCTCCTTTTCTGCTTCCCATGTTATTTCTTCCATATTCTTGTTCTCAGCTTGCGGACTTGTCGATCTAATATCGCCACTGGCACTTCTTCATATGATAGGTCCTCTGTAACTTGTACATCTTTGATAGGGACGACTCGAGAAGGGTCTCCAATACATTTCCTCAACATAGATACATGGAATACCGGGTGGACAAATTCCAATTCGGATGGCAATTCTAACTCATAAGCAACCTGTCCAATCCGTCGAAGAATTTTATACGGCCCGATATACCTTGGACTCAGCTTACCTTTCTTCCCAAAACGCATAATACCCTTCATTGGTGAGATCCTCAGGAAAACCCAATCACCAACCTCAAACTCTAGATCACGACGTCGGACATCAGAATAAGATTTTTGCCTGCTTTGTGCCGTCCTCAATCGCTCCTGTATCACTTTCACCTTCTCAATAGCTTGGTGAATCAAATCTGGCCCATATAATTCTGTTTCACCGACTTCGAACCATCCAACTGGTGATCTACATCTTCTCCCGTATAGTGCCTCGTATGGGGCCATTTTAATACTGGAATGGTAGCTATTATTGTAGGCGAATTCTATGAGTGGAAGATGGTCATCCCAATTTCCCTTAAAATCTAGAACACATGCTCGTAGCATATCTTCCAGTGTCTGAATGGTACGTTCAGCCTGTCCGTCAGTCTGCGGATGAAATGCAGTGCTGAGATTCACTTGTGTGCCTAAACCCTTCTAAAGAGACCTCCAAAAGTTAGCTGTAAATTGAGCTTCTCGGTCTGATATAATAGATACTGGCACACCATGAAGCCTAACAATCTCCTTGATATAAAACTTCACATAATCTTCAGCCGTGTAAGTTGTCTTAATTGGCAGAAAATGGGCACATTTTGTAAGTCGATCAATTATCTCCCAGATGGAGTCAAACTTTTGATAAGAGCGAGGTAATCGAATAATGAAGTCCATATTAATCACCTCCCATTTCCAGGTCGGAATCTCTATATTCTGAAGCAATCCACCGGGTTTCTGATGTTCTATCTTTACTTGTTGACAATTGGGACACTAGGCTACAAATTTTGCAATAGACTTCTTCATGTTATCCCACCAATACTGCTCCTTGACATCATGATACATCTTTGTCGAGCCGGGATGGATGGAATATCGGGATTGATGAATCTCATTCATAATCTTCTCTCGCAACCCTACCATATTAGGCACACATAATCAGCCCTGGTATCTCAGTGCCCCATCTTTTCCGATCTCAAAAACCATACTTTTACACTGTTGAATGCTTTCTCTTAATCATACTAAGATAGGATCTTCATATTGTCGTGCTTTTACCTCGGCTACCAAAGATGATTCTGATGTGTTCTGTACAGTAACACCTCTGTCATCAGAGTCTAACAATCTGATTCTCATATTGGCTAGCTGATGAAGCTCTTTAGTCAACCCCCATCTACCTGGCTCAATATGTACTAAGCTTCCCATTGATTTATGGCTGAGAGCGTCTGCCACAACATTGGCTTTACCGGGATGATACAATATCTCGATGTCGTAGTCTTTCAATAATTCAAGCCACCTACACTGCCTCAAATTCAACTCTTTCTGCTTGAAGATGTATTGTAAACTCTTGTGATCTGTGTAGATGTCAACATGGACGCCGTATAAGTAGTGTCGCCATATCTTCAAAGAATATATTACTGCAGCCAATTCCAAATCATGGGTTGGATAATTCTTTTCATGTTTCTTCAATTAACTTGATGCATAAGCAATCATCTTCCCACGCTGCATCAATACGCACCCCAAACCTATAACTGAGGCATCACAATATACCACATAACCTTCTTTCCTTCAGGGAGAGTGAGCACTGGTGCGGATGTCAATCGATTCTTCAGCTCCTTAAAACTACGTTCACAAGTGTCAGACCACTGGAACTTGGTAGTTTTCTGTGTTAACTTAGTCAATGGTGATGATATAGAGGAAAATCCTTCTACAAACCGCCTATAATATCCTGCTAGCCCTAGGAAGATGCGGACTTCTGATGGTGTTGTAGGTGTTGGCCAATTCTTTACTGCATCGATCTTCTGATTGTCGACACTAATAACCTCGTCAAATATCACGTGGCCAAGGAACGTTACTGAGTTCAGCCAAAATCACATTTGGAGAGCTTAGCATATAACTTACGATCCTGAAGCGTCTGTAATACTATCCGCATGTTCCGCCTCTGAACGAGAATATACTAGAATGTCATCAATGAATTCAATCACGAACACATCAAGATAGGGCCTAAATATAGTATTCATGAGATCCATAAAAGTTGCTGGGCATTTGTTAGCCCGAACGACATCACCAAGAACTCAAAGTGCTTGTATCTTGTCCGGAAGACCGTCTTTGGAATATCCTTCTCCTTAACCCTCACCTGATTATATCCTGAACGTAAATCAATCTTGGAGAAATACTTGGCACCTTGGAGTTGGTCAAACAGGTCATCAATTCTTGGAAGTGGATACTTGTTCTTTATAGTAAACTTATTCAGCTGTCGATAGTCGATACACATCCGTAACAACCTGTATTTCTTCCGCACGAATAGGACTGGTGCACCCCAAGGTGAAGTGCTAGGTCTAATGAAGCCCTTATCCAGCAAGTCCTTCAACTGCACCTTCAACTCTCGTAATTCTGCTGGGGCCATTCTTTATAGAGGGATAGAGATCGGTTGAGTGTCAGGCAACACATCAATGCTAAACTCAATCTCCCTTTCAGGAGGAAGGCCTGGGAGTTCATCTGGGAAAACATCTGGGAATTCGTTGACCACGGGGATTGATTGTAAAGTAGGCGGTTTTGCCTCCGCATCCCTAACGCGAACGAGATGATAAATGTAACCTTTTGAGATCATTTTCCTTGCCTTAATATAGGAAATAAACCTACCTTTTGGTGTAGCAATATTCCCTTTCCATTCAATGATGGGTTCACCAGGAAATTGAAACCTAACCATCTTCGTACGACAGTCAACATTTGCATAGCATGAGGCCAACCAGTCCATTCCCATTATCACATCAAAATCAACCATTTCTAACTCAAATAAATTTGCCGAGGTTTGACGACTACAAATCATCACAGTGCAACCTCTATATACCCTTCTAGCAATCACAGAATCTCCTATCGGAGTAGATACCGCAAGGGGTTTACTTATCAATTCAGGTTCAATGCCAAACTTATTAGCCACAAAGGGTGTAACATATGATAATGTAGATCCCGGATCAATCAGCGCATATACATCATAAGAAAACACAGATAATATACCTGTAACAACATCTGGAGACGACTCGAGATCCTGTCGACCTACTAGAGCATAGGTTCGATTTTGACCACCACTCAAACTCGGCACTGCACCTCTATCTCTACCACGACCTATCGACTGCTGAAAACCCCGTGCTGGAGGTCGAACTGATGAGGAAGAAGAAGACATAGATCCAGTCGGCTAAGCCATACCATCACCTCCCTTGTTAGGACAATCCCGCATCATATGGACAGGCTGTCCGCAAGAATAACATGCATCAGAACCTCGACGGCACAGTCCAAAGTGGACCTTGCCGCACTGATCACAACGTGGTGTTGTGGGTCTCGTCTGACTAGTATCCCTATAATGTTGCTATCTCGATGCCTACGAACTCTGACCTAGACCAGAATGGGTAAATCGATCATATCGAGGCCTCTGAAACTGTGGAGAAGCACTAGCTACAGGTTGCGTTGAACTCCTCGAAGACTGGGGCCTGACGCTGCCTCTGAAGTCATTAGAATACCTTGCAAATCTCTCCCTCTTATGCTGGCCCCTATCCTTCTCCCTATCTGCCCTCTGCTGGTGGTTACGATCCTCTAGGGTCTGGGCATAAGCCTGAATACGGGAAATATCCATGCCCCCCACCAAAGAGGCTGTCGTTCACTCATTTATCAGATATGGCCCCAATCCGTTCACGAACAAATGCACCCTATCACTCATCTCGGCCACCATATGGGGAGCATACCTTGCTAAAGAATCGAACTGCATACTGTACTCTTTCACACTCATATTACCTTGTCTAAGGTTCAAGAACTTATCAGCTCTAGCTCGTCGTATCTCAACTGGCAAGTAGTGATGAAGAAAGACCTCAGAAAATTCCTTCCACACAGCTGGAAGAGCGTTCGGATCCCTGGATCTCTCCCAACTATCATACCAGAGAACCGCTAAATCCCGTGGCCGATAAGAAGCCAACTCTACTGCCTTTGTATCACTAATATGCATAACCTGCAGTGTACGATGAACCTGGTCAATAAAAGTCTGCGGGTCCTCCTTGGGGTCTGATCCGGTAGACACTGGAGGGTCTAAATTAATAAAATCAAGAACTCTCGTACTAACTAGTTTATTAGTAGCACCTGTATTCTGCCTCTGAGCCTGAGCAGCTACCAAGCTAGTCAATAACTGCAAAGCACTCCGCATATCCTGGTCTGTAGTGCCAGACGGAGGAACTGGAGGTGATGGGTGCCTCCTAATATCCTTTGGAGGAGACGGGGTAGATGAGATATGAGACGGCATCTTACTCTAAGCCTCACTTTGGCCTGCTCTGGCTTGGGGCACCTAACTGGTACCCTCTCCCGCAGTTGTATCAAGCCGTCTACTAATTGTTTCCTTCCTAGTCGAAGGCATCGCTGAAAGAAAACAAGGTGAATATTAGAGACGAACACTTACGACTCAACTCTATGCACGATCTAGATTCAGGAAGAAGGTAACAACCCTAGATGTCATGTAGCCTCCTGATAATAAATGTGGCGCGCTACACATCCATAATCAAGACTCTACTAGACACGGCTCATAGACAATCCCTAGGACAGACTTGCTCTGATACCAAGTTTGTCACGACCCAAACTGGAGGGCCATGACTAGCACCCGACCATACTTGTCGAGCACCAACGTACATTTTATCTAACTTTTTTTATTATCTTTTAGGGTTGACGAGATCAATATAAATGATAGACATGGATCATGGACAACCAACAATAAAATATGATGGCATGAACATACATAGTAGGGGATGACCAGACAATCAAGAAATTACATATAAGGTACGAGCTACCACGCTACCATGAAAGACTATACAACAAAAATCAGTTGACAAGGCATACCAAACTATACATGAGTCGACACTTGTCTATGAACCTCTAAATGAACATAAGTGCTGCAACATAGCCGGAACAGGGCCTCGGCATACCTATAAAGTCTATAACAAAAATGCATACCAAGACCACGGCAAGTCCAAAGAAGGGATCTCGCCAATCACTGCTGAACTGGACAACCTACTGTGGTGGGGGAGCTGCACCTGCATGTCTATTAGGGACTGCAACACGACATGCAGCGTCCACAAACAAAAGGTTGCAGTACGAATAAAGTACTGAGTATGTAAGGCAGGGGACCATAAATACGAATAGTAATGTAAGTAGGGATAGAGAATATACAACCTGGAACATCTAAGTACCTCTGAGGGCTACTGACATGAAATGCATGATACATATGTATGTATACATAAACTTTTAAAACATACGCCTCTGTGGACATCATCATCATCATATCGTACCCAGCCATAATAGGCTCGGTAAAAACGTACTCGGCCATCATAAGGCTCGGTAGAATCGTACCCGGCCACGTGGAGCTCGGTAAAAGCCAAATGATCAATAGTTGCACAATAGGTGTCGTACCCGGCTGACTATAGCTTGGCTTGGTAGGGTAAAATTAATACATATATATAATGCATGCTCGACTCATGGAATCACATTCTAAACCTTTCGGAGTGACGTAAGGTCGGTATCCTCTGTACACGTTATTAGGACCAACTCTTCATTACGAACCTTATAAGAATCAGGAAGTACCAACAACATTGATAACATAAGAATAAGAGAAGCAACATTAACATCAATCGTTCCATAAGAGGGAAAGCAATGTAAGTACTGCTAGCTTCTAAGAGTAGAGTATCTTTGGAAGCTCGTTCATTACATTATGTACAATCGGAGTCGTGCAAAAGAAGAAAAGGGATAGCCTCACATACCTTGTATATACTTCCCCAATCACAAGCTATGCAATTGTCACAACTCCTTAGTCTACAATAGGAGAAACGATACTATCGTTATCATTTAAGCGTCATAACTATTATGTATCGACCACAACCTATTTTACGTTGAAACGGACAGCACCTCCGCTATATATATGACTTCACACCATTCAAAACAATCACAAAACAGCCCAAACAACATCAATAATAAACATATTGAGCCTCCCAAAATAGTTCACGCACAACCTAATTACATCATACATACGACGGCCACCGTAGTCGTGTCAAACGACCCGAAAATGTTACGAATAACTATCAGCCCACAACCCTACATATATATATATGGTGTTTCTCCACACCCTTACACCTCCAAAACTCCACAAAATAGTGGTAAAACATGCAGCCCAATAGCAACACAAAACAGTCCACCAAACAGTCTGCTACAAGTGAATAACTCGAACTCACGGCTTCCGATCACCGTCCGGTGAGTTCTTACATGTATAGAACCAATTACCATGAATTCACAGCAGAAAAAAATGTATGAAAGATGGCAGTAACTTACCTTACTTGTTGGATGACTCAGTCCTTCCCTTGGTTCTTCAAACTCTAGGTTTTACCTTCAAATAGAACTTGAAAGAGAGGGAAAATCGATTAGGGTTTGTGTGGGATTTTTGGGGAGGGGTTGCAGGGGTTAACTTTGGTTTTGAGGTTCTGAAAAATGGATGAAATAACTGAGTTCATAGCCCCTTAAAAGTCCTCTCTTGGCCGACTTAAGGCTTTTAATTTTGTCCTATCATTTTGGCAAGTAGGTGATGCACCTACTTGTCATCTACTAATCTGCGCAGGCTTGCGAAAATATGAATATATCTATACTCCGAGATCGTATTGACAAACGGATTAATGCGTTGGAAACTAGACTCAAAAATCTTTAATTTTGTTGGTAGATCACCCCGTAATTCCTTGAAATTAGGTGAAAAGCTTAGAAACATTTAACCTAATGTTTAAGTAAAATTATGAACCTAAGTTGCGACAACGTTTGTCGACTTTTGTTTCATAACTCGTTTGACTTCAAGACTTATGATACGGATATAATATGATTAAAATACCTTAATACATGACCTATTGAGTGTATTAAGAACCTCTAATACTTGTTAATCACCCTTATACACCCTTGTATCACTTAAGACCAATAGGATTAACTTCTTATCATCTCAAAGGTAATTCCTTCTTGGATTTATGTTAACTAATATATGGCATGAACTAACCCGTGTGGATATGGGTTGTAACACATTGCCTTGTCTGTGATCGCATATCCCAGCCCCATTTACTTTATGCGATCGCATTCCCTCTTCCGCGATCGCATAGAGCAAATTTCACCCAGTTAAATTTTTAAAACTCCAGAACAGTGTAGTTACGGGATTTTCATAAAAAACACACGAACTCTTTCTTCTCCAAGGTCCTTAGGCGTCCATTGAAGCTATCTTTCACCAATACTTCTTGGGTTAGTAAATTTCAACTCATTTTCTTCATTTTCCATCAATATCTATTGAATTCCTAAGCCTAAAACATGTAATTTAGGGTAGAAATTGGGGGAGTTGGGTAGAGTTAGGGCTTTTTACTTTTTCTTGATTTAGACCTCGTTTTGGGGTCGAATATGAAAACAAATTATATATTCGGGTTTGTGGGTGAATGGGTGATTTGATTTTGGTCCGAACCTCGTGTTTTGACCAAGCGGGCCTGGGGTCGATTTTTGGGATTTTGGGAAAAAAGCTTGGGAATCTATATTTAGGCATTGGGTTTGATTTGTGTAGCTTATATTGATATTATAAAGTCGTTATTGCATAGATTTGTTTGAGTTGGAGCCGAATTCGAGAGGGAAAGCGGTTGTTGTGGATTGAGTTGACCGTGGAGTTCCGAGGTAAGTGTTTGTTCTAACTTTGGCTTGAGGGAATATGATTAGAGTGTTGTTTGCTATTTGTTAATTGTTAAGTACGGTGTATAGGCATGGTGACGAGTATCTATACACCGGAGTCTAGCATGACCGTGAGTCTTATTTGTGTTTATTCGGATTTGTGATATCACTTGCTTGTTAAATTGATAAATTTCATATGATGTGAAGAGTTTGAGGAAGAATTATGATTTGTACATTCTTGGAGAATTTTCTCGAGTATATTATAAAGCGTGAAAGTATATGAAATGATTGAACCCCTTTGGAGTGTTGGCTCAGGTGGTAAAGTGAGATAAGAGGCAAAAGTGAAAAAAAGAGAAAGAATTATCGAATTGTTCCCTTGCCGAGATGTTTGTCGTTTTGTTGATTATCTCCCTTGCCGGGATGCTGAGATTATTGATATTGTTCCCTTGTCGGGCTTTAATTGTTTAATTGTATTCCCTTGCCGGGATTTCCTATCATTATTTGTTCACTCCCTTGCCCCCTTTGTTTGTGATTGTTGTTGGGTTAGGAAGAGCAATAGAGCATGAAGGGTGATGTCGTGCATTGTTTGTTATTGTGAGGAAAGAGTGTAAAAGCACGAAGGGTCATTCTGTGCCATGTTTTGAATAATTATGCACAAAGGGTCATTCCGTGCCATGTTTTGAATGATTATGCACGAAGGGTCATTCCATGCCATGTTTTGAACATTTATGCACGAAGGGTCATTCTGTGCCTTGATATGAGAGTTTATGTGAGGAAGAGCACGAAGGTTAATGCAGTGTACCTTATATGATTGTTTTGGTGAGAACGAGAGTAAAAGCACGAAGATTGATGCCGTGCAACTGTCGATTAACATGTTCTCCTTAACTGTTGCTATTGTACAGTTTCACTTCTCTATCTGTTGACTTTATATCTGAACTGCTACACCCCCATAGCATGTTTCCCCCTCCCTCTTAGCTGTTTAAATTCTATGTATTCCCTTTTATTGCATATATCTGCACAGGTTGTTTTTGGTAGGCTTCGTCTAGCCTCGTCACTACTTCGCTGGGGTTAGGCCGAGCACTTACCAGCACATGGGGTCGGTTGTGTTGATGCTACACTCTGTGCATCTTTTTGCATAGATCCAGGAGCAGCTATTGGACCTCAGCAATAGGATTTGATCGGGAGCTAACTTCAGTCCAGGGACTTTCGAGGTAGCCTAGCTGATGTCAGCAGGCCGGAGTCCCTTCCTATTTTACTTGGATTGTTTCCTTTTTGTATTGGAACAAAGATTGTATATTTTATTCAAACCTTGTTTGTAGTACTCTCTAGTAGTTCGTGAGTTAGTGACACCAGACTCTGGGTAGAGATGTATTTAGACTTCCGCATTTGATTTCCGTTATCTAAGTTTAAAGACTTCCGCTTTTATTAATTGTCTTGTTTTATTTATATTGTTGCGAATGTTATCAGCAATGTATTAATAGCTTGCTGGCCTAGCTCCAATAGTAGGCGCCATCACGACTCCCGATGGTGGGAAATCCGGGTCGTGATAAGTTGGTATCAGAGCACTAGGTTACTTAGGTCTCACAACTCACGGACAAGCTCGGTAGAGTCTGAGAGATCGGTACAGAGACATCTGTATTTATCCTCCAGAGGCTACAGAGTTAGGAAAACTTCACATTTGTTCTTTCTTGTCGTGCGGTTCTATTTCTCAAATACTGATTGTCTTTCTACTCCGTTCTTTCGCAGATGGTGAGGACACGCGCTTCCTGATCGATCGCACAACAGCCCGAGCTCCCAGCAGCAGCTCCTAGTAGGGTCAGAGGGAGAGGCCGAGGCTGTGCCAGAGGCCGAGGCCGTGCCAGAGGCCGGGGCAGAGCTCAGCCCCGAGCAGCAGTTCCTGAGGTGGAGCCTCATGTTGATTATGATGGGGAGGTTCCAGCTCCAGCAGCTCCGGTGGGCCCAACTTAGGTCCTAGAGGGTTTCATAGCCACTCCAGTGTTTCAGGACACTTTGTTCCGATAGGTAGGCTTCATAGAGAGCGTCTCTCGAGCGGGTTTGCTTCTAGTAGCACCAGCCACTTCTTAGAATGGGGGAGGAGTTCAGACTCCTGCTACACGTACTTTGGAGTAGGTAGCTCCCCAGGTTCAGGTTCTGGTGGTTCAGCCAGTAGTGACAGTTCAGCCGGGTACAACGGATCAGACCGGCGATGGTGCGGCTATGTCCGCCGATGCTCTGTGGAGATTGGATCGATTCATCAAGCTATTCACTACCACATTCAGTGGTGCTTCTTTAGAGGATCCCCAGGATTTCTTATACAGCTGCCACGGGGTTCTCAGAAACATGGGTATTGTTGAGACCAATGGAGTTGATTTTACTACATTTCACCTGTTTGGATCCGCCAAGACTTGTTGGAGGGATTATTGCTTAGCGAGACTAGCCAGATCTCCATCTTTGACTTGGGAGCAGTTTATAGTGTTATTTCTAGAGAAGTTTCTCCCTGTTATTCAGAGAGAGGCCATCCTCCTAGGCCCTTTCAGTCACCTCTCCAGGTCTCTCATGGTACTCCAGGTAGTAGTGGTTCTCAGCCATATTATTCTGAGCAGCAGTCCATCAGTGCACCACCACTTCAGATCTTCAGGGGAGGACATTCAGGTCGATAGGTTTAGCAGTCTCCGCAGCCGAGGGCTTGTTACAGTTGTGGTAACCCGAGTCACATTGTTAGATTTTGCCCTTGAGCTTCAGGTAGTTCTCAGCAGTAGGGTCCTTGTCCTATGATTTAGGCACCAGTTGTTCCACAGCCTGCCCAGCCAGCTAGAGGCGGGGATAGAGGACGTAGAGGTGGAGGTAGAGGTCATAGAGGTAGAGCTCAGACCGCCGGAGGTAGGGGTCAGCCAACAGCCGATCGTCCCAGGGATGTGATTTAGGGAGGTGGGGCCCAGCCCCGATGTTATGCTTTGCCAGCCAGGCCAGAGGTTGATTCATCCGATGTTGTTATTACAGGTACTATTCTAGTCTGTGATAGAGATGCTTCAGTGCTATTTGACCCTGGATCTACGTATTCATATGTGTCGTCCTATTTTGCACCCTGCCTGGTTACGCCTAGTGAGGCCTTGAGTATTCCTGTGTATGTATCTACACCAGTGGGTGATTCTATAGTGGTTGATCGGGTTCATCATTCCTGTGTTGCAGTGTTTAGGGGACTTGAGACCCGTGTCGATTTGTTGCTCTTAGATATGGTGGATTTTGACGTTATATTAGGGATGGATTGGTTGTCCCCGTATCATGCGATCTTGGATTGTCATGCCAAGACTGTGACTGTAGCCTTACCGTATTTTCCCCATTTGGAGTGGAGAGGGACTCCTGGTCATTCTACCCGCAGTGTTATTTCGTATGTGAAGGCTCAGCGTATGGTCGAGAAGGGGTGTTTGGCCTACTTGGCTTATGTTCGTGATTCCAGTGCTGAGATTCCCTCTATTAATTCTGTGCCTGTGGTTTGTGAGTTTCCTGAGGTTTTCCCATCAGACTTGCCAGGGATGCCACCCGATAGGGATATTGTTTTTGCATGGATTTGGCTCCGGGCACTTAACCCATTTCTATTCCTCCATATCGCATGGCCCCGCCAGAGTTGAAAGAGTTGAAAGAGCAGTTGCAAGACTTGCTTGAGAAGGGTTTCATTAGACCCAGCGTATCGCCTTGGGGTGCGCCGGTTCTGTTTGTGAAGAAAAAGGATGGTTTTATGAGAATGTGCATTGATTACCGGCAATTGAACAAGGTTACAATTAAGAATAAGTATCCACTGCCGAGGATTGATGATTTGTTCGATCAGCTTCAGGGTGTCAAGGTATTTTCAAAGATTGACTTGAGATCTGGCTACCATCAGTTGAGGATTAGGGCATCCGATGTCCCTAAGACAGCATTCCGCACTCAGTACGGGCATTATGAGTTCTTGGTTATGTCATTTGGGTTGACCAATGCCCCAACAACCTTTATGGATTTGATGAACTGAGTGTTCAGGCCTTATTTGGACTCATTCGTGATAGTCTTCATTGATGATATTTTGATATATTCCCGCAGCCGGGAGGAGCACGAGCAACATCTTAGAGTGGTTCTTCAGACCTTGAGGGATAGTCAGTTATATGCTAAGTTCTCGAAGTGCGAGTTCTAGTTGAGCTCAGTTGCATTTCTGGGTCATGTTGTATCAGTAGAGGGCATTCAGGTTGATCCAAAGAAGATTGAGGCAGTAAAGAACTGGCCTAGACCAGCATCAGCCACAAAGATTCGGAGTTTCTTGGTGTTAGCAGGTTACTATCGTCGGTTCGTGGAGGGGTTTTCATCCATTGCAGCCCCGATGACCAGGTTGACCCAGAAGGGAGCCCAGTTCAGATGGTCGGACGAGTGTGAGGCGGGCTTTCAGAAGCTCAAGACAGCTCTGACTACGGCACCGGTATTGGTTTTGCCCACAGGTACAGGCCCTTATACAGTCTATTGTGATGCATCTCGTATTGGGCTTGGTGCAGTGTTGATGCAGGATGGCAAGGTCATTGCCTATGCTTCGAGGCAGTTGAAGGTTCATGAGAAGAACTATCCAGTGCATGATTTGGATTGGCAGCCATTGTTCACGCATTGAAGATTTGGAGGCACTATCTGTATGGCGTGGCGTGTGAGGTGTTCACAGATCATAAGAGTCTTCAGTATTTGTTCAAGCAAAAGGAGTTGAATTTGAGACAAAGGAGGTGGTTGCAGTTGTTGAAAGATTATGACATCACTATCCTATATCACCCGAGAAAGGCCAATGTGGTGGCCGATGCCTTGAGTAGGAAGTCAGCCAGTATGGGCAGTCTTGCTTATATTCCGGTTGGTGAGAGACCGCTTGCTTTGGACGTTCAGGCTTTGGCCAATCAGTTAGTGAGGTTGGATATTTCTAAGTCTAGTAAAGTATTAGCTTGCACGGTCGCCCGTTCTTCATTATTAGAGCGTATCCGTGATCGGCACTTTGATGATCCCCATTTGTGTGTCCTTAGGGACACGGTACAACGTGGAGGTACCAAGCAGGTTACCTTAGATGCTGATGGAGTTTTGAGATTGCAGGGGCGAGTTTGTGTGCCCAATGTTGATGGGATTCGAGAGTTGATCTTAGCGGAGGCCCATAGTTCTCGATATTATATTCACCCGGGCGTTGCGAAGATGTATCAAGACTTGCGGCAACATTATTGGTGGCATAGAATGAAGAAGGATACCGTTGCCTATGTGGCTCAGTATTTAAATTGTCAGTAGGTTAAGTATGAGCATCAGAGGCCTTGTGGTTTATTTCAGAGGATTGAGCTTCCCGAGTGGAAGTGGGAGCGGATCACTATGGACTTCTTTGTTGGGCTCCCGCGGACTTAGAGGAAGTTCGACGCAGTTTGGGTCATTGTTGATAGGCTGACCAAGTCGGCGCATTTCATTCCTATGGCAGTCTCCTATTCATCCAAGAGGTTAGCTGAGATCTATGTCCGGGAGATTGTTCGCCTTCATGGTGTGCCGGTATCTATCATCTCGGACCGATGTACGCATTTTACCTCGCGTTTCTGGAAAGCAGTCCAGCGAGAGTTAGGCACCCAGGTTTAGTTGAGCACAACATTTCATCCTCAGACGGACGGGCAGTCCGAGCAGACTATTCAGATATTGGAGGATATGCTCCGAGCTTGTGTCATTGACTTTGGAGGTTCGTGTGATCAGTTCTTGCCTTTAGCAGAGTTTGCCTACAACAACAGCTACCAGCCGAGTATCCAGATGGCTCCTTATGAGGCTTTATATGGTAGGCAATGTCGATCTCCGGTTGGATGGTTTGATGTGGGAGAGGCTCGGTTGTTGGGTATAGATTTGGTCTGGGAGGCTTTGGACAAGGTCAGGATCATTCAGGATAGACTTTGTACAGCTCAGTCCAGGCAAAAGAGCTATGCAGATCGAAAGGTTCGAGATGTGGCTTTCATGGTTGGTGAGCGGGTATTGCTCCGAGTGTCGCCTATGAAGGGCGTGATGAGATTTGGGAAGAAGGGCAAGCTTAGCCCTAGGTTCATCGGTCCATTTGAGATTCTTGGTCGAGCGGGAGAGGTAGCTTATAGACTTGCATTGCCACCGAGCTTATCATCCGTACATCCAGTGTTTCATTGGTCCATGCTTCGGAGATATCACGGCGATACATCCCACGTGTTAGATCTCAGCACTGTCCAGTTGGACAAGGACTTATCTTATGAGGAGGAGTCGGTAGCTATTCTGGACCGGCAGGTTCACCAGTTGAGATCGAAGAGTTTTCCTTCGGTTTGTGTTCAGTGGAGAGGTCAGCCTCCTGAGGCATCGACCTGGGAGTCTGAGTCCAATATGTGGAGCCGTTATCCTCATCTATTCCCCGACTCAGGTACTTCCTTCTTATGTCCGTTCGAGGACGAACGGTCGTTTTAGAGGTGGAGAATGTGACGACCCAAAGGGTCATCACCGGTTTTCTCCCTTTTTCCATACTTTCGAGGCCTTGAAAACCCCACCTTTAGTTGCCTCGATTTATGTGCGCAGTCCGGGCGCGTAGCCGGAAAAGCTTATGTGTTAAATTATGTGAAATTTGGTAAATTGTGGCTTTAAAATGGTTAAAGTTGAATTTGGTCAACATTTTGGGTAAACGGACCCGGACCCGTGATTTGACGATCCCGGAGGGTCCGTAGAAAAATATGGGACTCGGGCGTATGCCCGAAATCGAAATCCGAGGTCCCGAGCCCGAGAAATGAATTTTTAAAAGAAATTGTCCTTATGAAATTTATTTGGAAATTTGAAATGAAAATGGATTAGAAAGCGTTGGTATCGGGCCCGTATTTTGGTTCCGGTGCCTGGTACATGTCTTATATGTGGTTTAAGCGCTTTCTGTGAAATTTGGTTGAAATCGGACGTCATTTGACGTGTTTCTGACCTAAAACTCTAAGTTTGAAAGTTTATGAAGTTTGATGAAAAATTGATGATTTTGAGGTTTGATTCCTCGTTTATGATGTTATTTTGCCTATTTAATCACATGGTTAAGTTTGTAGGATATTGTTGAGTTAGTGTGTGTGTTTGGTTAGGAGCCCCGAGGGCTCGGGAGTGTTTCGGAGTGGTTTTAGCCTTAGAGATGTTGCAGAATCTGCTGTCTGTTGTTGCCCAGTTCTTTGTTCTATGCGATCGCATAGCTATATCCGCAATCGCATAGTGTAAATTTTCAGGGGTTCAGTTTGTTCTATGCGATCGCATAGTGCCTCCCGCGATCACATAGTGTGTTAGCCCAGCCTTCACTATTTTACTCTATGCGATCGCATTGCCTTGTCTGCGATCGCATATCCCAGCCCCATTTACTCTACGCGATCGCATTCCCTCTTCCGCGATCGCATAGAGCAATATTCGCCCAGTTAAATTTTTAAAACTCCAGAACAGTGTAGTTACGGTATTTTCATAAAAAACACACGAACGCTTTCTTCTCCAAGGTCCTTAGGCATCCATTGAAGCTCTCTTTTACCAATACTTCTTGGGATAGTAAATTTCAACTCATTTTCTTCATTTTCCATCAATATCTATTGAATTCCTAAGCCTAAAACATGTAATTTAGGGTAGAAATTGGGGGAGTTGGGTAGAGTTAGGGCTTTTTACTTTTTCTTGATTTAGACCACGTTTTGGGGTCGAATACGAAAATAAATTATATATTCAGGCTTGTGGGTGAATGGGTGATTTGATTTTGGTCCGAACCTCGTGTTTTGACCAAGCGGGCCCGGGGTCGATTTTTGGGATTTTGGGAAGAAAGCTTGGGAATCTATATTTAGGCATTGGGTTTGATTTGTGTAGCTTATATTGATATTATAAAGTCGTTATTGCATAGATTTGTTTGAGTTGGAGCCGAATTCGAGAGGGAAAGCGGTTGTTGTGGATTGAGTTGACCGTGGAGTTCCGAGGTAAGTGTTTGTTCTAACTTTGGCTTGAGGGAATAGGATTAGAGTGTTGTTTGCTATTTGCTAATTGTTGAGTACGGTGTATAGTCATGGTGACGAGTATCTATACACCGGAGTCTAGAATGACCGTGAGTCTTATTTGTGTTTATTCGGATTTGTGATATCACTTCCTTGTTAAATTGATAAATTTCATATTATATGAAGAGTTTGAGGAAGAATTATGATTTGTACATTCTTGGAGCATTGGCTCGAGTATATTATAAAGCATGAAAGTATATGAAATGATTGAACCCCTTTGTAGCGTTGGCTCAGGTGGTAAAGTGAGATAAGAGGCAAAAGTGAAAGAAAGAGAGAATTATCAAATTGTTCCCTTGCCGAGATGTTTGCCGTTTTGTTGATTATCTCCCTTGCCGGGAAGCTGATATTATTGATATTGTTCCCTTGTCGGGCTTTAATTGTTTAATTGTATTCCCTTGCCGGGATTTCCTATCATTATTTGTTCACTCCCTTGCCCCCTTTGTTTGTGATTGTTGTTGGGTGAGGAAGAGTGATAGAGTACGAAGGGTGATGTCGTGCATTGTTTGTTATTGTGAGGAAAGAGTGTAAAAGCATGAAACGTCATTCCGTGCTATGTTTTGAATAATTATTCACGAAGGGTCATTTCGTGCCATGTTTTGAATGATTATGCACGAAGGGTCATTCCGTGCCATGTTTTGAATATTATACACGGAATGACACGAAGGGTCATTCTATGCCATGTTTTGAACATTTACGCACGAAGGGTCATTCCGTGCCTTGATATGAGAGTTTATGTGAGGAAGATCACGAAGGTTAATGTCGTGTACCTTATATGATTGTTTTGGTGAGAACGAGAGTAAAAGCACGAAGATTGATGTCGTGCAACTGTCGATTAACCTGTTCTCCTTAACTATTGCTATTGTATAGTTTCACTTCTCTATCTGTTGACTTTATATCTGAACTGCTACACCCCCATAGCATGTTTCCCCCTCTGTCTTAGCTATTTAAATTCTGTGTATTCCCTTTTATTGCATATATTTGCACAGGTTGTTTTTGGTAGGCTTCGTCTAGCCGCGTCACTACTTTGCTAGGGTTAGGCCGGGAACTTACCAGCACATAGGGTCAGTTGTGCCAATGCTACACTTTGTGCATCTTTTTGCACAGATCTAGGAGCAGCTTTTGGACCTCAGTAGTAGGATTTGATCGGGAGCTGACTTCAGTCCAGGGACTTTCGAGGTAGCCTAGCTGACGTCCGCAGGCCGGAGTCCCTTCCTATTTTACTTAGATTGTTTCCTTTTTGTATCGGAACAAAGAATTGTATCTTTTTTTCAAACCTTGTTTGTAGTACTCTCTAGTAGTTCGTGAGTTAGTGACACCAGACTTTGGGTAGAGATGTATTTAGACTTCCGCATTTGATTTCCGTTATCTAAGTTTAAAGACTTCCGCTTTTATTTAATTGTCTTTTTTTATTTATATTGTTGCGAATGTTATCAGCAATATATTAATACTTGGCTGACCTAGCTCCAATAGTAGGCACCATCACAACTCCCGATGGTGGGAAATCTGGGTCCTGACAACTACTCACTCTATACCTCTCGGTAGCTTGAGTGACTTTGCCCTAATTGGCTTTCTCAAGACCAATTGGGTGTCAAAATTGTGCAAGCAATATAGGCTCAAGTCGGGTATTACTATCTCTAGGTTTAACCCTTTAATTGGGGCTATCAATCTCTTGAATACGCCCATATTCCTTGTTGGCCTGATTTTCCTAGACTCAAGCTCTCTTTCTCAAGAAGAGCCCAAGTTAAAAGGCACAAATTAGTGTTTGCAACCACTAATGCAACATGAAAAACACAGATCAGGCCAAATATCAACCACCCATAAACATCTAAGCCTTAAAACAAGAGACCCATCAAATACCCACACTAGGGTTGAGCCACAACCCTAGCTAATGGGTCTAGCTACTCATAATAATAGAAGAAATCAGATATTGGGATGAAGAATAACCCATAAAATATAATTACAAGCTAAGATTCAAACATTCAATGTTAAACTAGCTACAATATTACTCAAAATAGCTAAAAGACGGCGTTCACGTGCTCAACTACAGATAAGATGACCTAAAATTTTGAAAAAGAAGTATTTACACAAGGCCGAATTTTCTGGACAAAAATGCGGTTGAAGGAGGTACCACGGACCGCGGAAAATAGACTGCAGCCGTGGTGAGGCTTTTTGGCTTCAAATCTTGTTCTCTGAATCTGGTCACCGCGGACTGCAATAAATGGACCGCGGCCACGATGGCTTCCCCGCTGCCGCATAAAATCAACCGCGGCCAGCGATGTCTTGAAATTTCCAAATTTCATGTTCTCTGAATCTCTTCTCCGCGGACCGAAACAAATGGACCACAACCGCAATGAGGCTACCGCGGCTGCAAAGAATCAACCGCGGGCCGCGTTGCTTGAAATTCCAGAATTGCATCTTTTCTAATCTTTTCCACCGCAGACCGCGATAATTGAACCGCGGTCGCGGTGGGTCTATTGCAGCCATGGTGGATTTACTACTGTAGCAGTACTTGATTTGTTCTTGGCACTTGTGCAGGTTTTACTCCTTTTTGAGCTGGTTTTGACTTCCTTGCCACTTTGACCAAACACTGCAAACAAGTACAACGTGTAAGCTTTCGGGATTACTTGTATACACTTTTAATCCAAAACTCAAGCTAAAAGGAGTATAAAATAGACTAGAATCCCTAGTTATCACTGCACACAAAGGTCTACAATCCCTTCACCTCGAAGCTCAATGTGTTCCGCCAAATTGGAACCACAACGGTAATCCATGGTGGTGGCGGCCCTAATGGTGCTAAGATCTCTTCTATCCAAGGTCGTACTTCTTATTTCATTGCACATTTCTCCAAATACTCCTTCAGCTCCAAGTCCTCAAACCCCAAGTACGTGTTTAGTGTGTGCTGATCAAACCACACGTTGAGGTTGCGTACTTTAGTCACCTTCATCCCCTTCTTGATGTGAGAAATATTTGCGTATAACTCTCGGATGAGTTACCCCGTGGCATCCTCAAAACTCTCAGTAAACCACATCCAACCCTTTTTTGCTTTGAAATGCCTCAACACCATCGGGTTGTATTTATCCAAATCCTTCAATAGAAACTGCTGCTCAAGTGTCAAGGAACTCACCAGCCACCATGTACCGAAATCAGTGAAGGCAACCAAGCTAAAGAACCTATTCTATCATATCTCATTTTTTCGATCTCTCTACACCTGTAGATGTACCATCTCCCCCTCTACCATCATCGGGGATATCCTGTACAGTCTGTCCCTTTGTGTTTGGGGCAGCTGCTGGCTTAGAGGCCTGGCTAGCACTTTCGACCCATCGGGCATGTTATGAGATGAAGAGGCCTCAACCATTAGTTGGAATCGCCCATGTGGCCTAGACTGTGTGGCTGTCTACTCCTCCTAAATAAAGGCTGAGTTGCCCTATGAAGCTTCCCTATATGAGACATAGGAACTAGACTCGAAGAGGTTTGCACCTCTCCCTTTGCCTACTATGGCCTTCTTCCTGATTGTTTTAGAATGGCCAAGGGGCAAGGTGTCTCTAACTAGACCCCTAGAAGATTCACTTCTTCCTTTTGTAGTGTCGTTGCAGCCTCACGATCGGACCATTGTCTGTATGAAAGCAAAGAATATTGCTTATTATAAGTCATCATTCAACACATTCATGACTTATGTAGTCAAGGGAGAACAATGGGGACATAGTGGGAATAGGACAAAAAACAACAAGCTACTAAAACTGGGGTCTGCGGTCCGAAGATTTTGGATATGCGGCCGCAGAATCGAAGTGCAGATCGCACAATTACAAGTGCAGCTGCACTTTTGTCAAAAATATCAGAGGCTCAGAATCCCCTCTCTTAAGATATTACGGAGGCTATTTTGCGACCGTAAAAGAGATCTACAATCTGCAAAATTTCAATTGCGGCCTCTCTAAGATTTTTGCCGTTCGCAAATTAAAGTGCGGCCGCAGATGCACTTGCCTCACTAGGTCGCCCAAAACTCCTAATATGCCGACCGCACAAATTCAAATGCGGTCGCATATTTCAAAAACAATGCACAAGCAATCTTTTCTACTTAGATTTTCAATTACATGCACAAATAGACATTGCAACAAGGTATAAACATAACCTCTCATTAACCCAACCCATGATAGCCTGTATTATCAACTACCCATTTCAGATCTACCCCTCATGGACATAGATGAACTCTAATAATAGATGGCCAAAAAAGAAACTTAAATTTTAAAAATTAAACTAACACAAAATTTTAACATCAAACGAATCATACCAGATAGAGTGAGTGCACTGGGTGTATAAGCACAGGTGATTGTGTGGGGACATTGAAAATCTCTCAAGAAAATTGGAGAGTAACAGTGATTTTTAGGAGAGGAAAAAGTGCAAAATGAACTCAAGTTTCCTATTTATACAAAAAAACTCTAAGAGGGAAAAGGGTCGAGTGTGGACACAGATTTCCATGCGCGGTCCGCACTCTGTCACTTGAGTCAGCCGTCTCTACTCTTAATGTGTGGTCCGCACCTTTTTGGGTACGACTTTAGATTTCACTTGCTCTCACTGATTATCCTCCGCATTGACAAGTTCAAACTTTAGAGAGTTAACATTTTTACACTTTTGGAATATTCCAATTGTGCGGTCCGCACGAGAAATGTGCGGCCGCGAATGCCCTCCTGCTGTGGCACACAGAAATGTGCAGACCGCACAAATAAAGTTTGGTCTGCAAATCTTTGAACACTTAGAAATTTGTTTTAGTTCACCCTTCTTGCAAGTCACACTCAACCCTGTAGCATACTTCAAATCAAGTTAGAACACAAATAACACCTAACAACAAAAGAAAAAGGAAAATAACATGGTTTGCCTCCCATAAAGCGCCTAATTTAACGTCACGGCATGACGCAAAATACCCTCAAGTGAAGTAAATGACCGCCACCACATATCTATCTCCAACCTTGGCCAAATAGTGCTTCACCCGATGACCATTGACTCGGAATACTTTATTGTTTTTGTTCTTCATGTCTAATGCACCAAAAGGTGTCACACCAACAATTTCAAATGGACCACTCCACTTGAATTTTAGCTTCCTGGGAAATATTCTCAACCTTGAGTTAAACAACAATACAAGATCCGCCAACTTGAACTCTTTGTTCCAAATGTACTTGTCATGAAGATATTTCATCTTTTCTTTTTACAAGGTGAAATTGCATAAGCATGGTACCAGAACTCATCCAACTCATTCAAATGCGTTAACCACAAGTTAGAAATTACATCCCAATCAAGATTCAACTTCTTTAGAGCCCACATTACCTTGTGCTCTAGTTCAACTGGAAGATGACAATATTTCCCAAACACCAACCTGTATGGAGACATTCGGATAGGTGCTTTGTAAGTCGTCCAATAAGCCCATAACGCATTATCAAGCTTCTTGGACCAATCCGTCTAATTAGCATTCACTATTTTTGACAATATACTCTTTATTTCCTAATTGGAGACTTTCTCTTGCCCACTAACTTGTGGGTTATAGGGAGTCGTAACCTTATGAGTAACACCATACTTGTTAAGTAAAGTGTCAAAAGCTTTGTTGCAAAAGTGTGAGCCCCCCCCCCCCCATCGCTTATGATTGCACATGGAGTACCAAATCTTGTGAAAATATTCTTCTTCAAGAAGGCCACTATACTTCTTGCCTCATTGTTGGTAAAGCGACGGCCTCAACCCATTTGGATACATAATCCACCGCGACCAAGATATAGGTGCTTCCACAAGAGCTTACAAAAGGTCCCATGAAGTCAATGCCCCAAACATCGAAAATATCAATCTCCAAGATGGTTATGAGAGGCATTTCATTTTTCTTTGAGATTCCACTGACCCGTTGACATTCATCATATTTTTACACCAAATCTCTGGCATCCTTGTAAAGAGTAGGCCAATAGAAACCACAACTAAGAACTTTGGCCGCCGTTCTTGGTCCACCATGATGACCACCATATGGCGAAGAATGATAATCCCCAAGAGTATCACCTTGCTCTTCTTCTGGTACACACCTCCTAATCACCCCATCCATACAAGTCCGGAAAAGGTATGGTTCATCCTAATAATAATCTTGACAATTTCTTTTGAGCTTCTTCCATTGGCTTGAAGAGAACTCATCGGGAACAATTCCACACACAAGGAAATTTGCCATGTCTGCAAACCATGCCACCTCTTTTATTGAAATTGACAAAAAATACTCACAGGGGAAGGATTCATTGATTTCAAGGCCATCATGCAGCCTACCCTCCTCCTTTAAACAAGACAAGTGGTTTGCCACTTGGTTTTCACTAAATTTCCTATCTTGGATGTCAATATCAAATTCTTGTAACAAAAGTAACCATCTCATCAATTGAGCTTTGGAGTCCTTTTTGCTCATAAGAACGAAACACTCCATGGTCCGTGTGGACAATAACTTTTACACCCAACAAGTATGGGCGGAACTTCTCAATTGCAAATACAATAGCAATGAGCTCTTTCTCCGTACCAGTATAGTTGACTTGGGCGCTATTCATGGTCTTGCTAGCATAGCAGACCGGATAGAAAATCTTGTTTATATGTTGCCCCAAAATGGCCCCAACCACTACATCACTTGCATCACACATAAGTTCAAAAGGCACACTCCAATTTAGAGCGTAATAATAGGAGTAGTTGTCAACTTGAGCTTCAATAATTCAAACGATCTCATGCAATCATCATTGAAATTGAGCTTGGCATCCTTCTCAAAGAGATTACACAATAGGTTTACCACTTTAGAGAAATCTTAGATAAAGCGCCAGTAAAAACCTACATGGCCTAGAAAACTCCGTACACCCTTCACCGTAGTTGGGTGGAAGCTTAGAAATCACCTCAATCTTTTCCTTGTCAACATCAATTCCATTTATTGAGATTTTATAGCCAAGGACAATACCTTACTCAACCATGAAATGGCATTTCTCCCAACTGAGAACCAAGTTGGTTTATTCACATCTAGCGAACACTTTGTCCAAATTTTCAAGACAATCATCAAAAGAATCCCCAACTATCGAGATGTCATCCATGAAAATTTCAAGGTAGTCCTCCATCATGTCCGTGAAAATAGCCATCATACACCGTTGAAAAGTTGTGGGTGCATTGCACAAACCAAAAGGCATATGTTTGAAAGCAGAAGTACCATAGGTACATGTAATGTTGTTTTCTCTTGATATTTCGGGAAAATAAGAATTTGATTGTAGCCCTAGCACCCATCAAGAAAGCAATTGAAAGCACGCCCAGCCAATCTATCGAGAATTTGATCTAAGAAAGGAAGTGGAAAGTGATCCTTCCTTGTTACTTTGTTGAGCTTGCGATAATCCATACACAACCTCAAATCAGTCACCGTTCTTGTAGGAATCAATTCAGTCTTATTATTGATGACCACCGTCATGCCCCCTTCTTTTGGACACATTGAACCGGAAAAGTCCATGAACTATCGAAGATGGGATAAACAACCCCGATATCCAACCACTTGATAATCTCCTTCTTGACAACTTCTTGAATAGCCTCATTGAGTCTTCTTTGATGTTCAATAGATGGTTTAGCACCCTCCTCCAACTTAATCTTATGCTCACAAAAGGTGGGGCTTATAACCTGAATATCCACTAAGGTCCACACAATAGCCTTCTTCCTCTATTGTAACACCGCCAATGTGGTATCTACCTATATGTTAGTCAAACAAGAGGAAAGAACAACCGGTAAAGTAGAGCAAGGGCCACGAAATTCATACCGAAGGTGTGGAGGCAATGGATTCAACTCCAAGGTATGTTGCTCTTCAATAGAAGGCTTTGTAGGACTTACACAAAAGAACACACCTCATTGCTATTTGGTTGCCACATGGACTAACATACATGGAATACTACATTTTCATAAGAAATCCGGAAAGTGAGTTCTCCGGCTTCAACATCACAAAGAGACTTATCTGTAGCAAGGAAAAGTCTTCCAAAAATAATTGGCACTTCATAACCAACTTCACAATCTAGAATAACAAAGTCCGCTAGAAGAATGAGTTTATAAACCCAGACCAAAACATCTTCAATCATACCCTATGGCTTTTTCATAGTATGATCGACAATTTGCAATCTCATAGAAGTGTGTCTTGGTTGCCCTATCCCCAAAGTCTTTTGAAAATCAAAAAGGGCATCAAATTTATACTTCCCCCATGATCACAAAGAGCTTTAGCAAAATCAGCACTTCCAATTGTACAAGGAATTGTGAAAGCACCGAGATCCTCCAACTTTGGAGCCATTGAATGAACAAGCACTCACTTGATCAGTGACTTTGATAGTTTCAAAATTCATCGACCGCTTCTTTGCCACAAGATCTTTCATAAAGTTTGCATAACCAGGCATTTGTTCGAGAGCTTCTACTAATAGATCATTGATTGAAAGACTCTTCATCATTTCAATGAACTTTTTGAATTGATTCTCACCATTTTTCGTGGCAAGTCTTTGAGGGTATGGAGGTGGAGTCTTAGGCAATGGTGCCTTTGCCTTCTGCACTACCGTCTCTAGTATGTCAATGATATGTTCCTTGTATGGGTTCACCTCCTATTAAGTCTCTTCCACACTATCATCAATATCAATCTGAACTTCCTCATTTGGTTGAACAACATTGTTCGGGATCTCTTCTCCTTGCATTACTTGATCATCTTCAACAAGTCATCTTCCACTTGAGGTGGGTGCATTCCCGACTCTTTCACTTCTTTTGATAACCACCGTAGCATGATCTGTATTGTTACCACCTTTTGGATTTACCACCGTGTCACTTGATAGTGCACCCTTAGTATGAGAATTTAGAGCTTTAGAGATTTTCCCCATTTGAACTTCTAGATTGCATATTGATATGTTGTGTGAGGCAAGTTGGGCATCTGAATCGATATTCTTTTCAATCCACTACAAAACAAAATATTCACTCCCTCCACAACATGAGCATTCTTAGGAGGTTGCACTTGATTAAGTTGGCCCTTTTCTAGTTGAGTCATGGTAGTGGTCAATTCGGCAATGGCTTGCCCATGGTCTTGCAATTCTTTGTGGAGGTGGATCATGTTCGGACCACCTTGTGAAACATTTTCCCGATATTTCCAAGCCGATGATGTCTCGGCTATCTCATCTAGAATATCACATGCCTCCTCATAAGGCGTAGTCATAAAGTTCCCACCAGCTAGTTGATTCACTATACATTGGCTGGTTGTGTTAACCCCAAGATAAAAAGTTTGTTGCAAGATGTTTTCCGTCATACCATTGTTGGGACATTCCTTAACCATTGTTCTATAGAGCTCCTAAATTTTGTGTAGTAGTTTATTCGGCTCTTGTTTGAATGCCAAGAGTCTTACCTCGAAGTGTAACTATATGCGCTGAAGAGAAAGATTCAGCAATAAACTTGGCTGCCAACTCATCCCAAGTGTGAATTGAATGTTTCGGCAAAACGTTCGAACAAATCTAAAGCTTTCCTCCATAGAGAGAAGGGAAAAGTCCTCCTCAATGCATCCTCAAAAATATTAGTTTGCTTGCTCCCCCAACATGTATCCACAAAGCCCTTCAAATATTTGTAAGCATTTTGAGTTGGTGCACCGGTAAAGAAACCCCGTTGCTCAAGTAATGTGAGTATCATGTTTGTGATTTGAAAGTTGTCTGCCCTAATACGGGAAGGGACTATTGCACTAGCATAGCCTTCATTGGACAATATCCGGTGTTGAGCTGCTCGTGGTGGAGGTGGGGGTGGAACGTGCACGTTGTCATGTGGTACCCAGCCTCTCCGATTGGCTTGTGGCTCTTAAGGTACCTAATCTGGTTTTCCTCCTTACCGTCCAAGTCCCATAAAGGAAAATTTCCGAGCTCATTGTTCGCCATGTCTGTACCTATGATTTCTTAATCAAATTAGTACCACGGAAGGGAAAGAAGATATTCCAAATACACACTCAAATATATATAGCTAACACCATTTTAACTCCCTGGCAATGGCGCCAAAAATTGATCCACTCCAGATCCACACTCAACAATGAATGGAAGAGGTCGTTGGAAGAATAGTACTCAACTACGAGTCGGGGTCGATTTCCTTAGGGAGCTAACATTGGGTGTTAGAGTGTATACTTGATGTGTGAAGAAGAAACATATTAAATACACTTCCAATCAAGTTGGTTTTGCAAATTACTTCTATAAACTACACTATTAATGCTCAATTAGAGAAATGAAACTAGAAATTGATTAATTGTTTTTGGTTGTTTTAAAATAGTTAAAAATCCTAGGGATTTAACCTTCGCCTAGGTGTTTTCCTAATGGATTAATTACGTTAACGCTTGTTTTATTGATTGGGGTGTATTATAGCATTCAACTGTAAGTTACCCACTCAATACCTCTCGGTCATAGAGTGATTTTTCTCAATTTGGCTTTCTCAAGCCCAAATGGATATCAAGGTAAATAGTTTATATGAGCTCAAGTCGGGTTTTCCCTATCTCTAGTTCAAACCCTTTAATTAGGCTAGTTAAATCGTTAACTAGCCTAATTTTTTGTTAGCCAAGTTTTCCTAGGCTGGGTCCCTCTTTCTCAAGTAAAGACCAAGTCAAAATGTCATGAATCAATCTTTGCAACCATTAATTCGAAAGTTAAAGCATGAACAAGGCTAAATAACAAACATCCAATCATAAAAAATCATTAAATCAAATACCCATAAGGTATACACACTAGGGTTAGGTCACAACCTTAGTAAATGTCTAGCTACTCATAGTAGAAAATGATGAAATAAAGAAGAAATACTAATTAAACCCATAATATAAAATTAAAATGATAAACTATGATGGTTTTGTCCCAAAATGATCACAAATTACCCAAAATAGTAAACTACAATGGCTACACCTAAGAAAACTTCAAAACTTGACCTAAAAATATGATTCCCATCTATTTATAGTGGCTCAAAATTTGCTAATAAAAATGCCCCTCGGCAGGATCTATGGACGCACAATTCCATGTGCGGTCCACACATTGCTTGAGTCTCCAGAGGATAAATTCTACAGCCGCATAATTTAATCTGCGACTGCACTTCAGCTTTTGCGGTTGTGCAATTCATGTGTGGTCCGCACTTCAGGAAAGGCTTCAGTCTTGGACGTTTTGCACACTCTCTGAACTTTTTGAATTCTTGTCAGTGCGACCATGTTCTGTGGCTGCATATATTATGTGTGGTCTGCACTTCTGTTTCAATTACTTTTGGGCTTCCACATCAGATCTGTGGCTACAGACGGAATTTTGCGGTCCGCACTTGCTTCCTCAGACCGCACTTCTGGTCTGTTGCTCCCTTTCTTGCCTTGTGCGCCAGAACACTTCTTTTTGAGTTAGATTTCTTCATTATAGTCCATATCTCAAACATTTCTGCAATTTGCACACTTTTATTTGTTTTGGGAATATAAATAAACACTTTTGGACTATAACAAATGTAAAAAGGTACTAATAAGTGGACAATATCTACACAGCATAAGTAAGGATTTTTTAGGTTAAAAATGAGAGGTTAGGCATAGTGCCTAACGGCTCAACCTCGCTTGTCCAAGAGAAGATAGACTTGATTGACCAGCTTCGTGTCGAGATGAACGAGGTCAAAGATACGGCCGAGGCGCTGAGGAGCAAGATGGACCTGCTAGCTTCCGAAAAGGAGGATACTAAGGAGGAGCTAGCATCGATCAAGAACCAACTCTGGGTGGAAAAGGATAAGGTTGACAAGTGATCTTAACTGAATGACGAACTCCGGGTACAACTAGATTCAGCCGTCTCATAATGGGATGCCCTTGGCCGAGAATATACTGTGCTGAAATCCAAATTCGAAGAAACCTCGACTAATTCCACCAAAGTAGAGGAAATGCTGGCCCAATATAAAACTGATGTAGAGATTGCCGAGGCCAGCTTAAGAATGAAGACCGAGTATGTAAAGTGGTTGTCCCGTAGGGAGGCCCTCACGGAAGTTCATACACGGGGATTCGACTTGTCGACTGAGATTGAAGAAGCTAAGAGGCTTGAGGACGAGGTAAAGGAACTTTACGAGCCCGAAGGCCCCGAAGGTTTTGAAGTTTCTGGTACCTAGTCGAGCTCCAGTGAAGATCATGCAGAGATGCCTTAGCTCTTTTTTGTTTCCTTTTTGTACATTTTCTTTCTTGTTTATTTTGAGGCTGTTATATTGTGCCTTTGTAAATATTTTTTGAGATATATATAAAACATTTCCCTTTGGCAATGCTGTGTTTTTACTTTTTAGCATCTATTTGCAAATTTTTATTTGGGTATTGTCCTTAATGCCTTATCATAGAATCAAACAAAATCTGGAGCATCCGTTCTCCGGAAGCCCAAATGGGGTCCGGTTTTGATGGTAACTCCAAATTGCTCGTGGCTTCAAATTTTCAATAAAAATCGAAGGCCTTTAATACACTTAACTATTTCAATCATATGCGACGATGTTTTGTTGAGGGTAAACCTTTAATAGGTTTTTATTATACATAAGGAGATTACATTTTGAGTACTAACTTTGGATGTCTCCAAGCCATTTTAGGGCGGCCGTAGCCTTTCATGATCGGGCCCTACCTAATAGGCTCGCTCCCTCCAGGATTTTATAGCCTGAGCCATTCGATTTTTTATTGGACGATACTCCCCGATTTGAGGTAGCCGATGGTCTGTGGGATTTAGGATTCTTTGTGACAGATCGAAATGCGTAGTAATAAAGTATAAGGAAAGAAAAGGTTTCTTTCATTGCTTTTTATGTAGAGTACATAATCGAAGTTATACAATCCTTGTGACGCATCTAGAGTAGGCTACACGGGTACAGTTCGTTTGACCCTTACAACGAACCCTAACTACCAAGCCTTGGCTTGTAATATCAAGTTATTACACGTTCTAAAGATCTTAGCCTAAGAGTAATGGCCCCAAGTATTTGAGGTTGAACTTGTGAGGGTTGGAATATTGTAGTTCGGTGAAAATGATCAACAACTCCAATTTAAAGCCAGCCTTCGAAACTAAGGTAGCATGTGTTACTGTTGCCTCATTATAAACCTTGCCAAAAAACTCACTTTGGAAAAAAACTAGTTCAAGAGAAAAAGAGTACAATACGTACTTTTAGACCTAATAGTCACATTTTCCCTCGATCGAGTACATGTATAAGTTAGTCCGTAATATAACAAAATTAAAAAGGGAATTGAGCGTGTACCTTAGAAGTAGTACCTCTTTAAGTTTTCCACATTCCAGTTGTTTAGTAGTTGTACACCATTTTTCGACTCGAGTTTATACGATCCTTTCCCGGTATTCCGACAACTCTATACGATCCTTCCTAATCCGAGCCCAATTTCCCATTGTTTGGGTTCCTGGTGTGTAGAATTACTCTACTCAACACCAAGTCCCTGACTTGAAAATATCAAAGGTTGGCTCTTCGATTGTTGTACCTTCATACTCGCTGCTTCTAGGCGGCCAATCAGACCAAGGCGAATTCTTGACTTTCGTCCAGAAATTCCAGGTTCGTGGTCATGGCCGTGTTGTATTACATTTTGGTAGCATACTGAAATCTGAGGCTCGGTTCCCCTACCTCGACTGGTATTAAGGCTTCCACTCCATAAACTAGAGAGAATGAGGTCACTCTGGTATTCAATTTCGAAGTTGTACGGTCTGCCCACTACACTTCAGGCAAGATTTCCTTCCACTTCCCTTTCGAATCGGTCAATCTCTCTTTCAATTTTTGGAGTATAGTTTTGTTTGTCAATTTTGCGTGGGGTGGTAAGGCATTGATAATATCTTCTTGATTATGTGGTCTTCAAAAAACATATTGACCTTGTTGCCGATGAATTTTTTCTCTTATCGCAAACGATCTCGAACGAAATCCAAAATTGACATATTATGTGATCCCAGATGAAGTCGATGACTTCTTTCCCCCAGACCTTCTCGAACGTCTGAGCCTCGGTCAATCCGAAAAAATAATCGGTCATAAGTAGTATGTATTGGGCCTTACGGGGTGCCCATGGCATGGGACCTACGATATCCATTCCCCATTTCATAAACGGCTATGGTGACAGGACTAGTTAAATCATCTCTCTCGGTTTATGAATACTCGGGGCATGTCTTTGACACTCGTTGCATTTTCGTACGAATTCTTTCGCATCCATATCCATTTCATTCTAGTAGTAACCGACTACGATTAGCTTCTGGACCAGGGATTCTTCCCCCAAGTGGTTCCCCAAAGTGCTCTCGAGGACCTCTCTTGTGGTGTATTCGGTCTCTCCCAGACCCAACCACCTAAGTAGTGGGCCGAAGAAGGATCTTCTGAACAATTTCCCTTCGAATAAGCTAAAACCTGGCAGCTTTGGTGCGCAGGGCTTTCGATTCCTTGGGATCCGATGGCAATTTTCTTGTCTTTAGGTAGTGTATGTATTTGTTTCTCCAATCCCTAGTCAAACTTGTCGATCTCACTTTGGCATAACCTTCTTCTACCATTGAGTTTATCAGCTATACCACTGCCCTCGAGTCGAATTCATCGGAGGCAACAAATGACCCCAAGTTGGTCAGTGCATCAGCCTCGCTATTTTTATCCTAAGCTACATGCTGCAGAGTCCGTTCATTGAAGTAGTGTATGGTCACATGCAATTTGTCCAAGTATCTATTCATTTGTTCCTCTTTTACTTCGAACATTCCATTGATTTGTTTTAGGATGATGAGGGAGTCATATTTGGCTTCGATCACTTCGGCCCCGAGGCTCTTAGCCAGTTCTAGACGTGCAATCACATCTTCATACTTGGCTTCATTGTTAGTCAATTTTATTGTTCTAATGGAATGTCTAATTATGTTACCTGCAGGTGGTTTTAATATGATACATATCCCACCCTTTCATGTTGGAGGCATTGTCCGTGAATAGGGTCCAAATCCCCGAGTTAGGCCCTGAGGTGAGCAGCAATTCCCTTTAGACCTTTGGTATCAAGGCCGGCGCAAAGTCGGTGACAAAGTCCTCCAAAATATGATATGTTATGGCAGTCCTGGGTTTATACTCGATATCATACCCGCTGATCTCTACGCCCATTTGGAGAACCGGCCCGAGAGCTCGAACTTATGCATAATATTTCTCAGCGGGTAAGAGGTCACGACACATATGGGGTGGCATTGAAAGTACGATGTTAATTTCCTAAAAGCGCTTAGTAAGTTGAGCGCTTATTTTTCTAGGTGAGGATACCTTGTTTCCGCATCTCTAAGGGTTCTACTAACATAATAAATAGGAAATGATGTACCTTCTTCCTCCCGTACTATGACACAACTTATTGCCACCTCATAAACCGCCAAGTAGAAGTACAGTTGTTTGTCTGCCCTCGGAGTGTGCAGCAAAGGGGGCACGATAGGTATTGCTTGAGTTCTTCTAAAGTTTGTTGGCATTTCGGAGTCCAAGAAAAATTGTTCTTCTTCTTCAATAGTGAGAAGAACCGATGACTCTTTTCCGATGATCTCGAGATGAATCGTCCCAATGTGGCTATCCGCCCGTTCAATCTTTGAACTGCCTTGACATTGTCGGGTTTTATTTCTGTTCCCCGATTATATACCATAAATTCGAGAAACTTTCTCGAGCCGACCCCAAATGCACACTTCTCCACGGTTAGCTTCATGTTGTACTTCTTTAATATGTCGAATGTTTCCTACAAATGTTTCAAATGGTCCTATACTCGCAGGGACTTGGCCAACATATCATCAATATAGACTTCCATTAATTTTCCTATTTGTTCTTCGAACATCCCATTTACTAGGCATTGGTATATGGCACCAGCATTCTTTAATCCGAATGTCATTACGTTATAGCAATAGGTGTTGAACTTGGTTATGAAAGAAGTCTTTTCTTGATCTTCTGGGTCCATTTGAATTTGGTTGTACCCTGAGTAGGGGTCGAGAAAATTGAGTATCTCATGTTTAGCCATAGCGTTGATTATTCGATCGATGTTAGGCAATGGGAAAGAATCCTTTAGACATGTCTTGTTTAGATCCTTATGTCACGACCCAAAATTCAACTAGTCGTGATGGCACCTAACCCAACCCACTAGGTAAGTCAATTTAACAACTAACCAGTTCCAATAAAATTAATAAAATAATTAAATAGAAGAGATTATCTAAATCTTATACATTTCCCAAGGATAGGTAGTACAAATCATGAGGTTCTAAGAATAAAGTTTACAAAGCTGGTATGAAATAAATACATTATCTATCAGAAAAGTACATAAACAAAGTTTTATGAATCTAAGGCTACCATGAAAGAGAGGCATATACAACCAAAACGCAGGTACATCTTCAAGTCCAGCTCCCGTCGAACACAGCAACATCATCAGTCAACATCTGCGTGCAAGGTGCAGAAGTTTAGTATAAGTACAACCGACCCTATGTACTCAATAAGTAACAAACCTAACCTTAGGTTGAAAGTAGAGATGAGATGGAATAAAGGTCAGGTCCAACACCAATAGCCAACAACAGTTCATAACAACGTAAAGCAAATAATAAAAGAAGTAACTCAGAGATAAAATGCTCAGTTTTTTCATAGTTTTTCCAAAAATAGTTCCGTTTTTTCAAGTATATCAGTGAAAATCCAACTCCTTTACCCAAAGTTGTCAAAAATACGAGTCTGTTTGAAAACTGTGAGCTTTCCCAAAAATCCTTTCAATAGTAAATATAATGTTTCATTTTCTCTCCATATAGCAAGTGTAAAATACCTCTCGATGCCCATATGGCAATATATGTGAGAAGTCATGAATGACATGATACCGTACAGCATGAGGAAAATGCATCTCTATGCCTGTATGTCATGTGCATGTCAAATGCGATGCGACTCAGTGATAAAACCATATGCATATTCTAAGATTATCAATTCACTTAATCCTCCCAGTCACTCAGTCCTTATACCACTTAGTCCTCACAGCCACTCAGTCCTCAAACAGCCACTCAATCCTCCCAATCACTTAGCACTCGGCACTCTCATTCAGTAAGTACCTGCACTCACTGGGATGTGTACAGACTCCAGAGGGGCTCCTTCAGCCCAAGCGCTATAACAAGCAAATCATGGCATAAATTAGTAAAACATGCTTCGGCAGCAGCCCGCTCCCATTATAAATCAATAAAACATGTTGTGGCGTGCAGCCCGATCCCATAAACATTCTTACCATCAAGCCCTCGGCCTCACCCAGTCATCAATCTTTCCAGTCTCTCGGGCTCTCAATGTCATAAAAAATAGCCCAAAAATAATGATATGATGTATCAATAAATGGTAACAGAGACTGAGATATGATATTTAAATGGATGCATATGACTGAGTATGTAATACAATGAAAGCAGATAACTCAACAGCGGAAATGATCTCAGAGGGTCCCAACAGGATAAGTATGACGTCTAGACATGGTTTCTAACATGGATCACAGCTCAATAACTCTAGTACATAGAGATTTCATGATTACAGATAAGATCAGGTAACTACACAGTACCACAGGATTAACAGAGTCACAATTCACATGGTGCACGCCTACACGCCTGTCACCTATCATGTGCATCACCTTAACACCAGTCACATAACACGTAATTCGGGGTTTCATACCCTCAGCACCAAGTTTAGAAGTGTTACTTACCTCGAACAAGCCAATTCCAATACCGAGCAAGCCAAGCGATGCTCCAAAAAATCCATCTCGCGTGTACCGACCTACAAAAGGCTAAAAACTAGCTAAAAGCAACTCAAATACATCAAATAATGTCAAAGGAACAAAACTCAATCGATAAAAATCAAATCTTTAATCAAAGCCCAAAATCGACCAAAAGGTCCAACCCGGGAACACGCCTTGGAACCTGACAAAACTCACAAAATGCGACAACCTATTTAATTACAAGTCCAACCATACTAGTTTCACTCAAATCCGACTCCAAATAAATGTTCAAAACTCAAACTTTTACATTATGAAACTTTAGGCTAAAATCCTCAATTTCTCTTTAAAATTCATCAACCAATTGCAAAAAATGGAGATAGATTCATGGAATAAGATCAAAACCAAGTGTAGAACACTTACCCCAATCCTTGTGATAAAAATTGCTCTAAAAATGGCTCAATCCGAGTCTTGCATCTCAAAATATGATAAAAGAACCAAAACCTCAATTTACAGCATTTTGCCCAGCATTTTCGCATTTGCAATCAAAGTTCTACTTCTACGGATACGCACATGCGGCCAAATCTTTGCTTCTTCGAACAAACCAACTCAGCAGCCATCGCTTCTATTTATCATCACTTCGCACCTACGCGCACGCAGGTGAGGTTCTACGATTTCACCTGCGCCAAATCTCGCTCCTGCGCTCCAAGGTACCGCTTCCCTGCTTCCGCAGGTGCGGTCCATTACTTGCATCTGCGGCAACTTCTCCCAGTTCCTTTTCTGCTCCTACGACTCTTCTACCTCTTTTGTGGCTTCGCACCTGTGCCCATAACTCTGCAGGTACGGTCACACCAAAACCAGCAGCAACCAACAATGAAAACATGAAGAAAAATGATCTGAAATCAATCTAAGACACACCCGAGCCCCTCGGGACCCCATCCAAGTATACCAACAAGTCCCATAACAAACATGGATCTATTCGAGGCCTCAAATCACACATAACAACATCGATACGAAGAATTGTACCTCAAATCAAACTTAATGAACTTGAACTTTTCAACTTCTAGAACTCGTGACGAAACATAGCAAATCAACCCGGAATGAACCCAAATTTTGCACAAAAGTCCGAAATGACATAACAAAACTATCCTAATTCCCGAAATCACAATCTGAATTTAATATCAAAAAGTCCACTTCCAGTCAAACTTTCCACAAATCCAATTTTCGTCATTTCAAGCCAAATTCATCCGCGGACCTCCAAATCACAATCCAGACACGCTTCTAAGTCCAAAATCACCTAACAGAGCTAATAGAACCATCAAAACTCCAATCTGAGGTCAATTACTAAAAAGTCAAACTTGGTTAACTCTTCCAATTTAAAGTTTTCTAGTTGAAAACCAAAACCGATGATTCACACAAGTCATAATAAATCATACGGAGCTTCTCATGACTGTAAACCGAGCGAAATGCAAATGCTCAAAATGACCGATTGGGTCGCTACATCCTCCCCCATTTAAATGTACGTTTGTCCTCAAACGTGCCCATAGTTGTTCCAAAGCCACCAAACTGTTGTGTAACCTTACCATGCACATACCCGGGGGTGATCCCACATCACTCTATCCCATATAGATCTGATAACACCACATAACTAAAATTTCTTAATTCAACCTAGTCCATAAGCCTTAGAATCCAATTTCCAACATCCAAAATTTTTTATAAGATCAGAATCTCACATCTGCACACTGTATAAGTCTGAACAAGCTATATCAAGCCATATCCATAACCCAAGATGTAATCACAGGATATATCACACCACTCAATTACCCATAGCAAAAAATTTTATCACAATAGTTGCTCAAAATAACCCAATTCCGATAATAACCTCATATCAAACAAAACATCGTTTTAAAACCTTTGTACGCTGCCAATGATGAAAAAACATGCAAAAACACTTAACCACTCATCTGTTCAACAAATCGCGGAACTCTCCCTCTTTCGACAAGAACAATAGCCAAATTTCTAAAACGACTCCAAATATACCGCAATCAAATCCGATGGCACCCATTCTAGATCCGACGACCTCATCTTATCAAATACCAGCTACTCTGCTAACATACCACACCGATACTACACAGAGCCACAAACCGCGCAATTTGTGCACCAATATGCAACTATTCAAATGTACTCAAACTTGGAAAATGACTCAAATGAGAGGACCGTCCAGCAAACTCAACAAGTACCACCACAACGTAATGCTAAGAACCCATCACGCACTGTAGAACCATAACATATGGATCTAACACAAGGGATCATATTTTAACATAACTCCGCTACAATGCATGACCCCATTCAAACACTTGTCCATATGAAATACCTCAAGCCACCCTGCTCAATATTAATAACCGTGCGCAACTCGACATCAAGTACCCAAGGTGCATGACCATAACCACGGAGAAGCAAATGACACAATGTCATACGACCCTGAAAGAACATAACCAATGCGCAATCAATCATGCATCACCCAAATACCTATCTCGCTCAAATTCCGATGTAAGGCCCCAGTAGAACCGTACCATGCTTGTAGCATAGAAGAGTAACTCGTAGATCACATCAGAATATGAATAAGCTCAACAACAACCGAATGGCACATCCCACAACAACAGAGTAATGGAACCAACCAATTTAACTTGGTGTAGAATACACATCCTAATTGGGCCTACTAATGGACCCCTAAATCAACTCTGGTCACCCACAAATAGATAAATAACCCTCGAAGTCCACAATGACTGAATCATAATACATACTATTATTTGGCTAGCTTCGTCCACAACTTGATAGTCCACAACCATGAAACAATCTGCTCTTGTGAACTCTCAGTCTCCAAATCCATAGAACACACGAATCACCATATCTGATCCCAACTACACCGCCCGAATGTCTAACACATCTCTCATACATGATCATCCCATGAGGAATACATCTATAATTCTTTCGTGCCATATAGCAAAATTTAAATATCAGCGGTCGACCAACCAGGAGAGTGTCATAATACCAATGAAGTATCCATAAATCAAAACACAGTGCCTCTTCTGAAATGTATGCTCTTATCAAGGAATACCAAATAGTAATATCATTTACCTAGTCATCTGAAACCGTCCATGTTGCCTAAGAATTTTATGTCATTCCCTACAAAACTGAATCGTGACCTTGCTCATGTAAATATCAATCCCACACAACATATCGCATATACCATGCCATCATATGAAAAGTAGGAGAACCTCATAATCCACTCCGAGTCACAAGCAACTACATACTCAATTAGCCAAGAACCTTCCATTTGATCTCATCCATGAGAAAATCACTATACGATACGTGTTCCTCACACCAGTAGGAAATATACTCCTCGAACCGTGGTAGTAACAATCGAGAACTCTTCGAAACCCATTTGCACATAATCAAGCCATCAAAACTAAATCTCTCTAACTCAAACAAGCCACGCAGGTTACCAAAAACCCAAGAGCATTACCACGAGACAACTGTAGAGACTCGCAACATCATAAGTACCCAAAGAACCAATCATATCCATTACCATGCTGATCTAACCTATTACCAAGTTGTCCAAATTCTTCGAGTTCCTTCCGAATAACCCTCAAGTTGACACTTCTTCTTGCCATAACACCATGATCCTTACCCAAATCTCACCACAAAAGGTCCTAACATAAAACCACACGCCCTAAAGCCCGTAGGCCACTGTATTCTCTCTTAAGCACCCGAAAAGTACCACAATCAAGATACCCACTATGAAGAGACCTTCTGTGAATTTAAAGATATTCCTTTTACCTTTATGATTCTGAAATGTAGAATCCATAGTGATACAGAAATACTGCAAGTCTCGATACCATCCAATGTAAATCTCAGTTTTTAGCCATATAAAAATCTTGAATATTCCCAATTGTTACATATAAATCTTGAACCTATTAGAACCATTCTCAAGAGTCATCCACTCTACCCAAATCTCAAATAAACAGACTAAACGGACCGAACGACTCGTGCCCCATTAGCACACCAAAACCCTAAAAAGTAATCCACGCCTCTAAGAAACCAAGTGAATCCCTACTCCATGCACACTACATCCTTCACGAATAACCACTCAATCATTCCATGATTCATATATACCCATAGAGTGTAATACAACCGAAATCCAGAAATTTCTTTACTCGAATCATCCTCGAAATCAACCTCTGCAAGTCATATCTGATTCACAAGTATACCTCAAACCGAAACCAACACAATACATAGCAGACTCTCCCGCTTGACTCAAAGCCAAGGAATAAAGCATTTGAAAACTTATAATAATCACACCTCATACTGCCATAATACCGTAGTGAAATTCAATTAAATCCTTCATAAGCTCATGTAACACAAACCATCTAATACCTCATTTGCAAATCTCACATTCACCCTAGTAACAGTCAAGCGAACTCCCATAAGCGATCCAAACTCAAATTGCAACACATATAATTCGCTAGTAAAAGAAAACTCTCTACAAAACAACATAGGGATCATGCAACCTCAGGATCCCCATAGAAGATAACCTGCCTGCTTTGCCTCAAACTGACATCTCTCTAAACCCTTCCACGGTTACAACTACTATGTAATCACTTAATATTCCTGATTCTGAACTCATCAACAAGACATGAGAATATAATTTGTTCCACAAGTGAACAACATGAAAGATCCTCCACTACACTCATAACTCGAGACTATACGTCACATCAAGACAGAAATCAAACACCCAATAGTACTTTTTAAATCAGAAGCAAACTTTTCTAGTCAAACTCAATCTATTTGAACACATCCTGCAGTCACATCATACTCATCATATAGCCATCCAACCACTCATCTAGTCACAAATTCCATTCATTGGGACGCTACCGGACATATAAGTCCAAAAGCACATGCTCACACAATCAAAATCCCCATGCTCAAGTTACCATCAAAAACCCAACCACAAGTCCTCCAGACTGGCCCTTCGTCAATGCACAGAAATCACATCTCGTACCTCATCCATGGAATCACAAGTCATTGATGCACAGATGATACCGAGCGTTCATGTATGCATACGAATGCGTGGAATGAATCAAAGAGTTACACTTTAAGTTGAATCAATGCTGCATGATAAGGAAAGGAAGATGGGAAGTATATATCCTAAATGCCCTGTAGCCTCTCGAAGATAGGTATGGATGTCATCATACTGATCCGCAAAACTCTACTAGACACTTGCTCATGACTTGTAGAACTTATGAACCTAGAGCTCTGATACCAAACTGTCACGATCCAAAATTCAACTAGTCGTGATGGCACCTAACCCAACCTACTAGGTAAGCCAATTTAACAACTAACCAGTTCCAATAAAATTAATAAAATAATTAAATAGAAGAGATTATCTTAATCTTATATATTCTCCTAGGACAAGTAGTACAAATCATGAGCTTCTAAGAATAGAGTTTATAAAGTTGGTATGTAATAAATACATCATCTGTCCGAAAAGTACATAAACAGAGTTTATGAATCTAAGCTACCATAAACAAGAGGCAGCTACCACCAGAATGCAGGTACATCTTCAAGTCCAGCTCTCGTCGAACACACTAACATCATCAGTCAACATCTACATGCAAGGTGCATAAGTGTAGTATGAGTACAACTGACCACATGTACTCAATAAATAACAAACCTAATCTTAGGTTGAAAGTAGTGATGATATGGAACAAAGGTCGGGTCCAACACCAATAGCCAACAACAGTTCATAACAATGTAAACCATATAATAAAATAAGTAACTTAGAGATAAAATGCTCAGCATTTTCATAGTTTTTCCGAAAATAGTTTCATTTTTCAAGTATATCAGTGAACACCCAACTCCTTTACCCAAAATCTTCGAAAATACGAGTAAGTTTGAAAACTGTGAGCTTTCCCAAAAATCCTTTCAACAGTAAATATGATGTTTCATTTTCTCTCCAGATAGCAAGTGTAAAATACCTCTCGATGCCCATATGTCAATATATGTGAGAAGTCATGAATGACGTGATACCGTACAACATAAGGAAAATGTATCTCTATACTTGTATGTCATATGCATGTCAAATGCGATGTGACTCAGTGATAAAACCATATGCATACTTTTAGAGTATCAATTCACTCAGTCCTCCCAATCACTTAGTCCTCACAATCACTCAATCCTCACAGCCACTCAATACTCACAGCCACTCAATCTTCATAATCACTCAATCCATACAATCACTCGGCACTCAACACTCGCAGTCAATAGGTACTTGTGCTCACTGGGTGTGTGTACAGACTCTGGAGGGGCTCCTTCAGCACAAGCGCTATAACAAGCCAATCATGGCATAAATTAGTAAAACATGCTATGGCGTGCAGCCCGAACCCGTAAACATCCTCACCATCAGGCTATCGGCCTTACTCAGTTTTCAATTTCTCCAGTCTCTCGGGCTCTCAATGTCATGAAAATCAGCCCAAAAATAATGATGTGATGTATCAATAAATGGTAACAGAGACTGAGATATGATATGCATATGAATGTGTATGATTGAGTATGTAATACAATGAAAGCAGATAGCTCGACAGCATATATGACCTTAGAGGGTCCCAACAGGATAAGCATGTAGTCTAGACATGGTTTCTAACATGGATCACATCTCAATAGCTCTAGTACATAGAGATTTCATGATTACAGATAAGATCAGGTAACTACACAGTACCACAGGAATAACGAAGTCACAATTCACATGGTACACGCCCACATGCCCATCACCTAGCATGTAAGTGACCTCAACACCAATCACATAACATGTAATTCGTAGTTTCATACCCTCGGCACTAAGTTTAGAAGTGTTACTTACCTCGAACAAGCCAATTCCGAAATTGAGCAAGCCATGCTCTAAAAATGTCATCTCACACATACCGACCTACGAACGGCTCAAAACTAGCCAAAAGTAACTCAAATACATCAAGTAATGCCAAAGGAACCAAACCGAATCGATAAAAGTCGAATCTTTAATCAAAGCCCAAAATCGACCAAAAAGCCCAACCCGATCCCATGCCACGTAAATCGAAAAACTCACAAAATTTGACAAACCATTCAGTAACGATTCTAACCATACTAGTTTCACTCAAATCCGACTCCAAATCAATGTTCAAAACTCAAAAATTCACATTATGAAACTTTAGTCTAAAACCCCCAATTTCTCTTTAAAATTCATCAACCAATTGCCAAAAATGAAGATAGATTCATGGAATAAGATCAAAACCAAGTGTAGAATACTTACCCCAATCCTTGTGATGAAAATTGCTCCAAATATTGCCTTAATCCGAGTCCCACATCTCAAAATATGATAAAAGAACCAAAAACCTCGATTTATAGCATTTTGCCCAACATTTTCGCATTTGCAAACAAAATTTACACTTCTACAAACAAGCACATGCGGCCAAATATTTGCTTCTGCGAACAAACCAACTCAGCAGCCATCACTTCTGTGGAACATCACTTCGCACCTGCGGGCACGCAGGTACGGTTCTACCATACATGCGCCAAATCTCTCTCCTGTGCTCCAAGGCACCGCTTCCGCAAGTGCGGTCCATTTCCTGCATCGGTGGAGACCTTCTCCCAGTTCCTCTTCCACTCCTATGGATCTTCTACCACTTTTTCAACTCCACATCTGCGCCCATAACTCCGCAGGTGCGGTCACACCAGAACCAGTAGCAACCAGCAATGAAAACATGAAGTAAAATGATCCGAAATCAATTCGAATACGCCCGAGCCCCTCAGGACCCCGTCCAATATACCAACAAGTCCCATAAGATAACACGGACCTAATAAAGGCATCAAATCACACATAACAACATCGAAACGACAAATTGCACCTCAAATCGAACTTAATAAACTTAAACTTTTCAACTTCCATAACTAGTGCCGAAACATAGCATATCAACCCAGAATGAACTAAAATTTTGCACACAAGTCCAAAATGGCTTAATGAAACTATTCCAATTCTCGAAATCACAATCCGAATCCGATATAAAAAAGTTCACTCCTGGTCAAACTTTCCAAAAATCCAACTTTCACCAGTTCAAGCCAAATTCAACTACGAACCTCCAAATCACAATCTGGACACGCTCCTAAGTCCAAAATTACCCAACGGAGCTAACGGAACCATCAAAACTCCAATCCGAGGTCAATTACTAAAAAGTCAAACTTGGTCAATTTTTTCAATTTAAAGTTTTCTAGTTTAGAATCATTCTTCCAAATAGATCCCAAATAACCTGAAAACCAAAACCGATGATTCACACAAGTAATAATACATCATACAGAGCTACTCATGCCTGTAAACTACTGAGTGAAGTTCAAATTCTCAAAATGATCAGTCGAGTCATTACACCTTATAATCTACATACATCCTCAGTTTATTTCCTTTTTTAGGTACTACCACTATGTTAGCTAACCAATCCGGGTATTTAACTTCCCGGATGGAGCCTATTTTCAGAAGTTTGCATACCTCTCCCTTGATAAATGCGTGTTTGATCTCAGACTTTGGCCTTCTCTTCTTCTTAACTGGATGGAACTTCGAATCCAAACTCAACTTGTGAGTGGTTACCTCCAGTGGAATCCCTTTTATGTCTAGATGGGACCAGGCAAAACAAATGGCGTTAAATTTAAGAAAATAAATAAGTTTTTTCCTGAGCTCGAGGGTTAACCTCGTGCCCAGGTATACCTTTCGATTTGGTAGCTGCTTGATCAATATAACTTGCTCCAACTCTTCAACCTTTAATTTGTTGGCGTCGGCGTCATCGGGTGTTATGAAATGTGGGTCATCACTTATTTTAAAATGAAATTCTATGTTTGAGACCTTAAAAACCTCTCTTAGCATTACCTCGATTTGTGTGTGCAGTCCGAGCGTGTAGCCGGAAAGCCTAAATGTGAAAATATGTGAAAAATGATAAATTTTGACTATAAAATGAATTAATTTGACTTCGGTCAATGTTTTGGGTAAATGGACCCGAACCCGTAATTTGACGGTCCCGAGGGTCCGTAGGAAAATATGGGACTTGGGCGTATGCCCGAAATTGAATTCCGAGGTCCCAAGCCTGAGAAATGAATTTTTGAAGAAAATTGTTTTCTTAAATTGTTTATAAGGTTTGAAAATGAATTTTGATTAGAACATGTTGTTATCGGGCCAGTATTTTGGTTCCAACACCTGGTACAGGTCTTATATATGATTTAAGATAATTCTGTGAAGTTTGGTAAGAAACAGAATCCGTTTGACGTGATTCGGACCCTAAATGCAAAGTTTGATGTTTAAAGAAGTTTTGAGAAATTTCATTCATCTTGAGATTTAATTCGATGTTCATGATGTTATTTTGGTGATTGTATTACCCCAAATAAGTCTAAAGGATGTTTTTGAGGTTGTGTGTATATTCATTTTGGAGCACCGAGGGCTCGGGTGAGTTTTGGATAGGCCACGGGGTGGGTTTTTAGACTTAGAAAGTTGTAGATTTAAGCTGGTGTGCCCAGGCCTGCTGGCTTCGCTCGCAAATGCGAAACCAACCCAGGCATGTCTTGCTCGCAAATGTGAGGGTCCCTTTCCGCAAATGTGATGCCTTCGCCGTAAATGCGACCTATGTGTCGCAAATGCGAAAGTCCAGCATTTCTAAAGGGTTCGCAAATGCGAGCCCTATTTCTGAAGGGTTGATTTTGATGTCATATTAGGGATGGACTGGTTATCACCTTACCACACCATATTGGGCTGTCATGTCAAGGCTGTGACCTTAGACTTACAAGATTTACCTCGTTTAGAGTGGAGAGGAACTCCTGGTCATTCTACCCGTAGTGTGATCTCTTATGTGAAGGCTCAGCGTATGGTCGAGAAGGGGTGTTTGGCCTATTTGGCATATGTTCGTGATTCTAGTGATGAGGTTCCTTCTATTGATTCTGTGCCCATTGTTCGTGAGTTTCCTGAGGTTTTTCCTTCAAACCTGTCGGGTATGCCACCCTACAGGGATATTAACTTTTGCATTGATTTAGCTCCGAGCACTCAGCCTATTTCTATCCCGCAGTATCGTATGGCCCCGCCTGAGTTGAATGAGTTAAAGGAGCAGTTGCAAGACCTGCTTGAGAAAGGTTTCATTAGGCCGTGTGTTTCACCTTGGGGTGCGCCAGTGTTATTTGTTAAGAAGAAGGATGGATCAATGGGAATGTGTATTGACTACCGGTAGTTGAACAAGGTTACAATCAAGAATAAGTATCTATTGCCGAGGATTGATGATTTGTTTGATCATATTAAGGGTGCCAAAGTATTTTAGAAGATTGACTTGAGATCTGTCTACCATCAGTTGAGGATTAGGGCATCCGATGTCCCTAAGACAGCTTTCCGCACTCGGTACGGGCATTATAAGTTCTTGGTGATGTCCTTCGGGTTGACAAATGCCCCAACAGATTTTATGGATCTAATGAACCGAGTGTTCAGGCCTTATCTGGATTTGTTTGTGATAGTCTTCATTGATGATATTTTGATTTATTCCCGCAGCTGAGAGGAGCACGAGTAGCATCTTAGAGTGTTTCTTCAGACCTTGAGGGATAGTCAGTTATATGTTAAGTTCTCGAAGTGTGAGTTCTAGTTTAGTTCAGTTGCATTCCTGGGTCATGTTATATCAGTAAAGGGTATTCAGGTTGATCCGAAGAAGATTGAGGCAGTCAAGTACTGGCCTAGACCAGCATCAGCTACAGAGATTCAGATTTTCTTGGTATTGGCAAACTACTATCATCGGTTCGTGGAGGCGTTTTCATCTATCGCAACCCCGATGACCAGATTGACCCGTAAGGGTGCCCAGTTCACATGGTCGGATGAGTGTGAGGCAAGCTTTCAGAAGCTCAAGACAGCTCTGACTACGGCACCGGTGTTGGTTTTGCCCACAGGTTCAGGGCCTTATACAGTTTATTGTGATGCATCCCGTATTGGACTTGGTACAGTGATGATGCAGGATGGCAAGGTTACTGCCTATGCTTCACGGCAGTTGAGGATTCATGAGAAGAACTATCTAGTTCATAATTTGGAGTTGACAGCCATTGTTCACACGTTGAAGATTTGGAGGCATTATCTGTATGGCGTGGCATGTGAGGTGTTCACAGATCACAAGAGTCTTCAGTATTTGTTCAAGCAAAAGGAGTTGAATTTGAGACAGAGGAAGTGGTTGGAGTTGTTGAAAGATTATGATATCATCATCTTATATCATCCGGGAAAGACCAATGTGGTGGTCGATGCTTTGATTAGGAAGTCATCCAGTATGGGCAGTCTTGCTTATATTCCAGTCAGTGAGAGACCACTTGCTTTAGAAGTTGAGGTTTTGGCCAATCAGTTCGTGAGGTTGGATGTTTCTGAGCCAAGCCTTATGTTAGCTTACATAGTCGCTCGTTCTTCATTATTGGAGCGTATCTGATATCGGTAGTATGATGATCCCCATTTGTGTGTCCTTAGAGACACGATGTAGCACGGAGGTGCCAAGCAGGTTACCTTAGGTGATAATGGAGTATTGAGATTGCAAGGCCGAGTTTGTGTACCTAATGTGGATAGACTTCGAGAGTTGATTTTAGAAGAGGCTCATTGCTCTCGGTACTCTATTCATCCGGCTGCTACTAAGATGTATCAGGATTTGCGGCAGCATTATTGGTGGAGGAGAATGAAGAAGGATATCGTTGCTTATGTGGCTCGGTATTTGAATTGTCAGCAAGTTAAGTATGAGCATCAGAGGCCTGGTGGATCATTTCAGAGAATTGAGCTTCCCGAGTGGAGGTGGGAGTGGATCACTGTGGATTTCATTGTTGGACTCCCACAAACTCGGAGGAAGTTTGATGCAGTATGGGTTATTGTTGATAGGCTGACCAAGTCAGCGCATTTCATTCCTGTGGTAGTCTCCTATTCTCAAGAGGTTAGCTGAGATCTATATCCGGGAGATTGTTCGCCTTTATGGTGTGCCCGTGTCTATCATTTCGGACCGAGGTACACAGTTTACCTCACGCTTCTGGAGGGCAGTTCAGCAAGAGTTGGGCACGCGGGTTGAGTTGAGAACAGCATTTCATCCTCAGACGAACGGGTAGTCCGAGCGGACTATTCAGATTTTAGAGGATATGATCTAAGCTTGTGTCATTGACTTTAGAGGCTCATGGGATCAGTTTTTGCCTTTAGCAGAGTTTTCCTACAACAACAGCTACCAGTCAAGTATTCAGCTAGCTCCTTATGAGGCTTTATATGGTAAGCGGTATCGGTCTCCGGTTGGATGGTTTGAGCCGGGAGAGGCTCATTTGTTGGATACGGATCTGGTTCAAGATGCCTTGGACAAGGTCAGGATCATTTAGGATAGGCTTCGTACAGCTCAATCCAGGCAAAAGAGTTATGTCGACCGCAAGGTTTATGATTTGGCATTCATGTTCGGTGAGCGGGTATTGCTTCGAGTGTCGCTTATGAAGAGCGTGATGAGATTTCGGAAGAAGGGCAAGCTTAGCCCTAGGTTCATTGGCCCGTTTGAGATCCATGATCGAGTGGGAGAGGTGGCTTATAGACTTGCATTGCTGCGGAGCTTGTCAGCCATGCATCCAGTGTTTCATGTGTCCATGCTTCGGAAATATCATGGTGATCCATCTCACGTGTTAGATTTCAGCACTGTCCAGTTGGACAAGGACTTGTCTTATGTGGAGGAGCCGGTAGCTATTCTAGACCGGCAGGTTCGTCAGTTGAGATCGAAGAGTTTTACTTCTGTTCGTGTTTAGTAGAGAGGTCAGCCTCCTGAGGCATCAACCTGGGAGTCCGAGTCTGATATGCGGAGCCGTTATCCCCATCTTTTCCCCGACTCAGGTACTACCTTCTTCTGTCCGTTCGAGGATGAACGGTTGTTTTAGAGGTGGAGAATGTGTTGGGTCATCACGTGTTTTAAAATGAAATTCTACATTCCGAGGCCTTAAAACCCTCTCTTAGCATCACCTCGATTTGTGTGCGCAGTTCGAGCGCGTAGCCGGAAAGCCTAAATGAGAAAATCTATGAAAAATGATAAATTTTGACTATAAAATGAATTAATTTGACTTCGGTCAACATTTTGGGTAAACAGACCTGGACCCGTGATTTGACGGTCCCAAAGGGTCCATAGGAAAATATGGGACTTGGGCATATGCCCGAAATCAAATTCCGAGGTCTCAAGCCCGAGAAATGCATTTTTGAAGAAAATTATTTTTTGAAATTGTTTATAAGGTTTGGAAATGAATTTTGATTAGAACATGTTGGTATCGGGCTTGTATTTTGGTTCTGGTGCCCAGTACAGGTCTTATATATGATTTAAGATAATTCTATGAAGTTTGGTAAGAAACGGAATACGTTTGACGGGATTCGGACCCTAAATGCAAAGTTTGATGTTTAAAGAAGTTTTGAGAAATTTCATTGATCTTGAGGTTTAATTCGACGTTCATGATATTATTTAGGTGATTTTATTACCCGAGTAAGTCCGTAGAATGTTTTTGAGGCTATGTGTATATTCGGTTTGGAGCCCCGAGGGCTCGGGTGAGTTTTGGATAGGCCACGAGTTGGTTTTTAGACTTAGAAAGTTGTAGATTTTAGCTGGTGTGCCCAGGCCTGCTGGCTTCGCTCGCAAATGCGAAACCAACCCAGGCATGTCTTGCTCGCAAATGTGAGGGTCCCTTTCCGCAAATGCGATGCCTTCGCCGTAAATGCGACCTATGTGTCGCAAATGCGAAAGTCCAGCATTTCTAAAGGGTTCGCAAATGCGAGCCCTATTTCTGAAGGGTCGATTTTGATGTCATATTAGGGATGGACTGGTTATCACCTTACCACGCCATATTGGGCTGTCATGTCAAGGCTGTGACCTTAGACTTACAAGATTTACCTCGTTTAGAGTGGAGAGGAACTCCTGGTCATTCTACCCGTAGTGTGATCTCTTATGTGAAGGCTCAGCGTATGGTCGAGAAGGGGTGTTTGGCCTATTTGGCATATGTTCGTGATTCTAGTGATGAGGTTCCTTCTATTGATTCTGTGCCCATTGTTCGTGAGTTTCCTGAGGTTTTTCCTTCAAACCTGTCGGGTATGCCACCCTACAGGGATATTAACTTTTGCATTGATTTAACTTTTGCTGCTCTATCTTGTCGCCTCATAGCGCCCTTCGAGGGGTTTTCACTAATGAGACTCTCTCTTTTCTCTCATCTCCCGGCGCCTTATGGTGCCTGTGAAGGTTTTCACCAATAAGACTCTCTCATTTCATATCCCTCATCTTACATCGCCTCTCGGTGCCTGCGAAGGTTTTCACCGATGAGACTCTCTCATTTTATTTCTTTCGATGAATCGGGGCGTTGTAGATACGACCCTCTCTTCTGGAGATTCCTTTGACTATCAATTCATTCTCAGTCTCACGATCCTCTTCTTTGCTGGGGATCAGTGTATTATTCTCGGTCTTATTTGCCGGATTTGGCATCTCTCGAACATTGATCGGGAGGTCTTTTGGATGTTGACGTTGGTTTTGGTGTGGGATTGAAGAAAAATGAAAACAACTTGAAGGGTGATGTGCTACAACTTTTGGAATCAGACCTTTGTTGGAATTTAAAACATAACCTCTGCCCCGGTTTTCTTGCTTGGGGAATTTATTTTTTACGCTTATGTTGAGTTACGTGCGTTGTGCACATTGTGCTATATTGTGCACACCATGTACATTATGCATCCTATATTTGCTATGATGCATACTATGACCGAGCCGTGAGGCGCCTACGTATCCTCTTTGAGGAATCAGGTCAAACGTAGTTCCCACGGTTTTGTTATTTGTGATTTTATCTTCTTCCTTTTTCTTTTCCTTCTTTTCATTTTTTCATGTCTTTTTCTTTTCTTTTCTTTACTTTTTCTTTTCTTTTCTTTTTTCATATCTTTCCCATTAGTGATTCCAAGAGAGGGGTATTGAAAAAATTGCTTAAGGCTCAAAGGGGGGAAGCGAGGGTTAAAAGTGTTTGGATAGAAGAAAGAATTGCCTCCGTCATCTCATTATTCAACAAATGCCAAATACAAACAAATAAACCAAAATTGCCATAATTTAAAGAAATTACGCATAATATCTCTTGACTGCATCTGAATTGATAGCCATGTCGACACATCTACCTTCGACATCTGTCAAACACAAAGCACCATTGGCCAAGACTCTGGTCACGATATAAGGCCCTTGCCAATTTGGGGCGAATTTGCCTTTTGCCTCGACCTGATGTGGGAGGATCTTCTTCAATACCTGCTGCCCTACTTCAAACTTCCTGGGGCGCACCTTTTTATTATACGCTCTTGCCATTCTCTTCTGGTACAGCTGACCATGGCACACTGCTGCCAATCTTTTCTCATCTATCAGGCTCAACTGTTCCAAGCGAGCTTTGATCCATTCATCATCATCAATTCCGGCTTCAGCGACAATTCGGAGGGACGGAATTTCGACCTCCGCTGGTATCACGGCCTCAGTTCCATACACCAACAAATAAGGAGTTGTGCCTATGGAAGTCCGGACGGTAGTGCGGTAACCCAACAAAGCAAAGGGTAATTTCTCGTGCCATTGTCTGGACCCTTCCACCATTTTTCGCAGTATCTTCTTGATATTCTTATTGGCTGCTTCGACTGCTCCATTTGCCTTAGGACGATATGGGGTGGAATTGCGGTGTGTAATCTTGAATTGTTGGCATACCTCTCTCATCAAGCTGCTATTAAGATTCGCACCGTTATCCGTGATGATCACTTTTGGGATCCCAAATCTGCAGATGATATGGGAGTGAACAAAGTCCACCACTGCCTTCTTAGTTACTGATTTGAAGGTTTTAGCCTCAACCCATTTGGTGAAGTAATCAATGGTCACTAGAATGAACCTATGACCGTTGGACGCTGCTGGCTCGATGGGCCCAATGACATCCATGCCCCATGCTACAAACGGCCAGGGTGCTGACATCGTATGTAACTCTGTTGGCGGAGAATGAATCAAGTCTCCATGTATCTGGCACTGATGGCATTTCCTCACGAAAGTGATACAGTCGTGTTCCATGGTGAGCCAATAACACCCTGTTCGAAGGATTTTTCTTGCCAATACATATCCACTCATGTGTGGCCCACAAACTCCAGCATGTACTTCTGCCATAACCGTTGTTGCCTGCCTGGCATCTATGCATCTCAACAATCCCAGATCCGGGGTTCTTTTGTACAATATTCCCCCACTGAGGAAGAAACCATTCGACAAACGCCGAAGGGCTCTTTTTTGGTCTCCAGAGGCATGTTCTGGATATATCCCCATCCTGAGGTATTCCTTGATATCATGAAACCAGGGTTCGCCATCCGCTTCTTCTTCTATGGCATTGCAGTAGGCGTGCTGATCACGGACTTGGATGTGCAGAGGATCAACATACATTTTGTCAGGGTGGTGCAGCATTGATGCTAAGGTGGCTAAGGCATCCGCAACCTCATTGTGAACTCTCGGGATGTGTTTGAACTTTACCGATCGAAATTGCTTGCTCAGATCATGCAAGCATTGTCGGTATGGTACGAGTTTTAGATCTCGTGTTTCCCATTCTCCCTGAATTTGATGTATCAAGAGGTCCGAGTCTCCCAAGACCAAGACGTCTTGGACATCCATGTCAGCAGCCAGGCGCAGACCCAGAATGCAAGCCTCATACTCGGCCATATTGTTGGTGCAATAGAAGCGTAGTTGAGCCGTAACAGGATAATGCCGTCCTGTTTCAGAAATGAGTACTGCTCCTATTCCAACCCCTTTTGCGTTCGCAGCTCCATCGAAGAAAAGCTTCCAACCCGGTTCCTCAGGTAATTCCAACTCATTCGTATGCATCACCTCTTCGTCAGGAAAATACGTTCTTAAGGGCTCGTATTTTTCATCAACGGGATTCTCTGCCAAATGGTCTGCCAGTGCCTGGGCTTTCATGGCCGTCCTCGTTACGTAGATGATATCAAATTCTGTGAGCAGAATTTGCCATTTTGCCAACCTTCCCGTGGGCATAGGTTTCTGAAAGATATACTTCAACGGGTCCAAACGGGATATGAGATAAGTAGTATACGAAGACAGGTAGTGCTTCAATTTCTGAGCTACCCAAGTTAGGGCGCAACACGTTTTCTCGAGTTGAGTGTACTTGACCTCATGCACTGTGAATTTCTTGCTAAGATAGTAGATGGCCTGCTCCTTCCTTCCTGTGTCGTCATGTTGCCCCAATACACAACCAAATGAATTTTCCAAGACCGTCAGGTAAAGAATTAGGGGCTTCCCGGGCTTAGGCGGGACCAATACGGGTGGATTAGACAGATACCCTTTGATTTGGTCGAAAGCCTCCTGACACTCTGCCGTCCAACCTACTGCAGCATCCTTTCTCAGTAGCCGAAATATGGGCTCACAAGTTGCTGTGAGTTGAGCGATGAACCTGCTGATGTAATTGAGTCTACCCAGCAAACTCATTACCTCTGTTTTGTTCCTTGGCGGTGGCAAGTCTCGGATGGATTCAATTTTGGATGGGTCTAACTCAATCCCCCGTCGACTGACGATGAATCCTAGCAACTTTCCTGATGGAACCCCGAATGCGCATTTGGCCGGGTTAAGCTTGATATCATACCTCCGGAGTCTTTGGAAAAATCTCCTTAGGTCTGCCACATGGTCCTCCTGACGCCAAGATTTGATGATCACATCATCGACGTACACCTCTATTTCTTTGTGTATCATGTCATGAAACACAGCAGTCATTGCTCGCATGTACGTTGCCCCGGCGTTCTTTAACCCGAACGGCATTACCCGATAGCAGTAGGTTCCCCATGGCGTAATAAACGCTGTCTTCTCAGCATCCTCTTCGTCCATTAGGATCTGATGATAACCCGCATAGCAATCCACAAAGGATCCGATCTCGCGCCCAGCGCAATTATCGATCAGGATATGAATGTTGGGTAACGGGAAATTGTCCTTGGGACTTGCTTTGTTGAGGTTGCGGTAGTCGACGCACACCCTGATTTTTCCATCCTTCTTTGGGACTGGTACCACATTGGCCAGCCACTCGGGATATCGAGTGACCCGAATGACCTTCGATTGCAACTGCTTGATCACTTCTTCTTTGATTTTTACACTCATTTCTGTTTTAAATTTCCTTAGTTTTTGCTTGACCGGAGGGTATGCCGGGTCAGTGGGTAGTTTGTGAACCACTAAATTGGTGCTCAATCCAGGCATATCATCATATGACCATGCAAAAACATCTTTGAATTCCCTGAGAGTTTCGATCAATTCTGCTTTGACATTCGGCTCAATGTGGATGCTAATTTTGGTCTCTTGGATGTTATCAGCGTCTCCTAGGTTCACAGCCTCAGTGTCATTTAGGTTAGGCTTGGGTTTCTCTTCAAATTGGCACAGTTCTCGGTTTATTTCTTCGAAGGCTTCCCCTTCGTCACATTCGGATTCATTATCACAAACGACCTCTTGCATCATTGAGTCAGATTCAGATTGATTTATTAGACTAGGTCGAAGATCCGCTGTGCATGCCATGTCATTAGGACCAGTAAAAAGAGAACTGTTCAGAAAGAAAAAGAACAAAACAAGAAATTAAAATGGGACAAAAGAAAAGAACTTTATTAAATTTGCAGGATAAAAAGGGTTCACACTTTTACAAAACGAAAGTAAAATTGGGATTACACCCTTGAATAATCCGATCAAACAAACAAACAAACAAAACATTAATCAAAGCCTACTACCAAGACTCCCCTCGGACAGGAAGAGGAGTAACCGTCCAATTGTTGGTCTTGGCCTCAGGCCCCACAAATTGTATCTCTGCTCGGCTGGAACCTTCTCCAGCTTCCACCATACTGACATCCGCGAATAGCCTCTCAAAACTCTGATTCAGGTCTTCATTTATACCGATCAAAGGTCCTCGAATCTTTGGGATCGCTGACCCCTTGGCACTAGCTTTAACAAAAGACCTTGAGAGGCGTGGCACTGGTTTAGGCAGAGACCAGACTCTCTTCTTCATTTTTCGCGCTTGCTTCCTGTCTGCTGCGGTTGGTTTGAACCCCAACCCAAAAGTTTCCAGATTCTTAGGAAGGGAGACAGGTTGGACTATCCCTTGAAGTTCAACTCCCAGGCCTTTTCCCGGCACAAACCCATTACCCAGCATTTCTGATACCATCATGACTGTTGCGGCAGTCACCCTAGGGTGCGGGATGATTTCTCCTTCAGAAATTTTGTTGGCCGACCCTGTATCGAGAATCTGGTAGACCCAGGGACCCTTGTCATCAGTGGTCTCTATGAAAGGCACAATGGTTCCGCCCATGGTGCATGTTGTATCCTCGCCGTGCAACACGACCTCTTGTCTTTCCCACTCGAACTTCACTGTCTGATGTAGGGTGGAAGGCACCGCTTTAGCTGCATGAATCCAAGGTCGTCCTAACAGCAAGTTGTAAGATACCGTGGCGTCCAACACCTGGAATTCCATGGTAAATAGGACCGGACCAATGGTTAATTCAAGTACAACATCCCCCACAGTGGCGGTTCCGTTTCCGTCAAACCCCCGGACACAGATGCTATTCTCCCGGATTCTTCCACGGTCAATCTTTAACTGGTCCAGGGTGGATAATGGACAAATATTGGCGCTTGAGCCGTTATCCACCAATACTCGAGTTACCACCGAGTCTTCACATTTGACAGCTAGGTATAGAGCTTTGTTATGCTCCGTACCTTCCACCGGCAGGTCATCATCTGAGAATGTTACCCTGTTCACCTCGAAAATCTTGCTGGCGATGGTTTCCAGGTGGTTTACAGAAATCTCACTGGGTACATGGGCCTCGTTCAATATCTTTAACAGGGCCCGACGATGTTCCTCGGAATGGAGGAGTAATGACAATAGTGAGATCTGGGCAGGTGTTTTTCTCAGCTGCTCAACCACAGAATAGTCTTGTACTTTCATCTTCCTCAGGAAGTCTTCAGCCTCTTCTTCTGACACTGGCTTCTTGGTTGCCACTGGGTTGGTTTTTCTTAACTCCACCGGAGCAAAACATCGACCTGATCGAGTCAGCCCTTGCGCTTCACAACTGACTTCTTCCACCTGTTTTCCTTGGTACGTCACCACTGCCTTTTCATATTTCCAGGGCACAGCCCTGCTGTCAATCATCGGCAGTTGGACCACCGGCTTTATGGTCACCCGTTCTCTACATACCCCTTTCAACATGACTGCCGGTGTGGGCAGGATCCCTGGTATTACCAACTTGCTTGGCTCGGGTTTGCTTGCTATGACGGACGGGCTCTTCCCCCATATTACTACCGGCTTGACGCCTTCTCCCTGCGACTGTACATTTGTTCCTCCACTGGTTAAGACTTCTTTTGGGGCAGCTTGGATCATCATCACTGTTTGTGAGGGTTTTCTTAATTCTCCTCCCTCACACACCAACTCAATCATGTGAGTTTCGTGGTGCGCTGGCAGTGGGTTTTGGTTGATGTTAGGAGCCTCCGGTGTCTGGACCTCGATCTTATTGGTGTCAATAAGATCCTGTATGGCATGCCTTAACTTCCAGCACTTCTCGGTATCGTGCCCGAGCATCCCTGAACAGTATTCACAACTGATTGAACGATCCAAATTCTGAGGCGGGGGATTTGGTTCCCGAGTATGGACAGGACTAACCAAACCCAATTGCCGCAGCTTGTGGAACACAGCGGTGTAGGTTTCTCCCAGTTCGGTGAAGGTTCTTTGCTTCCGCAACCTGTCATTTCTGGCATCTGGATTTCCCCGGAAACCTGCCCCTGAAGGATTTCTATATGCCCTTGGTGGAGGGTAAGTGTTTTGTGGTGGTGCATATATGTTCTGGGGAGCCGGTGCGCGCCATTGTGGGCGAACCGGAGGCTGAGTGTATACCTGGGCTTGGTGTACGGAACAATGTGGTTCTCGAGGTGGATAGAAATTTTGTGGTGGGTTGTATGGGTAGTTTGACCTGTGAGGCCTGGGTTGGTTGTAGTGCGGCCTGCCAGCCCTGGACCAACTGCCTGCCTCGATCGTGGCAACCTCTTCTTTCTTTCTTCTTAGCGCACCTCCCGTGCCGCTTTGAATAGCCTGGGTTGTGGCCTTAAGTGCCGAATAGTTTAAGATCTTGTCCGACCTCAAACCTTCTTCTATCATGACCCCTATTTTGACCACCTCGTTGAAAGATTTTCCAACCGTTGTCACCAAGTGACCAAAGTAGGTTGGATCCAATGTCTGCAAAAAGTAGTCTACCATCTCTCCCTCTCTCATGGGAGGATCGACCCTAGCTGCTTGTTCTCTCCAGCGGAACCCGAATTCGCGAAAACTTTCCCCGGGTTTCTTCCCAGTTCTCAATAACGTGAGACGGTCAGGGACTATCTCCAGGTTGTACTGGAAATGACCTGTAAAAGCCTGCGCCAGATCATCCCACGTGTACCACCTGCTGAAATCTTGCCTGGTATACCATTCCAGTGCAGATCCACTCAGACTTTGGCCGAAATAAGCTATCAAAAGCTCATCCTTGCCTCCTGCCCCTCTCATTTTGCTACAGAATCCCCGCAAATGTGCCATGGGATCACCGTGCCCTTCATATAAATCAAACTTGGGCATCTTGAACCCAGCCGGGAGTTGGACATCTGGGAAAGGGCACAGATCTTTGTATGCCACGCTGACTTGATTGCCCAGCCCGTGCAAGTTCCTGAAGGATTGCTCCAGGCTTTTGAACTTTCTTAACACTTCATCCTGTTCAGGGGCCTTAACCGGCTTCTCAACCTCTGCCGGTACTTCCAAATGGGGATTGTAAGCCTGTGGTTCCGGTGCGTGGAATGTAGGCTCAGGGGGATAGTATTGTGTATCGTGAGCCTGAAACAATGGCTCACTGGTCGTTCGCTGCAAAGGGGCTGATGCAGGTCCCACAAAAATGGGAATATTGGGTGTTGGGAGAGGTTGATGGGGTGGTGGAGCTTGGGAATCATGAGGGCTTCTTTCTTGATGATAGAGGGGATTTGGGCGGCTTGTGGAAGGGCCAGAGTGAGGGTACTCCGGCATGTGTCCCAGTGTCTCAGGGCTCTTTTGCGTTTTGGCCAGGGCTAGCTGCATTGCATGCATCTCTAGTCCCATCCTTTCAATCTTTTCCATTGCCTCTTTTAGCAACTGGCTCATCGGCCTTTCTTCCTCATTACTATTCTCTGAAGTAGTCATGCTTGTTGCTACCGGTCCTTTGGATCTGGTTTGGTATGAATGTGTTGCCAGAATTCTTTAACAACTAACTGTCTGGATATCAGACAACAACAAACTTTGTTAGTGTTAGAGCTTAACAGATTTGATCATAACACATAGAGGATGCAATGCACCTAGGCAGTTAACCGTTTCTACATGCTTTGCTTCAAACCACATGCGTCATCCCGGTTTGTTCATTCGTCTCTTTTTTAGAGTATTATGCGAAACCCCGCGTTTTTATTTTATTTACATTTTCTTTTCTTTATTTAAAAAGCGGTCGAATCTTATGGGGATTGCCTACGTATCACGTCCCCGCGTGAATCAGACCAGGCGTAGTTCTGCCTTAAAGTAAAGACACATAGAAATTCTTCCGGAGTCACTTAATTTCATTATCAAAATTTGCTATTACACATTACTTCAAACAAAATAGCAACAGTACAGACTCCAGGGTTTTAAACTTGGTTTGAGGAAAAGAAAACAACATTGGGGAAACAACAAACAAAACAACCAGGACTCGATCAACAACTAATTTTCCAACTTAGGGACCCACGAGGCATCTTTCGGCCCTTTCGCGGCCCTAGGTGTAAGGTCTCTTTGCAAGCCCTTCAACTCGTTCATAATCCGATGGACGCAGCCCATGATGGAAGCAATGAGGTTTTCCCGAGGTGTCTGCTCGCATGCCAAACATTTTAGGTAGATGTAATGCCCGACTTCGTCAATTCTTGCCCGAATGTTGTCCCTTTCTGCGAACAATTGCCTTATCTGTCGGCTCTTTAATCCTAGCGTTTGTGCATTGGCGGCGAGCTGATCCTGGAATATATCCATTTGCCTTTCCATCCTTGTCATTGCATTGTAATAGCGTCTCCGGTCGGCCTGGGCATCTTGTGTTTGCTTGAAGATCCGCTCTTGCAAAGCGGAATTTGTTTCCTTTGCTGCTTTGACGCTCAGTTCACAATTCCTCATGACTTGCTGTAGGCGCTTTCTCCGGGCCATTGTACCTTCTGCCCATTTGACCCTCATCCTTGCTATGCAAGCCTCTGATAGGTCTAATTCTACCTGGCTCTGGATGACCTGATTTCTCAAACTGGCTATCAATCTTTCGTCGGAGCAACGCCTCTGTCGGTCGATGTTATTCTTACTGGCTTGGCGAAGCCGGGCCCTCAGGGTTTGGTTTTCTTGGGCTAACTTGTCTTTTTCAGCCTGCTCTTGGGCGACTTGTACGTTGTTTTCGAATACCATCCTTTCCATTTGTCGCTTCAGCTTCCTAATTTCAACCAGGTAACCTTCCTCTTTTGCGAGCCAGTCCCATTGTTCTTGCGATGACTCAACAAAATTTCGGAGGTGAGGCCGTTTGGTTGGCCGTTTTACGATGTTCTTCTTGTTCTGCCAAGTGATATAGGCCGGCGAGACTTCACCCCTAGACAAATCATTTACTCGGGTATTCGCCGTTAAGTACTGGCATTCACTCCATATGCAACGAACTGTCTTTTCAGGAAATTGGCCGTCACTGCTGACCTCGACTGCATAAGTGCTGAGATCTTCGTCCGGGTGTAGTACTTGACATCTTCCCAACTGCCTCATTACCCTGTAAGGGGCATAAGGTTGAATACCCCTGAGTCCCATCAAGAGGAAGTGAGGACCAGTGGCGGGCATGTATATGATTTCTTCCACAGAAAGCCAACCCAAAGTCCAGTTTATTTGGTCTGCGGTGATGATCCGGAGATAGGATATCCATTCTTCAAACCCTCCCGGTGATCGGAAACCTGAAACCCTTAGGCTATAACCCTCGATGCAGCCCCCATTTGTAGACATGTAGCGCATATACTGAGGGTGGTGACACAAGTGTTCGATCATCCACATCTGTAACAACAAGTTGCACCCTTCGAAGAAGTCTGCTCCAGCCTTACAAGCCGTGAGGGCTCGGTATATTTCTGACATTATCATGGGAGCAAGGATGCTTTTATCGTTGGTAATCAGGATTTTGACGATTCCAGCCACCTTTAGGTCGATATTTCTATCTTTTCGGGGAAACACCACAAGGCCCAAAAATGCCACCATAAAAGCGAACCGCCTATGCTCATTCCATTTTACCAGATTTCCCCTGCTGCAAACACCACTTTCTGGATCATTGAATCCTCCTATGCTCCCGTACCTCTGGTATATGAATTGTAGGGTAGAAAAACCTCTATCCAGTTCAGCGTATGGGACTCCTTTGCTTATCTTCAACAGATCCATGAATTTGTGTGAATTCACAGCCCTTGGAGCGATCAGGTATTTGTGTCTCAAACCTTCAGTGACGTCCATGTAACCCGCCATTTCCTCTAAGGTTGGGGTGAGTTCAAAATCTGAGAAACGGAACACGTTGTGGGCCGGATCCCAGAATGTAACCAAAGCCTTTATGATGTCGCACCGAGGCCTGACTTTCAACAAATCAACCAAACCCCCCAGGTGCAGTTTGACCTTGTCTTGCTCTGGCTTTTCCAAATCCTCCCACCATAATCGCACTTCCAGGGGGATTTTGCTTCTAACTGTTATCGGCAAACTTGGACTCATGCTCATTCTGCATGTTTATTGGGGTGATTAAGCGAAGATCCAGACTCATTAGACTCAAATACACAAATCGACACACTATTTTCTAGAAAAACGAAATTTTGGTTGTTTCTGAAAAGTACGATGTTACCTTAAAACTTTCGTTATTTGGTTTGTACCTCTATTTTGAAAGAACAAGTTGAGCCCGATGGGGGTTGCCTACGTATCCCGCACCATGCGAGAATCAAACTGACGTAGTTCGGGCATAAATCGAATTTTGGGGACACCCTATTTTTCTCTTAAAATGAATCAAAGACTCATTTTTTCTTTTTTAAAACAAATTAATAAGACATACATTTTTTTCAAAATTATGGCAGAGCTTTGACCATTTTTGTGACTTTTCAAGAATAAATAAGTAACCCCTTAACCGTTATTCCTCTTCCTTTTCCAAACATTCCCGATATTCAGAAACCGGTCAGCATGCAAGCCTTGAAACAAGTAAATGCATAAAGCAAACAGGATGTAGCAGGATGGTCTTTATTCTCAGGTTGCCTGTCCTAGACGGACCCAGCCCCTGTGCTGAGTCCCCTAAGTCAAATGCACATGATGCAAATAAGCGTTCCTACTAGGGATCCGGCATGAAGTTATGTTATGCTAAGCTGTAAAACCTAGGTGTTTGTTCTAGACCTGGCTTACCCGAGCGGACAACTCGAGCCGAGGATGGGAGCTGTGTACCGGTAACCAAAAGGCCATCCGATTTTGCAACTCCTCCGAATCCTCGTTCTATTTTGGCATATGACACTAACAGAAAGAAGCCACGACCAGCGTGCGCTCCTCAAGAGAGAAGAGAAGGGTTTCGGCACAGTTTATATATACAGTCCAAATAATATCAAGGCGGTAAAAGCAACACTTAGCACATTAGGCTCAAAACATGTAATAAAATCAGATAATAAATAAAACCAAATAGTAACAATTATTCTAAGCTCGAATTCTTAACCCTGAACCAGTGGTTCTGGGTTCCAGATCCCCAGCAGAGTCGCCAGAGCTGTCACACCTCCTTTTTACGTACTCGTGAGGGTACAAGGGAGTTTTTCCAATTAAAGGACAATCGAAACGGGATTTGTTTATTTATTTCAGAGTCGCCACTTGGGAGATTTAGGGTGTCCCAAGTCACCAATTTTAATCCCGAATCGAGGAAAATAATGACTCCATATTACAGTCTGCGTACCAGAAATCCGGATAAGGAATTCTGTTAACCCGGGAGAAGGTGTTAGGCATTCCCGAGTTCCGTGGTTCTAGCACGGTCGCTCAACTGTTATATTCGGCTTGATTATCTGATTTTATACAAGTGTGAACTTATGTGCAAAATTTAACTTTTAAACCGCTTTTGTCATTTACTGTTATTTTATCAAGAATTGCAACGTCGTGAAAACATATCTCGAACCACGTTACATCAATGCACCCATGGTTGTTGACATATTTCGACTCGGTTGAGATTTAGATTTGGGTCACATAAATGTGCACCCGAATTAAGGAGAATAAATTATTAAGACGTGCCTAAAGCAACTAGCGTATTGTTGTTTTGGGTAAGGCCGAAAAATTCGCTAAATGGCCTGTCCCGAATTCTGAGTGTTTTAATGTATATACAGTTAGAGGGCCCCGCAACTGTGTATATTTTTATTTGACGAGGCTCGTCTCGTTCTACTTTTAAAAGGAATTTGCGACGTCATGGATATGCCTCTCGGATCACGTCACAATCAATGTACCCGTGATTAGAAATACATTTCGAATCCGTCGAGATTTGGATTTGGGTCACATAAATGTGCACCCGAGTTTAAGAAGGTAAGGTTTATTAAAGCGTATCCTAAAGAGACTATCGTGTTGTTATTTTAGGAGGGTTGTGAGATTTGCTAAGCAACCCGTCCTGGAAACTAAATGCTTCAATAATATACATTTAACAAGGGCCCCGCATCTGCGCGTTTTGTTTGTTTTCATCGAGGCTCATCTCGTTCTTATTTTTTTAAAAAGATATCCTATAGCAACTATGTTTCTTGTCGTGTTTGTCTCTATCAATCGAAAGCAGTAGATAGTCCTAATTAATTAATGCTTGCAAGTTATTTATAACAGAATTCGGAAATGCTTAAAATCCGGGACGAGGCTGCGTGCACAGTCAGTCGAATAAATAATCATGGGCCCAAATCCAGCCCACGCGCGGTTGGCCAGACCTGGGCCACTGCTCGCTCGATGCGGGCCTGCCTGGTCTGTCTTCGACCTGGGCTCGACCTTCATGAGGTTGAGGCCCTGAATTTGTGTTCTTTATCTTGAAACATGGTTTTAAGAGTTATATATGGCAATTTATTGGAAAGGAAAGAACTTAATTTACAGTGTACAAATTTCATGCTTGGACTACATTACAGCATATATGGCAAAGTAAACTAAATCTGAGATGCAACCTAATTCATTGAGACCACTTTTATCTAACAGCATACATATACAATTATCATTCGATACCCTATATTGACATCAACTAGGCTTGTAAGCTAACTTCAGTATCCCAAAATATGAGCTATTAGACATTACATGACATTCAACACAACAGTACATGTATATAAACAACATTTGCAGATCTTCTCTTTTACACTCATTGCTCAAACTTTCGAGTTACATTGGTAGTGTAATTGTGTACCTGGTATAGAGGACAAAGAAGGAAGGAATGATCAGCTGGGTAGTATGCAGTAAACACAGCAACAACAACCAAACAGTAACAACAGCAAACCAATAGCCACAAATGCTTTCCACAGTCCAACAGACAAATAGCAACAGTTTCCAGAGCAACAGAAACCACAGGTGGTCGAGGCCCAAACAAACAAATCCCAGAAAAGAGTAATGAACCAGTAGAAAATCCAAGATACCAAATGTGACAGCAACAGAAAAACCCAATAACCACAAAGCTCAGCTAATACCCGATACAGTTCCAGCAATCAGGAAGACTAAGACTCGAACCACAGCACACAGAAAACTCAGTATAGTAACAATCGCAGCAGAAACACACAGCCTTTCTCTTAATGGAACAGTAATGACCCTAGTTAGAATAACTGGCTTGGCTATAATAGCCCAACCAATTTAGCTCCTCGTGCAGTTTTGGGCAGTGATTGGTTAAAGTGTTCTGAAAATTTCCCCTTTTTGTTTTCTCTTTTTCTGAAGACTAAAAGTCCAGCCCCTTTTTAAGTTTTCCACTGGCCTATTTATAAGCCAAAGTGACCAAGTGCAGCTAAGCTGCCCTCATCTGCAACTTGCAGTCTGCCCATACCCCTTAAAGCCCATGCCTAAGCATCTTTTGGTGCCAGCCCCTTTATTCCCCACGCCTGGTTTTTGTTTAATCAAGAGTTATGGGCATCATTTTATTATTCATTTTAGGCCCCATACTCTCATGTCTTGCTCCCCATTGGTATTAGTTTAATCCTAAATTAGTGCCCTACTTGTCAGCTCATTTAAACTAATCTTTCTGTCCTTTTTAACACCCCAGAATACCCCTGCTTAACCTTGATTATTACTGCCCTGCCTATTGCAGCATCAGGGCAGTTTTGAACTGATGAAAGTTCGAATTCAAGACTGCCTGGACTGAACCTTTCCAGTCATTTTTCACAATGCAAACAAACCATTTTAAACAATGTTGGGGCATTCAGTTAGTGGCAACGTTCAATTAGTCATGTGGCATTATTAGCTCATTCGATTCATTAGTTATAGAAAACTAATCAACGACATTTATCGAGTCGACTATACTAATTATAGCAGGTAATAATCAGTCGCTCATATAAACAATACGTTCGGGGACCTAAAGGGTATCAGACAACTTTTGTTAAATTACTGGGCCTATATGAATTAGTTCTTTTGACGATTAATCTAACTGACGATCATGTTTATCACAGAGTGTATTCAGCACAAACAGAAGACAATCGACCAAATAAAAGGCCTTTAACAGAGATGGAAGAAATCCGAAATAAAAATAACAACATAACAAACAAACACAACAGAACATGCTGACAGCTTAATTAGAACTAAAACAAAAGAAAGAAAAACTTACCAAAAAGGTTTGAAATCAAAAATGACCCAAATTCTGATTCAACTTCGAACCCTTGAGGCCGAACAAACTTTAATCAGGGTGTTCTCACATGAGAACACCTTGATTAAGGTCTATTAGACCTCAAACCCTTGTCAAGACTGGCCGGGTTCCCCAGGTGCATGTGTCCTAAGGTCTGGATTTCCAGATCTGATTTTTAAGGAGTTGTGGGTAGATTCGGACCAAACCAAGCTTGGTTTGGTCACGAGGAAGGTCAGAGGAGTGTCTGATACAAAGATGGTGAGGTTTAGTGTAGATCGAATTTTGTCTCGAATCTTCAAATCCAGATTCGAAACGATAGGAGGTGATTCGAGGTTCGTGGTTAGTGGATTCGTGTTCAGGGTGGTTGGATGCCTTAGGGGTGTGAAGGGGGTGGTCACCGGCGTTCGTGCCGCCGGCTTCTGGTGAAAGGGGAACTAGGGCGGCGTTAGGGTTTGGGGTTTCAGAGCTCAGGGAAGGGGACGAGTGAAGGGTGGGGTTGGTATAGGGGGCGTGGGGTGTAAGGGAAGGTTTATATACGGAGTAGGGGATTGGATCTGAGCCGTTAGATCAAATGATCTCAACGGCTTGGATCTGATGGTGAAAAATGAGACGGGGTCGTTTGGTAGTTAAACGGGGTCGTTTGGTTTAAGTGAGGGGTTGGGTCAGGCTGGTTATTTGGGTCGGGCTTTGAAACGGTTTACGGATAGTGATCCTGGACCGTTGGATTGGGTTGATTGGAACGGCTGAGATGGATTGGCCTGAAACGGTGTCGTTTCAGGAGGTGGCTGGGCAGGCCTGGACTTGGACCGGATTTGAATGTTGGTTTTGGGCCTGTTTTGTTTCACTCCTTTTGGCCCAAACCGATTTCATTTACTCTTTGGTTTTCTAATTTCATTTTTTTTTTTTTTTTGAAAACAAAACAAAAATAATAAATAATAAAAATAATGAAATTAAAACTAAACAACGATGCAACATTTTAACACAATTATCACAAAATTATTTAAGTAAGTTAACTAAAAGCCTAGAACGAACGATGCACACATATATATATATATATTTTTTGAATTTTCTTCTACTGACCGAATTATGGTTTAATCATCCTAACATACATATTTTGTATTTTTGTTTGTTAATGATTAAATGCGGAAATAGACAGTCCTACAAACGACTAATAACACATGTCACGAAAACTTGAACAATTGAAACTATTTGTCACTTATTTTTATTTTCTTTTGGAGTGATTGTTGGTGAAGCAAAAATCACGTGCTTACAGTGATGTCGTGCGCATTTTTTTTATTATATGATTGCTTTGGTGAGGACGAGAGCAAAAGCACGAAGGGTGATGTCGTGCATTTATTGATTTCTGATTCTTTGTTGATATCCGAGTTATATTGCCTCTTTCGTTTACTTGATGTCCTTCTATTCGGAATTGATATCTCCCCCACAACATGCTCCCCTTCCTATACTTGACTATTTATTTATGTACTTCTTTTTCTGCTATATATATTGAATTTCACAGGTTATTTGGTAGTCTGGTCCTAGCCTCGTCACTACTTCGCCGAGGTTAGGCTAGGCACTTACTAGCACATGGGGTCGGTTGTGCTGATACTACACTCTACACTATGTGCAGATCCCGAAGCAGCTCTTGGACCGTAGTTTGGAGGCTACCTTCAGTCCACGTGGAGATCCAAGGTAGACCTGCAGGCTTCGGCATGCCCTAGCGTCTCCCTCTATCCCTTATTCCCTATTTCATTTTCCTTACTTCAGAATTAGTGTACTGTTATTTCTTCAGACTTTGTATGTAGCAAATCTTAGACCGTCTGTGACACTGTAACACCAGGTTTTGGGTAATTAAGGCTTAAGTAGTTGTAATAAATGCAGATTTTAGATATTTCATTGTTTACTTCCGCTTAAATTTAAACTTTCGTTATTTATACGTTATCGCTTTATGTTTGTTAAAGAGAAATAACATTGGTAAAAAGGTAATTGTTTGATGATTGGCTTGCCTAGCTCCCATTAGTAGGCTCCATCATGACTCCCGAGGGTGGGGAATCCGGGTCGTAACATGAACCATCTCGGGACACTGTAATCGTCCGCTCCGTGCTCCTCTTATTTTTTCAGTTCGACTGGGGCCGGTATCATTAATTGCTATTTGATTCTTCTTTTTTTGCTGACTCTGTGTTTCTTGATTTTAAAACCACAGGCATCAGGATCACTTCATCGACAGTGAACATTTTCCTCACAGTAAGTTATTCTCCGTATATCGTCTTGACTCGCCCCGGAGTGGGAAATTTCAGCGCCTGGGGTAAGTCGAAGGTATCGCCCTCATGTTGTGGACCCATGGCCTTACGAACAAAGCGTTGTACCTTATATCCCCTTCGATCATGTAGAAATATGTTTCTTAAGTTGTCTTGGCAGTGTTTACCGGTAAATTTATCTCACATCTCGTGGTCTCGCATGACATTTTGAATCCATTCAGTACTCGAACTGCCGGTACGATTTCATCAGATAAACCTAGTTGCTCTACGAATTTTGATCTGATGATGATGGCCGAGCTACCTGAATCAATCAACACACGCTTAACCCAAGATTTATTGATAAGTACAGATATTACTAGTGCCTCATTATGAGGCTGCATGATGCCTTCAGCGTCTTTGTCGCTGAATGAGATAGCTCTATTTGGACTGTAATCTCGGATGAATTTTTCCCTTGTAATACACACTTTAGTGCGTTTTATTATTGGCCCTTAGGAGATATCGACTCCCTCAATGATCATGTTGATTACATGTTGAGGCTACTCTTGTTTGATCTGTTTGTTTGCATCCTTGTTTCTGAAGAGGTTTTTGGCTCGCTTGCTTAGGAATTCTCGGGGGTGCCCATTGTTAAAATATCGAGCAACTTCTTCTCTTAACTATCGGTAATCTTCGGTCCTATAACCGTGAGTGCCGTGATACTTACACACCAAATTACGATCTCTTTGGGCAGGGTCAAACTGCAACGGTCGGGCCCACTTGGTCTCTTTGATACACCCTATGGCCGACAAAATGCTTGCAGCATCCAAGTTGAAATTGCACTCTGATAATCTTAGCACTTCCCTGCTCCCGAGCGACCTGTCAAACTCGATCTTACTCGTCAGGCCCCGGCCACTCGGTCCTCGATCACTTCTTTTCTCGTTCCTTGTTGGGTGACGCCTAAATCCATTTCCCCTCCAACCCACGTTGTATGGTTGATATCAATCTCGGACCGGCCTTGGCTCCTGATCAATGGCTCGCTTAGATCTATCATCGTTTATGATAGGGTAGATAGATCCATAAGGGGCCCCGAGTTGGTCATCTTCAACCTGATCTTCGATTGGTATCTATTGTAGACGTCGACAAAGGTTACAGCTGGGCACTCTACTAAATTTTGTTTAGCTGTTGAGAGGCCACGGAACTTTGAGGGTTGAACCCTTGAGTGAATGCATGAACGGTACAATCATCCGCAATTGGTGGCAGATCCATCTGCTCCATCTAGAATCTTGACACGAACTCCCTGAACATCGCGTTATCCCTTTGTTTGACCTTGAAAAGATATGACCTTCTGGTCTCGACCTTAATGAATCTGGCATGGGCCTTCATGAAAGCATTTACAAGCATAGCAAACGAGTCAATAGAAATCGGAGGCAAGTTGTGATACCATATCATTGCCCCCTTAGACAAAGTCTCCCTAAACTTCTTCAGCAACACCGACTCGATTTCGTCATCTTCCAAGTTGTTCCCTTTGATCGCGCATGTATAGGAGGCTACATGCTTATTTGGATCTAGGGTCCCATTATACATGGGAATGTCGAGCATTCGTAACCTATTTGGGATCAGCTTCAGTGCCGCGCTCGTGGAGAAAAATTCTAAATAAACTTTTTGGAGACTGGTCCCTTCAATATCGGGGGTGATCTTGGGGCCTGATTGACCCTGGAGTTGTATGTTTCCATCTTCTTGTCGTTGGAATCAATCTTTTTCTCACCCGACTCCACCCATTTTTTTAATTCTTCGAGAAACTTTATCACCTCGGCAGTTTCTCCCGGCCTAACTTCACCCGGTTCCACGGCAACTTTTCTATCTCTCTGAGTATTTTCCCGGGAATGTTCGGGCTCGACCCTGTTAGGGGTGTGGCTTTGATTCTACAGTTTTGCTATTGCCACTTGTTTAGCCTGTAACATTTCAAAAATCAATTGTAGGCTCACCCATCACCTTCACCTTCAGGCGCTTCTCGAGCCGTTGGCCGGGTTCCCCCACGAATACTATTTTCGGGATCAGTTAGCAAATTGATGTTGAAGGCCACTTGTGAGTTAGCATTTACTGGGTCGGAGACTGGGATACCATTGAGATCGGCAGGAGATACATCATTACTTGGAACCATATTATTATTCTTATTGTGACGGCTTGACTCAACCTTAACGTTAAAGTGAGCAGACTGAGAGTTTGACATCCTTAGGCTATCTTGGAATTAAAATTTCAAAGAACAACTGCAAAATAGGGTGTGTTCTGGAGATTCATATCAAATCACCACTATTATCCTTAGCCCCACAGTAGGTGCCAAACTGTTTACCCCAAAAATGAGTAACAATTAAATTTGTACGCGGTTTTAAGAATACGTGATTTAATTTAATACAAAAAATTAAGAACAACAGAAAACGAGTTAAAGACAAAATAAGTGGTCAAACCAATCACAAAGTAATAACCAAGCCTGATCTTAGATTGAATAGTGAGATTTGTCTTTTATTGGACCCTCGATACTAGCTCAGTCACGAGTGAAGAAAAGAACAAATAAATAATGCCTTAAAATATCTAGAAGATAAAAGTAAACTTTTATAGCTTTGACTTACATGTCACAATGTGTCAAAATAAAGAAAATATTTCCCTTTATATAGTAGGAGAATGTTAGTCCTAGTACAAGTCAAAAAAAGGTAAAAACTCTTCCTGTTCTGGTAAATGTTGATCTACAATTGATTTGAACATGATTCGTGCCGTAATATCTTATTGAGGGTGAATACCACGGGCCTCTACTCATCAGGCATAATCATTCACTGTGTCCCCCAAGGTCCAGAAGCTATATTTGGCCAGGGTCCGTATTTTACTGTGTCTGATCTTAGATATATCGTTTATTCCTGTCGTATTTCGATATGAGGGGCCCCTGGGCCTCGATGGTAATCACTTCGAGTCGTGCTTCCCTTTTGTTTCTTCATCAGGGAATTGAGAAAAACTTTGGCCCCGATTTTATCCGTGCACAAGCCTGATAATAAAACTATCCAACATTAGTTTGATAATAAAATTATCAGACAACCTAAAGATTAGTTTATGTTATTTTTTGTTGTCTTGGCTGAAGTTGTGATGTAGCTTCAGTTTTTTTTGTTGTAATTCTTTCACTTGGTAATAAAATTATTTATTTACCAAAAAAATAATAATTTGATAAAAAAAATAACTAATATACTATAAAATATCAACTACACTAAGGGTGTGTTTGGCGTGAAGGAAAATATTTTTCAATTTTCTCATATTTGGTTGGCTTAAATATTTTGGAAGATATTTTTTCCATGAACTAATTTTCCTCTAGTTGGAGGAAAATATTTTCCATATCAAGAGAAGAGAAAATATTTTCCAAAACTCGTCGTCAACCTTCCCCGCCTTATTCCTCATCCCCTCCAACCCCCCCCCCACACCTATCCCATCCCACCCACCCACCCTCCCCCAACCCTGCCCTACCCCCACTCTAAATATAATATTATTAAGAATACTTTCTTTTCATGTTGTAGATAGAGTATTTTTTTTTTCATTTCAACAAACAACAACAACAACCCAGTATAATCCCACTAGTGGTATCTGGGAGGGTAGTGTGTACGCAGACCTTACCCTTACCATGCGTAGAGAGGCTGTTTCCAAATAGACTCTCGGCATCCTTCCCACCAAGAACTCCCCACCTTGCTCTTGGGATGACTCGAACTCACAACCACTTATTTTCATTTCAATAAAATAAGTATTTATTTCATGATATAAACAAAGGTTCTTTTCAACAAAATGATGTAGTAAAAAACATCTTCTTTCATTTCAAAAAAAAAGTAATTTCTTTTCATGATGTAGAAAATGTATTTTCTTTCATTTCAACAAAATGATGTAGTAAAACGTATCTTCTGTCATTTCAACAAAAAAGTACTTTCTTTGCTTGATGTTGAAAAAGTATTTTCTTTTATTTCAACGAAATAATGTAGTAAAAAACATCTTCTTTCATTTCAACGAACAAAAGTACTTTCTTTTAATGATTTTGAAAAGGTATTTTCTTTCATTTCAATAAAATAATGTAGTAAAAACTATCTTCTTTCATTTCAACAAAAAAAAATACTTTCTTTTCATGATGTTGAAAAAGTTTTCTTTCATTCTAACAAAATGATTTAGTAAAAAATATCGTCTTTCATTTCAACCAAAGAAAAAAACACTTTCTTTTCATGTAGAAAACATATTTTCTTTCATTTCAACAAAAAAATACTTTTTTTATGATGTAGAAAAGTATTTTCTTTCGTTTCAACAAAATAATATAGTAAAAATATTTTTTTATTTCAACAAAATGAGTATTTTCTTATCATGATGTAGAAAAAGTATTTTCTTTTATTTTAACAAAATGAATACTTTTTAATGTTGTATAAAGAGTACTTTCTTTTTCAACCAAAATGTCACCACCCAAATCCACATGACCGACATTCGGCACACTATCTGATCTGAGCGAACCAACTCATATGATGCACCCAAACTATATGCATGAAAATCAATTTAACTCTTTGAAAAGAAATATATATATATATATTCAAGTTAAACGATGGAAAGTTTTCCAATTCAGAATCACACATGAAGTCTTTTATAACAATACAATGAGACTAAGCAAAATAAATACATTTTCATGTATGTCGTGTACAACTCCATTACTATAACTTTTCACAACTATCTATGGAGCCTCTACACCAAAGAATATAACTAAACACTTGGGCTAATGCCCGTCTAACATAAATTAAGAAAATAATATGATAGCTACCACAAAATAGGAGAGGTGCCTTACCATATACCTAAGAAGGTCATCCTAGTCTTGTCTGCATGCCATGTTTCATACCTCATCCAGAAATATGTAAAGTAAATGGGCCCTGGAGGTAGGCCCTAAGGGCTGAGTACACTATAGTGGTACTCAATAAGTATCATAAACTCTCTCTAACTCAAGTTCCTGGATAATATTTTACAAAAACTATGCAACCAATATTTGATATAAGGTGATAAATAATTATATAAGTCATGCTCTTTATCATTTCAAATGAAAATACAAGTGAAGTAAAAATCATGATATAAATTCTTAGAACATTTGTATGAATCCAAGATTTTTAATAAAACCATACAAAATCATTTCAATTTCATTAAGTCATCAAAATCACTTTCGGTTCCTTAGGACTAAACACAAGAAATTCTTCTTTATCTTTTACCAGGAGTACTATACCGACACCAATATAATAAATAACTACTCGGTGATCGGCCTAGCAACAATTATTTGACCCTACTTGTCTGGACGGCTTCCCGTAGTGTCGTACGAGTCGATTTAACCTCATTAATTTAAGTAATGATAATTTGCCCTCTCAATAGGGGACTTATTCCCGCAAACCTTTGCCTAGCCTTGGAATGCGTCCCTACACTGGAACATGTAGTTTCATGATAACGAACCTAATATTCGAACCAATCTTGGTCATCTCCACTAGTAACTCCCAAAATATTTGAATATCAAATTAGTCTCAAAGGATCTATTTTATCAAATTATGATTTTCAAAGTCAATCCAAACCATTTGAACAAAATCAAATGAATAACATTTTTCATGTTAATGCCTTTGACAATCTAACATCAATTGTTTAAAGATACAACAAGTGCTACTCCATTTTTTAAATTTCAAACACATGTTTTTTCATGAAACACATCTTTATCACTCAAATAGTTTATATTCTTATCAATACATAAGTTTTAATAAAACTTATACTATTTTTTTTAAGTGTCATCTTGCAAACAAGTTTTGAAAAGAAATTTTTATATAAAATTATATTGCACTTCAAAATCAACAAACTTAGAAACGCATTATCATGACCCAAAACAAACCGGCGTGATGGCGCCTATCGTGGAACTAGGCAAGCCACTACTCGAACATCTCAACACAATAAAATCTTTGAAAATAAATACAGAAGCAATAAATATTTAAGAAAAAATCCGCAACACAATATAGTCTATCCCAAAACCGGGGTGTCACCGAGTACATGAGCATCTATTCCGAAATACAGTCTACTACAATGACTAGGGAATAAGAACTGAAATACAGATAAAGATAATGAAGGAAAGTCAGAGCCTGCGAACATCATGCAGTTACCTCGATAGTCTCCGAGATCTGACTTCTCAATCAGCAGCCACCACGACCGGAAGCACCTAGATTTGCATACGAAGTGCAGGTTGTAGCATGAGTACTACCAACTCAATAAGTAGCAAATCCAACCTTTGGACTAAAATGTTGTGATAAACTCAACCGGCACAGTTCAATATAGAAATAACAATGCAAAAATGTATGCATGCTTTCAAGTTCAATAGATAGCTAAAAATAGATAAAAAATTAATGATATGAAGAATATAACTCTTCTACTTCTACATGCCAATGCACATGCTGTATGTGATGCACCATGCTGACAACCTCATCTGCTCACACTCTCAAATGCTCAATCACTCGGTATTGTATATGGCCCATACAGCCTAGGGAAGATTTATCCGAGAACATATACATCACTGACAATCAGTCACCCAGTATTGAGTAGGGCTAATCCATCCCGTGAAGAAGATCCATATCCAGGTATATAATGTTTCGGACAAAATCCATGTCTAGGGAAAATCCATCCCTCAATAATATCAACAGCGCTCATTGGGGGTGTCTGCAGACTCCGGAGAGACTCCTTCAGCCCAAGCCCTATCACAACCACTGCGGCATGTAGCTCGATCCTGTAAATGTCACTCATAATCAGGCTCACTGCCTTACTAAGCCATCAATCTCTCCAGTCTCACTCACAGGCTCATAAATGTCATGAAACTAGCCCGAACATGATGATATGATGCATCAACAAATAATAACAGAGCCCGAGATATGATATGAAATGAATGATTATGGCTGAGTACGAAATATCAATGAGATCAGTAAGTCAACAGCAAGAAACGACCACTATGGATCCCAACAGTACCAGCATATAGCCTAAACATGATTTCTAGCATGATTGATAGCTCAGTTATTTTATCACATGGTAAAAACACGAATATCAACAAAATAGGACCACCTTACAGTGCCATGGAATTGACTAGGTCCCAATTCACACGGTTCATGCCTGCACGCCCGTCACTTTGCATGTGCGTCACCTCAATACCAATCACATAATACATAATTCGGTATTTCAAGCCCTCAAAACCAAGTTTGAAAGTGTTACTTACCTCAATCCGGGAAAAACCTTACTCCAGCACGCCTTTGCCTCTCAAATCGGTCTCCAAACATCCCGAATCTAGCCACAAGCAGTACAATACAATCAATATAGGCTAAAGGAAATAAATTCCACAAGAAAAATACGAATTTATAAGCCAAAATCCTAAATTGACTCAAACCCGGCCTTCGGGAACACAACTCAAAATCCGACAAAAGCTACAAAACCTGAAAGCCCATTCACTCACGAGTCTAACCATACCAAATTTACTCAAATCCGATAACAAAATCCCATTCAAAACCTCAAGAATCTAGCCCAAGAACTTTTCCTCATTTTCCCAATTTTCCATCCCAAATCACAAATTAGATGATAGAATTAAAGGCAAAATTATGGAATTTGACCAAAATTAGATAGGAATCACTTACCCCAAACACTCACGCAAGAATCTCTCCAAATATTACCTTCTACCAAGCTCCCAAATAAATTTTATGTTATGAACTCAAAACCCTTGGTTTTGAATCTTTTATTATGCCCACATATACCTTCATCGTGAACGTGACCTTCCTCTCGCGTTCGCGTAGACTATTTTGACTGCCCCTCAAATAAACACTTCGCGAACACGACCCTATCTTTGCGAACGGGAACCCAATACTTACTCAACCGAGTACCAACATAACGTATCTTTTCATGTTAAACTATCATCGATAACTGAGTCGAAAGGCTGTCGTGAGTTAAGTAGAAAAAAACATGTGATACCAATTTATACATAAGACATACGGGCCTATAAGGCCAAAATAACCACTTGTATACTGGACATAGGCCGATAAGGCCATACCATCTTTTACATACATGACATCTATCTACAAGCCTCCCAAAATACATAATTTTCATAAAGCTCGGGACAGAGTCTCGCCATACCAAACAGTACACGTCAAAAGCATACCAACCAAATAAGCAACTCCGAAGCAAATGGAGTGCACCAACATCTTTCGTTGAGTTGATAGCCTACTTGGAGGGCTCTCGACTTGTCTATCGAGACCTGCATGCATGAAATGTAGTGTCCCAAGGCAAAAGGGACGTTAGTACGAATAATGTACTGAGTATGTAAGGCACATAGATAAGTACATAATAGACATGGAAGAAATATAGAGTAAATAACTCAACCTGTAAGTCTGGAAAATTTGTAAATCATGAAATACGTATAGTGTCATACATATTCGTATGAATGTCATGTTGTGCATAGGTACATGTTTCATAACATCATTAGCCTCTGAGGGCATCCCATCATATCATCTCGGTCACTGTGGGTGAAATCATCAACGTATACCAGCTGATCAGGTGGTGATGCGTATATAATGCCATAACCTTTCCCATGTCCCATATATATATATATACGGGTATATAACACCATCTAGTCATGGGTCAATGTACATGAATGCTATGTATGAAAAGTATGTTATTAAAATCTTTCGGAATGTCATAAGACCATTTTGCCTTTGAGTAATATCATAAAGTAAACTCTATTCAACTTTCGTATTTTTCTGAGATCCATGAACAGATGATAAAGTATTATGACACATGGAAATTCAAGAATATAGATATCTCTAATACTTCTATGAATAGTGTCATTTATAGAACTTGTGCGTTTGCACGTTTCATTTGTGTCGTATAGATCATGCCAAAAGAAGGAAGGGATAGCCTTAACATACCTGGGGTATAGAAATATCCGTACAATATTCTTGTAGGAGAATTCGATTGCAAGAAATCTCATTGCTAATGAAGTTTTTAGACCAGAACATCGTTGAAGATTTCATATGAATTGCACGTTTTTTGTAGACTTCTTAGCTATTCATTCTAAGTTCTAATTTGTAGGAAATGAATAATGTTATGATCTGTGTTTTTTTATTCAAGACATAGGAAGTGAAGCTTTATTAAAAGCTTTTGAAAAAGGCTAATGTTTCCTGATACTAAGAATGTTAGTACTTTGATTCTATACAAAGTATAAGAAAGTGGGGTGTCTTTATTATGGCATGTTGCCACCTAAGCAAATTGGACTCTTAGTCACTTTGTTTGATTAACTTAATGGCTGCCACGTTTTTGTGGGGGGGATTAATTTTATGAAAATATATCCCCAATTAATTAGGTAATGCCTCGTTACTCGATAATTAATCAATTACCCGCAAAATTGAGAATTATTCTCACTTACTTAAAATATTACTCACTTTTCACATACCTTATAAACTTTACTATTATGGTCATGTGGTACCTTGCATGGTACTATTCCATAAATATCGAGCATTTTAGCTCGAGTCATATTTTATCCCAACATGCCAAACTTGGACGAAAAGTCATTTTCTTTGACTTGCTTCCCCTTTCACCTGTACGAATTTACTTATTACTTGTTTGAAATAGCATAATCCTTATAATCTCCAAATAATCTTTTCCTTGGATCGATGTCAGTTACCGTATGACAAATTCAATATACAACACTACAGGGTGCAACATCGTCATAATGCACTACTGCGGGACGCGACATCTTATTTTTGGGCCCTCATTAATTTATTTATGGCGTATTTTTATGTACGAAAATATCGGGTGTAACATCATCCCCCCCCCCCCCGCTGGAACATTCCTCCTCGAATGTTGACTAATGCGTTTATCGTTCTCATATCCCATAGCTCTTGCGAATACTTTAGAAGTCTTTTTGCCATCTAGGCAATTGTTCTGTATATAAGTCCAAAGGCCAGGGCATTTCCCTCCTTTAGGCCTCCTTCCCACGCTATAATTTGTGATCGAATTCCTTCCAATCTCGTAACTGTTGCTACCTTCCATTATGCAGCTTCTACGATACTGACCTTGTAAGTGTGCCTATGCGACTCTCCTATCCTTTTTCTTTCAGCTTTGAGCAAATCCTGAAGTTCTTCACTTGGTATTTGTCGAACTTACGAGTATTTCTATATCTTATTTTATAGACCTGGTTATCCATTCGTATGACTTTACTGCTTCTACATAGGTCATATTATACTATAACGCTTACCTCGATTTCTCGTTATGAAGGTCTACTACCAAATCTCATATTACTTTTGTTGCTTATCTCATTGTATAAATCTATGTCCTCTTATGCCTCCACCTTACTGTTCAAATTTTAGAATGACGGTCTAATATCCTCTCATACTTTATAACTTTTATCCATCCATTGTTGATTCATCTCAATTTCGATCCATAATCCACCCCTGATAACTTAACTCTTTTATGTAATATTGCTACTAGGATTCATGCTTTGTTGGGGAACATCTAAAATGATTAAAATGATCCACATGGGGTGATACCTTTCTTTCATTAACCGTATCTCCCGGCATCCCAATGTGATTCACCTTACGTGGGTATTTTAATCTTGTCCAATTCATGAGATCCCTTTCTTTTATTTGTCAGATCATTACTTAATCGAAGGCCCAAACGTCAATTTTTTTTGTCTACAATAGTTACCCCTCATTCTATTAACAGGGCAGTATTCTATTTATTCTAAATGTTATTAGTCTTAGACTCTTTTGAGTTCGTTCAGGCTATACTGAACTTTCTATAACTTATAGAAACCATTAGCTTTCTTGTTTTCATGGGTTTAATCCCGAAGAATTATCTGTTCTCGTCACCTTCTCACTCGCCCTTTCTCATTCTTACATTCTGTCATAAAACTTTATCGCTTTACTATACTTTAGCTTGGGATCTATACATATCTATTTTTACTACTCGTAACCTTCCTTCAACTTGCTTGCACCATAGATTTCCTTGTGTTATTCTGGAACATCAAGCGAGACACCACATCATCTCTAACTCTTCTTTACTCTCTTAACTAGACCTCTCGATACGTAAAAACCATAGGCTGGAAAATATGCTACTGATCATGCCGCTATTATTCCTGGATGCTTAATCTCCGCGCTTCTAGCCTTCTATCCGAAGTATGGACTATTCACAACATTTTGCATTTGAGTATCTCATATGTTGTTCACCTTTATCTTACTAACTTTAAAGTTTCGCATCATATCTTTCATCTCTCTCATGACCCCCCTTTCACCTAGGCATATTTCACATCCACAACTTGAACTTCTATTATAATACTTGTACCTCTTTACATGATTTGGTGAGAGCTGCGTACTGACTTCTTATGAGGTTGTTACTCTTGTAAATGGATTTATCGTAGAGCCGTTATATAATATGGATGTTGTACTATCTCTCTTGTACCTCTGATATTAAAAGTAATTCTGTAATATTCTCAATCACGATTTCTATAATTTTCTAGGTCCAATAATCAGACTCCTGATTTAGTTAGTTGATGTAACTCTTTAGTTTCCTCTTCCCTCTGATCAACCTTTGTGTAGACTTAAGCTATCTTCTGATCTGTGGCTCATGGTATTAATTATTACTTTAGCACTTCATGGATGTTATGGAATATCCAGGATACAATCTTCTAACAATTCAATCCTTTGTATATGACCTACACTCTATTCTTTCTTTTAACTTATACCGGAGTCTTATACGGTTGTATGATTGTCAACATATATGTATACTCTGAAATCGCAAGTGTGTTCATAACATAACTAGCTCTAGATCATTGATCGAATCATTCCTTTCGTTCCATATTAGCTTTCTTTCAAGGTAATCTATTACTTTTTCCTGGTCTTTCTGCCCCCTTGTTGCGTCCATACTTAGCTTATCTTAGTGCCCACACATGCCAAAGTTTTCGTGCAACTCATATGATCTCGAATATTACTTCATGTTCATTAGCCATAGTGGGTGTCACTTCCTCTTTAGGTCGTTGTGCTTAAGTTGAAGCCTTCTTCCTTATTTCCTCAGCTAATCTTTTGTTGTAGTACTTAGGGAGAACCCTTGATCCTTGTAAAGCTGTGAGCTTATTACGCACCTCTTAATGTCCTTCCTTACCTATAACTATCCGTAGTTGCTTACCTTCGTGCCCTTATGCTTGTAGGGTTGCTTCAACTGATATTTTGACTTCCTTCCTAGTGGCACTTACTTTTATCCCCGTAACACTCATACAGTATCTTTAACTACCCCAACTCCTATCTGAATATTTCTCAAGGTCATAATGTCATATCTGTAATACTGAATCCCCATGTTGGGGTTCATTCTATTTATCTTGCACGTTTTATTGATTTGTTTGTATCCATTTTCTAGCCATAACTAGGCCCTTCCTGAATCAACTACTAATTAATCGTTGGCCCCTTCTGATATCAATATTCCGCGTAATATTTCTTGGGTCATTTCCTTTGTCTTAACTTACATCTCACACTTGCTCCTTATCTAACAATAACATCTCGGGTAGGGGCTCTTACTTCCTCTCCTCGATGTCGTGTTTGCATAATATCTTGGAATTACAGCATACCTATAGGATTTGGATAAGTGCAATCTTATCCCTTTCTCGGTCTTTTCACATTCTTTATTTATTATTCCATAGTTACTATAACCACTTAATTCTTACTTAATGCCACATCACTCTATATTTCCCTCTTTAGGGAAGTACTTAGAGCTTGAGCTACGACGATCTACCTATATATGTTTTTCCTCTTCATCTTTGGCGTCCTTTCACATCATCAATGACTCTTACTCGCCTTGCAGTAATCTTTCTGCACCGAGGATGATGAAATTCCTTATTCACGAGGGTGACACTTAGTATAACTGGCACATATAGTCCTTTAAGCTTAACTTTGCTCATATTGCTTGCTTTAGGAAAATGTCTCCCTGAATGACCATTCTCTGAATTCATCACGGATCTTCTTCTATTGTCCATTCTATTGTTGCCGGGATGCAATATGAAATTCTCATGATGCTTATGATTATCAAAACACTCAGTTCCTAATTCATGTTTAGTTTACCTCGTTCACAAGTCCATACTAATTTCTAGTATTCCGGGATCTAACTTTTCCTTCTGCTAATCACGTTAGAGTCGCGAACCTATTTCTTGAAATGAGGATGTGGCTGTGTGGCCTATATCCTTTTGTTGTCTTAAGCCCCATTACTCTTCGTCTCTTTTTTCATTTGACTATAGATTCTGTAACACTCTACTATTGCCATCCATGTATCACATCTCACTTATAATGCTCCATTAATTCTCTTCTTTTTTTCTTGCTAACATTTCTCTCAATCACTTTATTTCGAAAATTTCGATAAGACATTCTTTTGCATTTTAGCTCCCATTGCTCCATCCACGGGCTTTTCGGGTTGCCTAACATTCTCTCCCTACTAGGGACGGGAGTCATAGTAAGGTAATATTTATCCATTCTAGGCTTTCAGTGCCTATATTTGTAGTACTCATATCCAGATGTACTATTTTAGAGTGCACCACCTGGGTATCTCACAAGGAGAGTTATTACCACGTTTATAATATCCTTTGAAAATGTCAACTAAAGAAAACAATCCATTCACTACTTTGGGCCACTCTAACTCCATCCGGATCGTGACATCCCGTCCTCTTCTTAATATACACCTGTTAGCCCCCAATATGGTATAACTGAGATGGGTGTTGCCAATTATACATACCTCTATTACTGTTGAGAGTAACTCACAATGCTTATATATTTCTGCCGGAATTGTAATATTGATAATCTTCATTAACTGGGTGTCTCGTACCTTTCTTCACCTTGCTTCTTTTACTTGCTGAAACTTGTGTATGTCTTCTGAATCTCTCATTGCCTTTCACCATAGGGATGGATAGATATCCTTTCCTTAAGGCTCCTTATAAAGAGGCTTGCATGCCTTAGTACACACATGATCTACTGAAGACCTTACATTTACTCATCATAAACATCATGAAAAATCGAGTCCCTCTGACTTAACTCTTCCATAGACACATTCAATCTCTTACCAACTGTAGGTATCGTCTTATTACGAATGATATAGAAGCTAGGAGTTTGAATTCTTATAAGTGAGCTCTACAACACGATCTAAAGTAAGAAGAAAGAGTGACAATCCTAAATGCCCTGTAGCCTCCTGCTTATAAGTGTGGTGCACGACACACCCATAGACAATACTCTACTAGACACGTCTTGTAGACTCCCTAGGACAGAACTGCTCTGATACCACTTTTGTCACGCCCCGAGCCTGGATGGGTCGTGACGAGAACCCAGTACTTACTCAACCGAGTACCAACATAACGTATCTTTTCATGTTATACTATCATAGATAATTGAGCCGGAAGGCTACCGTGAGTTAAGTATAATACAACATGTGATACAAATTTATACATAAGACATATGGGCCTATAAAGCCAAAATAACCACTTGTATACTAAACATAGGCCGACAAGGCCATACAATCATTTACGTACATGACATCTGTCTATAAGCCTCTAAGAATACATAATTTTTATAAATGTTGGGATAGAGTCCCGCCATACCAAACAGTACATGTCTAAATCATACTAACCAAATAAGCAACTCTGAAGCAAATGGAGCACACCAACATCTTCCGTTGAGCTGATAGCCTACTTGGAGGGCTATCGACCTGTCTATCGGGACCTGCGGGCATGAAACGCAATGTCCCCAGGCAAAAGGAACGTCAGTACAAATAATGTGCTGAGTATGTAAGGCATATAAATAAGTACATAATAGACATGGAAGAAATATAGAGTAAATAACTCAACCTATAAGTCTGAAAAACTTTGTAAATCATAAAATACTTATAGTGTCATGCATATGCGTATGAATGTCATGTCGTGCATAGTTATATATTTCATAACATCATCAACCTCTGAGAGCAACCATCATATCATCTCGGCCACTGTGGATGAAATCATCAACGTATACCAACTGATCAGGTGGTGGTGCGTATATAAAGCTATAACCTTTCCCATATCCCATATACATATATATACATACATATATACGCGTATATAATGTCATCTAGTCATGGGTCAATGTACATGAATGGTATGCATGAAAAGTAAATTATTAAAATCTTTAGGAATGTCATAAGACCATTTTGCCTTTGAGTAATATCATAAAGTAAACTTTTTTCAACTTTCGTATTTGTTTATCGTGAAAATGGTAACAACAATTAAATTTGTAAATGGGATTCTAAAAATACATGATCTATTCCCGAGCTAGTTGTTAAAGCAATTAATGCTAAGAACGTGAAGTATAATGATAAAGTGCGAGCTAAGACGGGGCAGTAATCAAACCAAAGGGGCATGTAGCCCGGGTGCAAAGATGGTCGACGAGACCTCGGGGTCGACGTTGGTATCAATCTTGAACTATTAGGGTTAGTCAGGGATGGGATAAAAGTTAAAGGTATAATTAGATAGGGCTCTTTCAGCCAATATTAAGCTATAGAATGAAGAATAGATAAGAAAATGATAAATGCCAAAGCGATCTCGGGCCGGTGCGAATGAACCATTTAGAAGAAAAGAGAGAGAGATATTGTTGCACTTGTGGAGAAATAGAGCAACATCAGTCCCTTACAAGGTGGGGCAAGTCCCCTTTATATAGGAGGGGAGACTGGGCTACAAGTATGTAGGGGTTAATTACAAAGTACGGTGATGGGATGACTTGACATGATGCTTCAGCATAGGCTCTGGATAGGCCGGGCCTGTTATACATAGCCATGTGCCTAAAGGGCTTCCCCCTCTGTCCTGTCTTCGTTCTTCATTTTCTCCGAGTCGGGCTTCGACAAGTCCCGAGGTCGAGAATTCGGTCATGACCCCCTGACCTTGGGGTCCCGGGGCATGCTCCCGAAATGTCTCGATAGTGAGAAATCAAGTCTTCATATTTCGCCGCGTACAGATAGTCTCCGTGTTTCCCATAACGAAGTGATGGGAAATGATTCTGACAATTCACTCCTCGAGCTTCTTTCGGCGATGCCATATCGATGATGTGACCCCTAGCTCGAGCTTTTCGGCCTCATTCATCGCATTCCCTGATTTTTGCTACCCAAGGTACAAGTACCGCCGACGGTTCAGTTTTTCATAGATGCATTAACTGCGCCCGTCGGTCAGTCTTCCGAAGTCTAGATGACCATGTCATAATCCCATATAAATGGGGGGTGCCTTTGCTTTGTTTTTCCTATCTCAATGCTTATGTTGGCTTGCTTACCTTTTCCTTCCTATTATCTTTTTTTACCCTTGAACATCATGTTACGGGCTTATGACCTCAAGGGTGTTTGGAGGAGTTCCCTTAGACTATATCGTGACTTTCTGTCGGGGTCTCCCTTCGTCGAACATAAGCGTGCTATCCCACTATTGTTGTGGTCGCCAGTACGCTAGCCCTTGTTATTGTTGTCGGCCCGAGGTGATGGAGGACGGGGAGCCGGTTTCTTTTTTACGAAGACAGCTATTCGGATTATACACTGCTGCTCAAAAGGGGGCTCAGATAATACACCGCTGCTCACCTTCATACCCCGGCTCGACGTGGTGCTCTACTCCAAGTTGGGGGCTTGCACGGCTGGACATCCCAAGAAATTGATTCAAAGTAGTTGTGCAAGCAGGACCGAGGATTGTTCGGTCCGCTATCTCTCCGAGGTTTCCTTGGCCAAAGAAGGTCCTTGAGCCTTGGATAGCTATGGCATTTTTTCATCCCTCCCAGCCACTCGCCTTGTCCCTTGAGGATATCAGTGTGGGAAGTTGGGATGAAACTTCTGAGGACGAGTGTCCGGAGGCACTTGTTGTGGACTTTCGAAGGTGGGTTGGTCTTCGGGCTTTCATCTAGAACGCGCATCCCTTTTCCTCTTTATCTAGGCATGGACTCCTGTAGGCCTTTGTAATTGTATGTAACGACCCCTCGAGGGTTGCTTGTACGCAAATTTTTATGAATAATAATATACTTTGCTGATTTCTGCTTTCCTTACTTCGCATTATTTCTATATGCTCTCATGTCGTTCGAAGCTCTTTGAATGCCTTCTTTTATTTGTTGACCGCTAACATTTAACTTGAGTGTGAGTGCTCATTCTGATCTTATGTAGATCAACATGTCTTTCCTCTGACCCGTCATCATACTTCGGACTAATCTTGGATTGATTCTGATAGATCCGGGCTACCAAGGCCCTCCGAGTTGTTTGGATATCATGCGTAGAATTCTGGAGCTTTCGGGAATGTTACCCTGGATAGAGGTCATCTTTGGGTACCCGGGGGTTCCTATTGATCTTGATGTAGATAACCTTTTTAGAATGAATAAGATTGACTTCCATTGGGGAGTTTGCTCGTATTTGGGTACTTCCTTGTACCTTTGTGGAGCTTTCGCGATTGGAGCTTCCTATGTTTATTCCTCTTTTCAGAAAGAGGGGATCACGAGACTAGGTGTTTGCCTTGCATCGAGTGTCGGCGTTTAAAGCTCATCGAGGTCCGACTTCTTTGGGCTGGGGGTTCTTGATGTAGAGTGCTGCCCCGAGCATGGAGATAATACAAATGGTCCCTTGAGTCTTGGCTCCTCATTGGAGGATGTTTTCTGGATTGGGTATCAACCCGTCGATCTGTATCGAGGCTGCTGGCTTCCTGGGGCTTGCCTCGAGCAAGAGAATCATCGTTGCTTTTCGCATGTATGTAGGGCAGCTTCAGCTCCTCGACAAGACTTCATCACTTTTAGATAGTTGCCTCTCTATTTTGGCACGGGGTACTTCATCTCTTTAGGCGCAAAAAGTGTTTGTGCGCGTCCTTGCCTTGACCTGTTAGTTTCACTATAGTCATGGGAACCACTTCTAGGCCGATCCGGAAGGCGACGGGGGCACTGCTCCTGGTGCTCAGGAACCGAGGGATTTCGCTCTAGAGACGGCGTCCTTGATAAGAGAGAAACACCTGGAGATGGTGAGGAGGTACTGTAGATGGAGCGAGGGGGTAACACTACAGGTGTTTTCCCCAGATGAGGGCATTATGGACTCTACTGATGGGTACTTGAGCGTGTACCTATACCCTTTCGCATTTGGCCCCCCTGATAGGGTTGTGCTTGATTTTTGCTTGAAGTATCGGGTTACCCTGGCATAGAATCATCCGTTATTTTGGTGAACGACACTAATGACGAGATTCTTCGCGAAGAAGGCCGGGCTTGAATTCATGCTTGACCACCTTGTCAGGCTATATCGTCCCTTTCATCATCGAGGCCTGCTAACTTTGAGGTGTCGTTCGTCCACGCCCTTCGTTGTTGATGACGAGGACGGCGGGGATCGGGAGTGGGCCAGTTGGTTTATCTGGGTCCAGATGACCGATATTATCCCTGTGGACTTTTTGTCATTTCCCGAAGGGTGAAATTATGCATGTGATTGAGGCGTTTGGTGCTTTTACAGATTCCGCATATAGCAAAAATTAGTTGAGTAATAATGTTGTTTCCCTTGTTGCAGCAACTTCGTGGATGTCGGGTGAGGTCTATGACCTACCCGGCTGGGTCCGGAAACTGGTGACCCATTCATCCTGCGACGAGCGCAGATGGCGAGTTGTACTCCATATCGGATAGGGAGCGTAATACCAAGGTATGCGCGTATGCTACCTTTTCCTTGCCTTTGTATACCTGAGGTAACCCTTTCCCCTTCCATTTCTTCCGTTTACAGATATCGGGTAGTTCCCTAAGACGGGGCAATGTTCTTTCGAAGAGGGGAAGGAGTCATTGGTTTTCGGGCCAAGAGGTGATGACGATAAGAGAGATCGGCACCCGCAGTGTGACAAAGCCTTAAGCAGTGATGGTTGGGCTCACATTTTGGAGGAAAGGGAGTCGCCTGAGTCTGCTGCTCCCAGAGTGCCTGGTCCCTGGACGGCGGTTCCTTTGAGCAAATATGTTGTGCCCGGGGTCAGTTCTTCTAGGGCCTCAGGGGCAGGATCAACAGGAGTGTGTTCCGACTTCGAGAAAGTCTGTCGGCTTCACTTCGTGGTGAGTTTTATGTACAATTTCCCTATATCCCGTGTCCTCCTCCCTCTATTGAATCTTCCTAGTGAAGGCTTGTGATGGGCTCAGGTCTGAGCTGTTTCGTCAAGGGGCCAAGCTTCAGAAAATTCTGGGTGAGGGTGAATATCTTAGGCTCCTTAGCAAGGAGAAGGAAGTTGAGCTGCAGCATTGGCGATATGAGGCGTATCGGAGCTCAAACTATGAGAGTTATTTGATGGAGCAGGTAACTTCATGTAGTGTGTGCTTCGCTCCTTTCTAACCTTAAGGCTAATTCCCTTTTGTTGTATCAGTTGCAAAAAAAGGCAGAGGCCTTGGAGTACCTCAAGGGCGACGTCAATCACATAGGAGTTGCTTGCGAGGAGCTAAGGGCTCAGGTGCAGGCTCGAGCTTTAGAGGAGATGAGCATCTCGGATAAGGTCCTTGCCTTCGAGGCCCAACTCAGCTTGACTCGTGACAACACCAAAGTTCAAGCGTATATGATTGGGGAACTTGAATCTAATCTCTCGAACGTCCGAGCTGAGATAATCAATGCCCGGGCAGAAGCAGCATTAAGGCGAACCAAGGTTGATCGTGGGATGGCAATTCGTGTGAAAGATGTTGCTGATGCCCAAGCTGAACTGAAGCGAGCCCTCAAACGGGAAAAGAGGATCAAGGAATATATTCGCTGTAGATCCCGGAGAAAGGTACTCGAGGAGGTCGGTGCAAGGGGCTTCGTTATCTCGGATGAATTGGCTCGAGCAAGGGCGGACGAGCGTGTCGCTCGATCACTTCTTTTTGACGTTGTGGAGGGCGAATTTGATAAGTTGTAGCCCTTAAACGCAGAGTGTAGATTTTGTTGTTTTGTTGCTTTGTCTCTGATATACGTAGGACATGTCCGTAGATGGAGAATGCGCCCTTTTCGCATGTGTAATATATAAGAAAGAATTTGAAGCTTTATTTCTTCTGTACCTCTTCTTTATTTTGTTGCTTTCGACCGGTCAGGCTAATTTTTGTGTTTGGTGAGGTCCTCATAGGTCTGGTATGGATTGGACAGATCCAGGGGCTCTTAAGTGCGCTCATTGACGCGAGCAGGTGTTGGGGCCGCTATGTCGGGCCTAGCCGTTTAGGCTTAGTCTCTGAGTCGCATTGTGACTCGTGCTTCAATTGACCAAGGCTCTTTCCTGCCTGTGTGGGTGGATGATGATGGCTTTTATTCTTTGGGTCGAAGTGACCTTATGGGGGCTAGTGTCACGCCCCAACCTCAGGAGGCGCGACCGGCGCTCAATCGAGCAAACCCAACTGAGCAAGCCTTATGAAACACTTCCTACCCAACTCGATACGAATAAGGAAACCATGTTTTCATTCATTTATTTAGACGAGGAAAGATAGTGCATTCTACAATGTTAGTTCATTTTACATCACAACATTAAACCGTCGATAAGTTCTAAGATTCCATACAAATACACTTTAGAAAAGCGAGAATTAGAATTACATCATAGTTCGTAGATCCATCCAATGCCCGTACATAACCCATGCATATGTCTACGGAGCCTCTAAGGATGTAAAAGACAAGTATGGCAATGCCGGCAACAAGGCCCCGGCTATACCTCAAAAGTAGAAGTCTACAACAAAAGATGTGCAATATAACCCCTTGAAGGAGAAAGGGGCTCACCAAGACTTTGAGAAGAAGGTACTCCGCTACGCGCAATCGACACTATCAGCAATGGAGCCACCTACATTCATTTAAAAATGTAGCGCCCCCGACAAAAGGGACGTTACTACCATGGAATAGTACTAGTATGTATAACTAGACACCATCTAGTTAGAAAGAACTTTCATACCAAACATAAAGAAATCACAAGTATAACTCAATAGCTTTAAACGATCACAACATTATTGATGTAGAAGAATCATGCAATTTTTCACATTATGTTTCCATAGCCTTTAGTTTGGGGCATTTCATACTGTTCATCCTTGTTTGCTATACCACCGCTAGCTTGAGCGGAGTCTGATCTCGACCCGATCGGCTAGGTTGCCTCATTTGAGACATACACTTCAATCACAATCTCACTTCCCTTTTTATTCGGGGTTCAATATCAACATATTACAACCATGTGTGTGGCATGGCGTTCGATCTCGGCCCGATCGGTTAGGCCGCCTTACCAAGGTGTTTCCCTTTCCATCAATCATCTCAATTCAATCTTTGTTTCACATGTATCATTCCATAGGCACTTGGGGCCACAACTATCACGTCATATATTTGGCACTAGGCCATATTTCACATCAATCCCAATTTTAATGTTAGATTTGTAATTTAGGATAATAAGTGCACACAAGAGCAAATTAAATTTTTAGGCATAGATGGCACAACATATGCAGCTTCAATTTCAATTTAAGGTCAAAGCATTTCAATTCATGCTTCATAGTCCTTGCCCCTTTTCAAGTTATCAAGAATGACATATTGATCATATTGAGACACACTTTCCACGCATATAAGGTTGCAACACTAGTTCAAGTGAAATAACAATCAATACAACAATTCAATTTTTAATTTTACTGTATTCACACAACCACTGGTAAAGCTCAATTTCTAAAAGACGGGGTTTTAGCCATAGATACCTCAACAAAGCTTTCCTTAATTCTTACAAAATTCCGAGACTCTTAGCACTTCAATCTATAGTATAAGAATTACAAATCGAACTAAGAATTAGTGATATGGTTAAGATTTTAGCTCGTTCAGGTATACTAACAAGCACAAAGTGAGCATGGTGATCTTAGGTCCCTTTTTGGAAGAGATTTCTTCAATGTTACACTTCAATTGTTGTCTCCTTAGTTCTCATCTTCCCCATACCCCATTATACCTTATGCATGCAAGATTATTAGCCATTTTTTCCAAGATCTCGATTTTAATCACCTATTTTAAATAGAAAGTTCAAAATTACAGATTATGGAACAAGTTCTTACATTTTTAGGGTGAAGACCTAGCACCTCTCTTGACAATCTTCAAGATTTTGGGGTGAGAGTTGGGTGATGATTAGATGAAGGTCACTACCTCTCTCTCTAGAACTCCTTTTCTCACTCTATCTTCTGTAAAAATAACATAGAGAAGGTCGGACAGGGTGTTTTTAATGGGATGGGGTCAGGTTTTAAAATTAGAAAATAGGAGCCCCAACTCAGATTTGCGATAGTATATCTGACATGCGGCCCGCAAAATGGACCACAAAAATGGTCCCAAAAACTCGACACACTGCCCGGGTATGCGACAAAAATGTGGTCCGCATACTCGTTTTGCAGTCGCATAATGCACCGCAGAACTGTCTTCACAAAAATTTCAAGGGAACTATGCGATGACTATGCGGCCTGTATACCGATTATGCGATCGCATAATTGGCCGCATAGTTAACCTCAAATTGACCAACACACTGACTGGTTATGCGGTGACTATGCAGTCCGCATACCTATTATGCGACCGCATGATAGACCGCAGAATCGCACATTTTCTGGAAAACTTAATTTCTTAACTTTCTAATGCACAGATCAATCCAAAAGGTTGGAACCACAAGACTCGAGTTTTTGAGTAGAAATTTCATGGGCCTTACAACTTGGTCCGGAGGTTTACTCGGCTGGTGACAGTGACATTCATGTCGCACCCTTCGGCATGTTGCATTTTTTGGGTCCAATCTCTGAGTCGCGTTTGCGATTCGTGCTGTAATTGACCCATAAATTTCCATGATTCGCTGGCCGGCGATAGTGGCATCTATGTTGTGCCCTTGGGCATATTGCAATTTTTGGGGCCAGTCTCCGAGTCGCATTGCGATTCGAGCTGTGATTGACCCATAAATTTCCATGATTCTTTGGCCGGAGATAGCGGCATTTATGCCACGTCCTTAGGCATTTTCCAATTTTCGGGTCCAGTCTCCGACTCGCGTTGCGATTCGAGCTATAATTGACCCTTAAATTTCCTTGATTTTCTGGTCGGCGACAGTGGCACTTATGTCGTTTGGTAATTGAGACCTTATAGTATGTGGCCCGTGGGCTTGCATAGTTAACTATTTTGGATCCAGTCTCCGAATTAGGTTTCTATTCGAGCTCATTTTAATCCTCAAGTTGTCAAGATTTTTTTGCTGGCGATAATGGATCTTATGCTGTTTGGTCTTAAAGACCTTTCAATATGAGGCTCGTAGGCTTGCTTAGCTGGCGATAGTGGCTCTTACGCTGTTTTTGCCCGTGGGTTTTTTGTAGGCTTTTTTTCTGCTCGTTAAGGTCTTTTTATAGTATTTTTTGACTGACCCATCGTCGGTTCCAGAGGAACCTCGATTTCAAGTCATTGTCAGCGATGTCTCGAGCACCCCGTAAGGTTTATAGCTCGTAGGTCGAGTAGATCGACGCTCTTGTGATTTGGAGCCGACATGGTCGGAGCTCGTTTTTTCCTATTGAGGGAAGCATGTTTTAACCAGTTCTTTCCGAAATATATTCGGAGTAGTGGCTTGCAATTTTTTAGCAACAGTCGGACGTTCCCGAGTCGTATTACTTTGGCTGTATCAGCCGTTTTGACCGTAGTCATATGCGTTTGGTCGTAGTCATTTTTGATCCCTAGTGATAGTTTAGGCGTCTACATCGAGGGTATGCCCTTTAGGGATTCTTACAAATGCGATGTATAGCCTAAACTTTGGGATTTTCATGCCTGTTGAGGTCTTACAGTTTGTAAAATAGATCTGGTTACGCCGAGGCTGCCCGCTAGGGGTCTCACAGTTTCGGGTTTTCCAGTTGTATGGCGATTAGTAGTAGTCTCCGAGTCATCAAGTTTGTTTAAGCTTGAAGACAGCATCTCGTGAATTCGAAGTTGCCTTCTAGGGGCTTGATGAGCCTGGAGTTCCGACCCTGGGGTCATCCAAGTTGTTGAATCGCTAACGCTAAGTCTCAGAGTATATCGGGACTCATTTGAAGGAGAAACATTTTTCGCGAGTATGTCGAAATCACCTTTCCCGAAATAGGAAATGCCGAAAAGGTATTCTTTATTGCTTGGCTTAAATATATGTTGTAAATACATATTGTCCCGTTGTTGTGAGCTCGGCCCACACGGGTGCGGCTCCTCTAATTATCTGATCCATTTACATGATTTCATTTTGGAACTTAGCCTGCCATTTATTGGCCCTTCCGAGGGGATGGTGGCCTTAAGAGGAGGTCATCGCACGTTGTGTGACTGTAGAAGAAAGGACTGCGATGTTGTCGGATCCCTTTCTTAGGGGTACGTTTCTCTGCTAATAATCTTGCTGGCGGGACCTTTAGGTCGGAAACCTAGTCAAGTAAAGAGAGCTCGGTGGGTCCCGCGGAGGCCTCGGATCTCCGAGTGGAGTTTAGAATTTCTGAATGCCTCGGCTGACTGCCTGCATGTAGGTTAGTAGAAGGAAAGAAACAACCAAAGGAGCGGAGTAGTCCTTCCCTGCTGCGGGGTGTGTAGGAAACATTTTTGAGGTCTGGTATGTTCTTTCCATTTCGGGGCACGAGCCCTAATGTAGCATTCCCCTATGTTCAACCAGGCTTGGCCGAAGATGCAGTTCTGCTTACCCTTTGATCCCTTCGAGGGAGGAGACGTTGATGCCGGTAGTGGGTCATATGGTGATTTCCTCTCGTCGCGTGTAGATTTTTGTCGAATGCCTTAGTCTCAGCTTTGTCGGGGAGTTTCATCCCTTTGGCGGAGTGGGGTCGAAACCTCTGGGTGGTGTGCCCGTTGTCATTCGAACAAAATGTCCGCGTTTCGCGGGCTCGGCATTCTAGTCTGAGCTCAAACGAGCTGTATAGAGGGAGCGGCCTTCCTGATTGTTATGGCAATCGGCGTTTGGAATCCACCAAAGATTTGAGGTGTGGGAGTGATTTGGTTTGTTTGTCCGAACAGGCCTATTGGCTTTGGCCTGACGCCGTCGGTATAGTTGGTCGAACCACCTGCACTCATGAACATATGCTTTAATTGAAATAGGTTAAATGAGGTAAGGGGTTACCAACGCGTGAATACGAGGCCGAGGCGAAGTCTCGGCGTCCCTTTTCTTGTATGCAAGGGTGTTCTTTAGGTATATTCCCCGGACCCGTCTTTTCCCGGCGATAAGCGCTTTCTCTCTGCATTTTATAGATCTTTGAAGGGTGATGTCGTCCTTTTACTATCATGGCAATACGTTGTGGCTTGTCGGCTTCATTTTTCCCGATATCCTTCCTCCCTTGGATCTGGATTCGAGCCTGACCGCTCGATGATACTTGGTGGCGACCTCTATTGGATAGCATGGTCATCGTTCTTTTGAGTTGGTGACCTCGTGCGCCCCGTGGTTCCTGCGCCGGGCCATAGTTCTCTTGAAGGGGTCTTGGTTGAATAGGTCTGAGCCACCTGGTGTTCCCGACTTCGCTTATGATGATCACGATGTTTGGTATGGCAATGCTGAAATCGCACTCGGCTGGGCGGGGTTTCCCTACCAGCTATGCCTTGTTGAATCTGATTCCATTGGAGGTTCCTTGAGGGTGCTGTCCTCGGGCCATTTCCCTGTTGTTACGAGGTAGGTTGCATCTCAAGTCATTCCTTCCATTCTCTACACATGGATGATACTCCATCTGCTTTGTATCAGCTTCTTTGTCGGGAGTCTGCTTGGATATACCGAACCCGATGAGGTTCTTGGAGGGTTGTCCATGGCCCCGATTTGGAGCTGGTGCTGGGTGTAGGCATCCAACCAGACCTCGGCTGGGTACCTGATCAGGCTTCGCTCAAAATGCCCTAGAGTCGTTGGGCATGCTTCGCTTAGGCTTCGGACGAAGGCATGTATTGGCCGATCATCTGAAACCAGGAGCGATATCATTCGTCCTATCAGGAAATGGGGTGCGGCTTCCCGCAGTATTTCATTTCTTCTTCATTCAGCCTCAGGTGTATCGGGCCCTCTTGGTACTGCTTTGATGGTACTGGTGCGCGCTTCCGCGGAGGACCACGCTGGTACAGTAAGTGAGTCTGTGAGGTCAGGTGCCAGGCAATGGTGCTGCATCACGGTTTCTCTCGAAAGAGTTTCTTCGAACTTCCTCAACGAGACGGGCTCGAACTCATCATCTCGAGTGTCGCTACCTCTAAATGAGCACGCGTAAACGGTAGTGAGCCCGTAGGGATCCAAGGTCCTGTCGCACCTAGGGAGTTCCGGCGTTCCGATTTTCTGCGAAGCAAGTTCTGGAATCGTTTCCTAGGGAGACAATTGTTGTAGGAGATTCCACGAACCTGATTCGATCCTTTCGAAGAGATTCCCAACATCCTCACTGTGGTGGGATCGGTTACCGACTTGTCATTACTTGATCTCTTGGGTACTAACTCATCATAAGGAGACGTCTCCGGCGCTACTACGTTGGGGGTACCCGGGAGACTTTGCAGCCGAGTGATAGCCAACTGTCATGCCTGCAACATTTCAAAAATAACATGAAGACTAACTTCCTGTTCTACCTGGGCCGGGGTATTTTGTGCTTCATGTTGGTCGTTGTGCCCTATGCTCATGTCGGTGCGAGAAGTTTCGTCGACTTGTTGTACGTCCTGTGAATATGCGTCCGCTAGGATAGGTCAAGGAGCGATATCAGGATTCCGCGGAGGTGCTCCAGCGGCCGAGATAGCCACGCCATTTTCCCTGTGATTTTCGAGGTTGTCGTTCTCAACTCCGTTTACCGAGCTGGACATTTTGGCCTAAAATCAAGGATCTTGGACAAGAAAAAGTGTGAAAGATAATATGCGTTTGTGTGACGAAACCAGCAAGAAAATAATCGCTATTATTTTTAGCCCCATGGTGAGCGCCAAACTGTTTACCGTGAAAATGGTAACAACAATTAAATTTATAAATGGGATTCTAAAAATACGTGATCTATTCCCGAGCTAGTTGTTAAAGTAGTTAATGCTAAGAACGTCAAGTATAGTGATAAAGTGTGAGCTAATACGGGGCAGTAATCAAACCAAAGGGGCCTGTAGCCCGGGTGCAGAGATAGTCGACGAGAACTCAGGGTCGACGTTGGTATCTATCTTGAACTATCAAGGACAGCCGGGGATGGGATCATAGTTAAAGGTATAATTAGATATGGGTCTTTCAGCCAATATTAAGCTATAGAATGAAGAACAGATAAGAGAATGATTAATGCCAAAGCGATCTTGGGGCGGTGAGAATGAACCACTTAGAAGAAAAGAGAGAGAGATATTATTGCACTTGTGGAGAAATGGAGCAACATCAGCCCCTTACAAGGTGGGGCGAGTCCCCTTTATATAGAAAGGGAGACTCAGCTACAAGTATGTGGAGGTTAATTACAAAGTACGGTGATGGGATGGCTTGACATGATGCTTCAGCATAGGCTCTGGATAGGCTGGGCCTGTCAAACGTAGCCATGTGCCTAGAGGGCTTCCCCCTCTGTCCTGGCTTCGTTCTTCGTTTTCTCTTAGTCAGGCTTCGACGAGTCCTGAGGTCGAGAATTCGTTCGCGACCCCCTGCCCTTAGGGTCCCTGGACATGCTCCCGAAATGTCTCGACAGCGAGAAATCAAGTCTTCTGATTTCGCCGCGTACAGTATTTTTCTGAGACCCATGAACAGATGATGAAATATTATGACACATGGAAATTAAAAAACATAGATATCTCTAATACTTCTATGAATAGAGTCATTTATGGGACTTGTGCATTAGCATGTTTCATTTGTGTCATATAGATCATGCCAAAAGAAGGAAGGGATAGCCTTAACATACCTGGGGTAGAGAAAAATCCGTATAATATTCTTGTAGGAGAATTCGATTTCAAGAAATCTCATTGCTAATGAAATGTTTAGACCAGAACATCGTAGAAGATTTCATATGAATTGCACCTTTTTTGTAGACTTCTTAACTATTTATTCCTAAGTTCTAATTTGTAGGAAATGGATAATATTATGATATGTGTCTTTTTATTCAAGACATAGGAAGTGAAGCTTTGTTAAAAGCTTTTTAAAATGGCTAATATATCCTGATATTAAGAATGCTAGTACTTTGATTCTACACAAAGTATAAGAAAGTGGGGTGTCTTTATTATGGCATGTTTCCACCTAAGCAAATTGGACTCTTAGTCACTTTTTTTATTAACTTAATGGCTGCCACATTTTTGTGGGGAGGGGGGGTTAATCTCATCCAAATATATCTCCAACTAATTAGGTAACGTCCCGTTACCCGATAACTAATCAATTTCCCGCAAAATTAAGAATTGGTCCCACTTACTTAAAATACTACTCACTTTTCACATACCTTATACACCTTACTATTATGGTCATATGGTACCTTGTATGGTACTAGTCCATAAATACTGAGTATTTTAGCTCTAGCCGTATTTTATCCCAACATGCTAAACTTGGACGAAAATTCATTTTCTTTGACTTGCTTCCCCTTTCACCTTTACGAATTTACTTATTACTTGTTTGAAATAGCATAATCCTTATAATCTCCAAATAATCTTTTCCTTGGACTGATGTCAGTTACCTTATGACAAATTCAACGTACAACACTACAGGGTGCAACATCGTCGTAATGCAGTACTGCGGGACGCGATATCTCATTTTCGGGCTCTCATTAATTTATTTATGGCGTATATGGGGTGTAACATCATTCCCCCCTCTAGAACATTCATCCTTGATTGTTGACTGATGCACTTATCGTTCTCATATCCCATAGCTCTTGTGAATACTTTAGTATTCCTTTTGCCATCTAGGCAACTGTTCTGTGTATAAGTCCAAAGGCCAAGGCATTCCCCCCCCCCTTTAGGCCTCTTTCCCACGCCATGACTTGTGATCGAATTCCTTCCAATCTCGTAACTGTTGCTACCTTCCATTATGCAACTTCTACGATACTGACCTTGTAAGTGTGCCTATGCGACTCTCCTATCCTTTTTCTTCCAACTTTGAGCAAATCCTGAAGTTCTTCACTTGGTATTTGTCGAACTTACGAGTATTTCTATATCTTATTTTATAGACCTGGTTATCCATTCGTATGACTTTACTGCTTCTACATAGGTCATATTATACTATAACGCTTACCTCGATTTCTCGTTATGAAGGTCTACTACCAAATCTCATATTACTTTTGTTGCTTATCTCATTGTATAAATCTATGTCCTCTTATGCCTCCACCTTACTGTTCAAATTTTAGAATGACGACCTAATATCCTCTCATACTTTATAACTTTTATCCATCCATTGTTGATTCATCTTAATTTCGATCCATAATCCACCCCTGATAACTTAACTCTTTTATATAATATTGCTACTAGGGTTCATGCTTTGTTGGGGAACATCTAAAATGATTAAAATGATCCACATGGGGTTATACCTTTCTTTCATTAACCGTATCTCACGGCATCCCAATGTGATTCACCTTACGTGGGTATTTTAATCTTGTCCAATTCATGAGATCCCTTTCTTTTATTTGTCAGATCATTACTTAATCGAAGGCCCAAACGTCAATTTTTTTTGTCTACAATAGTTACCCCTCATTCTATTAACAGGGCAGTATTCTATCTATTCTAAATGTTATTAGTCTTAGACTCCTTTGAGTTCGTTCAGGCTATACTGAACTTTCTATAACTTAGAGAAACCATTAGCTTTCTTGTTTTCATGGGTTTAATCCCGAAGACTTATCCGTTCTCGTCACCTTCTCACTCGCCCTTTCTCATTCTTACATTCTGTCATAAAAGTTTATCGCTTTACTATACTTTAGCTTGGGACCTATACATATCTATTTTTACTACTCGCAACCTTCCTTCAACTTGCTTGCACCATAGATTTCCTTGTGTTATTCTGGAACATCAAGTGAGACACCACATCATCTCTAACTCTTCTTTACTCTCTTAACTAGACCTCTCGATACGTAAAAACCATAGGCTGGAAAATATGCTACTGATCATGCCGCTATTATTCCTGGATGCTTAATCTCCGTGCTTCTAGACTTCTATCCGAAGTATGGACTATTCACAACCTTTTGCATTTAAGTATCTCATACGTTTTTCACCTTTATCTTACTAACTTTAAAGTTTCGCATCATATTTGCTATCTCTCTCATGACCCCCCTTTCACCTAGGTATATTTCACATCCACAACTTGAACTTCTATTATAATACTTGTACCTCTTTACATGATTTGGTGAGAGTTTCGTACTGACTTCTTATGAGGTTGTTACTCTTGTAAATGGATTTATTGTAGAGCCGTTATAGAATATGGATGGTGTACTATCTCTCTTGTACCTCTGATATTAAGAGTAATTCTGTAATATTCTCAATCATGATTTCTATAATTTACTAGGTCCAATAATCAGACTCCTGATTTAGTTAGTTGATGTAACTCTTTAGTTTCCTCTTCCCTCTAATCAACCTTTGTGTAGCCTTAATCTATCTTCTGATCTACGGCTCACGGTATTAATTATTACTTTAGCCCTTCATGGATGTTATGGAATATCCAGGATACAATCTTCTAACATTTCAATCCTTTGTATATGACCTGCACTCTATTCTTTCTTTTAACTTATACCGGAGTCTTATACGGTTGTATGATTGTCAGCATATATGTATACTCTGAAATCACAAGTGTGTTCATAATGTAACTAGCTCTGGATAATTCATCGAATCATTCCTTTCGTTCCATATTAGTTTTCTTTCAAGGTAAGCTATTATTTTTTCCTGGTCTTTCTGCTCCCGTATTGCATCCATACTTAGCTCAATCTTAGTGCCCACACATGCCAGAGTTTTTGTGCAACTCATATGATCTCGAATATTACTTTTAATTTTACTTCCTACTCATTAGCCATAGTATGTTCCACTTTCCTCTTTAGGTCGTTGTGCTTAAGTTGAAGCCTTCTTCCTTATTTCCTCAGCTACTCTTTCGTTGTAGTACTTAGGAAGAACCCTTGACCCTCGTAAAGCTGTGAGCTTATTACGGACCTCTTGATGTCCTTCCTTGCCTATAACTATACGTAGTTGCTTACCTTCGTGCCCTTATGCTTGTAGGGTTGCTTCAACTGATATTTTGATTTTCTTCCCAGTGGCACTTTCTTTTATCCCCGAAACACTCATACAGTATCTTTAACTACCACAACTCCTATCTGAATATTTCACAAGGTCATGATGTCATATCTGTGAGATTGAATTCCCCATGTTGGGGTTCATTCTGTTTATCTTGCACATTTTATTGACTTGTTTGTATCCATTTTTCTAGCCATAACTAGGCCCTTCCTAAATCAACTACTAATTACTCGTTGGCCCCTTCTGATATCAATATTTCGTGTAATTTTTTTTGGGGTCATTTCCTTTGTCTTAACTTACGTCTCGCACTTGCTCCTTATCTAACAATAACATCTCAGGTAGGGGCTCTTACTTCCTCTCCTTGATGTCGTGTTTGCATAATGTCTTGGAATTGCAGCATACCTGTGGGATTTGGATAAGTGCAATCTTATCCTTTTCTCAGTCTTTTCGCATTCTTTCTTTATTATTCCACAGTTACTATAACCACTTAATTTTAACTTAATGCCACATCACTCCATATTCCCCTTTTAGGGAAGTACTAAGAGCTTGAGCTACGACGATCTACCTATATATGTTTTTTCTCTTCATCTTTGGCGTCCTTTCACAGCATCAATGACCCTTACTCGCCTTGCAGTAATCTTTCTGCACTGAAGATGACAAAATTCCTTATTTACGAGGGTGACACTTAGTATAACTGGAACATATAGTCTTTTAAGCTTAACTTTGCTCATATTGCTTGCTTTAGGGAAACGTCTTCCTGAATGACCATTCTCTAAATTCATCATGGATCTTCTTCTGTTGTCCATTCTATTGTTGCTGAAATGCAATATGAAATTCTCATGATGCTGACGATTATCAAATCACCCAGTTCCTAATTCATGTTTAGTTTACCTTGTTCACCAGTCCATACTGATTTCTAGTATTCTGGGGTCTAACTTTTCCTTCTGTTAATCATGTTAGAGTCACGAACTTATTTTTCGAAATGAGGATGTGACTGTATGGCCAATATCCTTTTGTTGTCTTAAGGCCCATCACCCCTCGTCTCTTTCTTCATTTGACTATAGATTCTGTAACACTCTATTGTTGTCATCCATGTATCACATCTCACTCATAATGCTCCATTAATTCTCTTCTTTTTCTTCTTGCTAACATTTCTATCAATCACTTTATTTTGAAAATTTAGACAAGACATTCTTTTGCATTTTAGCTCCCCTTGCTCCATCCACGGGCTCTTCAGGTTGCCTAACATTCTCTCCCTACTAGGGAAGGGAGTCATAGTAAGGTAATATTTATCCATTCTAGGCTTCCAGTGCCTATATTTGTAGTACTCATATCCAGATGTACTATTTTAGAGTGCACCATCTGGGTGTCTCACAAGGAGAATTATTACCATGTTTGTAATATCCTTCGAAAATGTCAACTAAAGCAAACAATCCATTCACTACTTTGGGCCACTTCTAACCCCATCCGGATCGTGATATCCCGTCCTTTTCTTAATCTATACATGTTAGCCCCCAATATGGTATAACTGAGATGGGTGTGGCCAATTATACATACCTCTGTTACTGTTGAGGGTAACTCACAATGCTTATATATTTATGTCGGAACTGTAATACTGATAATCTTCATTAACTGGGTGTCTCGTACCCTTCTTCACCTTGCTTCTTTTACTTGCTGAAACTTGTGTTTGTCTTCTGAATCTCTCATTGCCTTTCACCATAGGGGTGGATATATATCATTTCCTTAAGTCTCCTTAAAAAGAGGCTTACACGCCTTAGTACACACATGATCTACTGAACACCTTACATTTATTCATCATAAACATCATGAAAAATCGAGTCCCTCTGACTTAACCCTTCCATAGACACATTCAATCTCTTACCAATTGTAGGTATCGTCTTATTACAAATGATATAAAAGCTAGGAGTTTGAATTCTTATAAGTCAGCTCTAGAACACGATCTAGAGTAAGAAGAAAAAGTGATAATCCTAAATTCCCTGTAGCCTCCTACTTGTAAGTGTGGTGCATGACACACCCATAGACAAGACTCGACTAGATACGGCTTGTAGACTCCCTAGGACAAAATTGCTCTGATACCACATTTGTCACGCTCTGAGCCTGGATGGGCCGCGACGGGCACCCAATACTTATTCAACCGAGTACCAACTTAACGTATCTTTTCATGTTATAGTATCATAGATAACTCAGTCGGAAGGCTACCGTGAGTTAAGTAGAATACAACATATGATACCAATTTATACGTAAGACATACGGGCCTATAAGGCCAATATAACCACTCGTATACTGAACATAGGCTGACAAGTGTCGCGCCCCCTATTTTCCTCTTCGCATAGGAAAATTGGGTTTATGACATTACAAGTATAAGACAACTCATTCCTTTTGGGAACTGGGTTTTGCATTTGAAGAGTCGTCACCTAATGATTTAAGGTGCATTAGGACACCTATAAGGTTCACTTCTAAGTTTGTTTGATAACCAGAGATAGGGTAAGGGCTTAAAATTATCCCAAGGGGAAGGTGTTAGGCACCCCTCGGGATCCACTAGTGTGGTTCCCAGCCAGACAGTTTTTTGTGAATTTGTGCAATTTGCAAATAGACAAGTATAGGCTCAAATAGTAAGGGATTTAAGTTTAAACACATAAGAGTTTGAATTAAAAAAGCAATTATTAAAAGGCGGATTTTGAAAAAGAAGTTACAATTCTACAAATACTTGAGAATATAAAAAGGGATGGGGTCCTAGGTTTATTTATAATATGGATCACATCAATGTGATACCCGGTATGACATTTTCAGAAGAGGGGATACACGTGGTATTGGTCATCATATCCATATCTACCCTTCCCACCACGTCGAGGTATTAAAGCATGGATTGGTCTCGACCACTATTGCATGCTATTACCCGTCCCACTCATATCAGTCCCGGAGGAACTTAGGACTATTATTACTAAAGGGGAGGGATATTAGGCTGACTTTTAGGTTTCAAAAGGTGAAAAGGTTAAGGCGACATACAAAAAAAAAACACATAGGACTGCATATTAGGGGAAATATGTAAACAACTAAAAGGCTCATATATACCTCCTCAAACAAAGTACATAAATAGCATGACTTAAACATAGTTAGGGTCTGAATTTAAAGTGCTAAGGCAAGGAGAATTTTAATTGTTGAGGCAGACCAGTTTATTACATAACTCAGATAAGAAGTCTGAATCAAACCTGCCTGCTGGTTGTAGCAGTTACTGATTAATAAAGGCGGATTCAGTTTTTATTGTCGTTATCACCTAAGGCTCGCCTAAGTATTTGGGTGAGGTTCTATAAACATGATATCTTTTGCTGATTCAGAATGTAGTAAAGCAGTAACTGTTCTACAACAAACGATTTGAGATCCTATAGACATGCTTTCTAAACCGCGTTGAATAAAGGAGTAAGGCTGTTTAAAATTAATTCAGAACAATACGAGTTAGGCTGATTTTAAACTAGACTGGTTTTAGATTTTATAGACGTTGATATCTATTATTGCTAATTTTAATTCCTATAGACATGATATTTAGTCGAACGTGAAATGAAGCAGGCAGTATTTACTTGAATCCTATAGGCATGATTTCTATAAAGGTACTGATTTTAATGATGTCGGATTGTAACCACTTAGATCTTAAAAGCATGGTGTCTAAGTGTGGTAATAAACATGCAGAATTGAAGACAAGCCCTATGGGCATGTTATCTAAATGTAGAGTTAGACATGCAGAATTTTAAAGAAAATAGATCTTATAGGCATGATATCTAAATGCAGAGTTAAACGTGTAGAACAACAGATCTTATAGGCATGACATCTAAATGCAGAGTTAAACATGCAGAATTTAAAACAATAGATCTTATAGGCATGATATCTACCCTTAAGCATGCACAATTACCTAGCCCTTTTCACTAGCCAACCCCAATGTTTATTACAAATTATTACAAACTGAATAATGAATTGCATCAGAAAAGTGTAAAAGAAGAAGTTACAACTAGAGGAAGCCTGATTCTTGACTTTCTCTCTAAGTTATGGAATAAACCACCTCAAATGCCATTTGTTCCAAAGCCTTTCTCAGACATGATTGTGTCAAAGTTCCCTAAGGGTCTCAGTGTTTACACCCAAGTTTGCATAACCAGATAGAGATGAGTGCAGTATGGAAGGGCCAGCCCTTATGTGTCCAAGTTCAGAGGGAGCTCATGGGTCCCAAGGCATGACTCACACAAGAGGGGCAGAACCTAAGTCTAAGAGTATAGTGGAAGTGTAGGAGCGGAGATTTTGTTTAAAACTGGGTTGAGAATAGTAAGGTGTAAGGGTAATTTGAAAACAGTAATAGTAAAGCTAACACTACACAGAATCAACATTTTTATACAAAGGGGTCAGGGGTTTGGGAATACATTGCAGGGAGCATATGACCCTAAGAGGGGTCAGGTTTGGACATGCACAGCAATAGATGGTGCTGGTATACCCATAAATCAGCCGGAGAACACAACACATAGAGGTGATATGAAGCATATGACCCTAGGGAGGGTTAGGTTTGGGTCATGCACAGCAATGTCTAATGCTGACATGCCCTCAAACCAACTAAAGAACACAAACACATAAGGGATATGGGGGTTTGGGATCTATAAATCATAATAAGTGACTGACAAAGTTCATACATAAGAAAAATACATTAATTCAGAAGAGGAAGGGGCAAATTACAGCATGCTTGGTAATGTAACTGGATTAAACGCAAGCAGGAAATAGGCAAGAGTGAAGGAAATAGTAAAGAAACATGTTGTTGTTGATGCTGGAAGATTAATTAGAACATACCAGTAAAGAGGCAAATGCAGAAAGAAAAGTAAGCAAATTTCCACAGCCTAGCCTTGGCTTTCGACCGGCTAGACAAGGCAGCAACACAAGTAGTAACAGAGAAAAGATAGAGAGCTTTGAGTGAAGTGTGTTCTGAACTCAAGTGGTTCGTTCGCTTTTTTTAAAGAAGAGGGGTGCAGGGTATTTATAGTTTTGAAAACAAATGAGGATTAAGGTAATAAGTAAAGTTCAACTACAAATATAGAAACAATCACAAGTCAGAATCAATTACACAAGTAACTTTAATTAAGGAGTCACTGTTTAACGGGTAATGACAGATTCAAAATAAGGAAAGAAGATAAATTTAGAGACAAACTAATTATTGCCATAAAAGGAGTAGTAAAAGCATTGAGTAAGTAATCAAGTCTAAGCACAAAAATATGCTTATTTTGGGAAAAGATTCAGTAAGGCAAAATAAGGAAAGGAATCAATTAACTTTAATAGGAGAGTGAAATTAGAGTTCAAAAAAGAAAAGTTTTTGAAATCAATCACACGATTGAGATTACTCAAAGAAGAAACATGCTTCTGCACTTCAGTATATAAGTAAAGTGAACAGGGTCATCAGACATGTGAGGCCAAGAACATTTGCAAAAGAAATAATCACAAGCACTCAGTAGTACCAGAAATAAGCTAGGGTTCAGTAGTAAAGTAAATATTCAAAGCATATAATCAAGTAGGTCAAGTCACTCAATTCAACAGTGAATAAAACAGAGTATCATAAACATGCAAAGGTCTCACAATAGCAGGTGAGGAAACCTTTTGAAAAGTTAGGGTTTTCGACAAAAGTTGAGTTAGAAAGATAGTAAAACTCAGAATCAGATGAGTCACATAAAGAAAAAAAAGTCTAAAACAAAAGCTTTCAGTCGAGTCAAGTACTCAAACAAACAATTTCAGCCCCAAAGACCTAGGGCTTTTCAACAACAATCGAGTTTTAAAATGGTAACACAAATAAATCAAATAAGAACGAGAACTTAATTAAACAAGTATACATTTAAACAAATAGTTTCAGGATTCGAATAAGACCCAAAAGAAATTAGGGTTTTCAACATGCTGACTCAAGTAGAAGGAAAGCATAACAAACAATTCGAACATAGTAAAGTCATAAAACAACATCGAGAATCGGAGAAAAGATTTTTGAAATAACTTAAAGGAAAACCCTAATCAGAACAATGAAGAGTTGTTTTGAAAACAACGTTGAAGAACCTTCGAGAAAAATGCTTAAAAGTTCATGGTAAGCACAGATCTAAGGTAGATCTGAAAGAAATCGAAAGATCTTAGAGATTAGGGTTTTAGAAAACCCAAAAGAAAACGAGAAAGATCTCGAAAGTTAACGATCTAACTAGAAAATGCCAAGGACCCGCCTTGAAAGGCCATGAATGGCCAGGAAAGGTCATGGATGGTCAGAGAAAGGCTATGAACACCAGGAAAGGTCGTGGATGGTCGGAGAAAGGCCATGAATACCAGTCGAGCAAGGACTGGACCAAACTCCTTCGAAGTATGGTCGTAAAACCATAGAACCAAACACATAGGAGCCATGGAAGGCTGGTACAGGTCTCAAATGACCACGGAAGGCCATGGATTAGGTAGTATCAGGATGGATTAAGGTTTGGTTTGATGGCGGCGACTAGGGTTTGTAGGAGTTTCAGAGAGAGTTGAGAGAAGAAGGATTCAAGGACGGCGGTAGGTGAGAAATGAGATAGGTTTAGGGGTCGTTTGGGGTTAAAAAGGGAAAGGGGGAACGGGAGCCGTTGATTTAAATGATCAACGACTGGGATTAAAGGGGTTAGGTGGAGAGTCCGGGTTGGGTTGGGTTAGGGGGTCAGATTCGAGTTGCAATTGGTTTGGGAAATTTGGTCTGATTTGGGCTCAATTTCAGGCTATAATTGAAATGAAATTGGCTATCATTTAAATAGCCATTTTTTTCTATTTAAAAAAAATAGTAAATTGATTTTTGGAAATAAATTAAAAGTACTAAAATGATTAATGACATATAATTATCAATTTAAAAATATGGGACTTCATTTTCATGAATATAAATGCAATTAAATCCTAAAAGAGGCTAATATTGCAATTATGCAATTTAGCCTTTAAAAATACTAAATACATTTGTAAAAATATGCAAAAATTATCTTAGCTATATTTTAGTATAAATGTGAAAGTTCAATAAATGAATTACCAAAAATAATAATTTTGGAAATAATTATTGGGTTTTTATGGATAAAATAGGGAAATAAATTGATTTAAAAATCTTTAAAAATTAACGAAAAATAATAAAACATTTGGAAATACTTATATATGCGTACATATGCTATTTTGAAGGAATTTTAATATTGAAAAATATATAGGAAAAAATTGGGTATCAACAATAAGACCATACAATCTTTTATGTATATGACATCTGTCTACAAGCCTATAAGAACGCATAATTTTCATAAAGCTCGGGACAGAGTCTTGCCATACCAAACAGTACACGTCAAAATTATACTAACCAAATAAGCAACTCCGAAGCAAATAGAGCGCACCAACATCTTCTACTGAGCTGATAACCTACTTGGAGTCTCTCGACCTGTCTATCGGGATCTGTGGGCATGAAACGCAGTGTCCCCAGGTAAAAGGGATGTCAGTACGAATAATGTACCGAGTATGTAAGGCACGTAAATAAGTACATAACAGACATGGAAGAAATATAGAGTAAATAGCTCAACCTGTAAGTCTAAAAAACTTTGTAAATCATGAAATACTTATCGTGTCATGCATATGCATATGAATGTCATGTCATGCATAGGTACATATTTCATAACATCATCAGCCTCTAAGGGCATCCCATCATATCATCTCGGCCACTATGGGCGAAATCATCAATTGTATACAGCTTGTGGTGGTGCGTATATAATGCCATAACCTTTCTCATATCCCATATATATATACGCGTATATAACACCATCTGGTCATGGGTCAATGTACATAAATGTTATGCATGAAAAGTACATTATTAAAATCTTTCAGAATGTCATAAGACCATTTTGCCTTTGAGTAATATCATAAAGTAAACTCTTTTCAACTTTCGTATTTTTCTGAGACCCATTAACAGACGATAAAATATTATGACACAAGAAAATTTAACATAGATATCTCTAATACTTCTATGAATAGAGTCATTTATGGAACTTGTGCATTTTCACGTTTCGTTTGTATCGTATAGATCATGCCAAAAGAAGGAGGGGATAGCCTTAACATACCTGGGGTAGAGAAAAATTCGTATAATATTCTTGTAGGAAAATTCGATTGCAAGAAATCTCATTGCTAATGAAATGTTTAGACCAGAACATCGTTGAAGATTTCATATGAATTGCACGTTTTTGTAGACTTCTTAACTGTTCATTCCTAAGTTCAAATTTGTAGGAAATGGCTAATTTTATGATATGTGTCTTTTTATTCAAGACATAGGAAGTGAAGCTTCGTTAAAAGCTTTTAAAAATGGCTAATGTTTCCTGATATTAAGAATGCTAGTACTTTGATTTTATACAAAGTATAAGAAAGTGGGGTGTCTTTATTATGGCATGTTGCCACCTAAGCAAATTGGACTTTTAGTCACTTTGTTTGATTAACTTAATGGCTGCCACGTTTTTTTGGGGGGGAGGGATTAATCTTATCCAAATATAACCCCAATTAATTAGGTAATGTCTCGTTACTCGGTAATTAATTAATTACCCGCAAAATTAAGAATTATTCCCACTTACTTAAAATATTACTCACTTTTCACATACCTTATATACCTTACTATTATGGTCATGTGGTACCTTGTATGGTACTAGTCCATAAATATCGAGTATTTTAGCTTGAGCCGTATTTTATCCCAACATGCCAAACTTGGACGAAAATTCGTTTTCTTTGACTTGCTTCCCCTTTCACCTTTACAAATTTACTTATTACTTGTTTGAAATAGCATAATCCTTATAATCTCTAAATAATCTTTTCCTTGGACTGATGTCAGTTACCTTATGACAAATTCAACGTACAACACTACAGGGTGCAACATCGTTGTAATATAGTACTACGGGACGCGACATCTCATTTACGGGCTCTCATTAATTTATTTATGATGTATTTTCATGTACGAAAATATGGGGTGTAATAGCCAACCCCACTCTTCGTGAACACGACAACTGCTCCGCGAACACGTAGACCAAAAGATTAGGGTCCCCAACTGCCTCAACACCTCTTCGCGAATGCATTACTACTCCCGCGTTCGCGATGCACTCTCAGTCCAAACCTTCGCGTTCGCATTCTCTTCTTCGCGAATGTGAAGAACAAAACTTCCTCATCCCACATACACCCTTCGCGAATGTGATACCCTTACCGCGAACACGTAAGAGGAAACCAGAAAATTATACCAACAGTCTTTAGCCAACATGTTATGTCCAAAAATGATCCTTAACCACCCGAAACTCACCTAAGGCCCCCGGGACCTCAACCAAATATACCATCAAGTCCCAAAACATCATACGAACTTAGTCTAACCCTCAAATCACCTCAAATAACATCAAAAACATGGATTGCACATGGATTGAAGCCTAATGAACTTTGAAATTTCTAAATTCTACAAACAGCGTCAAAATCCATCAAATCACGTCCGATTGACCTTAAATTTTGCACACAAATCAAAAATGACCCCACGAACCTCCTTCAACTTCCAGAAATCCAATCCGACCCCGATATTAGAAAGTTACTTTCCAAAATTCCAACTCTCGCCATTTCAAACATAATTCTACTACGGGCCTCCAAATCACAATCAGGACGCTTTACTAAGTTCAAAATCACATAACGGATCTAACGGAGCCATCAAAATTTAAATCCGATGTCGTTTACACAAAGTCAATATCCGATCAACTTTTCCAACTTAAGTTTTCCATCAAGAGACTAAGTGTCTCAATTTCCTCTAAAATCTCTCCGGACCCAAACCAGCTAACCTAGTAAGTCATATAACATCTGTAGAATACAAAAGGAGTAGTAAATGGGAGAACGGGGCTACAACTCTCAAAATGACCGGCCGGATCGTTACACACATGGTGACATCCTTCCCGCTTGTCCCTACAAATAAGATGCACATTTATAAATAATATCACGAATTAACTCAAACTATGTTTTTAGAGAGATTCCTTCAAGAAGAGTAAGTCATAATCAACTTACCTAAATCTTCAAGCTCCAAATAATAATACACCACTCCAATTGATTAAAATACTCAAAATGTCACCAGCAATTCAATATTTACCATTATATATCCCAACTACATCAAAACAAACGCAAAAAGATTCATAAATATCTATTTAGGCTTCACAATTCGGCAACAAGCCTTCAATCATTCTAAATTATCCAATAGGTTCACCCATTAGCCTGTTCAATTCCATTCATCTCATTTAATATTCATTTGGAACCATAATGATACTATGTTAATTACCGAACATCATCAAGTCATTATTTGTTGTCTTCTGCAACAAAATCCTAGGTTCAAGAACTCCAATTTCAAGAACTAGTGTATATCTTATCCAAATGGTGATTCTCGATTCAATTAGTTCATAAATTAAGTTATCAAGTCTATAGAAATCATTAGAAACTCAAGGCATATCCATTTATATCAATTCATCACTAATCATATTCTTCTTTGCCCGACATATCATTTTCAAGACCCACCCTTAGGGTTCATACAATATCCCGTTACAACTTTAAATAAAACTCATAAACATGCTACTCATACTTCAATATATCATATATGTGAAGCTCAAATGAAGAGATTACCTCTTGGTGGAAGAATCTCATTTTTCCTCTTTTTGGTGTTCTTGAAAATTCAATACATTCCTATGGACTTTGATCCATGAATGATGTTAAAACTAACATTAAATGGTATTATGTATTCACAAATGCATCTTACACACTTACCTTGAAGTGTGTTGATGAGGGATGTGTTTCTCCTTCTAACTAGGTTCAAGACCATTATCTAAAATTCTATCTCTTTTCTCTCCCCAAAATAGACACTTTTATAATTTTGATGGCATGCGTAGCTACGCACCCTTCCTCTTCAGCTCCACTTAATTTGCATGCCTTGCTGAAATCAGCTACGCCCAAGGCAGCGTAGCTATGCATAGCTCGCGTAGCCACGTGGCTGATGTGATGCCCTTTAGTAAAGAGATCATAACTTCTTGTAGGAATATCCAAATGACGAACGGTTTGAAGCTAGACTCAAAGATCGTGTGCGAACTCATTTGAAACTTTAGCCCATCATATGGTTTCCAACTTGACTTAGCCTTAGATCTCTTCTTAGACTACAAACCATTATTAATACACCTCATACATATATTATCATGATCAATTGATATCTTTCATATTATTAGTCACGTTCATACCCGAATTAATATAATTAGCACCCGTCAATCTTCTTAATGGTCTTAAAACACTTCAAAAAATTTCGGGGTGTTACACAAAAAAAGAGTATTTTCTTTTTAATTATGTAGCACAAATTTCAACGTTGTTTTTAGTGACAAAGTAAAGCAGCACATTGGTCCATTTTGGGTTTGTGTGAATTTTTTAAAAAAATAATTAAATTCTTGAAGAAAATAGAGTTCTGAAAACTTTGGGTATTTAGGATTTGGGGAGAGGGGGGAGGGGGAGAACAGGAAACATGGGTTTGTGGGAGGGGAGGTAAGGAAAGTAGCATAAAAATTTATTTTTCTAAAAAATATTTTCTACTCTCTAAACAAATGATAGAAAATATTTTCAAAAAAAAAAAAAAATCACTCGCCAACCAAACATAGAAAAATAAATAATAAAATCACTCATTTTCCAGGAAAACATTTTTCATGGAAAACATTTTCCTTCCTACCGAACACACCCAAATATTATCAAAATATTTCTATATGAGATTTTTAAAATTAAATTATAAATTAAAGACTTTTATACACGTATGTAACCCAAATCATTTTTCAGTGGCAAGAATTTCCACTACGAAGTTTAAACTACAAAACGGTCCCAATTCAACAACGTCTTTGATCTTAAACAGACGTTATAAATGAGGAAATTGTATGGACCAACTACCAGTGTTTCGTTCATGCTCATATCATGTATTACCCCTTTAATTTACTTACACTATTAATATAATAGCACATGAGTGGCATGAACCAAATCAGTAGTGCAAAGAGGCTAATACGTTTCATTAGTAACAGTTTAGCTTCAATTTCACTAGTTACTAAAGTGTTAAAAATCAGTTAATATGCCTTTTCTAACTTAAATTACAAGAGCCTAATCATTAGATGTATTTTTCTATATCGAGTTAATAATATGCCGAAAATTAGTTGGCATTTTTTTAAGACTAGATTATGTCGCACCCCCAAACTATCTTGTCCATGGAGATTCCTTGGTGGAGTTTAGACGATATTTGTTTTTCAAAAAAGGAAAAAAATGTTTTTCTAAATTATTTTACTTAACCTAATTTTCCATATTATTAACAGAGTAATGAGTATAAAATAGTGAAAACATGATAGGTCTCTTAATTTTAAAATGATTATATCGCATGAGACAATGATTGCGAATTGGGTTATGATGGCAATTAAAGTAGAGAGAGTATGAGAGAAGTGGTAAGTGGAACGAGACTACGCAGCCACAGCCGCCATTTCATCTATTTACGCATTTTCTTGTGATAATTACTCAAAATAAATACTGCACGAAATTAATACAGCATTAATTCTTCCATTATCATTTCTACAGGATCATCACTCACCACTCCCAAAGAGAAAGTTGAAAAGTTGCAGAAGAGAATCCAGAGGGACTTGCCGAAAGTTTATCAAAATTATACTCCTATTAAGTTGTGATGACAGTAAAAAAAAAAAAAAAGAGTAGCATTTTTAAAATATATGAAGTCATTACTGAGAAACTCACTACTCTTTTTAACAATAAGCTAGTTAGCGTTCAATATCTCGATTGAATAATTAGGCGTCTAATACCCCAAATTAATTAAAATCAATTAGTACTCCCTCTATTCACTTTTACTTATCCACTATACTAAAATACATTTTCGCTTTTACTTGTCCATTTTAGCAAAGCAAGGGAAAGACAAACTCTTTTTTTTGTCTTACTCTAATCATTAATTACTCATCTCCAAAATTATTTTCCAAGACTCTTTGAAATGCCATCATTATGAGAGGTTATAAGGTAAACAATTATTATTTCTTAAGGGGCGTAAAAATCCGTATATAATTAATAATCACCATGTACCAAGGGCTGTGGTGAAATAGATAAGATCTATCTGCCAAATAACTAGAGGTTGGTGTGCGAGCCATAGATATATAGAATGGTGTGCTACCCGCGAATCTGAATTAGTCCGGCCTCAATGCAGGTACGGCCACTACATGAAAAATTATAAAAAGATTACACAAGTAATCCTATACATAAGTCATCAATTCATGGTAAGTTTTCCTCTTATCTTTATTATGGCGAGTAGTATTTTTTGTTTATTGGTAAATTAAAAGAGAGAGGTGGCTTCTGAAATGAGTATAAAAGGGAAGCGAAATGGGAGGAAGCATTATCCTTCTCAAAAGTTCAAAAATTGCAAATCATAACCAACTGCTCACTTCACTCGGACCAAAAAAAGCTTTTTAACGGCCCCCCTTTCTTTCGACCTTTTTTCTTTTAGCTGCTCCTCTTCTTTCAACTACACCATTTTTTTTTTGTTTTTGGTTTTGCCTTTCTATCACGACGTTACATATTAAAAACTGTGTCATGTTTTATATATATATATATATAAGCAAACACTTGGTTCCTTTTAATTAAAGAGAAGAGAAGATGATTGTGGCAGTTGGTGATAAAGTGAGGATAGTAGTAAGGGAATTCGACGGCAAGAAAGATTGTAGGGAAGTGGAAGAGGTAGAGAGAAGTTGTGAAGTTGGGCCCACCGGCAAACTCTCTCTTTTCACTGACCTTCTAGGTGACCCTATTTCCAGAGTTCGCCATTCTCCTGCCTTTCTCATGCTGGTATACAATATGAATTTCATTACTATTGAACTGCACTCATTGACCATTGTATGTCATAGTTTAATTCTTGATTATCTCATTTACATTGATGATCAGGTAGCAGAGATGGTGGTAAGTAATGTTGGAGAAGAAAAAGGAGAAATAGTAGGGATGATAAGGGGCTGTATCAAAACCGTTACATGTGGAAAGAGAGTCTGCAGGAACAATCACGATTTCACCAAACTACCTCATCAACACCTCCCTGTTTTCACTAATATTGCCTATATTTTAGGCCTTCGTGTCTCTCCTTTTCACCGGTAACTACATTTCTATCGTCTAATTAATAGTAATACGTATATTTCTCATCATCAAGTTTGTTCTGCTTTTTGTTTTAATTTACAAAAGACCAATTATTGTTTAGTATTTGCCGAAATCAGACACATTCTAACTTGTCCTGTTTTCTTTATATATAATATAATAGTAGTTGACTCTCCACTTATTGTTTAGTACTAGTATATAGTTACAGAGTCAACTACTATTATTTACTATTTATTTTTTGTTTTTAACAACCCAGCGGTGGTATGGTAGTGCATATGCAAACCTTACTTCTACCCTGAGATAGAGAGGTTGTTTCCGATACACCCTTGGCGTCCCTCCTTCCAAGAATTCTCCACCTTGCTCTTGGGATAACTCAAACTCACAATCTCTTGGTAGTGAGTTCTCGGAGGGAGGGATGCCGAGGGTCTATCGGAAACAGCCTCTCTAACTCAGGGTAGAGATAAGGTATGTGTACACACTACTCTCCCCATACCCCACTGGTGGAATTATACTGGTTTGTTAAAAAAAATAGTAGTTGACTCTCTAACTATATACTAATATTATAAAGTTGTTTATAGCATCATAAATTCTTATGAGTATTTAAGTAATACATTAGTATTACCTATGTAAAGTAATTTTATATACAATTTAACATGTTGCACAAGTATTTGAGCATCGGTGCACTCATAAAAATGTACCTGAAGTTATTTTTATGAATAATTGGATTATATAAATATTTTTATCGTTAGTCTATAAAAATTATACTCAACCAAAATTAACAAATCCTATGTCATTTTAATCAGGAGAAAGGGCATTGGGTTGAAATTGGTGCGCAAGATGGAGGAATGGTTCAGGGAAAATGGTGCTGAATATTCATACATAGCTACTGAAAACGATAACCATGCTTCTGTAAAACTCTTCACACACAAATGTGGCTACACCAAGTTCCGTACCCCATCCATTCTAGTGCAGCCAGTTTTTGCACACAAAGTCAAGATATCAAGAAATGTCGCTATAATTAAGCTCAGCCCAGTTGAAGCTGAAACTCTATATCGCCATAAATTCTCCACCACAGAATTTTTCCCTAAAGACATTGATTCAATTCTCAACAATAAACTCAATTTGGGTACTTTTCTAGCAATTCCAAAGGGTAATTTTTCATGTTGGAATGGTGTGAATGAGTTTTTAACGAGTCAGCCCGAGTCATGGGCTGTACTCAGTGTGTGGAACTGTAAGGACGTGTTCAAACTCGAGGTGCGAGGCGCATCCAGGATTACAAGGGGCTTAGCTAAGACGAGTCGTTTAATGGACCGGGCTTTTCCATGGCTTAAGGTTCCGTCAGTGCCGGAAGTTTTCAGGCCCTTTGGGCTTCATTTTTTATATGGGCTTGGTGGTGAAGGCCCATTATCTGTGAAGTTAATTAAGGCCCTTTGTGATTTTGCCCATAACTTAGCTGGAGAATCGCGGTGTGGGGTGGTGGTGACAGAAGTAGCAAGTTGCGAACCGCTTAAGTTAGGAATTCCTCACTGGAAAAGGCTATCTTGCGCCGAGGACTTATGGTGCATCAAAAGATTAGGGGAAGACTATAGTGACGGGTCTGTGGGTGATTGGACTAAATCAAAGCCTGGTCTTTCTATTTTTGTTGATCCCAGGGAATTTTAACTTTTAATTGACAATATCTTGTGTTTTTTATTAGGGAATCTAATTTAGATGTCAATTTTTCCTTTTCTGGATTAACTTTATGTGATTGCAGAATTAGAGGAGAATAAGGAAAATATGGTTGTACAACTCTTTTTTATTGTCGTTGATGTAAAGGGGGAATTGAAATATCCCTTTTGTTTTATGTAAATGGATCATGTATGTGACCTTTCTTTACATCCCCTCTTTCATATTCATAATAATATGGTGGATTTTTGTTATATTGGGATTCTATCTCTTGACTTTGCATATCCTTATTTTTAAAGGATAAGACCGTAAATGATTGAAAGATTTATTTGTCAATCAATTTCTCAGAATATAGTCCTAGAAATCAATTTTTTTTTTATTTGAGAATAGGAAAAAATGAATAAGAAAGGAGCTTGAGTCCTGTATAGTAATAGCATAACAAATCTCTCGTATTCATGTCATTTATAAGGTAGTTACAATTTCATATTCATGTCACTTATTTATAAAGTATTTACAAATACATTGTTGATTATAATACATTAAATTACAGAGTTCATTGTTCAGATAGTCACTCAACTTTCCGAAATTATCTACCAAAGTCATTTTTTTACTTAACTATGTCTATAGCACTTGAAGGTCACTCAACCAGATTTATCAAACTTTTGATCGCCAAATACTTATTTTACCCTCTAAATTATTACTACTTTTATCTTCTATTTCTTTTTTATTTTTTTGATTTTTCAATATTATGATTTTTTTCTCTTTTTAATCAACATTATGGACTTACCTATAAAACAAAATTATTTTATTTAAAAATAAAAATAAAAAATTATTTTTCTAGCATATATAATGTCTATGCTTAAATAATTTTTTAATTTTTAAAATTTATAAATAAAATTTATTTATTCTAAGATAAGTCCATAATATAAATTAAAAAGAGAAAAATTATTATATTAAAAAGCTAAAAAGAATTATAAAAAAAAGAAGATAAAAGTTGATAATTTAAAGGGTAAAATAGGATTTGGCTAAAAATTTAAGAAATCTAGTTGAGTGATCTTCTGAATGCTATTGGCATAATTAAGTGACTTTGTTGTTACAAACGAAAGAAAAATGATATATTGGTAGATAATTTCGGATAGTTGAGTGATCACATGAGTAATAACTCTTAAATTACAGTGATCATGTTAAAGATGTCGGCTGCGTCGTGATGATATTTTTCATAGTGGCAAACCAGGGGCGACATTTATCACTTTAATATGTGGTGTGGGGCTTCTTCTAATTAAAAAAAAACAAAAAACTGGGAGATCTTAGAGTATTAATTAACTATTAAGAATGAGTTGGGAATTGGGATGTCTATGAAGTCATTCATGCCGGTACTACTTTTTGCTTTGGTTGTCTTATTTTAGTTCTTTTCTTATTCAAATTATGGTAATTTCTCTTAAAGCACAATAACTCTTTGCTGAGGATTGCTTTGTTTCTTTTTTTCAAAACTTTAAAATGAAAAGGGAGAGGGATACTTGTTCTGCTACGTGCTAATTTGCTATAGCAAATGAAAGATAGTGATTAGAGATCTTTTGGAGTTCCAATATAATCATTCCACCTGCAAATTTGGATAATGAATAAGCACTGGTTTCCACTAATTTATTTGTGGTGGTCTCCACTAATATTTTTGGAAAACAACTCTTCTGTAAATTGCAATTTAATGTTACACTACCAAGATTTCTTATAGTCTAGTATAAATCGTATGAGAGTCTTTCATTTTCACAATAACTGTGAGTTGGATTTTATGGTTCCACTTCCCACTTCCCACTTCCCGCCCCCTTTTCTTTTGCCCATAAACTAGAAAAAGTTAAAGAAAAAAACATAGTGATGTTACAATCTATAATAATTGGATGGTGGAGAACTGAATTATTGTACAACTTTTTTTTATCCTTAATTTTTTTGCCATGATATAGATATATTTAGAGACACGTGTAATTGAAGCTTCGATGGTAAGCACCATCTACTTCCAACCAAGAGGTTGTAAGTTCGAGTCATCCCAAGAGCAAGTTGGGGAGTTCTTGAAGAGAAGGATGCCGAAGGTCTATCGGAAACAGCATCTCTACCCAGGGTAGGGGTAAAGTCTGCGTACACACTACCTTCCTCATACCACTAATGGGTTTATACTGAGTTGTTGTTGTTGCTGTGATGTAATTGAAGCTTTATAGCTTGTTTGGCCAAGTTTCTTCCTAGTCCAAAAGTGTTTTTTTTCAAAAAAAAAAAACGAGGTATTTGACCAAGCTTTTTTTGGGGGTGAGTGCTCTTGGGAAGAAGTAGAAACACTTTTTGAGAAGCAAAGAAAAATAACGTCTTCCCAGAAGCACAAACAGTTTTGACTTTTCTTCTTACCAAAAATACTCTTAGCAAAATGTAGTATATTCCAAAATAATCTTACTTGTTCTAAACCTATAGCCTGTTTGGCCAAGCGTTTTGTTGGGCCAAAAGTGTTTTTTTGGCCAAAAGCACTTTTGGCAAAAAAATTGAGGTGTTTGGCCAAGCTTTTGGAAGGAAAAAAGTGTTTTTGAGGAGAAGCAGAAACAGTTTTTTAGAAGGAGAAAAAAGTAGCTTCTCTCCAAAAGCACTTTTCTGAGAAGCACTTTTGAGAAAAATACACTTAGAAGCAGTTTTCAAAAGCTTGGTCAAACAATAATTACTGCTCAAAAGTGATTTTCAAATTAATTAGCCAAACACAAACTGCTTCTCATCAATAGTAATTTTTTAAAAAGTATTTTTGAGAAAAACACTTCTCAAAATAAGCTGATATTAGAAGCTTGGTCAAACAGGCTACTAATACTTAGGATATTGATCTATAAATATTTTCCTTATTTTTTAGGATATCTTTCTAATATATAGTGACTTCTAGAGTGAATGTTTATATATTTATTAAATAATTTTTTGATAGATTTAAATCATCTTGAAAGAATTAAAATATTTTTTAATTTTATTTTCATATTTTACTTAAATAAAATAAAAAAATTAATTATTATCTTTAATAATAAATATTTGAAATTATTTATTTTCTTATATAGTATTAACTAGTACTTATTAAGTAAATCTCTTTGTGTCCTAATTCGTAATTTGATATTTAAAATGAATTTTTGAAAAGCTTGGCCAGATACAAATTATTACTCAAAAGTGTCTTTCAGATTGATTAGCCAAATCCAAATTGTTTCTCTCTAAAAGTACTTTTTCAAAAAAAATATTTTTGAAAAAAACACTTATCAAAATAAGCTAAATTTTCCAGCTTGACCAAACAGGATTTGTTTCCTATGGCAGGAAATTTTGATCCATTATAGTCAATGACATGTCCTCTTGGTCTGCATAATAGCAATGGAGGGACATTACTATATGGGTCAAAATCTTACCACAATAGTCAATCAAGTTGAGACCTCGCCTAAGTGGAGAAATGGCAAGAATCACCACGACCAACCTCAGTCCAATCATCGACAATGTATGTCAAGTAAAAACGGTACTCGAATAACGACGAAAAGGCCGTCACGTGAGAGTACATCGATCAACGAACACAGTAAAGTTTCGAGAACTATATATAGAAGGAGGACTTTTCCTCTCAAGGGGGCTCGGACAATTTCCTCCTCCGAAGGATGTAAACTGATATTTCTCTCTTCCTATCAAAGATAGGATTGTAACATCGAGAAATCTAGAATGTTTCTTTTTTTTTTATTTCATTATCTCGCTATACATTTTTAGATCTGAAGTTGATTATGATTGGCTAAGATTTTCCTCTTCTCATTATTAATTTGTTTAGTCAAAAGGTTCAACACTTTTTGGTCAAACAATTTGGCGCTGTTTGTTGGGATTTCTTAGCCAAATTTCCTAGTCTCCTTCAGGTCCGAAACCGGTGAAACATAATCACCCACCAGAAAGAATGGTAAGTAAACCTCACGTGCTAATCTAGATCATTATGCAACATGAAAGCAAAAGTCACAATCAATATCTACGCAAAGCTCACAAGAGGAGACGGTACCTGCTGCGCAATCCTATAGAAAATTGGACACATCTTGCCCTACTCTGACATCCCCATCCCACACACCGGATGGCCCACGAGCAAGATAAGGCAAACCCAACCCACGCGGAGCCAGGGCATCCAAAAAAAGGGAGAAAAGAGAGTTGAATACGGCTGCTGAATCTACAAACCACCATTCCATCAACCACTTAAACGCCAGGCAGAGTGAACAACGCTATAAGGCTACCCTCGTTCATCGACTCATCGGATCGAGTTAAGGAAAATCTCATCTTGGTTTACCTTCTGTTGTTTGCTTAAACATGAATACAAGTGACACATGGACAAGCGAGCAAAGAAGCATTCCAACTGGAGAGTGGAAGAACTATTACAAAATAACTTGAATATCGCCCATCTCAGAAATTTCAACTCCTGGAAAATGACGTCCCCTAAATCGTACTCCTTCTCATCACCCAAGTGTTGTCCCGATTGGGTTCTCTCGGGAAGGTTTTGAAATAGGCAATGAGGTAGACGTCACCAAGTTCAAAGGATAGTTCATCGCCCTGCCTATCGGCGAGCTCTCCAGGTCAAACGATGAAGGGGTTAAACAGGGAAGTTCCAATATATGCATAAAATGAACATTAGCAAGATAGCAACGTTCTATACTCTCCGACATCACACTCTCCAATACAGACAAAATTAAGCAAAATGGGACTCACCCAGGAAACACAAAAGTTAAGCAAAACTGGGACTCCCCCAGATAACACCCAAAACTCTCCAAAAAACTGGGAATCACGATGGGTTAACATTTCGACGACAGCTCGAAATAACACCCTTCGGGCCAAAGACCATCGCCAAAAAAAAAGAGTTCGACCTCGCTCAAATTATAATGGGTTAACATTTCGACGACAACTCGAAATAATACTCCTACGGCCAAGGACCATCGCCAAAAAAGAAGAGTTCGACCTCGCTCGAATTATAATGGTTAACATTTCGATGATAGCTCGATATAACACCCCTACGGCCAAAGGCCATCGCCAAAAAAAAAAGAGTTCGACCACACTCGAATTGCAATAGGTTAACATTTCAACGACGACTCGAAATAACACCCCTACGGCCAAGGGCCATCGCAAAAAAAAAAAAAAAAGTTCGACCTCGCTCGAATTGCAATGGGTGAACATTTCGACGACAGCTCGAAATAACACCCATATGGCCAAGGGCCATTGCCAAAATAAAATAGTTCGATCTCGCTCAAATTGCAATGGGTTAACATTTTGACGACAGCTTGAAATTACACCCCTACAGCCAAGGGCCATCGCCAAAAAAGAAGAGTTCGGCCACGCTCGAATTATAATGGGTTAATATTTCGACGATAGCTTGAAATAACACCCCTACGGCCAAGGGCCATCGCCAAAAAAAAAGAGTTCAAACTCGCTCGAATTGCAATGGGTTAACATTTCGCCGGCAACTCAAAATAACACCCCTACGGCCAAGGGCCATCGCCAAAAAAGAAGAGTTCGACCTCGCTCAAATTATAAAGGTTTAACATTTCGACAACTGCTCGAAATAACACCCATACGGCCAAGGGTCATCACCAAAAAAGGAGAGTTCGACCTCGCTCGAATGATAATAGGTTAACATTTTGATGACAACTCAAAATAACACCCCTACGGCCAAGGGCCATCGCCAAAAAAAAAAGAGTTCGACCTTGCTCGAATTGCAATGGGTTAATATTTCGACGACAGCTCGAAATAACACCCCTACGGCCAAGGGCCATCGCCAAAATAGAAGAGTTCGATCTCGCTCGAATTGCAATGGTTTAACATCTCGACGACATCTCGAAATAACACCCCTACGGCTAAGGGCCATCGCCAAAAAAGAAGAGTTTGACTACGCTTGAATTATAATGGGTTAACATTTTGATGGCATCTCGAAATAACATCCCCTACGGCCAAGGGCCATAAAAAAAGAATAGTTCGACCTCGCGCGAATTGCAATGGGTTAACATTTCGACGACAGCTCGAAATAACACCCCTAAGGACAAGGGCCATCGCCAAAAAAGAAGAGTTCGAACTCACTCGAATTATAATGGGTTAACATTTTGACGACAGCTCGAAATAACACCCCTACGGCCAAGGGCCATCGCCAAAAAAGGAGAGTTCGACCTTGCTTGAGTTATAATGGGTTAACATTTTGACGACAGCTCGAAATAACACCGCTAAGGCCAAGGGCCATCGCCAAAAAAAAAAGATTTCGACCTCGATCAAATTGCAATGGGTTAATATTTCGACGACAGCTCGAAATAACACCCCTACGGCCTAGGGCCGTCACCAAAAAAGAAGAGTTCAACCTCGCTCGAATTGCAATAGGTTAACATTTCAACTAGCTCGTAATAACACCCCTACGGTCAAAGGCCGTTGCCAAAAAAGAAGAGTTCGACCTCACTCAAATTATAACGGGTTAACATTTCAATACTAGCTCAAAACAATATCCCTACGGCAAAGGGCCATCGCAAAAGGAAAATTTCAAACTCATTCGAGCCCAATAATGCCTTTGCAGCTATCTACTGTCATCGTGCTTTTTTGCTTCTAATTATTAAAAAACTGATTTCGCTACAAACTCCAAGTTCTACCTCGCTCGGATGTGTAAAAAAAAAGAGAAGCGACTTCTCCCGAATCAACGATAGTTTGATCCCACATGACTCAAGTCAAGACTAACTTCGTCCAGAACAACAAAATTATATAAACTCATTTGAGTCAAAGATAAATCTGCTTAAAGCAATAAGTCACCAGTCGATTCCACCCCAAACAAGAGAATCAAATGAGACTCCATCCAGACTCACGATGAAGTCCTACTCAGTCTGGTTAAAATTGGTTTCCCTGAAAAATCAGGAATCCACCATATGAAGATCCGACAATTTACGCCAAAGATATGTAAAGCAAAAGGGTGAGAGATACAAAGGATTTACAACGATGAAAACTCCTTTATTTAAACAGTTGCGCAAAATGGCCGCAGATTATACACGGCTAAAACCGATCCAGTACAAAATAAATAAAAAAAGAAGAAGGCAACAACACAAACAACGACAAACAAGAAAAGACAACAAAGAACAAATATTTTACTCGGCGCCATCACTGCCGTCCTCCTAATCTCCATCTCCACGAAACTCCCCCTCAGCATCAACATCCTCACAGGCCTCCGGTGTCGCGGGACCATAACCACAGTTAACACGAGCCTATTGTGCCTTCGCCCGAGCTCTTTCATAGTGGCCTCGAAAACATTGTTCACTTCCCACAAACTCTTATATATGTCCCGCTGGGCTTCGGCATGAACTAAGACTTCGTGCAAATGACGAGGAACAGCGGTGGAGGTGGATTCAACTTGGGCCAACAATTGTGCCTTTTCGGCCTCAAGAACAGCGACCCAATCTCCCAAAGTTGAAGCTTCCCGGTCAATGTTGCCAATACGCTCTTCGAGCCTCGCCTCCCTGAGCGTAGTCATCGCCCTCTCAGACTCCAACTCGGATTGAAGGACACGGATAGCATCCTCTAAAGCCGCCGGTCTGGCCGAAGACGACGCCCAGGCACTCTCGACACTCTCCAATTCGGAGACCTTTCTCTCCAGCTCGGCTAATTTCCCCATCCACTTGGCACTCAAAGCCTCGACTCTGATGGCATTAAGATCCAACTCGGACTGCAACGACCGCACCTTCGTCTGAAGATGCTCGCACTCTACGGCGACCCCTTTGCGCAATTCAAGTTTTCGTCCTTTACACGAAGTTGCTCCTCGAGCTCGCTATTCCTGCAAATAGCTTGCATCAGCTCCTGATCCCTCTTCTCCAGTTCCTCACCAAGAGATCGATCACCGGCATTCGCCCTCAGCCGTTCATGCATCTCACGGCACTTGTTGCGGTAGTGCCGGTACTTCTCCAACATCATTAGAAAAATTTTGGCTCGAGTGTCAGCCCTGCGAGCACTTTCAATCTCCACCATATACCTCTGGAAGACGAAAAGAGTTGGTAAAGGTCAAGGCCGCCAAAGATAAAAAGAATGCAAAAAGAAAGAGGAAAAACTTACCCTCAGGCCTATAGCAGCCACTTCATGCATCAAATCGACTTCATGGACGTACCGAAGAGCCTCACACTCGGCGGCAATGCACAAAAGGTCAAACTGTGGTACCAAGTCCTCCGTATCTCCCAGAAGGTTAATCTCTGACGAGATTTCAAGTATACGGGTCGGGCCTCCCGCGTGTACCACCGTACGAGTAAGGCCCTCTTCGAACATCCTGACATCATCAGGATCAAGATCGGATTCAGATTCGTAGTCATCGACCAGGACACATTTTCCCCTTTCTATGGCCGAGGAATAAGCACAACCCGATCCAGAAGATGATGGCCCGCCCAAAGTAGCAACAGCGGCCTCGGGATTCTGACTCCCCGTCGCAGTAGTCTGTTGGTCAATCATAACAGCCGGAATCTCTATCGACGGGTTGGTCATGGTAACCGGCTCTACCTCTGCAGACGGGTTAGCATCGTCCCCCATCTCAGACTTTGTCAAGGGGATGCCACCTTCTGAACATACCACGACTGAAGGAGCCATTTTGAACTCCACTCGTCATCTCTTTGACGGCCCTTCCCCGTCCTCATCATGGGAAGACTCCCCCGTTGAGCAGGTAGTAGGAGTCGGAGCCCCAGATTGAGAAACAATTTCTGTGCACACGACTACGGCCGTAGATTCAACTTGAGCAGCCCTTACCGTAGGTCGGACAGCAGACCTTGGTACGGGCCGAGAAGAAGACGTCGGCTGACGAAATGCAAATGGAGGAGCCCTCGCCCTTCTCATTCTCCCTAATAACGATAAAAGTCGTATAAGCAACAAATCCAAATTGCAAAGTGAAAAATAGAAACTGCGGCAAGACTACTCACCAGTAAGGGGCTTACGTCCATATTTCTCATAGAAGGACGACCATTCACGAACTCCCGCCGTATGAGGAAGTATGGCATTCACCCATTCGCAGATATCGTCAACAGGCGCAAGGGGTAGTCTCGCGGCTGCAAAAGCAAAAACAGTTCAATACTGCCCAAAGAAAAGCAGTTGACTATTATTCCGACAAAAGATACAAAAATTTACGTGTAAAGTTCTATCTCTCGTGGAACCCTGCAGAATCTGTCACAAGGTGCTCGGTCCGCACATAAAAGTAGTTTTCGTATAAATGATGATTGGCTATATCATCCATCTTCACTACCAGACTCTTCGTCCCCCGATGGCGTATGTGAATCATCGTGCCTCGAATGAGTTGAGGGGCGAAAATGTTGAGCATGTGTCTCAGAGTGATCTCCCGACCGGCAAGCTCCACGAACTTGAGTAGCATGAGGAACAGTTTATATAGGTACGACGAAAGTTGAGCCGGACACACCTCGTAGAAATGGCAAAAATCTACCACCAAGGAAGGGAGAGGAAGCGTATACCCGACAATAAAAGGATGCGTAGAACGCACAATATCCCGGGCGGTAGAAATGTATGATAGCATCTCGACGGGGTGCGGAATACCCCACCTAACCTTCAGCTCCGCAATCGCCGCCTCATTCATAATAGAGGAAATAGGTTCTGGTTTCTCTCCGGTAGGGCTATTGAAATCGGTCCAGGGCTTCCCGGGACGAGGCAATATTTCGGCCGCCGTTGGAACCTCCTCATCCTCTACTACTTATACTCCTCCGGGAACAAGAACATCATTTTTCGGTATCGAAATTGCAGCAAGATCGTCAGCGCGGGAAGAAGAACCACCATTTGTCTCAATTGAATAGAATGAACGAACAAAGGAAGCAAGAGGGAAGACGAAGATGCCAATTTCTGACCAACAAGAGAGAATCGAAAATCTGAAGTATCGGGGAAGAAGAAAATTCGCAAAATTCTTTTGATAAATCAAGAAAGTGTGCCAATAGATTGGTGTTTTCTCCCTATTTATAAGGATATAAATTCCCCAAGCGGGAAACCCAAGAGTCGCCAATCAACACTGATAAGGCATGAAACGGTTCAATCCCCAGGAAACGTGTGTCATAATGGCAGTAACCACAAATGACGTTTCAAATCAACGCATCATTTTGACTCCAAATGGACACGACGAAACAAAGGCATCATTGAAGCGTTGCGCCATCGCCTCGATCTAAAAACCTCGTTCAAGGCATGAACAGTCAGATTTCTCCTAGCCTTCGAATCTACAAAGTTCGTCTGCCAAGCCCGCCAAGGGACGACCTCGACGGACGGGAGGGACTAACTGTATGGGTCAAAATCTGACCACAGTGGTCGACCAAGCTGGGACCTCGCCTAAGCGGCAAAATGGCAAGAAGCACCACGACCAACCTCAGATCAATCATCGTCAGTGCATGTCAAGTAAAAACGGTACTCGAATAAAGACGAAAAGACCGTCACGTGAGAGTACGTTGGTCAACGAACACAGTAAAGTTCCGTGAACTATATATAGAAGGGGGGCTCGGACAATTTCCTCCTTCGAAGGATATAAACTGATATTTCTCTCTTCATATCAAAGATAGGATTGTAACATCAAGAAATCTAGAATGTTCCTTTTTTTATTTCATTATCTCGCTATACATTTTTAGATTATGCTTGGCTAAAATTTTCCTCTTCTCATCATTAATTGGTTTAGTCAAATGGTTCAACACTTTTTGGTTAGATCATCCTTTTGTTTTAGGAGTATATGACAAAATGTCACTCCAATTAGCTCTTAAACAGCCATTATATAAAATTACTTCAAACTGTGAAATGAAATGCAAGAAAAGTCAGAAAAGTTCTCTTAAACTGCCGTTACTCTTGGAGACTATCAATTCGTGCTGAAACTGATCAGTAGTGTAAAATATTTATGTCGAAAAATCTCAAAAATATCAACAATTTGTTGAAGAATTAACATTGCATTGTAGAATTTAAGTTTGGACTCCAATCTCTTAAGTAATGTGTAGTAGTATGTTTTTGCACTCTCTTGTATTGTATACGTTCGCCTAAATAATTAATACGGATAGAAACTTATTCTGGATGAGGCCTTTATTCGGTTATAGTCGGTAAACTTAGGGGTGTACATGGACTGGGTTGGATCGGTTTATATTAAAATCGAACCAAACCAACTATATTGATTTGCATTGGTTCGGTTTTGTCTGATTTTTCGGGTTTTTTCGGGGGGGGGGGGGGAGGGTTGTAACATGAATAATTTGCAATCTTACTTTGTTAATTTTTTTATAAGTAAATATATGTTTAGTAAAAATTTAAAAAGTTGACAAACATATGATCTATTAAAATATTTTTATGGAAAATTTTTGTTAATTACACATGATAGTTACTTTTTTTATTCGTCTGACAATAATTTTTCACTGATGTATACTTTCAAGGTTAAATGAATTTAATAATTAAATATAAAAATCAATATGATACCTAATTAATGATATATTTTATTTAATTTTAGATTATCGAAATACCATTTCAAATTCAAAAAAGATATAAGAATTTAATAAATCTTGACATATGAACATGGATGATGGAAGAACAAAGAGATTGACGCATTTCAATAACACTTGATAAGAAAGTGATCATGTAACCCATTATTTGAGGTTAATAAAAATGGAGTACTTTATATTCTATTAAATATTACATCCCATAAGAGAATCCCAAATATTTCTAGAATTTTTGTAAAGAAAATTCTATATAAAGTCTTAAGAGTATATATAAAAATGATAGGAGTATATTTATATGTCGGTTTGGTTCGAATTTTTTTACTCAATACCAAACCAATCAAATCAAACCTAATCGGATTTTTTAATCGGTTTGGTTTGACTTTTCGGTTTGGTGCGGTTTTTCGGTTCGATTTGTACACTCCTAGGTAAACTTTTGTGACTTTACGATCATAGCAAATAAGATGGGACTTTTGGTATATATATATATATATATATATATATATATATATATATATATATATATATATATATATATATATATATATATATATATATATAAATTTATTTACAACAGGTTATCTAAGTTTTCCTAATTACAGAAATTAACTAAAGTTTTTTACAAAATATATACAATTCGGTCAAAATCTACAATATATCTACAACTTAAATACAAACTTTTTGTATAGAATCTGGTCAAAAACTATAATTTACATACAATTTATATATAATTTATATATAATTATGTTAATTATATATATTTTGTATGTCATTTCTACATCCGACATACAAAATATATACAATTTGCTTATGTCTTTTTTTCGAGATTCAATCAGAAATTTCAACCAAAATCACTTCGAATCTTCACCAAATTCTCTCAAAATTGAGATACAAATCTCAAGAATATTCCCAATCATTTGCCACAACACTCAATCCAAGCAAATAACAATTTCATCAAACTTGATTTTCGAATTCAAAGTTTTAAAACTTTTAATGGCTTTCAATGGAGTTTCTTTCCACTACCACATATGTCAATGAATAGCGAATATAATAATATAATAAACAAAAATATATGACTAGTAGTATATAATTGAACATTACAAAAATGAATAGCGAATACAATAATATATAAACAAAAATTTATGACTAGTAGTATATAATTGAACATTACAAATTAACCCAGATCAGCAGTTATTCAAAGTTTCCGTGATGCTACACAAAGTTATCAACTTAAGCTTCCATCGGTAAGAAAGTTCATATAAAAATGGTACAACAATGCCAAGTACAGAAATATATATTTGTATCTAGAATTTTAAGTATTAAGAAGATTTCTCCTATTTAATTAAATAAGAAACAACCTAAGAAGAAGAAAAAAAGTAACTTTGTATAAGAAACATCGAAATATTGTATCCTAAATATCTACGTATGTGGGATTGAGTTGGGTGTAATGGAGGAAGAAGAGGGAGAAAAAGGAGAAGATTGGACTCTAATATATTATTTTGTATATAATTGATAAATCGTATATCAACTTGTAATTAAGTTAAAACTGCAATAGTGAGGATAAATAAGTTTTAAAAATTATATAGATAGGTAAAAATCACAAATAAGATTAATGTGACAAAAATAATTTTAAGACTATACTATTATAATAAGAAAAATCAGTGAACAATAATACATGATATTATCTTCAATATGGTGAAGCCAAAAGGGAGACAATTTTGCTGTCTAATCAAATTCGAAATAAACGCTTAAGGCATTAGTGTGCAAGTAGAGAGCATTCCAAAAATAAACCGCAGGGAGCGTATGAATACTTGAATTTTAGCTTTTGAGTCGGTTATGAGTTATGGTCAACAACAATACGAATTACAAACTTAAAGATTGTAGAAATAAAGTGTTATCGACAAACGGATTTGTCAATAAAGAATCAGATGTAGGTCGAACTAAGAATGTTGACTGTGGCAAGGAACAAATGAAATATTAGTATATGATAACCAAGAAGATTATTGATGGATTCTTATTTTCTATATATCTTCACTGCAGTCTAGCTCATTAATTCTAACTTTGACAGGACTGACTATATGCACGTGAACATGATCATGAGGATTCTAATGAGAAGAATGGCATTCCCGAAATGCTCTTGGATCTTACTATCTTTCTCACCAATATTCGCCATTTTATTTCATCCTTCTTCTTCTGTCTCCTCCTCCTCTGCTTGAAATTCCTGTTCAAACGTCAATCTTTCACTCAATTAATGCTCAAGGAGGAAGTGGTCGACTTTGCTCTCGTTTTGGTATAAAGGAAGTTATTTTTCAAAAAAAAAATTGATATTTTTATAAGTAATTCTTTTTTGGTATTTGATTATCAAAAGATAAAAAAAGGGCAGTACGGTTGCACTAAGCTCCCGTTATGTGTGGGGTCTGGGAAAGGGCCAGACCACAAGGGTCTATTAAGAGGTTATTTTCACGGCTCAAACTCGTGACCTTCTAGTCACATAACAGCAACCTTACCAATTACTTTTCCGAAAAAATATTTTTCATCACAAAGAAAAAATCCCACACTTATGGATGGAAGTTATTTTCCTTTATAACTGTCTTTAACTTTAACTTCATATTATCTATTTCATCTAACACTTGCACACAAATATTAATCTTTAATATTCAAAATTTCATCAAAACATTTATTTCGATTAGCTAATATTATTATTAATCTTTAAAATATATAATTTTTCAAAAAATATTTTTCATTCACTAAGCAAATATTCTACTGGTATCAGGCAAAAGACAAGCCCACAAACCTGCATAAAGGAACTCTACAAAAATCCGAATCAGCACAGAGGCGAGAATGCAGTTCCAAAACTTGCCAGATTCTCTTGCAGTTTTTGCAGCCACCATAAACTCTCATCTTACATCCAGCAAAGTGACGAATGAGCAATTCTAGCCCTTTGCATGCTGAATATTTACAAGGTGTTTGATCTTTTTTCAAGACCTTATCGCATGGACCAATGGTTCGACAACCATCTTTGCATATGTGAACTAGAGCCTCCATTGCCTCGTATAGTTGCATATACACTTTTCTCTCGTTGATTTTTCTCATTCTTTCCTTCTTCCTCTGCAAGCAAATTAGAAAAGAGTTCAACTACAGAACACTGACATGACAGTATAAGGAGATTATGTTATTAATTATCAGGTATAACTACAATTAGTTGTCTATAAAAAGTGGAATTATATAGTAATAACCTAAAAATAAGACAGATTGATTTAAGCTATATTCACCACAGCGTAAACAAATTTTACACTATAACGCAATTTAACAGGTTATAGTAGTAGGTAATTACTCTACTTTCTGAGTTACTATAGCATAATAGATATAAAGAATGACACGCATGGGCGAAGCTACATGTTATAAAGGGTGGTCAACTGACCACCCCTCGTCCGAAAATTATACTGCGTATATAGGTAAAATATTAATATTTTAGGGGTATATAACATATATTGAACACTCTTTCTTGGAGATTTTTTTTCACTTCTTTCAAGTTTGAACACTCTTGAGTAAATTCATGGTTTCGCCACTGATGACATGTTATTATAAGTCATTGTGATGGTGTAAGCAATTGATATATTGCGAGTGTGCAAAACTTAAACTACCTAATAAAACAGGTTAAAAGACACTGATAGAATGAACAATTTTTTGACGGTCAATGTAAATCCAGTTAGAGAGAAAAAAAACATAAACAGGATTGACATCATTTAGGATTCAACTTACAATATCCTCATCAGTTACAGATTTAAAAATCTGTTTTTCAAGCACAGGGTGGCTTTTTTTCATGGCTTCCCATCCTTGTGAGGAAGATATAGCCTTGAAATGTTTCAACATAAAACGGTGACAAAAGAGGCTAAGGCGAGGGGCATCACATAAAAGTGCAAGCTGAAAGATGTCAACCACATTGTCCGTAGTTATCAATCCTCGCTCCAGCAGCTGCCGCTCACATTCTCGCTTTAGATGGGGGACTACATATGCATGTGAGAGCACCAATAGATTCAGTGCATGTTCCTGCATTTTGTCTTCTTCATAGCTGCATAGTGCAATTGACATTTAGAGATAATCATGAAAAGGCAGATGCATAGTGATATATTTGAAGGAGAATCATTTTTACCTGGAAGAATACAAGAATCGGATGAAAACTTGAACAGATTCGGGTGGAACCCCACGTATAGAGATTGATCGTCGATGGCCTCGTGACTGTTTCGAGTTCAACATGCTTCTGAATACAGGAGAAGACATACCCTGAAATTAAAGAATCAATGTGTAGACTTTCTTGAGTTTAAGTTGCATACAGAGACGATATATAATTTATTTACACAATTAAGTGTAAGAATCTACCCTAAAGATGACTGGAATTACACTAATGAGTGTAAGATTTAGATTAATTCGAACAACTAGGATTGAATCTCGAATTTACCAGAATAGTAGCATGTGCATAGATGATGCCACCATTATCTGTATTAATTGAGAGATCAGCTCTGTAACCTTCATCAAAGAGGCAATCCCACTTATTCTTCGTAGCACTAAAAATGGAGCAGTGTCGTCTTCTTCGCATTGGTGATATGAACCTGCTCTCATACAAGTTAGTTGGCAATGGAGGCGGATTTGGTACTGTTCTTTCACGAGGAAATTCCTCATTCCTCCGATCCATTTGTTGATCTTGCCTTCTGCAACATTATGAAAAGAAACAACTGCAGTTAATGGTGAGTTGCTTAACGACAAGTGTTTACAGAAACAACCCCGTCCCTCGGTGTGAACCGATGGTCACGTTGCTTTAGCCGAATGTGTCAAGTCGTGCCCTTGGCACTATTACTTTGAAAAGATTAGAATGCTCAAAAAAAGCCTAGTGTCGTATACACCATAGGATATTAGTCCTAATGATTTGTTTAAAATTAGGCAGCAGGTGGATTAGTAATCCGTAACTAGAGGTGAAACTCTTGAATTTATGAAAGACGAACAGCTAGAAATGCAGTAACACCAAGATGTTTTAGCTAACAAAGAGTTGTTGACCAAAAAGATTTAGACCTTTTGTTGAACCAATTAGATGAGAAAATTTTAGGTAAATCCTAGCCAAGAAAATTTATCCTAGATCTAAAATAGAAGATATGATTAAGCAAACAATGCAAGCATAAGATTTAACTATAACTTCGAGTAAATCCCATTATATAAGAAGAGGATGATGGTTTTCATAATATTAAACAACAATAAAGAATACATAGATAAAAATGGTCACCGATCTTTAACAAGGTAGAACCACATACATTTGATATAATGAGACTAACGATATATATTGAGGATTTGAGCTTCTTTGCTTCTTCCTCCTTTGTGGGAAGAGAGAGATGAAGATCCCTCTTCTTCTCAGTGTGGATTTGTTTTTCTTTTCTTTTTTGGCTTCTTCTTCTGACTTAGTTTATATACTAGGTCTTCTCCGTTACCCAACAGTCATTAATTATAGTACTTAAATCGTTTGATTATATTACAGGTTGACCCTTTGAAATGCCATAACATTCGCGTTCTGAATTGCGTATCGTTATAGCGTTGTATGAATACGACTTTGGCCCAAGTAACTCTTTGTCGTCCCTTTAAACGTTGATTCTTGTCTGGTCGGATTTTGACCCATACAAGAGTAAGAATCAAATATAATTTGCTGTAGTATATATTACCTTGTTGTGTACCAAGCTGAAGACAACACAGCCAACAAAGATGAAGAAACTGGACTGCTTTCGAGTTACTTGGTTCACTTCCCAGTTCCCCTCTCTAATCCACCAAGATTTTTTGTAATGGTAGAAATTATGTACTACACATCAAATATAATATGCATTGCAGCTGTCAAATGCCAGCTTCTTATAACTATTAAAAGCTCGAGCTCAAATGATTGTTGGGTTGATTATTTAAAGGCAAAAGGAACGATCCAATTTGATTTGGTGAACAAGTTGAGACTACAAGTTATATGTAAGACTTTAATGATATGATATCCGTGTCAGATCAAATGCAATGCCAATATTTTGGTATCTCTGGCCCTGTCGAGTATGTTAAACGTGCGGTGTTTTAAGCCATCAGTGGTCAATTTCCTTTGTATTTTTCTGTATTTTGTTTTTTTCATTACAATCCAAATTCAGTTGTTGCACGCGATTCACGCCTTTGCTCTCTCGCAATTATTACACCTACCAACACACTGTTCTTTCCAAATTAAGAAGTAGTATGATTTTATTTGATTTGATAACAGCTGGTTAGATCAATAAATACCTCTACTTATCACTTGCTATCTTTTAATCACAAACTAAATATTAAAAAATTTGTTAAATTATCGTGAAAATCCCCTGTTTTTCGGCTTGGAGTTAGCTATACATTGTTGCAAATAGATTTAAAATTTGTAACCAAAGAAATTAATGTCTTTATTTTCCAAACAATTGGGTCATTGCCTTTTAGGAGGAGTACAAAACTTGCATTTGGAATGTACATATTCTTTAAAAGCACTATGCAGACCACCAAAGGGCTCGAAAGCCCTGGGAATGAAAAAATAATGGCAGAGAGTGATTCCCCTTCCATGAGCTTTACGTGGTGCGAATCCAAATTAATCGCGACCCTAATACGAATACCTTACAACGGGGTGCGAACCAAAAAATAAAGCACAAAAGAGTACAAGGAAACAAAAAAGACGTAGATTATCTTGGTGGAATGAAAAAGATTGGTGAGATTATCAATATCATAGGCACATCACATAGGCTTGAAAACATACTAGACTTGGAGAAAGAATGAATAGTATGCCTACATCTAAATACTTTCTGTTGGGTGTTTCTTAATTTCAAGGGATATAGTTAATTTAAAACGAAATAATATTCCAATCGGTGGAAGGAGAAATAACACAGCAATGTGCTTATGAGCTAAAACCAAGCGAACTAAATGACTAGACTATTATAGCATGTGCAAATATATGCGAAAAAAACTTCACCTACTTGGCAATAGATAAAACAGTGATAAACCATATATATATATTGAACAAAAACTTAAAGCAAAACTATGCTCATGATCAGCAGTTAAAATGGGCAGTCAACAGACTAATTGTTTGAAAGAGCAGCATTGTTTCTATGCACTGAAATTGATGTAAACTACAAGAAGTTGCTTTACAAGCTTGAGCATGACATCCTAAGCCCCAGATACTTTTGTTTCTTCAATACAAAGAAAACTAGGGAAATAGAAGAAAAGCTGGTATCTTACAACTGTGTTAGTGATGCTACAATGCACCAAGAATGGTCACTTCTTTTCCTCCTAGTTGAGGCAAGAGGTTTTTGTGCTACCACTTAGAGTGAGTTACTATGAACAGCTCCTCCTTCAAGTGATTGTACAAAATATCTGGCACCACTACTTCATGAACTTCATAGCTCTATCTTCTTTAAGCCTACAGCAATTGGCATGCCCAAGAACCCGAAAAATACGCTTAGGAACCATTGGCCAAATGAGAGGGGAGTGGTGTTGGCAAATGTCCCCAGATATTCGATGATTATGATTTGGAAGAAAAGAGTTGCACCAATAACTGTCACAAATACATAGTTATCCAGTATGCCTTCCCAAACCTCAACTTTTTCCATCTCTCGCGAGTTTACTTCGTTGAAAAGCTGCATTTAGAATCAAACAGATGTGTAATGTAAACCACTGAAGCTTGTCCTCCAACTGTATTTGATACTAGAAACCATATAATTATAGAAATGTTCTTTATAGTTTACCTGGCAGAAGACAAATGAGTTGAAAATAACTGTGTTGAGGGTAAGGTTAGCATCCGGGCCATCAAGACGGAAAATTGTTTTCCCATATACCTGAAGGAACCATATAATTAAGAACTGATATAAGGATTGGCCCAAGATATTCCTCCACATGACGTTGCTGATAAAATTTCCTTTCCTCCCTACTGGGGCTCTTTTCATTAGTTCATCATTAGGGGGCTCTGTAGCTAGAGCAAGTGCTCCTAACGTATCCATGATCATGTTGACCCACAGAAGTTGAACAGCAGTAAGGGGAGCGCTTCCTGAGGCATAGTTCAAGAAAAAGCATAGGAATGAGTGAAACATAGCATTTTGTTTGTCTATTCAGCAAATGTAATTAAACTCAGGAATGGTAAAAGAATGGTACAGCAGAAGAAAAGGCTCCTGACCTGTCACACAAGCTGAAGCGAAATTAACTACCAATGCAACAATATTAACTGTTAGCTGAAACTGAACAAATTTCTGAATGTTTATGTAGACTGAGCGTCCCCATTTGGCCACTGTAACAATTGTGGAGAAATTGTCATCCAGTATGATAACATCAGCACTCTCTTTGGCAACCTGAAACCAGAAGTCAATAATGTTACATCTCAATTTAACCGTTTGATCTGGCAAATTTTGCAAACAGAGTCAGTGGTCTTAGAAGCTCAACAGCTAAGTGGGACATAATACTATTCCTTTTTGTTTTTCTACAAAGTCAGACGGATATTCCCATCTTATTTTTCATGAAGTTCTTTTGATCAGGTAATAGTCCTTTTATTCCCTCACTAGCAAACAAAATTTTTCGAGGCAGTTGTTGAAAGCATTAGAATTGCGACCTACTTAACGAAGCATGATCCAAACAGTAAAATGCTAAAGCATATAGTGACTCAATGCTCCTGTTTTCTATTTACAGTCCTATGGTACTTATAATCCACAAATTGATTGTACCTTTAACCACATCACCCAATGAGATTTGGTACTTCATTAAGAATCCAGACAAGTAAAGGATTGTGGTGGGAATGAACTAAAAGAATGAAATAATTGTATTTACCTCAGTTCCAGCGATGCCCATTGCAAGTCCAATATCTGCTTCATGAAGTGCAGGAGCATCATTGGTTCCATCGCCAGTGACTGCAACAACTTCATTGAATGTTGTCCGCAACTGCTTTACCAATGTGTGCTTGTCTAGCGGTGAAGATCTAGCCATCACCTGAAGAAGTAAAAAAGAATGTAGTCTTAAACTAGAAATCATACCAAGAGTAGAACTTTTCCAGAAGACTTCTCTGCTACAATGACTTCATTCTCTAGTAAACAGAACGAGTACAGTACCTGAATTTTGGGAATCACTTTTAGCATTTCCTCTTGACTCATTTCTCGGAAAACTGGTCCTTCAATGGCTATACCATCCTCTGTCAGTATACCACATTCCCTAGCTATGGCTTTTGCAGTATTAATGTTATCTCCAGTGACCATCCGAACAGTCACGCCTGCCGAACGGCAAAGTGCAACAGACTCCTTAACTCCAGGACGAACGGGATCCTTTATACCTACAATTCCTATACAAGTGTACCCAGAGATTGGAATATCGTCATCAGGAGAGAATCCATTTTCCAAATCCATATAGGCAAGACACAAGGTACGAAGAGCTTCAGTGGCAAACTGTTCAATGGTGGCGTTAAGATTATTTCTTATTGTTTCGTCCAAGGAAACAACGTCACCATTTGAGTTGATTACTTTGTCACAGGCAGCCAAAACTATTTCTGAAGCCCCTTTGGTATGAGCCCTTAAACCTCCTTCAGGAAGCTCAAGCACCACACCCATCCGCTTCTTAGTAGAGTTGAATGGCTCAGCTTTCACAAGTTTTCCTGCTTGTCGTTCTGCTTGAAAATCTCCACCAAGTGCTAAACCAAACTCCAATATAGCAGTCTCAGTTGGGGTTCCCAATATCTCATTCTTCTTGCCCTTGGTAGCTACAACTTCTCCACCAGTGTTGTTAAAAATCGACTGCAGCAAAGTTTTGAGTGCAGAATTTGGCATTTCTGAACAAAGTGCAGATGCATCACCTGGTTTGCTCACATCTTTGGCATCCATACAGAAGCATGTTTTCACTACCGTCATGCGGTTGGTTGTTAGCGTGCCAGTTTTGTCACTACAGATGGTTGTAGCTGATCCCATTGTCTCACAAGCCGCTAGATTGCGGACAAGTGCCTTATCATTCATCATCTTTTTCATGGCAAAGGCAAGGCTTAATGTCACAGCCAGGGGAAGTCCCTCTGGAACTGCAACCACCACAATAGTCACTGCAATGGCAAAGTATTCCAAGACTTCCAGTGCTTCTTCCCCGGACCAGCTCCAGTGGGATCCCTCTTGCAGTTTTCGGCCAAACATCTTCTGCAAGAGTACTGCAAAAGTGACAACAGCAAAGAAAAGGCCTATTTTTCCAATGATTGTTGCCACTCCATTCAGTTTAACCTGTAATGGAGTTTCATCATCTCCGCCTTCACTGAGAGTCGCTATCAGTTTTCCCCACTGAGTCCTCATCCCAACTGTTGTAATCAACATCTTGCAGGATCCATCTTGGACCTTGGTTCCAGAAAGAAGAAAAGGATTTTGAGCATTGACCATTACTGGCTCACTTTCTCCAGTCAAACTGGATTCATCAATTAAAACAGAAAATCCTGAAAGAAAGAGTCCGTCAGCAGGGACTTGATCTCCTATCGCAAGATGAACTATATCACCAGGAACTAGATCATATATGGACAACTTTTGTCTGTATCCGTTCCTAGTAACCTGGATACATATTTTCTTCTTCTCTTTGTCAAGGTCTCTGAACTGCAAGGATTGACGATAATCACTTGTTGCTGTAACAAACACCACCAACAAAATACTAGCAACAATACCAAGACCATCATGAGCCCCTATAGGCCATCCCTCCATTGCAATGCCAACAATTAGAGACACAAAAGCGCACGCACCAAGGATCATGAGAGTCATGTCTTGAAGGGCTTCCCAGACAAACAACCAATAGCTCCGAGCTACACTTTCTTGGAATTTGTTAACTCCAAAAATGTCCTGTCTACGGGTTAGAGCAGTTTCATTATCAGTAGATAGTCCATCAGTACTTGACGTGGCCAGCTTATCTGCAATCCCATTTGCTCCTCCATGAAATTTCAGTTTTTTCAGATCATGACTTTCAACTATGGATCCTAGCTCATCAGGGTCGATGTGAAAACCAGCATCTTCAACTTCCTTAGGGACATTGTAATCACTTGCTTGCATGCCTACAATTTCAGAGATTTAATATAAAGAACATCTTAAGAGGTGATTAGACAGAGAAAAGTAAACAAAATTCACCTTGTATGAACTGAAATGCAGCCTTGGAAACCAGCACTGCTACCCTCAGTTTCTCCTGTAGCACATAAAACAGAAGGCTTAGCTAAATTAACCTTGTTTTAGGATATGAAATTGGTGAAGCAAATGTAAATGCATCCCAACTCAATCCAATCACCATGTTGTTGCAAATTCAAATACATCCCAATTCAGCAGGTCTGCTAAAAGACCATTATATTCAGCCATTTTACATGTATCCTCAAAACATATCAGTCAATAAATTACGTCTCAATCAAAAACTAGTATAAGACTTGTTGGTTACAGTAATCATATGGAATAATTTGAGTAATCCAGGTATCAATATTTCGTAACCATTTCTTCTTCAGATATGAAACCAATTTGCTTTAGGAAACACACATAAGCTAAGTTTATTCTCGAGCGTATATACTACCACTTTAATCACAATAAACATTTATGATACTCCAATCATATTGAAAAACAGAAAGAGAAAAGTCTAGCGGCAATTGAAGTGGTGAAACTCATGGAATTTCTTTCCAGCAGAGACAAAAAATCATATGAAATGTCCATTAGAAAATCAACAGAGAGAAGGGAATACATACATGATTAGTACGGCGCATAGCAGCAGCCTCATAACGCTTGGAGAGATTAGCAGTGAAACGAAAACGACGTTTAGGGTTCTTGACAACACCACAAAGGCTCCTCCACCGTTTCAGCACCTCCTCCGACGAGTGCTTCGCCTTCACTCCTCCAAAATTCTCATTCAAATAGCTTTCCATACTTTCTTCTCACCTATTCCTGATTAATTATAACGTCCAAAGCTGTAGTAACAAATATATAGAAATGCACGTTGGGTTCAAGCAAATAATACAATCCGAAGAACCTAAATAGTAAGTACTATATAAGAGGGTGAAAAGAAAAGGAGAGGAAAGTTAAAAGGGGGTATGAAGCTTCTGAAACGAAAAGGGGATGAGTTTGGCGCAAGAACAAACGTACAAAGTTTGGGGAAATTGGAGCTTTATAATTATGAAATGAGACAAAGAGGATCAAAGAGGAGAAGAAGTAGAAGAAGAAGAAGAAGAAGAAGAAGGATCCGAGTTTTGGGTGAGAGAAACTATAACTAAAGTAGAGATGGTATGGTTGGTGGACCTGAATGAAAGCTTTGCTTCTAATACATTTCTTAATTCCAATTTTCATTCCTCGTTTTATGCTAAGAGTTGACGCGGTCAATGTTTTGCTGCTACTCGTATACTATTTATTATGCGAAGGGAAAATTAATTAAGGGTGTAATTAGTGGAATTAATTGTGAGAAAAATTAAGCTATTAATGGTGTGACATAACTAGTACTTATTACATATTTTAACATGCTTTGTTCTGATTCTTGATACAACTACTAAATCAAGTACGTACACATATTTGTGAACGGGTGATAGAGTAATTTGAACGTAAAAATCTGCAGATGATCGTCTAAACATTGAAAATAAGATACTTTTATTTCTTTATTCCATATCCTAATCGTTTTGAGATAAGTATAATCATGTAGCTAAATATTGAGGGGAATCTCTTACGCGTTTTGTCAGACACGCCATGTACGCGGAAGCACAGACTCCCTTTTTCTTTTTTCTTTTTTCTTTTTTAACAGTGGTGGTTCATCTCAATTCTCACCTACCTTGTAACTTCGTCTGTGAACTCCATTCCTTTTCAAGTTTACCGTGTTAGTTATGCAAGTCCGCGCTCCATTATTCCGGTTGAAATTAAAAAACAGTTCGTGGTAATTGAAAAATAGTCATAACTTTAAAAGTAATTAAAAATTAATCACTTTTTATGTAAAGATAAATTTGAACAAAAACACTATTTATAATCAAGAAAATATTTCATACCGGAAGTTCATACACATGTAGGGATATTTATTTGGATCAGATATCTGAAATCCGAACCGATCCGTTCAATTTCAAATTTCGAATTTCGGATTATGTTTATTAAAAATTTTGGATATTCAAACCAGATTCGGATTGGTATAATTTTAACTCAATCCGATTCGAAATCCGAAATTATTAGGGCATATATATATATATATATATGCACTAAGCTTTAATTTCGGATAGTCAGTATTTTCTTTATATCTTCCTCCAAGTTATTACCTTTAAAATTGCTGGATTTAGCTGTATTGGCACTATAGTATTCTCATAATTGCAGAAACATGAATTTTTCTTACTGTGTTCCCTCTTTTACAAAGAAATATACATATGAGTTTGCAACTTTGAGGCATAATAATCCGATCCAAAATCCGAAATATTGATCCTATCCAAACTTTAAAATCTGATCTGGTCCAATATTAATTCGAATCGGATTCGAATTGTATTTTGTAGCATCCAAAATGTGCTAAATCCGATTCGATCCATGCACAACCCTATACACATGTGCTCCAATCTCCAATATATTATGCTGAAACTTTTCATGTGCTGGAGTTCTAGCATAATATGCTAGAAATTCATACAAAGGTGTTCCCATCTCCAGTATATTATGCTGGAACTTTCCGTGTTGCAGCAAAAAAGTACCTATTTTTTAATGACTTTGTAAATGCTAGCTATTTTTTAATTACCAATCCGAAAACTGATTAGCCCGTGATATTTGTACGACTATTCGCTATCCAAGGGCCCTACCAAATGTTCCTTTCTTTACTAATTCATGAATTCGTTCAAACACTGAAAACAAATGAAATACTCTATCCGTTCAATTTTATTTGGCACGTTTTGACTTTTTACGTCCCTTAAAAAATAATAATTGAAGTGTATAATTTATCATGATAGCCATATTAATTGATGCATATTTTATTGGATTTGAGAAAATAATTTAAAATGAGTAATAAATATTGTGGGTATAACAGGAAAAAAAATTATCTTATCTTGATATGCATAAAGTGGCAAGTAAAAATAAAAATTCATATTTAATATACATGTAAGTAAAAATGAACGAAGGGAATATATTTTGCCACTTTGGCGTTCTATCGGTCCTTGTAAGTTGTGATCTACATTTGATACTCCATTTTTCAATACAAATATTTTTGGTAACCACAATTTTAACCTTTGAGCTTTCGGTGGATTAGCTCATTATCTGAAAAATTGTTACAAAGGTAAAGAACAAAGGAGCAACTCGTGGCTTATTTTTCCGTAGAGGGAGATTCTTGTATATATTTATGACTTCTCATATTGCTTGGCACAGTTACCGCTGTACTAGTTCTTTAACTCAAAACTCCTAAACGTGCTAGGTGGTAGGGGTGTACAAAAGAAACCAACAAATCGCACCAATTCAATAATTCGAGTTAAACCGAGAAAAAAAATAACAATTATGATTTGGTTTAATTTGGTTTGGTGTTGGGAAAAAAACCCGGCCATAATTGATTTGATTTGGTTTTAACTAAAGAAAGTCAAACTGAAACCAAACCAACCTGACATTACATATATAGAAATTTTAGATATATTTAATATATAAATATACTTATTGTGATGTAATTTATAAATATTTCTTAAAAAATTTCATAATTTTATCGTTTAAGGTATTATTTCAAGGTTGGACTTAGAACTTTTGAATATTCCAATAAGTTTTATAGCATTAACATTAGTAAATTAAATAATGCTAACAAAAGCCAAAACCAAAATCAAATCAATACTCATACTAACAAAAGATATTCAATTCAATACTACAAACGAGAATGTATTGAATATTTATTTTTTGTTTTGCAATAATCTAGATAAAAATGCACAATCTATTTTTATTTTTTCTTTAGCGTTTAATCATGTAATTAATATTCCCTTATTAGTCTACTTATATTAGCATGACTTAGTACTTTTAGATTATTTTTATTTTTATTATGTCTCTTTAATTAGCAATATTTATATTACATAATTTTATTATCTTTATTGTTGAATATTTTAGGATAATACCATTACATCTCATATTTTGTATTATTTTCTTGAAAAATACTTTATATAGTTGTTGTGAGCACGTGATTTTTGCCTCACACGAATTACTCCAAAAGAATTCCCAGAATTAGGTCTTTTCTTTAATTATGTGTTATTTTAGGAGTTACTGTGCGATTTTTCTGGTTATTTGCATATGTTTGTGTGCATGTTTAATTTAATTAATACATTAAAAATACAAAATCAAATATAGCATCTGCACTTAAGATTTGATTTTTACCTTTTTTGAAATTAATTAATAATTAGGTGTTTTACAAAAATAAAAATTCAAAAAAATTAATAATAACATATTTTTGTATTTTTAGTCAAATTTTGTGATTTTCTTTTAATTTAGTATTGAATTATTTGTGATAATTATTATTTAGAGTTAATTAGTATTTTTAAGTTAATTTGGGTTTTATAATTTAATTTAGATTTTTATTTTAATTTTGGGAAATGAAGAAAAAGAATTTTTGAAAAAAATGAAGAGAAGAGAAACAGGCTCGGCTACTTTGATAAAATTACACAGGCCCAAATCCTTGCACCCGGTTAAACCAAACCCATCGTAGCCCAATCCGTTCCCCAACCCGGTCCATCTCCAGCCTCAACCAAACGATGTCGTTTCAGGCGTCTCAATCTGGACCTTTGAATTAATTTGATCAAACGGTCCCAAAGCCTTCACCCAATACCCAACCCGACCCGTCCACCCAATGCCCCGTCCGCCCCAGCACCCACTTAGTCAAAATGACCCCATTTGTGATTAGTGATCCAATCGGAGCCGTTGGATTCCAATTATACAACGGCCCAAATTAAATCTCTGGTTTAATATACCCAAAACCCTTATCCCTCACCCAAATAAAAACACCTACCTCTTCGTCTCTCTCATCTCTTTAGAGACGACCCCAAACCCTAGCAGTCGCCACCCATTCCCCACCGCCTTCCGGTGGCGGCGTTGGCTCCGTTTACCATCAAACTCACACCACAAAACCTCCTCACTCCCCTCTTTCCAAATCCATAGCTAGTTTCCCTCGAACACCCCTAGAACTGTTCGAATCTTGATTTAAAGGGATGAACCCTAGCAGCCGCCACCATTCACCACAGCCTTCCGGTAGCGGTGACGCCTCCAATCCCTCCCAAATAAACACCCTGAAACCACCCACTCCCCTCTTCCTTAATCCACAATCCCTTACCCTCGAATCAAACCAGAACTTGTCAAATAATGAATCTAAGTTTTTAAACCTAAAACTGCAAAGTCAAGATTCATCGAACATTTAAGCTAATTTTGACTTTATCTGTGTGTTCTTGATAAGAACACACATTTAAAGTCAAAATTTGGTTTAAAAATTGAAGATTCGAAGGCTTCAATTACTACTAACCGGTGAGTTTCTATCCTATTTCTATATTTATAGTTTATTGGTATTATTCTGATGTTCGTCTTTCCTCGTCTCTTTTTCTTTTCTTTGGTCAATTTCAATTGAAATTCGACCAGTCCTCCGGCTCAAACTATTTCTGTTCGTTGATTGTTCTTCAGACTATTTTGTGAAGTTTGTTTCATTAATTATGATGTCAGTTTGTTTTGAGACTTTGAAATTGTATCTCGTTTAATTACTTAGTCAGAATAATTAGGATTAGTTTAATAATTTGGTTTAAATTCTTGTTTAATTGTGTTGATAAGAATTGATTAGTATAAGTTTAAAGTGGTCACCTAATTGAGAAGCTTCTATAATGGTAGGGATAACAATTCACTACTGAATAATTTAAAGCCATAAGAATTGAGTGGAATTGAATTTTTAAATGTTAAAAGGGCATTCTGTGAATCTTAAGGGCATTTCCCATTGCCTATTTAAGAAAACAACACACTGAGTTCAAAGGAGGAGAACATTCTGAGAGGGATAGGCACTAAGTTCATATACAGGGTCTGGTATTCTGAAATACATACAAGAATAACTCTGAAAAATACTGAGGAGGGGAGGACATTCTGAGAGACAGAGGAATAGAATCAGAAGTGAGGAAAAACTAAAATACTGAAAATAAAATTGTTACTGTTCCATTGAGATTTTCTTTGATTTCTGAAGTTTTCGATTTCTGAAATACTTTCTGATTCATCTGAGTTTAGAATGGATGGAATTTGAGTTTGTAAAATCTTGGTTTGAAGTTCTGGCCGAGTTTTGTTGAGTATTGCACTTCATTTCTTGGTTTAAAGCTGGTTTTCTTGGTTGTCTCTGTTGTTGACCACTGTTCTTGCTACTGTTCTGCTACTGTCCTCTCATTTCTTGTGTTGTTTTTTTTCGAATTCCAGGTACCTACTCCTGAACCCTTATCATCATGTTTGGCTTGAAGTTGTAATGAAATCTGGAGTTTGATAGCTTCAACATGTTTGGATTGGTTTAGTTTAATTTCATTCTGTGTAAACAGCATGGTTTTGACATTATTAATGTACTGTAGGTTCATTACAAAGAGTTGTCATTAGCTTGTATTTGGCATAGAGTTAGTTTTTAGTTCTTGTTGTTATAGCTACTTTTGGACTGTTGGAAAGAAACTCGATGGAAACCTGTCAAGCAGACCCTTAGTAGGGTTTTGCTTTGAGCATATTAACCTAGAGTGTATTATACTTGATTTCTTGTTGCTTTGCTAGGTAGCTGTTAATTTCAGGTCATTAATAATGGAATTTAAGGTGAGGAAATGGGGTGCAGGAAAACATATGTCAACATATGCAAGTTGAATACAAAAAATTATGCTAGTGTGCAAGCTATTAATTTGATTGTGTATAGGGAATTGTAAATACAGCCTAGACAATTCAATTGACTTAATGTAGATATATGTTGTTTGAACAACCAATGATGTATCGACTTTAATGCCAAAGACCCGTAACTTTATTTGTGGTCTGATTTCATGATGGCCATTTGGGGCTTAATTCTCATAGTTGGATCGATTTGGGATCATAGGGACTCGATCAGGGTCAAATATTAATGCCCATCTTCCTTTGTCAGACTTGGACTCAACATGGGCCCAAAGCTTGAAATCATTTGAAACGGAAAACGGTAGTCCTTGTCATATGTGTGTTTTCTCACTGATGCCATTGTTGAGCCCAAATTCATTCTACTGACTGGCCTGATTCGTGTTCTTATGTGATCAGGTTAGTTTGAAATTTAACATTTAGGTAATTACAATTTTAGTAGCTTTTTAATTAATGTAGCGCTTCTTTAGCATGGGAGGTGTGCCATAATGAATAATTACGTAGTAGTTTATGGCTCTTTCGAGTTGATTTAGAAACTTGGTTAGAATAATTCGAGGTGCGCCATGCCAAACAAAAATGACAATTGCGTGGCCCTAATTTAATTAATCTTTTTAATCTTTTGAAACAGAGGTGTGTCATTTAGTTGAATTCCCATGGCCCTCACAAATTGCAGACACGTAGTCATTTTAGGCGCGTTATTTTAATAATTGACTTCCTTAAACTCGGGTGTGCATTTCATGTGACCCAAATCCAAATCCTAATAACGTTGAATAAAAATGTGTTTCAGATTGCGGGTGCATTTCATGTGGCGCGATCCAAAGACATATTTTAGACGATATTAAATCTTCTTTTTAAAAAAAATGCGGTTAAAAATTAAAATTTGCACATAGGTTAAAAATGTTCTAAAATCAGATAATTAAGCCAAATATGACAGTTGAGCGACCGTGCTAGAACCACAGAACTCGGGAATGCCTAACACCTTCTCCTGGGTTAACAGAATTCCTTACCCGGATTTCTGTGTTCGCGGACTGTAATACAGAGTCAATCTTTTCCTCGATTCGGGATTCAACCGGTGATTTGGGACACCATAAATTATCCCAAGTGGCAACTCTAAATTTTACATTAAAAATAATCCCGTTTCGATTGTCACTTTATGTTGGAAAAAACTCCCCTTATACCCCTTCCGTGGGTGTAGGAAAAAGGAGGTGTGACAGCTCTGGCGACTCTGCTGGGGACATTCGAACCCAGAATCTCTGGTTCAGGGTTCAGAATTCGAGCTTAGATAAATTGTTATATTTGGTTTTATATGATTTTGTTACATGTTTGGGCCTAATGTGCTAAATGTTGCTTTTTACCGCTTTGATATTATCTGAACTGTATATATAAACTGCTACGAAATCCCTCTCTTCTCTCTCTTGAGGAGTGCACGCTGGTCGTGACTTCTTTCTGTTAGTGTCTTATTCCAAATAGAACGAGGTTCGGACAAGTTGCAAAGCTGGATGATCTTTTGGTTACCGGTACGCAGCCCTCCCTCGGCTCGAGTTGTCCGCTCGGGTAAGCCAGGTCTAGAACAAATAAACCCAGGTTTTAAACCTAGTATAACAAGACCTCATGCCGGATCCCTAGTAGGAACGTTTGTCTGCATCACGTGCATTTTGACTTTGGAGACTCAATACAGGGGTTGGGTCTATCTAGGACAGGTGTACCAAAAATGAAAAAGACCATCCTGATGCATCTTACTTGCTACTTGTGCATTTATTTGCTTCGGATTTGCATGCTGACCGGCTTTTGAATAAAAGGAAAGAGTTTGGAAAAGAAAATAGCAGTATGAGGGCTAAGGGAGGTAACTACCTATTTTTAAAACCTATATCCCAAAATATATCGAAACACTGCCGAAAATTTGAAAAGAAAAAAAAATAAAAAGAGAATTTTTATTGTTTTTAAGGAAAAAAATTGGTTTTTTGTTGTGTCAAAATTGCCCGAACTATGCCACTTTGATTCTCACCGGATGTGGGATACGTAAGCAACCCCCATCGGGTCCAACTGCCCTTTTTGCAAAATAGCCCAAAAAGAACAAAAATTTTATTTTTCATTTGAAAATAATTAAAGTAATGTAATTCTTGTCAAAAATTGCCGAATGTCCCCAAAAGGGCGCCGGAAGGTTGCTTTTGCAAGAACATCCACCTTTGGTCATTTTTTAAAGTTTTGGCTGGTTAGCAGACACAGCCTTAAAATCTTCGTTCTCGAAATGCTGAAAGGTCGTATTTGCAAAATTGGGTTTTTATTTTATTTTGAAAAAAAAGTGTGTTAATTTTATTTTTGAGTCAAATAAGTCTTAATTTTTACCTAAACACCCTAATAAACATGCAGAATGAGCACGAGTCAGAATTTGCCGGTAACAGTTATGAACAAAATCTCTTTGGAGTTGCATATGTGGTGGGAAGATCTGGGCAAGTCAGAGCAAGATAAGGTCAATCTGCATTTGGGAGGTCTCACCGGGTTAATGAAGATAAGGCCTAGGGGAGACATCATAAAGGCGTTGGTCACATTTTGGGACCCAGCTCACAACATCTTGCATTTATCGGATTTTGAACTCACACCCATCTTGGAAGCGATAGCAGGTTACATGGGAAGTACTGAAGGTCTGAGGCATAAGTATTTGATCTCTCCAAGAGCCGTTAACTCTCACAAATTCATGGATTTGTTAAAAATAAGCAAGGAAGTCCCATATTCCGAGTTGGAGGGTGGTTTTTCCACTCTATATTTTTTATACCGGAGGTACGGGCATATATGAGGGTTCAACGATCTGGAAAGCGGGGTTTGTAGCAAAGGAAACCAAGCAAAATGAGATGAACATAGGCGTTTCGCTTTCATGGTAGCTTTCTTAGGCCCTGTGATGTTTCCCCGGAAAGATGGGAATATCGATCTGCGGGTGGATGGAGTCGTCAAAGTCTTAATTACCAATGCCAAGAGCACCCTTGCCCCTATGATAATATCTGAGATATACCGAGCTCTTATAGCTTGTAAATCTGGGGCAGATTTCTTCGAGGGATGTAATTTGCTACTACAAATGTGGATGATCGAACACCTGCGTCACCACCCTCAGTATATGAGTTATGGGTCTGCAGAGAAAAGTTGCATTGAAGAGTTCGACACAAGGATTTCAGGGTTCAAGTTACCGGATGGGGTTTGGATAATGGATAGCCCGCCTTCGCGCCATGACTACGGGACAAATAGAATGGACACTGGGTTGGCTTCCTGTTGAAGAAATTGTGTATATACCCGCCACTGGTCCTTACTTCCTCCTAATGGGTCTTCAAGGTATTCAGCCTAACACTCCCTACCGAGTGATGAGACAATTGGGAAGGTGTAAAATGATGCATCCAGATGAAGATCTCAGTATTTACGCGGTTGAGATTAGCTCTGACGGCCAATTTCACGGAGAAACAATTCGTTCTATTTGGAACGAGTGCCAGTATTTGACGGCGAGCACTCGAGTGCAGGACCTATCTAGAGGCGAGGTCTCACCCGTTTATCTTACCTGGTATAGAAAGAAGAACACTGCAAGGGCCGAACCATAAAGACGGCCAAAAAACCGCACATTCAGGAATTCGTCGAGGCATCGCAAGAACCGTGGGCTTGGTTGGCCAAAGAAAATGAGTAAAGGGCCACGATAGGAAAGCTGGAAAAGCAAGTCAAAGACCTTCAATTCAAGAATGGCTTACAAGCAGCGGCAGATGAGGATGAAAAGAAAAGGCTAGCCAAAGAAAATGAGGCCCTTCGAGCCCAGATTCAGAAAATGAAAATAGCGGCAGAAAATCCCGCCAGAAGTGCCAAAGATGAAAAATCTCATAGATAACCTGAGGCAGAAAGTGGGTGATATAGTTTTGATCTGAACAAAGCAGAAGGTAAACTAGCTAGGGCTCGAAAGTAATTGGCTAAAATTGCGGAGGAACGAGCACGTCCGGTTAAACAATTAAAAGAAAGGTACGACAATGAGGTTGCAGGGTTAAAGAAAAGGGTCGTCACCATTGATGACAAAATGATCAAACAGGCGAAAGAATTCAAGGCTGAAAGAAAACATTGTTATACAAAAATGGCACAGTTGGAAAGAGATTTGCAACAACTTCAAGAACAAAATCAAGCAGCCGAACAAATTCTGGAAGCCAGGGCACAGCAGATTGGGCGTTTGTTGCAAAAAAAGGGTGTCATAAGAGAGAGAGTCAGAAAGATCGCCGACTACATCACAATGTTGTGCAGTAGTTGTGAGGATATGACTAGATCTATGTTTTTCGCCACTGTGATGACCTTTGTCCACCGGATAATGGAAAGTCTCTACCACCTCCAAGGGAATTTAGCACGTCGGCCCTAGGCGAGATCGAATGATGTCCCGCGGACCCCAGGAACAGTTGAGGCACTGATGTATTCGTGATTTTCACTTGAGTCTGTATTTTCTTTCTATTGGAGTCTGTCAGTTTGTTTTCAAACCTGTATTTTCTTCTGTTGTAATATGTTGGCTTGTTTTTCCTTTCATTAGAGTCCATTAGTTTGAGTCGTTATAATCAAGATAGTTGCTTTTTGTGAAAATTCGAACATCCAAAAAAAAGGTTTTGTTACTTGTACACCAGAACTACGCTCGGTCTGATTCATGCGGGGTCTATGATACGTAGGTAATCTCTATAGGATTCGACCACAACCAAAAAGGAAAATAGGCATGAGTGACAGTAAAAAGAGATATCATAAATAAGAAAAAGTCGGGATGACACAAGCAACCAAGCAAATGCATGATAGAAATGACTAATTGCCTAGGTGCATTGCATTCCTATGTGCGGTTGCTTATTTGTTAAAACTCTAATCACTAACAAGTTTGGTTGTTGTTTCAAAAATTCAAGCAGTTAGTTCACCTAGGCATACTGGCAACCCACCTATACCAAACCAGATCCAAAGGTGAAATAATCATGTCTATCCCAGATGTAGACACCAGTGTCATCGAAGGAGAAGAGTTGGACGTTAACGCCATGAAAGAAGAGATGTACAAATTGAAACAACAAATGGCCGAAATGTATCAGGCCTGTGCTAAAGGACAACCGCCATCCGCTTACCCGGCTAACCCTACCTTCACTCCACTACCAGCTCAAACTTAGGATCATCCTGCCATCGATCTATCCCCGAGCTTTCCCATTTACCAACACTACCGGGACACCACTTCTCATACACCACAATCTCCACCCCCTAAACCAATTTCATACCCTCCTCTACTAGTAACTCCTATTTTTGTAGCACCTCCACCAGCTTCACTCCACAAATCTCCTAGCGAGCCTATGTTCCAGGCCCAGGACAACCAATACTACCCCTCGGAGCCCACTTTCAAAGCTCCAGAAACCCATTCCTATACTCCTCGCTTTGACCTCCCGATAGAAGCTGATAAACCAGTCAAAAATCTCGAACAAGAGGAAATATTCAGGAAAATTTAAAAGCTTAGAACAATCATTCAGAGACATGCGGGGATTGGGAGGGCAAGTAAGCATGGCCTACAAGGACCTATGTCTATTCCCGAATGTGCAATTACCGGCAGGTTTCAAGATGCCCAAGTTCGATCTATACAACGGGCACGGTGATCCAGTAGCCCACTTGAGGGGTTTTTGCAGCAAGATGAGGGGAGCGGGAGGAAAAAATAAATTGTTAATGGCTTACTTCAGTCAGAGTTTGAGTGGATTGTAAGCACGTGATATTTGCCCTATGAAAGAATTACTCCCAAAAATTCAAAATAAAATAATTTTTCTTTGTGTGCAATTTTTGTTAATTTTGTATAGTTATTTGTATTTTTATGAGTGCATGTTTATTTGTTTTAATTAATAAAAATATAAAATATATCACATTTTCATTTAGTATTTAATTAAGTTTGTTTTACAAAAAAAAATGAAAGTCACAAAAATAGGAATATTTTGCATTGTTAGCATTTAATGTCAAATTATGCAATTTTGTTTTAATTGGTGTTTAATTGTGTATGATAATTTTGTTAGGAGTTTAATTAGTATTTTTGGAGTTAATTTAGTTTGTAGCTCAATTTAGAATTTTAGTTTTATCAAAAATAAAAATAAAAAGAAAGAAAAAAAAGAGGGCTACAAAACGTTAATATTTGAATTGAGTCTAATATAGTTATTTTGACTATTTTACCTTATTTCGTCGCAAAAGAAAAATTACAAAAAATATATATGTAAATTTTAGCTTATGTATTTCTCATAAACTTGAAAAAAAATACAAAAAAAAAGTACCTTATTTTTATACTTTATATAATTTCGAAAATTATAAAAAATGTAGTTTTATTAATGTTTTGTAGTCATTTTAAACTTAAAAAATATAGAAATAGTACTTTATATTTTTATCGTTGTATAATTTCGAAAATTACAAAAAAAAAAGAGTTATTAACGTTTTGTAGCCATTTCAATCTTGAAAAATACAAAAAAATAGTACTTTATATTTTATCTTTATATAAAAACGAAAATGACAAAAATAGTTTTATTTATGCTTTGTAGCTATTTTAATCTTGAAAAAATACTAAAAAAAAGAAAGAAATAGTTTTGTTTTAAAAGTTAGTCTTATTTTTGTAATTATTTTGCTTGCATAGGATTAATTGAATAACATCGTGTTTTATTTTCGGGTCCAAGCAAAAGAATAATATTTGGGTTCAAACTACCCGTTTTTAGGCCTAATTTTCGGACTTAGCCTATAATAATCCGAGCCCACCACACATGAGGGACACGCGTGGGGAACACGGACGGAACACCATACACGGGGAACCCCACCGCGCATGGGGGACACATGTCTTGGACCCCTACACACGTGGGGTCCATGTCCTTTGAACAAAGACAAAAGACATGGGGGATGGGAAATTTAAAAGGCTGAAATTTTTTAACAAGGGGGGACAGAACGTGAGAAAAGAAAGGATTGAAAGAATTTTAAAAGCAAACAATTTTTTAAGAAAAGGGAAAGGGACTTACACGTTTTTTAAAAAAGGAAAAGAGGGATGCACATGCACGGACCAAAGGAAAAGAAAAGGAGTTTTGCAACTGTTCATCTTCTTCTTCATTTTGAAGAAGAAAAAACGAAACCAAAAAAGGCTCACCACCCCCCCATCGAGCAGCAGCAACTGCTGCTGCGTCGTTCGCCATCTCCATAACCAACGACCCTACCTCCAGCTGTTCGACCAAACCCCGCTGCCCCCGTCGACCTCGACACCACCCTATTGTTCCCCGTCGCGTCGCCACCATGCAGCGAGCAGTGCTGCTGCTGCTGCTCCTCACGACCACTGCCGTTGCCGCTACTCCTCGCGACCTGTCGCTGCTGCTGCCCCGTCGACCATGGCAGCAGCGAGTCCAGCTGCTGCCGCTGCTGTCCCCCTCACGATCACCACCCTCGTCCCTCCATTTGCGTCGCCAGTCCAAAACGTCCAGCTGCTGCTTCGTCTTTTTTCAACGTCCGCAAAACAGTCTGTTCGACCTCCAATAGTTCAACTCCGAGCTCGACTTGGGTTCGTTCAAGTTTTGGGTTTTTCTTTCAAGATTATTTAGTTCATTTTATTTATTTTCTGTTACGGCTTTGGTTTTAAATGTTGTTCGTAATCTTGTTTTGTTCATTAGTTCTCCTTCTTCTTCAAGACCTTTTATTTGGTCAAGGTTTTTCTTCTGTTTGTTTGAGTGTGCGTTATAAGCTACATTCGATTTGAACAACTTCGTCGAATAGTTAGTTTATGACTGCTTTGTTTGGACGAATACAACATGAATCACTTCGTTGGTATGTTTTGATGCTTGAATCATTTTGTGTGAATTTGACTTAAGGATTGGTTGTAGCTGTGTAATGATTTGGTGTAGTTGTAAATCAGAGAGGTTTAAATACAGATTGCTAAGAGTGAGGGCAAGACAATAATAATAGGGGATTTTCAGGGGTATTTTTGGGTGTTAAAAGATTTAAAATGTTTAGTGTTAGTAGTCTGCCAGTTGAATATTCAAGTGTATAATTAAATTAATGAATTATTTAATGAAAAGGGAATTAGTAGTGTAGAATACACCCTGTCTGGTATCTTTAAGGTTGGAAAATCAGAAAATAAGCATGGGATTAATGATAAAAGTGTATAGATGCAGATGGGAGGGAATATACAGGCTGCAAGTGAAAACTTTGAATAAATAACGTTTAGTTCTAGCCTATAAATAGGAGGAGTTGATATAGAGAAAGGGACTGGAAAAATTACAGAAGAGAAATTTTCAGAACTTAAAAGTGAGAGATAGGCTAATTTTTCAGAACTAAAAAAGTCAGTCTTTTGAGAGCTAAAAACTGAAAGTGAGGTCCTTTTCTTTACTGCTGAAATCAGAACTTTGTTACTGCCTCTGTGGATTGCGTTTAGTACTACTGATTTTAGTCAGGCTTTCCGGGGTTTTCAGTTTGGTTCTGACCATTGTTACATTGGTTATTGTTGTTTTGTTGCTGTTATTTGCTGTGGGATTCTGTTGCTGTGCTACTGCTGTACATTGTTGCACCTGACCTCTTTTCTCTATTTGTAATTCAAATTCCAGGTACACATTCGAATCTTGTAGGGATAAAGCTTTGAAGTTGAAATGCAACAATAAAATCCAACCGCTTCAATAAAGTAGATAGTAGACAATCTGGTCTATTTAGTTTTTTTTATGAACTGTTTTATTTTTATTTATTGTTTTGTATAATTGGATTGAAAAGAGAAGGAATCGTATAAATGATCATGCGCTGATATAACATGAACCTTTCAATTTTATTAGATTAATGGGGTAAATCATGATAAGTAGCATATCTCTAGTTAGTTGTTTGTTTCCATGCATATATTCAAGTAGTCCATAAACGAGATAGAGTACTTAGTCAAAACCCGATTAGTATTTCATTTAGATGGTTAAAACTAATTTCCATTAGTCCTCTTAAGTGATTATACTCCCATCAATATTGGCATTAATTCATGTTACAAATAATCTCACATAGATAGATTGTGGACTTGATAAAAATGTAAATGTAAGGTGGTTGGGTAGTGTCAACATTATAGCTCCAATAATAATAATAGAAGTAAATAAATAAATAAATAAAGGTTGTAGTCGATAATTTATTTATTAATAATTAAGTATACTTACATTAATGTAGAGTAGGTTCAATAAGCATTTAGTATAGTTAAATTGCGAATCCATTAGGGTTAATGAATTAGTCTATAGCTTTGATCATTTAGTTAACCTCACCACAGTTAAAAATGGCTAATTGTAGTAACGTTAGTCAATCTTGTACGTTTTTTATACATAATTCCATTTTTAGTAATATTAGCTCATGGAATAAGGCGCGAAACAATTTTCTATTTTTTACAAGTTCAAGTATAATTTTCGTCAACATCTGTTGTAATCTGTTAATTAAATAAGTTACGGATTTTTTTAGCATGTAACTAACCAGGATTTTTCTTTATTTAGAGACAAATAAAAATAGAAATATAGTTACTTTCCTTTTTAAAAAATAAATAAATAAATAAATAAATGAGACGAGCTTCGTCAAATAAAAACAAAAAAAAATAATAATAAAAAAAATTGCAGGATCCTCAGTAAAGGTTTAAGAAATTTTTTTAGAAGTCGGGAAGGGCCGTTTAGCGAATTTCACGACCCTCCCAAAAGATAATAACGCGCTAGAATCTTTAGGCGCGACTTTAGTAAATTACATTCCTAAATATGGGTGGGCATTTTATGCGGCCCGAATCCAAATCCTAAAACGTTGAATAGAGTGTGCCTAAGATTGCGGGTTCATCTGATGCAGCGCAATCCGAAAACATACTTTAAACGACGTTCACTCTCTCGAATAAATATGTATATGTAAAAGCAGTAAAAAGTAGAATCAGCATATAGGTTATTCATGTAAAAAATCAGATAATAGCTAAATGCAACAGTTGAGCGACCGTGCTAGAACCACGGAATTCGGGAATGCCTAACACCTTCTCCCGGGTTAACAGAATTCCTTATCCGGATTTCTGGTTCGCGGACTGTTAAACAGAGTCATTCTTTTCCTCGATTCAGGATTAAATTGGTGACTTGGGACACCCTAAATCTCCCAAGTGGCGACTCTGAAATAAATAAACAAATCCCGTTTCGATTGTCCTCTAATTGGAAAAACTCCTTCACCCCCTCGCGGGGGCCGGAAAAAGGAGGTGTGACAGCTCTGGCGACTCTGCTAGGGAGAACGAACCCAGAATCTCTGGTTCAGGGTTCAGAATTCGAGCTTGGAATAATTGTTATATTCAGCTTTATCAGATTTTGTTACATGATCTGTGCATATTGTGCTAACTAACTGCTTTTACTGCTTTGATATTTTGTGAATTGTATATAAACTGTGTTGAAACCCATCTCCTCTCTGAGTCTTCTGAATTGTGAAGAAGGGTGTACGGTGTACGGCTTCTTTTCTGTCTAGTGTCAAGTCCCAATTTAGAACGAGGTTTCGATAAGTCGCAAAGCCGGTAAAGCTTCTGTATTCCCGGACTGTCGCCTCCTCCTCGGCTCGAGTTGTCCGCTCGGGTAAGCCAGGTCTAGAACAAACACCCAGGTTTTGAACCTAGAATAACTCAGCCTCATGCCAGATCCCTAGTAGGAACGCTTGTTTGCTTCATGTGCATTTTGACTTAGGGGACTCAACACAGGGGTTGGGTCCGTCTAGGGCTAGCAACCTGAAACGGAAAGACCATCCTGATGCATCCTAATTGTTTTCGGTGCATTTATTTGCTCTGGCCTGGATGTTGACCGTTTTTTTTGAATTTCGGGAATGTTAGAAAATTAAGAAAAAGAGAAAAATAACAGTTGGAGAGTTAACTAATGGTTTTGAAAAAAAAAACAATGCCCAAGTACTGTCGGAACTCTGGAAAATAAAAAAAAAGTTTTATTTTATGGTTTGTTTTACTAAAAAAAAAAGAGAGAAAAAAGGGTTGTTTTTGGTTCGAAAAATAGGCTGTTATATTGTTTGTTAAAAAAAAAGAAGATTTTTTGGAAAATAGGTTGTCTGTTAAAAAAAAAAAGAGAAAAAAGGGGTCTTGTTTTAAAAGTAATGTTTTTTTTATATTTTTGCTTATGAAATATCAATAATGAAAATGAAAAATAGTCCTATTTTAAAATAGTGCGGTTAATTCGCCCGAACTAAGCTGGTTTGATTCTCACCGGATGTGAGATACGTAGGCAACCCTCATCGGGTCCAACCCCACCTTTTGCTAAAATAGCCATAAACAAATAAAAAATAAAAAAAAACATGTCAAAATTTTAATTCTGTCATAAAGAAGTTGGGTGACGCTGTTTTGTCAAAACATAGCCGAATGTTCCCGAAAGGGACGCCGGAAGGCTGACGTTGCATAAACAGCCACATTTGGGTCATTTTTTAAGATTTGATCCAGTTGACCCACACAGCCGGAAAAATTTTCGCTTCCGAAGTGCTGAAAGGCCGCGTTTGAAAATCAAGTTTTTTTTTATTTTTTCCAATTTGAAAACGCACAAAACAACATATAAATAGTTTTATTTTTGAGTCAAATAAAAGTTTTTTTTCTTTTTTCTTAATCACCTTAATAAATGTGTAAGATGAACACAAATCAAATTGAACCGTTCTCAGTCTTTAGCAAGGTCCCTCTGCAGCTCCACATGTGGTGGAATGATTTGGGAAATGATAGTAAGAAAATAGTGGAAAGAATTTTGGGAGGCCTCGTCAGTCTGTTAGATATCAAGCCAAGGACGGACGTCATTAAAGCTTTAATACCATTCTGGGATCCAACCCGTAATGTATTCCGCCTTACAGACTTTGAGCTTACACCTACATTAGAGGAGATTGCGGGTTATGCAGGTTTGGATGGAAAATTGAGGGGGCAATATTTGCTTTCTCCTAGACCAGTGCTCTTCAATTCTTATATCAGCGGTATGGTACTCCTCAGGGTTTCGAAGAACCGAACCTCGGACTAACTCATGGTGGGGACAGAAACAAGTGGGAAGCAAGACGTACTTTGGCATTCATAACAGCCTTCTTGGGAATCATGGTTTGTCCCCGCAAAGATAAGAAAATAGAGATAGGCCTTGTAGGGATGACTGATGTTGCAATCAAAAAAATTAACAGTACTGTGATCCCTTTGGTTTTGTCTGAAATCTACCGAGCCTTGACTATATGCCGAGAGGGAGGAAATTTCTTCCAAGGATGCAATTTGTTACTCCAGCTGTGGATGCAAAAGCACCTCTGTCACCGAGCAGGATACATGAATCACGGGTTGACCGGAAAAAACTGTATCAGTGGTTGTGAGAAACGGATGATAGGCGTAGTATTCCCCGAAGGTGTCGAAGCATGACTTGCACGATTAAGTTCAATGACGGCCGACCAAATTGAATGGGCATTTGGGTGGTTGCCTGATACTGAGGTGATATACATGTCGGCCGAGGAATGTCACATTCTTTTGATAGGAGTGCATAGTATCCAACCATATGCTCCTCATCGGGTATTGCGCCAGCTAGGAAGATTTCAGGTAATTCCAACTGATGAAGATCTAAGCAAGCACGCCATTGAATTAAGCCCAGGAGTCTTATTCCTCGAAGAAAAAATTAGAAAGTTGTGGCACGAATGTAGATTCCTGGAGCCCAAGACTATGGTTCGAGAATTGGCTAAGGGTGAGGTAGACCCAAAATACAATGCTTGGTTCGGTAAAAGGTTCCAGATTCATCCGAGACCTGCTAAAAGAGCTCATGTACAACAATTTACGGATGATTCGCAAGAGCAGTGGGGTTGGTTGGCAAGAGAAGAAGGTTACCGGGTTGAAATCGGGAAGCTGAAGCAACAAGTTGAAAGGCTCATATTTGAGAACCGCGTGCAAGTCGCCTCGGAACAGGGTGAAAAGAATAAATTAACCAAAGAAAACCAGGCACTAAAAGCCCGAATTTGCCAAGTCAGTAAGAGTAACAACGACCGACAGAATCGTCGCTCCGATGAAAGGTTGATAACAGAGCTGAGAAATCAAGTCGGCAAAAGCCGAGAGGACTTGAAGAGATCCGAGGCTTGCATATAAAGAATGCGGGTCAGGTGGGAAAAAGGTACAATGGCACGGAGGAAGCATCTACAACAAGTCATAGGGGATTCTGAAATAAGCATGGGACTATTAAGAGAGACAAACTCCACTCTTCAGGAGCAGGTCTTTAAACAAGCCTGAGATGCCCGGACAGACAGAAGGCGCTGTTATGATTTGATGGCCATAATGGAAACACGAATGGAGAGGTTTCAGGATCAACTCGTTGACAATGCTCAAATGCTAGGGCTAAAGAACCGGCAAATAGAACAACTGTTCAGGGAAAAGGGATAACATCCGGGGAAGGATTGATGATATTGGGCACTACATCTACATGAGATGCCTAACATGTGAGCAAATACCTCGTGATACCCTTCTTGCCTCCATCATGGCTACGTCCACCGGATTATGAATGAGTTGAAGAGCTTGCAGAGGGGTCTTACACCAAAACTCGCAAAAAGGCCGAATGATGCCTCGCGAGTACCTAAATTGAAATCTTTAATGTGTCCCTAGTTCAAGTTTGCACTTGTTTGTTTTTCAGAGTCTGTTGTTTACCCCTACGTTCTCTTCAAATATTGTTAATAATGTAGAGTCTGTATTTCGTTTGTTTTCTTTCAAATCACAGTTTGTAATAACATATTTGAGTAATAGAAAATTGGGTATTTATCTTACGGATGCATGAACTACGCTTGGTCTGATTCGTGCGGGGTCACGATACGTAGGCAATCTATAAAGGATTCGACTTTAATTCTAAAAAAAAAAAAAGAGCAGAAGAAAAGGAAGGTTCTTGAAACATTCGAAAGAGGCACCAAATAAAATAAGCCGGAATGATGCATGCGGTCAGAGCAAAAAGCATGTTAGAAATGGTTAACTGCCTAGGAGCATTGCATCCCCAATGTGCTATCATCAAATCTGTTAAACTCTAACGCTAACAAGTTTGTTGTTTTCCACAAATTCCAGACAGTTAGTTGTTAAAGCATTCTGGCAACATACCCTTACCAAACCAGATTCAAAGGACCAGTGACAACGAGCATGACTACTTCAGAAAATAGTACCGGGGAAGAAAGCCGTTGAGCCAGTTGTTAAAAGAAGCGATGGAGAAAATAGAAAGGATGGGACTAGAGATGAATGCAATGCAGTTAGCTCTGGACAAAGCACAAAGAGCCCTGAACCACTGGGGCATATGCCGGAATACCCTCACTATGGCCCTTCAACAAGCCTCCCGAATCACCGTTATCTTCAGGAGAGAAGCCCCCAGGATTCCCAAGCTCCACCACCCCATCAACCTCTCCCAACACCAAATGTTCCCACTTTTATGGGACCCACATCAGCCACCCTGCAAAGATCAACCAGCGAGCCGTTGTTTCAGGCTCACGATACGCAATACTATCCCCCTGAGCCCACATTCCATGCACCAGAACCCCATACCTACAATCCGCACTTGGAGGTACCGGCAGAGATTGAAAAGCCGGTTAAGGTCCCAAAACAAGATGAGGTAATGAGGAAGTTCAAAAGCCTGGAACAGTCCTTCAGGAACTTGCACGGATTGGGCAACCAGGTCAGCGTGGCCTACAAGGATCTATGCCCTTTCCCGGACGTCCAACTCCCGGCTGGGTTCAAGATGCCTAAGTTTGATTTATATGAAGGGCACAGTGATCCCATGGCACATTTGCGGGGCTTTTGTAGCAAGATGAGAGGGGCAGGTGGCAAAGACGAGCTACTGATAGCTTATTTCGGTCAAAGCTTAAGTGGATCGGCACTGGAATGGTATACCAGGTAGGACTCCAGCAGATGGTACACTTGGGATGATCTGGCGCAGGCTTTCGCGGGTCACTTTCAATACAATCTCGAGATAGTCCCTGACCATCTCACATTGATGAGGACCGGAAAGAAGCCCTGGGAAAGCTTTCGTGAGTTTGGTTTCCGCTGGAGAGAACAAGCAGCTAGAGTTGATCCTCCCATGAGAGAGAGAGAAATGGTGGACTACTTCTTGCAAACACTGGATCCAACTTACTTTGGTCATTTGGTGACAACGGTTGGAAAATCCTTCAATGAAGTAGTAAAGATAGGGGTCATGATAGAGGAGGGTCTGAGGTCTGACAAAATCCTGAATTACTCGGCGCTCAAGGCAACGACCCAGGCTATTCAGAGCGGCACGGGAGGTGCGCTGGGAAGGAGGAAGAAAGAAGAAATTGCCACGATTAAGGCAAGCAGTTGGTCCAGGTCCGGCAAACCATACTACAACCAACCCAGACCCCACAAGCCAAACTACCCATACAACCCACCACAGCACTACTATCCACCTCAAGAACCACATTACACCGTCCATCAAGCCCAGACATACACCCAACCTCCGGTTCGCCCACAATGGCGCACGCCAGCTCCCCACAATACATACCCACCTCCACATAATACCTACCCACCACCACAAAACACCTATCCACCGCCAAGAGCCTATAGGAACCCTCCAGGGATGGGTTTCAAAGGAAATCCGGCTTCCAGAAATGAAAGACTGCAGAGGCAAAGAACCTTTACTGAGTTGGGAGAAACTTATACTGCCTTTTTCCACAAATTGAGGCAATTGGGTTTATTAAATCCTGTTGAGCCTAGATTGACAAATCCCTTACCCCAAAATTTGGACCGATCGATAAGCTGTGGGTACTGCTCAGAGATGCTGGGGCATGATATCGAAAAATGTTGGAGATTGAGGCATGTAATACAAGATCTTATTGATGCCAACAAGATCGAGGTCCAGACGCCGGAGGCACCTAACATCAACCAGAACCCATTGCCAACACACCACGAGGCTCACATGATCGAGTTGGTGTATGAGGGAGGAGAGCCGAGGAAGCCCTCACAGACAGTGATGATGATCCAGGCCGCTCCGAAAGAAGAATCGACCGGCAGAAGACCAGGGGTACATTTGAAAGGGGAAGGTGTCAAGCCAGTGGTGATATTGGGAAAGAGTCCGTCCACCGCAACAAAGAAACCGGAGCCAGCCAAATTGGTAATATCAGGGACATCACCCACACCCGCAGTTGTGTTGAAAGGGGTATGCAGGGAACTGGTCACCGTAAAGCCGGTAGTCCAATTGCCCATGATTAATAGCAAGGCCTTGCCTTGGAAGTATGAGAAGGCAGTGGTGATGTACATGGGAAAACCAGTGGAGGAGGATAGTTGTGAGGCGCAAGGACTAACTCGATCAGAACGGTGTTTTGCTCCAGTGGAGTTGAGAAGACCCAACCCAGCTGCAACAAAGAAACCTGTGTCAGAAGAAGAAGCTGAAGAATTCTTGAAGAAGATGAAAGTGCAGGATTACTCCGTGGTTGAACAGTTAAAGAAAACACCGGCCCAGATCTCGCTATTATCATTACTGATCCATTCAGATGAACATCGTCGGGCCCTGATGAAGATACTGAATGAAGCTCATGTGCCCAACGAGATTTCTGTAAATCACCTGGAAACGATTGCCAACAAAATTTTCGAGGTGAACAGGGTAACATTCTCAGATGATGATCTGCCAGTGGAGGGCACGGAGCATAATAAAGCTCTCTACCTAACTGTCAAATGTGAAAATTCGGTAGTTACTCGGGCATTGGTGGATAACGGCTCAAGTGCCAATATTTGTCCATTATCCACCCTGAACCAGTTAAAGATCGACCACGGAAGAATCCACAAGAATAGCATTTGCGTCCGAGGATTTGACGGAAATGGAACAGCCACCGTGGGGGATATTGTACTTGAATTGACCATCGGTCCAATCCAGTTTACCATGGAGTTCCAGGTATTAGATGCCACGGTATCTTATAACCTTTTGTTAGGACGACCGTGGATCCATGCAGCTAAAGCAGTACCTTCCACCCTGCATCAGATGGTCAAGTTCGAGTGGGATAGACAAGAGATCGTACTGCACGGCGAGGACACTGCGTGCACCATGGGAAGCGCCATTGTGCCCTTCATAGAGACCAATGATGACAAAGGTCCCTGGGTTTACTAGATTTTCGATGCAGTGTCGACAAACAAGATTTCCGAGGGTGAGATCATTTAGCACCCTAGGGTAGCTTCCGCAACGGTCATGATGGTTTCAAAAATGCTGGGTAATGGGTTTTTGCCGGGAAAAGGCCTGGGGGTTGACCTTCAGGGGATTGTCCAACCTGTTTCCTTGCCCAAGAATTTGGAGAACTTTGGGTTGGGGTTCAAACCGACTGCGGCAGATGTAAAGCGAGCGCGGAAAATGAAGAAAAAAGTTTGGTTTCTTCCCAAACCTGTGCCACGTCTCTCAAGTTCTTTTGTTAGAGCAAATGCCAAGGGGTCACCGGTCCCAAAAATTCTCGGACCATTGATTGGGATGGACGGGGACTTGAATCAGAGTTTCGAGAGGTTATTCGTTGATGTCAATATGGTAGAAGTTGGAGAGAGTTCCAGCGGAGCAGACATACAGTTTGTGGGGCCTGAGGCCAAAACCAACAATTGGACGGTTACTCCTCTTCCTATCCGGGGGAGTCCTGGTAGTAGGCTTTGATTTTTTTTCTTGTTTCGGATTATTCCAGGGTGTAATCCAAATTTCATTTCTTTTTTATTTTTTTTTTGTAAAAGTGTGAACCCTGTTATCCCAAATTTTAATAAATTCTTCTTTTGCCTCATTTTGATTTCTGTTTTGTTCTTTTTCTTTCTGAACAGTTCTCTTTTTACTGGTTCTAATGACATGACATGCACAACGGATCTTCGACCTAGTCTAATAAATCAATCCGACTCCGACTTAATGATACAAGAGGTCAATCGTGACAATGAGTCTGAATATGACGAGGATGAAGCCTTCGAAGAAATAAACCGAGAACTATTCCAATTTGAAGAGAAACCCAAGCCTAATCTGAATGACATTGAGGCTGTGAATCTAAGGGACGCAGATAATGTCAGAGAAACCAAAATCAACATCCACATTGAGCCAAATGTCAGGGAGGAATTGATCAAAACCCTCGTGGAATTCAAAGATATTTTCGCATGGTCATATGATGATATGCCGGGATTAAGCACCAATCTAGTGGTTCACAAATTGCCCATTGACCCGGCATACCCTCCGGTCAAGCAAAAGCTAAGGAAATTTAAAACAGAGATGAGTGTGAAGATCAAAGAAGAGGTGGTTAAGCAGCTGCAGGCGAAGGTCATTCGGGTCACTCGATATCCCGAGTGGTTGGCCAATGTGGTACCAGTGCCGAAGAAGGATGGGAAAATCAGGGTATGCGTTGACTACCGCAATCTCAACAAAGCAAGTCCTAAGGATAATTTTCCATTGCCCAACATCCATATCCTAATAGATAATTGCGCTGGGCGCAAGATTGGATCCTTTTGTGGACTGTTATGCATATCATCAGATCTTAATGGATGAAGAAGATGCGGAAAAGACAGCTTTCATCACACCATGGGGGACTTACTGCTACCGGGTCATGTCGTTCGGACTGAAGAATGCTGGGGCAACGTATATGCGAGCAATGACTATTGTGTTTCACGACATGATACACAAAGAAATTGAAGTGTACGTAGATGATGTGATCATAAAGTCTTGGCGTCAAGAAGACCATGTAGCAGACCTAAGGAGATTTTTTCAAAGACTTCGAAGGTATGATATTAAGCTCAACCCGGCTAAATGCGCCTTTGGGGTTCCATCAGGAAAGCTGTTAGGATTCATCGTCAGTCGACGGGGTATTGAATTGGATCCATCCAAGATCAAATCCATCCAAGATTTACCACCGCCAAAGAACAAAACAGAGGTAATGAGTCTGTTGGGGAGACTAAATTACATCAACCGGTTCATCGCTCAACTCACGGCGACTTGTGAGCCCATATTTCGGCTGTTGAAGAAAGACGCTGCGGTAGACTGGACGGCGGAGTGTCAAGAGGCTTTCGACCAGATTAAAGGGTATCTGTCCCATCCACCTGTGTTGGTTCCACCTGAGCCAGGGAGGCCATTAATTCTTTATCTGACAGTCCTGGAGAATTCGTTTGGTTGCGTGTTGGGGCAACACGACATCACAGGAAGGAAAGAGCAAGCCATCTATTATCTCAGCAAGAAGTTTACAGTCTATGAGAATAAGTACACTCAACTTGAGAAGACATGTTGTGCTCTAACTTGGGTAGCACAGAAGTTTAAGCATTATCTGTCGTCACATACTACTTACCTTATTTCACGCCTGGATCCTTTGAAGTATATTTTCCAGAAGCCTATGCCCACGGGAAGATTGGCAAAATGGCAGATATTACTCACAGAGTTTCGACATTGTCTATGTGACGAGGACGACCATGAAAGCCCAAGCATTGGCCGATCACTTGGCTGAGAATCCTATTGATGAAGAATACGAGCCTTTGAGGACGTATTTTCCAGATGAAGAAGTGATACATATAGAGGAGTTAGAACTGAATGAGGAACCAGGGTGGAAGCTTTTCTTTGACGGGGCTGCTAATGCAAAAGGAGTTGGAGTAGGAGCAGTACTTATTTCAGAAACAGGACATCACTATCCTGTTACAGCTCAGCTACGTTTCTATTGTACCAACAACATGGCTGAATATGAGGCATGCATTTTGGGCCTACGATTGGCTGCAGACATGGATGTTCAGGACGTCTTGGTCTTGGGAGACTCGGACCTCCTAGTACATCAGATCCAGGGTGAATGGGAAACACGGGATTTAAAACTTATACCATATCGACAATGTTTGCACGATCTGAGCAAGCAATTTCGATCAGTGGAGTTCAGACACATCCCGAGAGTTCACAATGAGGTTGCCGATGCCTTGGCCACTTTAGCATCGATGTTGCACCATCCAGACAAGATCCATGTTGACCCGTTGCATATTCAGGTTCGTGATCAACATGCTTATTGCAACATGATAGAGGAAGAAGTGGATGGCAAGCCATGATTTTATGATATCAAGGAATACCTCAGGATGGGGATATATCCGGAGCAGGTAACCGGAGATCAAAAGAGAGCCATTCGACGAATGGCAAATAGATTTTTCCTCAGTGGAGGAATGTTGTACAAAAGAACCCCAGATCTGGGATTGTTGAGATGTATTGATGCGGGTCAAGCCACGATAGTGATGACAGAGGTACATGCTGGAGTCTGTGGGGCCCATATGAGTGGATATGTATTGGCAAAGAAGATTCTGCGAGCGGGATATTATTGGCTCACTATGGAGCATGATTGTATCAGTTTTGTACGAAAATGCCATCAGTGTCAGATACACGGAGATCTGATTCATTCTCCACCAACGGAATTACACACAATGTCAGCACCATGGCCATTTGTGGCATGGGGCATGGATGTCATTGGGCCTATTGAGCTGGAAGCTTCGAATGGTCACAGATTCATTCTGGTAACCATCGATTATTTCACTAAGTGGGGTGAGCCAAAACTTTCAAGTCAGTAACCAAGAAGGCAATGGTGGATTTTGTCCATTCCCATATCATCTGTAGATTTGGGATCCCGAAAGTAATAATCACGGACAATAGTGCTAATCTTAACAGCAACTTGATGAGAGAAGTATGTGAACAGTTTAAGATTACACACCGTAATTCCACCCCGTATCGGCCCAAGGCGAATGGAGCGGTTGAGGCAACCAACAAAAACATAAAGAAGATATTGAGGAAAATGGTTGAAGGATCCAGACAATGGCATGAAAAGCTACCATTTGCATTGTTGGGATACCGCACTACTGTTCGTACTTCAATAGGTGCAACTCCTTATTTGTTGGTATACGGGACTGAGGCAGTAATACCAGCGGAGGTCGAAATTCCGTCCCTCCGGATTGTCGCTGAAGCCGAGATTGATGATGATGAATGGGTCAAAGCTCGACTGGAGCAGTTGAGCTTGATAGACGAAAAAAGATTGGCAGCAGTGTGTCATGGTCAGTTGTATCAGAAGAGAATGGCAAGGGCATACAATAAGAAGGTGCGCCCCAGAAAATTTGAAGTAGGACAGCAGGTATTGAAACGGATCCTCCCGCATCAGGTCGAAGCAAAAGGCAAGTTCGCCCCAAATTGGCAAGGGCCTTATATCGTGACCAGAGTATTGTCCAACAGTGCTTTGTGTCTAATAGATATTGAGGGAAGATGTGTCGACATGGCTATCAATTCTGATGCAGTCAAAAGATATTATGCATAATTTCTTTGATTATGGTAGTTATTGATTCGTTTGTTTGTATTTGGTACTTATTGGATAATGAAATGACGGAGGCAATTCTTTCTTCTATCCAAACACTTTTAACCCTTGCTTCCCCCTTTTGAGCCTTAAGTTATTCTTTCATACCCCTCTTTTGGAATTACTAATGGAAAAGATATGAAAAAGAAGAAGAAAAAGAAATTACAAGAAAAATGAGAAAAAGAGAAAGATAAAGATCACAAGAAAAACAAAAGCAGTGGGAACTACGTTTGACCTGATTCCTCAAAGAGGATACGTAGGCGCCTCACAGCTCGGTCATAGTGTGCATAGTTCAACATAGTGTAACAAAAATGAAATCCCCCAAGCAAAAAAAAAAAAAAAAAACTGGGGTAGAAGTTAGGTTTTAAAGTTTCAAAAAGGGTTTGATTTCCAAGAGTTGTAGTAGTTCACCCATCAAAGTTATGTTGAATTTTTGATAGCCTTTCTTTTAGCCCCACACCGAAACCAACGTCGTTGTCCAAAAAAAGAGCTCCCGATCAATATCCGAGAGGTGGCAAGTCAGGCAAATGAAAGCCGAGAATAATGCACTGATCCCCAGCAAGAAGAGGATCATAAACTGGAAATGAATTGATAGCCAAAAAGAATCTCCAGAAGAGAGAGTCATATCGGCAACACTCCAATTCCCCGTTGAAAAATAAAATAAAATGAGAGAGTCTTATCGGTGAAAACCTTCACAGGCACCATAAGGCGACGGGAGTTGAGGGAAAGGAGAGAGTCTTATTAGTGAAAACCCCTCGAAGGGCAATATAAGGCAACAAGATAGATTGGCAAAAAGGGTTTGGATTTGCGAAGAGGTGAGCACCTATTTATCCCCAGTAAGTGAGGCCATCAGGAAGATTGATTGATACAAATAGACTGGGTTGATTAATCCGTAATGAATGACATGATCGTTGAGACCAGTCATACCGTCCAGATAAGTTCTTTCCTTTTCTTCTCCCCCAGCGTTTGCTCAGGAAGATTTTTTCTCTTTTTCTATCTTTTCATTTTCTTTGTCTAAGAAGATTTTTTCCAGAAATTTGTTTCGAAAGGGATTTTTTTTTAGAGTTTACTACCAGGGGCCGAAAGGGTACAAAGAAAAATACGAAGGGGACAGGCCAAAGTCAAGACAATAAGACAAAAGGCGTTTGTTGCAAAACCAAATGACAAACTGTCCTGGAAAGTTAAGGGGAACATGAAGAAAATCGGGAATCAGAGGTTTAAAGACTTATGAACCAAATTCCAAAAAGATCCCCGGCAGAACTTCGATAGATCACTGACCAAGGTCCAAGGGGGTCAGACAAAACAGAAAAGGGGAAAGAGGGAGAGAGAATTAATCTGCAACAAGATAACCCTAACAGTATTATCCTCAATAACGTTATCCCCAGATGATAACATTTTATGCCCTGCAGTGCTGGGAGAAAATAAACTTTTAAGGGAGTAGTTTTGGAGTTGAAGAGAACTCCCCCAGCATGTTTTGAAACAAAAGCGGGGAAGAGATAAGTGAAATACCATCCCCAGCAGGAATATCATCCCCAACAAGCAACTTTATCCCCAACCAGTTTTGGGAGCACAGAGCAAGGGAAAGTGGAAAGAAAAATCATCCCCCAGCAGGAGTGATATCATCACTCACCATGTTAAAACTAACAAAGTTTTCTTTGATTTTTACAGGAAAACAAAGGTTGATGATGGCAGAAAACACGCCACAAAGAAGGTCACCAAAACCGGGGCAGAAATTTTTTTGTCGTTGTTAAAACATTTTCTCGGAGGAACGAGGAAACAAATCCAAATGCATTTTTTTATTTTTATTTTCATGTCCTAGGTCACCCACCAGTATAATGAGGGTATGCATTTTTCATTTCCTGTCCTAGGTCGCTCACCAGTATAATGAGGGTACACAATTCTGTCTTTACATTTCACGTCCTAGGCGCCCACCTGTATAATAAGAGGAATATTTTTATGTCTTAGTTTAAATAGGTGTCCACCTGTATAACGAGAGGAATATTTTTATGTCTTAGTTTAAATAGGCGCCCACCTGTATAATAAGAGGAATATTTTTATGTCTTAGTTAAATAGGCGCCCACCTGTATAACGAGAGGAATATTTTTATGTCTTAGTTTAAATAGGCACCCACCTATATAATAAGAGGAATATTTTTATATCTTAGTTTAAATAGGCGTCCACCTGTATAATAAGAGGAATATTTTTATGTCTTAGTTTAAATAGGCGCCCACCTGTATAACGAGAGGAATATTTTTATGTCTTAGTTTAAACAGGTGCCCACCTGTATAACGAGAGAAATATTTTTATGTCTTAGTTTAAATAGGCACCCACCTGTATAATAAGAGAAATATTTTTATGTCTTAATTTAAACAGGCGCCCACCTGTATAACGAGAGGAATATTTTTATGTCTTAGTTTAAATAGGCGCCCACCTGTATAATAAGAGGAATATTTTTATGTCTTAGTTTAAATAGGTGCCCACATGTATAACGAGGAGAATATTTTTATGTCTTAGTTTAAATAGGTGCCCACCTGTATAATAAGAGGAATATTTTTATGTCTTAGTTAAATAGGCGCCCACATGTATAACGAGAGGAATATTTTTATGTCTTAGTTTAAATAGGCGCCCACCTGTATAATAAGAGGAATATTTTTATGTCTTAGTTAAATAGGCGCCCACCTGTATAACGAGAGGAATATTTTTATGTCTTAGTTTAAATAGGCGCCCACCTGTATAACGAGAGGAATATTTTTATGCCTTAGTTTAAATAGGCGCCCACCTGTATAATAAGAGGAATATTTTTATGTCTTAGTTAAATAGGCGCTTACCTGTATAACAAGAGGAATATTTTTATGTCTTAGTTTAAATAGGCGCCCACCTGTATAATAAGAGGAATATTTTTATGTCTTAGTTTAAATAGGCGCCCACCTATATAATAAGAGGAATATTTTTATGTCTTAGTTAAATAGGCGCCCACCTGTATAACGAGAGGAATATTTTTATGTCTTAGTTTAAATAGGCGCCCACCTGTATAATAAGAGGAATATTTTTATGTCTTAGTTTAAATAGGCGCCCACCTATATAACGAGAGGAATATTTTATGTCTTAGTTTAAATAGGCGCCCACCTGTATAATAAGAGGAATATTTTCATATCTTAGTTAAATAGGCGCCCACCAGTATAATGCGGGAATACATTTCTGTCTTTACATTTCTGTTCTAGGTCGCCCACCAGTATAATGCGGGCATACATTTCATATTTTTGCATTCAGGCACCCATCTGTATAACGAGAGGAATACTTTTGAGTCTTATACTGCAGATCTTGAAATCAGTAACCCACCGGAAGGTAGAAGGTTACAACATGAATCCTTAGCACCGGAAAGCAGAAGGTTGCAACAAGAGGTCCCAGCACAAGTTCAAGCGCATGAGTCAAAAAGAAGAAAAGACGTGTCTTGAAGAAGCGGCCTGTGAACATTAAATTATACCCAGCATAACAGATCTGATGAAGAGAACCGTATCCCTAAAGGAACCGCTGAAAAGCTTAATGAAGGAAGCCATATCCCCAGCGGACCGAGCAAAATGATGAAAAATGGTATTCAGAAAAGCAAAGGGCCAGAAATTCACGGAAGAAAGGCATCGGAGGAAACACAAGACGACAAGAAAGCAAGGCAACAAGAACAAATTGCAGTCTAGCCAAATCGCCGAAAAGCTTAATGAAGGAAGCCATATCCCCAGCGGACCGAGAAAAATGATGAAAACTGGTATTCAGAAAAGCAAAGGGCCAGAAATTCACGGAAGAAAGGCACCGGAGGAAACACAAGCCGACAAGAAAGCAAGGCAACAAGAACAAATTGCAGTCTAGCCTAGTTTCTTGTTTTCTTTTAAGCACGATGTAACAAGGAGATCGGTAAGCAGTGGTAATAGCATGCAACAGCAAGTAACATTGCAGTCCCACGGTAGTCCCAGCTACCAAAACATCCCGAACTACATTAACCTGATTCCCCTTTAGCCAGGGATATGTAGGAAACTTTTGAAGCAAAGGTTCGGTTAAATCTTTTTCAAAAAAAAAAATGCTTCACACGGAGTACTCGGATGGGCAAAAATCGCTCACTTTATCTTTGCACGAAAACCCTTCGTGTCTTCGGGCAAAGAGGGGCAGCTGTAAGCACGTGATTTTTGCCCTATGAAAGAATTACTCCCAAAAATTCAAAATAAAATAATTTTTCTTTGTGTGCAATTTTTGTTATTTTTGTGGTATTTTTGTATAGTTATTTGTATTTTTATGAGTGCATGTTTATTTGTTTTAATTAATAAAAATATAAAATATATCACATTTTCATTTAGTATTTAATTAAGTTTGTTTTACAAAAAAAAATGAAAGTCACAAAAATAGGAATATTTTGCACTGTTAACATTTAATGTCAAATTATGCAATTTTGTTTTAATTGATGTTTAATTGTGTATGATAATTTTGTTAGGAGTTTAATTAGTATTTTTGGAGTTAATTTAGTTTGTAGCTCAATTTAGAATTTTAGTTTTATCAAAAGAAAAAAAAAAAAGAGGGCTACAAAACGTTAATATTTGAATTGAGTCTAATATAGTTATTTTGACTATTTTACCTTATTTCTTCGCAAAAGAAAAATTACAAAAAATATATATGTAAATTTTAGCTTATGTATTTCTCATAAACTTGAAAAAAATACAAAAAAAAGTACCTTATTTTTATACTTTATATAATTTCGAAAATTATAAAAAAATGTAGTTTTATTAATGTTTTGTAGTCATTTTAAACTTAAAAAATATAGAAATAGTACTTTATATTTTTATCGTTGTATAATTTCGAAAATTACAAAAAAAAAGAGTTATTAACGTTTTGTAGCCATTTCAATCTTGAAAAATACAAAAAAATAGTACTTTATATTTTATCTTTATATAAAAACGAAAATGACAAAAATAGTTTTATTTATGCTTTGTAGCTATTTTAATCTTGAAAAAATACTAAAAAAAAGAAAGAAATAGTTTTGTTTTAAAAGTTAGTCTTATTTTTGTAATTATTTTGCTTGCATAGGATTAATTGAATAACATCGTGTTTTATTTTCGGGTCCGGGCAAAAGAATAATATTTGGGTTCAAACTACCCGTTTTTAAGCCTAATTTTCGGACATAGCCTATAAGAATCTGAGTCCACCACACATGGGGGACACGCGTGGAGAACACGGACGGAACACCATACACGGGGAATCCCACCGCGCATGGGGGACACATGTCTTGGACCCCTACACACGTGGGGTCCATGTCCTTTGAACAAAGACAAAAGACATGGGGGATGGGAAATTTAAAAGGCTGAATTTTTTTGACAAGGGGGGACAGAACGTGAGAAAAGAAAGGATTGAATAAATTTTAAAAGCAAACAATTTTTTAAGAAAAGGGAAAGGGACTTACATGTTTTTAAAAAAGGAAAAGAGGGATGCACATGCACGGACCAAAGGAAAAGAAAAGGAGTTTTGCAACTGTTCATCTTCTTCTTCATTTTGAAGAAGAAGAAACGAAACCAAAAAAGGCTCACCACCCCTCCATCGAGCAGCAGCAACTGCTGCTGCGTCGTTCGCCATCTCCATAACCAACGACCCTACCTCCAGCTGTTCGACCAAACCCCGCTGCCCCCGTCGACCTCGACACCACCCTATTGTTCCCTGATGCGTCGCCACCATGCAGCGAGCAGTGCTGCTGCTGCTGCTCCTCACGACCACTGCCGTTGCCGCTGCTCCTCACGACCTGTCGTTGCTGCTGCCCCGTCGACCATGGCAGCAGCGAGTCCAGCTGCTGCCGCTGCTGTCCCCCTCACGATCACCACCCTCGTCCCTCCATTTGCGTCGCCAGTCCAAAACGTCCAGCTGCTGCTTCGTCCTTTTTCAACGTCCGCAAAACAGTCCGTTCGACCTCCAATAGTTCAACTCCGAGCTCGACTTGGGTTCGTTCAAGTTTTGGGTTTTTCTTTCAAGATTATTTAGTTAATTTTATTTATTTTCTGTTATGGCTTTGGTTTTAAATGTTGTTCGTAATCTTGTTTTGTTCATTAGTTCTCCTTCTTCTTCAAGACCTTTTATTTGGTCAAGGTTTTTCTTCTGTTTGTTTGAGTGTGCGTTATAAGCTACATTCGATTTGAACAACTTCGTCGAATAGTTAGTTTATGACTGCTTTGTTTGGACGAATACAACATGAATCACTTCGTTGGTCTGTTTTGATGCTTGAATCATTTGTGTGAATTTGACTTAAGGATTGGTTGTAGCTGTGTAGTGATTTGGTGTAGTTGTAAATCAGAGAGGTTTAAATACAGATTGCTAAGAGTGAGGGCAATGCAATAATAATAGGGGATTTTCAGGGGTATTTTTGGGTGTTAAAAGATTTAAAATGTTTAGTGTTAGTAGTCTGCCAGTTGAATATTCAAGTGTATAATTAAATTAATAAATTATTTAATGAAAAGGGAATTAGTAGTGCAGAATACACCCTGTCTGGTATCTTTAAGGTTGGAAAATCAGAAAATAAGCATGGGATTAATGATAAAAGTGTATAGATGCAGATGGGAGGGAATATACAGGCTGAAAGTGAAAACTTTGAATAAATAATGTTTAGTTCTAGCCTATAAATAGGAGGAGTTGATATACAGAAAGGGACTGGAAAAATTACAGAAGAGAAATTTTCAGAACTTAAAAGTGAGAGATAGGCTAATTTTTCAGAACTAAAAAAGTTAGTCTTTTGAGAGCTAAAAACTGAAAGTGAGGTCCTTTTCTTTACTGCTGAAATCAGAACTTTGTTACTGCCTCTGTGGATTGCGTTTAGTACTACTGATTTTAGTCAGGTTTTCCGGGGTTTTCAGTTTGGTTCTGACCATTGTTACATTGGTTATTGCTGTTATTTGCTGTGGGATTCTGTTGCTGTGCTACTGCTGTACATTGTTGCTCCTGACCTCTTTTCTCTATTTGTAATTCGAATTCCAGGTACACATTCGAATCTTGTAGGGATAAAGCTTTGAAGTTGAAATGCAGCAATAAAATCCAACCGCTTCAATAAAGTAGATAGTAGACAATCTGGTCTATTTAGTTTTTTTTTATGAACTGTTTTATTTTTATTTATTTTTTTGTATAACTGGATTGAAAAGAGAAGGAATCGTATAAATGGTCATGCGCTGATATAACATGAACCTTTCAATTTTATTAGATTAATGGGGTAAATCATGATAAGTAGCATATCTCTAGTTAGTTGTTTGTTTCCATGCATATATTCAAGTAGTCCATAAACGAGATAGAGTACTTAGTCAAAACCCGATTAGTATTTCGTTTAGATGGTTAAAACTAATTTTCATTAGTCCTCTTAAGTGATTATACTCCCATCAATATTGGCATTAATTCATGTTACAAATAATCTCACATGATAGATTGTGGACTTGATAAAAATGTAAATGTAAGGTGGTTGGGTAGTGTCAACATTATAGCTCCAATAATAATAGAAGTAAATAAATAAATAAATAAATAAATAAAGGTCGTAGTCGATAATTTTATGTATTAATAATTAAGTATACTTACACTAATGTAGAGTAGGTTCAATAAGCATTTAGTATAGTTAAATTGCGAATCCATTAGGGTTAATGAATTAGTCTATAGCTTTGATCATTTAGTTAACCTCACCACAGTTAAAAATGGCTAATTGTAGTAACGTTAGTCAATCTTGTACGTTTTTTATACATAATTCCATTTTTAGTAATATTAGCTCATGGAATAAGGCGCGAAACAATTTTCCATTTTTTACAAGTTCAAGTATAATTTTCGTCAGCATCTGTTGTAATCTGTTAATTAAATAAGTTACGGATTTTTTTTAGCATGTAACTAACCAGGATTTTTCTTTATTTAGAGACAAATAAAAATAGAAATATAGTTACTTTCCTTTTTAAAAAATAAATAAATAAATAAATAAATGAGACGAGCTTCGTCAAATAAAAATAAATAAAAAAAAAAAATTGCAAGATCCTCAGTAAAGGTTTACGAATTTTTTTTAGAAGTCGGGAAGGGCCGTTTAGCGAATTTCACGACCCTCCCAAAAGATAATAACGCGCTAGAATCTTTAGGCGCGACTTTAGTAAATTACATTCCTAAATATGGGTGGGCATTTTATGTGGCCCGAATCCAAATCCTAAAACGTTGAATAGAGTGTGCCTAAGATTGCGGGTTCATCTGATGTGGCGCAATCCGAAAACATACTTTAAACGACGTTCACTCTCTCGAATAAATATGTATATGTAAAAACAGTAAAAAGTAGAATCAGCATATAGGTTATTCATGTAAAAAATTAGATAATAGCTAAATGCAACAGTTGAGCGACCGTGCTAGAACCACGGAATTCGGGAATGCCTAACACCTTTTCCCGGGTTAACAGAATTCCTTATCCGGATTTCTGGTTCGCGGACTGTTAAACAGAGTCATTCTTTTCCTCGATTCGGGATTAAATTGGTGACTTGGGACACCCTAAATCTCCCAAGTGGCGACTCTGAAATAAATAAACAAATCCCGTTTCGATTGTCCTCTAATTGGAAAAACTCCTTCACCCCCTCGCCGGGGCCGGAAAAAGGAGGTGTGACATGGATCAACATTGGAATGGTATACCCGCCAAGATCATGGAAGATGGTACACATGGGATGATCTGGCAAAAGCATTTGCTTGTCACTTCCAATACAATCTTGAGATCATTCCAGATCGACTATCCTTGACTAAACTGGAGAAGAAGCACAGTGAAAGCTTCAAAGAATATGGTTTCCGATGGAGGGAGCAAGCAGCAAGAGTCGATCCCCCAATGAAGGAAAGTGAGATGGTAGATTACTTCCTACAGGCTTTGGAACCTACTTACTTTGGCCATTTGGTCTCAGCTGTGGGAAAGTGTAACGACCCGACCGGTCGTTTTGAACTTTTACACTTTGATCGCCAGTTCCCGGGCATGACTTGCCCTGTGTAACGTATTATGACTGATGTAGATCGTTGATTTTGGTTTTCAGGAAAAATCAGAATGAATTTGAAGGAACAATCTCAGTTGAAAGCTTTGAATTTGAAAGGTTTGACTAAGAGTTGACTTATTTGTATATGAGCACGGATCGGAAATTTTATGATTTAGATAGCTTCGTTGGGTGATTTATGAATTAGGAGCGCGATCAGAATGCATTTTGGAAGTCCGTGGAAGGATTTGGCTAATATTTTGGCGAATTCCGATTGATAGGTGAGATTTTGATCCGAGGGTCGGAATGGAATTCCGAGAGTTGTTGTAGCTTTGTTATGTCATTTGTGATGTGTGCGCAAAATTTCAAGTCATTTGGACGTCGTTTGGTCGACTTTTTGATCGAATTCGAATTTCGGAAGTTTTGGAATTCTTAGGCTTGAATTCGAGGGTGATTTGATGTTTTGATGTAGTTTTGAGCATTCCTAAGGTTGGAAAAAAGTTTGAATTATGTTATGGGGTGTGCTGGCATATTTGGTCGGGGTCCCATGAGGCTCGGATATGTTTTGGAAGAGTTTTTGGAAGATTTTGTCGTTTTGAGCATAAGCATGTAATGATCTAAAGGTCCATTTTTAGTTCTAGAGATCGAAATTTGATTTCGAGACTTCCGGAATTTTGATAATGAATTATAGGACTGATCTAGAAAGTTTGGTCTAATTTCATCAAGTCGTGATTGGGTTTTTGACACGAAACATGAGTTAATTGTTTAACGAACGAAATGGGTATTGAACTGAGAAAATGATCTTCGAATTGAGTTTCGACTGAAGGGCTACGTTCGTATTATTATTTGTGACTCATAGGAACAAGAATCATCGAATTCTGAGTTCGTATTATTATTTGTGACTCATATGTTGTGACTCATAGGAACAACAGTACCTATGAACAGTAAAATGCGTGAACAGTAACCACGGAAATTCTGGACAAAATGTTGAGTTCTGACCCATTTTCCATTTTTACCAAATTGGAGCTCGGGGAGAGGCGATTCGGGAGATTTTCAGAGAAAACAACGGGGTAAGTGTTCTTAACTTAATTTTGGTTAGATTACTCGAATCTATTACTAATTTTGGCATTTAAATGGTGATTTTAGTTGGGAAAATTTTGAAAACCCTCTTGGTTTAATTTGAAGATTTGAGGGTCGAGTTGATGTCGGATTTTAGTAAAATTGGTATGGTTGGACTCGTGGTTGGATGAGGTTTCATATTCCGTAATTTTTGTCGGGTTCCGAGATGTGGGCCCCACGGGTGAATTTTGAGTGCAATTTCGGATTTTTAATGAAAAATATAGAATTTCATATGAAATTAATTGCTATAATTTTTATTAACTGAATCAAATTATTGTGGCTAGATTCGAGGCATTCGGAGGTCGATTTGAGAGACAAAGGCATCGCGAGCTAGAGGATTAGCCGGTTCGAGGTGAGTAATGATTGTAAATGATGTCCTGAGGGTTTGAAACCCCAGATTTGCACATTGTAGTGCTATATTGAGGTGAGACACGCGCTGGATGATGAGCGCGAGGTCTTTTACTACCGGGGATTGTGACTTGGTTCATCCTGATTGATGATTTTACCGCATATTTGATTGAAACTTATTTGTTATCATCATGATTTAGGCTGATTGCCATACTTGGACTTCGTGCTAATTATTTGTATCCTTTGGGAATTTTTATCACTATTTCCTCACTGTTTTGACTTATATTTAAACTCAATCCTGTTGATAACTATTGTTTTACAAACTCAACCGCTTTTATGCAGATTTGAAAACTCAAATGATATTTCTAAATGGTATTTTGGGTTGAGAACTACTGTTTTACAAATGCCCGAGGGGCTTATGATGATTTCCGGACTGAGTGAGGCCGAGGTCCATATGTGAGGATATGCTGAGTGATATGAGGCCGAGGGCCTGAGACACTATTTATGCCACGAGGTGGCTTGAGTGATGTGAAGCCGAGTGATATGAGGTCGAGGGCCTGAGATACTTTATATGCCACGGGGTGGCTTGAGTAATGTGTGGATATGCTGAGTGATGATGCCACGAGGTGGCTTGATATAGCGCTTGGGCCGTAAGGGGCCCCTCCGGAGTCTGCACACCCACAGTGAGCGCGGGTACCCATTGTTCTAAGTGATTGATACTATGCCCGAGGGGCTGATATGAGTGATTGTGAGGTAGCCCGAGAGGCTGATACTATTCTGAGAGTGAGCCCGAGGGGCTGTTACAAATCTGAAATTGAGCCCGAGGGGCTGGCACTGTTCTGATATTGAGCCCAAGGGGCTGGTTCTGTTGATATTATACCCGAGGGGCGGTTTGTTATACATGTTTTGCCCTAGGGGCTGTTTACATTTCTATCATTTTTGTTACTCACTTGTAAACTACTTGCTTTACTTGTTGGAAAAAAAGGATTTTTACTTGATTTCTCACTGCTTTACTGTTTAAAGTGATTTTCTGCTTCAATATGGAATACCTTGTGTTTTTTCATGATTTCTTGCCTTCAGTCTTTATTTATTATTATTACTCACTGAGTTGGAGTACTCACATTACTCCATGCACCTTGTGTGCAGATTCAGGTATGTTTTGGCTGATCGAAGGCAGAGTCATCAGGGTTTAGCAAGATAGTTGTCGGCGTTCATAGCACTGCTTTTCTCTCTCCTCATTTTAGTAGTCTGTATTTGTACACTCCAAGCTTTCAGTTGTATTTATACCCTAGTAGATGCTCTGGACTTGTGACACCCAGTTAGGGTTGTGTCGGGTTGTGCTTCCGTTAATTATATCATTAAATCATCTTTAAATTGTTTATTAATGTTTAACTATTTTTGAAAAGGCGATATGGGTTTGTTGGCTGGCCTTGTCTTCACGAGAGGCGCCATCACGACCGGAGCGGGGTTTGGGTCGTGACAAGTTGGTATCAGAGCATAGGTTACATATGTCTCACGAGTCATTAGCAGGTTTAGTAGAGTCTCGCGGATTGGTACGAAGACGTCTGTATTTATCCTCGAGAGGCTGCAGAACCTTTAGAAAAACTTCACATTCTTGAATTCTTATCGTGCGTCCTTTGATTCAGCTTGAAATATAACTCTTTGAATTCCTTCCACGTGTTCGTATGCGCGCATGAGCGCTCAATATCAGATGTGCCTTGATGACTTATGATTCCCCGATCGAGGTGCGAGATGTGATCTCTGTGAGTTTGATGTTGGGCCAGTATGGAGGACTTGAGGCCGAATATTTGCCTATGGCTTGAGCACCGAGGTGCTGATTGTGTGAGCAAGTATTTTTGAACTTATATGTTCGGTAGTGTCCCTATTAGTGGGAGTGATGGCTGGATAACTATGTGATGAGTATGTTAGTACTGCGAGATGTATCCATCTTGATTTGAGGTATAGCCCCGAGTTATGGGTGTGCAAAGAGTCTTTTCATGTGTCCTAGTTGGGAGTGAAGTAAATTTCATGTTACGGTATGAGTTCAGACTTAGGAAGACTAAGTGACTGCGTAATGGTTATGACGGTGGAAGGTATACATAAATGTTAGTTTAAGGCGAAGAATGTGGGTTATCTAATGCGAAGTGTTCTGAGGTTGTGCGATCCTTATGTGTCTGCTAGATTTGCGAGTGAAGGATATGTGTTGCAACTTAAATTGGGTCGCTTAGTGAGTGGGTGTAACTGTTGCGAGACTGGAATGCGAGATTTGCAGAAGAGTTAAAATTCTAGATTATCTGTGTTTTCACAAGCTTATAAAAGATTTGAGTTTAATCTCATTATGGTAACATGACATCAATAGAGTATAATCGTTATGCGTTATTGAACGTGTGTTGATCTATGGCTTCGAGCCAAGTGGGGGAGTCCGCTATTAAATAGTTGATTGCACGGTTATGTGCTCTAATGGTTCTAGTTCTAGGCGTATTTGTAAATCAGTTGTGGCTCGAGTAAAGGAAATTTTAATAAAGGCTATGTTATGCTTTATGGGAGTACGAGAATCGGGGAATGACTTGAGTTGTGGTTGGTAACGAATGCTCGGTACATAGAGCAGGAAGTTGCTTGGTTATATTGGAATGAGGTCACATTCTGCAGTGTCGGAGTGCTAATGAAGCACAGATTGTTCGGTTCGTTTAATCAATCTAACTACGGTTTGAGTAGTGTGGATGACTCTAGAGAATGGTCCTATTGTGTTCAAAACTCTACATGCAATAATTGGAGGCTTCTAAGTTATACTTATGGATAGAAACTGAGTTTTCAGTGGAAGATGGCAAGACTTGTGGTGTTTTCTATATTAATTATGGGATTCTATATATCAGTATCGGGAAGGTGAAGGTTATGGCTTTGGGGAACACTTAAATAGTATTCAGCGGCTTAGGAGCCTTAGACAGTGTAGCTTTATGCTTGGGTTTCGTGTGATAAACCTAGGTTGAGGAAATTATGGTGCTACAGCAAAAAGGAATATCAAGTTGAAGATGAATCAGAAGGAATTTAGATAGATGGGGTATCTTGATAGTAGACCAAATCGATATGGTAAGGATATGATTAATTCCTTGTGTGTGTTCGAGGTAATGAGTTCCTACACATATTTTGCAACAATGCTCTTGGGTTTTAATGGCTTGCTTAGCTTGGTCTAGTTAGAAGGATTCAGTCCTGGCAGTTGAATTTGTGCAAATGGAATTGGGAGAGTTCTTATTGATTTCTACCATGGTTGGAGAGGTGCAATTTCTCCGAGTGTGAGAAGTATAGGATATGTAATGATTTTTCTTCTAGATGGGATCAATGGACGTTCTTGGCTAGATGAGTTACAGTTCAGTTCTGAAAAAGAAAGTTCATAAAACTCTTAGGCAGTGGGTAGCCTCAGATGATTAAGGAAATGGTACTGCTAATTGGAAATGATTTGACGAGAGTCTATGTTTTAGTAAAAGGGAAATGTTATTAAGTTGATAGCACTTCGGTAGTATTGTGGCACCTTCTTTTTAGATCGACTGGTGATATTCAGGTTTTCTTGGTGGCACAGGGAAATTTTAGAGTATCTATAGTGGAATGATTGGGTATTAGAGGTTGTGGATTTCGGTATTTATGTGATGCCGGGCACCGTATCATATAGCTCCGGCAGGAGTTATGGTAGTTGAAGGAGTAGCTTTAGGCTTCCTTGGTAAGGAGTTCGTTAGCAGGCCAATGTGGATGCGTGTTCTAGCTCAAGTCGGCTTGGTTGGCCCCGAATTGTATTGTTGAGGGATAGGTTGATTCGACCATTATTGAGCTTATTAGTGATCTGGGGAGATCTGTGTTGCGAGACATTATGATTTATTGGTTATGGGCACATATGGTGCGGTTCTAATGGGGTTCATAGTGGAAGTCAAGCGGGAAGAGTAATCGGGTGTTGCTCGGTAAACGGTGTATCGGTTACGTCCTATCAGGTTTGCATGGTGTATGTTATTTGCTTCACCGTGAGTATGATGAATTTCTTTGGTTCCAGATATCAAATTGTGCGTGGTTGTCGATTTCGAGCATAGTGACTTAAGGTGGTTCCATGTGGAGCAGTGTTTAAATAAGGTCACGCATTGCAGTGAATATATGTGGAGGTATGACCTTGCAGGTTAGATTCGTGCATTCTGTTCCTATGATGTGAGACGGGTTATTAGTCCTGCGTTGTGGTGGTACTGGTGAGCTTGAGGTACAACTCTTTCATTTGAGTCATTTTCATGATTTGAGTATGTTCGGAATGTTGCTTATTGGTGCGCGTATTATGCTAGATGTGGCCTAAGCCTCTATTGGTGTGACATGTCACCAGGGTAGTGTGTTGGGTCAGAGATCGTTGGGATCATTAATGAAAATAAACGAATTCGATTTCAGCATGCTTGATGGGTAAACATCGAGGTTCGGTTAAAAAAAATTTGCTATGGTAATTGCCAGAGGAGAAATGGCTTCATGAATGGTTGATCTGAGAAATGGTTATGGTTTATTGCATGTTTCATTTATCGTTGGCAGTATATGAAAGTGTTGGAATGAGACTTTAGCTGATAAGAGGTTTTCTATCGGTATTTGGTTGTTATGGGCAGCTGCTGTGAATAGAAGTTATTGCTGCGAGCGTTAGAGTTATATGGTATATCATGGGATTGCTCCCGAGGTTGCAGGAATGGGTTACTACGCTAGTTCGGGTCTATTCAAAGTATAGGTGTAAGGTTTTGGTCATATTGATGGTTTCAGAAGTGAAAATGTGGTTCTATGGTTTATGGGCTAGATTGGATTGTGTAATTTTAGTTAAACGGTGTTATTGGACCTATATGAGATAGGGTGATGTGGGATCACCCCCGGCTATATGCATGGTAAGGTTATTCAGCGATTGGTGGGCTTTTAGAACAGCTCTGGTACGTTCGAGGACGAACGTGTGTTTAAGTGGGGGAGGATGTAACGACCCGACTGGTCATTTTGAAATTTTGCAATTTGATCGCCAGTTCCCGGGCATGACTTGCCCTGTGTAACGTATTATGACTGATGTAGATCGTTGGTTTTGGTTTTCAGGAAAAATCAGAATGAATTTGAAGGAACAGTCTCAGTTGAAAGCTTTGAATTTGAAAGGTTTGACTAAGAGTTGACTTATTTGTATATGAGCTCGGATCAGAGATTTTATGATTTGGATAGCTTCTTTGGGTGATTTATGACTTAGGAGCGCGATCGGAATACATTTTGGAAGTCCGTGGAAGGATTTGTCTTGAATTGGCAAAGTTAATATTTTGGCGAATTCTGGTTGATAGGTGAGATTTTGATCCGAGGGTCGGAATGGAATTCCGAGAGTTGTTGTAGCTTCGTTACGTCATTTGTGATGTGTGCGCAAAATTTCAGGTCATTTGGACGTCGTTTGGTCGACTTTTTGATCGAATTCGGATTTCGAAAATTTTGGAATTCTTAGGCTTGAATCCGAGGGTGATTTGATATTTTGATGTTGTTTTGAACGTTCAGAAGGTTGGAACAAGTTTGAATTATGTTATGGGGTGTGTTGGCATGATTGGTCGCTCTTTCATGTAGAGGAATCCATGAGATTTGTAATTGTAGTTAGTAGTCTATATCATGAATGTATCTTGTTTGTTAAATGTGGTAAAGGTACTTATATTAAATGGATGTGTAGTTACTCTCTTATAATTTCTTTATCATGTATACTCATGGACTGCCGTACCGACAAGATCGAATTGCAAGTTCCATTGCATGGTGCATCTAAGAGAGGTTTTTATTGTATTAATCTAGGTAGACATAAATTTTATTGGGATGATGATGTCCATATTCTTTATAAGGGAGTATTTATACCTATTAGGATTGATTGGGTTAAATGGACACATTGTCACTATCTTATTTTATTCCTACTATTTTTTCAGATTAGTGGATACCATTTACTAGTGCGTGTTTTCTTTTTCTTGCAAGGTCAAAATTCGAGGACGAATTTTCTTCAAGAAGAGGGGAATGATAGCATCCTAGGAAGCTCAACTCTATTCAAGGACATGGATGAAGCTTTTGAATCTCAAAGATGGCCTTTAATAAGAGTTCAAGCTAAAGAATTACAAAACAAGATCATTAGACTTCAAGTGCAAATGAAGAAGTTATTAATTGGGAGGAAGAGCTCAAGGATAAAGGATGTGAATTGGCTAGGTGATAGCATCAAGGACAAGGATAGAGTTTTGGAAGCTCCAAGGCCATATACAAGATCTCAAGCTAAAGAGTTGCAAACTAAGGTTGCTAGACTTCAATGGCAAATAAAGAAGCTTTCAATTGTAGAGGAAGAGCTCAAGACCAAAGGAAATAAATTGTCCAAATTTTACAATTATATGGTGGTCCAAATTGAAGTCCAAGAGGAGGAAGATTGGGTCACCAAATTAGCCCTTGAAGTCCATCAAAAAGGGCTCAAAATAAGTTTAAAAGAGGTCCAAAAGGGGGTGTTTCAAAAGGAGCCCAATTGGAGTCCAAACCAATGGCCCAAACTAGTTGTTTTAAGGCCCAAATCTGCCCCAAAGGGTCTTGGCCGCCCTCACCTAATTTTAATGACTTTTCTTACTCTTTAGCAACCACCCTACCTAATTGTAATGACTTTGTATGCCTTAGCAACCACCCTACCTAATTTTAAGGACTTTTATGACTTAGTACTCCTATAAATAGGGAGTTCTTCTCATTCATAAGATACAACATTTATTGATTAAGTATATCATACTTTGAGAGTTCTTTTGAACCTTTGTTACTTGTGCTTTGAGATTTATCTTTCAACCTTTACTAGTTCTTAGTTCAAGGTAGTAAGATTACTTCTCTTTTATGATATCTTTGATTCCTTTGTGGTATTCTTAGAAGGCGATTAATACTAGTTATTAATTGTTGTCTCAAGTTACTCGTAAAGTGGTCAAGATCCGAATCTATTGTTTTGATTTGCTTTTTAAGTAAAGGCGTTTGATTTCTTCCATAAATCAAGACGTTGTTACTTTGATCTTGTCAAGGCTATAGAACTTACGTTCTTGGAAGTTCTTGGAATTCTTTCCTTGAATTCGTCCCATATCCTTTATTTTCATCTCTTTAATTCTAGTTGTTCAATTCCTTGTTGTTATTGTTTCCGCATTTACTTCTCAAATTCTTACTCTAATTTGGATTCCCGACCTAGTTGTTATCAAGTGGTATCAGAGCGGTTTTTATCAAGATTTCATTCTTGGTAAGTCTTGGGATTTCTTGAATACTAAGAGCAAAGAAAAGAAAAGAAAAAAAAATAAAAAGAAAAAAGAAAAAAAGAAGCGAAAATCAGTTTTTAGAACAAAAAAAATAGAATTGAGTGCTCTCCGGGATATTTTTTTTGTATCTAATTTGTTACCAAAAATTAACAAAGGAAACAAGAAGAGGGGATCCTAGATTTTCTTACTCTTTCGAATCTAAACATATAATCCTTTCCTTTTTGTTCGCGTCATGTTTCAACCGAGCCTAATAGTTCTAGGATTTGGTTTTTCTTTCATTAGTTCCCCAAAAATCTGAATTTTACTACTAAGAACTTCATACGAGTTGGTTTAACTATAAATCTACAAAGTATTTTGTTCAAAGGTCATTTCGAGAGAAAAAAAGGATAAAGTGTGTGAGAGAACAATTGAAAAAAAAACAAAGAAGCCAAATTTGAGAGATTCATATTTCCTTTAATCTATGTCAAGATATCTCAAATAGGTAGTTGCAGTGGAAGGAGTAGATCTATGACTCTTGAAAGGTCGATATTACAATATATCGAATGGAAAGAAGACAATGGTAAAGTTATTTTTCAAACAAGAGCTAAAGTGATGTCTACAATTTATACCCTTAGAATTGACAAAGCATTTAACTATAACTTAATTAGCACTTATATGGTTGAGAAATTGAACTTGCCTTGTGTTGAACATATTGATCCCTACATGTTGAAAGGAGTAAAGGTAGATAAAAGAGTGTTATTACCATTCTCTATTGGAAGGTATGAGGATGTGATCTGGTGTGATGTCATTCCCATGAATCGTTTTCATATCTTGTTGGGAAGGCCATGGAATATCTATAGAAGTGCTTCATATAGTATCGAAAAAAATAGATACTCTTTTGAGGTTAATGGGAAGAAACTCAGTCTTGGACCTTTGACTCCCTCACAAATTTGTGCAGATGAAAAGATTGTTAAAAAGAATATGGAAAAATACGAGAGAGAAAAGAATGAGAAGAGTAAGGGAGTGCATGTTGACATTCCAAGAGAGGAAAAAGGAGAGGTTGTCTTGAGTAAAAAGAGTGGGATGTCAAGTGAGGTAAACAATGATCTTGAGAAAAAAGAAAAGAGAGAAAGCAATAAGAGAAACAAAGTTTGTAAGGTAGAGAGAGAGAAACAAGAGAGATTGAGTGAAGGAAAAGAACTCTTTAGTGAGAGAAAAGAGGCTAAGGGTGAGGAAAACATTAGTCTTGCGATAAAAGCCAAAGAGAGTGTAAGCAAGAAAAACGTTTCTTTACTTCCTAACCCATTAACTCTTTCTTGTTTTAGTTCTTGTGATTTTGTGCAGCCACGTGATGAAATACCTTTTGAAAGGAGTGGTGAGGCGCAAGAGATGGTGGCAAAAGATCCAATTGGATTCCAACATAAATTCGGCAATATCAATTCTTGTTGGATGGTGGAAGACAAAAGCTTGATTAAATTCTTTGTTATTAAACCTTTTGACTATTTCGATTCTTATTTACAGGGTTATGACATGGAGTTGCCTAAAAGCATTGCTAAGGTGGAGCCATTGCATAAAAGAATACAAGGTGATGATGTTCCATTGGTAAATAAGTCCAAGTATGGTATGTATAATTGGTTTATTTGCATTCTTGGTCTTTCTAGAACACCTAAGGTATTTTTGGAGGTAATGAATTACACTCTTATTTCTTATATTGGTGACTTTATAATTTTTGTAGATGATGATATTTTGATGCACATCAAGTCATTAACTATAATATCTAAGTTAATGTGTAAGAGTAATTCGCTTCCTTTTGAAATTGTGTATGACATAGATGATTACTTATTCCAACTTGGTGGAAAGAGGCATGGAATTTCTGTGAAGAGGCTTGCAAATGAGTTAAATATTTCTTCTTATCTTATTCAAGTGGCTAATGAGTTTTCATGTGCTAAAGAATGTGATCTTTGTTATGTGATGGGGAGTCATTCTTCAAGTCATGTTCATTGTAAGATTGTAAAAGTATTTGTTTCTAGTAAAGAGGATATGCATGATTGTTGTAATACTGGTGATCAAATACTCTTTCATGTAGAGGAATCCATGAGATTTGTAATTGTAGTTAGTAGTCTATATCATGAATGTATCTTGTTTGTTAAATGTGGTAAAGGTACTTATATTAAATGGATGTGTAGTTACTCTCTTATAATTTCTTTATCATGTATACTCATGGACTGCCGTACCGACAAGATCGAATTGCAAGTTCCATTGCATGGTGCATCTAAGAGAGGTTTTTATTGTATTAATCTAGGTAGACATAAATTTTATTGGGATGATGATGTCCATATTCTTTATAAGGGAGTATTTATACCTATTAGGATTGATTGGGTTAAATGGACACATTGTCACTATCTTATTTTATTCCTACTATTTTTTCAGATTAGTGGATACCATTTACTAGTGCGTGTTTTCTTTTTCTTGCAAGGTCAAAATTCGAGGACGAATTTTCTTCAAGAAGAGGGGAATGATAGCATCCTAGGAAGCTCAACTCTATTCAAGGACATGGATGAAGCTTTTGAATCTCAAAGATGGCCTTTAATAAGAGTTCAAGCTAAAGAATTACAAAACAAGATCATTAGACTTCAAGTGCAAATGAAGAAGTTATTAATTGGGAGGAAGAGCTCAAGGATAAAGGATGTGAATTGGCTAGGTGATAGCATCAAGGACAAGGATAGAGTTTTGGAAGCTCCAAGGCCATATACAAGATCTCAAGCTAAAGAGTTGCAAACTAAGGTTGCTAGACTTCAATGGCAAATAAAGAAGCTTTCAATTGTAGAGGAAGAGCTCAAGACCAAAGGAAATAAATTGTCCAAATTTTACAATTATATGGTGGTCCAAATTGAAGTCCAAGAGGAGAAAGATTGGGTCACCAAATTAGCCCTTGAAGTCCATCAAAAAGGGCTCAAAATAAGTTTAAAAGAGGTCCAAAAGGGGGTGTTTCAAAAGGAGCCCAATTGGAGTCCAAACCAATGGCCCAAACTAGTTGTTTTAAGGCCCAAATCTGCCCCAAAGGGTCTTGGCCGCCCTCACCTAATTTTAATGACTTTTCTTACTCTTTAGCAACCACCCTACCTAATTGTAATGACTTTGTATGCCTTAGCAACCACCCTACCTAATTTTAAGGACTTTTATGACTTAGTACTCCTATAAATAGGGAGTTCTTCTCATTCATAAGATACAACATTTATTGATTAAGTATATCATACTTTGAGAGTTCTTTTGAACCTTTGTTACTTGTGCTTTGAGATTTATCTTTCAACCTTTACTAGTTCTTAGTTCAAGGTAGTAAGATTACTTCTCTTTTATGATATCTTTGATTCCTTTGTGGTATTCTTAGAAGGCGATTAATACTAGTTATTAATTGTTGTCTCAAGTTACTCGTAAAGTGGTCAAGATCCGAATCTATTGTTTTGATTTGCTTTTTAAGTAAAGGCGTTTGATTTCTTCCATAAATCAAGACGTTGTTACTTTGATCTTGTCAAGGCTATAGAACTTACGTTCTTGGAAGTTCTTGGAATTCTTTCCTTGAATTCGTCCCATATCCTTTATTTTCATCTCTTTAATTCTAGTTGTTCAATTCCTTGTTGTTATTGTTTCCGCATTTACTTCTCAAATTCTTACTCTAATTTGGATTCCCGACCTAGTTGTTATCAGTACCTGTGTACAGTACCCATGAACAGTACATATTCCGTAATTTTTGTCGGGTTCCGAGACGTGGGCCCCACGGGCGAATTCTGAGTGCTATTTCGGATTTTTAATGGAAAATGTAGAATTTCATATGGAATTAATTCCTATTATTTTTATTAACTGAATCAAATTATTGTGGCTAGATTCGAGGCATCCGGAGGTCGATTTGAGAGACAAAGGCATCGCGAGCTAGATGATTAGCCTGTTCGAGGTGAGTAATGATTGTAAATGATATCCCGAGGGTTTGAAACCCCAGATTTGCACATCGTAGTGCTATATTGAGGTGAGACACGCGCTGAATGATAAGCGCGAGGTCTTTTACTACCGGGGATTGTGACTTGGTCCATCCCGATTGATGATTTTACCGCATATTTGATTGAAACTTATTAATCATCATGATTTGGGCTGATTTCCATTCTTGGGCTTCGTGCCAATTATTTGAATCCTTTGGAAATTTTTATCACTATTTTCTCACTGTTTTGACTTATATTTAAACTCAGTCCTGTTGATAATTATTGTTTTACAAACTCAGCCGCTTTTATGCAGATTTAAAAACTCAAATGCTATTTCTAAATGGTATTTTGGGCTGAGAACTACTATTTTACAAATGCCCGAGGGGCTTATGATGATTTCTGGACTGAGTGAGGCCAAGGGCCGTATGTGAGGATATGCTGAGTGATATGAGGTCGAGGGCCTGAGATACTATTTATGCCACGAGGTGGCTTGAGTGATGTGAGGCCGAGTGATATGAGGTCGAGGGCTTGAGATACTTTATATGCTATATGGTGGCTTGAGTGATATGAGGATATGCTGAGTGATGATGCCACGAGATGGCTTGATATAGCGCTTGGGCCGTAAGGGGCCCCTCCGGAGTCTGCACACCCACAGTGAGCACGGGTACCCATTGTTCTGAGTGATTGATACTATGCCCGAGGGGCTGATATGAGTGATTGTGAGGTAGTCCGAGGGGCTGATACTATTCTGAGAGTGAGCCCGAGGGGCTGTTTCTGATCTGAAATTGAGTCCGAGGGGCTGTTACTGTTCTGATATTGAGCCCGAGGGGCTGGCACTGTTCTGATATTGAGCCCGAGGGGCTGGTTCTGTTGATATTATGCCCGAGGGGCGGTTTGTTGTACATGTTTTGCCCGAAGGGCTGTTTACATTTCTATCATTTTTATTACTCACTTGTAAACTACTTGCTTTACTTGTTGGAAAAAAAGGGATTTTCACTTGATTTCTCACTACTTTACTGTTTAAAGTGATTTTACTGCTTCAGTATGGAATACCTTGTGTTTTTGCGTGATTTCTTGCCTTCAGTCTTTATTTATTATTATTACTCACTGAGTCGGAGTACTCACATTACTCCATGCACCTTGTGTGCAGATTCAGGTATGTTTTGGCTGATCGGAGGCAGAGTCATCAGGGTTTAGCAAGGTAGCTGCCGGCGTTCGCAGCACTGCTTTTCTCTCTCCTTATTTCATTAGTCTGTATTTGTACACTCCAGGCTTTCAGTTGTATTTATACCCTAATAGATGCTCGTGACTTGTGACACCCCGGTTAGGGCTGTGTCAGGTTGTGCTTCCGTTAATTATATCATTAAATCATATTTAAACTGTTTGTTAATGTTTATCTATTTTTGAAAAGGCGATATGGGTTTGTTGACTGGCCTTGTCTTCAAGAGAGGCGCCATCACGACCGGAGCGGGGTTTGGGTCGTGACAGAAAGTCATTCAACGAAGTGGTAAAGATGGGGGCATGGTAGAAGAGGGCCTCAAGTCGAATAAAATCATGAGTTATTCGGCTATCAAAGTGACTACTCAGGATATTCAGGGCGGCATAGGAGGGATTGGGAAGAAGAAGAGAGAGGAAGCAGCAATGGTTGATTCAGGAACTTGGTCCGGATCTAGAGGTTCACCTTACCACTACAATCAACCTCGACCCCACCAACAAACTTATCACCACAATCCACCCCAACACTACTATCCCCCACCAGAACCTCATTTTTCCGTCCACCATGCACAAGCATACAACCAACCTCTTGCCCACACTCAATGGCGTGCTCTCATCCTACAAAATACTTATCCACATCCAGATCCTACCAAAATACTCCCGGACCAAGTTTCCGGCCTAGTCAAGCATTCAAGAGTGAAAGGTTGCAGAAAAAGAAAATCTTTACTCCGTTGGGAGAATCATACACTAGTCTGTTCCACAGGCTAAAACAGCTAGATATACTAAGGCCGATACAGTCCAAACTGCCAAATCCTCTTCCAAAGAATCTTGACTATACTGTCAGCTATGAGTATTGTTCTGGTACTCCGGGTCATGATACAGAGAAGTGTTGGCACTTGAAAGGTGCGATACAGGAGCTTATTGATACTAATAGAATTGAAGTTCAAGCTCCCCAGGCGCCTAATATTAACATAAATCCAATGCCAGACCACCAAGAAGCAAATATGATCGAAATAGTGCATGCGGAAGGAGAGCCCAAGAAGCCATCACAGACCGTCATGATAATTCGGTCTAGTGGAGTCAAGACAGATGAGCAATCAGCAGGTGATGAGTCGGTGCTCAAGTCGAGCAAAAAGAGTGTTGGGCCATCTGTAGCAGTTGAGAAGGGGTCTTTAAGCAAAGTTGCAATGAAACAGGAAGGGATGAAGGTGGTTGTACCCAGAGCGGCCAGCAAACCCGTCATAATCATGGAAGGTGCCCGCGCAGATCGGGTTATTATCAAGTCGGTAACCCAATCAACAACAAGGCTATTCCATGGAAGTACGAACGGGTAACAATGATGTACAAAGGGAAGGAAGTCAAAGAAGAAGTCTGTGAAGCGCAGGGTTTGACCCACTCGGGAAGGTGTTTTACTCCCGAGGAGTTAAGAAGAGCTAAAGATAATCCAACGCTAGTAAAGAAAGCCGTAACTGAAGAAGAAGTAGAAGAATTCTTGAGGAAGATGAAGCTACAGGACTACACTATCGTGGAACAATTAAGAAAGACGCCTGCTCAAATTTCCCTATTGTCATTATTGATCCATTCGGATGAGCACCGTCAAGCTTTAATGAAGATCTTGAGTGAGGCGCACATTCCCGATAAGATCTTCGTGAATCACTTGGAAAAAATAGTCAACAAAATCTTTGAAGCAAACAGAGTCACGTTTTCCGATGATGAATTGCCTGTAGAAGGTACTTAGCACAACAGAGCTCTTTACCTTACAGTAAAATGTGAGAACTCTGTGGTGACCCGGGTATTGATTGAAAACAGGTCAAGCGCAAACATTTGTCCCATCTCCACTCTAATCAAGTTGAAAATAAAAGATGAGAGGATCCATAAGAATAGTATTTGCGTGCGGGGATTTGACAACGGAGGTAAAGATTTAGTTGGGGACATAGTGCTGGAGCTGACGATAGGGCCAGTTGAGTTCACAATGGAGTTTCAGGTGCTGGATATAGCTGTTTCCTATAATTTGCTATCGGGTCGACCATGGATCCACGCCACTAAAGCAGTCCCATCAACACTACACCAGGTAGTCAAATTTGAATGGGATAGACAAGAAATAGTTGTGCATGGGGAAGATAGTTTATGCGCTCGCAGCAATGCCATTGTACCGGTCATTGAAGTGGAAGATGACCAGGGACCATGGGTCTACCAGGTTTCTGACACGATGTTGGTAGAGAATGTTCCGAAGGGGAAATACATTCCAAATCCAAAGATAACCGTCGCATCAGTCATAGTAGCCTATGAGATGTTGAAGAATAGTTTTGTACTCGGTAAAGGTTTGGGCTCATCTTTGCAAGGCATCATATAGTCGGTGTCCCTTCCTGAAAACTTGGGAACGTTTGGTCTGGGATTCAAGCCCACTTCCGCAGACATAAGAAAGGCCAGAAAGCTAAAACAGAAGGCATGGGTCCTTCCAAAGCCAGTCCCACGTCTTTCCAAATTATTTGTCAAGTCTGGTACCAGAAGTCGCCCAGTAATAGCAATTCCCAGTTCTGTGATTGATCCTGACAAGGAGTTATTTAAAATATTTGAGAAGTTGTTCGACAGTGTGAAAGTGGTGGAAATTGGAGTGGGTTGTAGCAACGTGGAAGTGCAATTTGTTGGGCAAAAAATAAAGCTTAACAATTGGAAGGCTACTCCTCTCCCTACTCGAAATAAGTCTTGGTAGTTTATTTTGAGTTTCCTTCAGTTTGTCTGGGTTATTCCAAGGTTGTATTCCAAATTTTTTATCTTTCAGCCTGTTTGAAGTGTGCAAACCTTGTTATCTTTCATCATTCAATGAAATGCAGTTTCCCTTTCTTTATCATTCCTGATA